>NC_036464.1:13900040-15188790 GCF_002775205.1 Xiphophorus maculatus | reverse complement strand
ATCAAACAAATCTTTTACTTCCGTTTTTAAAACATATGGCCTGTGACGCACGCGTGGAGCAACGATCGATAAGTTTTTCTAATTGTCAGCTTAACCCATACACGAATCCCCAGCCATCTACTTTTTATATGAACAATCATAATTTATTAAGTATTTACATTTTGATATGCACGCAATTTGGCCTGACCAATGGCTGCGTTTGGACATTTTTTTTTACAAAATATATTATCATTTCTTGCACGGTTACATTTTTTAAACTAAACACATCTGAAATCCCACTGACACAACTTGTGTCAGAATACTGTCATGCATATGTTTTTTTCCACAAGATTATTTTAGTTTATTTGACAAAAATCCAACACTGAACTTTAAAGTAATCGGGTAAACTTGCAATCAGTAACCCCGGAAAGTCAAGAAAATCACATTATTCCACAGTCCCCCCCCCAACTTATTAGTTAAAACATCAGCATCATATCAGGAGTCCCTCGCAGCATCCCACAATGATTTGGAGTCTCCTGACACACCCGGAGCCATATGGGTAGGCTCTGCCACACTGCAGGATATCAGCTGCGTCCTCAGATTGCCTATTCATGCGCTCTATAACGGGAGCAGATGGATATCAATTTGACTCCATTCTCGACACCATCCCAGATTGATTTTGTACTTGCTTTTAATTTTGCCATAATTAATTAGATCATTACAACTGTTTTCCCATTGATCTTTCCCAGCTTAAACCCCACAATTGAGAGGTGAATTAGGTACTGATCTATGCATTCATTCATTCATTCATTCATTCATTCATTCATTCATTCATTCATTCATTCATTCATTCATTCATTCATTCATTCATTCATTCAAGTCACAAACAAATAAACTCGGAAGACACAGATTACTACTACTACTACTACTACTACTACTACTACTACTACTAATAATAATAATAATAATAATAATAATAATAATAATAATAATAGTAATAATAATAATTTGTCTTACCTTAAACATTGACATGATTTCAATAAAAGAAAAAAAAGGCAACCAATTAGACATATGATGTTTTATTTTCCAATAAAATAAAACAGAAAATGTTTACATTTAAATGTCCAGACAGATTATATACAGGATGTCTGATACCTGAAAACAAATGCTTACATTAGTGTGAGGCAGAGAGGCAGAGATCCTTACCTGATCGACCCGCGCTGTGAGGCATGGCTCTCTCTTGTCTAATGGTGCGTCTCCCCCCGACGCAGCCCAGTAGATCTGCCCGGCCTCCCGCGCTCCCTCCCCGGCCGGGAGTGCGCGTTTCTCCCCGCTGGTTGTCAGAATCTTTGACCGATCATCCAAAACTAAACGGTTTAGGCGACAACAAAAAGAGGAAGCAACCCTGCTCCAATGAGCTACGGACTGATAAAGGAGCAAGTAGGGGGGAAAAAAAAGAAATCAAAGAAACACACGGCGCTCCTGAATTAAAAGGAACCGCAAACCTCGCCTGTAATGAGTAAAAAAATAAGACTTTAGTTTGCATACAGCTGCACCTTCACTGTCAAACTCAAAACGATAAAAATGCGTTTTGTCCTTTATTACTTACCTTAGTAACAATCTTAGACATATTCAGTGAACTTATGTTTTTTGTGTGTGGTTGATTTAGTTAATTAAGCTCTCATCCACATACTCAGAAAGTTACACAATTATCAATCTTTTAACTTTTATCTAACACCAGTTGTTTTTTTTTAAATCATGCTGCAGAACTGAGCAGCCAGAAAAGCTGCATGTACATGAAACTTTCTTTGTGTGTTTAACAGAGTCCGGGGATACTAAAAAAATGTATAAGGGAGAGAATAAAACTTAGTAAGTGGAACATTAACAGATGAATAACCAGTAAAAATGCAATATTACAATATCCACAAGAACGGCAGAGCGTGGTGAAACCATAAAAGCCAACATTAAAAGATTATAGCTTTTCTATCGGCTATTTAACAAACATTTTGTGTTATAAGACTCTTTACAGTGCTTGAAGTTCAGACATGGCTATAAGGCTGCCACTGGACCAAGGACCAGTAATGGATATTGTGGAGCGCTTTATACTCAGATGGAAGTGATCTGTTCCTTACTTAAAATGTCATTTAGACAAGAGGCCCACTTTTCTGTCAGCTTTTGAAAACACTATAACGCCACGGCGTGCTGCACAGCTAAATTAGTTACAGGGATTTAAAGCTACAGAAAAGATGTTCCTTCACACACAAAAAAGTAAAAATAAAGAAAAATCCTCATCCAGGATTTTTTTAAAAAGTGAGATTAAATGAATTATTTCAGATTATGATCTACGTGGCTCAGTTCAAAAACAGTGCAGAGTTTCATTTTATGTTTACTGGTTTCTAATATGTGTTATATACCTACAATAGTTCTAAAATCATGATGTCCCACCAGTGAGCAAGAAGTTTGGCTCATAAAAATATATTGTTTAATTCAACTGAATATAGCTTTTTTTATACACTGCAAGACAACAAGACTCAGTTATAAACACTTTACAAAACAAACAGTCCAAATTGATGTCCAGATATATAAACAAATCAGTATAAATCATTCCAATTAAATTATTTTGTGAAACTCAGATTCAGTTAATTAGATTCATCTTATTTATTAAAATAGGATGAATCTAATCTCTATGGCAAATATTGTCTCACGTTACCATACAAGACAAACAGATCTCATTCATATGCATTCAATTTTAATAATGGTGCTCTTCAGTCAAAGTCAGTGGATCATAAAATGCCAGTTGCACGGGACACAATTGCATTAAGCCATTGACTTTGCAGCAATTCCTCCTTGAGTGAGCATGTGGCGACAGTGGGGAGGTGCAACTCCTTTTTTACTGAACCAAGTTCAGTAGCAGTTTCCATCTGTACCAGAACAAAACTAATTGAAGCTCTGGTCTAAGAGTGGAATTAAACAGAGCATTTATTACTTGTTTTTTTTATTTTTATTATTATTATTTCTTAAGGACACTCTTTTGGCAACATGTGGAACATTCATAAAGTTATCAGCAGCAGTAGCAAAATTTTTGCTACATGTCCACATTATATGGACAGGAGAAGAGTGATGTTGGCCACTGGGGGAAGAAATCTTTATGGTGGTCAGCAGTGTCTACCTTTTTTGAGACGGCCACCCAGGTAGGGAGGAAAGCAGCATTTGTTTGAAGGGTGAAGGTGATGTTAAGGTGTCTCTACACTTCCTACCTTCTCACCTGCACATTCACTCTTTGTCCTTACAGCTCCAGCCCAGCCACCTCTTCTCTCTCCTGTTTTGATTTTTTTTCTTTGTGTCCCATTTGCCCATGAGCTGAACATTAAACACACCACCTACCTCTCACCCTGCCCACTCCCCCGTCTCTCTTCCTCCTCACGCTGGGGTCAGTGTAACTCTGTCCACAGCTTTCAGTGACACATTAATTTCTGCTCCTTGTAAGGCAAAAATAAGCAACACATCTCTGTCACATGTAATCATGAACGATCCCTAATTCTGTCACTTCTACACTCAATTAAATATTCATCCACTTCCCTAAGATGTTCGATGGAAAGCAAACAAACCGATTAAACAGCTTTTAAAGCAATGTTTTCAAAAAGATTAAATAAAAAGTACTGATCTTGACAAATATATAAGAGGTTTAAAAGGTCAAAACACTGTTTTAAAACAACTGTCATTGAGGGGAAAAAGTCCTGATTTTACAACTCAATGTTGTTTTCCCCCTTGTGACAGAATATTGGTTTCTGAAAAGCTGTGCTCTGACGAGCATAACTATTTATATTGAAACTGAAATCAATAAATCCAGTCCTAAATCTATATAAAGAAAAAAATTACACAAAGAGACCTTTTAGTTAGGATCCTACACTACCAATCAGACACCAACTTTGGAGTTATTTGCCTTTCATGAGATACAGAACGTTTTCTTACAGTGCTTAGTCTGTGCACGCCACAGGTGCAGTCCCCATTGTCCTTAAATTGGACATGCAAATAAGTAATAAAAAACTTTTTAAAATGCAAATGACAGCACTTCTGAATTCATTTTCTCCTATTTTTATTTATTTAAATTGTTTTTGCCTCGTTGTGCTCCCCAGGTCATGACCCCCTAGGCAGAGAGCCACATTGCCAACGTTGAATCTCACCGCTGTTTTCGCATAAAGTAAATATAAATATGGCAAAATAATTTGTTTCTCCTCATCTAAAGGGAAATGGATGGGCTAAACTAAGACAACAGTGGAACAATATGCTTCCTGCCTGGTATCTAGATGGTTTGTTTGAAATCTGGGCTGAGCGACAGCCAGTATCATCATCATCAACTCTTGCCAGCTTTTCATATTTAAAGCCAGCAAGGGTTTAATTACCAAATGATGACAGTGTCATATGGCACCATGATGGCACAGAACGAGTGTTTAAAATGTGTGTGTGTATGTGCCTCGGTTTCTCTCCCTCTCTTGCTCTCTCGCTCTGTCACTGTCTCTGCTTGGTGTTTAGTTGTTTGTGGCAACACCTTTGTGTGTTAACATCCTGATAGCGAGAATAGCTGAAGGGCCTGAACTGGCAGACAGACGTATAGACAGACAAAGGGGCAGGAGCAGCAAAAGAAAGAGGGAGGAGGAGAAAAAGAAGAAGCACAGAGAGAGAGGGAGAAAAAAAAACATCTGTAATTTGTGATTCTCCAGCATCCAATGACTGCTCATGGATTAAAGATTAAAATCTATTGTCTTGACAGATGGGAGAGAGAGGATGAGAAGAGGAGGCACACTCATGCACATCCCATTTCCATTTGTATATGAGCGGCACAGTTTGGCTAATCACGGTGGAAAAATAAGCTGTCTGCCTGCCTCACTCTGGGCAATACCACCATGAGCCTTAATTCCAGCTGTGGAGACATTAGAGTCAGACTGAGCGCTCACTCTATATCGGTCTGCATTTATTTATGAATATTCTAGTGAGAATTAGGCGCACCAAGAGCAAAATGCTTTTCAGCGCGTCGATAAAGCAGCTTGGTCCGATTTCAAGGATTATCTTTGACTTTTTAAAAAATGTCAATAATTTAAAATAGGTTGCATGAATTTCTTGTTTGGTCTGTGTGGTCTACAATGAGAGAGCTTTGTGTGTGCGTGTAGGTGTGTGTGCGTAAGGGGTAATGGTCTGGTCAGTGGAGTGAAGCAGACCACCTGAGAGTTGTTTTTGGGCATTAGTGTGTGTTCTCCCATCGCTCGCCCTTTCTTTCTTTCTGTCTCTGTGTGTGTATGCGTGTGTGATATATGACACTGGCCATCTGAAGGAGGTACCATGCTCTCCCTCTCTATGCTGCATGAAAGGGAGCCGAGAAGCCCGATGAATTAAAGCCTCTCT
This sequence comes from Xiphophorus maculatus, assembly GCF_002775205.1. NCBI lineage: Eukaryota > Metazoa > Chordata > Actinopteri > Cyprinodontiformes > Poeciliidae > Xiphophorus > Xiphophorus maculatus. Next base: position 15,183,411 of record NC_036464.1, on the reverse strand, counting down.
TCAATAAAACATCAGAGTCTTTCAGTAACACACGCTTGAGATGCCCCAGTAATTGACTTTTTGGACTTTAGGATTTACATGAACCCTCCAAAAGCAGCTTACCTGTGCAGTGATGCCCCTTGAGTCTGCATCCGCTCCCTGCCGATGTGGATTTCCATAAAGTCAGACAGCGTTTTCATTCATTTATTCATCTTTCTTTTTTTTCTCAGATGTGATAAATGCAAAACTACCCACTGTAGATAATTTGAGGGATTTATTAAGTGCCTGCATTTATTTATCTTGACTTAAAAAAAATAAATCTTCATCCATAAATATTTGTCAGGATTTTCTTGGCTGACTCACAGATCCAGGTCAATTAACTTCTATTACTCTCATTTTGGTTTATCTTTTTGAAAAACACATACATTTATAATGGCTTGAGATATTTTAAACAAGTTGGAGATGTAAAATCTTGATTATATCTGGCAAGAACATAAAGAGATCATGACATCTTGATCCCTGTTCACAAGTAGACAACTTTGTCACACTGAAAGGCGAAAAGCTCAAAAGTATGACTCTTTGTTTAACCAAATATTCCTTATTGCTTAAAGCTTTTGGAGATTTTATTTCTCTCACAGTCAGAATCCAGAAGCCATTAAGTAGGGTAAGAATGATATAATGCATTAATCTAGAAAGATCTGGATTACCTTTGGATACCTTTTCAATATTTTTATGTTACAAACACAAAATTGTGCGTGTTTTATTTCTATGTGATAAACTATGTTTCTATGTGGTTTTGTTTTTTATTTGCACAATCTGAAAACTGCAGCTTCCAACTGCACATCTAGAGACAAAGCTTTTGCAAAATGGCGTAAGCTTAGTCAGACTGGAGGGATAGAGTCTGTGAACATCACATTTCTAAGTCTTGCCACTGATTCTCAATTGAATTTTGGTCTGGATTCTGACTGCATCACTGTAACACATAAATATGATTTGATCTAAAACATACAATTGTAACTCCAGATGTGTGTTGAGTGTTGTTGCCCTCCTACACTCAAGTCTTTTGCTGTCTCAAAAGGTCTTCTCCTAGGATTTCGCTTCACTCTATCCATGTTCCCTCCAAGCACACCATGTGTCAGTGTCGGGATGGTGTGTTAAAGGCATGTGTGTTTTTTTTGCCACAGATAATATTTTGCAAATAGGCCAGATGTTTTGTTGTCATTTGGTCAGGGCTCCTCACTTTCTCTCTGCCTGTCTTACTGATGAATAAAATCCACTAGAGCAAATAAAATAAAAAAGAAAAACAAATATATTTTTTTCTTTATGCTCTTCAGTAAAGGAAAACATTGTAAAAATTTCAAGAGGTATGAACACATTTGGAAAGTGCTGTAGCTTCTAACCATCTGAACTGCTAATTCTTGATGCAAATAGTGGAACGATATCACTCATCAGGATGCACATGACCGTTTTGAAAATTGTGATTGGAAGCAGAGCTGCTGGACAAAGTCGTGAATCCCGCACAATATGCAGTATAATAAACTCTTTAACAAGAAGGCGAAAATAAGAGTGAAGGAAGATCTATGGGAGGGGCAGAGGAGCTTGGCAGATTTAATTAATCACCGCATATTAAAATGTTTGTTTACAGAAGTGAACAGCTACAAGAGGTCCGATGTTAATTAATTTAAGGAGTACTTCCCCCCAGTCACAGTGATATGTCACAAGCTGCAGAGCTGCTCCCTTTGGCTGGGACTCTGCGTCTCATTGGATATCCATCAATTGCTATGAGGTGTGTAAGAAACAAAGAGGCGCAGAGCACAAATTAGGCTCAATGTTGACAGTATTGTGCATGAAGATTTGTAATTAGCAGGCAAAAGGAAAAGGTGAAGTGGTTTAGAAATATGTGATGCATGGGTGATCGCTGCGGCAATACAGCAGCTGAAACATGTTTTTATTTATTTTTTTCTTCTGCACAGCATCTTTTGTCTGGAATCAGAGAGTTGTGTTAAGTAGCCACAGAGCATTTCCACAGCACTGGCAGGTGCGTTGGCTGGACAGGGTGGGACTGCTTAGCACATGTGCTGTTTCTGTAAGGTCCCACAGGTTCCTCTGCGGACAATGATGTATCTGACTCCCCTTCGAGGTCAGCTGGACGGAGTCCAGGACATCACCTGCAATCAATAGTGTTGGTAAAGTGGGCCCAACTGAATGCATGTGAGGGCAAAGCCTCTGCTCAAAATCCCAGTGTGGGGCCTGCATGGCCCATTGCCTTGTTAAAACCACAACACGGCCAGGCTGGGCAGCAGACACTCTAGTGTCTTAGGAAGAGAGACAAAAACAAACAAAAAGACTTCAAATAAAGCTTAACCTACACATGAAAACAAAAGTGAACAAAAAACATAGTAAAACTAGAACTGCACATTGTATCAAGCCACATTCAACATCACAAAATAAGTGTCTGTAGCAAAACAATAATGTTGTGTCATAAAGTCTCTTTGAATAAAGTATTTTTAAAACTACTTTATTTTAGATGGCATAAATTAATGAATTATTTGAAATATTTGCCAAGTTGGGAGAATTTTACTGCCCTTAGTGCCGCCTATTGAAATTGACGGCACTAATTTCCTCCAATCTGATTGGTTTGTAATATGGAAAGTTTTAAACTCAGAGTAGTGGGGAGATCATGATAATAGAAGAGAAAAAAAACATTTGAGAGAAACAGAGGTTAGCAATATGTGCTAACCACTGTTGTACTACAGTTGCATATTTTTGCACAAATTGTGCAGCCCAAGATAAAACAAACATGTGCTTCACTGAAAGCAGGTTTTTTGTTTGTTAGCGCTCATTTATCTGAAGACCCAACATGTGCAGTAAGAGACCTAGTAAGGAGTTGTTGATTGAGGTCAACATCCAGGGCATTTGAGGAAATAATTAAGTACTGTTTTTACTTCAGGAGTGCTCCATCCTTCTCCTCTGTCAGCGGTTAAAAATCTAATTGGAGGGATTTTTCATGGGGCAAAAGTGCCTCATGAACAACTAGCACACATGTCCCTCAAGTTTATCTCTTGCCTTATGATAATTGGAGGAGTGCATGCTGCAAGTCATATATACATACATGTATATATGCTGAGTTTCCTACCTTCCACTGTTGATGTTTTAAAAAAAAAAAAAAAAAAAAAATCACATTTAATTGAATAATCGCAATAATCCTTAAATTTCCAGTTGTTACTAGGATGACTACTTTCTGCGCTATTCAGCTTGATTCAAATCTCGCTTCACAGCACAGTCTGGGCTTTCTCCTATTGACTTTGATTCCTCTGGTATATTTTGTACCTGGCCAATCAGCGTACAGAAGGAGAAGTGAATGAAGTAGATTTTATGCTCTGTTTTACAGTGGTAGTCTGCTTGTAGTTTTAGTAATGGCAGATTAAGAAGTGAACGAAGCCTTTCAGTACTTGTTGGCTGTACTTTCCAAATATTGAATTAACATTAACAGACATCTTGTTTGGCTTGGGAAATGGTTGTTTACAGCACAGTCAATTTCCATTAACCTTTGTAGAATCAAAATGGAGCATTACATATGTCACGGACAAATCTCAGTGATTAGGTAATGTTTCAAACTTCAACAGAGTTCACACCTCCAAGAAGCAATCATTTCTCAATAGCCAAGTTCAGACTCTCTGGACGAAGCAAATATCATAGAACAAGTTAGCCTGGTTTCCATCAGGCTAACTTGTTATTATAAATGCATCATCACCCAGAGTTGCCATTTGTGGTTAATGTGTTCTATTACAGATTTTTTCTTTTGAGTTTTGGGACATACTGACTTTAAAAATTCTCAGGCTAAATATTTGGACATTTAAATTAGCTATGCATATGTTTTTGATAACAACTAAGTATCTTCTGTCTTTCTATCTACTACATGGAAGCTCTTTAACTTTTTTGAATGCCACAAAGTTAAAAGAAAATCTTAGCCAATAAACTGTTCTATTGTCAAGCTCAAACAGTCATTTTTACTCTCAGCTATCAGATACTGACAGAGCGTCATCTGCAGACTCCACTGCTGCTGATCCCCAGGAATCGGAGAAGTGGCAGATGTTCCTCAGCGCACAGTGTGTGTATTCGTGTGAACTCCTTACTGTAAGTGGGATTTGAAGAATTGGCACAGTCATCTGAGCAGTGCGCCGCATCTCTTGCAAACAAATGACGGCGCAGAGCCTTAAAGTGAGATTGATATCTCTTTCTGAACTTCACAGGGAATAATCTGAATACGGATAGGGTTTCCACCCTCCCAGGAGATCCGAGGGGTACAGCGTTTCGCCTCTTCTCCCCACCAACAAAAACAAGGGGGGAAAAAAAGCTGTGGAACATCTTCGGTGTTCATCAATATTCACTCATACATCATGGGTGTACTGGCAGTTGAAATGTCGACAAGCACGGGCCTAAAATCCACTTTGTCGTGGTGCCATGAATGTCTGAAATTGAGTCTGGAATTAAAGTGGAACAATCTTCTTTTTTCTTGCAAAGTGGAGGCACAGCCATACATTTCACTTAGTGACTGAAAACTTTTCAATTTGAGCAAAGGGTTTTCAACAGAGCACAGCCATTAAATAGGTCAAGGATGGATGTGTGTAGGCTACACAGTGCTCTTTGAGTTAAACAAAGAATGTTGAGGAAAAAACATAAAAAACACAATATTTTTCTTTTTGAAAGAAATGCTTGCAACACAGTGATTTTTACTCATTCTAAGCTTAGTTGTTTGATTCAAAACATAAAATAAAAAAAATGTGCTTTCAAAAATCCTAACTCTTTTACTTCTTCCCATTTTATTATGCTGCAAATCAATGAATGCAGTCTGCTGTCAGCTTGCTTGGATGCTGGTTAAAACCATGCCCATGGAACTTCCTTCAGAAATCACCCAGTTATTAAATAATACTAATCAATATTTTTTTTCTGTGTGGAAAATTCGCAAAAAGAAATTTTTTTTAAAGGAAGTCATGAGAAGTCTTGTTGCAGTTTGCCAGAAGCCATATGGGGGACAAAGCAAATATGTGGGACAACTTGCTATGGCCATATGGGTCCAAAACTGAAACATGGACCTACATCCAAAATAATACAATGATATTCTACAAAAAGATAAAACACACCAGCCTGACAGCAAAACATGGTGGTGGCATCATGTTGTAGTACAAGGATTTAGAGGGGTTCTCAAAACAAATGCATGGCATATATTTTAGATTTATGTCTAAAAGAACAACTGAACCTTGTGTACTTTATCTTACACTTTACAACAATTGGCATAGATTTGCAATTGTCAACTCACTTAAAAATGCTATCATGGGAAAATGTAACAACTCTTAGACTTTAGCAAATTTGACATGGCTTGACATTTAGTTCATAGATTAAGTAAAAGTTTAAAACACTGTAACAGAAGCTATCTGAATGCATCTCTTGTTATAGACATGACTGCAGTCTGCCAAATTTAAAATGACATTGCAATATGCTGTTATTAAAATGTAATTATTAGTGATCTGATTGTCATTATCATGGTTAAAGACCACAGCAAAAAGAAACTCATGGGGTCAGTAAGTTTCTTGCTTAAAAAAATATATTTGTTCTTGATATTTTATCAATACAAAGTCCTTACATTTACTTACAAATTTGTACTCATAAAGCTGCAAAATGCAGCTATATTTGTAATCAGGCCATATCACTATGACTCTTTCATGGCTTTGAGTACATGTACAACTGAATCTAAAACCCTCCTGAACCCATTTAATCCCTCCTCTCTCCAAGCTACTTCATAATGATCTCCCCCTGAAAGGTAAATCAATTATATAACCGCGACAAAGGAACCGTTTTGTCATAAAATGGTAATTAGTTTGGGTCCTGACCTCCCTCTTGGCGCCCTGTCTCCCCCAGCTGAGGACCGGGGCAGGTCCGCGGTCCACACTTAACGATAGAAAGGCGTAACACTCTGGCTGTGCATTGTGGGGCTTTTGTCTTCATTCACGGGGAGATGAAGTTCTTGGCACTGCGTTTATCAATCATGGAGGGGCTCCAGCTGTTCCATGGGCTTCAGCCTGACTTCAACAGCCGGCTTTACAAATTGTCTGAAAATAGTGAGGAAAAGGGACCCCTGCTCAAATGCACACACACCCCCACACGCCTGCACACGCACATACACATACATAAAAGCAAAGTAAAATCCTGAGTTCTACGTTGCTTAATCAGGTTTGCACACACGCATCATCAACCTCTGAAAGACACGTACAGAAGCTTTTATTAGGTCCAAATAAACAATACCGGCGATTGTTCACATCTGGTGACAAATGTTTCTCTGCTGCCTTTTCACAGACATGTCCAACCCTGCAATCTGCTTGGTGCAATTACAAGATGGATTAATGGTTCTTTCGAGCATCTTCATCATCACCTTCCATGCCTTGGAGGAATCTGAAAGTGTTGCACTCCTGGATGAGAATCACGTCCAATTACAGCTTAATGAATGAAGGGGAGACTTACAGCCCAATTTAGGCTGATTTAACCTGCTGCAAATTAACTCAGTGTGTGGCTTTAGGATTATTTTTCTTTGTCTGAAAAATACGCATCAACATGCAAAATACTAAAAAAAACAACAAAATAAACAGGTTAGTTCATAAATTATTTATGTGGAATGACAAGAGGAATAATTATCAAAATTATGAAGTAAAAGAAATGCAAAATGACAGAAAGGCCACAAAACCGAACCTCTAAAATTTCCTGGTGTTTAAAAAACAAATCTGAATCCCATATCTAATTTAGTCCTAATTAATAGCCTATACAATTTTTGTTATGCATAGATATCAAGCAAAAAGCATGACATAATAAGAAGTAGCTCCTTCAAGACCTTCTCAACCATATTATATCACATTGTAAAGATCCATTAATCACTAACCAGGTGCTCCTTGCAAAATTTCTGACATAGATTTCAAAATAATTGTTAAACAATGAAGTCTCTCTAGAGCCAAGTAGAACTTGGAGAAATCCTCATAAAAATATTAAGTAATACAATCAATCATAAAGATCCCCTGCTGAAGAAATAAAAGTATATTGGAGATGGTTTGAAATCCACCGCAAAAGTTTAGGAAAAGTAAAATATCTACTGGAGGATGCAGTCTGATCAGATTACACCCGAATTTAACTCTGCAACTGAACACAATGTTCTTGGAGAAAGAATGGCACTGCACAAGATCCTTAAAACACCCAGTCCAACATGATGTCTGAAGGTGGGGACGAAGGGTTTTTTGTTCTGTAAACTAAAGTAAGAATTGTTAATGATTTTTAAACGTCCCCTTTCTCTTTATTACTCAGATCTTATTATCTGAACTAACTTATTTTGACTTCTTGGTATCCTTGAATTACTTGGGTTGCTACTGACATCCAGTGTGAATTTCACATCCACGGTACCATTAGCAATAAACTCACAGAGAAAAAGGATACATGTGGTGCTTACTCTCAAGGCTCTATTTTCCAAAGTTCAATGCAGCCTGTGAGGAATGACAGTTTGTTTGCATGGATGATCTGTTGGCTGCTGCTGAAATAGTTATACATGTGTCCAAAATATAGATGGATGAACGTCTGAATTAGCTGTTCTCCAAGGTCAAACAGTGATAGCTTTGTAACTCTCACATGCGACAACGTCAAATGATCTGCCCTCTCGCTTTTTCATCATATTCTGCACATCACAAAAACAGCCAGAAGATGAAGTACAGGAAGAGAAAGAGGGAAAGAACTCCACACACAGGAGAAAGAAAGAGAAAGAGAGCAAAACACAAATTGATCGTTTAGTGGTGAGATCAGTCATAGTCATCCCAGGCGGATGGATGAATGTCTTTGATGGCCACTTCATGTTCTAGGAGGGACGATGTCTGAAAACAAGAGAAATTGGTTTGGGCACTCAGGAATGGAATCAATGTGCGAGGGACATTTGAGTACTGTTGTTTTTGTGGAGTGGTGAGAATGTTGTCCAAAGTTTAAGCATTATTGCTTGAGAAAGCTGATAATTTTATGAGATGGAGGTAAGAATCTGATCTTGATTCAAAACTACAATATAAGTAAAAGGTCTCAACCAAAGAAGAAACTTTTTTGCATCAGATTTTCTTTAAAATCAAACATCAGAAACAGAAAGAAATCGTAAATCAATACATTTTGGAAATAACATTTAAAAATGTGCATATCTGCCATATATATTTATATATATATATATATATATATATATATATATATATATATATATATATATATATATATATATATATATATATATATATATATATATATATATATATATATATATATATATATATAAATATAAATAACTATTTAGTTCATTCTTTCTATATTGTATTTGGAAACAGCTTTCTTAAACACATTTCATATTAGTCTATTGAAAACATAGAACATCAACTCAAGAGTAATTTTTTATATTAAAATTAAAAAATAAAATAACTGATGATTTGCCTACCAATATAAGCTTTAAAGACTTCATATTATCTCATTATGCTTTTTGATACACAAACTTTGTTGTTTTAATGCAATATTCTACACCCTGTGCCTGTTGTGCTGTGATATTGATCTTATAGAGCTGTCAGTGATAGTTCATCCCCAAAAATTGTTCATGTATAAACTTTTCATAACGTGTTACTGTCTTTATTGTTTGCTGCATATTCCCTACTTTCCTAAGTAGGGAAATATGCTAATATTTCAAAAATCATATGTGAGTGAGTCATTGTCATCATCCAGTTGTTGAACATAAACCGTGATCATCTGTCAACTTGAGCAGACGTCACCTGGAGAAAGTTGGGTGGCTCAGTGGCTCCTTTCTGCCAAGCTGCAGACAGTCTACCTCTCATACATGTACTTGTGACTCACTAGTGCATGTAGCTGTGAAGTGGGAAGCAGACGGTACTAGACGCAAGGCCATTATTGAGATTTTCAGGGGCCCAAGATTATATTTGCTATCATATATATATATATTGGACAAACAAGCGATTAGTTTGCAGTTGCCTTTCTTGTCCCCATGTGGATTTCTCCCTGCCTACATCCAAAGTGGTTACTAAGTGTCATACAGACAATAAAGCCAGTGCTTTTGGCATGGCCATCACAAAGTTCCGATTTCAATCTAATGGAAAAGTTGTGGGTAGATCTGAGTATCTGTGCACGAGTGATGAGGTTGACAAACCTGCCTGAGTTATTATACCAGTTCTGTTAGGTGGAATGAACCAGAACTCCAGCAAGCTATAGTGAGAAGCTTGTGGAAGGAAACCTAAAAAGTTTGACCCAAGTCATACAGCTTAAACTACAATTATCCCTGATACTAACCAAATATACATAAACTTCTGAATTTGAAAAAAAATATATCTATGGATGTTTTTGAAAACCTTTCTGGGATTTAGCAAAAAGAAATAACTGATATCCCGACCCCACTAGGGACAAGGGTGTAAGAAAATGGATGGATGGATGAAATAACTGATAATTCTAACTAACCATAATAAATCTCAAATTTATTGATATCAGTGTGGGCAATATTTCCATTGCAAAAAAATAGTTTGGAATGCTCTAATTGTCAGCTAACATATTCTATGAACTTGCATTTTACATATTAGTATAATATTTATCCAGTAGGATAGAGCCTTTCGGCAATAGATGCTCACAAAGGGACACAAATGACATGCAAACTGCAAAAACACACAGAGTCATATAAGCACAGATCAGATAGAGAGGAAAGATAAAAATAGGCATATTTTAAAACTGATATTGTCATTTCAACATTTACCATTATTGAGATTTTTCTAATATCATGCAGTCCTAATTCAAACCAGAGTTTTATTTGTCCACTTTTTAACAGAAATACAGTTGATGCCTCACTGATGAGCTGCATAGCAAACTACTAAGGAGGCAGCAAGCTAGTCAAGCTGACCAAATGAGGATGAATTGGATGTGGTGTTTGAGGACCGAGGTTCAGCTGCAGAACGTTTTGCAGCACAGGATTCTGCAGGAAACAACTACACCACTGTTTTTACCATCGTTTGTCCCTTGGAAAACTGCTGATTTACAGCAGCGAGCACAAGACTGATATCTTCATTAAGTTTTCCTGCAGCACCTGCCATTGAATTTGTGACAGGTGCTGTTCCCATTCTAAATGTTGTAATATCTCAAGAATGAAACTAAATCACTGATATCATCTTGAGAAATCGTAAAGTTTGTCTAAGTTCCTATATATGTTTGTTCTGCTGTATAACTTGGGAACTCCGGGCCAGTCTCCAGTTCATCACGGGGCTCATTCTCAAATTAATGGACAAAATAGAAATGCCATACAAAATCCTACATGTTTTTGATTGTAAAGAAGAAGATGGAACAAGTCAGGCACTGGGAGACCAAGCAAACTCCCAACTACAGTATAATGTCCCAGCAAGATTTGAACCAAGGATGAAAAGGCAACGGTGCTCACAAAGTGTGCCAATACGACGTCCTTTTTTTCATCTGTTTCATAGGTGATTTCTTTATCTTAGTGCTGAAATAAAACTTTTTTATATTTGGGGTAAAACATGTTCAAGATCCCACAAATTCCTTTTGTCTTCTACTTATATCACCATTAAAAAGCTATTCTAACAATGTCTATGTAAACATAATTAAGAGATCAAAATTCACAAACTGTGAGGTTCCCATTCACTTCTCTTCTCACTATTATCTGTGGCACCTGCTGTCTGCCAGGCCTCAGGAGGACAGCATCTGGTCCAGCCACCATATTGTCCTTTTTCCTGTGTGGAAAATCTAGCAGCTCCAAATGATCCCCTTTCTTTTCTGTTGAGTTTCAGGGCTCCAGTTTTTAATCTTTGGACAGACGTAGAAAGCGAGGAGGTGGGCAGGGGGTTGTTGGTCTTCAGGGAGTGCTGTCAAAATCCAATCTCTCTGAGGAAAGCATTGTTTACCCTGTAGCCTGTGATGCTCTCAGGCCACTGCGTTATAGAGTGTTTCTATCTAATGACAGCAACTAAAGAACTTAATTCACATTAGCAGTAATAGAATTTTATCAAGTGATTGGTCTCTGTTTTCAAACTGGAAACAAAAAAATCTCATGTAAACTAATGGGGCCATTGGGACTTGAATAGTCATATCTTCTCGATTATTATTACCATTTTTTTGTGCCAGACAGTCTGTTTGAACGATGATGCAACCAATTCGATTGTGTTCTGGTAATGAGTCATATGACAACTCCTGGGGTTCTCTCCTAACTATCCAGGCAAATGTCAGCAGTCAACCCCCCATTCCCTTTGATGACCTATTAAATATTATGAGGACCCCCTCCTGTGCGCACTGTTGTCTCACTCATATCAAGATGGTGTTTAATGCCCATGAGACAAACAACAGACAGATTAAAGCCATTATTCCCTGCTGCACTCCCACACTTACCCTGTTCAAAGTGGAGTTATGATGACTTGTTTAATAGTTTTGCAGCTTATATCAAGTTTATGCAGTAAAGCATGGTGGCGGGCTATAAACGATGTGTTAGAATTTATGTTTGGGGTTTTTCCAAAGGGAACAGGTCTGTGCTGCAGTTCTCCTTCACACTGACGTTCTCTGGCATACTGAAGGGAATTTACCGCAAATGTTCCCTCAACCTGTTTATCCACAATATTAGCTGCAGAACTGATTCTTATTTTCTCAGTGGTTCAGCCAAACGAAGGAGGGAACATGTAGCTGTAGCTTCAGTCTGATTAAATATACATTTTTTTACTTTAGCTACATCAGCTATTTATGTAGCATTAAATCAAAATGATGTTTTACTGAAGAACTTGCTTGTGTATGCCTGACATTAAAATATTTACCTGGATGTTGCCAGAATTTAGGTTCTTCAATTGCAACTTTGGTCATTGGAATTACAAGCAAAATGGATTCCCCACAAAGTGCAGTTAAATTGCCAAGTAGAGTGCCAGTATATTGAGTCTCCAAACTCCTGTTCTCAGACAGAATTTCTTCTGACTTCCACCTCCTCACTGGACAAATGACTTCGTACTGAACATTTCTGGCAGCAACTTTTGGCCATGTTTTTGGCTGCCAAGAATATATTATTTTCCCCTTGATTTTGGATGGAGGAATTACAATCGTGAGCTTCAATCCTGATCAATTTATTCAAAAGGATGAGCAAAAAGGCAGAAAAAATACTATACATGTTCTTTAACAAAGCTACTGAATCCATTCAGTCTTCATATCTTGCTTGTCACATAGACATTATATAAAACAAATGTTCATTTATTCTCAGTCACACGGCAGCCTTAAATTATTTTTTTTTTGTAAAATCTATAAGGAGGTAATTATGTACAATCTGAAAAATAACTTCTCACTTTCAGGAATAATGGAAATGAAATGTTATAGATTAATGGGACTATTTATCTCCTTTAAATTTCTCACTTACTCTAGTGACGGGAGCGCTCCCCAAGGAAAACATTCATAAAAGAAAATTGAACTCATAACTTAATAGGTTATTAAAATTTTTGAATGCGTATCACCTCGCCTTTTTGCAGTGCTGTAAATTTAAATTGAAGTTCATGACGTTCTGAGACACTGGCAGGAGTTTTTTTTCTTTTCTTTTTTTTATGTGGCGAAAGAGAGGGAGGACATGCATCTCTGTCAACGACGTATTTGCTATTCTAATTTTATGGCAGTCCGGATTATCAGGCACGAATGTCACTGTGCTCAGGCAGACTGCTGACAACACCTTCGCCCTCAGCCATGTGTTTCCATTAGAGGAAGCCTCCATCCAGGGGTTTGTTCCTCTATTATTTTCTATTTCTGTCTTTTATCATGATTTAAACTGAGACTTTCTGCATATTCCTCTCCTGTCATGTCTCACCCGCCTCCACATCTTCCACTCCTCTTTTTTCACTCATTCCCTCCCTCCCTCCAGATGTGCTGTCTTCTGCATTCTTGCTCCCCATTCCTTAGAGAGGGGGGCTCTTCAGGGGTGGCTGGAGCCTCAGCAGAGGCAAGAAGAGACGGTGCACAAATCTCTGGGGATCTACAGCTGGTGGAGGTGAGATAACCTATCTTTAGCCTGCTATATATGTATGGATACAGTGCCAAAGAAGGCAAGATGTATGAAGGTGATAGAAAGAGAGAAGTGATGGGGGAAGGAAGGAGGGATGGATGGATGGATGGAGGCAGGGGTCCATCATCTCAGCTGAGATGAGTGGGAGGGGATGATTTTTTTTTCTCTCAAGGTCAAGGGGCAAATTTATTTATTTCCCTGGAAGTTACAATGAAATTTTACTGAGTACTTTGCTTTGATGATGAGAAGAGATCAGCGACCATAAATTCGTCCTCCCATTTGGTTGCCGGTGATGAAGCATTTATTATGCCGCATTCAAGGACACAGGGTGTATTTGTATGATGGTGCTATTCTATGTAATGACATCCCTTTTCATTGTGCCATATAACACAAATGAGAGAATTAAGAATAAAACTGGTCAGGAAAAAATCAAGTCCAGCTTTATTCGTAGCTATCTAACAGGACATGTAAAGTAAATGTCACTCGATATTTGTGTTGCCCTTGTCCTGGATTTACAGAAACAATTGTAGCCTTTAATAGATGACGTGAGGAGCAGAGAAGTAAGGAGCGCAGGTGGGAAGTTTGAGTTTTGGAAAAGACATAAAAAATCCTATTTCCTGTTTACCTTCTCTCATCGACCATTTGCAAGAAATAAGACTCATAGGACAAAACTTCTTCCTGTTATTTGCTGTCTCTGAACAGACTCCATCAGGGTCCCTCAGAGGGCACGATGAACCAATGCTATTGATCGGCCATTTGAAAATCTCTTGTAACCTTGGGAACATGTTAATGCCACAAGACCCTTTTTTATTCCCATGTTCCCCAGGGTCCACGTGTGTATTCCTCAGTGGGCTATCACAGAGACTTCATTAATGGCCAATTACCAGTATCTGATGAGGCTTATTGTGTTACTGCCATGTCGTAACTGGGCATCTGTCTCTATTGCGTTGCAAAAAATCAAAAAGACACATAAGATTCAGGGGGCCATTTGCTGCACAAGGGTAACAAAATGATATCAGGGAAGATAATAATATCCTGTCATTTTAGGACCTATTTGATCTTATATAGATCTGTTTATCTCGCTTTCATTTCAAATAAGTTATCTCTTTTTTTCTCAGTTCCTCTGATTGGAATAGAGGGGGTAAAAAGTTTGAGCTATAATATACTGAAGGACTCACACAATCCTGACCTATTTATGAGTGGAAACTTAGCTGTCAGGCCCAAGATAGAAAGACACGACTGCATGAAGCAAGATGTTCTTTGATTCGCATTGTAATAAAAAATGGAAAATAAAAAGTAAATCTAAATTTATTTAATTTGTTATTAACACATCAGTTGGTAAAATAATGCAGAAATGCAAAACATTAATCTGTAACAGTGTTGCTTGCATTTCTACAGAGAAAAATGGCCATGTTTTCAAGTTTGAAGACAAACTGACGCCATACCAGTTTTCTATGGCATTGAAATGTAACAAAATTTTGAAGAAATCGTACAGATTTTTTGTTTTTATATTAGTAAGCTATTATTTGCAGAGGGTTTTTTCCCCATTCATTTCTTTTCTGTCAACATGTCCCTCTTTTACTCTGTTACTGTCTCTTGTCTTTTCTTTTTATGTCTTTTCTCTACTCTCCAGAGAACAATATTCAGCCCCTGGGACTGGATAACTTGTGATGACATTATAATAACCTTCACTTTTTGCTCCCCCTGCTGATAGATCCCCTTAGTTCTCTGTCCTGTTGAGAGGTGAAGCTTATCTGAGTGAAGAGCGCCTGTGAAGTAATAACCACCAGTCACTATGGCCACTCGGCTACTTTACAAATGGCAGGAATTAAGCACGCTGGGCAGACGAAGCGTAATGTTGTTCAGTTTTGGAATGCAGGTTTGAATGCATCCCAAATCTAACAATAAGCACTAACTGCACAAGCTCAAGTAACAAAGGTAATTGATGATCAGAGATGAGTGCTTTGCAAAATAAAATTATAATCCAAACGGCAAAAAAAAAATATATATATATATCTGTAAGCACAGAATGCCAGAAAAGAAAAAGCCTATTTGGTGGGCCTTTTGATGCCAGAGCAGCACTCTGTCCTACAGTGGCCCAGTCCCATCTGTCAGTGAACCCTTTAGTTTCAGGGAGCATGGGGGTGGCAGGGGCTGAAAGCAGGGCAATTGGGATCAGTCTGTGCCTCACAGCCATTATCAGTTTTGCCCTGACAACGCATCTACTTTTCACTTTCACCCCAGAAATAGAGGAGGCAGACTGGGCTTTCACAGAGGCACTGGCAGGAGTAAGAGATGATGGACATGGAAATTAGCTCCTCTCCCCCCTCATTCACAGTGTGAACTGAAAAATGTGATGTCATATCTTGTCAGACTTTGGCACTTGGCCATGAGGATACTCATGCAGAAGTACATGCAGCCACTTTTCTGCCTCTGATTTCCTTACTGAATAAAATGAGCACCCATAAAAGAGTAGTTGTCACACATTAAATATCTGCAATTATTACGAGTTGGCAAAAAGTAGAAAAAATATTCGAGCTTCAATTTTAACTTTTTGTAACTTATGTCAGAGTCTGCAGTCATGTTGCTTTGTTTAGACAGTCCAGTTAGCTTCCTATGAGCAACATCTATGTCTTAGCTTTGTTTACAATAAATTACTGTTGTTCATTTAAACTGTTATGACTTTGTCACTTCAGAAAGTAATATGTCTTGTTTGTAAAAACAGATCTGGGAAGCAGCAGAATAAAACAGTCAAAAAGGATTGCAGGCGAAACCAACAGGTAGTCACCTGACCTTGTTCCCACAGTCCAAATCATTTTAGATGTTGCTTTTATTGAATCTAAATTTGCTGTTGATTAGAGTGCATGGCTCTTTGTTTTATTGCTGTTGTGTTTACCTTGTTGCAAAAAACAAAAAAATTATAAGAATTATAAAAAAAACCAAAAAACAAACAAAAAAGCTTAGCTGGAAAAAGTCAACTAAGCTGTTGGACTGCTTTTCTTCAGCAGAGAAAAAGAGGCTATTCAGAGGTGTTGAGAAGGTGAATGGAGATGAATACAGTTTAATCCCAGAGGAAAACCTATTGGTATCCCCAAAAAACTGATGCACGGTCCTCCATCCAACAACCCTAAACATCCTGCCAGACCTACACAGGAAATTACACTTATTTACATCGGTGGTGTCTAAACTCAGATGTCAAGGGCCATTGACCTTCAGGTTTCTGATATTATCCTAGTTCAAATGCCTGAAATAAGTAAATGGTTTATCGCCATCCATAGAACGTGATAGCATGCTAAAGACTTAAGTCATCCATATAAATGTGTTGGGACAATATTTAATATCTGCATTATATGGTAGGATTTTATTTCACAACAACATATACATTTGCAAAGGGTTGTCAAATTCTGTCTTCTCATGTGCATATCATTTTTTAAAAATTACTGTTTTAATTAGTCATTTTTAAATGGAGATGCTGAAGTATATTTACAAATGAATATACTTTAGCATTCTTTATTTTGTTTGGTTTATTTGCCAGTTCCACCAGCAAACTCCTCTGACGTAGCAACTATTTTGTTATTATTAATAATTGCAACTCTGATTTGTTTACAAAACTGCAAATTAAAGTTGTCAAGAAGGATTTGGATATTAGTTGGGAATGCAATTAAACAAACTTCATTTAATGTGTTTTCTCTCACTTCCCAGGTGAATATTGTTACTTTTAACACTCTTTCTTCTGAATGATTCGGATCCATCGCTTGCCTTGGCAGAGGTGTGGGTGAGGGGCCGCTCTTCTGATCATTGATGACCGACCGTCAGCCAGCACGGGCCCTCCTGTGATATGTGGGCTCTCCAAGCTCCGATAGCCCCACCACTTCACACCAAACCCTGGGGTGCAACAAATATCAGCATTGTAATTTCACGCCTGTGATTATTATCGCGAGCTCTGTCTCTGACTGGGAATCCTCCACCCATCCTCTTTAGTCCTCCCAGCTGAGATACTGTTTAACAGTCTCTCTCCTGGACGCGTCTACTATGCACACATGCCCTCTCAGACACACTTACACAGAAGCATGCACGCACAAACTCACAAACACACAATATTTTAATGTCTTCCCTCCATGGGCCCATTTTAGGCATTTCCATTTCTTCTTCTCTCATCTTCTGTTAATTCACCACCATCTGCCTCAGCATCTGTTTGAGGAGGCAGAAAAACAGTGTCTGCTGTCACAGAAAAACTCTGGTTTTTCTCTCCCTCTTTCCTTTAGTTTTTTATTTCTTGTCCTCTTGGCCATTTAAATGCCAGTAGTACTGTCCTCTTCAGTCTTTGTCTGGCTTTCTGCTCCACCCACTACTATAGCTGGAGCTGATTTAGCCTAAACCCCAAAACCTTGGGCCCTCCCATTTAATCTCTCTCAGACACACATGCACATATACTTTGTGCTGGACATAAGTTGGAATTAATTGTTTTCAGCCAACAATATGATTTTCTGAAAAAACAAACAAACAAACAAACAAAAACTAAACAAAAAACAGACCAGCTCATAAAGTACAAGAGAAATATCAAAAAATAGAGAGTTGTTGAGAAAAAGTGAATGATATTACAAGGAGCTTTAAATAAACGTAACGCAAACTTTGGCATCGTCTCTATCACTAGTCTATATCCATCCATCCATCCATCCATCCATCCATCCATCCATCCATCCATCCATCCATCCATCCATCCATCCACCCATCCATCCATCCATCCATCCATCCATCCATCCATCCATCCATCCATCCATCCATCCATCCATCCATCCATCCATTTTCTTACACCTTTGTCCCTACTGGTGTTGGGAGGTGCTGGTGTCTATCTCCAGCTAAGGTTCCGGGCGACCGGCGGGGTACACCCTAGACAGGTCGCCAGTCTGTCGCAGTAATCTATATTTACTATTTTTAATAACTACTATAACACCTTACTTCTTCTTCTGACCTCTAGGCAACTGTCTGATCTTCCAGCTCTCCTTTCAGATTTCCACAGCTGGCAATATTTACAATTACCAGAGCAGATTACAAGTATCCTTCTATCAGGCCCAAATCACAGTATTTGGGTCATTCCGTTGTAACCTGACTGTTCCTTTAAGTGACAGTTTAATCCATTTTAAATTAGTAAGTAATGAGAAAATTTAGCATTCCACACTAATCCGATGGTCTGCAAGATATATTTCCAGAGAGGAGTGACACATTTATTGTTATTTTACTTTTTATTTTGTTTGTAAATTTTGTATCTTCTATTTTTCTAGTGCAGGAAACTTTTCCAGGCATCACATTTTAAAAAATGTATTCAAAGTATTTTTTAATTTTTTGCCGCCGAGGGGATGGGGGTTGGTTTATGACTCCTGTCTGATTCCACTGCATTTAACTTGGTAGAAATTTACCCCAGTCCAAAGTAGCGATGTAACATTCCTCGAATAATTCTAGTACCTCGATTATTACAATTCTTAAGTACGGAGCCGCGAGGGAACGCAAAAGAAAAAAATTTCCCCATGTCCCCTAGGGGGCTCCGTACCGTACTTAAGAACGCTGTGTTCCAGCCGGGTGATTTTTTTCTGTGTTACGCAACACTCCCATTCCGCTTATGGGTTGTTGACCAATGCTAAGTACTAGGAGCATAAAGTTCAAGTTCGGTCTGGGGCGTCCAGGGCGGTTTCAATGGCAGATGAAAATATCCGGGTTTTTAATCGTTCTTCGGGGGACCAACTAAGCATCCCTAAAATAATCGGCGCGATGCATGGAATACGACAGCCTTTATCCACTCGGAGCTGCTGCCTAGAGGAGGGTCCATTTGCGAGGTAGGTGTATGCGTACAGGTGGAGCAGAGACTCATGCAGATAGACGGAACACAGTGGGCTGATGCTTAGCGTAGCGTAGCTTTGCAAACGAAGCTTTACATCCTGGTCACAACAAATGGGTGGCAAAGCGCACCTTGGTGTGTACATACCTGGCAGATGTGTTGATGTGTATGACGCAAAACTTTCACTGGGCAAAGCGAGAGTTCATTAAATTGACTGAAGAAGAATAAAACTGGAGTATAAACATATATAAAGCCTGCTGCTTTAGTGTTAAATTGAATGTAATTTCAGATCTTTGCATAATTTTTGTCCAGGTTAACTTAAAAAGTGAACTGAATTGTTACTGCTATCACGGCAGTACCAATATTTTATTTTGTAACTTTTTTATTTGATTACTCGATTAATCGTCAGAATAATGGATAGATTATCCGATTACTAAAATGTTTACATGGAGGAGTACATTTTATTTACCAGAGAACATGGCTTGGAGTGTTTTGGTGGGATGATGGTAACCATTGCAAGTTGAATTTTTCAACAGTACAATTCAGTCATGCCAGCTGTGGTGGAACTTGCTTAAATGATGCCCTGCTAAACTCCTCTTTCTGCAGTTCCCCAGCCAAAATACACTCTCTGTTCTCAGCAGTATGCGCAGAGTCAACTCCTCATTTACTGGTCAGACATAAAAGCAACAGAAACTTGTTAAAGGTGCAACTGTAATAAGTTACAGTATTCTTCAGATCTTTTTTTTGTCCATCCACAATCTCTAGTGCCACCTTGAAAAATGTCCCATATAGTTCACTTCAAAAAATGTTACTGCATATTAGTTTAAAACAGCCCACAGTTCATATTTTTTGATACCTATGATAGATCTGAAATGCAATTAACATCTGCTATTTCTGTGTATGTTATTTATGCTCCTTTGGGACATGTCTCTCCTCCTCTTCTTCTACTTGTTACTCCTATAGCAATTGAACAAAAGAGTCTGTGTTGGTTCAATCCCTTTAAAACTTGTCACAGTATCACATTTTACAGTACATTTTTTACTGGGGGTTCTATGTAAGTTAGAAAACTTGTTTTTGCTGCCAGAATCATCAGTCGGTGTTTTATTGCTGAAAACTGTGGCTATTTATTGTACAATGGGTTCTTCTATCTTCTTGTGAATCTCTTGAGTTTTGTGACTAAAGCTTGGACTCTTTGTTTGGTAGTTTCCTGAGCCTCAGGCATTAGTTGTAATTCTTGGGTAGTCTGTTTCTGGTCACAACCTTCTTGTGTTTTGACAATTGGTGTATTCTTTCCATTTTGCCTTGATTTTTGCATCCCTCTGTCTGTGCAACGGTAGACATTATCCATTGTGGTTGCAATTGACATTACCTTTGCCAAGCTTCCCAAGGATCATTGTTGCTGTACTGTCTATCAGCTTGTTGATTTTTATTTTTATTTTTTTTTTGACAGTTCCGGATTGTAGTTAGTGCGGCATTCACGTCATCCAGTACTTGGCACAACTTAGTTGATGTCAGATTGACAGGCACTGGACGGCACTGGACAAAGCTATGATCTTATGATGATGTTAACTCCCCTTATCCTCCTCCCTTAATTTTTCTCTCCAGTTAGGTCAAAGCCTCGCTATATTTAAATGCTGGGATTGACATCCTCTTATGATTTCAGGCCTACTGGGAACAGCTGTGTTTACTGAGCAGCTCTTAAAGACCACATTGTAAGCCTACTTACACTGAGGCCTTGCCACAGGCATGAGGTATCAGAGTCATCTAATTAAATACAGCGCTGGACGTCCCACCATGCTCCACTCGTCCCCTTGGGCTTAAAAGGATTGGATGCTTTTGTGCGACATGTAAAACATATAGGGGTGATGCTTCAGATTCTGAATAGACATGTGATATTTGACACGACAGCTGCTTCAAATTATTATTATCCAGTTACTTCAGCTTTGCCTTGTATTATTTTAGTGGTGGACAATAATGTCGTTCTCCCCCTCTCTCTCGTTTTATCATTTTTCCTTTCTCCATGGGGGAGCTTTTGTCTGATAAGTTGTCACATTAAGTGCTAAGTTTTGGGTGATCGCTGGGCTTTTCTTTCCATCTCTTCATGACCAGACCCTCTAATAGCTGTCCTGCAGCAATGCCTGAGGCAATATCGTTGCAAATAAACAGGCTGATACAGTCATTTACTCAAATCGTCCCCACACTATTCACAACGCTCCCCTGGTGATGATCCTTCGAACGACAATTATTTCAAATGTCAAAGATCCAAGCCTGCGGGGCACAGACAAATGAACATTAAAAATCTATTACCAAACACTTTAAAACATATATGTAGCATGTCTTTATTTTCTAAATAAATAAGTACACTGAATCTTAACTTATTTTGTTTATAAAAAGAAAACAAGTACAACTGAATGCTCTTAGAAATATATATATATATATATATATATATATATATATATATATATATATATATATATATATATATATGTGTTTTAATCTTTCTATGTATAACAACAAAGTGAGACACTAAAGCACTGTGGGTTTAGTTTTGATTTTCATCTCTTGGTTTCCTTTACTAAGACTGGAGGGGTGGGCTCTGATTTGTTGTCACACAGAGCTGTTCTACATGACCTCTCATAACCTCATCCCATCTCTCTGAGGCATCCTAGAAACCTGCGGTCAGCTCCGCAGATGAGATGAAGATATTCCTGCCTCAGCTGAGTGAGACCTCTAGGGGTGATGGAGGTTTATGAGTAACCACAGGAGTCAGAGTTTGACCTGTTTGATTCTTTGAACCTCACATTTAATTTAAAGGCTGCCTATTGGAACTTTTTTAGTGAGCAGACTTGTTTCTGCTTAAAGTTCAGCTTTGCATCTGCATCCTGTTCAGCTCTCCTGTAAGTGAATTGTCCAGTTAAAATATATAAGGCTAATATAAAATTATTGCTTGCAGTATCAATCTATTCCATGTGATTGCCCCTGATGATGGGCACAAAATCCATTCAGTGATAATGGCATCCATCTTCACCTTTTATATTGCATCTATTTGTTACTTTTGGCCCAGTAGCAATAAATCCAATCTAGTCTCCAGGATGTGGACCGCTGACCACTGCAAACTGGCCAAGGAGAGTGACTACAGTTCATTTCACATCAACTCCTGTCATGATTACTGAAAGATTAAATATCCTCACCAGTCTTCTTTAATTCTCCAATAGTAACATCATAAGTTTAAATGTTTTTGTATTTCTAATTACAACATATTTTTAGTAATGGTTGCAGTTTAATTGATGTATTTATTTTTTTTAACCGCATGTTTAAGCCTTTCTGTTTTGACATAAAGAACACCAACATTTAAAAAGTCTTGATACCGAAGGTTGTTGTTTAAAGTTTAAAAAGATGAAAGTTAAGGTGTTGTCAACTAAATATTAGCCTTGTAAATCAAAACATACAAATGACCAAGCTGGTGCAAACGCAAAGATGTCCATTTTACTTTAGCATACAAGAGACAGTGATGGGTTAGGGCCCTATAATTTGTACACTTTGGTGCTATCAGTTTGCTAGGTAAGCAACATACCTGAGTCATGTTTCTTCCATGGCGCCATGGCCCAGTTTTGATATGGACATGTGATACCTATGATAGATATGTGCACATTGTGAGTGGTTTTATTGGTGGAAAGTGGCACTGGAGTTTAGATTTATGGCTAAAATTATTTGCTTGATAATCATGTAAGGTCAGGCTTGGACTTCTGGTACGCTTTTAATAAGCCTACAATACATAGAAACACAGAAAACTAAGAGAAAATGCAGAAATTGACAATATTCAATTAATTTGGAAGGTGAATTTACTCCCCAAAAATTAATATGACAATTATAAACTGAAAGCTATGAAAGTTTTGTAAACTAAAATTATAACTGACAATATATCCTTGAAACCTATTGGGAAAATAGTAGACATTAATGTGAGATCATGCCATGAGTTATAAAACAACAGGCATCATTTTTACTTAGGAAATGAAGAAAAACAAGATAAATGTGAGGCAAACAGTAGGTCATTGCAACTTAATTAACATATATTGTATTTAGTTAATACTTTGATCCCTTGTTCAGTCTGTGTTTATTGCTCCGCCTGCCGGTTTGGTCCATTTCTCAGCTGTACCCAATCACCCAATTTTCTCACCTGCATCCAGTATCAATTTCCACTCCTTCCTCATAAATTGTTCTGGTTTAATTTTTCTTTACTGGCTCTTTCTATCACATGATCCATTTCCCTGCCATTCTACTGACTATGATGTTTGAGGGGTTTAAAATGTATATTTTATATACACAGTCACTTTTCTGTTTTTTAATTAGTCTGTAAAATGATTTATCATACTATCAAATTTTGCTAAAATAATCTGAGGCTTTGTAATTTGTTCAAAATTTCCTAATGGACATAGAGCACAAAACAATCTAAAAAGAAAATTAACCAAATGATTAAAAAAACACATCCTGATGATTTAAATGTAAAGACCTGAACCAGGACTTTGTGGCCAACACCTTACATTAGTCAAGAAAAAAAAAGAGCTTCTGGGAGCTTTCGGTCTTCTCAAACCACTAATTTCAACCTATCACGACCATTCCCATGGGAGCTCTTATAATTGGAGCAGATGGTTAACAATTAAGAGGCTTACAGAAATCTAATCAATTATCCAAGCTAATGTATCAATATTAACAAAAAAATCTGATTTGTAATGTTTTGACAGGATCATCAATATATTATTAACAGCAATATAAGGCATCAATCTTCATTTCCAACTTTAAAAGATGTACTTCAGCAGCATGCACCTGATGGTGAAAGTTTCATGCATTTTAATGTCATTTCTGTTGAAGCTTTTAGTTTGGACCTCATATAACTATCACTTCAGCAGACAATGAACACATCATACCATTGTTCATTTAATAATATAATGGTGCCATGATTTTACAAGGCAATAGGGTGCAATCAGGCTAGTATTTGAATGAAACCAGTAGTGTCATTATAAAATATTGAACTTATACCCTTTGTCTGAAACTGTTGAAATATTACATGACTTGTCCTGTAATAAAATATATGATCATTTAAATATTGTTTCAGAAATCATTTTGCCACTGATACAGCTTTTGTTGTCATGTATGTCTTTTCTTCCAGTTAAAAAAGAAAAAAGACCAAACCATAAGCTCAACAATTGTGATGCAAAGACAAACTAAAAACAGCGACGTGAAAAAACCTGCTCCAGTTCAGAAAATGCATTATTTTTTTTCAGTTCTTTATTTTCCAACGCCTTCTGAGTTTTAATTAATCTGTTAAGACTTCTGTAATTAAATCGCTCCTGGTGTAAATGAAATATTCAACAGTCGGCCTGACAGTGATTTATTCTGCACAGATAATCCTCAGTGATTTTGACTTGATAATTAATCAGCATTGTTTATAATGATGATAATGGTTCAAAAAAAGCTCAACTTTTTTATGTAGAAACTGCCTCAGCAGCCATGGTGAGAAAACTGCTGATATGTTTAATCGTTATATTAGAGGTTAACTTGTTGGGGATCTTCATATATTTTATGACTTATTTCTTGTTAGCTGGTGGAGTTGGCATCTCAAGTACACACCTGAAACTTAAGAAAAAGGCACACAAAAGGCTTGACTTTTAGTCACTTTATGAAGACTTCTAACCACTGATAATCGCCATTCTATGGGATGATAACATCCGAAGCAGGTGCATAAACAGTTTTTCTGTTGTGTGTTCCGACGTGAAAGTAATCCAGTAAGAGTAGACGATTGCTATCCCCCTTGAGTTTCCACAGTGTACTCAAAGGATGGGAATGTTAAACAAAGTAACATTTCTCAACAGCAAAAGCTAAAAAAAATCAATAGTAGCTTCCAAACTTGTCTTTTATGTAATGCAGCTATTGAACAAGAATTCATAATGTTTAAGCCACTGACATAAAAATGTGTGTATTCACCTGCAGAAATCTGAGCTTGATTTACATTACTTTAAGAGACATTGGTGTACGTTTGGCTAGTAATGGCTTGTGACAATTTGTTTGTTGTAGTTTCATAATAACAACCACAAAAATGTCTCAAACTCAATACTGTATTTAGCAATTCTGGGTCATTTAAAACCAGAATAAAACTAGTATGTCTCTTCCTTTAACCCTCCTGTGGTTTTAAAAGTCAGAGTTATTTACACTCCGTAGGTTTTTAACACTGTGTGCGGTCCGGTGGGGTCACCATGTGCACTTTCATGAGGCTTTTTTTGTGCTTTAAAAGGAACATTTGGAAACTGACGTTTTGATGGGGCAACCCCTCCGATTCTCCGCTGTTCGATCATGACATTTACCACGCTCCTCCTTAGTGGCGCGCTAGCGGAGCCTTGTTGTTGGTTAAAAATGGCTAAATTTACATGGCACGTTATCAGTAGAAAGAACAGAAGTGTAGATTAGGAAATATTGATTAAACTGCATTCTCTTCTGCCACTGACCAGACCTAAATAAATGGGTGGGTTCTGTAGCACTTGATGGCATCCAGGAGCTAATGATCAGGTGTGCTAGAAGAGAGACATCTCAATGATTCCTGAGGACCAGGACTAAGAAACGCTGAGCTAGGGTCACGACTAAGACGCTTTCTGTTTCCTCAAAATATGAACATTTCCCTTTTTGATTAATCCAGAAATTAAAAGAGTAAACGGATGGATAATGATGTGAATTATTATCTTGATACAATAAACAATTTTGTGATTTAGAAAGACATGGCAGCATGCATCCAACATGAGAAAGTTTATTTGGTCAAATCATAAGAGACTTGAAAACTATTTTCAGTTGAACAGCAAAATTACTTTCTAAAATGTATTATACTTTACTCTCTCTGGGTGAATAATTTCCTGAATCTAAGTAGTTTATTTTTTTTTTAAGAAAAGCAGTTTAAATTGCATCAACTAAACAAGGCCTAATCTGCAATTTTAAGTTGTTTTCAGTCAGATAAAGAAATATGCACACCCATTTCCCAAGGCTTCCAGGTTTAGCCCTGCCCATCGAGTTTTTTTCAGCAGTTTGTCTCTATTCATTTGCATTTTTATGCAAGGTTAGTTTGGAGGGGGCTTCTATTACTGCTGAGAATATATTAAGAAAACCATTAATCACTTTCGGAGTTTTACAAAGTGAATCAGCCACACACATGTCCTGTTTCCCGGGAACCATGTTGCTTATCGCTCACACTGGGCAGAGCAGGGACCTGGGCCCCGAGGCACAGCCACGCCCTCTTCGACAAGATAGATATATTTCAGAACTCAATTATTCAAAGTATTTCTCAACTTTTCTTTCTCTCGTGAAATGATCTTGATTTTGAGCTCTCTGGATGCACAGATTTTGATTTTGAGCTCTCTGGATGCACAGTAATAAAATCCTGCATGATTCTTCATGATGTTCACAAGACTATATAAAAAGGGATTTACTGAATCTAAAATGCAGATTTTTTTTCTCTTCTTTTGGTAGAATCTGAGGCATGAAATTGCTGATGTTGCTCACTATCACTTTGATTTTTACCTGTAGCTAGATATAGCACGGACAGCCACAAGAGAACAACTACAGCATCCGTCACAGGCTCTTAAAACACATTTAGACTAGAGTGAAGGCTTTATCTTCAAACATCATGGGAATGTTAGGATTTAGCCAACCATCAAGGGAGTAAGCAAATAAACAGACAGCATAATGTAATAGTTATGGCGCTGCTCCTGAAGTTGATGTTCCACCTACCTTTTTCTGTTTTTAAAAGGAACATTAATCTGATGCACCAGTGGAGCTCTATCTAATGTGAAAATATTCAAGATTTTTTTTTCCTCTTTCTGCAAGGATGAGGCTTCTATCACACTAATGATAACAAATGGCAACTAATGGGATGACCAAACATAACAAATGGAAAGTTTTAAAGGTACGAGAACCACATTAAATCTGCGCTGACATCTTTTAGTCAGAGCTAAGCAGGAAAGATTGATCATCGGCCAGTGTAAAGTTTATGAATATGATATTTAAAAAATGTATAATGTAGTGTTCAAGCAGCACTAAAATGCTGTAGCTCGGTATCATTGCCTTACCCTGTTGACGCAAGTCATGAAAGGTGCAGAAAAGAAGCAATCGCCCTTCAGCTTTTTTATCACCTTAACCATGTGTGTCAAAAAGCCACAGTCTGTATTTAAAGGCACAACATGAACTGAAAAGAAAAAAAAAACAAACATTTAATAACTGTTCTGTCTGCGCACCATTCCGTAATATTTGAGTCAACAAATGTTTTACAATAATTGCTCTAATAATCCCAGTATTATCGTAAAAGAATAATGCAACTTTTATTTTTATCATCCCCACAGTTTATACGATTGTGGATGACTTTACATGTGTTTTGAAAGGGGATTTTTTTTTTTTTTTTTTTGCCAGGTTTGGGAAATCCTAACACCTTTCACAAAACTATTAAAACCCCACACAGAGGCACAACACAGCTAACGTCTCCCCTTTAAAATATTAGTCTTCTTTTGCGATTTTTGCCAAAGGGTATATTTCAAGGGAACAAATTTTGACAGATAAAAATAAGCATTCTTTTGCTTTTTGCAATGTATATCTGTACTTATGTTGAACAAACGGGATTACTCAAGCTAAGGTCTTATGAATGTGTGTATGGAGAGCTGTTCGGCGCGCTTTGGAAATACAGCTAATGCAATGTGATTAAAAAAAACCTAAAAGTCTGGAGACATTTTCAAAAACACGATTAATTGGAACTACGTTGAATATGTCAAAAATATGAAAAAAGAGAGTAAGCATGTTAATGTTAGCCTAGCACTCCAAAAAATCATCAGAGCAAGTTGTGAGTTTGAGTGCTGTAGCTCTATCTGTCTAAACATGGTAATACTTGCACCATGCTTGAATGTAACATGCTTTATTGCATGCACTCTGATTTTAAAGCCTTGGGTTGGAGCTCAGCATATGGAAGTGCCTATATCAACATAATGTGGATATGTTTAAGTGGCAAAATAATCCACTTAAACATACTTATTATCCTCATGGAAAATAAGTAGTTGGGCACTGTTCTTATTATGTTGTCCACTCAACACTCACATTGTGGCATTATTTAATATTCAATTTATGCCTTGTAAATTTGTATTTTCATTGATTAGGATGTAGACATTTTTTTAAAATATAAACATTCTGTGGAACTATGTGTACTGAAAACAAATGTTTGCTTTCATTTGGCAATACTTTGTGGAAAGTATAAGATTGACATGTCTTTGAAATTAATGTAGTTCAATTGAAATGTTTTATTTAATTACAAAAAACATTGTATCCACAATAAACAGACCAGTTCTCCACAGAGAACTTATGTTCACTGTATCTTTTAAAGTGTGACACAGAGAGATATGTTTTAAAGGGTTTCAAGTCTTTGTGCATTTGGCATTGAGTGGAACTACATTTGTCTTAATGATTGTGCTCCTTGAGCTGATTTTTTTGCTTCACAATAATCAATATTGAAGTCGCCAGTGGCAGCAGTGCCCAAGAAAGGAGGGAGCAAATGCAGAGAGACATTCTTTCTTTGTGTCGGCCTTGTCAATGTAACAATGCTTTTAGAGTTTGGCCCTGAGCGTCTAAACACACTCTCAATCACAGCTGAAATCCTAGTAGGCCACACTTGGCTGCTGTTGTAACTTATATACAGTCTCAAGTTGTATGATGTCTCAGAATAAAAAAAAGGTACAGGGCAAAAATAAATGGATTGATCCCGCTTCCCACTCTGACAGTTGGTGAACATCTGTTTTGAGACAGGATTTATAGAATAATATGTTCCCTCTGACCAAATAAGTTTCTGACTGGGTGATTACATTGTCGTCATACAGGTGTTTTTCTGATCACCTGTACAATCAAAAAATTAAGAAAAGCTCCACGTGTAGATGGCTTTTTTAGTCCCAAGCCAGCAAAAATATGAGGGATACATGTGACTTATCGAATGTGAGAAGCTTGACGTCAACAAACTGTGGAGAGTTCACGAGGTAAAATTGTAAGAAAAATAAAACTATGTTATGTATCCTATCCTGGACCTCACTTTAGAAAGGATTTATGGTGGCACAAGCCTGGGGGCTGGAAGTTTTTAGGACCTCATAATATTCTTTTATTTATTTGTTTTATTAATAGTAATAGTTCAGTTTTGTTTCTCTTGTGTATCTGCTTTGTTTTCTCAAATCCCCTGTCGGTCGTGTCAGATGGCCGCTTGTATTGAGACAGGCTCTTCCTGTTAAAGGGGAGTTTTTCCTCTCCACTGTCACTACGTGCATGCTCGGTATGAGAGATTGCCATAAAGTCAACGACACCAAGCAAATGTCCATGCAGTTATTGCTGCAAGTCAATGACTCAATGCAACTGCTGGATTTCCTTAGATTAAAAACCTTTAAAACTAATTTGATTTTATGAAATTAACTTCATGCATTGCTTGATAACTAGGATCAATTGGATCAGTATGTCAGACCCAATTTAATTAACTTTTTCTGTAAAGTGCCTCTAGATTACATGTTTTGTGAATTGGTGCTAAATAAATAAGCTGAATTGAAGCTGAATTGAAAGTAGTTATGCATTAGTTTCCAAAGAAAACATTCAAACCCCCATCACTGAGACATGTTTTAAATTACTGGATTTTCATGTGGATAACCAACACATAACAATTTTAAAGCAACAATGCAACAATTTCAACCCCCGGCATGTCAGACAAACAAAACCACATGCAGACAGCATGTGGAAAGCAAATTCTCCCTGCTTCCATCTTTTATTTGTCCACTTGCCTCCTGTAATTTTTTGACATTAGGGCACGGACACTTTTCAGGTAACTCTTTTTATCTATGAAGACCTTTCTTGCTATTTTAGGGGGAAACATTTTAAAAAAGAAGAATAGTCTTTTTATATATAATATAGACAAGTCTTAAAAAGCTTGAAGTCAATGCTTAGCTTTCTAATACTCACACCATCATAATTGGAATAAGTAAAATAAACCTGTGTGGGTACAGCACACAAATGTCATTAGCCTTTGGGTCCACATCCTGTTGAATCCAGTGTTGGTCCTGTATGAATTAGATATTCAGAGCATTAGTGCATTTTACTGTAGATACACTTTACAGTGTGTAATAAAGCCTACTTATCTTTCTATGCAATAAATATGGCAACATTCACAATAGCTTTACTTATCAGTTTCCTGCTCTTTACATGTTAAAGCCACATTATGTGCAGTGAAAATCAGATGCACCTTTGTGTTTTAGTATTCTAATCACACTTTCTCAGACTGCGGTCTACTGAAGCAAAGGTGTGAGAAGCATGCGGCCCTGTTTGGCCCTTCAGTGACCAGAGAGGAGGTGATAAATGACTGCAACACTCGTCCCTGTCAGTGCTGGGAGAGGAGGGGTAGAGGTTGGGGTGTGGTGGGATGGTGGGGGTGGGGGTGTGGTAGCACGGGCAGCCCTCCCACCATGAGCTACATCATCCTAACAACATTATTCTTTTCATGCGGCTTGTCGATAGAAGCCCTGTGTGATTGGCACTGGGATCCGCTCAGGTTAATTGGAAGCCTGAACTGTGTAACGGCACGGGAAGCTGAGCAGACATTGTCCCTCTTGTAATAACACAGGAGGCCTGTGTGTCTGTGTATCGATTACATCTTAGGTTCACGGCACCCGTATGGGAATGAAATATCAGAGGACAGGTTATGGATGTTGCCATCAGTGTACACTGCAGGAGTGGAGATGGCCAAACTGTGGTGGAGGAAAAACGCCATAATGAAATCCCTTTAACAGATTGAATTATCATTTCTTCTTTGATCTCTGAACATTGCAACCAAATGGCCAAAGAAATACTGATACAGTATGGTAAAATGAATGATGGAGCAGATCTGATTCATCAACTCAGATGCATGCACCTGCTTGATGTGTGACAAGTGTATTTGCCCTTATGGCCAAGCTTTGCAGGAACAGAAACACTTTGTGTGACCCTCTACTCTTTAGACTCCTTTTGATCAAGGGTGCATAGGTTGCATTAAATGAAGGTCACATGATACTGCATAGGTAACCCAACACATGGCTCCTGATTTGGAAGCATGGGATTCATGGAGTGGGCCACCCTGTGCAGAGGAAGGATTAGGAAAAGACAGAGTTACTCGCAGCGTTATTCTTAAAGGGATAATTTGGCTTTTTCAAAGTGACATTCTGTGAAGATTTATTAGTGTCATATCCCTTACCTGTTTTGAAAATTAGCTCAAATGAAAATTTATTCAAAGGAAGGTCTGTGTGATGACAGTAAAGTTGGGCTATTTGTAACAGTCTGCCTTCAGACCAACTCCAACACTTTAGTCCATGAAGATTTTACATTATGTGCTATTCCAGATCTTGTAGGTTTTAGAAAGTCCCCTTTTGGTTTATCAACTATATGGGCAGAGGAACAGGCAGGGACAACAAGTGCAACTGGTTTAATACATCAACAGTAATGATCAGCGAAAACAGGGAGTTCATTTGACAAGTTGTTACAGGTAAAGAAAAGGATAAAAATATAAGTCTACATGTGTTTCTCTTTAAGAAGTGTTACCTGAAAACTGTATGCATTAATCAATGGCATTTATTGAAACTTTCAGAAAACCTGCATCAGGTCACATTTTTATGTAACCTCTTTCATTTCAGGTGACGTCTTGATGCGTTATACCCACCAAGATTTCAAAGGGTTTGATTCCTTACCTCAGAGAAATTTTGCTTACTAATGTGGAAATTAATTACAAACACAAAGTGACATTTTACAAGAAATGTTTAGCATAGCATGAATTATCGCTGCTGTAAATTGGATGCAAGCGACAGAGTGAAAAGCCTTGACTTGAGTTCTTTGTGATTAATAAAAGAAGCTTTCACTTCAGTTTTAAAATCAGCCATGATGAACGACACAAAGAGACGAAACAAAACTCCTCCTTCAGCTGAAGGACAAGTTGTTGTAATAGTGGATGTACACTGAAGAGACGTATTAGATTAAGAGGAATCAGGGCTATCATTTATTGTATTTGTTGTTCCATCAGACACTTCAGTGACTAACAGCCAATGAAGGACACAACTTGAGATGGAGGTCACAAATTTATTCAGCAGATTGCAATTTATGCCTTTTAATATGCTAAACAAGTCAGATAGTGTCTGTAAGTTTTCTTTTCTTGCTGATGATCACATTACTGGGTGACATTTTGTCATAGATATAATGCCTGCATTAGCGACTGCACAGGCAGGCAATGACTTGGACACCCTCACTCTGTTTTGTGAAACACAAACAGGAGGTCCAGCTTAGTCTCCTGTGGAGGCGAGGATCTGGATTCTACATGAATGACTGAGGCACAGCATCCTCCATCCTGCCTCCAGTAGCCCTCTTGTAGAGCCCCCACAAGGCCCACCACATGGATCTCAGCGCAGAGGTCCAGATTGTGCCACTGGGCTGGTACTGGACTGGAGGTGGGCGATGGAGCCCCCTATCCATCTCCCGCAGGAGCCCGGTGACGGGAGCATCGGTTGCCCACTCTTCGGCTCTGAGCACAGTCACGAAGATGGATTGGTTGGCCGACTCACCAAAGGAGGCAAAGCATGCCGTTAAGAGCCTGTGCATCACTTGGCTGCTCATATGCAAAGTTTGATGAAAGAGGTTTTTCTGGGAGCGATAAATTAGGGCTCCACTGTGAAATTAGATTCCCTGTGAAAACCTTGCAAGGTTTTGAAGTGGCATTGTTTCTGTACCGCCATCTATTTCTTCAGTAACTATACATTAAGGAAAATAATTGTGCTGGGAACTGAACTGAGATTATGAAGATGAATGTCAGAATTATTTCATACAGATTGTAATATTCGTGGTGATCATTGCCTCACATTACATATAGTAGAGAAAATGCCAAAAAATGCTGTAATGTCACCAGCAATCCCTTTAATAATTGTATCAGTAAATGAAGAGAAATAAGGTTGCCAACAGTTGTCTGCCACTGTTGAGCAGTGCATGATCTTATTCAGTGAGTAATCCATTAGGAGTAAACACAAGCCTGAAGAAAACATACAAAATGGTCCCTGATCATTGAATAAATACCATACAAATTGCCTCATTTTTGGAAAGACTGCAAATTAGGCTATGCTTTAAGCTCATACTCTGAGGCTCCTTTACCTTTAACTCAAAGCTACAATGGCAGCATAAGCACTGACAAATTCGACAAAGGGAATTTACTCAAAAAACACACCCTCTATTTGGTCAGCCGAGCGGCAAATATGTTGGATGATATGGTTTATTAGGCAATCCATTTCCCCACAATAGTGGGGCCATCTGCAAAGGTTAGCATGCAAAAGGTTCATACGGCAAATTCTATCTCTAATCTGCCTCCGTAAAGAAAAAAAAAAGAAAAACTCAGTGGCAGATATTTCATGTGCACACAATTTGGAATGCAAGTAGAATAGCTGATGAAAGAGGTGACCTTCTAAGTGCAGAGCAGCAGCGGCTTTGTGGAATATGCAAACGCAGAAGAGAACAGAAGAGAATGAATTACAGCCACTGCCACCTTACCTGCATTGTAATATGTGACTGTGACTCAGACACAAGTAAACCTGGCCTCAAGAACATCTAGGTTAATCTTGGGTGGCACAATACAAAAAAACCTATTTATTTACACATATAAGGTCTCTGACATCAAACAAAACACCTCAAATATTTAATATTGTGACTAGCTACAAATAATATGGAAAACTGTGATGCAAAGATTCATACTGTTACTGTCACTAAGTGGCTGGTAAAGTAAGTAAGCTGTTGTGTATCATGATGCGAAAGTGAGAGCTTTAAGTTTCACATCCTGATGTATCTATGTTTCAGATGATTATTTTGAAGTAAGAAATGAAGTAATTATAGATTTGCTGCCAGGATTGCCAACTTAACAATGAAGTATTAAGACTTCTCTAACCACTTTTTTTAAAGTGATTATGTAAAAACTTTTTCTAGTGTGACTGGAGCATTTGAAAGCCCTGATGAGAAAGCGCTGTTTTAAACCTTTTCAAAGTGTCACAGGTGTTGCCATGGACACCTTTCCTAATCTGAAGGACCTAAAATGCAGTTCAATCCTCACATATCAGTCCCTCCCAGCTGCAATCAGAGTCCCTGAGTCCTCACTCAGACCAGGATGTAAATGTACATTTTCTTTGTATGATTGTGCAAAGATACATGACTCTCCATTACTAGTGCTAATAATATTAACTGTATGCAGCAGCAGACTTGCAGGAATTTCTCCAGTGGACCAATGGATTAGTGGGCTGGTGGTTAAAACTTGTGGAGATGATGATACTTTTCCCATAGTCACTCTTTTGCAGTTCCACTATGACTGTGTCATATCAAATGCCCTCTCTCTCACTACTCCACTGCAGCGTGAGCGGACCTGTAAAGAAACAAACACTACAGGGCCAGCTGGGTGACAATGAAGTGCAGAGATCAGAAAAACTTGTCCCATAAAGCCCGGCATACAATAACCTCTGTGGTGGTTATTGAAAAATCAACAGTCACAAAACAGAAAAGCCTTGTCCCTACTAGTGCCTCGTGAATTAACTCTCCCTATTTGTCTCTTGCATTCAGCAGCACAGTGCTGTGGCTCAAGCTCATCATGCGTGGCACAATAAGCTTGGATGATATCTAATAAATGCATATTGTTATCTTAAAGTGATTCTATGATTAATAAAATCCCAGTATTGTGCATTGTCCTTTCTTGTGAGCTGGAGGTATTAGAACACTCCTAACAAATACTCGTTATAATGTATTGATTGATTTTAAACTTTTATGCAGTATATGGTTCAAGAAACATTACATACTTGTCACCAGATTTTACCTTTGAGACACAGTTGACTGCTAGAAAGTTAGATTTATGCCTGCATTTCACATTTTGTGTAATAAATAGCAGCATGTAAGGAACATTAAGTGGTCAATCCAGTTGATGGATGCCCCAACGTGCTCAAAATCTAACTCAAAATGAAAGTTGTAACAAGATATTCCAAGATATAAAGGTGAGACTATATGTCAATAGTGTGGTGTACTGACTCCTTTGTCATAGGTAGAGCAAATCTTGAGCACATAGACAAATGGGTGAGGTGTACCATGGTCATTCAGCCGTGCATGTCTCATCTGTAGCCAGCTTTGGCAGAGTAGTCATCTTCATTCCCTTTGTCCTTACCGCAGAAAGTAATCTATCAGCCTCGAGACGTGCTGGAGAGTCCGACCGGCCTACTCGCTCTCCCATTTGAATTGAGAATCCAGTTTCTGCTGCACCCATGGTCCCAGTTAGACTGAGCTGCAATTGAGAGTGAGTGAGCTGTCCTTGATGCATATTACTGTCCCAATATGATTGAGCTTCTTTGGTATCGCTGGAGAGTGAAAGGAAAATTGAGCACTTGACTTTGCAGACATCAAATCCCAGCACTGTATGTACACGTTCTTTCTTCCTCTCTCTCTCTCTTTGTTTTTGTTTTGTTTATGTTTTCATGTGACACAGTCAAGGAATAAGTTGATTTTTGAAAACCTATTTAAAAAAAAAGTGCATTTTTAAAGCAACGTTTTAATTATTTTAGACTTTTGAATCCATAATTTTACCATATTCTATATATGTCTGTCTTAAAATGTTATGACTCATATTATTTAATAAAGAAACACAGGATAAAAAAAACAAAATAACATTTGCACAACTCAATCTCTTAAGTTTCTTTTGGTATTTTATGTTGCCATTTAAATTTATTTATGTCGTGAAAGTCTGTGACCAAATTATCCCATCGACAACTTAGTAATTTTTAGCTTTATTATTGAGATTTTTGTTTTCATTTTCTGTGATCATTAAACTTCTAACATGTTTGAATATGTGTATAATGTATATTTGATTTTAAAAAAGAAATGTCAAAAAGAAGCATTGCTCTGGCTAAGTTTAAATGTCCTTACTCTTCTATTTTAATGTATTTTTTGATAATGGAGAACTTCTTGGAGTGCATATTTCAAAGATTATAGAAAGGTAACCTCCTTGCCTTCTCATAGTGTTCCTATTTCCATCTGCAGAAATTAACTGCTTGGTCATAAATAACCATTCAGAGCCAGGAGGAGGGGCTTAGCACTGTCAATCAACCTTGTCTACACACTAAACAACCTCCTCTGCTCTCTGCTATTCTAGAGCTAGGTCCTTATATTAGAGCCTCCATGAATGCACAGGCTACCTACCATGGCCACCAATAACGTGGATCAAACGTTTTCCACTGACAGTGACTTGCTTCTCTGCCATTAGCACACTGAGCATTATTTACAGGGTCAAAACCTTCTTCCTGTCTGTGATTGGTTGTGTTACAGAAGTGGTACATTTCTGCAGATGGCAATAGAGGCACTGGGCAGAGGTGGAGGACTTTGGTATCAATACTGGATGAACTGTAGATGTCTTGATTAAGAAAAAAAAAAATTGCAGAAAAAAGGAAACCATTACAATTCCAATATCTTCTCAAAGGAAAAAAGAATACATTTATTTATGAACATTAATGTAACCCAATGTAATTAAGCAATCTTACACTATTGAAATGTTAAATTTTTCATTGAAAATGAAGAGTTACAGGCTAATACATTTCAGCAGTAGATTTTCCAAAAATGCCCAAAACTAAGTAGTCACACTTATTGTCTGTTTATTCTCTAATGAAGTTAGACATCTAGTGACCCCACATTGTGTAAGCCAAGAAAACATTTTTCTGTTGATTAAATCAATAAAGGTTCACCATGGACATGTAAGAACATGCCTGAATTATTCCAGCCAGTTCCTCCTCTTGTGCCTGACTACGGCGAGATTCCTCACCTGACTGGTCTTCAGCTCGTCACTGAGATGGGCCTTTAGCCAGGCTTCGATGGGAAAAGCTGATTATGATGCATGTCGATCGTTCCAGCAAATATTGACATGGAAACAGTGAGCGAACAAGACTACAGCTTACTGTTTTTTTCTGTTTTTTTGGATATTAGTGTCACCCAAAAAAAAACCTTTCCCAAAAGAGTGGGAACAACAACTAAAACATGGATTTTCACACAGTTGTACGGGTGTCTCAAACTGTAGCTTGATTTGCTATTTTTACTGTGAGGTGTGTCTATGTGGGAGGTTGATTGTTTATTTATGTTTATCTACATTCAGGGAGGAGGAAGAGGCCATTTCCCTTGCCACGCTGTCTCTTAAACACCTTACTGTCTCTGCTTTATCTCCACAGAATCACTCCCTCCACACCTGTCCCTAGGAAGCAAGAAGGTTAATGATGAAACACAAACATTGTTTTCTGTGAGAGAAAAGCCAAAGAGGCTTCACCGATAGACTGGGGGAGGTAGAATAAAAAAAAGGATGTGTGTGTGTTTGTGTTAGTGGGGGGATGATAGGTGTGTCTGTAAATTCTTCATCCTGCGTAGACTGCAAGGGAAACGGCTCGGCGGGTCTTTCAGCCGTGACTTTACAACTAATCCCGTTTGTAAGTTATTATTTATCTTCGGCAAAGTTTGTCAAACTCGAGCTTTGATTTTTTTTTTTCCCCCCTGAGTTTCCTCTCTTGGCCCACTCCTGCACATGCTCCCCACATAATTTATGACTGCCTCTGGTCCTGATGACAGATTATTAAAAGTAGAATTAGTTTTTTGCTGGGGATTTTTCCTGTGGGAATTGGGAAGGCAGGGCTCTCAGAGGAAGGTCTCTGACGAGGTCTCCATTACTAATAGAGGTGGATTTTTTTTTTCCCTCCTTCCCTGTGTGATGGCGGAGTGAGAAGACTAATGATTGGAATTTACTGTGGCAGCAATCACGTGGTAGGGATGCAAGCATCGGAGGAGAGGAGAGGTTAAGTTCTTCCCTGTGGAGAGGTTTATTGGATTGTTTAGCACCAGAAGGATAATGTTTTTGTCAGACTGTTGGTGCTTCTGCTGTTCAAATGGAGGGCGGCCTTGTGTGTTTGTGGAGATGAGCGTGTGTGAGCTAAGCTTAAAAGTGTGACTAGATCAGAGAAGAGAGGAAATTTGGAACACCGACATGAGAGGAGTCAACCAGGAGGAGTACACGAGTATTTCAGGAAATCAATGTGGTTATTACAAAGTGTGGACACAATGTCAGATATTTACTTTGCGAACTGTAACAAACAGCACTTTGTTCTCTTCTTCTGCCAACTTTTTGATCCTCCCCGATCAGCAACTCTTCTTCACCAGCGCCGCACTTTTCCTCCTCTGCTGACACACAAAGAGGCTTTTCCTTTTCCCCTGTTCACCTGATGGCCGTTTGGAGCCTGTTCCCTCAGCGTGTGTCTGCAGCCTGGGAAGCAGAGGGGAGTCTCAGCACAGCTGAGAGGCTCGGCTTAATCTTATGCATCATTAAGCACTCAGCGGCACGCCGCAGCTCCTCATATACATCATCCACGCTTAATAAACATAATGATGACATAAGATGTAATTCCAGATGAATTTTCATTTTATAGGGAAATGGAGAATTCCTGTAGAAAGGAGGAGAAAAAGAAACGAGGAACGAAAGGAGGGAGAGAAAAAGTAAATTATCTGGGAAGTACAGAATAAATGATGTTTTTTCTCCACAAGATGGATAAAGGAGTTATGGGGGGGGGGCAGTTAAAGTGGGAGAAGAGTACTGAAGGAAGGGAGGGGAAAGGTGAGAGGGCAGCGGGTTGTGGTGGTGGTGGCCTGAGAGTAAAGGGATGGCAGTGGGAACGAGGGGTTTTACGGCGAGGGGAGGATGGGGGG
Organism: Xiphophorus maculatus; assembly: GCF_002775205.1. Taxonomy (NCBI): domain Eukaryota; kingdom Metazoa; phylum Chordata; class Actinopteri; order Cyprinodontiformes; family Poeciliidae; genus Xiphophorus; species Xiphophorus maculatus. Next base: position 15,144,709 of record NC_036464.1, on the reverse strand, counting down.
CATGCCAGAAAAATGTTGGTCATTCCAACTGTTTTAATTGTATGGCTTGATGGACAGGCCAAGAGGACCTGAGGTACGGCCATCCATCTTAAGCGGGCTAGAGCGATACCGTGAGGAGTAGAGTTTCAAAGGGGGCTCCCAGTCGAAGCTCAGAAATGGGATTCTGATGAAAGTGTGAGAGAAAAGAGGCTGCTCACAGTAAAGGCCAATGAGGACAGGAGGTCCAAGGTGACTACTGTGCTTCTGCAACAGTAAATCAAATTGACTTATCAGGCTTTCATTCTTAAATAAATAGTTTACAACAAAATGAGACGGCGTTTTTCTGGGATTAGTCGACAGATTGGTGTGAAAATGACCAAACGCGAATAAAAATGTCTCAAAATTCAGACTATCACACCAGATTCAGTATGATTACATCCCCGCTGTGGGATGCCAAACAGCTCACATAGCTGTTTGGCCCCCTGACCCCCACTTTGCTCCCCACTGGTGGTAGGCCACGTGAAGGTCGGCACATGTTGCATTTTCAAGCTGAGCCCAAGGAGACAAGGCCCAAACTGCCTTAGATTGTTGGGCGACTTTTGACCAATGGGGCAATCGGTTGCCTTGCAAAAGGAAAGTTGAGGGTTTCTCATTCCGCATCCTCTGGTCACATGTCAACAAGCTCCCCGGCAATGAACTTAACCTAAGTTGTCTCCCAATATGTAAAGTGGGGTAGGAATTTGTGTGCTTTTGTTTGCTCAATAGGGTGAAGTGGCTCTAAAGTGCTGTGAGTGGTTGATATGAACTAAAATGTGCTGCATAAATTCAGTCCATTTACCATTCTGACCTTGTTTTTGGTAAAAAGTTCTGTCTGAATAAAAACTCACTGACTGATTGATTTAAAGGGGTAGCAAACAACCTCCATCAGATTAAGGTAGCAATTCTCAGCATGACAAAGAGCAAGAAATGAAATGAACTTCCTCCAGACGATGGCTTGGCTCATTCATTGAGATTTAGGAGGTCTCTCATCTGGAGGAAGCTCAGAGTAGAGTCGCTTGCTTCTTCACATTAAAAAGCTTTGGGTTTCTAATGGGTGTGTTCCCTGGTTAGCCTCCCTTTGAAGGTTTTCTGGTCATATTTGATCTTTGGGAAGACCCACATACTTCACTCTGATATTAGCATAATCATTTATGTTTCAGTACTGATTTGCCTTAAGATGTTTTAAATACCAAGTTATATTTAATTCAAGCCCTAAGCATTTAATTCTATGTGAGAAACAGAGTTTTTAATTTCTAGATGAAACAATGGTCGAAACATAGACAGCTATGTGAACGCTGGGGTATACTAATGTACTTTGTTGTGGAGAATTAGTTTTCTATCTTATGTCTTTATCTGTTTTTCCTATTAGTAGCTATAGTAACTCACCATGTATGTGCATGTGTGTGACGGGAATCTTTAATTCTAATTTTGTTGTTTTATTAAAAATAAAAAGGTCCACCAAGGACTGGATTTGGAAATTAGCCTTTGTCGAGAAAACCTTCATACAAAACAATGATTGCTTTGGTTTTATCATGCAACATTGCTTACTGCGCTGCCCTTGACTAAATAAACTGAACTGAACTAAATGGAATATTTTCTTGAAGGAAAGTAAGGCATTTGTGTGCTTTTTTTTAAAAAAAAAAAGATAGTTGTTTGATAGACTGTTTTGACACATTTTTTGTCATATGTAAGTTTGTAAGGACTAGAGTAGCTCATGGGGAATTTGAGGAACTGCTGTGCTAAGAAAAAGAAATGGTCACTGGGGACCCACCACCCACAGTGTCACACACATAGATCTGATGCACTTTTCCTGACCCTCAGTCTGACGTTCACTCCTGTACACGACACAACTCAGACATCCAACAAACTGAGCAGACAACCAGGCTGGTGGGAGAAAGAACACACCAGGAGGGAGGAGAAGATAAATTGTGAGGTAGGATTTAAAAATGGTAAAGCCCTAAACATTCCACTGAGAATATAGAACATCACCCCCTCTGCATCTTATCGCTGTGCGCTGGTACAGGTGAGATAAAATGTTTTAAAGCTAGTCTACAAATCTCTGTATAATTATGACCACTGACGGCATAGAGACCATAAGTTAAAAAGCAATATTGAGATTTACTATTAAAGATTTTGTTTTATTTTTTTCATCCTCTTGGAAGCAAAACACTATTTCAGCTGCAGAGCCAGTTTTGTTGCAGGGAAAGCAGTATCCCGTTTGTGTTTCCAGCTGGACCGTGTCCCAGACTGCCATGCCTGGTTAATGTGGCCATTCTGTGTTGCCAGAATTAGAATTCATGGTTTATATTAAACATACAAACACACAAACAAGAAAACAATGACACAAATTGACCTTGAGTGAAGTGAATGTGCTGTAGCTGATTCTCTAAATTGAAACAAATCTCTTCAAAAATCACTGGGATTAAAGAGTTTTAATTTTACTCCCTTAGATTATATAACAACTCCCATCTTTAAGCCAATAGATAGGCTCGCAGAGGTACAGAAGATCATCTCTGCCGATTTGAACACGTAGTCTTGACTGATGCGATACAGTTGGGGATGTTAATGGGGCCTCCCACCATTTGTCTGGTGGTCTGTGCTGCACAAAGGCATTTCTGGATTCAAACCTCAGCATGTTCAGAGCCAGTGGAGCATGCCCAGCTGTATGCCAAGGTTAGATGGGTGCCAAGGGTGCCACTAAATGGAACCTCATCTTCTGCTGTATTCTCCCTTCTCTCCAAACACTAAATGCCACCAAATCACACAATGCAATGCACAGAACACATCCAGGGAACAGCAAAACAAAAACTGTACCAACTCAAATATTATTACATTAGACTTCCAAAACAGGACCTTGCAAAATTAAGCACAAAACTTTATTTTTTCTCACACAACAAGCACAAGTGTGTGCTTGTTGTGTTACAAGCACAGACTTCAGTGTATTTGTTTTGCATTTATTATCATAAATGAACACACACACAAAAAAAACACCCTGATTCTTGACTACGTTGACTAATTAGGCGACTTTTTAAGGGAATTAGTTGTACTGCATTTTATTTTACTATGTAACAGTAAAGTGGCTAGAATACAGCTACATGATTTTCTTTTTGTAAGAGATTTTCAAAACTATACAGCTGTCACATTTTTGTTATGCTATGCTATGCTTATTACACAAAGTCCCTAAACATTCTTATTCCTATTTTAATTTCAGAAGTTTTAGCCAAATTAATCAGAAATCCACCTTTTATGTTACTTTTCCTTCTTGAGGTTTCATGTTGCAGTTTGTTCTCGCAGTCCTCTGTACTTCCCCCTCCCCAGTGTGTATGTGGGTATAACTCAGAGATAATGTCTTCATCAGTAATGTACTCACACTGCTCTGTTTGCATTGACTTACAGGCCACACTCCCTCTCTCCCGCCCAACATGAAGCCCCGCTCTGCTCCTGGCACCAGACGCAGATTACATCTTGTTTCCCAAACTACTTAAAGTGTCACATGCGTTCGGGCTTTGCTTTTATATCGTGTTATTAATGGCAGTGAGCGCCCACCGCCTCCAGTCCTCTGTGCATGTGTACTTGTGTCTAATTAAAGGCTCCCTGCTTACAGAAGCAGAGAATGGGTTCGCAAGATGGGAAGTAATAATTGTAAATATTATTATTATTGTTTTCTTGGCTTATAGAGAAATGACACAAGACTGGAAGAGTCTATTTGAACTGTGAATTGTGAACTGGCTCCATGATTGCAATGATTTGCTAATAAAACCATGAGGGTCAGTCATGGCTGTTATACAAGCTGTGGTGTAAGCCTTACAGTCCTTTCAGCTGAATAATAAGGCAGTCACTTAGCCTGGTGAAAATTTGCAGACAAACTAACTGTAAAAAAATGGTGAAAATCTTAAGGGTTTCTTTCTTTTGAGAGACTACAGAAAGCTGTGGTGAGTTTCTGGTGTTATAATCCTTCATGCTCAACACAACTACTGGTACCTGTTGTTAATGTTCTGTGTTTTTTTCAGCTTTACCCACAGCAAGCCATGCAAAGTTAATTTTCAATGGTCTAATTTGTGTGCACTACATAGTCTGCACATAATGACTTTTATTTTAATAGTTGAAAAAAAAAATCTATATTGGCTATTGTAGCTTTTTGTCTGTGTCATGTGACCTGCTCTGCATGCCATCTGTAGACAGAGAGAAACGAGTTATTAAATTGAGAACAAAGTTGTGAATTACAGAGCCAGTGGAGCATGGCTCTGTAAGAGCCGATATCTCCTGAAGAGGAGATATCGGGATACTCAAACACGCTGTGTATTTGAGTTTTATACTTCTACACCCAAAAGTGGGGCTGTGTGATGAAAAGCTTTTATGCAAGATGTAAAGCCATAGTGTTTTAAACGACAGAGAAATTCAACTGCATAAACACCATTTGACCAAAGGGGCTAACAATAATGTCTAAGGAAAGGAACAGGCTTAAAAATAGAAAACCAGCCTTTGCATACACAGATTATGCGTGGTTAGTCTCACCTACACACATTTTTACTTTGAATTATCCTTGACCATGATCTGGGACCTCAGCCCCGTTGTTTAGCCCAGGCCGTTTTCTCAGACAGCTGTGGCTTGGCTGGCTTTCAGCTCCCCCTGTCTTAACCTGAAGAATTATGTGCTCAGATAATTAGCTCTTATAGGTACACTCTCCATTTCTCCACTCCACTGGGCACATCATCTTCCTCGCCTCTTTATTGTTTGGTTTGCTTTGTCAGATCGATGTCTTGCTACTGCGTAACCAGCACTCATATCTCAGGCTGCATAAATCACAACAAGGTTTCTGTCGCTTGGGAGAGTGGTGTGGCAGTGCAGCACATGTATACACTGAGCAACACACACACACACGCACACATAAACAAGGTGGAGGGCCGCTTTATGTTTCACATAGAGCAAAGTCCCCTCACCTCTCTTCCTGTCCTTCACTCCTTTCCTCTCCCTCTTTTCTCCCACTGAGTGACCACTGAAGAGGAACCCATCAGATTATCCTCTACCCAGTAGTGATGGGCACACTGGTGGCACCAGAATGAGGCATAGTAGGGGTTGGTATCATGGCTTATGATTGCAGCACCACCCTTGTAATGAATTCAAAAAATGCAAATGGCCCTCTCCATGTAAAAGTTGACATTGTCTCCTGTAATAAATTTTCTGCTGAGGTAAGGCACAATTTAAATGCGAATTACAAGCAGCCTTTTTACAGCCTTAATTAGCCGATTCCCTCCTCCTTTCATTGGAGGGTGAAAGATAGACCAAAAGACGATGACATGCACTGAAAACACTGAACTCTGCTGTAAAGCAGATTGTTAAAGCTAAACACTGTCCAGCTTTGCAGAAATATATAAACCCAACATAATCTCTTATTGTTTGCAGAAAACATTAGTTTTATAATGTCTTCCATAACAGAAAACCAAGCACAAATATTTCTGCTAGCTACATTACATTACACAAAGCATCCTCATCATCTAACGCTCCTCTGCTTTGAATGACAAGTCTAACATGGCATTCTATTAGGAGGCTTACTCAATAAAGCAATGCTCAATCACTCGTGTCCTTCCCGAGTGCACGGCTTGTGTCAGACCCTCACAAAGAATATGCTCAACACGAGGTCATATATTATAGTTTACAATAAGTACTTGGTCTCCATGACAGTGGCGAGCCAGTGGGAGACCAAATTGGCACATACAGCGTGCAATAATGTAAACTGAAGCAATGTGGGAAAATTCATGTTCAGATCAAAAGATGATCATGTCCTGATTTCATGCTGCAGAGTTTGCCTTTCCGTCTTATTTTCTTCTATTTGTTAATGTACACATTTGAACCATGGGGGCTAATAGAGCATGTGGCAGCTTTACAATGCAAGGGATCTAGGGGTAGCCAATTCATTCATCCAGCTGATTCTCTCTAAACATGGTCTGGCAAACACATTGTGGAATGTGTGAAAAGGATAAATCTGTAATTTATGCTTGATTTAGTGAGAGATTTTGGCATAATTGGCTCTTTAGTTTTGCATTGTGATGGCAATGCACTTTCTAGCTGTGATATTTATGCACAGAAAAACTTCATGCTATACATGATGCTACGATTTATAAAATTGTTGTGTAATAGAAACAACTCTTGTATGTCTCATATTTTAAAATGCATGCAAAGCATTTAAACAACCTCTTTATACTTTGTTTCAAATAACCACCGTCTTGAATCATTAAAGTGACTTGATCAAATGGTTTTTCAGAACTTACATTTGGACTTTTGTTTTATTTATGACATATTCTTTTCCAGTTAATTATTTGAAGAAATAATGAACAATTCTGAATAAAGAGACATTTATGGTATTGCAATTTTGTAGCACCAACCTGAAATCACTCTGCTTGAGAAGCCCTTGTGATGTAATGGAGACCTATCCAGGGTCTACTTCACTTTTCTCCAATTTACTCCTGGAGGCAGCTGCAGCACTAAGCATGACAAAATGGCTGAGAAAATGTATGAATAAGATTTGGGCGTCCCTTTTCCTGTTGTTGGTCTGTTCGCTCTGTAGCTGGCGAAGTAGAAAATGTTTTCTATGTAGAGAACTTCCAGTTCCAGAACTTGCCAAATGTTTTGAAAGACATCATGGCTTTTGCCAAGAATGTGTTCCCCGTGTGCAATGCCAAGTGCAAACAAGTTATTTTTTGTTTTCTGTACACGGGAACAATGACACATTTGACCACCCACTTGACCCGTCCGCGCTTCTGTTGCAAATCAGATGGCTCATTCTTTTAAGGCTCACATCATTGCGCTTTATGAATGTGGTTTTCTGTGTGACAGGTCTCTGGGATGCTTGTTGGGAAAACATTTTGTTTATGTTGATTGGCTCTTTGTGTGTGGCTCCTAATTGATTCGGATGACCAGCGTGTCAAAATAATTAATTTGATTCATTGTCTCTAATAGCTTGTCTCCCATCGAGATGTGATGAGTAATTGACTCACTCGATGCTTTTGATAACAAAGGCTGTGAGTGACAGCATTTCTATTTGTTTCATTGGTGTTTGTACCCTTTTCTCTTTGTATCCAGCTTCACTACATTTATTTCTTGGAGATTTTAAAAGTGGAGAAAACCACACACATGGCTTTCACACAGAGAAAACACGGTCATTACCAACATCAATCATGCACGATATTTTCAGACGTGTTGCTTTAATGTACCATTTTAAATGCAAAGTCTAAAGGGGACACTGCTACTGCTGCTGTTGGCCTCTTGGTGTAGGTGTATGTTTTTCAACCACTGTAAAATATGTATGAACAGAGAGAAGCATGGCAGTCACAAGAGAGAGAGGATGCATTGTCTGTCTTTCGCTGTCATTAGGCAGCGTCTGGAGGATAATGTGGAAGCAGTATGGGGTCTGAGGGAAGTATTTATGACCCTGTAGGAAACTCGTTGGGCTGCGGTGATCGCGGGGAGATAATGGGAGGGAATGGGATGCAACGAGGTGTTCTGAGGGCACCAACCAGACAAGAGAACAGCGAGAATAAATCAATGTTGGTCATTTTCACTCCTCCACCCCCTGACTTTCCGCAACCACCCTCAAGCATTTACACATTCCATCATTAAGAAGTTTGAGTAGAAAGGCAGAAATGCAACAAATAACAAAAGCATTTTATTTTTTGCATTTACATCTGATTAGCCATAAACATTTTTACCTAAAGAATTTTGTGCAAACTGACAAGATAGTAAAGTTAATTTGATTGAAGTCAGACACAGCCGCTTGAATGACTTTTCCCGTGACATTGGAAGGCACACAAACAAGACACCTCATTAAACAGGAACAAACTGGAGGGAAATTACACTTAGTTATGGAAATGGATTTTAAGCATGCAAAGCATTACTTGTGCTGACTTTAAGCCAGAATATGATAAACATCAGTGTTGTTAGCTAAGCTTTGATGCCAATGCCATTAAACCGTGAGTGGATGGGAGTACTATCTAACCTCAGATGATTAAAAAGAGACAACTAATTACAGAAGTATATTGACCTTAAAGAAGAGATAATTTAATAAAGTACTGTGTGTAAAGGTTTGAGTGCATTAATGGTTTGCTCAAGTACAAGGCACAGACTGAGGTAAACATACAACTAAAACATAGATGAACCATAGAGGTATTAAAATTTGCTCTGTGATGGACAGGCGACCTGTCCAGAGTTTACACCACCTCTCGCTCCCTGACCACTGGAGAGAGGCACCAGCTCTCACAACCTTGGAAGGATTTGCAATTCTCTTTAAGATGGCAGAAAAGTAGCATTCACATATCATTTTTAAACTTTTGTGGCTGACTCAAAGTTACTCTAATGAAATGAACCAGGTTTATCACCCCTGATTCCCATTCACTGAAAAATGAATCCTTTATTTTTTCTCCTTAAAATGGGTTTTGTTGTTCAATGTACTTAAAGGTGACATTGAAGCGAATGTGTGTTTATGTGTTGTCTACAAAATAATCTGTTTGCATTACTGCTTGTATTCCAGTGGCCCCATTATATATTAGAAAAGCAATTAACAGTTCATTAAACTTCGAAGGTGTTAATACAAGTCATAAGACTAAGCCATCTGTCGGATTCTCTCCCAAGCTTGACTTTGATACCATCCGCTAAGCAGCGTTTCTGGACCAATTAAGACTAGATTTAGTCATTTAAATTTGAAAAAAATAAATAAATAAAAAAGGACATCTTCAGCTGGTTCTTTAATAATAGGCAAACATATGGTGGAGGTTTGGGAAATAATAATGAAGGACATAGCCTCCTTATTTTGGCTGATAAATATTTGGGAAGGAGGCAGACTGAAGCCTCAGGATGCAAAATGTGTCTCCCTTTAAACTCCGTACTCCATTTTAAATGAGACAAGACGGGTAAGATAATGAGAAACAGTAGAAAAACAGCAGCTCAATAGAGATGGTGTGAACAATGATGGACCCACCTACTCATTTGCCATTTGTTGACTAAATAAATGTTTTACGTTGGTCTCATCTGTGAAGACACAAAATAAAAATGAACAGGGTGAACATGATTCAATTCATCATGTTTCTTGAGGATTTTGTGAGATTTGCTCTCATTAGTGGCTCATCTGTCAGGAAGACATGCTGATCCTGGCTGGGGGAGAAAAAAAAAACTGCCTCTCCTCACTTAATTGGGAGCCGCACATGCAGTGAAAGAGACACAGCAGTTATGTCAACCTTTTTACATCCCAAATTTATCTTCCAAACTCAATCCGTCAACATCCTAATTGGCCCTCACTTTATGAATCCTGCACTTGCTTCATCTCTGAGGATCTAAAACTAAATGGAGTCATAAGCTTAACAGATAAAAAGTTGAAATATGCAATGCTTTCCCATCATCCATTTATATAAATCTCCAGATGAAAGATAGGGATTAGATGAATGTGTCTAGGGTGGCTGAAGGAGGAGGAGACAACATTAAAGCCCTTCAGAGTTTATCAAATGCAGGATATGAGCTTCTACCTTACAGGAAATTATTTTCAGACTGTTAGTTGTTAGGACAGCTTCCGCGACTGGTGGACATTTTTTGAAAATATGTCAATTGACAGTAAAACAGGTAGTATTGAACATAGCCTGAATGGGTATTGACATTGTATTGAAGGTGGGGGCAAAAGAATGGTTCTCATTAGTCTTCTGTGAAGTCGTAATGGCAGATTGCCTCTTAGGGTCAGGGGATTGACAAGCTGTGCTCCCCCTCAGCAGATATCTGAGAGCTTTTTATTGGCTTCCTCTGCAAAAAAAAACACAAAAAAACTGGTTAACCTTGGTGATGGCTCTGATGCTGGAAACATTTCACACAAAGTTCACTTGATCATTAGTAACAGAGAGCAGTTCAATTCTGTATTGCTTGGAAGTTTAATCGGTGTCCGTATGTGGGCTAATGAGGTTTTCGAAAAAGCTGGGTGCAGGGAAGATGCTGGGTTTGTTTTTTTTTTTCTCTTTTTTTTTTGTCAGAAAAGTTTCTTTCTCCTACTTAATGAACAGGTGTCTACATAACACAGCCCACCCCACAGATGGCAGCATAATTAGCAGTCATTATGGTGGTCTTCGTGAAGAGCCGGGATCTATTCGGGCGCACAGAACGCCTAACCTCTTCACCTCCTGACAGGGCCCACTGGGGGCCGCTGACACGTGTTGTTCTTTGGAAGAAGCCAAAGGCCGAGTTCCTTTTTTTTGAGGTGTCATCCTGATGTGCTGCAAAGTCTGAGACATGTGTTCAAGGATCACAATGTCAAAGGACTCTACCTGGTCATGGTATTAATGAGGAAGAGAATCAAGTGGAAGGAACAGAGGACACTTTAGGATGGTTAAAAAAAAAATACTGCAATTGGAATGTCATTTTTGGAATTTAGCAAAACAAAAATACTGATTTAAATGCTGCGTAAATGTGGCCTAAAAATGTCAAAACCAAGCAGCTGACTCCATGCTTTTCTATCAAACACTTTTGAGAAAATAATCTCAATTGAGATGTTCTATTATCTAACATCTGATACTAATTCAGATTCAGCTAACTCAGTTTCATTTAATTTAAGTCATTTCTTGAAAAAACAGTCGCCCACATAGGCAGTTCATGCTTTATTACTGGCTCAACTAAGAGCACCCTCTGGATCTGTTACTGTTATTGTTTGTGAATCTTCATGTCGCTTTTGGCAGACTAAACAACTGTATTTTACCAGTTGTTTAGTCTGCCTGTTTTGCGCCCTGGGTGAAGAGCCCAGCTGACAGTCCTCTTCCCCCGCTTGTCACACCTCCACCCAAGTTAAGTAATGCATTAGGTGCAGTCATAAGGGCAGTGGTGGAGGACCGGGGCAGGAGGGATGTCTCAAGGTACCACGTGGCTCTGTTTTGGTCTCATAAATATTTTCATAAACCTTGGCATCACTTAGTCAGATTTTTTATTTTTTATTTATTTATTTTTTTACCTGGCTTCTTTATGTCAAACCTCTGCTGGGCTGGATGTGGATTACTTTTCAGTAGGCTTGTGTCTTAGCCTTTTATGATATCAAACACTATTTCGCCAGGTTTTTATTTTTAATCTATTGGGTTTAATTTCACTCTGTGCAGATTCTTTACAGTTATAAATGAGAGTGTTACTTCAAAATGGACCTGGGAAAACCTGACTTGAAGCTTATATGCTTGCTGTCTGGAAATAGTAATCTAAAAACTCACTACAGTTTAGTGCTTCTTAATAAAAATACTCAATGTTGGTTTAACTGACATTAAACATTGTGACACATTCATTACGAGAATCAGAAAAGTCATCAGTCCTTGCAATATTAGATTGTTATATATTTTTTCATTTCAATATTTGAATAGCCCATAAAGAATTGCCTATCGCTTAGTTTTTGTCATATAAGGAATATTAAAGAAACTGAAGACCTGTATTATGATGTAGGTATGTTGAGACCTGTATCCAATGCTTCATGCTATTGTGTTCTTTTTTCCAGGTTTACTCCAGAAGTTTGTGAGAACTTTAAAAATTCAACAATTCTGCTTTGGACACCTACAAGTAAGTATTCACATATTAAATGTTCAACTAAATTTGGTCAATATTTCAATTTCGTTCTATCTTGTTGATATTGGATATTTATAGATTTTTTTTATTGAAAGTGTAATAGTTTTTAAGCATTTACTTGTTTGCCAGAATAACTAACCTGAACCTAAAAATCTTTTCTACCAGCTAGAGAATACTTCTCATACTGTGTCACATTTCTACCAGACTGTGCCTTCTTTGTCAAACCACTTTAGGGGTGCACATGGGCTGCGATCAATGATGAGGGTAAAGTGGCTCTGTTTTCAATAGGCTTGTAATTTACCCTCACTTAGAAATGAATTCCATCTAATCTCATTTCACCATGTCAAATCGCAGCGCGACATGCTGTTTTATACTGTAACATTTGGTTATAGTGAAGCAGCTGACTGCTTCCCGCTCCAGCCCAACACCCTCTGGATATTAAAAGTCTGTATTATATGTCACTGAGATTGGATATGGCTTAAACACTGTGCTTTAGCTGTCTTTGATAAATATATTCAACAAGTTATCAGACTCTCATTTCTTTTCAAATGTCTTGGATGACTGTGTAGTGGTGATTTACTGTGATGTATTGGCTTTTTTACCTTTTAAGAAGCAAGGTTTACAGGTAAAAAGCACAAGTGTAGCTTCAGTAGTGAGACATTTAGTGAAACTTTGGAGAGCAACAAGTTAGCTTTATAGGTAATGTATACGTGCAAGCTGTTTTAATGCAGTAAATGTGCATGCTACCTCACTGTGGCAAGTCAAATGAAGAGTAGCACACTTTGAACAACGACATTTCTAAAACGGTCTGAATTTCAAACCTTATTAGAACATGCTTGCGAAAGAAGGTAAACCTTTGAAAAATGTAAATTATTTCATTGTTTTGCCTTCATTCTTTCAAAATATTAGTTTTTCTTCAAAGCAGAATGAAGCAGTTGGTGGGAGGAATAGTCTCCAGGTTGTTTGCACTCATAATTTACTCCTTGAAATCATAATGAGGCAGCATCAGAGGAATGTAAGAAGTTCAGCTCCATTGCTACCCTCCCATCAGTGAGTCTTTATTACAGTATTGCTGCTGTTAAGTAGCTCACTGACTGGCTGACCAGCTTTGAAATACACATTCAGCCTCTTTCCAGTCTGCACAAAATGCTCAACTGGCTCATTACTTTTAGAGATAAAATGAAGAAAAAGAAATCTCATCAATGAGAATGCTAACACCTGCTAATACAAACCTGTTGTCTTCCTAAAGCTTAGACTTTTAAGTGCTTTCATGCACAGATTTTGCATGTGGGAAATTATCTTACTGGAAAGCCTATGTGGCAGAAATATTGAGATGGGTAATGTACTTTAAAAAAATCATTGTTGTATTGGAGAAGCATATAATCTTTTGAAAAAAACAATCTTCAATTTGACATTTATTCATCAGGAGATTTGATTATTCATCAGATTTGACACTCACTAAAATAAATGTAATTGAAGCCTTTTTCTATCAAGAATCTCTTTATCACATTTATTTTATTACAACTTTACTTTTAGAAGAGCATGTGATAAATAATATTTGAAATGCAAATATTTACAGATTATGTTGGTAGGATATGAGAGTTGGTAGGATAAAGTCCACTAAGCTTGGTTAATATTATAAGTGGAGAAATAAAAGCATTCTTTGTAAGGTCAATAGAACGTTATTGTTCAACTAAGAATATTCTTTCATCTCTGAAAATGTATCTTTAGTGCATACTGTAGTCTAAAAGCATTAAATTAATTTATTTGATTTTGTGATTTCAACACTATAGATTAAAAGCTGAATCATAAAACAATTAGAGCCATTTGTGCTGCAAGATTTCTAAATGACACCACAAAAAAAAAAAAAAACACTAAAGCACATACAGTAGACACGGTGTGAGGTGAGTCTTAAATAAATTCATTTGTCTTATGTTAAGCTAATTTTCAGAAGATGAGGAAATGGAGTGGATCTTTTTTAACCTCCTTTTCATCTTTTCGAAGGGATTTCGGAAGCATGTAAGTGAGGTTTTCTTTGTTATTTACACCCAGGCCTGGGCCCCTAAGTTTATCCTGCCTCATAGGGTGACAGCTTTAGAGGCGGTGAGTCCGGGGAACAATGCCCCTCAGTGGAAGCAAAATGACTCCTGTGTTTCATCTGTTGTTATGGTAAAATGTGGTGGCTCTAAATGACCACTTCTATGCATATGTGGATTGGTGTTTGCTTTTGCTCTGGCAGGGAGTCAGTGGCTGATCCTTCTGTTCCCCATATGGCAGCATTGTGGTGAAAATGCTGGACAATTGCCCCCACCCTTGGAGAAACCCCCAGGTCTTGCTGCTGGAGGAGAACTGTTGGTTTCACTTTTTATCAAAACTCCCAGAGGGGAAAAGACAGCCTGCAGGCATGCACACGCACATATGCACACAAAAACACATGTCATCCTAAACCAACTGTACATTACTTCGTATATTAAAAAGGCAACATCACTGATTTCAATAAACAATGAAGAGCAGGCATTTGTGAGAAAAAAACTAATTTAAATGTTAAAGGCGATTACATATACATTTCAATTAGATTTGATTTATTTCTGTAGCTGATGTACAAAAAAAAAGAAAAAAATATGTGACAAAATTAATTCATGAGTTCATCTTAGTTTTTTTTTTCTCCAGTTGTAAGTCACTTGTTTTGATTTGCTTGGTATATGCTTAAAATGTGAGAAAATCAAAACTGCACAACTACTTATGTTTGTGCCCCTTGGTGGAAGCACCTACAGGCTCTAATGGCTCACCTCAGTAATTTGGAAAACATTTCTAAAAAGTTCATTACTATATGTAAATGCGTAGCCGGCATTAAATCTGCCAGATCCGCAAATATGCTGACGATGCAGCAACAGACATTGTAGTCTATGTTGTTTTCCTTTAATGAACAATCCTTTCCCTGCAGACAGATAATGTGATTACCCGCCTCTCCTCCTTGGCTGTCGGGCTGCTTTGGTGTGCCGACGGTATTGTGTCCTCGCTGTCACTGCGCTCTGTTTGCATGGCTGTCACATTGGCCGCCCTTAATGGAGAAATTAATTACCACTGGTGCCATCGCTCATGACACAGGAGTCAATTTGATCATGTTAACCAAATGAAAGGACCACTTGATATACCCGTCTGCTGTAATCACGATTTGATGGAGAGGTATTAAAACACATTTAAGCTATTTAACAGTAATCATTAGATACAAGTGCCTTCTCTGATGTGAACTATTAATTGATAAGAGGGGTCACATTCTCACACTTTAACCTTGGTAAAACTACTCGAAATTGAGATGTTGCCGGTGTATTTTTCTGATATGAGGGAATCCATAATGTATTCACCTAGAAGCTAGTCAAATTCTTAAGGTAATATGTTATTACCAAGTTAAAAAGGAATAGATATTTAACCTATGAAGTGGCATTTGTGTTATATGGGTTTAATGTGGTGAGATGTTAAAAGAACTGAAATCTTGAAAAACCTTCTGTTGTATATGTATATATAAATTTTTATATATATATTTATGTATATGTGTGTTTTGCTGCTTTATAGGTACAATCCTAATACACCTTAAATGTGTATTACGTGATAATCGAAGAAAATGTAATTTTTTTTTTATTTCTGTGATAATCAATGACATAGATCCATCTGGAAAAACAATTTTTGCGAACCTATTATCAGGTTCCCCCCACCAATGATCATTTCAAATATAGCAATTATCATTTTGTAAGAACATTTAATGTAAAATAAATTTGAAGAGAGTAAAGGAACATTTTCAAAAAATGGTTTTGCTTATTATTTTGATTTTAAGCAAACAAATATAATCTCTGTAATCATATGTGACCTAAAGTAGGAAAATTCTACTCTGATTTACAGTATGCAACAATAATAAAAAAAATAACTTTTGTATCTTTAATGCTGGGCATTTGAATATCTGGCTTGATCTCTTTACTGCAATTTATTTCACTTTGAAAAAGAAATTTGAAATCATAGCGAGAGTTAGCATCATCTTTACAGTCGAAATGCAAGGACTAAAAAATCTGGTTGCAATCACTTTTGTTGCAAACATAATGTTGCATATTTTATGCAAAAACAGAAATGATGCTTAATTCTGAAGAGGAAGAAGGTTAACATGGGGTCATTTTCTGACTGAAAAACACCTGCAAAATTCAGGAAAAAGAAAATTAGAATGACTTCGAAAACACTTTTTTGTGTTTTTGGAGGAATCAAATTCTGGATAAAAATATTTGCAGAAGGAGCAAAGGTTTCTGACCACTTCAAAAATAAATTCCCACTTTGTATCCTTTTATTTATTTGTTTTTATTTATTTATGAATTGATTCATTGATTGATTTTGAATTTGATTTTCTTTGAATAAGGTTAAAACTAAAATTAAATGTATTGATCTACATCCTTAAATTATTCTGTTAGCTGTAACTTAAGGCTTTAGAAAACTCCTTTTAATGTGACTTGATATTAAAACAGGATCTTTACTCAAGAGTTTATTTAAAAGGGCTTATACTATAATGTAGTTGACTTTTTTGCAGACAGTTGCTGCCGCATGTATCTTGTTAACCTGTTAATGGTTTAAAGGGGAATCCCCAGCTGTGTGAAAACACACTCATCTAGCCCCATGAGAGGACTCCTTTGTTGGCTCTTTCATTCATTTCTTGTCTTGCCAGCGTCTACTTCCACACTGGACTCTCTCCATACTAGAGCTCAGGTGAAGCCTTACTAATCACTCATAAATGTTTCTGAATTTACAGACACTGCACACGGCAAAACAAATTGCTGGGCATGAAAACGCTTCCTGGCCTTTATTCCAGAAGCAAATCATAAAAGACGGGAAATACAATATCCTTTATAAATATCTATTTTTTTTCTTTCTCCTGTAAACAACAGTCATGTGCAATAGTTCACATGCAGCATATGCATGTTACCAGACATCTCTCCTCCACTGTGAAGGTTTGGGAACTGTTAAAGAGTAACAAAGCTGTTTTGTGCCCGCTGGATTAGAGCCCTGTGCACCACCGAGGTCGGCCACTTCATAAATATGTTGGCTCTTCTTATTACAAGCTGTGTCCATGACAAAGGACAAACAGCTGGGGAAAGAAATGCTACATGGCAGGAATGGACAAGGGCCATTTTCAGCCTGGCTGGTCAGACACTAGCCCTGAGCTGTCCCTGCAAAGGCTGTTTACTTGACCCACAGAGAAACAGGGAGAGAGAAAGTTGACACAGTAAGCCTCCAAGCTCTCCATCCTGCATCCGCGTCAGGCACATACAGTACAAACTGTTCTTACTCTGATGACAAAGATTAAGCCTTGGAACAATATCCCCAGTGTTGGGGACAGGTCATCAATTACCCTATGTTACTCTTCATTACCTCCCACCTGTTTCATCCTCCACCTTCTTTTAAAGGTCTGCATTGATTACTGTTTATCATAAAACCATTTTGACAACATGTAGATCTCTTCTTAGGCTCCTGTGAACAGCAAGCGTCGCAAAATTTCCAACTGATGTGCAAATTTTGATTTTTTTTAATAGATTTAAAATTTTAAGGTTTTGATCTGACTTATAATTGTTATCATATAAAATGTTGGGACCTACACTGCAAATAATGAGGGAGGTTTTTTGTTTTTAACTTGCTGTCAAACTGTCACATTAAAATCCAGAAGTAAAATTAGATGAAATCTAATTGTTTAAAAGAAAAGAAAAAGAAAAAACACTGTAACAAACATTTCTTATATTCTCATTATATATATATGGATATCTGTAGTGTATTTCATATGATTAAAACAAAATAAAAAAGGATATAATAGGTTAATCCCCTATCTGTCAGAAAATGTCCTGTGCTTTGCATCTAAGGGAATAGTAGAATTATGAAAATTCTTTCCAAGAAATAATAACTCAAACTGCAAAACTGGGCAGTATTGAATAAATAGGGAATTCAAAACAGGTCGTGTGCAATATTTTTTGTCTTAGTAGAAAATTTGTGAAAGACAAATATTTAATATTAGAAAAAACTTTTTTCCTTTTGGGTCAATGGTTGATTGTGTCTTAACTCAACATCTAGTTAGCCAAAATTGTATTTTAGCTTTCACTGTACAGTCTTGATTTTTAAATAAATCTAATTATGTCTGAAAAAACAAACAAAAAAGAGGAATCTGTTTATGCCTGATGGAGAGGACACGTTTCTTTGGAAAGCAGCAAACGAACCAGCTGACTGTGAGCTGTTTTCACAAAATTACATCAAACATGATTATTGAATACAGTCCAAAACTAACAAGTCATCTTTTTCCTAAACAGATTGTTAGGAAAAACAAAACCATGTATGGCTTTTTAAAAAAAAGCCATACATTTTACGTGTTGCTACTTTTAGCACTTTGTAAAGTTTTCTTCTGTTTCAAAGGTAATTGATCCTCAGTAAGGCATTAAAATCTTGATATTCCAACCATTTTGGGTCTTCTAGCCATTAACATGCATTTCCACAACTATTATTGAGTCTAAGGTAAAGGCTTAGGGTCACAGCTGGCTCACAACAAATTCATACTTTGTGACTCCTTAAAGGCCTTCAGCCTGACAGAGGGCCAATCCAAGGACAGGTTTCCTGGCTTATAACAATTTTAGGGTTTTTAATAGCTGTCTGAATTAATTGTCTGTTAACTCCAATTATTATTTTATTATTCAAATTTTTCTTTTCATTCTAAGGACTTGCACACATAAAAAGAATAAAATGTAGGCCAGATTTTTGGATAGAGGCAATAGTTTTAAATATAACAGAAAATGTTACAACCAGTCATTTGATGGCCGTTTATTAAACTCAAACGACAAGCTCCACAGTATTTGTTTTTTGTTGATTTACATACATAATAAAGTTCATCTGCAATTAAAAGATAGCAAAGATTTTATTTATTTATGGTTTCTGACCTGCCTCTCACTGATCAAAGCTGATTGATTGGTGCATCTCTAATGCAAAGAAAAACCTTCATAAATTGAAAGTTACATAGACAGCCATATTTTAACGCTGATTAGTAAATTACTTGCGTTTAATAAACACTGTAACTATTTGTAAGAAGATCAGCATTTAAAGGTCTCTTGTGAGAAAAAAACAAAACAAATTATTATTTTTCCCAAATCTGTTTTCTGGAAATAAAACTCTACTCATACAGCATAAGGTTTGATGCATGAAATGAGATAATCTTGTAATTTCTAAGTATTTATTTGGTTGCAGAAGGACTGATTCTTTCATAAATGCTATTTTCTGTTATTTTCAGAATGTGCTGCAGGTTTCTGTTCTCTGTGCCAAAGCACTTAGAATAAAAACTGTGAAAAATGGAGTCTGCAACTCTGACCTTAAAGAAAACCAGCAATCGGTATCAGCTTGGAAAAGCCGGATGCTTCTCTACTTTATCCCACAGTCTTTCAAACATCTGAATTATTTAGACAGCGCTTTGAAGTCCCTTTTGTTTCATGTTACAATTACGATTGTTATCTTTTTCAGTGAATAAAAGTGAAAAGTTTAACTTCATAGATGAGTAGTAAATTTTGTGTTGAAAACTATAAAACATAAGTAAATAAAGAGCAATGAATTATAAAATGAAGGTTGTTTTAAATTTTTTTAAAGCATTGTGACTTATTGTGGTCTCCTTTTTGATTACACGCCCCTTAAATAGTGTGCAATGCAAAATAGTGTGCATACTGTTTGCACCATAAATAAATATTGTCTCAAAAAAATGAGACATTTACCAAATTGAAAAGCATCCTCTGTCGCATTTGATAATTTATTTGCATAATTAGGTCTTAATTTTAATTCACTATGCAAATATATGCCCCCTTTGAAATTGCATTTAAATGTGAACTGGATCCACTGTCAGGCCTAATGCGAGTGTATTTAATTTCATTATGTGGAAAGCATGAGAAATTGTTTGAGGCTAAGTGGAAGGTGGAGGTGGGGGGGGCATTGATGGTTTCACAATATTCAGCATGAAATACTAACATGTTTGGCGACGTCTTAGGTGTTGTTTTCACCATGGCTCACACAGTAAATGTTTTCGTCTTGTAGTAATGCTATTTTCACAGTGCCCTACAAGAACTGTGTGTTGAAAGTAGAAAGAATTATACAGTATCTATTTCTATTTTGATGTCCCTTCTATGCCGGGGAGTGTTATCTCTTGTTTCACTTTTTAAAAAGGAGTTGTGCTCGGGAGGCGTGGATTGCCATCTATTATTCTGTGAATCAAATGAGGGCAACAACGGGGCAGCTGAGAGAGAGAGAGAGGGAGCCTCCGGTGGAGACCAATGGTGGCCTTTGTGGATGGAGGGAATACAAACTCCAAGACAGGACAAAGTCAGAGGAAATTGACCTGCTTGATCCTTTCCTTGAGAGGGAGGCGGCTCAGAGTCTTTCATCTTTTCCCAAGAGGCCAGATCTTAGGGCTGCGCTTAACAAACAAAATACTGTCTGGATCTTACTCCTGGTTGTGGATGTCTTTGGGACTGGGAGATGCTGATACCCGGGGTGGCAGCGGGCTGGTAAGCAAGAGAAGGAAGGGTGGGAGGTTGGGGATGGAGGGAAGGTAACCTGAAACAGACAGGCCTTTGGAGTAAAGAGGTAGCCAAAAGGGACAAATTAGCTTTAGACAATGAGGGACCTCTTCTATCAAGGGGATAATTAAACGTTTCTTCATCAAAGATGAGACAGTTTGCAAGCTGCTCATTTTGTAATTCTATCATGTTTACCCCTGAGATATGTTAGCTGTATTTCTGCGTATGCCACCCCCCGCCCCCTCGGCTCCTCCCCACCAACCCGTCTTCAATTCATCAGTGTTTCCATTAATTCAGATTCAGTTTGATTGGGGTTGTTAATTATACAGATTTAGTCCTTTAATTGAGCATTGGGAAAACTGAAAATGAAACCATTTGGAAGGATTACACTTTACTGAATCAGATAACTTGTATTGCTATTTTAGCTTATGAGAAGACAAACGGGTCCCAGTAATGACAAATATAAAGGACCAAGTTGCAGAGAATAATATATTGGTGAAAAATCTGGAAGCTCTTCTTAAAACAGAGGCTGACTTTCCTTTCTTTGTGCTGTGTAGTACAAGCCCAAACGGGGGTGATGCATAATGTGCATGCCTCTGAATGTGTGTAGGGGTAAAAGACAATGTGTGCGGGTCTTTTTCCTTGGCCACTGAGCTGTGGACCACAGGGTTTGTTGTGTGCCTTGAAACACACGAAGGAAGCTGAATGATGTTGCCTCAGCTCTCTGAAGGAAGGCCATGCTTGGCTGGCTCCAGAACAGCCTTAACAGGATATCACAGAAGAAACTGTGGCTTTTGTCCAGCTCCCTTTTAGAAAAAGCCCCCGTCAAAGGGACTTGGGAGGGTGTTTCTCTTTCAGCAGATGCTAAAACAGTGTGTAGCAGTTCTCTGGAAGCCCATATCTACAATGGCGCCTATCTAACCTGGTGACATCATCAAAGAGCGTGCTGTTTGGGGATGGCGAGCAGCAGTGTAGGATTCAGGCCATTACAACGGCAGCAACATGTCTTTTAAGGCACCAATGAACAAAGCAGAGTGCCAGTGCTGCTAGTCTCACTGGAGTCTCTTTCAAATGTACTGCTGCAATGAGGAAAACCAAAGTTTAGTCATGTTTCAGTTTTAAGAACATGCTGTTATTCTACTAAGCTGTGGAATCATTTACAAAAAAGCTTAAAATATTTGATATCTTTTACGTTTTTATAACCTTAACTTTTTTTTTTTTACATAATCTTTTAAAAATTAATTGCTGTTGTTGGACAGTCTTTTCTAACTGAGCAAAAATGACCCCAGAGTACCAAAATTGGACACCGTTTCTTCTCCTACTTGTGCTTAATATGGGACTGAACATGAAGAAATAAGAGTCTGTTTTGTGAAAAATTAGTGTCATTGAAATAATTGTGCTGCATTCGATGTGCCCATGCTTTGCATAATGTATGTGTTTATGGGTAAATAGTGCAAAATGTGTGTCGTGCTAATGAGTGATTCCAGAATGAGATTCTTTTGCCTTTATAACGACATTGTGTTTAATTTTATTTTTTCATTTTTGATGAGTGCCTATCTCTCTGGGGATGAAGGTTCAATTCTCTATACACAGTCTACTCATGCCTCCAAGTGGTCACATAATTATGAGCTTTCTACCTATCTGCTTACAAGTTAAATAATTAGAATTTATATACATAAATGTACAGACAATATTGTCAGTGTGAAGAGTGTGTGAAAACATTTTTTAAAATTTTAGACCTTAGCATTTTTATGAGTTCTTTAATAACTAGGTTATATTTTAATATATTTCATCTTGGATGATTTTCCCAAAACCTTAACACCACTCCTAACCCAGAAATAATTTGTGGCCATTTTTGTGATGAAGGCCTCCATGCCTTCATCCTAACATTTAGCTCCCTCAATAGTTTCCCTTTCAAATTCAACTCGCACTGAACCACTTAAAATGTTTTAACATCATCTCAAGGCAGAATAAATGTATTGTAAAATTTAAAGGAGTTAATTGGATATTTAGGTCACTGAATTAACAATATTGTGCTTTGAGTTTTGCGGGGAGTATTACAGTTTCAGACAGAGTGTTTGTCAGGCTACAGCCATGCTGTGAGCCGCCCAGCCTTCAGAGAGCCTCAGCCTCGGGGCTATAGACAGACCCCTGGGACCAGGCAGCACTCAAGGGCCTATTTGTTCAACAGAATGTGTTATTCTATCACAGCAAGCCTGTCACAGCAGCAATCATTCAAATACCCATTCATTTCTGGAATTTTGAAGCTGCAGGCCCCCAAGGACCTCATTTATTTGTTTAGTTTTGGAGGGACTATGGCGAGCTTTTATCCATATATATATTTGATTTATTGTAATGCAAGAAGACATTTATTTTAGCTGGTGAGACAAATTGTAACACCTAGACATTTGAAGTGGCTAAAAAAATGAGAAAATTGTCTTTGTGTTTTGTTTCACTTCGCTTGGCTTTCTTTCTTGTTGTTAAAAAAAGAACTAAAATTCTAAGATATGATGCAAACTCATTAAGTGGGACATGCCAGCTGTTCTACACCTTAAAGTCCCCCTCCGTTCCAACACTTCAAATTTTATTTTTATTTTTTAATTGAAAATGATACCTTGGTGCGAGTTGTCGACTTGAGCTTGTGAAGAGCGACTGCACAATGGACCTGTCAGGGTTGATGGATCTTCAACACAGCTGGGATATACCTCGGTCACAGAACCGAGGCCAACATGGCCAAGACACGCATGTAAAAAACACAGAAGCACGAAGCGGTCCGTCTGCGCCTCGCTCAAACACACATGCTCTCCCCAATACGAACAGACAGAGGTAATCTATAGCAAATTCTGTTGAAGGAGACCAGGGGACTAAAATCCAGAGCTGGGATTAGATGTGAGTGACATTGGGGAGAAGTGAGAAAGGATGTGAAGTTGTTCTGTCAGAGCGCCTGATTTTTTTTTTTTTTTTTTAGGCTTGAGTATAATCAATGAGGGAGCCCATTTTAGCTCGGCTGGTTGATGATAGCCAGTCGTTACAGATTAGCCAGAGTGAGTAATGGAAGCCCCACAGAGCCATGTAATGCAATTCAATAACTGCACACGAGGGAGGCGAACTCATGTTTTCCAGAGTTACTCTATGTGCCAACCTGGACTCTAGCTTAAGCTTGAGTTGTAAATATTGACTATTACTTGTGAGATTATAAAATAATTATGTAATGTTTATTTTCATTTCTACACTTTCTGCATTAATCCTATCAACTGCTTTGCTGAGTATCTCAGCCTAAACTCTGGCTTTCTTTACTGTTGTACTGCTGGAAAAACAAAACTAGGCACCCTTCTGATGCCAATTAATTAGGAGGATATGAATATTTCAGTGCTCTATGATACACTGGCGGCTGCTGCAAGATTGAATTCACAAACAGCCCCTAATGGAATATTGATAACGTGGTGACGTTATGTTCTTATTTTCTCAGCTTTCAGAGAAGGTGTGCATGTAGGAAAGGGTTCATCCAGTGGTCACCCTTCGGTCTCCACTGAGCACAGCTACAAATAAATAGAAACATCCTTTATTGTGAGCAATGAGCAAATTTATGTGCAATCTCATCAGAGTGACAAGAAAATATAGCAAGTACAAAGAGAGCTTTCTCATAAAAGCAAAATAAAAAAAAAATATATATATATACTGTACATTAAGGGCAACATTTAAATGTAAACTTGGTGTAGTTATAAAAAAATAGCATCAATTTGTTACAAGAAAACACATTTTAATGCTAAAATAGTGCAGATTCAACACAAGAAAATAAATTTTAAGAAATGTTTTAACAATCACATGTAATTTAGTTAAAGACATTTTAAATGTCTTTAAATAAAGACATTTAATTGTCTTTATTAAACATTTCTTTTATTTAAAGAAATGTCTTTAAATGAAGACATTTATTTAAATGTCTTATTTAAATAAAGACATTTAATTGTCTTTATTTAAAGACATTTCTATAAAGGCAATAGCAACTTAAACAAAAAACAGTTAAAACTTGCATTAATCAAAATTACTATCTAAGATCAGAATCTTGCTCTTTGTTACATTTAATTTGTTAGAAACATTTAGTTGTGAAACTTTTTCTCAATGGAGTATGTTTTCTGCTTCTACTTGAGATAATTGCTATCAAAATAAATCGAATGGTGGGTTATATTTAGAGCAACATTAAAGCTGTCTGAACCTTCAGAATAAGACTGTTGCAGCTGCTAAAGTGGAAAGTATTTTAAAATAAATGTTCACATATCCCAGATCTTTTTTTTTTTATTTCATAAAAAGAAAATGCTTCATCTACATTTAAACATAAATGTATTTTTATTCAGTAAACAAAGAATTTTGGCAAAAATTTGTTGTGTGAAGAAAAGCTTGGAACACCTAACGCCATACAGCTGGCCTTCTCCTTTTAGCTGGAAGAGTTTAACTTTATAGCCACCTTCACTCTGTCTCAGTGGTCTGAAAAACATTTTCCCCAATCATTTCTTTTAACACTGCCAGGACTTTCTTTGGTAGATTCATTGGTGTGCTTTGGGTCATTGTCATGTTGCAGATTCTGTTTCAGCTTTAATTTTGTTACAGATTGCCTCACATTTTTCCTGAAGCATCACACAGAAGGATTCATGGTGGATTATATAACGATGAGCTGTTCAAACCATGACACTTCCACCTCCATGCTTCACATTTTGGTATGGGGTTTTTACCTGGAATGATGTATTTGGTTTATGCCAAACATGTTGTCTGTTCTGGTATCTAAATAACTCATTAGACCAGAGGTCCTCAATTCCAGTCCTCGAGGGCCGGTGTCCTGCGACCTTTAGATGTGTCCTTGGTTCAACACACCTCAATCAAATGATTGAATTACCTTCTCAGTTAGCAGACAAGTACTCCAGAAATCTGTTAATGTTAAAGCAGAGACACATCTTAAACCTGCAGGACACCTGTCCACAAGGCCTGGAATTGAGGAGCCCTGCTTTAGACCAGCATGTCTAAAGAATATTAATCCTCTGCTTTATTGGGATTTTTGTCTTTGTCCACATTCTCTGTAGCCTGGACAAGTTTAGAGATCAAACTTGTCCAGTCTCGTTTTGTTTGTAGAGACATACTTTCATATACACAGTAGCAACAATCTGCTGGAGATCCCTTGATGACATGCGAGGGTTTTTGAAGACTTCTTTTAGGCTTTCTGTCAGGGTAAACTTGCTACAATTTGTTTCCAAAGTCCCAGTCTTTCAGCCTTATATTGATGTTCACTCTCACTTAAGGAGTCAGGAACACAGCAAACTTTCTTTAAACATATTAAGCAACAGTGTTTTAATGCTTTTTATGTCAAGAAGAAATTTATATTACTTAGAAAAGCATTTGAAGTGTTTATGTGTTTTGATGTAGGTCCGATTCCAAGACACGCAGAAATAATTTTTAACCAAAAGTACTGTCATTAATGTTAACCATGTTAACCATATAGTGAAGTTGAGTTAAACTATAAGAAAAACTTGTTTAAAATAAATTGTTCAAACTTAGAGATAATTTTAAATTGAATTAATTTCCCATGCAGAAATAAGCACTGAGAATTATGAAAAATGTTAGAAACCACTCACTTTGTGTTGTAATAAACATATTAGTGAAACAATCAAAACTTTATTAAGTTTCTTTACACTTGGTGCTTCCCAGACATTAAAAATCCATGTATGACATGCATGAAATTCACAAAATTTGTTTTATTATTGAAAAAATTTAAATGAGAGGGTTGAGACAGACCACAAGGGAAATTTTTAGAGCACTAATACATCATATGTGTGCCAACCAAACATTTAAATACTGTTGTTTTACATTTATTCATTTCATTATTTCTCCCTATTATGCCAACCTCATAATTATTTCAAAATGAACACCTGCTGCATTTCCTGTGAATGTATGTTTGCTCTGTCTCTTTAATCTTCATCATAAAGTGAGTCGGCTTTGGCACCACGCTGATGTTCATTAAGGTTGAGAACGTCCGCTTTTGTACTGTCTACCGAGGGCTGTGCAGCAGCAGAACGATAAACTCACAATTTTAATATTAAAGAGATGCAGATTTTGAGTCCTTCCCTTGTTCTCTCTTGCGAGGATGATGCTGGCAGAACTTGTGTTATTCATGGACAGACTCATTTCCTGCAGCAGCGGCAGCACGGTTCAATAGTGAAGCTGTAAAACAGTTTCAACTGGTTATAAACACATTTGATGAAAACAAATTAGGAGCGAGAAATATAACTGATAGAAAACATAACAACCGGCAATGGAATCACATTAGAGAGGACGCTCGATGCCGCTGTGAATAAATGCACATTTAATAAATGGCTAAATACAGCACATGAAACCCTATGCTGCTGAAGCTCATTCATCATTTAAACGTTTGCCTCTTTCCCTATTAAATCTAATTTTAAAACATCTCGCCAATAAATGCAAGTCTAAACAACCTGACAGTTTGGAATGGCAGTAACCTGTTGAGATCTCCTGAAGTATTGCTCGGAGGCAGCTTAACACCTTTCAGATGAAATCCCTAATGGCAATAATCTTTTGACAACATGAGATGAAAGTCTCTCTGATTTGTTGCAGCGCTGCAGTGTGCAATACTATTCTTGTTAATGAATTTTTAATATCCTTAATGACAGGAGAGGAACGATGTAATTAAAAGAGCAAGTTAGGAAAAACGCTGACTCCGACTCTTTATGGAGACCATTTTAATGTTAGTTTAATTGGAACTAACACATTATCTTAATGAACAGATTGCCTTGAAGGAGACCATTTTCCCTCCCCTATAGCGGCCTCAGAGTAGCCCATATGCATATAAAGAAATTTCTTTAATATCTATGACACAATGTAGATGAGAGTTTGAGGGAGAGATGCAAGTAGACAAAAAAAAAGCCCTCTGGTTTAGTACGGTGACTCTCAAAAGTATCCACCTGTTAAAGTTTGAGGTTTTGTGATAGAAAATAATCTTCTAAGTTCAATATATCTTGTAAAACTAAATTGTAAAACACACAAATCAAGTGACCAAATACACAAGCCTGGTTGTGTAATGTGGATTAAATCAATGCATTGTTGAAGAAAACTTTGATTATGTTTTAATTGGGTACCGTGTATGCAATTACCATCACTTCTATTGTATCTGAATAACCAGAAATAAAGTTTGGCTTTCCTTGGAAGATTTTCTGACATTTGCTGATCTGAATTCTTTCTCTGAATATGTTGTTTGCATCAAGATCATAAAGGATCGAGAAGATCTCATCAGACATGTTTTAGTCAAGAGAAACTCACAAAAAAAAAAAAACATTTTAAAAAGAAATCCATAAGAATGGAAGCATCAGAGTGCTGGTGTGGGAGCTGTAAGCAGGCCTGGCTGCACCACAGGTTTTACAGCATGAAATGCATGCATAAAGCAAAACACAGGCAACAAGCAGACAAATTGACCACTCCACAACCTTGACATCGTCAGCACCCGGACACGTATCAGTGCTCTCTGCGTGCATTTACACCTTGTGCAAAAAGGAAGAAGACGGTGGGAAGGCTGGATTGGAGTGAACGTGTTTTTACGCTGGGAAGCTTTGGGCAGTTGAGTTTAATTTGGGATTTACAAGTGACATTGTGCCCCCATGGCTGTCTTCTTTCTGGGCCTGGTTTATGGAGTGAGACAGTCGGGTCTTTTTCCTTGTGATTAGCGGGGCCTGCGACCAGCCATGCACAGAGTATTATAGCTCACAGCATTATGTATCAGAGTTTACAGACACCCCGACCCACCCCCACTCCATCTCCACAGACCCCTTCATCAACCAACAATCAAACCCCCCACCTTCGCTCACACCTCACGAAGGTCAAGCCTCTGAAACTAGTCAATAACTAATGAAGATATGTCTATTGTGCGTGATAGAGCAGAAAAACGGGAGAAACTTTAAAGCCACTGAAATCAGGCAGAGATATTAGCATACACTTGACAAGAAGGAAAAGAAGAAAAAAAGATTAACAATATTTAATGATTTGGAGTTTTCAAAGAAAGGAGGAAAGCGGAGTGCGAACTGTGAGCAGCCACATGACGACCCCGAGGCTTATCTCGCAGAGGCTGTTTGGCTTAAGCCTTGGCATTAATATACTGATAGCCTACGGAATAGCCAAGCATAAAATGAATGTAAAAGGATGAAGAAACAACAAGAAAGGGGAGAAAAAAAAGAGGATAAAAGTGGTTAGGCCTCCAGCTTAACAGACCATAAATATAGAACTACCAGGGCTTTATTGATATGAACGTTATTTCTGAGACATGTTTTTGTCACTGCTTTATAATCAAAGCCAAAATAATACTTTTTTTTCCGGAAAGTTTTCCAGGAGCTACAACTTTTAAAAGCATTCATGGAGAAGATGGAACAAATTAACTGTACTCCGATTTGTAATTGAATTTGAACAAACAAAAAGACACTGTAAAACAGAAGGTGCTTCACAGAAGAAACCCTCGCCGCAGCCTTTCCAAAGGGCTGACGCTTTTATCCCTTTATTTTATTGATTAAAAAAGTCCCAGAGGCACTAAAACGTACAGTCAGTGATTAATGTCCCTCTCAGAAAAAGAAATTATATAGAATAAATTAAACTACTGCAGCAGCAAATTGAAAAATAAGAATGTAAATGAGCTTTGAATACTTAATATCATAGAGAAAAATAGGCAATGAGGCCCAAAAATGATGAGGGATTAGTGGAGAAACATGACATTAGCTCCAAATGGCAGAGTGTATGTTCCTCTACTGTCAAAATTTAACTGTCGCCTCTCATTTTCTGGCAGGTAAATGAAGAATGGGTGGGAGTTTGTTGCATCTGAAAGCTCTAACCTTGTCTGCAAGGTGAAAAAATATGAATGCATAGGTTCATGCCAGGACCTCTGATCTTAAATAAGGTGATTTAAAAAAAAAGATCTGTCTTCAAATGCAATTACAGAAACTAAATGACACATTTGCTGCATAGTTTTAGTGTGTAGAAGTGTGTGTTTTAGGTTGTAGCATTTGTAGTTTAGTAACAATCTGACTTTAATGCATACACACAAAGCTACATTTGGTCATTAAATTACTTTAAATGTTGATAGTCGCCTCTTTATTCCAACCTTTTATTGCCGCATCTTCACAAAAACACAAACAGAAGCGCTCAGCTTCTTTCCTGCCTCCAGAATCATTTATCTAGGTGTGAACTGCATCATGCATGGTTCCCTCAGTCGGAACCATTAATTATGCCTTCACAGTATCACTTACAGACACACTGCGCAGATGTTTAAGCCCTCGGAGGCTTGGCTACTCTACCTTACTTAATCTGAAACAGCACTGTACTGTCAGCCAGTTCAGTCAGGAGCCAGGACGGCTCTCCATCTTCCATCAGGGTCCAATCACAGCGAAAACACTCCAGGTCACATGACCAAGCTGCTTAGCATCCTTCATGAGCTCTCCATTTTTTTTTTTTTTGTTGTTATCCATACTGTGAGTGTGTTCCTTTCCCTTGCTGCCTTCAGCAGGCCGTCTCCTTCCAGAGGATATAGCAAGTTCTGTGCGTGCAGAGCTAAAGATGCTATAAAAGTTGCTGAGGTATAAAATCGAAAGTGCTCAAGCTGTCTGGGACTGGAATTGCTGTCTGGCAAAGGCCTGCTTAAAGTGGTAAAGGATCTCGGGCCAAGACCAGTTAATGTTGTAAATCTGAGAAAGTTTGGGCTTGTTTGTTTACATATTCCAGGCTTAACTGAGGACAAGTAAGAGCACACAGGGAGCTGTACACAACACAGGCTTTTGTATGAGTCGTAAAACCTGCATAAAGTATAAACTGGCAACTGAAGCCACCTCATTAATTCTCTGCAGTTTAAATGATGAACTTTTGCAGTAAATGTTAAAGCAGCAAACAGTTGAAGTTAGATTTTTTTTAAAACAAGAGTACAGTCATACCAGATAAATTAGAAAAAGGGTTCTCTAACAGTCTTTAAGCAGGTTTTTTTTTTACATACTTTCCATTAATTTCATTAAAGAATTAAGTTTATAATAATACCAGAGATAACAGAAAAGAAGATCTAAACAGAAAAAAAAAACATAGTTTCGTACTTTTAATCATTTTGTTTTGCTTATTTTGTTGAGATGTTTCCCAATTCTATTTACATACTGAGCGTTATAAAATATAATGTGACAAAATTTGAATAATTCTGCAAGTCACTGTGACATTGTACCTTAAGTTGACTAACTGTACCTTAACTTTAAAAATCTAAATGTTCCCAAGCCCAAAGTATCTCAGTGTGTATAATCCCCTCTGCTGGCTCTTTGATATATATTGATGCAGCTCAATATAAAGCTCATAAAAATAACCTCCACTGAGGTGTTACCGGGTTCCTCTGAGTACACTGTGAACCAAAACACTTATCCCTATGAGAGATCAAGCTTATCTTATCAGTGCTTACGGTCGTAGCTGTACAGTAGAAGTACACTCAGCTGCTCATGCAGACCGTGCTTACAAGAGATCAAACGCAGGTCAGAAACTAGTCTTTGTAATCCACACAAGTTTGCCACTCTGTATATTTGAGCCTGAGTGAATGTGTGGCACGGTGAAAAGGGAGGAAATGAGTAAGAGAGGTTGCAGATTTTTGCAGTGTGTCAGCAGCAGTCGCAGACAAAGCACAGGAAATGTACTCCAGTATGGACAGTCACAGCTAAACTTTTTTTAGTGATCGGGAGAGTTGTTTTTACTACTCGGAAGCCTGACAATTCATTTTTTCAATATTAAAATGCATTTTTGTGGGGTTGCAGGAAGAAGCAAAAAGCACTAAAAGATTTACAATTTGGTGCAAAACAAAAAGGTCACCAGTTCTTTTCTGTTTTGTTTTTTTTAAAGAAAATTTTATTCACATTTCCTGGCCCAATTTAAGCATGGTGATGCATCGAACCTGACCTCTGTGATACGGATCCACACAGACACATGCACACAAAAGAGGGTGGGGGGGCGAAATGAGGGATGGAGGAAGGTGACAGGTAAACAAATTCAGTGTCATATTCTCCTGCTGTCTTCACTGTGCCACTTGGCATTTTAATGGAAGGGAATCTGATGTAACATATAGTGGTAACTACAGCAGCAGCCTCGTACCAGAGGGGGGAAACTTAAGTCTTCAGACCTATGCATTAAACATATTGTAGAATAGAGTGTAACATTTATCACTGTCATTCCTAGAGAGTTTGTGTAAATTTAAATGCGCTCAAGCGTGCTGATTCCCCCCCTTCCACAACGTACGAGTACAATGCCACCCCAAAGCCCATTTTCCTGAAATCCTTCTCATTGTTCTGCACGACCATACCACAAAACAGCTATTCATCTTTGGGGAATATGTTGTACAGAAATGTCTTTGTATGCGAGGCCCTTTCCTGTTTCTCTGTTCCATGTTTCATAATACAACAATTTGTCCACCTAGGTTTCATGGTTTAATAATAAAAAAACTTAAATAAACAGAATATGTCCTAGAGGATTGCATATTTATTTTGCTGTGAAGCACATTTGTCAGAGAGTTTCAGCAAGACAGGCAGAAGTGTTTATCTTACAATGGGCTTCTGAATGAGGATTTTTTTTTTTTTTGTGGTATTTGTGTTTCTATTATTGTGTATGCCTACTAAAGCCTACCAAAGAAACATAAAAACACAATGAGCATATATTTATATACATACACACATTTCATTTTACACAAAAGGAAGTAGTACACCAAAGGACAATTAAATATGACTTGGCAAATTGATTATGACAAAGAAACCTGTTTTTTTCTCATGATTGTGAGCTGTGGAAAAATGAAACAATGATGTCAGTAATATAATTTAACAATAGTGCTTTGCAATACCAAATGACAAACCAAACATTAAAATAAATTGCCTAACCTTTGCAATTTTCAGTCCCAGAAGGAGGAAAAATGACAGATCATGGCTTATTATTCACTTAAAGATCCTATATATAATAATGATGTCATCAATAAAGAACACAATCTCATGGCTCATGCAGTTTTCAGAAGAAAAAAATTAAGCAAATCCCTTTTTTTTCTCAGATCATCAGTTCAAGTCCAGGCCTTTATTATTCAGGCAGAAAAAAGAACAAGTCTTTAAAAGACTGTAAGTAAGACAGAAAGAGGGCAGCAGCGAGAGAATAAAAGAGGCTGAGAGGGGATGAAGGAAAGAAAGAAAAATGTCCCACATTAACTTTCTGTTACCAAAAGGCAGTCATGAGTCCATTTGTCCCCTAATGTGGGTAGAAGTTGACTGAAGAGGCATTTCAGTGTGGTTAACGTGCTACGTTTTGGGCAATCAGCAAACCAACTATATTTCATTTGACAAATAACAGAATTACAGCTGTTGGGTTGACAGTCAGTGCTGGTCTTTCATTACTGACTGGAATTTGATGAGAATTCATCTTGACTGAAACTGTAGTATAAGCTATTATAACATGAATGTGAACACAAAAATCTTTTTAGCTCTTGGTAAATACATTTGCCCCAAGATTGAGGATGTGGGATCCTCTTTTATTGTCCTGCCATAGATTGAAGTTAGATTCATTTGGATTACTCAGAAAAAGACCCAATAAGAGGCTAAGCAAAGGTTCCATTGCTTTTTGTTTAATGAGCTAAATAGATAGAATAAAATCAGTAGATGAAAATACTATCTATACCAATCCACACTTATAGTAACATATAAAAGCAGTAATGCTTTGAGAGTCAGCTGCTTGTTTTTGGTTCCAGGTAAAATCCAACAGCAGTAAAGAGCAACCTGCAGTATATGGAAAGCCGGAAGAGTCACAATTTGTTTGCTTTGGATTTCCCAATGTCTTTTCATAAACATGTGCATTTTGCTAAAATGGTGACTAGTTAACACTGTATTTATTTTGTAATTTATAACCACAGTAAGGTATAAAGTTCTGTAATGTTTTTCATTTTGAATAACTACAATGAAAAACCCTCATAATTGATGTTTACCATTTCCAAACAAGTAGAGCAATGTTTGTGTTGTGGACTTTATAAAATGATTTACAATTGACACCATTAATGCACATTGGATGTATCATATTGAAGCACCAAATACTGGCCTTCAGCTGTGGTAGGTGGACTCTATACATCGCAGGTGTCAAACTCCAGTCCTGGAGGGCCACTGCCCTGCACCTTTTAGATGTGCCTCTGCTGCGTCACGCCAGAATAGAATAATTAGGTCATTAGCTATATATGAACTAAACAAACTAAAAGAAGCCATTGGTCCCAGCATCTTGGAGAGTTTGCTACTGACTTTTATCAGACTGAAATACTGATATGTTTCTCATTACAGTCATGGAAAGAGAAATATAGCCTACCCATTTTTTTGAGTTTCATGTGTAAATGATCTGGCATTTAGTAGGTTCTAATTTCCTCTAAATGTAACCTCAAAAGCAGAAAAATACACATGACTGATGTAAGTGCAGCAAGCTCTCACTAGTCTAGCCCCTTAAAGCTCTTTCATACGCGACACGTTTCTTCTAGAAAAAAGAGGTCTTGAATCCGACGGTCATCTTTCAGTCTTTACTGAACTTAAAAGAACATAAAAATAACAAACAGATTCAAAACAAATAGAAAGTGACGGTCAAAAGACTGTGTTACTCTCCAGGTGCCAGACTTCTGCAAAGAGCTAGTACTTTCGTCTTGGATACACTAATTAGTCACTAACCAATCAAAAGGCACCATGTCATAAGCTCAAACACAATACAATTAAGACGCTTATCTTTTTCAAATAACAGAGGAAATACACATAAACACAAATAACATTTTGTATTAAGCTCCAAAATGTATATATGGCTCCTACAACTGATTTCATCTTGTTCTTATTTTTGTTAAACTTAGGTGAAGCCATCTTTTCACTTAATTTTGTCTAACTTTTTATCACCACTGTTTTGAATCTTCCTTTCATTTTGTTTAAGACACATGGAAGATTTTGAATACTCTACCAGGACAGCGTAGAGATCCCCGCCGCTCTTTAGTGACACTGGACTGATTGATGCCTTCCGTTCCCACTGATCACACATTACAGAGCACATTGAGGCATATTGTGCACTTCAGCAAGGGTCATTTTCAGGGAGCCGTTTACTCTGCCTCTGCAGAAAATCTTAAATAAATTTAATTGTCTGCATCCACCATCAGAAATGACTTTATGCATTTTGCTTCATAATTAAGAGCTTTCACATCCATAAACTTAAATCACTGCGCACAGCTGTTGAGGTGTAATTAAAGCATTAAATATGTGAATGATCAACTCCTGCTAAACAAGATGACACCCCCGATACAGAACTTAGAGGTGAATCAGAAAGCTGGCTAGGCTTTTTCTGAAACCAAGAGACAAGATATGGGAGTTTTTTTTGTTCTTGTTTTTATCAGATTCAGATACCATCCCCATACATCACACCAGCTCGCCTTGGCGTTAGTAGCTGAACTGATGCTAACACCATTAACTGATGATTTAATGACATTGTGGATAAGGACAGACATCCTCTTTCTATCACTTTTTTTCCCATCACTGCCTGCTGGCTGAAGATGCAGTGAATCTGTATGTTTTTGAGGATGAGGGCAGTCACAGTCGTATCTCATCCACCTCCATTACGCCAAGGTCACTCCAGTGCATTTCTTAATGTGATCAAGGAAAGTGTCACTTTTGCACTTCTCTGGCAGTAAATAAGAACTGACTCTAATTTGAATGTAGTGTACCAGAGGCCCTTTATGGGTTGTTAATTTAGTGTTTAAATACATTTAACAGTTGAGAGAGAGTACTGATTAGGCCAGCTCCCCACATGAAAGCTATTTTTCTCTCCACATTATTATTATTATCCTGATGTAACAAATGAACCAACACCTTACTTAGAATCAGGAAAAATCTCGCAGGCAGTAAATCTGTAACTTATACGTTCCAGAAATTATATTCAAATATGCAGTAATTTGAATATAATTACTGCATATTAAGAAAATATGTAATTTTTCTTAATTTTTTATCAAATTTCTGGTTATATTGCAAAATTTCTTTTTAAGTATGGACATTTTTATATATTATGTATATAATATTCTGTCTTTATATTGTGTTTAAAGAATCAAAAAAATATTTGTAAGAATTGCACTTTATGAGTTGGAAATAATAGAAAATATATTAGCATCGGATAGAGAATATAATGCTGGGACAATGCATGGAGATTTGTGTGTGTGTGTTATTCTTGTGTAATTATTTTTTCTCAAGGAAGAAAAAAAAATTAAAGATCATTTATAGGTGTTAGTTCTTATTAAAGTTAATTTCTTTCATTTATGTTTCCAACCTATAAAATAACACAAAAAACTGCAGGCTCTGCCATCCAAGAAAAACGAAACAAACTTAACTTTTGTAAAGTAAAGATGTTTAATATCCACTGATAGTGTGGTACACATTTAAGTTTGAGTCATTTTCAGCTGAAACGAGTTGACATGGGCGGGTTCATCTGCTAATTGTTATCCTTTTGTCACTCTAAGGACCAATTTGCTTTTCAACAAAATTGGACTGATATGGTATCTTTCTGCTACATGCAAGGGAAATATTACATCTAACAATATTTTCACATAACTTTACTGCAAAAAAAAAAAAATGCAGGTAAACATATTGATGTCTACATTTCTTAATAATATGGCTTCTGAACCAAAAGCAACCAAATGATAAAACTCTCACACACTGCAGCAGCTCACTACATAGATTGGCCATGAAAGCCATTAGGGCCCAGTCACAACACAGATTTCTCCTGACATCTAATGCCAGTTATGAAATCGAAGGATAAGTTAATGTGTCACAGCGGCATTGATTTTTCATTTACCTCTCACCGGCTCCACTCTCACAGCTGGCTGGGATCCTTTTCCTCCAAGTTTCTGAACAGATTGCTGGTTCTATGCTGACATAGAGCTACGTGAAATAACAAGAGACTCAAGCTGAGTGTTGATGAAAGTTGCTTGACCTGATTACATGTAACACCATGCAGTTATTGTCTTTTAGCAGAACTCAGAGAGTTTCAGAGCTCAGATTAGTTTTCTCTGTACAAGAACAAATGGATACATAATATTTTATTGGAGAACATTTATTTTACATTTTTAATATAAATGTTTGTTTTTATCATTTTAATTAAATTAAACTAATACTAGTAAACAAAAAACCGATTTGTTAACAAAATTTTAGTGTACTGAACAACATGAGATCAGCTGCAGCAGAAACAGAATGAGTGGCTCAAAAATTCTCTGCCTGGTTTCTACGAGAGGAAAAACACGCTCACGTAACAACAACACGGTGCTCAATGAGCTATGTCCTCAGTTCCATATGAGATTGGTTAATACAAAAGCTTGGTGGTGAAAAACATTGTCCTGCTCCCGGTGACAAAGACAAAGTGCCCGCGTTTGGCGCATATGCGAGTCAAAGGGACAGGTGATGACGGGGAGGGAGACCAGGGAGGGAATTTGAATTTCACATCTAGGAGGAGGCAGCTTGTCATTAAAAAGCCTTAATTTCAGTGTCAGGTAGACTTACAGGTGATCCATCATCCTGTCAGAAGAATTTTATTTTGTTTTAAAGGACTTCAAAGACGGCTTCCCAGACTCTTTACTGCAATTTCAATTAGTTTTAGGGGCAATTAACAGAAGAGCCTACTCCTATGTGTGTGGTCAAGAGACACCTACGCATCCAGGCAGATCAGAGGGAAAATAATATAACATTTAATTGAAAACTAAACAAATAGCATGACTCTTTTTTACCAGTTTTATTAATAGGAAATGTTGGTGGTGCTTTTCTTTTGTACCACCAAGAAACTTCACAGTGGCACTTGTGGATGCCTTTTATTGGCACATATCTACATAATAAAAGCCTGTCCGCTCCAATCTCTCCAAAAGGACACACTCAGAAAATAAAATGGATCAGAGGGGACCTGAGAGTGGGACACACGTTAACCCAGATAAGCTCTGACAAAACACCATTACCTTCTCCTGTTCACACGGTCACATACAAGACAGCTAATAGTCTCCTGTCCTTTGGAGGAATCCATCCAAATCAAAAGCAGAAGCACACACAAAAATTTCTGTAGATTTGCAGTCTGTTTGTGGTGGGAAAATAATTAACAGGAACCACTTTTGCGCAACTAAAAGTTTTTTATTTCATTAAATTTGCATGAAATGTGGTTCTATTCTTTTTGTTGCCCCATCTGTAAATCCTGATCATTGATCAAACTACCAGTGGAAACACAAAAACAGCTGGTCAACAATTAAAACAAGGGTTTGATTGCTCTAAGGCTAATTTAGAGCCTGGATTGATTATTAAAAATGGAATTGTTAACATTTTAAATATATGGAAAAACTGAAAAAGGTTTTTTATTTTTCAAAACCAAAACAAAATTACCTTTTTGTTTGCTTTTACATAGTTTTATCATCTTAAAGCCCTGTCTCACTTACAACAGGAAACAAACTTTATAGTTGAATCAGAAATATTTAAATCCAACTTATTGTGAGTAGAAAAATCAATCAAACGTATAATTGCAGTAAGATTAAAATTGGTGAATGAAGTAATTTTCACCTTTGTCTTAATTTCAGCTTAAAATTTTTCTGAGCTTGTGTTGTTTAGATAAAGATCATACGTCATTTAATGTATTTGATTTGTTAAAAATGACAAATTTTCATGTAAATGTTGCGGACAAAGTCGAAAGCAGCAAAAGGTAAATTTTTTAAAACAAGCTGTTTGAATTTG
This sequence comes from Xiphophorus maculatus, assembly GCF_002775205.1. Taxonomy (NCBI): domain Eukaryota; kingdom Metazoa; phylum Chordata; class Actinopteri; order Cyprinodontiformes; family Poeciliidae; genus Xiphophorus; species Xiphophorus maculatus. The sequence goes on along the minus strand of NC_036464.1, from coordinate 15,106,773 downwards.
TGCTGTCTGTTCAAAATGCACTAATGCTCTATGGAATAACTTTCTCTTGTTGAACACAACTTCAATAAAAAAAAAAAGTTGCTGTGAAAATATTACAGTTGATATTTCTTCTAATTCAGTGAGAGGCATGTAAATGTAGCAGATTTTTTTTTATTTTTTATTTCGAATCACCTGAGCTAAAATGTTTTCTATAATCCAACACTGTATGCCATGTCAGACTCTCTGCACCCTTTAGATGCTGAAGGATGACAAGCCTCAGATGGATGTGACAGCAGCAGTTCAGTCACTGCATGCTGCTGCTCGTGTTGTAACTCGGATATATAACCGCTGGCGTCTTTACATCACACTGACTAAATGGACAAAAATGCCAGGGCAGCAAAAAAATGCCGAACAAAACGTGAGGCTTCATTAGCAGAACCTTCCCAGCATGCTTTGCAGTGACAAATGATTGACTTGGAACAATATCTAAGGCGATCAGGATAAAGTACCAGCCATTTCAAGGCTCAGCAAAATTCAAATTCTAATTAGACCTTCCACCACATTCCAAATAAAAATGGGTCCCTGGGTGGTTCACCCAATCAGGTGTCTCTCGCAGACCACTGAAACAAAACGAATAAAGAAAATGATTAAAGTGATAACAAAGGCATAAAATTCAAATTATAGCAGCATCCCATCTGGGATCTTTGTGTCACCGCACTACCGTTTCTGCTCTCCGTCATTTTCTTTGACTTTCTCCAATCCATTTACACAAATCACCCACACGCAGACGCACAAATACATGTGCAGCATGCCATGCTTTCTGCACGAGGGCGATAAAAGAACAGAAGAAAAGCCAGGGAGCCATAGAAGGAGCTAGAAAGAGGCAGGGAAATTAAAAGGTAGAGAGAAAGATCGCAAGGAGGCTCTCAGCTTTGAGGTTATTAATGACTCCTCAAAAAAGTGCGCCTTTTCCAATCTCTCCGAGAAGCGCTTGAAGGAGCCCACAGATGAAGCTGACCTTCACAATGTTCTTTGGTCTTTAGTTAAGAAATTCACTCACCATTATGGCATCATTAGGGAAACAAGGATAAAATTACTCCATGGTTAATGACCTATAAGATCCTCACCAAAATTTGTTTCAGATCTAATAAAACTGAGCTTAACACACTCGAATGAATTATGAGGACTGCTACACGGGGGCATTAAAATGTGGGGAAATAGATTTTCTGAAGCTAGGAGGACTGGACTTTTCAAATCAGATAGTAGAATGGAATTTTCTGGGCAATAAATTCTACCATGTCTCAATTTCATTTTTTTTTTTTTTTTTTTACCTCACAGAATTTTTCCAGCTATGATGGAATCTCTGAGTGGGATGGCCTCTAAAAATTCATTGCCAATTGCCGTCTCTTCCTCTATCCCCCTTAAGGTAGATAGATTGATGGATGAATGGCTAAATGGGCAAATAAGTGGAGAAAAGCATAACTGAACGAAAACTCAATGTCTGATAGAAATAAATGATTAGATACACATATAGATACTTTAAGAAAGTGAAAAAGGCATGACAAAGAAGAAACGGTAAGACATGAAAACTTTCTAAAACATGTACAATGCTTAGTGCTTATGTTTTTAATGCTTGCCTTTAAATTGGACACATGCTGAGCATCATTAGGATGACATACGTGAAAATGAGAGAACACATAAAACTTATTAAAGGGCAGATGTCATAATTAATATTCTGTTGAATTGTGTTCAGGTTTGTAGCTTGAGTTATACATTAATTTACATTATAGAAAGTGAAAAATTAGTGAAAAAAAAAGAAAACAAAAACGCCAAGTGCAACCTGTGGAAAGTTCCAAAACAGTTATGATGCTACATCTGGAACGTCAAATTCAACATCCAACGCATAGCAAAATGGCCACCAAACACAAAAGCAATGACAGCAGTGTTTAGGTCAGTGTTTAGGACTACAGTCCTCGAGGACCGCTCTCCTGCAACTTTTAGATGTGCCTCTGCTGCACCACACCTGAATAGAATAATTAGGTCATTAGCAAGGCTCTGGAGAACTGATCTACACAAGGAGGAGGTAATTAAGCCATTTCATTCCAGTGTTTTGTACCTGTGGCACATCTAAAAACTGCAGGACAGCGGCCCTCCAGGACTGGAGTTTCAGACCCCTGGTTTAGGTCAAATGTTTGCTTATCAAGGAAATATTTATATGGTGCGTTACCAAGGGAGATATATAAAAACAGGAGAACTGTTGTCTCAGTCTCAAAGCAGTAGTTTGGAGACCTATGGAACCAGCACCCTACCTACAGATTTAAAACCACTCATGAACTCAATTTGTCTGTTGTTGACCACAGTGATAAATGACCACTGGTGACAAAACTTGTACTTCAAAATACTGAAAATCTGACAGCATTCAGACAGATGTAGTAATTTCTGCTCCAGTTATGACCATATAATATAACTGCCACATATTATTACAAGTTGCCCTTTATGAAACTGAAACTCTGTAATCCTCTACATGTAGAATGGAAAAAATTTACTTCAAGCTACTAATACACTTGTAATGGATTAAAATGAAATTAAAATCCTACTATAATTATATTTCAGTTGTACAGAGAAACATTCATTTTGCTCAGACAAGGAGAAAAAAAAATACTTGCAGTTGAAACTAATTATTTAGCTTAAGCATAGAAGAAAATTGTTTGGAGAGTAAAAAAAAACAATGTAAGCTAAATTATTTTCTTAGCTGATAAATTTGTTGCTCGTCATCTGCATAGGTGTCTTGTGACCTATGTTGTTTCTCTTTTTCCTCAGCTTTGGGTTGTTCCTTCCACCAAATTCAGAATTACAATTGTTTCTTCATCGTCAAACCCTTGATTCTCGGTTCTCAATGTTTTCCTGAATGATCTTTATAACAACAATGATCTCTCCCTTTTCCTTGTTGCCAATCAACAACCATCCATCCATTTGAACAATAAAAAATATTCATCATCTATTTTTGTCAAGAAAACAGTATACTTCTGTTTTAAAGCCATAGACAATGAAAGGCATCAAGATGGTGCAATTACTGTATATACATGAGTGGATGAACTCTTACAGATTTGGGATTTGAACTCGAAAGGCATTTTTTTGTTTCAGAAAATGCATTTAGAATACTAATTTGTTTTGAAAAATGTATTGTGATTTATTTCTGTTTCAGGATTTTTAGATGTACTGGCTTAAAACAATTATGATAGAGCTTACATGAACCAATGCACATGAAGCTCTACGTTTAGCATTGTAAATACCTTTTTTTTTTCTTTTCTTTTGTTGTTTTCTGTTTTAACCCTTCTTGAAACTAGTTTGTGTGTTTTGGTTGCAGCCCCAGAGAAAGGGTTTGTGAGCTAATGGCATTTGCTCTCTTTAAACTTTAATCTTTCCTATTAATTCCCTGCAACTGGAGAATGTGCGAGAGTTAATGTTCCATGAACGTGTTTCTCACTCTGCAATCTCTTCAAGCTAATTACCTTCAGGTGCTAAATGGAGGGAAATTGCAATCCATTTGGAAGGCAGAATTTTTACCTCCCCTTTGCCTATGAAACACTGTGGGTGCAGTTAAAAAGAAAGAAAATCAAACATAAGAAGCCAAGCTAGAGAGTATGTTTAATCAGAAATGGACACTAAGGCAGGGCCCTGATTGGTTCTTACTTTACCAAGGTAGCTTTGGGAGAGTAAATTGCTTCCTGTGGTTTCCCGCCTCACTGCTTATTTTGCAGGTCAGTTGGAGGTCAGCAGGTGCAGCAGTGGACAAAACACCGAGCAGATGTTTGATTGACAAAGATCACACAGATTGGCAATCAAAGTATTCTGATGAGAAAGGGAAATGCTCACTGAATGGCCATTTCATCAAGGAGATACAGAAGAAGTCAAACTGCAAATTAAAAGTGGAGAGTAAGACGGTGCGGCAGAATCCCAGCCGCTTGTAAAGAGAAAACATTAAATATCAGGGGCTGACACAGTATTTGTCATTGACGGAAACAAATGGATACTAATGGCTCCCAAGTCAATCACTAATCGGTAAGACAAGATGAACGGGCTTGTTGCAGGCAAATAGCCTTGATAAGTTTTACCTTTTAAAGCTTCGCCTGTGGTGAAGGGTTGAGTGAGGAGGAAGCAGGGAGAGATAGGGCTGAGGGCTGAGCGAGCAGCGGGGGTCTTTTACCCTCCTCAGAGGAGACCAGAGCGTGGAGGGTCACTTTGTCCTCCCTTTGATCTCAGTCTTCAGATGGCCCAGCAGGAAATTAAAGATGAAAGGAGGTTCAGACTACTGTCTAATAAACACACAGACAAAATACCCTCATTTGCTGACACAAATCCACTCTGGATATGTAGAATCTAGGGATAATTCATGCATAGATCTGGATTACCAAAAATCTTTGTCCACAGTGCCCATTGTAACAAAATCTTAATATAACTTTATTTGTTTTTAATCCATTAAAAAACAAAACAACAAAAAAAACTTTTTTCTTCAATTTCATTTTTTGTGATGCACTTTAAACAGTTATTGCAGTATTTAGGCTTGACAACTGAGTTTAATTTATCACTAAAATATATGCGCTATGAGTGTAACCAAGTGCTAAAGTTATTTTTGCGAAGTAAATTAAATATTCTAATAATTCAGTCAAAAGGGAGTTTTTTTCTCATGTCTTTCAGTTAACATATTTGACTATATTTCATAAGTTTAACAATAAATAAATTAGTTGTGAGGAGCAAAACAAACAATCCAGATCTCCTACGAACTCTACTCCCCTCCATTTATCTCCGTGGCTGAGAGCAAGAAAAATACACCAGGCTGGGAGTCTGGAGAAACATCAAAAGAAAAGCCTCCCATATAACTGCAGCTCTGTTTTTCTAGCACTGAATGAAAAACACTTCTACACTGTTAACTAACACCAAGGATAGTTTCTTCTGTTGCTCTCTGTGAGGACTTTTGCCTGAGCATTAAATTCAGATTCCTTGAAGGCATAAGTAAACCCCGAATGACCGCTGATGTCTTCTTGTGTTTTTATTTCTTTATGAATCACAGTTGGGCTACTGTTCTAGTTTTTTTCCCCTCTCTTTTCAAAATGCCAAAGCTATTTGGATAAATCATTAGAGGTGTTATGGTCATACAGCGGCTCAATAGAGTAGCATCCCCATGTAAAACTTAAAGGTTATTTTCTCCATGAACACTTTGAGGGTCCACTGATCCCCTTTAAGTGTCTGTTGGAAAATGCATTGACATTTTATATGATTTGAAAAACCCCTATTCAATAAACTCTCTTCAGGTTTCAGGTTGTTGTGTCCACAGTAGATAACCCCTCAATTTAGCTTGGTGTAGCACTTTATTCTGTGAAAAACTAAGTGGTCCTTTTTAATATTTAAGTTTCACTCTTGTGAAATTTTGTCTTACCGTAAGAGATAAAATATGATCTAAATGTGTTTCCTTTACTGGATATATTCTAAAACATTCTTGTTGTTACCTTCCTGCAAACATATAGAAAACCAGATTTTAAAAATTTCTTTTTCCAAGAGTCAGATAACACAGATCAATTTAACAGAGGAAATAAACAAATTAGGAATTCATCAATAGATTTTTTTGTTTGTTTGTTTTTAATCCATTTTATGGACATCAATCTGAAAAGCCCCGTTCATTTAATGCAGATGTTGTGTTTGCCTTGGGTTGAGAAGGTCAGTAAAGCCAGGGTTGACATCATTTGGATAGGGAAATTTGCCATTTCACGCACCAGCATACTAGCAATCTGTAAGACTTTCTGTGACAGGATTAAAAATTTAAGATTACCAGCAAAACGGCTTCAAAGCCAAAAATTGTCATCCCGACCTTATCTTCATGTCGTTGCTGTTTAAAGTTCAGTTTTAAGTGGTTACATTCCTTTGTGATACATAAAGTTTAATCTGAGTGCAGAATGAGAACACATAAGCATCAATCTCTTACTCTTATTTCTCCATGTTGTGGTATACATAATGTACATCAGCATGCTCGTATCTCAGCGCAAAGCAGTTACATTTAATAAACCATAATTCAGGAGGCTGGCAGCACTGAAGGGAGCTGCAATAAGGAGTTGGCTGGAGGTCTGTGTGGGATAGTAGCTGGCCAGGCTTCCCTGTCCAGTCAGGCTGAGTTGGTTCACAGAGATAACGTAGGTAATGGTGTTTCTGGAAGAGTGAGGCCAGATGAAACACACCACACGGGCAGATACCACAGGCACGCTGGCCCCTTCTGTTGGAAAATTTCATTTTTTCCGGCAGGAAGCCATGAATGCAGAGACTGAATCCAAATCCGGTTTTCCGCACTTTATCAGCGTGTGGCCCACCAAGTGGTGAGATGGTGGGGGAGGCAGAGGGCTGCAGGAGGGGGGCAGTGGAGAGAGGGGGCGAGGGGGTGACCCACTCAGCCGAAACCCTCCACTTTAATCCAATTTACAGCCTCCCCCAGCAAAAGATAATTACAACCCTTAAATCAGCTAGGAGAGGGCTAGAAGAAAAGGCCTCACTCACCAAAACTGTGCCTCTGGCCCCTGAAGTCTCCACCTAGAGAAGGAGGAGAGGGAGGGCTCTGTTAGCAGGGCTCAAGCAAAGGCATTGTGACAAACTAAGAGTGTGTGTAGCTAATGAGGCAAAGTGATTTTTTTCCAGCAAATGGATGCCTGCTGGGCACTGAGAGAATGCACCCCAGGATTTCTTTTTCTGGTTGATGTTCACCACGGACGTAGGGGAGGTATATTTTAGGTTGGTGTTTCAATAACTGTGTATCAAGCTAGCTTGATAGTGCATATGTAAAGCTTCATAAACTCTCTACTTGTGCTATGAAATGACAAATTTTTTAATTTGTTATATATATATATATATATATACCTCTGTCTTTTCATTGTTTAAAGTTGTTGTCTTATGTGATTTTGTTAACATATGCTGTTGTTTTCCTAAATTATTTGAATTGTAAAGGCCGGGCAATGAAATATTTAGTCTAAACATGTCACAGTCTTTTGTCTGCAAACTTTATTTTGTGACAAAAGTCTTTGAAGCCAGAGCGAAGGAATGGGGTTAACTACTGAAAAAGAATGTGAGGAAATGATAATGGAGGGACTCGCAGGGGAGCGGAAACGCTGGCCACTCCTAATTAACCAAAGGAGAGACACTCCCAAAGTCTCCCATTCACAACCTCACAATGGAGATCACCACCGAGCAGAACCTGGAATGAAATATGGGAGGAGTGACTGCAGAAACAGGGCAAAAAAAAAAAAATCTCATTTACTGTGGACTTTATTTTTGTGTTTCTGTTTCATAGCATTAGCAACAGGCCTTCTGTCCACTAGTCCACTTCTCATTCAGTCAGGTTGTGCTCTGAGATTCCCACTGTTCAGTTTTGTAAATACGAGGCCTGACAGCATATATGAAAGGAATAAGGAGAGAACATTTTCACAGATCATCGAATGTAGATCTCGCCTTCTCCAACCCCTCCTTACATCCGTCATTGTCCTCTTCCTTTCTTTCAGTTGTGCCATCGGAGACCACAGAACGATGTTAGCAGCATCGAGGGGGGCTTATTTTGCTATAAGTCAAGTCAAGTCAAGTGGGGGAGGGTTTCTGGAGGGGGCAATGAGAGAAGTGTGGGCCCACCTGCCACTGATTATCCTCTCAGTTAGAGGGTTTAGTCTTGACCCCTGAACTTCAGAGCTGCCCCACACCACTAATCTGTTAATTAACCGAGAAATACCCTGGAAAAACTTTAAACAGCCATTGTATGTGTGTGTGTTTAAGTAAGTGTGTAAAACAACGACACAACAACAGGGAGAAGGAGAAAGCGGTATAGCAGTTCACAGTGTGACATAATGGTGATTCTGTATATAGCTGGCACATTCCCTCACTGCAGCACTTCAGGATAAATAGGACGCTACAACTTTTGTTTCTGCTTTGATTGCCATGGTTTTCGCCTTCTCAGCAAATAGGAACCCAACATCTCTGATGACACTTATATGTTCAATCTAAAGATTATATTTCCCAACTTTCTACCACTCCTAAGATCTGGGTAATTGTTGCGAAATGCTATAAGTGTAAGGCAAGAAATCTGTAGCTTGTGAGAACTCCAGGCCCACATACAACCAGAATGATAAATTGTTGTTTCGACTCTGATCAAAAATAATCACAATAATGGGTAATGTTGTTTTTTTAGAATGGTTTCAACAGTACAAGAAAAACAGAAAAGCTAACTGCATATATTAATAAATTAATAAATTTTTTGATTGAAAGATTGGGTGACAGATTTTTTTTTTTTTTTACAAATGTTTGTAAATATTTTGCAATTATTATTTTTCCCTTAAATTGTCATTTTTTTTAATGACAACTAAAAAAATGTAGTAAAACATTTTTACTACATGTAAAAATGTAGTGTAGTACATTTTTACTTACTGTGTAGTAAAACACAGAACACCTTCCTGCATGCTTTATGGTATCCAGTTTAGTCCAGATTCAATTCAAAACAATACATTTCAAAAGAAAAGGTCTGACATTGAAGTTACCTTGATGTTTCAATGTAAAAGCCCACAGGTTTCAAATGGTTACACCAAAGGTGTGTCAGAGGTAGTAATTTTATTAACAGGGTCATTTATACTTATGCTTATTTAGATTAGTTGTATGGAAACTTTAGTACCATTTTGGTAACTGCCTGGATCAAGTGCTATCCCCTGTAGGAAAATGTAGAGGCACACAGTTCAGTTACATTCAAATTATTTTACTATCCAGTTAAATTCAGAGGATGAGTTTACTCCAAAATGCTAAAAAGTTTGGATAGCTCAGTCATTTGCATTGAGTCATTGACTATGCAGGAATTCCTCATCCTGTTATATGTTAAAGCATATAGTGACCCTGGAAATAAATAACTTTCTTTTAGCAGGAGCTGCACCAGCAGAAACAGGCAGTATGAGAGCCTGAAAACAGGAGAGAAGATTTTGTATGAAAAAGAAAAAACAAAGATAACATGAAAATTATGACAACAATAACTCCATTGAGGAGAGAGAAAAAAAACAAACATGTGAGCCAGGCGTACTTTCTGCGCATAAGAGTCACTTACAGCTTTAATTAATTGAGGAGAGCTTCACGTTTCTTTTTCGGTTTTAATTTAAGCCCAGGATTGAGACTATTGACATCTAATTGGTGTTAATGGAGCTTGCCATTAGGTGTCTGCTGAGATTTTGGCTATGCTGAACTCCAAGGACCAGCTTATGCAAATAAATAAATAAATAAATATCTGTGCATTCTAAGTACATTTCATCATGTTGTTTGGTTTAAAGGCGATTTGTTTTCCAGCATTTTTCTCTTATATCCATGTCTAGTAAACAGTAGATTAGCTCTCTAGATTAGCTGAGATCTTTTGGGCTGAGTACTTAACTGTGCATGGGACAATAAACAACATAACAAACTACCTATAAAGTGCAGGATTTTAAAACCTGCACATATAATATTTTATTTGAGACATCAGAGCATACAGTGCTATCATCACTTCACTTGTTTTTGACCTGTTCTAAAGATGCTGTCCTTAAATATTAATGATATATAACCTTCTCCCGTAATGATCTAATAATAACCTTTTTTATAAAATATCTTTTCCTTGGTTGATAGGACACACCTGGTGGCCCTGCTGTAAACAAACAAAAATCTCCATGGTTGCTGGAAGGTAGCTGATAAGTGGGGCAACAAAGTCAATTAGTCCTGTGTTTATTAGTATGTGACAGGTGCTGGGTCATGGAGATTAACTCACAACCCTTGGAGGGATGGGACAACAATAATAGTGAAACAAGTCCGTCCGACCAGAAAGTAAAGGTAGCAAAAGAAACATAGCAAAATCTGCGCAATTAATTATGGGGATTAATGAAGTTCTGCTTGATTAAACGTTGATGGCATTAAAAAGAAAAAAAAAAAAGAACGCCTATTTTTTCTCCTCCTAGTGACATAATGGACACTTTTACATAAATAATGGAATCCTTCATGGTCATGGAGACCAACAAATTATATGTTGAAAACAACCCCTCCTCCTGAACACTTCATCGATTAATTAAGGCTATTGCCCTTGATTATCCAATAACAGGTTTTGTAAATGTTTGACCTCTAACCTTCAGCCTTCCCTGACTGAAGGGTTATTGACTGAAGGAAAAGGTCTGTTTTCAGATGACTAGATTATTACTTTTACATTACAACACTTTTACAAAGAGCAACTGACAGAGTTGATTTTCATGGACGTCATTGAGCCATGGTAGTGGTTGTTTTTGTAGAAAGTTGAAATACATTTCTTTACTATCACACTGCACCCATTTAGACACCCATTACATTAAATGATTGTCAAAATGAAATGTCGGATCAATAGTAGCCATTGTTCTCTAAAACCTACTGATGCAAAAAGTTTCTTCCAGGTTGTGGTTCAGGAAAAAGAACACCCTACTTGATGTTTTTTTTTTTTTTTCAATCAAGTGAATAGATTATTTTTAGTGTTTTGCAATATGATGCCATAAAAATGTTTCCAGATATGTTTTATTGTTAATCTGTTGTACGTAAATACATGTTTTCCATTTTTAACTCTCCTTTTGTGGCAACTGGAGAATGCAATCTTTACAGTCACGGTTAAACTATATGTATGTATTGTCAAAATGATTCAGTAATGGTACAGTACATATCTGTTGAGAGACTACATGTTTAAATGGCCAAATTACTCTGACTTAATACCAATTTGTTTGCACAATTAAGACCTGAATAAAACAATGTCTTCCACTGACACACAAGTTAAGAAGAGTTAAACATGGAATACAGAAATGAATCCTATGCTAACCCAAATGTGTGGGGTTTTGGCAAAAGTATTCGCACCCCTAAAACCTTTCCATATTTTATCTTATTAGAACTAAAAACTGTGTTTTTGGACTTGGATTTTGTTAGACCATGAGAAAGTAATACACTATTGTACAATAAACCAAAATATATTGTTTTATTTTTTACTTCTTTTTAATAAAAAACAAGAAATATGGCATGAATGTGCATTCAGCTCTTTTTAATCTAATGCCAGAGCAAACATTTGTCTTGATAAGTGATGTAAATCTTAGCTGTTCTATGAAGGCCTACAAGGTTTGCAAAGTTGATATTCTTATGCCACAGAAAAGAGGATACCTACGAGGACACTCTCCTCGTATTTCCTAAACTGACAGCAAAGCATTCAGCAAAGAAGCAGCCAAGATACCTTTGATATCTCTAGAAGAGCTGCACTAACCCACTACTCAAATGGGATAATCATTGTTAGTGATTATCCCATTTGGCCATCATGTTATACTGTAAGGAGGAAAGCCATTGTTAAAAGATAGAAGAATGGGACACAGCAAACATGTGAAAGATGATGGTCTGGACAGATGGAACCAAAACTCAACTTTTTGGCCTAAATGCAATAACTCTGCGCAGCAGAAAGCTAATAATTCACATTATCCTGAACATACCATCACCACATTGAAACGTGGTAAAGGCAGCATCAGGCTGTGAGGAGCATGTATTCTAGCAGTTACAGAGAAGTTTGTAAGACTTGATTGAAAGCTTTATGTCTAGGGTTTTCAGGCTTTCCTGAAAAAGAAATCGTATAGCCTGCGAAAAACACTAAAGCTGCAGAAGGACTACAACCCTGAACATTCAGCCAAGCCTACAAAAAGGTACCATACATTTTCTATTTTTTTGCAACCAATCTTAAACAAGAGGATCAGGCTTACAAAATCCAATTGGCCTGATCTTCTTTGATTTTGCTGAAGATTTCTCAGTCTGTCCGGACTTTGACCTGAATCAGGAGTTGTTAGCTCATTCGGAGAAGAAAAAAATCCAAGAAATTATTCATTTCAAAAGCTTGCTGAGTTCTGGACTAGCAGAAAAAGAAAATTATTTTAAAGGGTATTGCTGGACATGAATATAAATTAATATATAGCAGTTTCAGGATTATAAACATGGAAAAAATCCGCAAGATAAAGTGCAATCTGTTATGACTGCAATCTTTAGCAAACGTTTTACTCAGTTTGTATGAATTACTGTCAAAATGGAGATATGTCACTGGTATTTCTGTCATCAACACGGACTCAACCGTAGATAATTTTAAACGTTAATATTTAAGCGGTTCCAGAGAGGACACAAGTTAAGAAAACATAACTAAAACCAGTCCTTCAAATGTCAGTATTCAGTTATTGAATAACCGGAGGTCACATTAGTTTCTCCAGTTTTTTGATCCTCTATCCAGGATTAATCCCGGCACTCAGAGACTCAGATATTTGTCCCATCGCACATTCCTCAAGTGGATTTGAACTGCAAGGATTCATGTGAACAAAAAAAAAAAAAAATCCCCCTGGCAGAATTCGAAACACCACTGATGTGTCAACATATCAAATAACCATTGTGAAATGCCATGGCTGCATTCATTTCTTGTTTTGGTGCTTGTTGAACAAGGTGGCGTGGGATTGCACTCCCTAACCCTGTGGTCTGTCCTCTAGGGCACAAGGAATCTAAGTCACTCACTGCACATCAGGCTTTTCCCCCCAGGGTCCCTGGCACTGGCAGAGGCAGGTTAACAAACTGTAAAAGGCTTCAGCTGAGCAGCACACAAACAGTTTCTCTCCACAAAGGGAAGGGGCTCCAACAAATGCCATAAGCCTTTAATGAGATAGCTGATCTCGGTTGTAAAGAAGAAAAGAAAATAAAAATGTTTCTCCTCTCAAGTTGGTGGCTATTAGAGTCGGTGAGAGTGAAAAGGGGAAGCTGCCCCGTTTTCTTAGGAGCCCTCGGAGGCTGGCCAACATGACAATGCTGGTCAATTAATTGGTGAAAAAAGTGAAAATCCAATTAATGTGTATCAAGCTGGCAGTTTTGCATGATGATGGCTCATTAGGAGACCAAGCTGAGAGTGGAAGAGTAGAGGGGCGGAGGGGCTTAAACCCCACTCATTAAAGCTCTGTCTTACTCAGTGGGGTTTAGACTCTGACTTATTTATGCAACAGGTTGCAAACAAAACCTCAATGCAACACTCATTTGGTAGATTTGAACCCACTGAATTCCTAAATGGTATGGGTGGGGATCTGCTTTAGCTTGGTACAAAGTTTATGTGCTTTTGAAGGTTTTGTGACAGGTTTCCATGTTTAATTATTGCGACCCCCTGGTAAAGATGAGTAGAAAAAATGAAATCTTTCATTTCAGTCTCACACTAATGCTTTAATTTAACATTTATTCATTTTAGAGGCTGGAGGGGAGAGAATCCAGTAGTCAAAAGTAACTATTTTTGACAAATTCACAATATGTACATGTTTAATCTTTGTAGGTGGGCCACTGTCAACTTTTGATTGGTAATCCATGACTTCCTGTTTTGCTGGGATACCAGTATAATCAGAAACACAGGCCTATTTCATTTTTTACAGAGGACAGGAAAGACAGGCACCTTTTAGGTAGGAACTGTCCAGCTCAAGCAAAGATGATGAGTGTGACAATATTTGCACTTATATATAGAATAAAACTTTTCACATTTATGTAAAAGCTCACATTCTGTCTGTTTTTGTATCTTTTGTTTTTACTTTTCTGGTCATTCTCCTCACTGGGGCAAGAATGACTTGGGTCCTTTCCCAGCTGTACATGTCACTGGTTGGTTTAACCTTTTTAATCATTACTTTGGGTGAAAATGTGAGCAGGTTCCAATAAGCCGTCATTTTCCAGTAGTCATTGCCAGACTTATGCCGATGGACATGCATCTACATTACTTGAATGGTATGTTCTCTTGTCTTTACTATTTTGAAGAAAAACAAAGAACACTCACTATTTCTGTCACTCAACAAGTTTAAGAGTGAAGGATATTTTCCAAACGTCTTTCATTTACGCTTAGGTTAGAGCAATTGTTTGGAAAAACAATAAGTGTGCTACTAATAAATGTGTAAAAAAAATAAAAATCTGAATTTGTGGTATTCTTCCCACTCAATAAAGAAATGTAATTCAATTGAAATGACTCTATTTTGTAGTATATATGGTATAACACATGATATGTTTATGTAAAAGTCTGTGCAGTGCCTGCTATTGGTTTCTGAATAATTTTAGTTTTTTGATGTCCTTTAATATATGCTTGCAAGCAACTTGCAAACCACCCTGCCGCATTGACAGCCGACTTTTTCCTGTACAATAAAAATGCCTCATTCTAGTAAAGTGTGCAAGCTACTCATCAGATGTGCCATGAAATCACTAAAATGGGTGCAGTGGTCCTCTCAGCGTAATGCAAAAGGAGATGATAAGGTTCTCATGGCTACTTCTAAATCTAACCACATGCTGACAAAATAAAGAATGTACTCTCATACTGTTGCAGGCTGCTTTTGTTTGTCCAGCCCCTGCCTCAATGTGTAAGATTAATACTCTTGCCACACTCTCATAGAATAATGTCACTTTAATCTTGTTTGGGGCAAAATTCGAAGTGGAGTGTGTCTACTTGTTTCCTGAGATTACTTCATCTTTCTTTCGGCTGCGGTGTGTGACTCTGCTGCCTGCTGTCCCCTGGCGTTGGATGTCCCATTACCCTTCACACGCCGCAACTTTCTGCTGTTTGCACAGCGCTGGCCACAGGACCTATAACAGGGGGCCACTATACTGCTTGTGTTCCTTTACTATAGCAAATCTCATTTCGCCTGTGCCACCGCAGCGGACTATTGCCAGAGGCTGCTTTATTGCACATATTTTAGATAGTTCAAAATGTTTAATGCAAACTAACCCACCAACTGTTTTGCTTTATTTCTGCAGCTAAAATCTTGTTTGTTTTTTTCAATTTAGACAAAATGAAAGCACATCTAATACATGTATCCAACTCCTAAACTACTTTTTACCACAATCAATCAAATTTCATTTAAACTGTAAGATACAACATAAAAAGGCCAAATTAGACATCTCATTTTGGAATGTGAAGCTTCCTTTTTAGCCCGTTTGCCATTAGGTTACTTGTATTTTCGTATTTTCCTTCAGTAATTTACAATAAGTGTTTTCACGCTCACGCTTTCCACTGTGTTGGCCCCAGCTTTCAGAGTGAATGAGCTGCATTGCGTCAGCAATAAATCTCTAATTAGGCTTGATGTAAACACCACAGTACAAACCACATAAATTTCTCACGCAACAGCTCATCATTTGCACCTTTAGCACACGGACCCAGCATAACCTCTGACCAGCAAATCAAATCTGCTCGCTCTTGGCTCATTGTTTGAGATGTGTAATTACTGTGTGTTGTTTAAATACAGTACACTATTAATTTGTCTTTCCAGTCACTCTATAGGAATGAAAAGGACTACTCCACTGTGTTGGTGGATGTGCAAACTGCCAGAGCTGCTATTTTTGCTGCTTCCTTATGTCTGAGGTGAAGAATCTGACTTTGCATGGAAAGCTCTGCACTGTTTGGAGAAGCAGTGTGTTTTTTCCCCTCTGTTCCTAATAATCTATTCTGTTCAGCCAGCTGCATACGTTGACAAATGTTTCCAGCGTTAGGTATTTACCCGGTGAAAGGTAATGGATGCAAGGGTTTTAAAATGCCTGATGGAAGAAACAGCAAGCGTACTGGGAAATAAAAAAACACAATAGGGAGCATTTGTCTCTTCTTTGCAAAAAAACAAAAAAAAAGAGGTGGAAAGGATCTTTCCAAAACACGTTTGCGATATAACGTCAGGGCAGATATTTTTTTTTATTACCATACAAATAGAAAGAGAGTCGTTTTACAGGATATATCCAAAGCACATTCCTATTATTTGGATTACTGATGTTCTAAAATGTAATATTTTCTTTCCGTTTTTACATTTTATTGAAGAGGAATTGTAAAACTGGGTTCTTATTGTCACACACAGTTGCAACCTGGCAATGAAATACAAAGCAACAAAACACGTGCAGTTTGTGTGCCTTCACTGCAGCTTAGCTTAATAAAAAACCTCTCAGACTGAGAATGAGTTATTGCTGCTGAAGCTCAGTTAGTTTCTCTAATCTCTTGATTGTGTTTTGTCAATTATTTCAGTTGCATCTTATTCTTTCTGGTTTATGTTTGTTTACCTTGTTCTTGGGAGCTAATGAAAGCTGTGTCGGTGCATTAATGAGCTGCTCGTTTCTGCCGAACTCCCCTTCATCTTGCATCCTTTGCTTTTTTTCTATCAGTCTGCATTTCCTCACTTGTTCTTGTTCTCGTTTGCCTCGGTGTCATGCCACTCCTTTACAGCCTTATCTACTCATTTCTGAATTATCACCTCAATTTATGACCACATGCAGCTCCAGAGGAACTTTTCAAAGGGGAGCCCTGATGGGTCCCTGTGATAATCTTAGAGGTGGTACAACAAAACTGAAAGCCAAAGTTACGAATTTTATTAAATACAAGGGATGGGCATTTACAAATGGTGTAATATAAAACAACAAAAAACTTACCGAAGAATAAAACAAATGAATAAAAATTAAACGAAGATTGTTATGCAATTTACTGAATCTTTTTGACTACTCAATTAAATTATCATCATTATATTTTTTTAATCTTATGCATACCAGACTGTTTGGCCACATTTTTGCAGGGGAAATACCTTTCCCTCTTCCCCATTGTTCAGCCACTCTTTATTGTCCTAGTGTTCAATTTAGATTATTTCAAATCAACCAATGGAGCTTGCTCAGCATCAAGATCTAATACTGAACAAAATAAAAAAATATTTTTAAAAAGAAAATACAATGTGAAATGAAGAAGTGTTTCTAAAAAAAAGTTGTGTGGTTTCAAAATATTTCACATTGTAATTCCAAAGTAAATGCAGCAAATGTAAAATTATCTTTTATTCCCACCAACTTGGAATTTAAAACAAACACGACAGAGCTGAGTGTGAAAGAGTGTGTTGGTGCTGTATTCTCAGGTTACTGGGATTAATGAATAACTCCAATGAGAAACGCCTCTGTTCTTAGGCAGGACAAAATGACCACAGGCAGCAAAAAAGATTTGGTGGTCAGTAACTGTGCCCGTGTTTCCCATACATACATTATTATAGCAATAGTAGTGATGGTGATTGAATTTCTGACCTTTTGTTGAAATGGAAAAGGAGGGAGGGTAGTGCATTTCAATTTTTGTTGTGTCATTCATGTCTTAAAATAACTACGGGGAGGAAAGATCATGGCTTGATTCAATTACAGTGTTGTGTAAAGGCTAAAGATGACTGTATTCTACATGAAACCTCACCTGTATTCCAGATTCAAACACTTTTAGTCGTGTTAAACAGGTTCAGTGAACAACTTTGCGCTTGCTCTTGAAGCCAATTTAGACTCTTGGAGTCTCAAGTTACAGTTTACTAAAAAAAGAAAGTATTTTTAATGCAAGATGATTGATACATAATATGATTAAAGAATTCAGTTACAAATATACGAAGACGGAAAACCCAATTCTGGGCTTTTGATGCCACACACACACGTGATAGTTGGGAAACATGAAGTCGTCTATGGAAATTTGGTCAACAGCTCTGCCAATCAATAACAAAGTTCACATTAAAAACTGCTGACAGCTGTGGGAGAGCGTTCCCACTTTCATCTAGCGCTGGCTCTGCGGCGTAGCTCCACAAATCTCTTCTCTTTATTAATCTTCTGCAGGTTCCCATATCCTGAGTCACAGAACTAAAACCAGTAACATTTCTCTCTCATCATCAATGCCATGGCTCTTCCTTGTTAAATCTGTGCCTATTTGTGAAAAATGCAAACTACAAAAATAAAAGATTTCACTTTATAAAGTCAAACTGATGGGCCTCCACTTTCACCGCGAAGCTCACACAGAATCTCTATCAACTTGTTTGCTGAAAGAAAGAAAACTAGTTTGCTGAATAAAAGCTGTCCGTGTTCACATGTTGGATTTTCATAAGAAAATCTCACAAAGATCAATAAAGCTCTGAATAAACCATGTAATGTACAGTATATATCAGCTTTATTTATTATTATTATTATTATTATTATTATTATTATTATTATTATTATTATTATTATTAATAATAAATGTTATACTCTTTGTTCCTTTCTAAGTGATTTTTGATCATGAAATGATCGGTTCTCAATTGACTCTCATTGCTCATGGAATAGCTGGCAGCACTTAAAGCAGGCCTCTGCTGCCCCTTAGGGGCAAAAGACAAAAATAAGCTTTGAAGAAATGGTAGAAAACTCAACCTGAACGGTCGATTCATCATCAGTTCATTCCTTCTTTTGGAGATTTGCTTTGCTTGTTTGTTAGTTTGTTTTAGGTAATCTACCATCTCAATTTCAGTTCACACACTTATCAGTCATTTTGGTCCTACTGTGTATTTAAAGTGTGGAGACGCCAATCTCATAGAACACCTGTTCTGTGTTTTAAATACTAAATTTCATCTCAAAAATAAGATTAAATGATCTGCCACTAGATAAAAACAGTCATTTTTCTTTTTTGGGGGGGCAAAAAATATTTCTAGATTATTCTCCTTTTATTATTTCATATCGCATTAATATATTTATTTATTTATTGTTTCTTTGTTCATGTGTATTTTTTTATTTTGTCGTATTATCTTACCAAAGCTGTTTTCTCAATTACATGGATCAGGAAAAAAATAAATGACTTAGAAGGGATTTTTTTTATTGTTTATCCGTGTTATTGTTTCATGGTTTTCTTCAAATTCAATTTAAAACCATATAGATGTATAAACAAGCTAATTGTGACTTGCACAAAATAATGACTGAAATAAAGCTTGATCAGAAAATTTAATTAAAGGAAATTAAATTTCCTTTAATTTTTAACAATTAAACAATCTTAGAAAACCAAGATAAGTTTGTGTATTTGTTGAACGCCACGAAGGAAATTTTGTGGCGGACGTGGCTCCTCACAGGTGAACTGGACTCAACCCGGTTTAGTTAAAGAAATTTTGTGAACCGAGTCCAGAAAAAACAAACACTGTCAACTTTTTATGCCGTTTTACATTAGCATAATTTAGTACAGAAAATTAGATGTATTTAATAATAAACAAACGTGGTAAGGTTAATTTTATTTGAATTGTCCAATGCAGAAAGAATTTTCAAAAGGCCATGATATGACGTTTTATAATTATGATATTATTCATCTTACCTTACTATTGATAAGTATATTTGAAAGGCAGAGCAGATTATAGTCCAGGTAGCTGCTGTTTTCATAAAGCCAAGTCAGACGAATCTGCAGATTATCTCTTGGAGGAGACTGTGTGATCCTTTTCTGAACAAACTGTGTTCTTCCCTGTTGACATGAAAAGTGGGTGATTCTACTGGATTTTCAGTTGTATCAAGAAATAATTTATGAGACAGGTTAAAAGAGATTAACCTCCAATTAGGTGTGAGGCTACAATAATTTGAGTGACATATCACAGACAGATTTGTCTCCTCGTATTTTGTAATGGGATAAGACGCCGAGGCCTTCGCTGCCTTCTTTTAGGCAGAGAAGGCAACCAAATGGAAGGTCAAGAGGAAGTATTTGCAGTGTCATATGCATGGTGTTAAGTTCCTTTTTTGTGAGGATTAGTACATGCACTTAACCTTCAGTCCCATGCCACGGCCCCTTTGGGCTTCTGACCTGAAAAATATGTCTCCTCTTTTCTCTTCCTCTGGAACTTGTCAGCAGGACAATGTGGAAGGAAGGAAGAGATAAAGTTGCGAGGCTCTCCTTCTGTGCAGTGTTTATTTGCTGTGTCAAGAATTGAGAGATTACACCGTTTCTATGCAGCAAGGGAAGAATCTGGTCAAGCATTTCCTCGGGCTAAAGCTGTCATCTGAAGAGGCTGAGAAGGATTACTGACACCTGCATTAGGAGCAAAAGTCCCGACTCAGGCCCATTTGCTGGTAGTATAGCGGCTGATCATCAATCATGTAAGTGTGGAGAAACCATTCAGAAGCTTTAGTTTGGGCTGGTAGACAGAAAACTGTGTACAGTATCAAGTTCCTTTTCCCTTCTTTTTTATTTTGCCTTTTCAATTCAGAAATGAAGGTGTTTTTTCATTTCTTTCATTGTTTTGAATGTATTAAGCTTCTATAAATAGAAATAGCTTAAAAAGTTTAAACTTTGTAACTCTTCAAAATATAGAATCATAAACAAAAAATATTTTCTTCGAACAATCCTTTAAAGCAAAAAAAAAAATGAAGAAATGCTTTTTTTAGAAGGATCATTTTTACATAATTGATCATAAAGTGCAGCATGCTTAATTAAGACTCTGACTCTTATTAGTTTTTACCTGTCCTCTGTGTTCAGCCTGCAGACAGCCAGTCAGAGGCAGCAAGGATGGTAACACTAACCCTTGTGCTGTCAGCGGTGTGATTGATCATCAGCAGATAAACATCAGATTGGCAAGAGAACAGGACAGACATTGATCCCCAGAGGAAGAGAGGACTTGTCACACATCACCATACACAAACCTCATGTGAAGCATCTGTCAGAAGACAGAGACAACAGAGAACTGTACCTGTGTGACTAACATGGGAACCCAGAGACAGCTGTCAGCTGTTTTAGATGCAGACCGGTGACCAAAGAGTACAATTCTGTTTGATTCAACTTAGAAATGAATGTCCAAACTTCCCCTTAATATCCTCTGAGTCTCTGAAGATAATGAGAAAATAAGATTTAATCTATGCAGTGCCTTGCAAAAGTATTCACACTCCTTGAATGTTTCCAGATTTAGCCACAACAGAACAATCAACTTTATTGTATTTCAGTTAGGTTTTATGTGAGAGCAATGCAAAGCAGCGCATATTTGTAAAGCGAAATAAAAATGGCCCATGACTGTCAAAATTTTTTACAAGTAGAAATTTGAGAAGTTATTTGTAATGTTTATATCCTTCACACTTTATTCTGACAACCTGGTGCCTTTCAGGTTATCAGATGTGTAGGTAATTTAATCTGAGTAAAAATATGGTTGTTCTTTGAAGCCCTCGGAGGTTTGTTAGGCAATATTGGTGAACAAAGCATCAGGAAAACCAAGCAGGTCAGGGAAAATGTTGTGGAGAAGTTTAAAGGACTGTTAGACTATAGAAAAATACCTTAAGCTTGGAAAATGTCACACAGGCTTGTTCATCCTCAGAAAGAAGACTGCACAATCGCTCTTCCGTACAAACATTATGGTCCACCTGAACTGACACATTGGGCAAGATCTATAAAAGAAAGACACAGCACAACAGGCCCATAGCTACAAAGAAGGAGCTACTGTAAGCCGCAGCTCAGATGAGAAAGTCATTTGATGAGTAACTATATTTATTTAATTAAAAAAAAGTTTTTTTATGTTTCAAGACACAGTGAATATGGGGAAGAAGGCGATCTAGTCAGATTAGCTCAAAATTGATTTGCTGTAGGAACATGGACACATATATGTAAAACTAGCACTTTGAGCACTCCATAACCTCTGCGAAAAATGGTGGTAGCAGAATTATGTTGTGGGCAAGCTTTTCTTCAGCAGCTACAGAGCAGCTAGTCAGAATGAATGAGAAGAAGAAAACCTTCCAGGATTGCCCTGCAGAAGACCAGAGACTCGGACAAAGGGTCACAGCAGGTCAGCACCCCCAAGCCTACAGTGGACTGAATACTTTTGCGAGACACTGTAACTGATTGAGGAGCCATCGCGTGAGAAACAATGAGCAGTTTAATAACATTTGTTTCATTTAGATGTCCTTAAGAAAAGCCTCTGAAGTTAACACCCTAAAAACATATCTTCACAGGGAATGCATTCGAACTGAGTACATAATGATGTCTCACCCGGCTGGGTCCAAAATATATATATTTTTTTCTGTTTCTAGCAACAGACCTCAGCAATGAAAAGTGTAAAGAACAAAAGGAAGGGGGCAAAGAAAATGAACTGAAGTGAATGGTTTTGGTGAGAAAAAGAGGCTAACTTGTGTCGACAGGAAGAAAAGCATTAGCACCCCTTTATGTCCGCATGCTACGCTGTCACTGTACTTTCCCTTTAATTAAAACAGTCACAAGTTTCATTGAGCGGCGAATCAAAGGGTGGCTACACCATAACGCAGACACAACCCTGTAACCCCACCAAGTGAGTTTGTGTGTGTCCATGTGTACCATTTGAAAGTCAGACTTACACCCACACAGGAACCAGGATGGAGGGAGTTTAAGCTGTAACGATTCCCATGGTCAGTGACTCAGAATAAGTGAAAACATGACTATTAGGACAAAGAGGAAAGCACAGACATTTAGAAGTACTGCATTCAAAGAAGATTTTTTGGGGTTTCTTGTTTGAATAAAAGTAGGGTTCTGATGTTTGATAAGTTTCTGCATATTTTGGATTTTTCTAAATGTTCCTACAAACAAAGTCTATATTTCAAAAGTTACCTTAGAGTTACACCATCTCCAATATAGCCTTGCATCTGAACAGCCATTTTTAACCTGCAGATCATATGAATATTTAGGAGCTAAAGACCTAACAGCTTCCACAGTTCATCATTTCATTGATCATAACGGGGCAATCCTTGCCAATAACATTCTTTTTTCAATTTAAAAACTCTTCAATGGTCGCATGGAGCTGCATTACTATTATTTTAGCTCTCCCCTAGGTAAGTTATCTGGGTTTGTCATAACAAGCAGGGATTCCTTTTTTGGCCCACGTCCTTTTAGTAAGAGGAACAAAGAGCATGAATTATGCATGTAGTATACATAATGGCTGAAATTGCTAATCATAGCTCGTGTAACTTGAGAGGAGGTCAGTGACACGGATCAACAAAGGGTAGCAGAAGAGACAACACAGGATAAGCTGAAATGGAGGTCCAACTATTATTGAGGATAGAGGTGTACTGAAAGCAACAGACATTTTATTTTCTTCTTATAAAACTAATTATAATAAACTACAAATAATCTCATGGTAAAATGATAAAGAAGTCCCATATTTTTTTTATTACATTCCCAAAATTTATATTGAAAAAAAAAATATCTAAATGGATTAAATTAAGCAGTTGAGTTCTGTGTAGCTCAGTAAACTTTACAGATTATTGTGTCGGCATTAGGACGGCTTTATCTGACAAAGCTGACATTCCCAGAGTGAGCTTTAATCCACAAGTCTGACATCTCCAATAGACTCCTCTGATGGGGCTTTCACATCAAGGACACATTTAACTGAACACTGTTATATGTTGTTGTCAACAAAAATAACCTGACTGCACATGACTTTTAACATATTTAAGAGTGGATGGAAGACGGATTAAAGCTAACCATATGATACATTATTTGCAAAATGTCTGTCTCTACAGAAGATGCTGCAGCCAAAGGTTGTGTTGTTTGAGTTATATTGGTTATATATCCTGGCTAATACTTCAAAATATTTTAGAAAAAATCATTATGTGTATTTGTTTGTAACGCATGTGTAGTTCTTAAAACAAAGAGTTATACATTAGTAATCATTGAGATCGTTGTAAAAGGCAACTCAAAACCTATTGGTGAAATGTCTTTTTGAAATTATTGCAAATTCAGACTTTTGTTGTTGCTTGTTTTGTATGGTTAAAATTGTTTAGGTTAATTTTTTGCTGCCATTGCATAGAGTGACTTTTTTTGTTAAGACACAAACAAACAAAAAAGTAACAAAATGAGTTATATTTGAAATTAGCTGAGAACAGTTTAACATTTGTAAATCTTTGAAGTCATACAAAAACACATTAGAATCATTAAAATGCCCTTCTGTAAACATGTACCATTCCAACACCTTTAATACATTTCCCCTATTGGATGAAATCTGGGAGCAAAGTCTTTGAGTAATACCTCACTACGCCATAAATAGAGATTGAAAACACTTGGCATACAACATGGAGTCAAATTCTGTGATGCTAAACCCAGTTTTATGAAACTTGAAAATGTATTTATCTTTTATTTGCTTTTGTTAAAGATATCAGAAGTTTGACTTTTGCTTTAGATTAAATAAATTCTCATTTTAAATTGAAACATATGGTTATCGTGTTTTGTAATACACTTAGGTTTTACTGTGCGTATATTCTGGACAACTGCAATGGCAACTGTAATTATGATGCTAATATGTGAAACACATTTAAAATACAGAGTACAGAAACAATTCCTCACTCAGGATATCCATTAACATATTAGTATTGAACACATTGTATGCATTTTTGTCTGTTTTGCAAAAGAAACTGCTTGGCAGTGAGCATTTGTAGTGTTTCTAGCCAGTCGTCTCTGTCACAATGACGGAGTGTCTGTCTGATGGGAGCTGTGATTTCCCTGACCCCATTGTATTCAAACAACATGGGCTCCTCACACAGGAAGAGCAGCTGAAACAATGGTGCAGGTGAGTCTGGAACAATTTCCCCTGAAGGGTTCTCCACCTGTCATTTAAAAAAAAAAAGATGTGTGTGTGTGTGTTGAGGCTGGTGCTTTTAAATGAAATTAAAGTGATATACAAAACTGAGTGATGTCATTTCTGACTTCTAGCCTGTATGAAAGCAACTCTTTTGGGCCTTGCAAATCAAGAGACTGTACATTTCCTCCCCCATAATTCCTTGCAAAAGAGCTCAAGTACAATCAGATTGAATGGGAAGGTAATATGCATTTTCAAGCGTGCCTGAAATTATTAGTTTGGCTCTAAAGTTGGTAGTTACTGGGTCATTTTAGTGCATGAATATGCATTTGATCTATACTATGCCATGGTCGCTCTGGGTGTGTGTTAAGGGTTGTTGTCCTGGCGGAAAATGAGTCTTTCTTCCAGTCTTTGGCAGCAGGTTTTCTCCAGGACTGACCTGCATTTAATTCAACCGTATTTGTGTTAACTCTGAAAAGATTCCCTCTTCCTTCTGAAGAAAAGCATCCCCACATCATGATGACGCAACCATTGTGTTCACACTGGGGATGGCTTTTAGGTGATCTGCAGTGTTGGTTTTTCACCAAACATTGCATTCTAAATTTAGGTCAAAATGTTCAGCTTTGGTCTCATCTGACCAAAGCAAGTTTTTTTTCTCTTTTGCTGTTTCCCCAACATGCTTGAAGTCTTTCAGCTTTCTTTCAACATCCGTTTTCTTTCACCACCCTGCCGTCAAGGCCAGACTTGTGGAGCGCATGACTAATAGTTTTCCTGTCAACAGATTCTCCCACCTGAGCGCTGGCTTTTTAATTTAAAATTATATAAAATGTTTCCTAATAATCCGTTCAGCTTTGTTTCATAAAATTCCAGGAAAATACACTAACGTTTGAGATTGTAAGGTTGCAAAACATAAAGTTCAAGTGTTTTGAGTACTTTTGCAAGACACCATGTGTTTTAAATTAGCACTCTTTACCACTCTCTTTCCTCTCCCAATTTTTGCCCACTTGATAATGGAAAACATCAACATTTGAAAACAGGATGTAAATGGTCATAACATAATCTTGAGTTTTTAGACCACATAACTTGAGCTTTGTTATACGTGAGCTTTGTGCTGCATGCAAACAAGTAGTGTCATATTTACACATAAAAAGGCACATGGAAGAAACAACTAATCTTATTGATATTTAAGCGTCTGCTGCCCTCTACAGGACTCACTTGAAATAACTGTAGCGTAGCAACAGCTTTGTATTTTGTCTTTCAAATATCAGAAACGTGTTTTGAAGATCATTATAAACCTTTATGAACACCCATGAAACTTCATGGTTTCAGATTGAAATCATGTTAAATCATATGCAGCCTGGCTGTACATGCCGACCGACACAGCACCAACAAGGACTCATTGAGCAACATTTGAGCCAAATGAGGGCGCTCAGTGTTCCACACCATCCACAGGATTTATTTACCTTCTGACAGGCAACCACTAAGAGGAAATTTAGTGCGCAATGAAAGAGGTACCAAGAGTGTGTGTTTGTCTTTAAATGGGGACTGGAAAGCTGAACTGGAACATCGTGGTGGTGTGACTGGAAAGTGACACCACCACTTTCCAGTCTTGTGCCCAAAGAGCACAAGACAGGAAAAAGAAAAAAAAAAAAAAACTTGTTGAAATAGCGACACACTGAAAAATTTCACTTTTTTTGTTGTTAGGAACATTTTTTAATTGACCTCAGTTCGGGTCATGCACAAGGGTTTTAGAGAAGACGTTTATGAAAGGCGGAACATGAATTGAAGCCATAGAAGCTGAACAAGGGGGGGTGGGTTTCCTGTTTTCTCAGCTCTCTTTCCTCTCCCTTCAGGAGCACAAGCAGCATCATTGAATCCATGTGTGCTCAAAAGCACATTGTGCATCTAAATGTCAAAGGGCTTTGAGCACTATGACATTTGTCACTCAGTGCAAAGAAAGCCAAATGTTGGAAATATTGCATGAAAATCATCTGAAAATTTGTGTTTTTTTGTAAATACTGAGATGACTGAGGACATATTTACTTATATATGAACATATTTACTCCTTAAAGATCCCTACTGCTTTTCTTTTCAGATCATAAAACCAATCTTAACATTAGACAATAGGCAATGCAGTTTTAAAATCATATATTGAACCAAAAATGCTGAACAAACTTACCTGGTCTTGTGTGGAAATATCTGTGATTAACTGTGACTGATTCAATTTCACATACTGATTATTGCCACAAAAGTAAAAACAAGACTTCACTTAAATATAACCCGACTGACAACCAGACACATACTTAAATATCACAAAAGTAACACCTCATGCAATTTTTTGCATGAGGCATAACTAGAATTTTTTGCATCCCAATGCAAAGAAATTGTAGTTATTTGGTGACATCTGTCCGTCAGATCCTTGGAATCTTCTGCTATTCCCAAAATGCCCAAAAATATGCCAGAAAATTTTAAGGAATACATTTTATATGACATTACTGAAGAATTAATGTGATGGTTTTGAAATGTTTAAACAAGTAAAATGAAATGAAAAAAAGACTCTCTCAAACTGCTCTTAGTGTTCTCTTAAATTGAAGGACTTAGCAAATGACTTAGGTTGCCTGGGTAAAAATGAGCCTGCTTTCTTTTTTATAATAACATTTTAAGATCTTTTGAAAAAATGAAGATCTTAGTGTTGTGTAATGTGAAATATGGGGACAGGTTTTATGATAAAATCAGTCTGACACATTTAGGACACATCCAATACAAATCTGCTGCTGTCCACTACTTTTGATTTTATCCTATTTGCCCACAGGCAGTGGCAGAGAAAAAAAATAAATATTGAGTGATACTGAAATTAGGCTGATACATCTGTCTATCCCTACTGAAACAACCCTTCTTTACCTTCAACTGGTAGCAAGTTCAACGGTATATATTTTTTTGTTGTTGTTGTTTCTGGATCTCTTTGTTTTTGCATTAAGTTTTAGTTATTCTCTGCACAACTATGACAAAACATTATTTCTGTTATCCCCTAATTTTTATCTCAAACTTTTTGTTTTTTGTGCTAATGTCAGAAGTGGATCCCAACAGTTTCTGTTTGGCTGGGCAGCTACAGCTACAGTTTCTAGCCCTTATTAAACAGCAACACTTGTAAAGAAAAGAGCTATTATTTGTTGTTTTCTCAATTTAGCATTTTTACTGGCCCAAAAACAACTTAAACATGCATTTCTTTGAATGCATTACATTGGCTATCACATGTAATATAGCCATAATGTTTGAGCCATAAATGTATGAATATCTTCTTTGCTTTTGACAATCTTTCTCCATAAACAACTTTCTTAAATTAGATTTTTAGTCACAAAAAAGGAAAATCTATATAATGCCTTACTTGAATTAGAAAAAAAAGTTTTATAGCTAGAGTTATGACATTTTTCTTCCTTAACAAGATTTAAAATACATAATTAAAGGCTGAAATTTGCTTTTGGGCTGGTAGCCGTTTTTGTGACATGCATAAATGGGATCCTGCCATACCCTCATGATTCTGCATGTTTTAATCACAACTTCACATTAGATGTTTCCTCTCACCTCATACATTTCAACTCACTTTTTAAGTAGCATCAAACCATGACAGCTCCCACTTGTAATAAACAAACTTATCACTATAACAACTTACTACGACAAGCAGTTTCAGTAAATATCTTCGAAGAACTTAAGATATTTTTAAGCTGGAAAACCGTTGTGATGGCCGCCACATGGCTCGGAGGTAGGGCAGGCGCACCATATAGAGGCCATAGTCATCAATGCAGATGTCCGTGGTTCAATTCCCGAAAAGGAAACTACTGTCGAAAAATAATAATTAAAAAAACCCCACTACTTGTGCTGATACAGAAACATCTTAAGTAGAGTGATCTCCTTGACCAGCAGCTGTCGTAACTCCAAAGTGCTTCGCAGCAGCTGGGACATTAACGATGAGGAATGTGGAGCTGAATGGATTCCCTGTCTCAACATAATTCACACACTGCCAAAAGGGGACGGCAGGCAACAGGGTACATTTAAACAATTCTACATTCATCCTCATTTGATCAATGCATTCCTCATCCACTGTGCATTTAAAGACTTCCATATGACACAGAGTCAGAAGAAGTTCTGTTCCTTAAGGACGTTCAAAGTGTAATGAAATACTACATTGTGATATAATATGTGTGTGAGGGTTTTTCTTTTATCATCTTTAAGACTTAGTACAACGTCAAAACAAGATTTGATGTGACTGCAAATAGATTTGCAAATAGTTATAAAAATATAGCCTGGCTAAGCCACTTCCAAGTATAGGCAGTAAATATAAATAGGATCATCACATTTTGTCGTACTGCAACAACAAACTTCAGATAATTTTTTTCACAGAAACACAGAACATTTAAAATAGAGAAGAAAAAATAGTCTTTTCAAGATATTTACAGCAGCACACAGGCCAGAGATAAAGTTATCGGGAATTATATAGTAAAGTTAGGCTATAAGAAAACATCCCTTAATGGGGGCTGAATCTGATTTCACAACCCATTTTTATTATCACTCAAAACCCTAATAAAATAATTTCAAATTTCTGACTGTTACATGGCAAAATGTGAAAAGGTTCAAGGGGTATGAACAGTCTTATGAAGAAGCATCATATATAAAAAATATTTTAACGTTTTCTGTTGTTGAAACTGTAGCTTATCATGTGTGACAGAATATTTTTTATTGGTACAAACCGCTCATATCAAAATTAATTTAATCATCATTTCAGCAGAATAACATTTACGTTTGTGTGATACAGCTCTAATAAATTAGGTATAATCTATTACTATGCATCTAGGTTCATCTGTAAACAATAAATATGGCAGCAAAAAGGTATAGGCAGTAGTAGGTTTGCACAATGAAATAAAAACCAACCCTACAAAATGATGCTCCATCCTTGTCACTTCTAGTTATCACACAAATAAATATACAACAACAAAAAAA
This sequence comes from Xiphophorus maculatus, assembly GCF_002775205.1. Classification (NCBI taxonomy): domain Eukaryota; kingdom Metazoa; phylum Chordata; class Actinopteri; order Cyprinodontiformes; family Poeciliidae; genus Xiphophorus; species Xiphophorus maculatus. Next base: position 15,077,455 of record NC_036464.1, on the reverse strand, counting down.
ATCTAACTTAAAGCAAACGTTCAGCAAAAGATATGGCAAGGTATAGAAAATGAGAATTAAACTGGAGAGAAATTTTGTAGAAAATGAAAGGCTAGTTAAATATGATGATAACAGAGGACAACAGGTTTTGCATGAGAGGCTGATTAGTAATAGGTTGGACTTAAAATGAATCCTTTGTGCATAACCTGAGGCAAAATGTGAAAGGCTGGAATTTGGTTAAATGAAACAAATAATATTTGTATGTTCTTAAGTTTTAAATAAAAAAAGTGTCATTTTAACAGTTAGCATAAGAAACCTGAAATACTTACTTTTCTATTTCAGAAATTAAGATATAAACTGGGACTTGTTATAGAAAAAATATATATTACGAATTATATTAATTCCAAAAGAAACTCCAAACACTGACAGTTTAAAAGTCAGGTATTTGTGTATCCTTGGCAACCTGGTATGTTAAATGTTAATTTTAGAATTTTTAAGGTGAAAATAATCTGCTCTATATGAATCTCTGCAGCAAACTCCTTTCCTTAAGCAGCATGGCAGCATTCTGGGGTCTGAGCCAAGCTGAACACAAAGATGTCATTGAATCATAGTCACAGTAGTTACCTTTATACAACACCACCTGTGTTTTACAGAGATATGGTCTGAGGCATGCACACATATATCATTCTGCAAAAAACTCCACATATATTTCTGAAGATTGAATAAATGTTGGATCTAAATTTTTGTGAAAAATATGATGACCTTAATTTTGCCAGCAAATACAAGCCAAACTTGATAGACAAAATTTCTCAAATAGCTCATAATGTAGTTTAACAGCTTAATCTCTTGTTTAGGCAGCATGGTGACAGAAATAACATGTTATTAGAAAAGAAGCTTCACTTAAAGCCTCTCATTCATTCCTAGGAGGTAGGACAACTTTGGCTGGTGGGAAGAAAATAACACTGAACTACTAAAAAGCCATCTGAGGTAAGTGATGTTTCAAATATAGTGTTTCCTAGAATATATATATATATATATATATATATATACTGTATATATACAGTACAGACCAAAGGTTTGGACACACCTTCTAATTCAATGGGTTTTCTTTATTTTCATGACTATTTATAAGGCAAGATATCCCACTTATTAATCTGACAGGGCACACCTATGAAGTGAAAACCATTTCAGGTGACTACCTCTTGAAGCTCATCAAGAAAATGCAGAGTGTGTGCAAAGCAGTAATCACAGCAAAAGGTTGCTACTTTGAAGAAACTAGAATATAAGGGGTATTTTCAGTTGTTTTACACTTTTTTGTTTAGTGCATATTTCCTCATGTGTTATTCATAGTTTTGAGGCCTTCAGTGTGAATCTACAATGTCAATAGTCATGAAAATAAAGGAAAGTGTGTCCAAACCTTTGGTCTGACGTGCGGTGAGGTTCATGGCTGGCGAGGCACTGATTTAATCAAAATCATAAGACCCCTTGCATATTGTTTACATACGTAAATTTTGCGCATGCGGACAACATTGAAGGCCTATGACTATACTTTCACATGCCATCTATAGCCGCGCTGCCAATATACAATAATTCCGTTAACTCAATGAAACTTGGAAATATAGATATTTTTCATTTAGTGCTATGCTGCACAGCAAAGAGGAAACCCGTTGAAGTACAAGTCAAACCACACTTTTCTCTCTCTCTGTATCAGCCAATCTACACGTAGACTCGTTGCTTGTAGCTCCCCTTATTTACTGTACCACTAGTTCGCTGTCTCTTACTCTGCAGACCCTGAGTCACAATGTCTGGGATTATGAGCGCCCCCTGCCATGATTCAAGAAAACTGCCTGCCTCACCTCGAATCCGTTCTCTGCCGTTTCTGATCGCTCCTCAGCACACGATTTAGAAGAAAAAATAATCTAAATTCGTTAAGCTAAATGAAAAATAAATACTTTATAGTACAAAACACAGGATGAAAAAAGCAATATAATTTATCTTAAAATTATATTATTCTTCCTTGATGACAGGTGAGGCTCTGCCTCACCTGCCTACCCTGACCTCATGTCACTATATACTGATATATATATAGATCAAGTTCACATGTATTTTCATAAATAACCACAAAACCCTTAAAAGTAATATTTGTAAAGTTCTGAGTATTATTATATACATACACCTGGGAGAATACTGTATGAATGCTCCTCATAGACACAAGGAACTACTATTTAACTTTACCTGAGTAAGATCTTAAACTGCTAAAACACACCCCATCTGATCAAATGATACCTTAGCTGTCTAGTCCAGTTTTAATTATAATATTAGTAAATATTTGTGAATATATGATGAATGTCCCAATCTGATTCTAAATATCAATAATCAGTATAGGAGCCCTAGACTGAACTCTGATAGACATATTGATATAATTTGATGTCAATTATACCCCCAGCAAAATGTGCAGATGTGTTTGCATGGGTTCATTTTTAAACGTAATTTTGTTTGTTTCGTATTGCCTGTAAAATTGTTGTACATTAATCTGTCCGGCAAATTAATTTGTTAAATGTTTTACAATTATATTAACAATTAAGGAGAAGCTGTGTTGGCTGCAGTGACTCTCTGTCTGTATCATTATGGGCCATGTTTATGAAGGTAATCAGTTTGTATTTTTAATTTCAAACAAAACATAGTTCACTGGAACTGCACAAAAATATGCTATGGGCTAAATTATCCTCAAGACATATGATAAAAACAGAGGATTTTGAATTATATTAAATTTTTAAAAGCACAAGATAAAAGCTATTAGATAAAACTATTTCAAAACATTGAAGCAATTTTCCCATTTAACCCTTGTTCAGGTTGCTGTAGGATCCAGAACATTTATGGTACATGAGTTAAGTTAGACAATTCAATGGATTGTTTCACTTTGAAAGGGGAGTTGTCAGTCATTGACACTGATTTTATCAAAAGTAATGACGCTTCAGACTGGGACCCTGTATTGGCAATTGATACTCTTAACTGACTTTTTATTATTGGTATTTGTGACATCCTAGCAATGTAAGGATGTCCCAGCCACTGTTGTCAGTATTTTACTGTAAATTAGTTGTTGTTTTTTTTTGCAGTGTACTGCAGAGGCTGTTCCAATATTATCCCACTTTTGTTTATCTCTGAAAATGCTATCATCTTAAACTAAAATCATACATCTCATACAGTGACCACTGAAAAATGCTGACTTATCTGATAGTTGACTAAAAAAATAACATGGCACAAAGTGCCAGTTCATCAAACTGAGATGCCAGTTTGACAAACTGGCATAAAGTGTGCATATAAAGTATTCCCTTTAAAAAGAGGCTATCTGTTGGTAAGGTTAGACACATGGTTAACATGATGTTTGTTGTTTTGGTTTATATGTATGTATTTGTTATACTTTTTCTTATTGGAGCTGTGCAAAATTTCTTCAGTCCTGACCAGGGTCTTTCTACATCTAGCTTGAATATTCTCCTTGTGAATACACAGATTCTCCCTGGTTTCCTCTCAGAGGACAAAGACATGCATGCTAAGTTGTTAGGTCTCAAAAATTGCCTTTCATGTATGAGTGTTTCTGTGAATGATATTGTTTGTCTCTGTTTTCCTGTGATGAACTGCTAAGGATGCACCCCACCTCATTCCATGGCCCAGTCTTTGTAGAAACTCCACTTGATTATGAAAATTGTTTATCCTCAAGCAAACTGATAGACTTATTACTCAGTGTCTTTTCATCATCCACAAATCTGTACCCAAACAGCTTCATGGTAGGACCGCACACCTTCTGCACAACCTGAACCAGCGTAAAGGGAATGCTAGTCCTCCATTTGTCCGCCTGCTCCGAAGAGTTCTTCTGTGTGGAATATATTCCACTGGCTTCCTCTGTAGTCTGTGTGTTCCTGAGGATCCACTCTCTTGCTTGGGAGCTGAAAGGTATCCCTGTAAATGTGTACATCTCCTCGGCCTTCTGCATCGGGTACCGAGCAATATCCTCATAACGCACCAACATGTAGCGTCCCTTTAGCCATTGGGGCTTGCTAAGTCCCAATTCTGCAGATATCCTAACTTGATCACAGTTTCCTTTTAGCCTCTTCACCTCCTCGTCGTTTTCAGGCACCTGTCCATCCTGCGCCCAGGCTTTCCATGTCTGGTATTTTGAGGGAAAGGCCACCATGCGTGAAACTAAGATGGCTCGTGGATCTCGAACCAGCTGGATAATGGCGACGTTCAGATGGGGGTCCTCCACCAAGGGCTGCAGTGTGTCCAACTGTCGCACACGGACAGCCTTGATGGCATGGTGTTGTTTGGAGAGGCAGGACTCAGACACAAGAGTCAAGTTCAGTGGTCCACACTGGCGAATCTTGCAGTGATACCTAAAACAATACATACTTTCATCAGACAAATGTGTTTAAGAGAGTTGGTTCTGAGCTTTTACAGGTAATTTAAGCAATAAAAAATAAGTTTACTAAATTTACCAAAAGTGTTTGTTAGTTTAAGAATATCTTGAAAGAATAAGTTCAAGGAAAGTATTGCTTTTGTTAAGCACTGTAAGGACAAGCACTGTATATATAATTACTAGATCCATCCATCCATTTTCTGTACACCATTGTCCCTAGTGGAGTTGGGAGGGGTGCTGGTGCCTATCTCCAGTGAACGTTTTGGGTAAGAGGCGGGATACACCCTGGACAGGTTGCCAGTCTGTTTCAGGGCAACACAGAGACAGACAGAACAAACAACCATGCACACACACACTCACACCTAGGGAGAATTTAGAGAGACCAGTTTACCTAACGGTGACATTTTTGGACTGTGGGAGGAAGCCAGAGTACCCGCAGAGAACCCACACATGCACAGGGAGAAATTGCAAACTCCATGCCGAAAAACCCCGGGTTGGGAATTGAACCCAGGACCTTATTGCTGCAAGGCAACAGTGCAGCTATATAATTACTAGAACCTTTGTAAAATTCAATTTAAAAAGAGTCATTAACAATACAAGATATTTCAGATGCCTTGTTCTCCCATTTTGCAGCTTCAAAGTTGGTTTAGTAGTATTTGGACAGTACCTCTCAAAAACATCTTTGAGTACAGGAGTACAAACAGGTTCTTCGCAGAGAGCTAAACTTGACTCTCTGCGGAAAAGATTAGGGGTGACGTGGTTCTGCGGTGATGGAGAGATGAACTTTTCAAGGGGAGAGAAATTACAGAGGAACAGCGCCTGGAGGATGTCCCCGTAGATTCCTGGCAAAGCTGTCGAATTGTTCACCTCTGCTTCTGTGGCCAACAGGCGCTCAACATGCCACAGAGGCTCAAACAAATAAAACATTGTCTCTCCCTGTTGATTGAAAAACTCCCCCACGAACGATGATCCTGTCCGTGTGCTAGCCATGAGCAACACATGCTTGCGACCTCTGCTGTTTCTTTTTACATTTATATCGCCAGTTTCATCCACTTCTTTCTTTTCTAGGAGATTTGTTTGGCTGTTTTTTGTAGCGGGTTGTTGGCCGAGCAGCACTTTTAGAACATCCACATAATCTTTGGATGCTGTATTGTTGTCATTCTGAGGAGTCTTTGGAGTTTGCTGTGGTATCTGCCTGTGGATCAGCTTATCCGAGACCCTGGTAAAAAATAGATAATTGAGCATGAAATATTAAAATGTATGAAACATTATTTGTCTCAATACAACCACAAACATCCATGTAATTTAAATTTTAATAGAAATTTAGTCGGATAAACCAACAACCAATGCAAAGCAGTAAGAAGTAACGCATGACCCAAGACATTTAGCTTCTGATAAATACTCTCCTTGCCACACTTATCAGTTTAGCCCCATGATGATAGTTGTGGTCATCTCAATAATACATGCCTTACTCTTATATGACTCATCAGATAACAGCTACTTTGGAGTTGCACCCATCAATTAACCAAAGATGAAAATTAAGCAATTTTCCCTTCATCAACTTCCATTGGTGATTAGTTGTTCGATTACTGAAAATTTTATCATTAAATGCATCAGAACTAAGAACCCCCATCTTTTATTGCATCAGCCAACATGTTTCTTGATGCATTTTTAGAATTTAGTAAAACTCAGTTAAAGTTAGAGGCATGTTCTTGAACCAATAAGAACAGTGTTCTTGGAATCAGCTGCCAAAAGTCAAATTGAAAGCTAAGATATCAAAACAGTTAAGATTTGTAAGAACTAGTAAAAGCCTCATTTCTGCATCTCTAACCTTTCTATATGTAATTAAACACAAAGTTCAACAATGGGGTGTTGACAACATAATTGGCAGGTCAGCAGCAAACCTGAAAAATCCAGACTTTTCAAGACTGTAGCAACCCTGATAAATGGCTTTTTCAACATGTGATGCTGCACTGTGTAGTAAGAATTACAAAACAGTAAAAATATCTTTTTACATCCAGACCAGATGTGAATGGCTTAAAATATATTCAGCAGTCACTTGACCCTGATAGTGTGGTATGCTGGTATGCAGACATTGCTGCACAACCCAGCAGGAATTGTAAAAGGGGGTAGATTCAGTACTAAGAGCTAAGTACAAACTTTTATATAAAAAAAGTTTCAATTTTTCTAGCATGGAATATTAGAGCTGATAAATAGCAATCAGCACTGTTATCAAACCAGGTAAGCCTTACAAAAAATAACCAATAATGGTTTCATTTTTTTAAAAATGTAGCTGACACAATGTAATAAAGGAGGATCTCATTCATAGAATCACAGGGATAAACATTGCAGTGTTTTAGTTTACAGTAATTTTATAATAATGGTGAAGATAATTTTAATCTTTACTGAGATCTGCCTATTTGACACCTATGTACTTTGTGTGGAAATATTCTGGTTGTAATGTAATAGGATTCTGACAAAATTAATATCTTTCAGATATCCAAGAGATGTGTACAAACATGTGGTCTACCGTCACAGTTCTGACGACTGAGAAATAAGACACACCTGTTTCCTGCTTTGGTCACAGTTTCGGTTTTGTTGGTTTGAGGAGGATATTAAATTCTCATGCCCACGGCACTTCTAACTGATAGCATCATGTGCAGATTTCACAGAGGTCCTGATGTATTTAGATTTATGTAGAAAACTTAAGCTTTCACTGCCTAGAGACAATGTAAAACAGTCCAATAATGTGGAAACAAGTGCAGATATAGTTGATGGTTACAAAAAGTAAAAAGGAAAAGATATGAAGGGGGAGAAATGGGCCTTTTATTAATGAAGGTAAATACCCAAAATGACTTTTTGGAGTAGTCAAAATAGAATTTTATTTTTTATCTTAGTAGTCTCAACAATTTTCCTTGAAAATATGAAATTGCAATAGGTTCTTGATTTTTTTTTTTTTTTACCTTGATAGAATATTGCTTTCTTTTTCGATGATGACCAGGGCCACAACACAGATGAAGATGACTGCATACTTAGTCCTCATTCTTGAGTCCTGGTTTTGGAACTGGAGCTCGAGAGTCTAGTCCTTGTTTTGGTTGTATGTAGAGACTAGTGATTCATTCTGCAACATATTGAAGATATGCTCATTAATTGGACGAAGATCACAAGTGTCTTATATTCCCTTGATCTGTTTTGATTAGTAATTAACAGATCAAATGCAAAAAAAAAAAAAAATTTTTTTATTCAGTAAATGCACTAAGAAATCCAAGCATTTATGGTTTATGGTTTATATTTATATTAACTGACAAACATTTGGGACATACTATTATCCCTATAAGGGGATATGCTCGTATTTATTCTGCTGTCTATTATTTGACACTAACTCTAGGGAAAGACCTGAAGCAGATTTTCAGGAAGATGTTTATTTTCCACACTTTTGCTTGAAATTATAATCGTGTTATGATTAACATTTTTGTGACTCTTTCTTTAACATTTCACTATATCTCCAGAACATTCCATTAACTGATTTCTTTTTCATCTATTAACTTTATGACCTCTCTGTTCTTTGTCCACAATGGATACAATTCGCTGAATAATTATGTCTGCGAACCTTTGTATAGTTTGGTCAGTCATTGAAAAAGCATGTAACTTTGCTTATAACTTTTGATCTATTGGTTTTATAATCTTAATAAACTGCCTTGTACTGCAATGTGCCATATGTCAATCATATGATTGTTTTTTATTGGTGTACATTTGATTTACTGTGTAATTGAAAACATGTTTCTTGCAAAGTTCATAGAAATCAAATTTGTTGTGAATTGGTGCACTACGCATTAGCTAAATTTAATAACTGCAAAATGGCATGTTTTGCTCCAAATCCGTTGCATTGTTCCAATGAATACCTATACAGATCTGTTATGTTTCCTTTCTGTGAAAAAATGGTCTAAAATGTCTAGGTAGTTATCTCCAATGTCCAACATTTTTTTAAGTAAAGACTAAACCCAAGCTGTAATAAAGGCATGTCTTAAAAATCTTGCAGGTAGTTGATTTTATTCAAATCTTGAAGAACCAATTCTTTTGAATAATATTCCCACAGTTGAGAAATGTTGTCTTTTGCCAGGAAAATTATGCCCTAAATCTAAAAGTAGTCCAACCTTTGTAGTAAATCATTACTACTTATTGCAGTATAAAAACATATTGACAGTTTGATGCGTTGAGAATTAAATACACTCTTAGTCCTGCCAAGACAATTAATAAGACATCCACAATTTTCCAGTAGTTTCTTAGTAACTGATAGGTCTTTAACTCTATGTCACCCAATTATCATAAATGAGTTAACCACAGCCGTCAGAGTGCTGGTGAAACATTTGAGCAGACACTTCTACATGAGTCACTGGAGTGCATCTGAGTATCTCTTCTAGCAGAAACACATATCACTGTTTCTTATTTCTCTACAAATTACATTAATGGCTGCCTTCAGAGCACTGGAGCAGCATCTACCAAAAGCTGTCAATTATCATTTCTGAAAGCTTTCAGTTCAAAGAGTTTTTGAAGACTTTTGAGTGACTGTTTCAAATTGTATACATGAAATAAAGAATGTGATTTTATTTAAAACCACTTGATTCATTTGGGATGTTATAGAACTGCTATATTGACCAACAGCCACCATGTGAATGTGGCGTCTGTGTTGTTCAATATCATGCAGTCGTCGAGGGGGGAGGGGGCGTCCGCTATGTAAATACGGGTTGATGACTGGCTAGTTTTTATACTGTTCTGTATGAGAAAAAAAAATTTAAATTTAATCTAGTTTAGTCTATGTGAAATACTGGTTTGTTCTAAGAATTATATATCCTTCTGCTTTCCCTTAACCTTAGATATGTATTCAGTACATTAAGATGAGTATAAATTCCACTCGTGACTACTATAGAAGAAGTAGAAGTTATGCAGGTTTCATCAATATTTAACCTCTGGAACGCTTGATATGCGAACTAATATGTATTACAAGCTCTCTATCCGAGGCTGTCGCGCTTCTTGTTCTATTTTCGACCAGCTCGCTCACACATTTCCTGTCAGAAAAAAAACACACACACACACACGCACACATGGGACCTTTTTTTCTCTTTCTTTCTTTAGGTAGCGGATTTAACAAACCTTCAGCAGTGCCGTCCGCGGCAGTCGAGTGAAAGGTCCCTGGTCCTGCGCAAATTCCCGTCTCCTCGACGCATCCTGCAGCTTTGTCTTCTCTGTGGCGGACACACTGACTCATTGTATTGCATGTGTGCTGGGACGCGGGCTGCTCTCCTCTGCCGGATGCAGAGTGTAGGCACCTACAAGAAGCTACCACCAGGCCAAATTAAGAGAGAGGAAGGTGGAGCGATGAAGCCAAACACCTCTGATTTTCACCTGACGTATTAGGCAAAACGCCTCCGAGAGCTTATTTACAGATTTATGTCTAGAAATCTAATAAATAAACATTTTAATTTCTAGACGTATAGAATCGTAGAGCCGAAATCAGATTTTTACTTACACTGCATAAAAACACGTAACTTCTATTTCACTGTCTTATAGAGCTAAATTTTGGGTATGTTTCGAATTGCCTTTAAAGCAAAGCTGTTTATTCATTTGCTCCCACTATAGCTTGATGATATTTTTGAGCCACTTTCTGACAGAAGCTGTTACTGAGGATTGTTTGTAGGTCTTGCTCTGATATGCCTGTTCCACTCACATTTCAGGGTTTTGTAATAGCAACTCTTAGATGTGTAAACTCTTGTTCCTCAGCCTTTTCTTGCTGCTGGCTTTTATTTGCTACTTGCCTTAACTGGTATGCATAATTAAGTTTCTCTTTTGTGTTTAGGTTTCTGTTTCAGTTGGGCAGAGATACACTATAGTTAGGTTGTTTGAGGTCGAAACCACATAAAGAATTTTTCGAACATTTCAGCAACAAAGCAGTTCAAAGTGCTATCGTATAGTAGTACTGTAGTAAGTTTCTTTCTTTAAAAGGGGTCCATTCCTCTTTAGGTGTTTTGTTTATCAGGAGGACTTGCAGTAAGCTAATGGGGTGATTTAATCAACTAGTTTAACTGGCATGAACCATAGTGTTTGGAATGGCTTTAAAGTGTATCAAACTGATCTCTTTGTTACATGAATGAATGTGAATATGACTGTTGACAGTAGATATGATAATTTATTTTTCTACAAAGTGGAATGTTATGACACCAATGATTGTCACAAGACAAGACAAGACAAGCACACATCCTGAAAGTGATTCAGAGTCTTCACTTACTTAATGTAGCACAAATGTCTCCAGTCTGTTGAAAGAGGCAATATTACTGTGATTACAGATTACTAACTACCAAGTTTGTTATTAGAAATACCTTTAAACCAGTAGCAAGACATTACCTCCCCAGTGCATAAACAGCCTTGGACCATTTGGAGGCAGCAGAGTAAAGCGAAATTGTTCGGAAACAACTCGAGCCTTATTTGAACCCTAGAAGGCCATGGAGTAACAGCGTATGCCTGTGTAAGGGAGTGTAGAGCAACTATGCTTCTTAGCGATGAGTCAGTATTCTGAGTCATCTCAAATAGAAATGATTATGTTATTCTTAACTGACCTGTTTGTGGGTGGGAAAGGTAGGTTTTGCCTTTTTTTTCCTTTCCTTGAATAGAAAACTTTATTTTACCAATTTATACACTATATATAAACTGATGTATGCAATTGAATCTATCTGAATGATTGGATTAATCTTTTTGTAAAATGCCCTAAGGTGATATTTGTTGGTCCTCCAGCAAGTTGTGGGTCTTTCTCATGGCCCCTTTCCAGTGGGACATGCCCAGAAAACTGTCAAAGGGAGACTTTGGATGCATCCTGATTAGGTGCCCAATTAACTCAACTAACTCCTTCTCATACAGAGTAGGAGCAGCAGCCCACACGATTCTTGCATTTGGCATTCAATGATCCTTCTTAAAAGCCACTAAGATACCCCACACTCCCACAGCACCCTCCACAAAATACATCAAGGGACACAGGTGTAAGTCCTCTCCAGATCCAAAAACCACATGTAAACTGGAGAAGCATTTTCATTTCATTGCATCCAACATCTTCAGGAGATCCACCAGGATAAAGATGTGGCCCATTATTGCATAGCTATGGTGTTTCTGAATTCCAGGCTCAATAATCAGTCTGAGGCTCCACACCCTAGAGCAGGTACATAGTGGGTACATTGGTGCACGGTGCATTGAATAATTAAATTTACTGTTTAATTAAGATTTAAATTTTAGAAAATCTGTTTTGTCTTTTTAATTCAGCAATTTACTCCTTGTGGTTTTGTTTCTCAGAGTGATGTCAGCCTACCCATGGCCTACCATCTTGTCTTGTCCCACTGATTTTCTGACAATGCAAAGACTCACTGGAGCCTTCTTGGTTGCTCATAAATGTAGACAAGGGACATTTCACTGTCATGACCATCGTGGATAAACACTATGCCAATTACACTATGCCTGTTTTTATGTCTTTTTTTGTAATTGCATGATGAGGTTGAGGCATAAACTGAAGAACTGAAGGCTTGTGTAATCAAGGTTAGTCAGGAGGAACATTCCAAAAAACTAATGAGATAAGCTCGTGGAAGCATACCTAAAACAAGTCACACAGTTTAAAACGAATTTGCACCAAATCCATTAGAAATGCAAGTTAAACTTATAAATTTGAAAGAAAAAAGTGCTATGATTTCCCTCTTTGCTCTGGTTTTTGTCTTATAAAAATTATTTTTGGTAGTAGAAAACTAGCTCTTTACACACCTTCAAAAGTGATATGCCAACACACTATCACCACAATCCCACTTTAGGTTTGCACTGCTATTTTTACAACATAATACGGCTTCAGAAATACACATATCTTAAATCAGCACTTGACCGTTGTGAGAATAAAAGTATTTGAACTTTTACTAAAGTGAATTGCCACCGTTTTGTCACTAGGGGGCAGCAGCGTAACTCAATCACAGATAGAATTTGAATATCTGCAAGCACCAGCAATGTACCTTAGTCAGTATTACTGTTCACTCACCAATATTTTTACTTCTCTCCTATAAACTAACATATTATACTACTTTTTCAAATGGGAAAATTTAAGTGTGACGCTATGTTGAAGAAGACGTAAAGAACAAATTACGCTCGGCTTGGATAGATGGGTAGTGATTGTAAACCTTTTGGGAGCTAGTGCTGAGAACTCTGGCAATCTGGTGCATGTTTTTGCAATTTGTGCACAGGGACGTTTCTGTATGGAACTACCGGGAAAAAAAAAGTTTTGTCACAGCATGAATCCGACCCAATTATTTAAAGTGATAATTTAGCTGTCCGACTTATTCCCCCTGGGCTAATTTTGTCAACCTGTTGTTAATTTTCTGAAAGAAATATTTTGCAGAATATTTGCTCCAACGTATGGAAGATTATAGAGATGACTATTGAAAAATGTGAGAAGACTTTTGTGTTCTTTTCAGTCAGTAATGGGTTTGGAAGCCATTTATGGCATTTATGCTCAGTCACTTTCTACGTGTTGAATCAAGAAACCTAATCTTAATTGAGGCCTACTCTGCTGCAGATGTTGTCGTAGGTTCCTGTCGTGTGACCTCTACAAAAAGTAATGGAGTAACTTTTGTGGGCTTCCTACTTATTCCATTGTTTTCTTCATTTGTAGATAATGGTTCATACTGTGGTTAACTGCAATCCCAAAGCTTTCAAAATGACTACATGTCAATAATTTTGTTTTATGTTTTCAAATATCCTTGAATTGTGGCATTAATGTGTTCCTTTTTGAAATCTTTTACCCTACTTTATATTTTTGGGTAGATTTTATTCAAGTGATTTCATGAGACTACAGGTCTGCCCATTGGGGGTTGTGAAATTGAACTGATTGATTACAGTCAAATTCATGGTTGAATTGTTACTTTTTCACATAGAGCCAGATTGAGCTGCATAGCGGTTTCTATTAATACCTGAAGTTATCATTCAAAAGCTGTAGCTCATGTTGATCATGTTGGTAGTTTTTGTCCCATAAAACATTTACTTTGTGATCTGAATTATGTGAGCATGAGAAAAAAATCTTTTTTACTGATAAACTGAAATAGTGCATTTTTATTTGGCAAAACAAAACAACATTTAAACCTACTGCAATTGGATTATACCTTTTCATTTGTGTAAATCACCATGCTGTTACAATATCTGCCTGCTGAGATTGTAGAGATAAAAGTACACATTTGTAAAAATGATCAAAGCAGATAAAATACTACAAGAATGTGTGCGATAGACTTGGATCATATTAGCTCTTCAACGGACAGCTGCTAATAATCATCTCAGTTCATCTGAGATGATGATGACTTGTCCCGAAGTGGTTTGTCATATCTTTTAGGATTTTGTATGATTTAAAACTGTGTATTCCCTCTGCTTTAGCACTCTGGGATTTATGAACATAAAAGGCTGCTAACCTACAGTGTGTTCTGCATGCAGAGATTAAAGACATGACCTAGTTTTAGAGTGGACCAGGACTAAAAGCGGACTTCTGCCCTTGGCAAAATGCACAAGAGATTATCAATAATAATCCAAAATGCCAAAGCTGAATTGGGCGTCTTGCAAACAGGTGCTCATACAAACAGAGGGATTCAATACTAAGACTGGCACGATTCATATGATCTGATGTGTTTCTGTGCATGTTCTGCCAGGTAAACTATATTCAAACAGCAATGAAAAACAATAATATATTTTTCAATATGTTTTTATTCACTCCTAAAATCTCTATACCAAATACAAGCAAGAACAAATATCTAATTTTTTTCTTTAATATACCATGATTTCACAAATTTGGCATTTCTTATGAAATGATAATCATTCCTTTAAAGCGTGTGTTTAGGTAGTTTTATTTTTATCTTTGGGAATCTTGTAGTCTAAAATGTCTTTCATGTCTTAAAGATAAACTGCTTAGTTGTAATTTACGTGATTACTTCAACTTTTTTTTGCCCTCATGTTTTAGAGGCACATAAACAACTTTGAGCCAAACTAATGCAACTTGAAGCTCTTCTTGTTAACATAGCTTCCTGATGAGCAGCCAGGACCGTGTTCCAAGATACAAACGGATAACGTGATCTTACACGGCACACCAAAATAGGAAAAATATTTTCCCATATGTTTTTATCTATGCAAGAAATTGAATCTGCTTGGGGTTCTTTAGTTATCCAGCTCTTCTAGAATATTTGTGTTAAGGTGTGTCTGTTTTTTCTTTTTTGTACTTGTAAAATTCTTAATTATTATGTTTAAAACTCTCAAAACCAAGTTTATGCCCTGTAACATGATATGATTTAATTGAATCTCTTTTGATTAAGTTAAACCTTTTGCATTTACCTCATTGTGAATGAAAAGTGCTCAATAGATAAAACTGGCTGGTTGATTGATGTGTCCGGGTCAAAAAGTAAGACATCGTCTGCTTTTCTTCAGCTGTTCACATGTGAGGGAAAATCCCATTACTATCCATGATTCTTCCTCTGGTCCTTTTGATTTCTTGAAATTTGTTTGTTTCCATGTTGCGTCTAAACCTTTTAAAGTTAGCATATCCTTTTGGTCCATCTGGCGAATTGTCCTATCAGCCAGTGGATGAGCACAAATCCTTCAGCATACACAGCAAGTAGGGAAAGACAGGGTTAGCCAATCTCTATCAAAGACATTAATCTAAATCTAGTGTTTCACATGTAGCCATATGCTGTAAAGATAAATATCACTCTTAAGTTTCTTTTCAGGACAGTGTAATGACTTTGTCACCAAGAGGACAAGAGATCAGCATGTGCTGCAGTGATTCCACTCACAGGATTAGAAACTAAGAAGATGACTAAAGACGAGCAGCGACCTTTCTTTTAAACATGTATTTAATCCCATCCTTGAAAATACATTACAAATATTTATGTCCATTTACTATCACATTTTATATTTATTAGATTTTTTTTTTGTTTTGTTTTATCATTTTTAGTATTTAAAATATAAAAGTTTAACTGAGTTTAAAAACAGTTAGGAAGAAATATGAAAAAACTTTCACTATTTGCTTGGGGAAATAAATAACTGCACACAACTGCTACATTTCCAACAGTGTTGTTCACATGACTACGCTTGTGCTCTAATTGTGCACAAGTGCTAATTGTGCTCTGCATTCACGTTTGGTGGAGTCTGTTTTCAACATGGATGGTCTGTGCATTACAAGATGAAGGGAGATTAGAGCACAGTGGGTTAATCTTCAGGCTTGCCATCTGCCGATACCAGGAGAGCAAAACCTGAAGATGCAGCCTCAACGTTACCAACAGCACACAGATGCAGGTTAACATTTGACTGGTTTTGTCAAAGCTGTTGGATTTCTTGGTGAGGTGGTGTTTGAAAACACTGTTAAAATGTAAAAAAAACTTAGTGGGGATTAGAGAGCTACAGAAGTTTAGATCTTTTAAAAAAAAATTCTCATTTTGGTCTCTGTGTTTTTTATTTTTCTGCATGCAAACTATATGCAGTAGACTTACTAAGTGGTTTGCCTTTTTTCTTAATTTTGTGAGGTGTTTCCTGTTGTCCTCAGGTTGCGGTGTAGATTTAAAATCGTCATGGTAAGTGATAGAATAATGGAGGCAGACCTGCTGATATATTTTAAGGCAATACAAACACATTGTTTCATTTGATGAAACTGAAATCAGGCAAGAAAATGCCGCTGTGTAAATGTGTAAATATTTGCTCATTAGTATGATCATCATGGAAATGTCCAATCATCTTACTGTTCAGGAATCAAATTCAATGATCTAGAAATGGGTTTCGGTTTGAAAAAAGGCAGCGTGACCTAAAAACCCCTAGATATTTTATTTATTTATTGATTTATTTTGTAAAGTTTAGACTCTGTAGGACGTTAGAAAAACTCTCTTAAAACATATCTACCCCATTGACATGAATTTTTCCTTTCTTACCAACAGAATTACATGAATATTATTATTAACACAAAACAAAGAAAGAAATGTATCCACATCACCCTATGTATTTTAATTGATACTGTGTGAGGCAAACTATGCAAATCAACCATAGACCAAGAGCCAAAGACCTAGTGAAGATGCTGGCAGAAGCCATTATCCACAGTGAAACGTATTATGTACCAACATGGCTGACAAGCCACTCAAGGAGGAGGAAGCTATTATTCCAAAAGAAACAAAACACCCAGACAACGGCTTACAAATGCACACAGTGACAAAGACCTTCAATTTCGAAGGTGTGTCTGTTGTCTGATGAAACTAAATCAGAACTATTTGGCCATAATAACCATCATAATAGAGCAACCGAGACCATGATTACACAATTAACTTTTGTCCATCAAGTTCTTTTCCCTTTACAATTTTTCTGACTGAAGAATAAAATTGTTATTTCTGAAAATCAAAGCATGTTTCTGAGCAAAACTATCGAAAAGAAAAATAAATATATTACCTACTAACAGAGTTGTTATTACCTCATTTTTGCCGACAGAGGTATGCTATGGCTTTCTGCATGATGAAGCCCAGTTGGACTGGGTAAATCTTAGCGGTCATTGGATTACCAGGTAAGCATCTGCTTTTAGCCTTGTGCAGCCGTTGGAAAACACCTTGCGAGCTGCGCCTGCATGACTCTCAACAGAGCTGTCTTCATGGTGCGGCTTCATTACTTCATTTTGTAGGATGAAGAATGTGGAGATTTCTAATTTGCCACTGCTTTTTGTGTTTGTGCAAACCTGCCTAGGTAAGTTTTCTTCAATAATAGTCAATATTCAGGTGATTAGATAAGATGAGATTGTTGAAGCTTTTAAGAGTCTCTGGTATGATTACTTTGTGGATTTTTTTATTTAAATAGATTTTTTTGTATTTACGAATTTATAATTATACGTTTTGTGGGTTTTTTTATTCATAAATGTCAAGCTTATTTCAGTATATTAATTTATTTGTCAAATGAATATATAGGAGGTACAGCTGTGATTACTTCTGTAGATATATGCTAAATAAATTTTGTAAAAATGTATTGACTATGTTTAGATAAGTAGCTAAGCAGGCTGACGTAATCCCAGCCAACAGGACTTGAAAACAAATGTGTATATTTATGTATATCACATAAGATTAGCTGCAAAACTAACAAATGACAAAAAGGACAAACATTCGAGAGTTTAAGGTGTTTTGGTTTCTGTTTAAAGCTAAATGCAAAAAAATGTTTTGCAATGCATTTCTTTTCACAAACTTTGGTGGAATAATGCTTCCATCCTCAGCTCAGGCAGACTTTGCTCCCTATTTCTACGACAATGGCCCATCCAGCAACAATGGGAATCTGGCCCTGTTCAGCCTCTCTGAGGATACCCCTGTTGGTGAGACAGACCCCACTCATCCACCTCTCTAAAATAATGACAGTCCAGTTTGAGGCTTTGGTAACTTTGGTGTCTGAGAGTTCAGAATGCTAGATAATATTTGATAGTTGGACAGCTCGTTAAATGCCCTGTTCATCTGCCGTCACCATCTGTTGATGTGAGAAACTGCTTGATCATGGTGAATGTGGCTCAGTCAGGAAACTTTGTCACTGTGATTTATGATATAGTGTTTTCATTTTTTAGGTACACAAATCTATCAACTTAACGGCACAGACCCTGAAGGCCAGGAGGTGAGGTATGGTCTTTCCTTTGACCCAGGGTCAAAGGAGTACTTCAGAGTAGACCCAAAGTCAGGAAATATTACATTAGTGGAAACAATGGATAGAGAGGTAAGCTCAAAACTAAAACATAAATTCACACAATCATTGTTGAACCTTTACAAAAATTTATTTTTCTTTCTTTTTATGTAGCAACAAGACTCAGTTGATGTTAATATCAGCATCACAGATGGAAGAAGCAAGGTATTTAAAGAAAAATAATTAATCAAGCAAACAAACCATTTGCCAGGAATGTCGTTGATATAAGAAACTTGGAGGACTTTTAGACACCTTCTGTAATTTTTTGGAATAAAAGCAGCTTTTCAACAATTAAATTTTTATCAGGCATGTGTACTCTGTAAATCTTAGAGGTGCACTGATTTTAGTTTTCTGAATGATTTCAGACCTCTAGTGTTTTAGTGCTCTCATTTTGCTATTATACCTGATTAAGAACCATTACTAACAGCATTTAGTATATATTTTTTTCATTATATTAAACACCTCAGTGACAATAAAAATAGCTAACTTCTTTTTACAATTACATATTCAACATCCAAAAACATACTAGAAGCATCACTAGTGTGACTTGAAAAGTCTTGGGTAAAGTTCACAAATTGGAAAAATAACATACAGTTCATGCTCAAGGCCAGACAAACTGAAAATGAACCAATTCCATCATGTATCGTTTGTAATTATGTTAGTGGACTTGAATAACAGTAAATGTCTGCATGTTTGTGACAATTATATTTCAGCAGTAATTGAGTAACCCAAGATATTCAATGTTGCTTAATTCACCCTTCAGTAGGTTTAATGTTGTGGATGGTTTAAAGGATGAAGTCTAGTTGTTGTTTAAAATAAATCAGATACCCTTTCTATTCTTTCCAGGTTGTTGAACGAGTCACAATATTTGTGACGGATGCAAATGATGAAAAGCCTGAATTCCAAAACATGCCTGCAATCATAGATGTGTTAGAAGTAAGATAAACGGATGTCTGAGTTTTAGTTTCATAATCAAAAGAGACACTTATCTAATAATGTGATCACATAAATGTGAACTTGTCTTTGTACACTTTGCAAACTTTAGACAACTGAATCTGGTAGAAGTATCTACAAAGTGGAGGCTGTAGACAGAGACACGGGCTCTGGAGGCTCAGTTACCTACCATCTCCAGGTATGATTCATGAACTAAGCTAATGTTGATTTGCATGACCAACTCTATGTATAGATGAAGCTCTTTTCTAGTTAGTATCAATCAGATTTTGTTGTATATTCACATTTGTTCATTTGCTTGCATGTGGTGGTGTTATTTTGAAGGCAGGGATTACATCACAATCACATTAGAGTCAGGTACTGAAAGATTAGAGGGCTGCTTTGGCAGTGGGTGGTGGGTAGTGCTAGTTTGCACTTTGGGCTATTGGGACTATAGAACAGCTGGCCTTATTGTAACAGACAGAAATGAATGCGGAGCGTTCACATTTGGTTATACCAGCATTATACAGTCTGCTACGTCTATAATCACATGAGGTTTAGTACATTCAAATCGACAGATACAGAGATGTTGGCTAATTCAATCAGCTGTGGAGAATTTTTATTATTCTTCCATCTGTCCACCTCCATGTGTGTTACAGTTTCTAAGGGTTTTCAGTTACAGGCTTGTGTTACTAGATTTCAATCTTGCTTTTTTTTTTCTTGCTCTTTCCTTTGTTACAGTCACCACACTCCAGTTTGTTTGCGATTGACATAAACAGCGGAGTTCTCCGTATCAAATCTGGACAAATGTTGGATTATGAGAAAACAAAGACACACTTTGTTACTGTCATTGCAAAGGTACAAGTTCTATCAAGAATATTTATTTCTGACTTGCACTTCAACACTTTCCTCACTGGATGAAGCTGTTTTGACTGCGAGTAGTTTTGAATAAGTTAAACCTTCAGTTGCTAGATGTTTTATGACATGTCATTGTTTCAAGTTTCTATTAAAGTGTATTCTAGTGCCATACAAGAGAAAAGAACGAAGCATTACACTTGTTTAATGAAACTATTATTTAAAAATCTCTTAGATGAATTTTAGGAAATAAATAGTTGTGTGAACATCTCAATGTGTTTGTTTCAGGATGGGGGAGGCAACTTGAATGGCAAGGAACAATTTATGTCATCCTCTGCGACGCTCACTGTCAATATGATTGATGCACAAGACACTCCACCTTTTTTTATTGGAACCCCCTACTTTGGCTATGTTTACGAAATCTCAGTGCCGGTGAGTGTCAAAATCTCCCAAAAACTTTGAATGAAACACATAATCACACCACATTCACCACATTTGTCGTTCTAACACTATGCATATAACACCCATATCTATTCTAAAGTTTTGACATATAAAAGTGATAATTTAACACATTATTTAACAAAGGTGAAACCAATTTGTTAAATAAATTCATTACACACATTGTGATGTATGTAAAATTTATTTGTTAAGCTTAGAATAGACCACGATGGCAAAACAAAATCAAGAAATATCCGACAGAGTAATGGGAAAGATGGCTGACTTGACAGTAGTCCATCTAACAGTCATTGACACCCTCCATGAGGAGGTTAAACCACTAAAAGTCATTGCTAAAAACTTTTAAAGACAGAACTGAGTGGAATGAAAAGCATAGCAATGTGCAAGAAACAGGGACAAACGCAGTCTTAAAAATTATCAGAATTACAAACAGCTTTTATTTTGTAGAATTTAGAAGCTCGCTCTGAATCTCAGTGAAATTTTGATTTACAAAACTAATTTAATTTATTTAATTTAATTTTAATTTAATTATTTAATTTGAATTTATATTAATTTTTAAAGTACCGTAGTTCATTAGATATCAAAATATAACGTCACACTTATTGTATGTTTGTAAATGATTCTCAGTTTTTTTCTTTGACAGGGATCTGAAATATTTACAGTTAGTGCCAAAGATGGAGATGTGGGAAACCCAAATCCAGTCAGCTATTCATTCGAAGAAGGTGAGCCTTCACAGCAAACATTTGCGGGGGAACTTACAGCTACATAAGTAAGAATGAATAAAAATAAATAAATAAGTGTTTATCTGTCTTTTTTTGTTTTTGTCTCACTAGGTGATGACGGTGTTTTTGGCATTAATAAGACAAGTGGTTGCATATCCCTGCTGGTTGCTCCAATTTATCTGAAAAGAGAAATCTTCAACATTAAAGTCAGGGTAATGCAAGTTCTAACCAACCCATTTTTCTTAACTTATAAAGAAAGCAAACATTCAAGCTCTTTGAATTATGACATTATTGTTTATTTTGCTTTTACTGAGCATTTTGTTCCTTTGTGATTTGAGATGGCAACATATGTTTATCTTGTGCAAACAAAATGACCCAATATTGTACCTTTGGACAGGCAACAGAAATAAGTCCAGAGGCCAAAGATTTGGACTATGGAGTGACCACAGTGGTGATACGTGTGGTGGATTTAAATAATAATCCCCCAACCTTTTATGGGGAGAATGGTCCACAGAATATGTTTGAGTTGACCATGTACGAGCATCCACCAGAGGGAGAAATACTCCGGGGACTGAAAATCACAGTTAATGACTCTGATAAGGTAGGAGATCTCTTGTAGAAAACTGTTGTTTATAGAAATTTTACCACAGCACATATTATTATGTAGCATTAACAATAAAACACCATCATCACTCCAGGCCACCTGGTCTGATTTGTTATACAGTGATACTAATTTTGTGAAAGTATTATGTTGTTATCTAATCAGAAGCAGGTTTAATCAACAATGACTGTGTGTTTAGGAGAGTGTCATGCTGTCAAGAAAGAGCTACTATTATCAAAAACCATTCCCATTAATATCCCATGCATTTGAATTCAAGTCAATAGAAACAGAAAGGTGCGTGCTGTGCCATTTGTCAACTTACGCAAGCGCCTTTTGTTTTTAAAAGCTACATCATTGGTTGATGCTGGATGGATTTTCTATCATAATGCTCTCACAAGAGCAGACTCTTTATGTCCACTAACATCATGTTTCACTCAGGGTATTATTACTTAAGCTGTTATCCGAGTGGTTTAACTCTTATTACTATAGCAATTAAGGACAAAAAGCTTTTACTTGAACAGGAAAGACAGCATGCAACTCAGATTTTTCTGTTTGTTGAGGATAAAATGTGTTGGATTTTTGAATGGCATGTTGATGTATGTTCATGCTCTTGCAGGGTGCAAATGCCAAATTTAATCTAAGATTGATTGGACCAGGAAGAATGCTGCGAGCCGTCCCCCAGACTGTACTCAATGAGGCCCAAGTAACAATCTTAGTGGAGGACTCTGCTGCGATGGACTATGAGAAGCATCACTTCCTAACATACAAGGTAACCTCTTGACAACAAAATATGGTGGGAAAAGTAAAAATGTCAATGTTTTCTTAAATAGACATTTTTCTGACAAGACTAGAGACATACATTTATATAATTGATAACCCAAGTGATTAATACACAGTAGAAGCAAATAGGTCCATAAATGAGATTAGACAAAATAAAGTTAAATAACAGCAGGGAATAATTGCACAGGAAACAAAGAAGATATAAAAATGGATCAAAAGACAAGAAGATGCCTTAATCTATCAGGATTTAGAAAACAGTCCGATTCCCTGCCAGTGTAAACAATGTCTGCTGGTTATAATCTATTTAATGGGCTATGAAAAGGTTAATCTGGACTTTTCAGAAAAGTTGTCCATGAGTCAAAGACCACTCACAAAGAAAAGAGCTAAAGTTAGCAGAAACATATTTTTTTCCATAACAAAAAGCAATATAGTGAAGCCCAATGGTCCTCAATGAAATACTGTGAAACTATAGTTTGATTAGAATGTGACTGTACACACCATTGTTGGAGGAGGCAGAAATCACTGTGCATCACCCCAAAAACATATAAACAGTAAAAACTGTAGGTGGGCACAGTAGTGTGGGGGGCTGCTTTTTGGTGTATTACTGACAAGACATCTGTCTGCCAATAATATCTATTTAAAGAACTGAAGGTCAGAGTTCATAGATGGGTCTCACAGAACCTCCAAAATTTTAAGACTGTGTGAAAGCAGGTGGCCTGAGCAATGCATCTGACCATACACAAGCCTTCTTAACTTTTTTATTACCAAAATAGATTTTTATTTATTTTAAGAGTTCAATGCTTCCTATTTGTATCATGTCACCGTATTAAACAAAATTATGAGCTATTGGTGTTTGTAGATTACAAGTCCTGTCACCAACATCTTTTGAGAATTTTATGTACATCCCCCTATTATAATATATTCACTGATAAAACTTTAACATATTCAGTAAAATTTTCTTCCTGCCACAGCCTAAAACACAGTTTTGAAGTTGAAAATATTTCTTAGCTATTTTTGTCTTTTTCAGCTGCTCGCAGTCGAGATTGACACTCCAGAAAGATTCAGCGCCACAGCACACATCATCATTCACCTTCTGGACACCAACGACAACGCTCCCAAATTTTCTTCGGACTATTACATCGCCAGAATTCCCGAAAACTCACCCGGCGGCTCAAATGTGGTGTCAGTCACGGTGAGAGACTTCTTGTCTTGTCTAAAAATACATGCCAGTACGGACATACGTCACTCAGAGCAATAACGCAGTGTGATTTGGACAAAATGCTCAACAGGGCCCTTTAATTCTCTAAATGTAGACTCTTTGGGCTGTGGGGGTTGGGATAATATGTGAAATCATGTAGATAAAAGCTAGGCGAGGTAAGCTGCCAGATGGCTATCACTTTCATTTTGTTGTGTAACAGCAAATTCCCTAGCTTCACCCTCTTCCCCTACTCTGCCCCCAACATGTATCAGGACATACAGCTGCAAAAATATGTCCATGTGTAAAACAAAAACTTTAAAGGACACGCTGAAATGATTGATATTTGCTGTAACACATCCTCTGCCCTTGTCGGTTCATATCAGATCAAAAGCCACAGGGAGTCCAACTAATAAGTCCTGGCCTTGAGCAAACACCGCACAGGCTCTTTGCCTTGATCCCTGGCAATTTCAATCAGATAAAAGAACAGCCAACAAGTGACCTTGGACACATGGAGACACTGAACAGACCTCCCAGCAGCTGCAGACAGACAGATTAGCCGAAGCCCAGGATAATATTTCGTCATCAGATAGGCACTGTTTTCAGACGTAACCCCTGTAACATCATGCACATACGTATGACTGGTTTATCCAGCAAATTGAGTTGAGTTTTTAAGATTCAAGTGAATAAAAGATAAATAGAATGAGATTCTCTTTTTATAAAAAACTGAACTATTAAGTATAAGGAATTTCTTCCACTAATATAATCAGTGCAAGCACGCCATATTTTTTTCTTCCACTTGATAATGTGTCACTGGTGATTGTTTTCAGGCTTTAGACCCAGACTCAGGACCCTGGGGTGAAGTCAAATACTCTATCTACGGATCGGGGGCTGATGTGTGAGTACTGCCAAGATTTGTAAAAAATGTACTTCTGTTTTATTACAGTATGTAGACTTTTATAGCATATTCATCACATTATCAACGCAGTAGTCACCTTACACAAGTCAGAAGTTACACTTTTTCATGTTTTTAAGATAAATGAAACCTAATTAAATGGGAGCGCAGTGCATAATTGTAAAGTAGAACTAAAAGGACTTGCTTGGCCAGTGTAACACCTGCATGTGCTTCAAACAAAACAATTCTATTGTAGTTCTGGCTGTATGTTTAAGGCTGTTCCTCTGTTGCTCCATCCATCTTCCCATCAAACCTATCAGACCAGCTTTCCTGTCCCTGCTAAAAAAAGAAAATCCCCTCAGCAGGAAGCTGCCACCACCTTGTTTTACTTTGTAGATGTTATGTGCAGGGTAATTATCTGGATGCCTCTCACAGTGTTTTGCATGTTGACCATACGACCATGGGTAGTACATTAAATCACAACAGAATAAGTAGAAGTTTGTGGCGGTAACTTCACAAAATGTGAAAAACCTTATGGTGTATGAATATCTTTGTAAGGGAAAAAATATCCACATAAATTGCTACTTAGCCAAACTCTACTAAATAAAGAGGTTTTTTTTATTTAGATTAATTTTGTAAAAATAATTTATACATTATGTTATGTACTCAAACATCTACGAACTTTAAAAATTACATTTTGTGTATTTTGTCTATGTGTGATGAAGTAAGAGAGAATTTGTTTTCACAACAACAAAAACAAGTGGCCTTTGTTGCCAATGCCATGTTTTCGCAACTGAATAAGAAACTTTTAAATAGATCTGAACCTGGAAATTTGTAGAACAAACACAAAAAACAGCAAAGATATCTGTTGCCATAGAAACATAAAAAAAATCACATATTTTTGGTTATTTCTATTTGTTGTTTTCAAATTTCTTTCCTTTCAATGAATCTCAGTGTTGTAACCTCGGGAATCCACTGATTTCCACTTCCAGGAAAACATCTAAAGGGTCTTTGTTCTTCCTTTGTGAACAGAAGAAGGTCCACCAAATTTCTATTTACTTTAAAACCCCTTCATATTAAGGACCAGAAATCACTTTTCAAAGTGAAAATGTGCCCTTGTGTTTATTTGTTTGTTTGTTTTTTTAATAAAATACAAATTAAAACAAACTCTTACATTATGACACGAGCTTTGTTAACAAGGCCTGCTCTCTGTAACCATCTCATGTGGTTCATATTTTTTTGAATATTTGATGCAGATTTTGAGCTCTGCAGTAATGAGTTTAAGTCGATATGTGATGTCACATGACAGAGCAAAGGATTTCCAAAATAAGCATCAGCGAGAGATTTGGAACACTTACGCTTACATGTTCGTTTAATCAAAAACATTTGACATCTATCCTGTGTTATACTTTTAACAAATTGCTCCTTCAAGACTAAAATGCCATACTTTAGAATAACAAATTTCAGAGGTTACGCATTTTTACAGAAGGTTGTGGATGGTTTGGATGTCAGAGAGCAACGCAGTACATATCAGCCTTGGTCTGCTTTAATCCCTTAATGGGATTGGAGGAGAAAATAGACTGCTCTTTGCTTCTGCGTACCTTGTACTACAGCAAAATTCATTGTTAGTCATGCAAACAAGTCAGTAAATACAATCTAATTCCAAACTGACTGTAATTATTATGAAAAACAATAGTGCTATTTCAGGAAAAAAAAACATAAGCTAAAATGGTTATTTTGTTTTGGTTTTTTAACAATTAGCTCACAATACTTAATTGTTGCAATACACATCAGGAACAGATCAATAATATGGAAGATGGGTGTTTCATATCAACACAAAGCTCACTTAGACTGTGACGCTCAAGTAAATTGGTGATAATCTCTAAAATTGTGAGGTTGACTTATATGCATAAATTTTAAAAGTTCAACAAAATGAATGTTTCATTTTCTCAAATGGATTTTTTGCAGATTAACAGATTTGCAAAATGTTTTGAATTGCTAGGAAACAGTATTCTTAATTGGCTACTCTTACCCACGTGCTTTTTCACAATGAATCACAAACTTCTTAGAGTTAACTTTTATTTGTTGTATTTTAATTCACAGCTACATCATGAAGATGTGGAATCTTTTTTTTTTATTATTTTATTAAAGTTTAAAAAGAAATGACACTAGGGATGTCCCAATTATGGCATTTGTTGTTTCCAATACCAATCCAGGTTATTTAAGATTACCTGGTCATACTGTAATAATTTATTAGGGTAACATGTTTACTTGAAATACTCAGTGAAAGTAAGAAATATTTCTATTCGACTCTATTTATTTGCAGGTTTTTGATCCAGCCTACATCCGGGATCATTTACACCCAGCCCTGGGCGAGTCTGGATGCTGAGGTGAGATCTAAGTATAACTTTTATGTGAAGGCAGAGGATGCTGAGGGAAAGTACAGCCTGGCTGAAGTTTTTGTGACCGTGTTGGATCTGAATGACCATCCACCTGCTTTCAACAATAACTTCCTGGAGAAGACCATGGTGATAGGAGCGCCAGTGAAAATAGAGGTATGCACTGTTGTGGTACTGGATGTAGATAAATTAAAATTCGGTCAAACATATTTTTTGGAACAACTACCGTATTTAAGAACAGCTTCCCTACAGGCTATGGACGACGACGCAGAAGTACCCAACAATGTTATCGAGTACGCCATCATGAAGGCCGAGCCAGACAACAACATCTTTGACATAAATGCTGACACAGGAGAAATCAAGTTAAAGTCCTACATCAAGTCAATGGCTATCATTCAGAATATTACCAAGAAGAGAGACTGCAGTTGGTCCCTGGTAGTCCAGGCTCGTGACCGGGGTCAGCCATCCTTCAGCACCACTGCAGTTGTCAAGATTGACATCACTGAAGCTGTAAGTCAAGTAGTTTGTCTGTACCGGTAGTTTGCAGACATTCATTTTTTCCTTATTCACACTTTTCCTCAAAGTCTGACTCTTTTAGAGTGAATCATAAATTTAGAAATGATCTGTGCTGAATTTACTTGAAATATATAATTTTGAAAAGTTATAGCCACAAATGTCTCATAGATGCAATTGTGATGTTTTCAGATCAAATCCAGATTTGTCTCATACTTCGTGGGTCTAAGGAAACGTCCCGGGGCAGTGTTTGGGATTTGTTTGACCCTCGTGACCTGCGCTGTCTCCCTAACAATCGTCATTTCAACCGCTATGTACTGGAAATCTGTGAAAAAGACCCGTGTACAACCTCAGGGCAAGATCAGAAAGATTGCACGGAGGCCTGTGTCATAAATGAAACTTGCCTTGAGATCATCAGCACAGCCGCACTGTTGTTTTTACTCTGTGGTTCCAAGAATTTGCAGCTACTCGTTTTCAGAGGACTTTGTAGTACATCAAGACTGTGTCTGTAAAAGAGTACATAAGGGAGCACAATCTTTCAAAATTTGCAAGTTTGTCACCTATATTTTGATTTATCACTCTAATTATGGCACAAGGAATTGTTCCTTTTAAATTTTTGGATTGGATTTTTCAAAGTATGTTTTTAAGTTTTTTTCTGTTATTTTAATATTGTTCTCCTCAAATGCTGAATGGTCTATTGGTTCCTCTACGAACCTCTCTGATCTTGTCTTGTCAAAACCTAAAAAAAGTTAAAGAAAAATTCAAATTAACACCCCGAAGAAGCATATAAACCAAAGCTAAAAGTACAGAGCTATAAGCAATTTATAGCTCTGAACATATCACTAATCAATCAATACCAGCACTACAGAACAGTAAATCTTTGTGTGATTTTAGTCCCATGGATTTGAATTCTTCTTGTGCTCTTTTACAGACTCAACTGAAAGGGGGGCCTTTGGGATCATTTATAGAGATGAATAGAAACAACTCATTACAAATCATAGGTATGCTCTTTGGTATCATTAGCCTTGTGGTCATAGTCACAGTCGTCATCTCCACCGCCACATTCCTGCGTAACAAAAAGTCCAATCGGATCCTGCCCAGCCGCAGAGTACGGAGAAGGCCACCGAAACAGCCGTTCTGGAACTTCAAAAGCCCATTTAAGTCATCAGAGACCCCAAGAGAGGATTTCACAGTTCAAGAAGAACAGCAAGAACCAGAGGTGATTGTGAACAATGTCAACTACAACAACAATTTCAGTACTGTTGTAAGACATTGGCCTCCACCACCCTGTGCACCTTCTTTGCCCCCTCCGCCGCCCACCTATTTACCAGGAGAACGACACTGGACCGTACCCACAGTCTCTGCAGTTGTGGTCCCCAAGCCCAAAAAGAAGCCGACGATGGACAGAAGGGACACTGTAAACAAAGCATTAGTTTCAGAACTGAAGATGAGACTGGAGCAGAAGAAAATGGCATCACTTTATAACACGTAAAAAGATTAAGATTTTGTAAAGTGAGGTTCATTATCGGTAACAGTTCCTCTACCTGCCAGAGACAGGTGTCATATAGGAAACTTTGTAGAACAGCAAACTTTGCTGTTCTACAAACAGCAAAGTTTGTAGAACTTAGAAGGGAGCCTAACAGCCAGCTAGATGGCCTCCCAGCTTTAGTTCATTTTAGCAAATCAGCTCATAGTAAAACTGTTCATACCTGTGGAAATAAATGCAACAGCAGAGGTTGAAAATCTGACCAGCTGTTTAAGCCTTTAACATATACAAACTTTTCACTACAGCCTCAATATCAACACAGTGTTCGTATCACCGTGAGCTCTGAGAGATATAAATTACCCAAATGAGGAAACCAGCCGATCTTCACACTCTGTCCTTGTTAAAAACAAGCATTATTTTTCTTCTTCTGCAAAAAAGTTTTAATTACAGTTTTCATTATTTGCCATGTGTTTATTTATGTCACTGGAATAGCCACAATCACAGTAAAAAAGTTACTGGTGGAGTTCTGTTGAAAGTACTGGTGGACCTCTAGTGGCATGTTCTTATGAAGAAATTAATGCCACAATGTTTTGCAGATAAGCAGATATTGAAGTGGATCAGGAGGTATAAATTGGACCTAAACCATCACATCTACACTATATAAGGAGTATTTTTTTCTATTTTCTACAAATTCACTAATGTGGCAGCATTCGGATACAGGTATAAAGGAACTATTACAGTTAATAACCTCACTTCAAAAGGATAAGCAATCTCAACACAAGGTCCTTTTGGCAAGTCCAGTTTTCTGAGAAACGTCTTTTATTGTTTAATCATCACCAGATCATCACTACTTCAGCCAGATGAGAACAAGCTTTACACCTTGTGATGAGATTGAAAATAAAATTGGCATAGATACAAAGATGAACTCAATCATTAACAGAGCTCACACAGACAGAACAATGTGTGTGTGCATTGTTCTGTGTGCATGAATGCAAGCTCTTATAAGTTTAAATAAGTTAAACTAAAATATGAACCTGTTTCATTTCATGTATATAATGTAATTTTTATAAGTGGAAAAAACTGCCATATGTATTATTGTTCTTATTGAAATCCTAATTCTAAATGAATAATCATTTTTTGTTGTGG
Organism: Xiphophorus maculatus; assembly: GCF_002775205.1. Taxonomy (NCBI): domain Eukaryota; kingdom Metazoa; phylum Chordata; class Actinopteri; order Cyprinodontiformes; family Poeciliidae; genus Xiphophorus; species Xiphophorus maculatus. The sequence goes on along the minus strand of NC_036464.1, from coordinate 15,047,347 downwards.
TTGATCAAACAATCTCATAATTGTAATAACTGAGCTCTTCTTTCTTGAATATCAAGACATATTTGACACAGCGTTTTTGTTGGCAATATATTGTTTGCTTAGCTTGCAAACGTCTTCCAAGAGATTTTATAGTCCTTCAGCTCATAAGGATCAGGCAGAGGGAAGAACGCCAAAGTGGTCAAACAAAGAAGGTCTTGAACATTTTGTGCAGATGTGAAGCACTGCATTACCATTAATATTCACATTTGATGTATTTACCATTTTATGGTATGTATATTTCAGTAAATATTTTTTGTTATTGTTCAAACAATTATGCTTTCAATAAAAAAAGTTATTCCTTTCACTTAATGTGGAGACATCTTATTTATTTGCATTGTTTATGTCCATCAGAATTATACCTTAAGGTAACATTTTATCCATTAAAAGTGAATATGAAATAAGAGATCATCCTTGATAACTTTTGAGCTTCGGCCTTCTTTATCGTCTATAAAGAAGGCCAGCTTCATTTAATAATAACCTTTACCAGCTCTATACATCTACTATACTAAGTCTACCACACATCATAATACTAAGCTAAAAGTCATTTTTTAGAGCAAATATTGAATAATAAAGTCAATAATACATGAATGAATAATAAGTTGTAGCAGTGGTTACAACAAATTAAATTGGGGAATAATAAGTTACATTTTCTTCTGTCATATGGAGACCAAGGATTTTACAGCAAAAGGCTGCAACCTTACACCACCCTCAAAATCACATAACCACATATGAACAATAACAAAACATCTGCCTAGCAGAAAACGAGAGGTGCCAATCTCAGTGAGCTGTTTAAAACCTTGATCCTAAATGAGTCCAAGCGCGGCTGAACTGATCTCTTTACGTCACTGAAGAGAGCAGAGGAAAATGCAAGAGACAGGGGGGGGGGGTTGGTTTGTCTGATCTGATCATAAAGTGACGGTGGGAGGGATGTTAGAGAGGATGCAAGTGTTTGGGTATTATGTCAAATGAACAATGCCATTGGCTGCAGCATATCCGAAGTGCCATCTGTCCCAGCCGGTCAGTGCAAATGTGACTTTTAGCTGCATTTTGGAGTCGAGAGAGAGCTGCAAAAATTATGCAAAGTAATATTCAACAAATTACATTATTATTGAAAAGTATGTTTTATTTAGTACCTCGGTTCTCTACGTTAGACACATGACATAGATTAATTACGCACAATTTTAAAGCCTTCATTTTTGTTAATTATAATTTTTGATTTACAGCTATATCAGACCAAATTACAGAATTGGGGGTTTAATCAAAACTATATCTGACTTAGAGTTGCTTTGACAAATGAACCTCATGATATTTTGTATGTTTGTTTTGCAACTGTACATGTATGCTTAAAAAAGAGGGGCAAAAATATAGCAATGGTGATAGAACTGATTTTTCGTTTATAGACAAACATCATTAGATTAATTCAGAAATCTGAAAAGTTGTGTTTGTCAGTGTGAGAACGTAAGCTTGTAGCTGAAATAAGTAATTTTATTTCAGTCAGCCTGTGTTTATAGCATTGTAATGAGCCGCAAATAGTTGTGTTATTCCTGCGAATAATGGGTTTACTAAATTGCAACCTTAAAAGTGAGAAATGTTCTCTGCCCATACAATAAATTCATATGTTTATTGTCGTCTTTCTCATATTAAGCAGAGATCCATTAGTGGAATAAGCAAGCTTGACAAGAAGTGCTTGACAGTAGTTTTTACTAAAGAAAAGGACATTTTACATACATTTTGTACAAGTCATGAGTGATAAATCAAACATAATTTTACTTAAAAATAATTCCATTCTTGGTTTATTGCAAAAGGAAGGAAGGTTTTGGCAAAAGGAAGACAAACATAAAATGTTTCAATAAAACCACAGCCAGATGTTTTATGTACACATTCTATGAGACAAATATCTAGAGAAATATTACACTATATGAACCGAACACGTACACACCCTAGTCAAGACATTCATTTAAAAAGCATTTTTAGGAAGCTGGCTACCTTCTGTCCAATATGTCTAAAAACTGAAACCAGCCAACAGAACCCCACAGTAGAAATTTATTCCCATCCATTTCAATCATTGTCAAAGTTGCAAATTCATAATTCAAATTCAATCAGCAAATAAATGACGATGAGAGAAACATACACACGGTAGGATATATACATGTGTCAATTTTCTATACTGTCGCAAATCCTTGAAATGCATTGGTGACCCAACAGTCATCTTTCACACCTTTCCAACAACCTTCTTGGCCTAGAATGGAGAAAGAGAGAATTAAAACCAAACCATGAAACTGTGTCATGCTCTACAAATGCGTAGTTGAAAACATGTTTCTACATTAATAGCCTGAATTAAAGATCTGATTAAAATAGTAAATAAGTGGAGAAACCCTAAATGAACAATTCGGAGTAAAAAATTACCCAAGGTAATAAGGCATTAATTTATTATTATTATTATTATTATTATTATTATTATTATTATTATTATTATTATTATTATTATTATTATTATTATTATTATTATTATTATTATTATTATTATTATTATTATTATTAATAATAATAATAATAATAATATTGTTATTGTTATTGTTGTTGTCGTTGTTGTTGTTGTGAAGAATGTTGTAGTGAGAAATAAATGAATAAAGTGAGAAATAAAAGTGAGCAGTTGGCCAACTGAAAAACTGAAGAACTTTATTTATATTTTAAGTAGAATAAATAAAATCCTATTTATTCTTCATATAAACAGGAGTTTATGTTAAGAGCCTATTTTATTGAGTTCCCGAAAAAGCCATAACATTATGACCATCAACAGGTAAACAGTAAAGAGAAAGTGAACTTTGTGGCTCTCGGTGATGGTAATTGGACTTTTGTTACCAACTAAAGCATTTGAAAACATTTTCTAAAGATCAACCTAATCACATTAGCTATCATGTCCTAAACATGTCCTTACTTTGACTCATCAGTAGAGAGATGTGATGGAAATTAATCAAGGAAAATTTGAGTTGCTAAACTTCAAATTTGCAAAACTTAGATATACTTAAAACACATTAAAATTAAAAGTCCCCTCTGACTCCCTTTTTTGCTTGACAGGTATACAGCTCTGGAAAAAATTAAAAGACCACTTAAAATAATAAGTTTCTTTGATTTTACTTTTTATAGGTATATGCTTGAGCAAAACAAGTACTGTTCTTTTATTCCATGAACTACTGACAACACGTCTCAGAAATTCCAAGCAACAATTTAGTATTTATTTGCAGAAAATGAGAAATGGTCAAAATAACAGAAAAGATGCATTGCTTTCAGACCTACAATAATGCCGAGTTAATGTTTTAACTCAGGAAGAGCTCAGACATCAATTTTTGGTGGAATAACCAGGAAGTTTTCAGTATGGTTCAGTGCAGTGGGCTCTTCATTTTTTTCCAGAGCTGTATTCAGACTAATGAAAATTAATTTTTTACCCGTGAATAGAATGATGAGGTTTAGGTCAAGCCTAAACCTAGTTTCATTTCAGAATTGCATAATTGAATTGTGAAATACTGCAGCTGCCCATAAAAGAGTTCAACTCAATACTTTTTTATTTAGGAAAAATCATTCTTTTTCCTAAATAAAAGAATGATTTAATATAATTTATTTGACTTTGTTCTTTTTTTACATCTGTTGCTTTTGAAAATCTTATCATTTTTTGTAATGTTTTTTTGCAAAAATTCTAACTTCACAAACATCTAAATTATACATCTAAAAGAATATGTATCCAAAGAGGGATTTTGGTTACAAGTTGACTTGTTTAATGTGCTATTAATTCAATATAGTTCAGCGGTAAGTCTGCTCTGATCATCTTTGCCTTTACGAAATCTGTCTTCAGACCTCCTCCTCACCTTTCTGTCTTCATTGAAATCTTTATTGACCAGCTCTTCATCACTGGCAGCCTGCAGGCTGTCAAAAGTGCCCTGTCTTTCCCGTTCCAGCCCAGATGAGTTGCTTTCTCTCTGCCGTCTCTTCCACGACTCTATGATGACCTCATAGCAGGGAATTCGAGTGTCAGTGGTGCAGACGTACATGCCTATCGGCACAGCCAGCACCATGGCTAAAACTATCACCACTATATGGATTAGCTTCTCCCTCTGCTCCATCTCTGTGATGTCAGTTCCTGTCACAAACACAATGCACTGGCCTGGTCGTGGCATCTGGCTCTTTAGAGTTACACAGATTTCGTATTTTGTGGCAGGCATCAGATCTGAGATGGAGTAGGAGTGAATTCCAGGCCCAATGTAGGTCATTTCTTTCTTATCATCACCAGCTTGACCAAAGTGAATGGTAAACCATGTCTCGGAGGGCCGTTCTAGGGCGGCGAACCACTCAATAGAGATGCCACGCACTGTCTGCTTGGCGATGCGAATGTCAATGAAGACATTTTCATCAGCAACGTCCGATGCAGGTAGGAAGCCTGCGACGTGAGATGACGAGGCACTGTCAGCAGAGATGACATCCAGGAGGACGCTCACCGAGGAGTTCCCAATGAAGTTTACGGCAGTGCAGGTGTAGACCCCACGGTCTGCTGCACTAAGGGAAGGAATCACCAGGTGGGATCTGATGGTGTCATCGGAAACTCTTTCTTGGGACTCTGAGAAAACAAAAAAATGTATGGGTAGTTATTTAACATTTGTGCAGGGCAAAAATATTATATAATACATACAAAATTATTTAAAGATTCATTTGAGAATTCATGAAGCGATCTTCTTCTCAAGGATTCCATTAAAGTGAAAGGACCGATTTATAAATGGATTGGAAATTATATTAAACAATGTAGCTGAATTTTTAAATTCTTGCATATAGCTTGAACAGCAAAATTATACTTTTCCATATTTCAGCTGTTTAATTTTAAATCAGATGTAGTTTTAAATTAGTATTTGTGCCTTCTGATAATTATTTGCACGTAATGTAAATGGATTGATGGTAATGCTAGTCATCATTTGCTTGACCATTGTGAAAACGGCTGCAAATGACAACAGATATGTTATAATTAATAAACCATAGCTTTATTCCTGATGAAAATAAGAGATGTTTTTAGCAATATTTCCCTTTGTTTGGGGAGGGCAACTAGGTAACTAAGGGAGGGTTATTTGCTTATTGGATGCAGAAAATGCTGCTGCTCAGCTCTTGTTTTATGTTGAGGTTAGTTTAGATAAAGCAATATTGCCTAATAATGCTACTGTAGATACTTATGTTTATACTATAAGAGTGTTTATATCGTAAAGGGTTCTTAGTTTACCAGTAAAATGGGTAAACTAAGAAACCTATATAGTTAAAGAAAATTAATGTGCAATTCAGATTTTCATGTTTGACACCATTTTAGAAAAATCAACAGTCTCTATAATTAAAAATCTACAATCTTCTATTATTATGCTAAAGGTTATGAATATGAGTTCACCCAGGGAACTTAGACTGCAACCACCTATTAAAGTTAGTCATCAAGTTTTCTATGTAACACAGCAAAATGTCATGCTATTGCAATTGTTTAAGTAGTAAGACTTAGAATCAAATGTTGGGAGGGGCATCAACTCATAATATCAGCTGGCGGACCAAAGTGCCAAGGATAAGCTCTGCTAGCCCCCCTAATAAAGATAATTGGTGTGAGTTCCTTGTAGTAAATGTATCTCGTAATTTGTTACATTGGAGAATGTTGATGCAGTTCTCCAGCAGAGAGCTTTGGAGATCACCCAATCAAACAATGAAAATGTAATAATGCACTGGACATACAGTAGATTCTTGTTTAAAGCCATGGAGAGCAGGAATCTTCCCAGTCTAAAGATCAAGTGAAATGAGCTTTACTCTGTAACACCATGACCCGACATTATTAAGTAAACAGCTGCACTTAAATCTACAACAATTTAAATGAATGGTGATGTAGAGCGGTCTCATAGCATGGCACTTATCATTATAAATACCAAATATCCAAATGTAACTCTTTCTGGCATAAACATTATATGTTTGTGATTAAAATGTACGTTTAAGTATCTAATTTCACACAATTTTATCGCCTTAGCTGCAGTGTAGCTGACAGTCCATCACACTCTTACCATGAAATCCTCTGATTATCTTCAGACCATATGTCCACCACACAGCAGGGTCCGGCCTCGCCTTGGCGTAGCAGTGCAGGGTGAGGTTGGATCCCAGAGGCAGGCTCATGTTCGCCTTCGGCGTGCTGACCACTGGTTTCGTGCACGCCTGCAGCTCGATCTCGTGGAAGAACTTGCCCGCCCTAAAGTCCGGCCCTGAGCAGATCAGGTAAGAGTTCATCAGTATGATCGGAGGACTCAAGGATGTGATGAACTCCACGAGGCCCTTCAGGCGGCAGTCGCAAAGCCAGGCATTGTCGTGCAGCGCCAGGACGACGTTTGTCCTGGACGCTGTGACATCCCGCTCCTCTGCATTTTGTATTTTCTGGTAAAGAGGCCAGTTCTGGAAGACTTCTTTCGATATGACCGTGAGCTGGTTGAAGGATAAATCTAAATATGTGAGCCCTGGTAGAAATTTGAGGGCGTGCTCCGGGAGGACGTCCAGCTGGTTGTGCTTCAGGTCCAGGATCTTGAGGTTCGGTGTGTCCTCGAACGCTGTCCATGGTACTGATCGCAGCTTGTTCCCCTGCAGACGGAGCTCGGTGAGGTTCCCCAAACCCTCCAGACCTTTTGAGTTTATAACTGTGATATCGTTAAAGTTCAGCCACAGGTTTTCCACTGTGGGTGTTTTGGAAAAAGCTCCTCTGGGGATTTCAGTGAAGTGGGATTTTTCTATCCGTATTTTGGTCAAATCGTCTGGAAGGTTGTCGGGAATGGCCCGGAAGGCGCTTTCTTCCATACATATGAGTGACCTGTGGAAAAGCGCATTTGATCAACTAAAACTGGTTTTCTTTCATACAAATAACTGGATGTCACTAGATTACCACTAGTAGAGTATTCCTATTCATCTCTTACTTTGTTGGCAAAACTAGTCTAGAAATCCCAGAACCGTTTACGGAGACAGATAAGCGCATCAAAAAATAGCAAGACGGCGCCAAATGATATCCGGTCTTACCTTCCATGACGGTCATCAATACAGCTGCACCCACTTAAACATCGAGCATAACTTCTACATGGTTCAGCTTTTATTAATATTACAACCAGAAGGTAAATCATTGCGTCCATAGTCCGTGACAAAGTCTGAGGTTTGTATGCGTGGTAAAGAGATGCCCATGGCAGCAGACAACAGAAGCCTATTAAACTTAATCCCTGACATGTTTAGGAAGAAGGAACGTCTAATTCTTGGGTAGCAGCTTTGGCATCAGCTCAGCGTACCTGTTTTGTAGGTCAGGGAAAGTACAACTGCAAGGAATTCTATAGAAATTAGCTGTACTCCATAGTACAGAAATATAATTGTTGATAAGTGTGCAAGCCTATTTTTCTCTAACCTACATTGAAACTTTCCCACATTTTGTCACGTTAAGATATTAGGGAATATTGGTTGTTATCTTCTTTAATGGAGGGAAAATGACTTTCAGACATTTTTATGAATAAAATGCTGAAAAATGAGGCATTCTTTTCTGTTTGGTCACTTTTCCTCTGATTCCCCTAAATAAAATTTAATGCAACCAACTGCCTATAGATTTCACCAAATAATGAGTAATTTACTTTTAGTATAATTTCACCTGTTCTGTAAAGGCCTCAGAGGTTTGCTTAAGAACATTTCTGAACAAACACCAACATAAAGATCAAGAAATACAATAAAAAGGCCAGGGATAACATTTGGTGAAGTTTAAAGCCAGACTATGTTATAAAATCAATAACAAAAACCTCATGTGCCATCATGAGATCTGGATTATGACCAAAAGAAAGAAATATTTTTAGTAAAAAGTGGTAGCAGCGTGATCTGGGTATGCTTTTCTTCATCAGATTTGATGGAAAAATTTATTCAGGTCATCACTGAGGGAAACCTGAGGGTCAAGAGTTGGTACATTTTGAGCAATGAGAACACACAAGACAGTATAAAAATATGCTGAGCTGAAATATGATAAAAGAATAATAGAGTGGTTGTGTTGAGGTTAAGTAACTCACTAGTATGAACACACAATATCAGGTAAATATATATAAAAGTTTATTTAATCATCTTTAAATGTGCGGTATGATCGGAATGAAAAGATCTACATTAAATGAGGGTAATGATGCCTCTAGCTGGCATTGAACGGATACATAGATTTTCTTACATTTCTCATTGCTGGGGAATAAAACTGATTTAACTTCTCATTTCCATCTTATTTACATTGCGTCATAGTTCACTCCTTTCTGTACTTCTCTCCAGCTCCAGCTGCCCTCCACTCACCAGTGTTGAACCATGCCTATGTGTATATCTTCTCTGAACTAATGACAGATATATACAGAGGCACAGAATTAACAGTATATGTAAGTGTACATGGTTCAGTCAATATTTACAAATCATACACATACATATATTATGTACAATGGAGTGTGTACCATTGTGTTCCCTTTAAATCAGGTTAGAGTAAGAAGGTTTTTTCGCTGGGTCGTGCAAGTAGCTTCAAATGTTACTTTTTTTTCTTAGACTTTGTGATGCAAACATTCTTCTACACGTAAAAGCAAGTCTTGCCAGTTATGGATGTTTGGATGCACAGCAGAGCATCTGCAAGAAGGACAGGCTTTTCCAGAACGTTCCAATTTTTTTCTTCTAAACTGAGATTTCCATTATTGTGCAACGTGCAAGAGTCCTTTGATAGAAGTTGGGCCTCTGTGGCGGTGGAGTCGGTGGCAGTATCCAGCGAGGAGGAACCGGTGGAGGGGAATCCCATGGTGTGGGTGTATGGGAGCGTGTGGGAGGAGGACTGACGTCAGGATGTTGTGTGGGGTGAGAATAGGGATTGTGCTGGGGATATGGATGAGGGTGAAAGTGTGGGCGGTGATGAGAATGGTGCAGATGGACATTGGGCTTCGGATTGCTATGCAGATGCGGATGTGGGTGATTGCACGGAAGATGGCGTGGAGCAGGAGCCAGAGCTGGAGCATGACGTCAGCAGAAGTACTCGTTAGGTTGTCCCTCGATCTTTGCTGTTGACTCGGAGTCCAGGCTGGAGCGGGCTGACAGCAATCTGTTAGACTCCTCTTGATTCAGTCTGTTTAAGTACTCACCCTCAAGCCCTTTGGCCTTTGTACCAGGGGACAGTGTTTCAAAAGTCACATATGAGTCTTGAATGTCTTTGGATTTCTTTCCCCAGTACTTTTTAATGCGCCTCTTCAGCGCCCCACAGCACACAATGACAGTGAGGGGGACTGCAATGATACAGGCCACAGTGATCACAATCACATTGATCAGCTTCTGGGTGCCAGTTGCACTAGCTGCTTCATCGGTGGAAAATATCACACACTGTTCTTTCTTGGGAATCAGTCCCTTCACACATACACAGGCAATGTACTTGGTCCTGGGCACCAACCCGTCTATAGTTACACGGGTTTGTCCCGCTCCAACGTTGATCTTTCTCATGTCCCGCTCCCCAAACACAGCATACAGCACACTGAAGGCAGTCGTGTTCTTTGCTTTAGGTGCTCTCCAGTTCAGAGATATTGTATTGTCTGTGTCACCCACCACCTTCACAGAGCGGACCACCCTGTCTGGGTCCTGCTGTAGGGATGAAGTGTTCGCCGCCAGGTTGCTGAGATTTGTCTTCTCCAGATCCAGTAGTGCATCTGAGTTGGGGGAGGTGGAGGGATCCTGGGTGGCTCCATCAGTTAGGGTGTAGCTGACCTGTTCGGAGTCAGCAGGTAACATGTCAGAATCCATAGCAGCCAAAGCTGATGAGGTGGAAGTTGGAACTACGTATCTGGCCACCAGTTTCTCCTGGTAGGCTGCTTTACCCACTGGGTTTGGCTTCTTGACTTTGACCTTCTTGTCGGTGTTTGTCTGGTTCCCTTCGGGTCTTGGTGGGTTAGAGACAACCAGAGAAATGACAGCCTCTGCATTCCCTGCATAGTTTGATGCCTTGCAGATGAATTTTCCTGAATCGCGGTAGGACACAGCTGGGACGCTGAGGATGGACCAGGTGATTCCTTCTTTAGATGTTTCTTGTTGTACTGTGGTAGAAGAGAGATATTAATTTACATTATTATGCAGTTATGAACACAAAACAACATTTTAGAATGGCAAAAATTTAATAGGAACCTGAATCTGAGAGAAGATCTCTGCTAATAAAAAGAAAACAATGCCAGGCAGCTGATTACACAATATTCATTCATCAATTGCCGTCTATGTTGTGTAACTGCCTGTAAAGACGGCAGCTGTCAATCAGACTTACAATCCAACTGGATCTAGTAGTAGCTCTCTGTTTAATTAACAAGACCACAGAGTATAAAAATCCTCCCAATGCATGTACAATGCACAGAGACCCTGTGGTGGTAGCTGATATGACTCACATGGTTGCCTGCCCAGGAATACCTGTTGCTGGGCAGCATAAACCAAATACAAAAGAAAAAGGTATCTATCAGTTCCAAATCAGAAACTGTTCATTGGTTTTACTTCTGAATGGTTTTCTATTGCTTTTTTTATGCCCAGCTGGTAGAGAATGGAAAAGCTTTGTGTTGTCTACAGTGTAAACACTATAAGAACATGTAAGATGAAGTAACATGTCAGAATCCATAGAGGCCATGAGTCTTGAATGTCTTTAGATTTCTTTCCCCAGTACTTTAAATGAGCCTTTTCAGCTCCCCACCGTGCACAACGGCACGGTTTTCACTTGATTTGATATGAAGTTTGAAATTGGAAATTAAAAGGGCTATTTTTATTGTACCAGAAAATCTGAAATACTTGGACCAGGTTATTCAGATTCATTAAAGCACATTTTGAGATTCATTGAAACTATTGTGATGCAGTAAATGTCTGACAACATGTATGAAGTACTGTAGATTAATTGGGGATTTGTAAAGCCTTTACTCTATTTGTAAATTATAGGATCTGTTTTTATGAAAATGAAGAGCTCAACCTGGGCATTGTTTATGCCAGAATTGCCGCTGATAAAACTAAAGGCTAGCTAACCTGTTCCATTAAGCATTTGTCCATCAGCCCTGCGCCATGTCAGATCTGGCACCGGTACACCAATGGTCCCACACCGAAGGAGAACATTGTTCCCAACCGCACTCCGGACTCGTGCCACTGCTGTGTGGATGCGTGGGAGCTGACACTGACGCAGCTCCGCATCGCTGAACAAGACCCCTGAGAAGCTCTCTGGTGCCGAACAGCGGAGTCTTGTGTCAATAAATGCCACGGAAAGCGTGGGGGACTTCTGGAACTGGACCAGGTCATAGAGTCGACAATCGCACACCCAGGGGTTGTCATGGAGACCTGTGGATGAAGAGAAACAGGCAAAACTTGAGGAGGAGACAGAAAAGTGCAGCTGTGTGCAAAGTGAAAGAGTGGCTTGCAGATGGCTGATTGTGATGCTATGATGATAATCCTGTAAGAGGATTTACATTTAATTCAGAAACTACATAGTTATGATTATGGCAATAATGACAACATAGATGATGATGATGATGATGATGATGATGATGATGATGATGATGATGATGATGATGATGATGATGATGATGATGTGTAAGATATTGAAACAGTAATGTGTACTAACATTTTGTTGTTCTAATTTCTTTTACGGTCTGTATATATTTGAGTTTTAAGTTTAAACTCTCAGTACAGATCATGGGCTGTTATGCATACATGTATTTGAAGAAGTATTTTCACCTTTTCATTTAGTAGGCAAACTGATGGTGCCACAAAAGATGTTAAAACAAATGAATGATTCTTAAAAATGTCTTACTTGTCTATACAAGGTTTGCACCGGCTAAGGTGAAAGTCTAACCTTTTTGTTAGATAGGTGCATTTAAGTGTTACTGCAGTCTTGAAGCTGCATATTTTACAAAATAAATAAATAAATAAATACAGAGAGAGATTATTCTGAATTAAGCAGGATATTTTAAAAATAAATCAAGGTCAGGACTGAGATTATGTGCCGCTTAAAAATATTTTGTTTGTCCAGCCGCCATCAAAGAGCAACTCTCCATTACACACAGTAGATATAATGAAGTGAGCAACATACACTAAGTTATGTGTGTGTTGGAGGGCAGGCGTGCACATGTGACATGGGAGAGTAGTTTTTTTTTATTATTAACATTTATTTATTTATTTATTTATTTATTTATTTATTTATATCCTTTTTTGTATATTTTAATGGTAGTAAATGAGATCCTACTACTCCAAAAAATTGTATTATGTTTTTTAATTCGGCTGTTCCACCCCAGGACAATCCAGCTCATAAACCTCCTGGAGACGCCCGTGTGTCGCTTCTTACCAAGAATCATCTTGGAGCTCTCGGGGCCCTGCACGGGCTTCGCAGCCAGCCAGTTGGTCAGCACCTCGATCGGCAAGGTCAGCAAACTGTTGCTGGACAGGTCCAGGTAGGTGAGGTTCTTGATGTAAGTGGTGGCTTCCGCGGGCAGCGAGGTGAGCTGGTTGTTGTGCAAATCAAGAAGTCTGAGGCTGGGCATGTCCATGAGAGACTCCCAGGGAAAGGCAGTGAGGGCATTCCCGTCCAGACGAAGCTCTTCCAGGTTGAACAGTCCCCGAAAGCTTTCCGGGCTCAGAGCCGACAGGGTGTTGAAAGACATCCAGAGGAATTCCAGACTTGAGAGGTAGCTGAAGGCTTCGCTTGGGATTTGCTGGATGGCTGTTTTCTCGATCCGCAGTTTGGATGTGTCAACAGGGAACCCGGCTGGCACGAGAGCTATGTCGGGATCATTGCATATCACGCTTCTGAAAAGGGCAAACCAATATTCATAAATTATATTTGACAGGCAGGATAAAAATGTGTTATTAATTGTTAATAAAACTGGATGACAACTTATAAATTCAGTTACGTGCAAAGGCTCACTCACTCAGGTGAGGTAAGAAAATAAAACAACGTGGATAATATTGTCGAAAAATAATGCAAAGAATGTTTTTAACAGATAATCTTGTGAAAGATCAAATTTGAGATAAACTCTAATTTTTCAATGTTCTTCACAGTTTTTCACGTGTTCACAGTTCACTGTTCACAGTTCATTGATACATCTGTCCTCAGGTTAAGATCTAATCATCCGAAGAGATGCACCCGTGCGCATAACCACGCAGGGTCGTTTACATAGTTTGTTCTGTAGTTTCCTTACCTAGCCTTGGATCCGTCACTCAGGTTATGGTAAAAACAGCTGCACTGCGAAGGGCAGGAGCTCACTGGGGAGGGAAGCTCCAGCGTGGCCACGCAGAGCCCCAGGAGCAGGATGCGGAACATCTTGGCCCACTTTTACGCATACGCAGTGTGCCTGTGCGCCCACTTTGCGCCTCACTCAAATTTAAACAGACTTACTTTTTCTCTCTCATGCAAAGGACTATCGCCTGCATGGCTTTGTTCCACCGCTTTGCTGTCCCATAGTGATCTGACTGCTGTGAGTCCCGAGATAAAAAGGATAGACTGGGATTAGAGGAAGAACTGGCGTTCGTTTCATTTTGATGCGTATAGCATCCCGGAATCTGATAGGCTGCGCGGAGACGTCCCTATTTATCATCAGTGAAAAAAACACTTCCGAAACGGTCATAATCCACTGGGATGTTTTTTTTTTCTCTCCACTGAATTGTTGGCTGTTCATTTCAGCCTTACTGTGACAGCGGAGATGTAAGCGAACATCGCTTTGTTTTACCACAAGGTGGCTCTGCTGTTGAAAGGTTTTTAAAACACATGTATTGGTCCTGCCAAGGGATCTGAAGGCTTTCTTATGACAGTTTTAAGATATGTGTAAATGCATAATATGTATAACAACATTTATGGAAATATTTTTCATGGAACAACAAAAGGTAATCATTAACCCCTTGAAATTTACAAATGTGTGGAAAAGAATGTCAGATCAGAGCGTATTAAGCTTTAAACTGATGTGATGGATTCATAAAAGATTTTTGAGTAAATGCAGGAATGTGTTGTTAAATTTTTCCCACCACAGTCCTCACCAAAAAAAGTATTTTCTCCAAATACAGAAAGGTCATCAATAATTATAATTTAATTAAAAAGATAAGCATATGCAAGTATTCTGTTAAAAGTCTTTCAATGAAAAAGTAGGACAGTGTCAGAGGGGAAGCTACATCCAATATTTTCTTTCTTAGCACAACAGACTGTGGATTTCTTACAGCTGGTTGTTACTTTGAAGAAGGTTGCTAAGAAGAGAGAAAGGAAGATGGCATGTTATATTGGCAGACTTTTTTCATGGAGTCAAAGTTTTGTTTGTTATAAGATATTTTTGTGTTTCACTTTGACTTAGTAAAATTTTATGAAAAGAGTCAAGTTTGAAACTCTGCACATGAACTGATATTGGTATATTTGTGAATAATCCTGAGTCAAACTGACATAAGTTGGAGAATTATGACCCAAATTCTAGCTGAGAGGCTTGTGGAAGCGAAGAGATCGAGCTGCAAACAAACTAAATTATTAAACTATAAAAGTACTGCGATTGCTGGACAGCAAAACAAACTGTTATTTAGTGACACAAAATTATTTCAAGAAACTCAAAGGGTCCTTTGAACGCCCCGAACACAGCCCATACAACATGTTTTGTAATTTATCAGCATGATGCAGATCTACCATATTCATCAAGAAGCATCACTTTTACCATTTACAGTAAAATTTGCTAATAGATTACTTGAATAAGGTAATTTAAAAACGTTTTATAGGGTTTGTGCAACTCAACTTAAAAAACAAGAAAAAGATTTGTTCTAAAAACTCTTTTGTATTAGTCTTTGTTTGTATCATGTGATTTGTAATATCATGTGACTGAACACTACATATTTCCATCTAAACTTCACCAGCATTTTTTTATGTAATCCTCAGAGCAGCACAATGTCATGTTTGTTTCCCCTCAGCCCATTGGCACAAAAATCTGCAGATGTTTTTTAACAGCTAACAAATTATAAGCTATTTGCTCTACTTTAGGTTTGGGATAATGCTAACACTTTATGCAATTTACATTGTTTTTAACCAGCTTTTTGGAGCCATATTTTAGTCACAGCTACAATGCAATGTATGTTCCTGTCTGCCAGGGTCACAGCAGAGGAGCTTCAGCTTGAATAAAGCTTTGGTTAAAACATCTGTGGGTTCAAAAAATCATTTAGTTTTATCCTCTATCATTGTAAACAAATACGCAGTGGGCTTAATCCCTTAAAGGTCAATGTGCCTGTCAAAAGTTGAAGCTGCACGAAAAGATGGCCGACCATTTCAGAGGGCCCTGCAAGTCAGATCAAGGATTAAGGAGGATACAAAACTGCATCCCCAGTGCACTCTGTTGCTAGTTCACTGAAATTGCTTTGGGTCAATAAGTGAAAGAGCATGAATACTGTCTTTTTTATTAAAAAAAAAAAAGAAAAAGAAAATACAGTAACACTTTGTGACTATTTTACTAGACTTTTTGAAAGAAAGTAGAGCATATTTGATTTTTTCTTCTATTTCATACATATAATTATATGAAAGCCCCCTTTACTTTGAGTATGATCAGTATTGAGGATCTTGAAGAAGACGCTCCATAAAATATAATGTTGGTTACTGGTTTCTCGGCTCTATGTTGCTTGTGTAACTTTTTTGTGGTTTTGTGGTGCAAAGCATTTTGAATTGCCTTGTTGTTAAAGGTGCTATACAAATAACTTTGATTGATTGATTGATACCGCAAAATAAAATTAAGTGCGGTTTTGAAAAGTCACCTAAACCCAACTCATATTAAATACAACTCGTGTGAGAATGTCTACTGTGTACATCACACTATGTCTACCATGAAACATAGTGGTGGCAGCATCATGCTGTTGTGTTGTGTTTCTTAATCATAAAAAGGGAAGTTGGTCAGAGTAATAACTATGAAGGAAACCTGTTACTGGCAGTAAAAGACTTGAGATGAAGGTTCAGCAGGACAACAATCTAAAACAAAACACAAGCATAGCTACAACGCAAAAGTTTAGATCAGATTAAAAAAACATTGTTTACAGGCACCCATCTACTCTGACTGAGCTATTTTGCAAAGAATGGGCAAAAATGTCATTGTTCAGTCGTGCAAACCTGATAGACACACACCTCCAAAGATTTGGCAGCTGTTATTGCAAAGGAAGGATCTGCAAGGCATTGGCTAAGGGAAGTCAAATGCAAATGCTTTCAGAATTGTTGCTTTAAACGTGCATATTTTACTTTAATTGTAGACCGCATCCTCACGGACACCTGTTGAGAACCGCGGACATCAAACCCATTTTCTCAGCTGCAGCGGCTGCATCATCATCATCGGGACAGCAACGCACAAAGGCTTGTTGTGTAACTCGCTGGGGGCTTTATTGTTGCGACGGGAGCAAACGCGCATTAAGCGCTACGGTTATGTTCATTAAGACATTCCTGCGCGGATTGGGGCGACAGACAGAGAGCGAGAGAGAGTGAGAAAGGGAGAGGGTGGGGGGTTTTACATAATAAACTGCATGCTTTTCACGTGAAATGTCCCTTTATAAGCGGACCCTGTACAGTCACATCGAGGCGAACTGTAAATGAGTGGACTGAGCGGAGAGGAAACATACAGCGTCAAATCGCAGCCAGGATGGTCACGTCGTACCCTTTGCCGGAGGGTTTCTCCGAGTTTGATGTGTTTTCGCTGGGATCTTGTCTGCTGGTGGAGGGTGAGTGTTTTCTCTGGGAATCCGTCCAGACATCAAAAGTGCCCTCGATGCTCCACATTTATCTAGGCGAGAACCTGTCACCTCTCGGACACTGATCCCATACAGTATCAGCGCGTTATTTCTGTCATTTCTGAATACTACATCCTCTGGTGGTGTGTAAACAAACAAATGGATGCAATCATCTGACATGGTGCCGTTGTTTGCCTGTGTCGTAATAACCGACGATGTGCGCACTGGCTGTAATACATAAGGCTGTAAACATTTCTTTTCCGCTCTGCCAAAAGGTCTGCTGGGCTTCCTTCTAAACGCGGTGACAATCGTGGCTTTCCTCAAAGTGAGAGAGCTAAGGACCCCCAGTAATTTCCTGGTGTTCAGTTTAGCCATGGCTGACATCGGCATCTGCATGAATGCCACCATCGCAGCTTTTTCCAGCTTTCTGAGGTAAGTTATGCAAGCACTGTTTTCATAATTGCAAGGGTTGGGCCTCTTGTGGCTACATGGGAAGCGGTCAAATGAGAAAACAATGCTGATTAAAATTAGGAGCTGAGAGAGTTGTCGGTAGACTTCCTCCTGAGATCAGATAGATAGATAGATAGATAGATAGATAGATAGATAGATAGATAGATAGATAGATAGATAGATAGATAGATAGATAGATAGATAGATAGATAGATAGATAGATAGATAGATAGATAGATAGATAGATAGATAGATAGATAGATAGATAGATAGATAGATAGATAGATAGATAGATAGATAGATAGAGCAGCCTACAAACTACAATTTGTTAAAGCCCTAAGAAAAAAAAGTTTGTTTTCAAACAATATCAACTGAGTTATTAGCTTGTCTTATGTACAGAGCCATTTCATTCCAGAACGTTGGAGCCACAAGAGTTCAATCCCATCTCAATTTCCTCCTTGGTTTAGGAAACACCTGCAGCATCTGGTCAGCTGGCCTGAAGGGAAATGCAGCATAGGACTGCAGCCGGCTGGACAAATATGCTGATTTTATGACTTTAAGAGACTTAAAAACAAATAAAAGAATGATAAAAATTGACCCTGAAATTAAAAAAAAAACTAAAATTAATTTTTTGCCAGTGAAAAATTGTAACACAGGAGTGAAGTCTCATTGCTCCTCTGCCAAAAATCATACCACCAGTTTGGACTAGATGAAGGTGTGACAGGGTGAACTGAATATGTCTATTAAAGAGAATTGCAATAATCCAGCCAAGAGACAATGAAAGCATGGATTAATGACTCCAAATCCCTGCTGGAAAAAGAAGAGGCTTAATCTTTGAGAGAGAAGCTGTGCATTTAGTGATTAATGTTACAACATGTCTAAGAAGTCTATTTTCTTAATACAATAACAACATGAAGACAAAAGGAAACTACAAGTAACTCAGACTTTGAAGTTTAAAGGTTCAGTGGCTCAGATAGGGTAGACTCTAAATGCAACAGCTCTCACATGGGTTATTCTTGAATTAATGCTGGCAATAAATACCTTAGGAAATATCATCTGCAATTCTTTTTGGGATTATAAGAAAAAACTTTGCCTTTTGGTAATTAGCTACACACTATGTTTGGCGAACAACAAACACTGCATGTCACCACAACCATGAAGCATGGTTGTGTCACCATCATGTTCTGGGGATATTTCTCAGCAGCTGGCCCCACAAGGCTTGAAAAGGAAAAGGGAAATCAATGGAGAAAAATATTGCTTTATTGTTTGATTCAGTCTGTCTGAGCTACAACTTAGGAAGGGAGTTGTTTTTCCAGAAAAATTCCTTTAAAGCAGAAGCAACAATCTAAACAGCAACAGTTGTTTTGAATAGCCAAGTCAAAGGTCAATTTTGTTGATAATTTGTAGCTGAACCTGAAAACAGATATTTACCATAACCCCTGAGCAACTTAAAACAAATTCATCCATTTTGTAGCAAGAAAAAATAAATGTATCACTTCCCTGATGCTTTATATTAACTTATTTGATAACATTTTGTAATTATCTGTTTTCATTTTTTCAAATTATTGTCAAAAAAACAACAACAAATAAACAAACAAATAATTCTGACCATGAGTGTAAAACCTCCAGAGAAGGGAAAACCTTGGAAGAGATTCAAATGAATTGACATGCATTCCAGTTCAATGAAAACAAAGCAGTCAAGTTCAGTTTAACAAGCCACTTGGCAGAGATGGGTAGTAACTCATTTATTCAGTTTCATTTCATGGACTAACTCTTTGAACAAAATGTTCTTCCAGCTATAGTTGCTGCACCAAGCTTTTTACCTCTACTTGGGTAATAATATTTTGAGGTTACATTTCTCTTACCTTGAGTAACTTCACTAAATGAGAAACAAAGATGTTCTAATCAAAAAGTGCATTTGATACAAAGCAAACCATCAATATTCATATTAAAGTTGAGACTTTTTGTGTGATCGCAAGTTTTATTATTACATTATTCTCTATCTGCTTAGCTTGCTGTCTCAATAGCAAGTCGATATGCAGTTAATGATGTATATTATCAACATCACTTTATGTTGTTCTATAAAGTGATGTATATACTCTTCTATGAACATTGCCTTCTTTAACCACTGGTTTCAAAAACTGTATGCTTTAAAAACAACTTGTTGGAAATGTTTGTTTTCTTTTTTGCCTGCCTGAATTAAATGGTGCTGTTTATTTCTAGTCATTCTTTATTTCATTCTTATACCAGAATTGTTACTTTTTCTGCCTGGTTATATTATTTTATAAATTAAATCAGATGTCATGTTCAAAGAATTAATCAAAACTTGAGTCACCTTTTTTATCAAATGTTTTTATTCTTACAGAAATAATTCCTTGATGGCTTTTCCTTCATATCTGGAAGTAGTGCTACTATTACTTAAGCACAATGTTTGGGTACTCTACCAGCCTCTGCCAAGTGTTAAAAAGTTATCAGTGTAGGAAAGCCATGCAGGCTGCATTTAGTCATTGATTGAAGCAATCACCCCCCCTGAGCAAACGTGTAAACTGCCTCATAGCAATTATTATTATTGAAGAAAAATTCCTCCATACAACTAAAAAGATAAATGCTTAGCCAGTAGTGCATTTCTACAGAAAAAGAAATGGTATTGTCTATGGCTTTGTCAGTAAAAGAGACATAGCTAAACACAGAAGAACAAAGTGTAACATTCATAGATGCAGTCAGAAGTTAATGAAAGTAATACCCCAGAGTCTGGCAATCCAGCCTTAATGTCTTAAAATATATTTTTCTTAATTCCTTCCTATGTTTTTCAGGCCAAAGCTGTGAATCAGGCCAACAATTACCAATGTGCACAGAGTAGATGCATAGCAAGTGAGAATTCCTTAACTTTGCCACAGTTTTAAAAGCCTTATTTATGCTTTCAAAAGCTTTCTTAAGCCTTAGTAAGGTTTTCAAAAGCAACCCCAGTTTCAGTAATGTGAGATCAAGCTTAATATAGCCATATGTGGCACATCTTCTTGCTATAAATTCAACCTTTCATAACAACTTCACCTCTTCCATGCAGGTACTGGCCTTACGGCTCAGATGGCTGCCAGACTCATGGTTTTCAGGGCTTCATGACAGCTCTTGCCAGCCTTCACTTCATAGCAGCTATTGCTTGGGACAGATACCATCAATACTGTACGAGTAAGTTGACTCCTGGAGGTAATGATCAGTGTCAAAACCTCACCCATTTCTTCTGCTGTCCTGCACAGAGTTAAACAGAGCTTTGGGATGATAGCTTGAAATTTGCCTCAGATTGCTGTTGATAACCATGATGGTAAAGAAGCAGAACATTTGTTATGATAAATGGGAGCATAGACAAAGAAACAAGCTGCCTTGTTCTTCTCTAAAATGTGATATATTTCACATGAGGATAACTATCATCTTTTTACCTATATCAGTTAGTTCCTCTGCTATAACCATAGTCTCTGAAAACAGTAGCCAATCAAGGGTAGTTTAAAAAGCTCAAGTCTTAAAGCATTCACGGGTATGATGAAAACAGACAAACTGAATCTTTCTTTATCCAGGGACAAAGCTGCAGTGGAGCACCGCCATCTCTCTGGCTGTATTTATCTGGATGTTTGCCGCCTTCTGGGCAGCCATGCCCCTCATCGGCTGGGGAGAGTATGATTACGAGCCTCTCAGGACTTGCTGCACACTGGATTACAGTAAAGGAGACAGGTGCTGCTCATGCACAACCTTTTGTCAATTTTCTGAAGAGAAATGTGCCTCGACTGTTTTTTAACATGATGTACATTTAAGCAAAGACAGACTTGAAGTTTTGTATAATGAAAGTGTGGAATGGCTTAATAAGTTTTCCATCAGTGATCATATAGATACATAAATGACATTGAAATGTATTATTACATCACACGGAAGTCTTTATTTCCTTGGCTGATATTTATTCCTCTTTCAACAGGAACTATGTTTCATACTTGATACCTATGAGCATTTTCAACATGGGCATTCAGGTGTTTGTTGTTCTGTCTTCCTACCAGTCCATCGCACAAAGATTCAAAAAGACTGGGAACCCCAAGGTAAGTAATGTTATAAAACATGATCCACCTGTGTTATTAGAACGTGGAGTCTTCAGTGAGAATTTCACATTCTCTGCAAGAGAAAGGATGGGAACATACACACAGAAATTCCACATTTAAAAGGTTAGGCCAGGATTTTAGAAGTTAGATTCTGCTAAAAGGTAATTAGCTGCAAACATATTTTACCTTTATAGTTGTAACTGATGGGTAAATAACTTTGAATTAGCTGTAATGGATGTATACCACCCACTAAAGCTACTCCAGTGTGCAAAAACATCCTAGAGGTTTATGATTTCTGATGTTTGTTTATTTTTTTGTTTTTTTATAGAGCATTTTTAGCACATTATTTTTACATATTTTTTAATTTATATTAGATGGTTACACTAACCATCTAATATAATGGATTATAATGGAACCATCTAATATAAAATGCTTTACATTTAAATGCTTTAAATGTAAAGCATTTAAAGAAATGCTTTACATGTTCCTTTCAGTTAATGTTTCACACAGGAAAATTGTTGGTGGAGCCCGATCTCCTACATCTATTTACCTTGTCATCATCAGCTTCTGTGTAAATAATTGCTCATTACAAATGTGATAATCAAATTAAGGTTGACAAAATAACATTCACATAAACCACCTCTGATGCCTTTGAGATTGGAGTTGATGTTCTTGGCTTCCTTTGGATTAACTGTTAGCCCAACTAATCTGGATTTATTCTAAGTAAGGAAGAATGTAATCTACCACAACTAAAATATTACTCAAGAAATCTATCTTCATCAGCACAGACAATAAGGTTTTATTTAGAGAAGAAAGAGCATAAATCCAATAGTCAGTTTGCAAGTAATGAAACAATAGCAACTGCTAAGTAAATCTTCACAAACAGACACTATAGAGCTTATGTCTATGCTCTGACAAGAAATCAGAATAATCCTCGATGTCAGGCATTTTCCTCACATGGACTCTAGTTAGAGTAACTAAGCACACTACAAAAGGCAAGCAGTGTAACATATAAGGATTGTTGCCTCAGGGGGAGATCAGGGCTTCACTGACACAAACTCTGAATATACCAAGTTGAGTAGAAGAGATCTGCAGGGGTTGAATCAGGTTGCCCCAGGTTATGTTGCATAAGCCCGTTACTCACAGTTGCCTGAACTTGCAGCGGACACTCTCATCGCAATGTACTAGGAGTAAAATTAAGCAAAGCAATTTTTCATCACACGCTTACTATTGTAAATTAACTTGCAACGATGACTATTTCGTAGGTGTCACAAGGTTCAAAAGTTCACAGGTTTCTAATTCATCCATAGAGGGAAGAGAAACTTATTTTGAAATGCCAAATGTAACTTTAAACTACAGAACTTTATTAAAGTCTCATGTTTGGAATTTGTCACTATGAAAAAATGCGTTCAATGAAGCAAAAAGCTTCATTAGAACCATTAGATAAAGTGAAGCTGAGAATAACATCTCCATTGACTCTAGTATTACAGCAATCTGTCCCTTCAGTCATTGGTTTTTTCTGATTTGTTTGGTATAATGATCTTATGACATACCTTTGTTCTCTCAGACATTATTCCAGGCATGTGATTATTCCAGCCTGCTAGAAGGAAAATCTCATGATGAATAGCATTCTTGTCTTCATCCCCGCCCCCCTGCCCCTCTGTCTGAATGGCTAACAAATCACTCTTCAACTGAAGTTTTGAGTTCTCCATTTTTATGCTTTTGTTACTATTGACCTGCAGTTTAACCCCAACACTCCTCTGAAGACTTTGCTATTCTGCTGGGGGCCCTACGGTGTTCTGGCTTTCTATGCTGCTGTGGAGAATGCAACCCTTGTTTCACCAAAGCTGAGGATGGTAAGGATAGTAAGCAGTGTGGTAGTGCATAAATGTGTGAGCTGTTTGGTATTTCAAATGGGATGTACTCACTAAGTAGTCTTTTAATCCGAAAGATCATAGCTCTAATTCAGGGGACTTGATGAGCCTTTTTTTTTACCCTGAGACTTTTTTAGAGCCACAAAAATTGCCTGACCTTTTGAAAAGCTTAACCCTTTTTTGCAGAAAGAGGATGAATAAATTTTTAAGGGGACGTTGATGTTTGGGAGAAAACAAAATATTTATAGTTTTCAACCTGGAGACAAGGAGAATAGAATGAAAAATATAATGCTAGTACTTTCAGTTTCATTCTGTTGTGGAAATTCAGTGCCAATTATTCCATGAAAAAACTGAAACATTGTTAAAATTTGCATTTGTTTTTGTATTCAAAAGATTAGTTTTCTCCAATGTTATTAAGACCGAGATCCAAAGAGCCACCTGAAACCTAATCTATGGAATCTGAGTTAATTATTTTTTTTTCTTCACCAAGTATTTCTTCATCTAAAGCAGGAATGTCAAACTCCAGTCCTCAAGGGCCGGTGTCCTGCAATTTTTAGATGTGCCTCTGCTGCACCACCTGAACAGAATAATTAGGTCATTAAGGCTCTGGAGAACTGATCTACACAAGGAGGAGGTAATTAAGCCATTTCATTCCAGCGTTTTGTACCTGTGGCACATCTAAAAACTGCAGGACAGCGACCCTTGAGGACTGGAGTTTGACACCTGTGATCTAAAGCATCTATGAAATCCAAGCAATTAAACTTTTTTGTACAACAAATTACCACATGACATCTCTTCAGCTCTGACATTCATGTACCGTTTGTCTCCACAGATCGCTCCTATCCTGGCTAAGACCTCTCCCACCTTTAATCCTCTTCTGTACGCTCTGGGAAATGAGAACTACAGAGGAGGCATTTGGCAGCTTCTAACAGGGGAAAGGATCGGTGTGCCTCAAATTGAAAATAAGTCCAAATAAACTACCTGCTATTGTAGATGTTTCTGTCTGTGGGAGTCTGTACTGTACAATGTGTCGTAAGCAGTGTGAACGTCTGCCTCTTGTACGCTTTACATTTGCTCTGGATTTGCTCCTGCATCACCTCTGCCACTGTGCTTATGTGAAGCTGGAAATATTCTAAAAATATATCATCATATATCATGTTATTTTTCATTGTCCCATATAGGATACAGGAAAACCACGAATGTGTCTCATTTTGTATCATATAGTTTGTGTTTTATTGGTTTAATTTAATTTCAACAGTTCATACATGGCTTTAATTTTACCTCATTCTATTTATTTTTGGTACGAGTTTCACCCAAATGTTCAAAATGTAGTTGTTGGACAACAAAATAAAAAAAAATACAGTTAAGCAAAGCATAGTTACAAACCCCTTTGTGCAAAACAGATTACCAATGTGCATCACTTACCAAAAACAACATAAATAAGCAATCATTTCAGCACTAACACTCGTTCTGGAACTTTTCTTTCTTGTGGAAGAACTACTATGTTGGAAAAAAAAGATCAAGTTGTCTGTGGCCAAGAAGAAAATCCCCCCAAAATAATCTAATTTTAGTTAAATAAGTTTTATCTTGACGTCAGTGGTCCTAAAGTGACGCAAGACGGTAATTTTGTTGTTGTTTTTTAAATGTAAAGGAGTGCAAAAGCCACATCCATTTCTTTCTGCTCTTCGACTGATCTCTGTATTCTGGGTGAAAATGCAATAGTCCTCTGAACAAAATGTCAATTTTTCAATACCTACACACACATGCACATCCACGCCCACACATTCAAAGATAAGATCAGAAATTATTAAGAACCATTAGATTAACTGGGAAGGCATCTTATTTTGACATTCACATACTTATTTTAAAGACAGATTTCAGTCAAGCAGCAAAATCAGTTTGAAAGAATGTATTACATTAGCTGAGCCATTGTATTGTTACACATTATACCTAATGATTGTTCTTTTGTGCTTTACTGTTCTCCAGTGTGTCACCCGATTAATTTCCGTGTTTACCATTTTGAACTTCAAACATCAATAAATAGATTTTTTTCACTTTTGTTTCTGCACACAAATTCTAGTTTACAAAGTCGTCCAAGTGCAATTTTATAAAAACACATTGTTATTTACTGGTTATTACATAATCAAAATTCATACAGTAGGTTTTAAAAACCAAGTATTCAGATCGTTTCGATATATTCAGTGTTACAAAGTATGTACAGTTCAGTAAATACGTCAATGGAAGTCAATGACCCTGAATAAAAGTTGGATATTTTTTAACATAAATACATTTTAATTTTTTAATACTTTATTAATACTTTGTGTTGTACATGCAATTGGTGACCAAAAACAAATATTGTACAGTCCAACAGACCCATTCAGACAATAAAGTCACATCTTATGAAATCTTTACTTATTGTATTACTTTGATGTGCACCTGATGATCAAAGCAGACATTGATAACAATCTGTAAGATGGGATTTGAATGTACACTGGATGTTGTCTGTACAAAATGCTCTAATAA
The DNA here is from genome assembly GCF_002775205.1 of Xiphophorus maculatus. Taxonomy (NCBI): domain Eukaryota; kingdom Metazoa; phylum Chordata; class Actinopteri; order Cyprinodontiformes; family Poeciliidae; genus Xiphophorus; species Xiphophorus maculatus. The sequence goes on along the minus strand of NC_036464.1, from coordinate 15,021,636 downwards.
AGTACTGCAGTCACTGGAAAAAAGGAAACATTTTGTGTTTTATGTTTATAGATGAATAATTATTTCTAAGCGTCTATTTCTCTTGTTATACAGTTGAGGTGTATCTAACAACAATTCACTACTAAGATGAAAATAGGTTTGCTCCAGTATTGTATATTTGTATGGGTGCACAAGTCAGTGTGGGTCATTAAGTTATGGATTTAAGAACAATTGATACTAGTAAGGTGAATGTTTTCGAAACTGTTTGTGTTTTCATTGTCCCCTTTTTAAGTGGCTTAGAGGTGCTTGTGTATTCAAATAAGGGTTCACAATGAGTTTGAGTCTTAAAATTTCAGACTTAAAAAACAATACATTGATTTTACTCAAGTAATATACAGTAAATGTGTTTTGTGTAACTTTTAAGTTAAAACCAAACTCTTCTCTCAAAATCATAAGAACATGCCATGGAAGTAAAAATGCTTTGAGATATGATGCAAAGGTTGCAAAAGGTCACAAGTCTTCTTTCCTGATGAAAAAGCCGAACTAGAACTAGAAACTGGAAAAAAATGCTGCTTATGGTTCAGTAAAATAAAAGCCACAAAGATCTATCTGTAGAATATATCCAGTATGCATTTACCACCTAACAAGAAGGAACATTCTTTTTAAATATTCAAACTAGTTTTATTTTGCAAATTTTAAGAGATTTTATGGAACAAGTGGCCTTTACTCATTAGCAAGTGAACTGGAAGAAGGGCAGAGAGAGAAGGGAAAGAAATGCAGCAAATATCCTGAAGCTGAGAGTCAAACTCAGAGCAGCTGCTTTGAGGTCTGTAGTTTCCATATATGGCGCTCCTGATCTACCGCTGTGTCTCTTGGCACCCTGATTTTATTTTGTTCTTCTTCATATATTCTGACTTCCAAATCAATTCACTGTTAGTTGGGGAGAGAGGACTTTGACCACATCAACCTGAAGTGTTGAGTGTCACTATTCACTGGAGTTTCAGGGATTTGAACAACATTATGCAAGCAATATCAATAATAATAAAAGACCAGCAATATCAGTTTATTTTTAAAGGCATGCATACTCTATTATATGAAATTTAAAAAAAAAACATGAGAAAAAAAACTGAACAAATTAGTGTTTTTTTTTTTTTTACAAACTCTAAACTCTGGTTATACAATGAGTTAAGATTTTAAAACTAGATACTTTATTAAATTATTAATAAAATTAATAAAAATCTAATTTAAGGAGATTATTAGTAGCTAATATTAATGTGTCATCATAGATGATGCGCAGAGATTAATTATTTAAAACATACAGGCTTAACATTTTACATCACATAACTGCTGGATTATGTTATACTTTGAATCCGAATGTCTGGCGGGAGAGCAGGGTTTGCTTTTTTCATCCGCTTTCCCTCTCTTACAATCAAACATATTCAGGTACTTAGAGTTCACTGAGGATTATGTCTGGTCAACCAATGAAGTTTTCATATGGGCTTTTTGAGAGGATTACATAGCAATATGAGCACAGGGTGCAGCAGAAAGAGAGAATCTGAGGGAGGGAGGACTGTTCGAGAAGAAAAATGAAGCAGCATGAATGAGAGCCATTTTCCAGAGAAAACAGCATTCCATCATCAGCCCAATCAATGTGGAGGTGATGTTGTGGTATTAGCATAGATTGCATTGTGTTATTGATATTGTTTTGCTTGCCAAACACCATATCAGAGTAAGCCAGCTCTGCCATTAAACAGCACGATAATGAAATAATTTGTTGCATATGCTGAAAATCACATTTCCCCCAAACTGCAATGGACCCTGTTACTTTACAATAAAGAAAAAAGAAACAGTTTTTAAACTGAGTTGCAAAATCATTTTTGAAAAAGATCGGATTTTTTCTGGCACACCTTGTCACAGGCTTGAAACGGTCATGATGAAATGAGGTGAAATGTCAAACTGGCGCCTCAGGTTTACCAAAGTCTACTTCTGTGAAAGGGACTGTTTGATGTGAAGCTGATTATATAACAGCAGATACTTGCACAGCCATTCAGTATCTCTTGCAAAGCAGCCACAGAAAAATCCATTCTAAAGCTGAGCACAGCAGATCCCAAGTCAATCCATAGAATCTGAGAAGTCCCACTAGTTTGCTGTATACAGTGAGTACTTTATCTTAATGTATCATATTATATTAATTTTACTGAAAAGCATTCCAAAATCTGTGGACTTTGAGCTAGCATTTTTGATTCTGCTTGCAAAATTGCATTTTTTTTGGGATGTACCAAGCAATATTCTAATCCTCTCTCTTTAAAACTGTTCAGTTAAACATCCCAGGCCATTAAAACCAACCAAACACTGTGATCCCTCGGCTAGTCAGTTAATATTTGATGTCATGTCCATGCTGCATGTTGGCTGCTGTAGGTTGGGGATTTTTGCCTGGCTGCTAGAAATTAATACTTTGGCAAATGCTCATGACTACATGGTTATCTTGAATCTCCTGATCAAGCTTCAAATCACATCAGCGCAGATTCATTAAAACTAAAAACCGAAAAGTAAAAATAAAAATCTAATAGAGCGCTGAATGCATTTGTTTATCTGTCTCGTTTCTGAGTGCATGCGTGCATGTGTTTGAGATACAAAGAGATTAAGTCCAGCGCAGCCTCCTGGGTGAACCAGCAGCCAATGCTGGAGTTTGGACCTTCATGGCTCTGCCTGTAAGCTTTCCAGCTACAGTATGTTCACCAAGGGAAACAAATGTGATTATCAAAGCTGCTCGCCATCTGATGTAACATTTAGTCTAAAAATAAAACAGAAACCTGTTGAGCCTCCTTTTGGTTTGAATCCCAGGATTTATTAGCCAGGTCTTAACTTGTGTACGTCACACAAAATTTTATGAGGGGAAAACAATGATCTGAATTGTGGTTTGTTTTTGTGGATGCCAACAAATGTAGTTGGGGGAAGTTTCTGGCTTATTCCTTTCCGCTACCGCTTTTTATAAGTCTACCATTTTCCAAACACTGTCCACTCATCTGAATAGGACAGAGGAAGGATAGTGTGTGAGAAAGCTTCCCCAAGTGAAATCTAATTTTGTCACAAAGGCAAAATAGTTTCCAGGCCCACTTAGAATGAGTTGATTATAATTTAGAATACACTCATTTTGCTCAAAGCAGTAGGAAGTTTCAGGGGTTCAGGTCAAATGCTAACATTTTGTTCTGATATTTTAGATATCAGTGAGTAATAAGGCATGAGGTCAATGTCTATAACAATGTTACATGTGTGTTTGCGTTGCACTATGATAGACTTGTGACCTGTCCAGCAAAAACGTACCCACTGACCAACGGAAATAAGCACCAGACGACAGAAAGCCTCCCACTCCCCATCCATACCCCTCACTATGCCACATCACTCAACTCTGCATGCTTTACTCAACTAATAAAAACTGAATAACTTGATGACTGGAAATAAAAGGGGTATGAGGACATCTGGTGGCTGAACAATAACATAGTTTGTTTTATCAAGTGGAACTGCAAAATAACAAAATAGATGTTGAAACCTATTTGTTTACTCCTTGGTGTGGCAGAAAATATGTGCACACAAATCTCTGCTTCAACGACTTTTGCTTCAAACGAGGCTGATGCTAAATTGAATGAATGTATGGAAACTGAATAATTCCTAGATTGTATTAATGCAAACATTTTTCTTGTACATCGTCTTCTCTATATAACCTACTCAGCTGCACAATAATGTTTTAAACATGTGCTTGTTATTTTTTTTAATAGCACACTCAGATCATTGAAATGATAGCACAGTATTATTTTACTTATGTTGTAAATTTGAGCCTTAAGATGCAGTGTTTTATTCTTATTTTTCATTTTCTTTTACCTTTGTCTGAATAGTCACTTATCTTAATGAGCTGCTGTGACACCCACATTTCCCCAATAAAGTATATTTCTACTCTATCCCATTCTATTCTGTTTTTGCCATTATGATAAGAAAATGCTCCTGCCTCTCTTTATCTGGTTTCCATGGCTTTATGTACATAATTCACCTCTCACATTTATATGATATTTTTGAATGTCTTCATGTTATCAATCCTAGCCTGTGCCTTTCTTGTCCAATGACATTAACAAAAAGAGCAATAAATGATTCAAAATTGACTATGAAGGTGAGTTATTTATGAATGAAAAGCATCTGTGAACATCATTCTTTTTCAATTCTTGTCACAGGGCATGGACCATTCCAACACATGAATATGATTTGGCCTAAACTATTTCACTTTATCTATGTCTCTGTGTTAATGCTGTTTAAGTCGCTGGAATGTTTTCTAATAGGATTGTTTCTCTTGATCTGTCTGCCATCACCACTGTCTCAGGATTTCTTTCTTCTCTCTAATAAAGGACTAATTCAGTGTACACAAATTGTTTAATCAACACATTCCTCCACCCAATGAAATGAAACACTCTCATCTGACAAAAGTCTTTTTTGTGTGACCAGTAAGTTTACATGGATTGAATAGTGCTGCAGAGAAGTTCAAAGCTAAGGATAGTATTTTAGGATTTAATGGTGCTTTAAACTCGACAGCTTAATCTGTCTACTGAGCTCCTTTGTCTTCAAGATACTGTTTTTTCCCCAATGTTCTCTAACCAATCTCTGAAGCCTCCGAAGTACAACTGGATTCATAGCGAGACTAAATTTACTAATAAGTGACTCATGCAATGGATTTAAAGTATTTTAATTAAGCAAATAAAGTCATTTCCTATCCAAAAAGTCTACCCCAAAAACGGAGGCCGTAAAAGTTTGCAAAATCCGTCACTAAGTGCCCGTACCAAAACTCTGAAGAGAATCATACAAAAAAGATTCGGCAACAGCTGCATAGCCCTGTTTGTGTCAGTAGATGGCAGTGTAGACAAGCATTTAAACTCGTCCGTGAGCGGCGTATTCAAGAATATACATGGATGGGTGGATGAATGAATGAATGAATGAATGAATGAATGAATGAATGAATGAATGAATGAATGAATGAATGAAAAACAGTGTTTTGTGCATCTTATATTACGCATGAACATCAGAAAAGAAAATATATTATTTCATTAGTTGGAGAGGTTATTTTATTTGTTTATTATATTCTTTTACCTTTATGTTATTTCATGTTGAACCTCTTTGACTCACCCCAGCTCTCTTCCCTAAACGATTTCAAGTTTGCATATTTCTGTTTCAAACAAAGGCTATAATTTTTTTAGACCATGAACACCACGCTACTACTTATCTGGAGCTAACAATAGCGTGTTCTTACCAAATATGAGGATTTCTGGTATGTTGAAAACAAAATATCCTAAGGAAGATTAAGATATTTGAACTTTCGCATCATATCTAATTCAACTCTTAAAATTCTGCTGTGGCTTTTGGTTCGGTTATCTTAAAATGAACCCCATCTCAAGCCAACACCTTAGAAAACGTTCTGTTAGGGCCTCTGCGAAAGTCGCAGACTAAAACAGACTTTTCGAGAAAAGTACGTGTTAAAAGGCGGTCAAGAAGAATGTGTAAGATTTAAATAATTACATTTTCAGATGTGGGGAGATATTTGTTTGGTCACAATTCACAAACGGAATAAAAATCCAAGAGTTTATAGTTGTTTTTTTATTTATTTATTTTTTGTATAAAATTATGACAGGCTGATGACCTTAGTGAGTTCTGCACAAACTGAAATCCTTCCGGTCCGGCATTAGAACGGGAGAAGAAAAAGATAACTTTGGAGCTGTCCACTTGCGTGTGGTGCTGAAAAGATACGTTTCTGTAATTAATTTGTGTACATTTCGCTTACGTTTTGTTGTTATATTCTTAACTACAAGCTTGTTTTTATCTCCTAGATATCCATTCTAAGTTGCCTCAAAAATAAATTCTGTTTGCTGCTGTATAAGATGTTTTAACTTCTTAACGAAAAAAAAAAGAAAAACAAAGACTCCTGAAAAAGCATCTGCAGCTCTGCTTTGATGCGACTGACTGGACAGCAGTGCGCACTCGGGATTTTGTGTTTAATTAGCATAAAAGATCTGCTGGAGAGCAGCAGGACGGTGCGTCACAGCCATGGACCAAGATGGGAGGGGGCGGGGGGGATACCTATGGGAGTCAACAAGCAGCTGTGTGTATTCTTTCCATCAGCCGACAAAACCCGAACCCGGATGATGTGAAATAATGACTTAGCTCAGCGTGTTACAGGTGGCTGGAGACAGCTGGGTGCGACCGGGAGCCGACGGGACGCAGCAGCAAAAACGGACCGCCGATAGAGCCGCTGCGCTCCGGATGAAACCTTCAACTTGTGAGTCTTGGAGTCCGGAACCCGCGCGTCACCTGACGGGATGTGAGGCTATGAAGCAACAAGAGGGAATGGTGATAAAACCAGTCCAAGTCACGGAAGTGGAAGAAGGCGTCCAAGGAAAGGACAGCGCAAGGGACGGAGAAGAGGTAAAGGAGCGGAAAGTTATTCAGTTCATCGGGGAAGCAGAGGCAGAGCAGATGTGCGTAATTCTGTAAAACAAACTCGGGGAGAAGAATTTATACATCAAAAAAGAGAAGAAAAAAACATGGAGCCAGAGGGGATCACAGCGGAGCAAGCTACTAATGTGGCACAATCTGCTGCCTCCAAACTGTCCCAGATGGGCGAAAGAACTAAACAGCTGGGCAACGTTATCCAAGACCCAGAACGACAGAAACGCATAATTCTCATAATAGTGTGTGTTGCACTTTTATTAGACAACATGCTTTACATGGTAATTGTGCCAATTATACCCGATTATCTGGAGGGGCTACAGAAAGCAGCGGATCAGGAACAGTCAGCTGCTGCGCCGCACTCCAACTCCACCAACAGCACCATCCACAGAGCGGCCGAGGGAAACTTCGACCTCCAGATAGGCGTCCTGTTCGCCTCTAAGGCCATCCTGCAGCTGCTGGTGAACCCGCTGAGCGGCACCTTCATAGACAGGGTGGGCTATGACATCCCGCTGTTCATTGGGCTCAACATAATGTTCCTCTCCACCCTCACTTTCGCCTTCGCCGAGAACTACGCGACCCTGTTCCTGGCGCGCAGCATCCAGGGCCTCGGCTCGGCTTTCGCGGACACCTCAGGGATCGCTCTCATCGCGGACAAGTTCACGGAGGAGTCCGAGCGAAGCAAAGCCCTGGGCATAGCCTTGGCTTTCATCTCTTTCGGAAGTTTGGTTGCACCCCCCTTCGGAGGGGTCCTGTATGAATTTGCGGGAAAGCAGGCGCCTTTTCTGATCCTGGCCTGCATCTGCTTCACTGATGGAGTCCTGTGTCTGACTGTGCTCAAGCCCTTCTCCAACAGGGAGAGGGAAAACATGCCCGTGGGCACCCCGATCTATAAGCTGATGATTGACCCATACATAGCTGTGGTGGCGGGAGCTCTGATCGTCTGCAACATACCTCTCGCCTTCCTGGAGCCAACCATCGCAAACTGGATGGAGGAAAACATGAATGCCAGCGAGTGGGAGATCGGCATGACTTGGTTCCCTGCGTTCTTCCCGCATGTGTTAGGGGTTTATCTCACTGTGAAACTTGCAGCCAAGTACCCTCACCTGCAGTGGTTCTACGGGGCCATAGGCATGGTGTTCATAGGGGCCAGTTCCTGCACGGTGCCGGCCTGCAAGAACTTCGGGCAGCTCATGATCCCGCTGTGCGGCATTTGCTTCGGCATTGCCTTCGTGGACACGGCGCTCCTGCCTACGCTGGGCTTCCTCGTAGATGTGCGCCACGTCTCAGTGTACGGCAGCGTGTACGCCATAGCGGACATCTCCTACTGCGTTGCCTACGCCTTGGGGCCCATCGTAGCCGGTCAGATCGTGCACAACTTGGGCTTCGTTCAGCTAAACTTGGGCATGGGGCTCGCCAACGTCCTTTACGCGCCGGCGCTGCTTCTGCTGAAGAACGTGACGCAGATGAAGCCTTCTTTCTCAGAGCGCAACATGCTGCTGGAGGACGGCCCCACGGGTCTGTACGACACGATTAAGATGGAACAACGGGAGAAGAAGAGAAAAGGTCTGTGCACAACAATTGATGAGAGCGGCATCGAGACTTTTGTCCAGCGCTCTCACTCGGAGGAGGAATCATCAGGAGGAGAGTACGCGTAAAAAAAAAAAAAAAGAAATAGATAAAAAATAAAGACCTTAAGCTGTATGTGAAATTTAAAAAGTGCCAATGTGTGTATACGTTTTGATTAAGATTGTGAAAATATATCAGCGTGCGACAATACCTGTGGGTTTTGTCCAATCGAGTGGTCGCAACTTTGTTTTAAAATGGGAATTTAGTAAAAATGAAAAAAAAATAAAAATGGTGAGATTAATGTCTGTCCATCTTCTGATCACTGTAACAGAATCTGACTCTTCAGGGAATATTGTGCAAACGTGTTTTAAGGAAATATAATGTATGCGTCTTTAAATGCCATCTGTAATCATGTTGCTTATGAATGAAATATGCAAACTAGCGTGTTGAAGGGCAGAAATACGGGAATTACCTGGAATCTGCCTCTTGTGGAGAATTTACACTCTAATTTTAAATGAATTATGTGCTTCTGGAATGCAAAGCCTGAAATGATCTGTGACTGTACATACATGTATATTCATGTACATAATTAAAAGAACAATATGTGAACTATACCGATGTTTTACGTCGTTTATTTGTGCAGTAACCTCGATTATTATACAGTCTGATATATTATCAATTCTTTTAAATCAAGAGGTAGCAAATGTTTTTCTGAAAAATACAAAAAATGTAAAACATGAATGCATGTAAGGGTTGTATTTTTGCAGACATTCCAATATACATAAACTATAATCATACAGTAAACTAAAAAGTTATTTTGTAAAAAGTGACTAATTGTAGTTTTTGGTAATGTTCAAAAGAAGATTTAAGACATTTTAATTTCTGATATTGAAAATGCTAATCTTTTCAACAGGAATAAACAGTTTCACGGAAACAGTGAAAAAAACGAAGTAAACTGGCAAGTGTCTAATGAAAAGGTGTTAAGATCTGAGTTGCTGACTGTTGCCTAAATAAGGTGGAGTGACAATCAGAGTTGTCAAACAAAGTTCTCGGCGAATAGTAGGACTTCTGGGAGGAGCCAGGCTGCCTGGAGGCTGAGGGATCCTCTCAGCATCTCTCTTGAGCCAGCAACGGAGTTGTACTGATGCCATGAAAGGGAGGAGAAAAGATGCTCAAAATGACAAAGGACAGAAATTGACAAATTTGGATGATTTTTTTTCTTCTATTCTACAAAAGACTTCAAGTTATGATGAATCGTCATAAATGCCCTGTCCGAGCCTCAGGAGGAGTAAAATTTTCTTACTGTATGTGAGGTGAGTAAAATATTGTATCTCTTTTCATTGATTGTTCTGGTTTCGCAGGTATTTTAGTTGAAAGAAAATGAAGAATAATGATTAGATTTTGTTGATTTAATTTATTTTTATTAGTTAATTTTTTTTATTTCACCAATTCACCTTAGTCAGGTGATATTTTTTAACATTTCTATGAAAAGGCCAATGTTTTATGAAGGAATATTACACTATTTTATAAGTATATTACATTATTATATTATATGTCTTCACATTGTGTGACAAATTCATATGTTGCACTACTTTCAAAAAACTAAGACTTAGGTAAATCTCAAAGACTTTCAACCTCTTGATGACCCTTCTTGGTTTTACGCACAAAAGGTGTAAAACGATTCAATACATGTGTTACTTCTTCCTTCTATTCTAAAGACCGACATCCGAATGTAGTCTGCTGAACATTTTGGTGGCTTATTTACACAGAAGCATCATAATAAAAAAAAGTGTTTTAAAAAGCCAAATGAAAGAAGAGAAATGCAAATAAGATCATTTATATTAAAACAATGGATACAATAAAGGTTTTCTCCCTGCAATACTATTCTTTTATAAAAGCATCATTATATACTACACCTTCAAAATGTAGTTATAAATTGAAAATTTAAACTCTCATGTCTCCACCTTCTTGACAGTCACCGCGTGTCACCAACATGCCAATCCGGAACCAAGACACTTTCAAAGATTCTGCAAGCGGAGATGTAAATATGGTTTTTAGTTGCATTTAAATGTGAATGAAACAAACATTTGCAAAATAAAATGTTGACTAATGCCTGAGAAATCTCATAGTTATTGAAGTGAAATAAGGAAAAGAAAAAATGTGAATTGTGTTGTCAGATAGAATAAACTAGGAATTTTCTAGATGAAATGAGTGATTGATTAAGCTATTTAGTTTCAGGTTTTTATGGGTAATGTGTTGCTAAAGCTCACTGACTCAAATACATTGCCCAGGCTCTGCCAAAGCTGCCGTTGCCCAGCCTCAGTGAGACACTGGACACATACCTGAAATGCATGAAGCACCTGCTCACTGAAGAACAATTCAACAAGACCCAGAGCATCGTGAAGCAATTTGGAGCTCCTGGAGGAGTAGGAGAGCTGCTGCAGAGCAAACTTGTGGAGAGGAGGGAGAAAAAGGCAAATTGGGTAAATAAAACTTTTTATAAAGAATTGGAAGTCATGTACTTATTTAAGAATTAGAAATCTAAAAAGATATTGCTGGAAGATTCATTTATCGACATAACTTATACTTGACCCAATTTGAATAACTTAAAGTACACTCAGAAGAAGTTTTAACCAAATTTTTATGATAATTGAAGGCGCATCTCTATGATCTGGAATGTGTTTGATTATTTCAATAATTCCATTTAAAAAGGGATCATGTTTTATACATATTCAAAGCAGAGTGATGCATTTCAAGTGTTATACTTCTGTTGAAATTCAACATTTAAGGTTTATTTTGAATAAGGTTATTTGATATTAGACCAATGAAAAATAATTTTCATTACAAAAATGTCAGTCTTCTGAAAAGCAAAGTGACTTCACTCAAAACTGAGCTCATTTTGTATGAATTGCAGCACAACGTAGAGGAGATCAACCTGTGGCTCCACTGTAGGTCTTATGGAAGCACAGGTTGCCTTTGAAGTTGCCTGCATTTCTAGTTGTGTTATTTCTCTAGCTGCCTCTTGAAATTACCTTTAACCCCAAACATTTGTCCTTCCACTCAACTTTAATTGTCCTTGTCCACAGCCTTCTGTAAACAGATAGCTTCATCAGCATTTGTGCCTTAAACTCCTTTTGGACAATATCATTTACCATCTGCTGGACAACAGTCCCAGCAATTAGTGTTCCTCATGATTGCACAGCCATATTTCCACATTTCTGTATTAAAAATGAAACTTTGTTGCTTTTTTGTAATCTGATAAATTTCATTATAATTATTCTTATCTGACATCAATTATCAACAAAAGTATTGTCAGAAATAAGAAATATTGAAATATTTTACTGTGTGTTTTGAATTGATGTATCTTGTTTCACTTCTTTAATTTCTGAACTAAATTCATTTTCTGCTTTGAGATGGAACTGTGCTTCTATTCATATTTAGATGTCTTTTTTGCAATTTCTTCTTTTGTTTGTTTGTTGTTTATTTCATGCAAAATCTTCCAGGTTTATGACTACTGGCTGAATGACATGTACCTGAACAACAGACTGGCTCTGCCCATCAACTCGAGTCCTGCAATGGTTTTTCCCCAACAGAACTTCAAAGCTCCCATTGACTCTTTAAGGTTTGAAACAAATGAAACAGTTTTAAGGACAGGACTTAATGTGTGTGGTCTGAGCTTTAAAACAAAGCATGGTTTCTGTTTCTAGGTTCGCTGCACACTTGATTTCAGGAGTTTTGGAGTACAAGACGCTTCTTGATGCGTAAGTCACCATGAAATTATCCTGTTGAGAAAAATACTTAATGACAGTCATAGGCATGCGTTCCCATGTGTAGTCGTGCCCTGCCTGTGGATTACGCCCGGGGCCAGTTGTCTGGTAAACCTCTATGCATGGAGCAGTACTACCGCCTCTTTACATCATATCGCCTACCGGGGCCTGACAGGGACACACTGGTGGCCCAGGAAAGCAGCGTAATGCCAGAGCCTGAACACATCATTGTGGCTTGTAAGAACCAGGTGAGACACAAAGAAACACATAACTAAATTTATTAAACAGCAGTTGTATTAAAACCCAATCCAAAGAAAGTATCTTGGTGGTCTGAGTGAAGAAGCAGGACAGAAGCTTGATCAAATTATTTAGAGTAAAACCAGATCTATTAATTTTATTATTGTATCTAGTGTGATGATCTTGGGCTATTTCAGCTCGCAGGTTCATGTTCAATAATGTCAGAAGCCCAAAAGATGAATTTGTTATTTAACTGAGCATATCTAAGGACCAACAAGGTTTCTTTGTTCTTGATGGTAAAGTTATATGATGATATTTAATGATTGGTTTAGGGAGAAAAATAGATCATTTTTATCTGTTGGATTGGTTGCAGAGTCTAGCCTTAAAACTCAGAGGATCTTTGAGATGTAGAAAATACTTTCTAAGAAAAACAAGAACAGACAAGCAGCTGGAGCTTTTGATACAAGTATATTCAACTCAAAATTTATTGAAAGAATAATGTCACCAAATAGAATCGATAAAATTATTTCTTGGATTTTGTACACTTTAAATTTTGTGTTGTGTTCATGAAATCTACCAGGTCTACATTTGATATAAAGGAGATTGCAGATGAACCAGTGCATTAAAAATTTGCGTATGTCTGATCTGCACCTTTGCAGTTCTTCGTTCTGGATGTGGTGATCAATTTTCAGAGGCTGAATGAAAGAGATCTGCTGACTCAGCTGGAAAAGATATCCAAGATGGCTGGCAGTGAGGATGAGCCTGTTCCACCTACTGGTCTTCTCACGTCAGATGGACGAACAGAGTGGGCGGAGGCTCGCAGTGTACTAATGAGAGGTACATTTTTTACAGAATCTGAACTTTCTTATAAAAATGTTTCCAGCAATGAGTGTATAGCACAAAATCAATCAAAATCATTTTTCTACTTGACAACTCAGTATGTTTTTTAACCCCTTCACCCTCACCCCTGGAAAATACAATGGAAAAACGGAACGGCAGTCAAGGGCACGTTAAGGGGATTAACAATTGTTTTTTTTTACTTGGGATTATGAACATTGAATGCATTTGAGGGATAATAGAATAATACAAATTGGTAAACTTGAGTGACAACTGCTTCCAGTCTGACAAATATTCTCTCAAGTTTTCGTTTGGAGTTATCACTCCTTTAAAAGATACAAAATGGTATTTTAAAGCAATAACATTCTGGTGGGATTGTGATCATTTACAAACACACATTATCCAGACTCTCTCTATTGAATCAATCAGCCCTTGATTTAACAAATGGCAACTTCTATGGGCTGTACGATTTTGGATCAGAGCACAGACACACACAGAACCAAGAAGAAGACCAACTGGATTTATCGAGCTTAATCAACTTGTTAAAGATGTGGTTGGGAGGGATTCATTTTCACCAGATATCTAATAGTTTTGTGTTTGTAAAAAAACAAATATTTTAAGTATTTATTTTTTTTACTAAATTTATTGCAAAAATATTAGTGTGATTACTACTAGTTTAATTCTTGATTTGACTAGTGACTGCTAAGAGTAACTATTTAAGATTTAATTGAGTGTGAATATTGTGATTTTTACATAAAGATGTTTCTAAAAGAAATAGATCTAATTTCTGTCCATGGCATCCAGTTAGAACTCAAAGATTGAGAAAATAATCAACTTCGCAGTTTGATTACGGCTAGATTTGAGACTGGAAGGAATTTTTATTGAAAAGCAAAACTTTAGAAGATCAAAATATAGCTATGACATTTTTCTTCCAACAGAATCAACCAACCGAGACTCCCTGGACATGATAGAGCGATGTTTGTGCCTGGTTTGTTTGGATGATGCAAGTGGAACTGAGCAAAGTGATACGACACGCGCCACAATGATGCTTCATGGAGGTGGGCCGAGCAAGAACGGAGGCAACCGCTGGTACGACAAGCCGATGCAGGTCAGTGAGCAGAATCCCTTTAGTTTTCATTATTATGTGTCAAAGAACTTTGAGTTAACATAACAGCCCAATGCAAAGCAGTAGTAGCCAGTGTTAATGTGAAGGTAGATGAGGAAATTTAAAATCAATCCTGAATGAAAACCTGTTAGAGACTGAAGGCTTTGAAACTAGGGCAAGGTTCACATAAACATTCAGCCAGAGCTATGTTGGAATGACTTTGGATCAAAGCATGTTTATGTGTTAGAATGGCCCAGTTAAAGTTCAAGTAAAAGCTCAAAGTTAACTGATTAAAAAAATGAAACCATGCATCTGTTTTTTTGTTTTGAAGTGTTGTGCTACTTTGCGTTGGTCTATTAAACAAGTACACACCAATTAAAAAAATATCTTCTCTGTGTAATTTCAGTGTGACAAAGTTCAAGGAGTATGACCATTTTTGCGAGATACTGTTGCTTATAAAGCCATGTGTTATTTAAAAATGAATTACTGGATTAACCTGCTTTTTTCATGAAAAGGAAAATTAAACGATTAAAGATCCTTTTGTACTTCCGTAACGGCATTCAATTTATTTTGTAAATCAATGTAAAAGTAATGCTTGAAGGAATGAAATTGGAGAACTTAAGTTTGCATTTGAAATTTTATGTTCAGTTTGCAGCAGATTATCAGTTTTTATTTTGACATAAATGTTCATATAACACGTTCAGACATTGATAAATCACTTTTACAGGAGAAGTTCAAGGCTTCCTTTTAAATTATTGCTTCTTCTGTGCAGTGTGCAGATGATACTCTCCTAAAGAATTAAACAACACACCTGCACTGAACTGAAGTGTCAAATTATCTTAAGCATTTGATGAATCCCACTTAAAGGCTTCTTTTTCAGTTTATTGTAGGAGCTGATGGCTGCTGTGGAGTCGTGTGCGAACACTCTCCATTTGAAGGAATTGTTCTTGTGCAGTGCTCAGAGTATCTCCTTAAATACATGTAAGAAATTATTTTTTTATGATTCATAACAGATACCAAATTCTTATTAAAGCAATGCTATTTTTTTTTCTCTCCCCATGTGACATCAGGATTGGCAGCCCATCAAAGCTGGTCAGGGCTGCAAGTGTAAGCGAGCTGCCTGCGCCACGCAGACTGCGCTGGAAATGTTCTCCAGAGATGCAAAAACTTCTCACCTCCACTGCTGACAAGCTCCACAGGTTTATATTCACTCCGGAACAATGGAATTCAAAATGTGTTTTGTGGATATTTGTTTTCAATGCGCTGCAAAGTGTGTTCCCCTTTTAATCAGACTGGTGCAGAATCTGGACATGAACGTCCACAAATTCTCTGACTATGGGAAAGAGTTCATCAAGAAGCAGAAAATGAGTCCAGATGCCTACATCCAGATTGCTCTACAGTTAGCATACTATCGGTAAGAAAAAAATGAAAGGTCGTCATTTCTTATGTTATTTTAACTCATAAATTAGGATTTTTTTTCCTCTGGTTTTCACTATAGGTGTCATGGCAGAGCGGTGTCGACATATGAGAGCGCTTCAACGCGTCGCTTTCAGCAGGGCAGAGTTGACAATATTCGCTCAGCCACACCTGAAGCTTTGGCCTTTGTAAGAGCGATGACTGATAGGAAGCTCATCTCAAGAGTAAGATGATTCAAAGAGTTGAAACTAGATACTTACGTATAAACATAATTTTTCTCACAGCTTGACATTAATTTAGACAATCATTTTTTGTGTTTGGTAAAGTAAAAAGTGCATTTTACTTGGTAAATTCCAGATTAATAAAAGAGGGGGAAGGTTTTTAAGGACCTTTTTTTTTAAATTAAACGTTAAATATTTCCATACACTAAGATTAGCATTTTCTGATAGATTAATCCACAACACTTGAGTTTAATGGAGGCATCTTTGTGGATATATTTTATGACCTCACCTCAAACACACCACTTCCTCAAGTGACAGTAAGAAAATATTGAAAGAAACCCGGCAAGATGTCACAAAGAGCATTGTGGACCAAGAAAGTGCTACTTTCATTTGTTAGGTTATATTAAAGTATCAACCACAAGAGAATGTCCAGCCGGAATTTGTGCAAAATGTGACCTTTAACCCTGATCAAAAGCAAAAGACCTCATACGCTGACTGATGCCGATATTTGGCAAAGTGCTTTTTTCCACCGTGAAAAAGACCTGTTGTGATTTGGACCTGAAATCCCACTCAGAGAAGAAGAAGCCATCATTCAAAAGCAACACAAAAAAGCCAGAAACCCTCAAAACATCCGCCAGGAAGGTAAGCCTTGGATACAATAAGCTTTTCCAAATGGACAAAAATCATATGGCTACATCAATAACTTCAGCTGAAGGACAACAAAGTCACTGTCTTGGATTGGCCACCACAAAGTACCATTGAAAAGGTGTGTGTGAGCAAGGCAACCTACAAACTTGACTCAGTAACATCAGGAGTAAATCACCAAAATTACAGTAAACTCATGCAAGAAGCTTGTGGAAGGACACACACATTTTTCAAAATTGTACAGTTCAAAAGGCAGTTATAATAAACCAAAAATAAATATAAAATTCTGAACTAGAAAACAAGAAAAAAAAAACATTTATTCAGAAATGTATCTCACTCATTGTTCTTGTATTTGGCAAAAACATAATAATGGTGAAAATCTTAAAAACTGCAGTGTTTAATCTTATTTGACATTAGTGAGAAAAAAGTTTGTTTCATTTTGTTCGGTGTAAATCAATGAATGGTTTCAAATGTGTTTAATATTTCTGGTATTTCTGGTATATTGCTGCAGAATCAGTCTTGCTCTTATTTGCACTATTATTTTTAGGACATTATAAAGTTTACTGTTAACAAAATAGCAAATTATTAATTGCTACCCTCTGCATGGACAGGAAATGGAGAAGATGGAGTTGTTGCGATGTGCCATAAATGCACAGACAAAGTATACTGTTATGGTAACCGTTTTCTATCATATCATTTCTACTACAACATTGAATTATTGAATAACTACAATAACATACCTTTTTTGTGTGCATTCTTCTAGGCAATTACTGGGATGGCAATAGACAATCACCTGCTGGGTCTGCGTGAGGCAGCTCGCGAAATGAAAATGGAGAAACCTGAGATCTTCAAAGACGACAGTTATCTCATCAGTAATCACTTTATTCTCTCCACAAGTCAGGTGATTTCAAAACAATTTTACAATGCAATACACTTTCAGAAGTATAATTTTATTGTAAGAAATCTGCCAAGTAGTGAGAGATATATACAAAAATATAAAAATATTCTGACGCTTAAACAAACACAACTAAACAACTAATGTTAGGAATCCCTTTCTAAATTAAATTAACATTTTAAAATTAAGCCACTCTCAGAAGCCCAGTGAAGTTCAGTATGGTGCCTCAATAGGATGCCCACTGTGTGATAAGTCCAGCCAAGAAATGTTCTTTTCACTAAATATCTTAAAGTCATCTCTCAGTGGTATTTTAATGAAACTGAAGTGATTGGGAACAGAGTCCTGAAGTAACTATTGCCTAATATCATTCAGTATAACCATGTAGCTGACCATGTATGAGCAGCTACATCCAGTCCTTACATCACTAAGTAAAAGGCAAAACATCAGATTCAGTGCTAGATTCTAGACCAGTGGAGATGTTTATATATATTATTTATTTATTTTTTGCAGAGAGGTTAACCATGCATGTCTGTCTGGCAAATCAGTAAGCACTACAAAGTCATTGTCTTGGATTGGCCACCACAAAGTACAGTGGCCAATCCACCGTACCACAGGACTCAAATCCTGACTCTCTTATACCAGGGGAAAAAACATTAGTGTATCAGCAAACTAAAACAGTTTGAATAATTTCAGCAATATGAGGATGGTCCTTTTCTGCTGGCCCACAGAATGGCCCACATGACTGCACATTGTGCATGAAACAGCATCCATAAAGAAATGGATGTTTGGTTGCTATGTGAACTTGTCTCCACATAGTCCTGACCTAAACTCAATAGAACGCCTTTGGAATGAAAAAGAGTAGAGATTGTGAACCAGACCAAAAGCAAAATCAGTGTCTGACCTCACATATGTGCTTCAAGAACAATGGTAAAAAAATTCCCTAAAATGAACTCCTGTAGCTTGAGGACAGTGTTTCCAATAGAGCTCCAGCTGTAAATTCTGCTGCTGACAGAACACACATACCATACGTCATCACTACTTCCCTCCCCTGACCTGAAAAGCTGACTCACCTCTATAAAAGTCAGCCAATCTGGGGCTGTGGCTACCTCACCATGTGAGGTCATAACAGAGCCAGGCTGACTTGGACTACTCATCTCATCAATCCCTTCACAAAATACATTCAGAGGGCAAGAAGGCGTTTTAATCCCACCCCGAAGTGTTTTGTGTAGATGCCATTAGACTTTTAAACCTGAGCTAGATAATCCTACACTGGGCAGAGAGTCTTTAAAACACAGCTTGAGTTTTATTTAATATTTGATTTACTGGTGAAAATATCAAAAGGACATTTTTAGCACTTTTGGAGATTCTGACCACTGTTGTTGTACAAGTACACCCGACTCCCTCAACTTACTTCTCCCTTGGGGAGGGTTAATACCCGAACCAGCTACGTACCCCTCTGGTACTTAGATCCCTCATCTGCAGGGTATAATCCACCGCAGAACTCATAGAGAATCTATCTAGCTGGTTTATTAGAGAAGATTCGCCTGGATTCTGACAGCCTACGTCTGAATGCCTCACCCCTCTTCCTTCCATGTGTTAAATAACCAGCAATCTGCGTTAGATAATTCCCACAGAACACAGTCACTAAACGACTGCTCTTCTCATTTCACAACTGGCTCTTGGAACAGATCCAGGCTTAGTTTAGTGACTTTGTCAAGTCCCAGGGATGTTGTTTTATTTTACAATATTTGGGCTAAGAGCAACTGTGGTTACATCATTATTGCTTCACCTTTTAGATCCCCCGTGGGAGTAAGGTCAACTCCATTTCACTTTACACCACCTTTCATTGAGACAAGTGTAAAGATCAGCATATAGACTGATTTATTTTTACAAAGTTTATTGATTATTCAAAGCATTTGGAGATTTGAAAAACCATTACTTTAAAAAAAATAATCTTATTTTTAGCCAAAATGTTATGAAAACATCATCTCTTTCAAGTGAACCCATGATTATATATTGTCTTTTTGCATAACGTGAACATATTTTCACACCTCCAGTTTGCATGATGAGGGGATTGGTATCACTTATATACTATTCACTTATCGAATTGTAAAAATGATTGGGCTGCGTTGAAAATCTGTGATTAATCTAAAAATGTTTCTACATATTTATAGCACTCATAAGTCTTTTCCAAATTGTACTTTATCATAGAAGTGTTTAACTGCCTATGGTTCAGTAGTAACCCTTCTCTCAGGTCCCAACCACTGTAGAAATGTTCTGCTGCTACGGACCAGTGGTGCCCGATGGATACGGCGCTTGCTACAACCCTCAGTCAGACCACATCATCTTCTCAGTGTCTAGTTTCCACGAGAGCCCGCAGACGTGTTCAGTGAAATTTGTAAAGTGCTTGGTGCAGGGACTTCAGGACATTATGGATCTGTGCAATAGGTGCAACGGTGGCCCCAACCCAGCCGAGCAAAAACGAAACAATCAGACGATGGAGATGCAAACTCAGACGGAAGCAAAAGGTAAAACATCCCAAGATTCAACCAAGAGTCAACCAACAAATCCACAGGTTCTGGTGAAAAGTCCAGAACCAACTTTTACAGGGGCCCGAACCGGGACTTCTGCAAAACGCAAGTTTTAAAAAAGCATAAGTCAATCTGAGAAAACTGTGCCACTAACATTACATGGTGTGTGTGTTGAAGTGTATTATGGTGCAATGCTGTATTTTTCCACAAAGTAACTGTGATGAAAAATATTACATTGATGTGCAATAATTTCTGCTGTACTGTGAACTATTATTAGACTTTGAAATAATTATTTTTTGATGGGTGAAGCTTTATGTCTGCTGTCAAAAGTATCAGTAGAATAAATAGGTTCAAATGACCAATATATACATATGCATATATAACAGAGATATTCTAACCAAAGAAGAATTATGATGTGTTTTAGTTTACATGTTAGCATCATCTTTTAAATGAAGCTTGACTACAGCTGTGAGTTATTGCACCCATCTGCTTGATGTGATCTAATTGTTCACTGATATCTAACTACTGTATTTACTTTGCTTACTGCAGTCTTCAGTGTAATATATTTTTGCTGATTTTACCATCTGTATTGTACCAGCATTGTGCTGTGTTCTGGAGTTTCCTAAATAAGACATCATTTGATGAAATAATTTGTTTTAAATTCACTATGTGTATCAACTGTGTGCCACACACTGGGACTGACACTGTGCTCATGTACAAATAAAATCAAAGTTTACAGTATTTTAGAAGAGACATTACTAGGATCTATGAGCAGAAAACACAATTTAACTGTTTTAATTAATGCAACAAGCTATTAGTTGAAGTTAAAAAAGTAAGTACATGAAATGTGCAAATGAGAAATTATTGTTGTTCTTTAATGTTGATGTATTGAAATTGTAAAATCTAAGGCATTAAAAAAAGATTGAAACCAAAGCAGTTTTTAGTGATCTTTTATCAAACAAAGGATTATTGTACTATGATAATGCTGATAAAATCAGCATTATTTTTGTTATAAATGTTTCTCAGAAGCACCAAGTTGGTAATAATACCTAACAAAAGCAATAAAAGCTATATACCATCATGACAATGTTTAGTTTTGGAATAGTTATTGTGCCCTCAATGTTTATGATTTTTAATTAAAAACCACAAACGTACTCTATTGGCTCTTTATGTGATACAGAGTGGCACAAAATATTCAAGTGGACGGAAAATTATACTTGGTAAAATGCTTGGTTAGATGTGTTTTCAAGCTGCTTTATTCTGATACAACTGAATACAATCCTGCGCAAACACCTGAGTCAAATCATCTGAGTGAAATTTATTCTTGGCATGAATTCAATAGTTCTGTGAAAGCCTCAGAGGTTTGTAAGAAAACAGCAAGTTTTAAAAGTCTCATCTGGCTCTGTTCAATGGATGAAGTACAGCAACATGGCCGCCTCCATACCCTGAATACCTGGACAACATCAATCAGTCAAACAGCTAAACAGCATGCTGCATCTGTGAAGAAACTGCAGAGATCAACAACTCAGGTGGGAGAATCTGTTCAAATCACAACTGTTTATGAACTCCACAAATCTGTCCTTCATGGAAAAACGACAAGAAGAACGATTTTAAAAGCAAGCAATAAGAGAGAGGGAAACAGAAAACATTTAGGCTGTCAGACTAAACCAAAGTCCTACTTTCTGGACAACTTGCAAAATGCAATGTGTGGTATAAAACTACTCAAGCATATCATCTTTAAGAAACCATTTGGTAAAACATAGCAGTGGCAGCATCATGCTGGTGAGAGTTAATAGGGTTCATAGATGGCGGTAAATACAGGGTAATCCTGGAAGAAAATTTACTGCAAAAAGAATTTAAACATTTGGATAATTGCACCTTGTAGCTGGACAATAAAGCCAAACACAAAGTCAAAGCTGCAATGAAGTGGTTTACAGCAAAGCATATTTATGTGTTAGAATGGCCTACTCAAAGACCAGACCTAAATTCCATTTTGGAATTTGTGACAAGGCTTCTAAGCTAATGTTTACACACTTCCTGTCTAATCTAAATGAGCTTGGGGGATTTTGTTGGTAAGTAAAACTACATAAAACCAGACAAAAGACATGAAAACTGATATTCACAGATACCCCCTCGACACCACATCTCTGGTATGAAAAGCTAATGGAAACATTTCATAACAGACTTTAAGCTGTAACTGAAATAAAAGTAAAAAAAAATATTGGAACACAAATTAACAAGTGACTCTTTCACTAATCACAAACTACAGCCTGAGTGTGCCATCTGTACATTTAGAGCTTGTACTCAAAAATCTCCAGAGATAAAATGTATTTTTTTAACTACTCCTCAATTTAATCTGCTTGTAACATATAGCAATCCCCATCAGCACTGGGCCAACAAAACATTTCTTTAACAATCAAAGAAATAAAGCTCTTCATGCTTAGTCAACCAAGTCCAAACTTTTGGGGGTTCATAAAAAAAAGGAGAAAGAAAAACAATATCATTCCCTTTAGACGTTATCACTAATTTGCTCTAGAAGAAATTCTCTCATGCTTGGCTAAGCATTGCATTCACAGGCAACAGGGGATCACTTAGAACTGGCAGAAAACTATAAGAGACTAAAATAGAGTTGTGCATACGCCAACATAAATCTTCACATCTCTAAACTTTATTTCCAAACTAGAATTTGCATACTAATTAGGAACACACTTAGAAGATCTTAATTAACATGTGTGTCTGCAAATCTGAGAATCTTTGTGAAATATATTGTAGCTGTAGTATAATGAAAAACAATAAATATAAATTCTATATGAGTATCCCTGTCACTATGAAACAAGGCAAATGGCACAAAATCCGTTTTCACATATTAAACAAAAATATCTGTCCTAGCAATTAAATAAAGTCCTTTTCAGCCACTAAAAATACTAAACTTTGAAAATGCTAAACTTATTGGGTTAAAATAAACACTTCTTGAAAGATATCTAATCAGGATTGTACATCCCAAATATAAAAACAAAAAGCACTAGCACACTTATCCAAGGAAAACATAGGCAGAGCTCACTCCAATAATTATGCTGCTACACTTCTCTAGTTTTGTGAATGGCAGCAGAATCTGTCTGAGCACATAACAGTAGTTAGCAGGCGTGGACGAGTTGATAAAAATCCAGTTACAGTTATATAGTCACTGGACTTTAAAGTCTTGCCTGAAGTGCTTTACAAAATCATTAAATACTGTAGATATCGAGGCTGTTCTGTTAGAAGTAGTGCTTATGTTTGATTAAACAATGTAAGGTAAATTCAAGCACTCGTTTTGTATTGCTTTGCTGCACATTGAGAACTATTGTAATCACTGAGTGGATCTTCTGATAGTTTGATCAAGAGCTCACTTAATGATGGTACAGTAAATGGATTGAATTTGCATAGAGTCACATGCAAAGTGAATGTACAAGGCTACTTATGTTCCATCCTCATATCTTCCCACATAACTTCCAGACGCCTAAATTAGTCTTGAACACTTTCCTCATAATGAAGAGGCTTATTGAGAATTAGGAAAAGAGGCAATCATGGCAGCACTTGGCAACATTGTACTGGTTGTAAACAGTTGACTGTGGCACCACAACAGATCAGAATATTCATAAAAAGAAAATATTGGTATTATAAATTCTAATAAATTCTATAAATTCTTTATGTAAATATTCAATAAGATGATCATCTTTACACACTTGCAGCAGGTGCTCAGATGGAGCCGGTGCTATGAAATCTGAGGACAGATAAACATATGCATAGTAACAAATTTAAAAAGCATAGCAAATCAGACAATATCAAGATTTGTCTCTAAAACATTAATGTCATGCTTACATTTTGAAGACCATGTTAATTCTCATCATTCCCTCCATTCCCACTGCTCAGTGAAGAAGCAACAGGATAATATCAGCATGTGTCCTTTTGACCTGACCAGAGTAGGTTTACTGGGCTGTATTGTGAATGTCTCCAGCATAACCATCTGAAAGGATCAGAGCAGCTACATTATTGAATTAAGTGTCGCTCAGTCGCTGGAGGTTAGACTCTTAATTTAATTTTGGTTCCTTTCCTTCACATTTCTCAAACTCCTATGAGTGCAATCTGTGTAACTTACTTTTAACGGCCAATAACCAGTGGTGGTTTCTGATTATGGGCAACATGGGCAAGTGCCCAGGGGGGCATTAGAGGACTGAGTTCAAAACAACCAAATAACAATGCAGACATTTTATTTCTAAGCTCTACCATGAATGGGTTTTGTGCTGCAGAACATGCCTGTTTGTACCTTCAGTCATGGGGAGTGGTGTCTCCCTGTGTTGAACTGTCACTGTGTTTACTGCCAAGCAAGGGAACAGCTGACTTCCTTTTAAACGAAGCTGCACAGATTTTTCCCCAAGCTCACATCATGACCTGAAAAAACACACACCTGTCCAGGAAATAATTTTACATTATTGAAACACTAATTAAGGCTTTTGGTAAGACATTTAACAACAAAAAAAATAATAATAACACCCTACTTGTAACTCACAAGAGGTTGCCTGTCACCACAGAAGAGCATTATAGAATAAGAAGTGTCTTGCTGCTCTCCACCAGCTGGTTTTTATGGTACACTTACCAGAGAACAGCTTTCCTTGGATGAGATGACAGCCCCAGCCTTAAACTGAGCTCACCCTGGTGGCAATAAACAATGTTCCAAGTCAGAGTGAACGGCTGCTGTAAAAACGTTATTACACACCGTGGCAGTGAAAAACCATATCTGTTTTGTAAGCAGTGCTCCTTTTTGGAGTATTTGGAGCCTGCATGTGTGGCCAGAAAGAAGGAATGTACAAGGGATTACGTCAGTAAAAACTGATACTGTGTCATTACTCTTCTTTATTTTTGACTCTACTGTACATGTATCATTAGGCAATACATAAACAAAGATTATATCATTAATTTGTGTCAGTCAGATAAAACATTGTTGCTATTGAAGTACACACAACACAAACTTTACAGGTATGAAGTTAAACAGTTTGGATTTTCATCATAACTTATTAATGTTTTTTTATGAAAAGAAATGTTCCCATATCAATGTCCTTTGTCATTTATCTCCGGAAAAGAAAAAATATTTAGCTACAGATAAACACCAATATTTTGCCTTGATTTACTGCAACAACAAAAAAAGACATCAGCAAATAAGTAGGCTAGAAAGTTCAGGTTATGAGAGTATCACATTTTCAAAGTTTCCCCTACTTGCAGGACATCCTATGTATTTCTTTTTGGTTCTCTTTTATAAAAGGCCAGATCGTGCTCTACTTTCTTGCCAAAGGAGATGATGGTAAAGTTTGAGGCCGCAACGTGAAATATTGGGGTATAAATACTTTTGCAAGGCACTGTAATAGTTAGCTAAGGCAGTTTTGTTCCTTTTAAAAGATTACACCCTGAAACTTATATTTTTCTCTTTCTATTTATCCTATGTACACACACATACACATGCTTCCGCTCTGCCCTGGGGGGCCCATTAGTCAGGAAAAGGGTGCAACACAAGCACCCCATCTAAATACAGCTACTGAATCCAGTAGTCCATACTGTTACGTACATCGCGAAATGCAAGCTCGCTCATCTGTAACGTGCCAATATGCTCAGCTTCTAGGAACTGCAAAGGGAATCGGCATTGTGGAGGAAGAGGAGCTTTAAAAACTTAAGGAGAAGCAGACTTAGAATAAATCTGTAAACAGAGAGATACTTTCATGCATCATATTGCAGAAGTGCAGCTGACGTGGAAAGGTAGATGTCAGAGCTAAATGTGAGACAAGAGAAAAGGCCCTGAAGGCTCTGGTTAGTTACTATGATGTATGTCGCTGTGAGCTGGGGGGGGTTTGGTTGTTGTCAGTAAAGATGGGCCGGTGGAGAAATGATAGGGGACAGATGAGACAGGCACAGTGAAAAGGGGGCTGGTTTTGTTCATGTGTCACTCGTTGCCTCCATACCATGACAACACCATGTGGGCTCTGCAGCTCCCTGGGGACGGCACTGACGTCTTCAGTCTCTTAGACTCACAGAGCTACTCTCCACACAACCAGAGTTACTTAATTCATCATGTTTAAGAAACTGTCAGTTTGCCCTTAAATCTGGTAGGGTGTAGAGACAGTGGGATTATCAACAGTTTGCTTTTAAATGGTACACTTGGGAATACATTAAATTAATGAAAAAACTCTTAGTTGGCTCCATGATATATAAATAAGGTGATTCAGTATTATGGAAAAATATACAGCACAAGGAATTTAATGTACATGCAACCATACAGGTATTTTTGGATCATCAAATAAATTTCCATATCAGAAAAAGTCTATTAAATTCTTTAAAGATATTTTTGTTCATTAAGGGAAAAAAAGCCGTCCAACCAGACTTTACGGTACAAAATCCTCCAATGCCGTTATGTAATTATTTAACAATTTTTTTGGAAAGTCAAGTTTATTTTCACAATCCCAAACAAGACCAGAATATTGCCATATTTATAAAATCAAAAATCCTCACACAGCATCATACCTCAATCTGTTAAAATTTAAGAATAGATTAAAAACAAAATTACTGATAGTCTGGAAATGTTAGTCTTTTCTAAAGCTTTTGGAAATTGAGCAAACCACAGTGAGGCATTGTACACAAAGAGAAAACAAGGAACATAGATCAACCTTCCCACTTGCTTCAGTTCAGGTCAGTGTTCATAATTCAGAAATCAGAAAAATGCTAGTCTGAACTTAAATCCAATTGAGATTTTCTGCCACCAAGTGTGATACAACCAGTTAAATTTAGGGGTCAAATGTTCTCTTTTCTTTCCCAAAGTTTCAATCAGCTTGTTTTTGTCTTACCAAATGAAACCATTTTTAATTTTTTTTTTTATTTAGCCAGGTTATCATTGCCTGTTTGACAATCTGAATCATTTAACTGAAAACAAAAGGCAAAACCAGAGAACTATAGCAATAAGCACAGTGGTCTGAGTAAGCTTAACTGATACATGAAATCCTTTATCAAAACTAGAATATTACTTCTTTTACGCATATTTGACAACGTACAAACATGGGTAAAAGAAATGAAAATACTTGTTATAATTTTTTTAAATCCCTAATGGTTGTTCTAGTTAAAGTGGGAAACTGAAAAGGCAATTTCTCACATTCTACACACTAAATGGTTAATAAATCTATGAAAATTATATGAACTAAAAGATTAATTAATAATCTAAATTACCATTAGTTGCCCTAGAATGCCTCAAAACCCACAGCATGTGTTACAATTAATTGACTTCAACAATGTAATCAGGGCTGATAGGTTGACGGATGATAAAATGGAGATGGTTTAAAAAAAAAAAAAAAAAAGATTCAGAGAATTGTATAGCCAGTGTTGTGCATTGACTTGTGAAGATTCATTTTCAGTATTAGTGGCCAAACATTTAGCAGGTTTCTGGTCAAACACAAGTCCACCTGAGAGAACTGGTGAGGCTCAAGATCACAGTCTATATAAGAGGAGACAGGTGCAAACCATATTATAAACTGTGGAGAAGACAAAGAGGGACGAGAATAGACTTGTAGACTCAGTAGAACAAATAAGGAACCATGACGTCCATCATTAGCTTTCATTAGGGAGCTGTGAGTATTTGTGATAATAGATCATGCGACACTACACCCTGACATGTACTGATCTCTGATAACAGCAGCCAATAGTAACTAGGACTCTGCACTCACTATGACCGTACACTTCGATCGCCTTCTCTGGTCATCCTGAATCCTCCAGCCCACTGTCCACTAAATGAAACGGGGAATAACAAGAGCAGGGTCCCAGATTAATGGCAGCATTATGCTGCCCAACACAAACTTGGTGAAGATTGTGGGGGGACGCTTTATTCTGAAATTCTTTCACTCATTGCTCTGAAGAGATATATGGATATGGCAGGTAAAGATTATTATTTATTATTATTATTTTTAAATCTACTAATCCTCAAGAAGACAAAAGGATTGAAGCCATTTTTGGTCAGCAAGATTCTGAATGAAAATCTGATCCTGGACAATACAATCAAGCATTTTCGCTGCGTACTTCCTTCTTAATTCTAGGTCAATAAAGATATCCAGATCGGCAAATAACCAATCATCTTCTTCAAGGTCCTAAAAATTGCAGCCTGGCCTAACTTTCCTTAAAGAAATATTGCAATGAGATAAACATTGTGTTTAAATTAAAAAAAAAACTGACCAGTTATATTTCATCATGTTCCACGTTGCCTTAAAACTGAAAGCACCTTTATTTAGTGATACCTCATTGATCAAGGAGTCAAAATTCACCGTCCAGCTCTCCTAAGGTTTACTTTAGTTTGATAAAAGCGAATTCATACATGCACTTACAAATTCATACAAGGAGATGAAAAGAATGTAAAGAAAAAGAAGAAAGTCTGGCTTTTATCTAATGTTAATAGTTTTTAGTGCTACTGCAGAATAACTGTCCTTACACTGCATTCCACTTATATTTTCATGTGCACACACATTTCCATAAGTATTGCAAACTAGTTGGGAATGAAGAAGACGTCGTTGCCAAAAGACAGAATTTAATAAATCCCTCGGATAGATCCTGGAATTAATTTGAGGCTGAGGAGAAATGTTACCACCTGTTTTGTTTAAGTAGTCTCTTTGATATGTCCCTGTAAAAGAAAAAAGGACTTGGGTAAAGTTAATCTTGTAATTTGCTTAAACACTTGCAGTGACAAACAAATTGCATATTCATTTTAATACAAGTACAGACATCCTATAAGCAGAACAAAATGCCAGTTGGATTTAGTTGCCAAGTGGAAGTGGATTTTGTTGCCAACACTTGTAAGCTGCTTGTAGCTTAGAGAGGTAGATTGTGACTCTGCACCCAGACAGAACTTAAAAGTATGTTTTTATTAGTAAATATCAAACCCACTTTTCATCAAAAGCTGATGTGAACGTGAGTCTTACAGCTGGCCTGGGAGAATGCGATGCATTTGATCTGATGAGAGTAAACATCCAGGTTGTCCTACGCCTCTTTCTGTGCCATGTCTGGTGATTGGGGTAACTCTCGGCCCTGGAGCAGAGGAGGGGGTTGTCCCTCACATGCCTCACCAGATGGACTGGAGCTTTGGATGTTAGGGAAGAAACTATTCAAAGACTGAAATGCAGAAAGGCAGCTCCAGTGGAGGCCATAAACATTTCTTTGCTGCTTTTTGACAGATGATAGAATCCCAGCACAAACGTTACCACAACTCGTTCTTGCCACATGTCTTGCTTTTTCTGGGTCTCTACCACACAAGTGAGACACAGGGATTCCTCATCTCCAAGGCCACAAAGGAAATATTACAAATGTATAATAGAATTTGTGTTCATAAGCCTGAGCTCCCACTTCTCTCACAGAAACAATTTTTCAGTCTAGGATACATCACATCTTTTTCTTCAGTATTAATTATATAGACCAATTAAACTTTTATAGAGGCTGAACAAGAGTCATTTGAGCAAGTGTTTCCAGATTGATGGGCCTCTACCTAGAGTGGGTTAAACAATAAGATAATTGGCCCTCCCTTCTTTCCCTCCAGCAGCTTTTCTCCCCCCACTCCAACTCTACTCCCCTCCTCATCTACTTTCATCATTCATACTTGTTGGCACGAAGAGAACAATGCCATTAATCTTGACAATAACATCATTGAGATGGGCAAAAAAAAAGGCAGCAGCACTTGCAGAATGCTGCAGACATATCTAATAAGAGCAAGGTTTTTTTTCTGTTCCAAAATCAAATGCTGCGTAAACCTTTCAACGTTAAAGAAATACTTACTCATCAACCCGTTTGCATGTTTTTCTGAGTACTGGACGCACCAAGAAGGTTTTCTCTTTACATCTTTTTATTTGCATTTATTCTGCAGCTGACCTGCACAATGCAGGGTCAGGCAATTATGAATTGAAATGCCACTTTGTTGTAGTGATTTTGTTGCCTGACAGAGATGGAGTGAAGACTGGCTGCTTTGTGGCATTTTATTAACAATGTTTGATGACAAAAAGAGAGGTGCCTCAGGGAAACATTACAGGCATGTCGTTAAATAGGATTCCGTTCAGAATGATCACTATACAGGAGCGAACTAAGCCACCTATTTAACTTTTTGAGTATTGCAAAAAGACAACTTTTTCTGAAAGTCTAATTATGGGAATAAACATTTTTTAAGAAAAGGTTTAAAACTGCAACTCTATAAATTATGACGACTCATTTATTAAAATGGCCTGGCACATTCAATCCCAATTTGGTGTCTGAATTTTTTTAATCATCGTAGCTGGCTCATCAAAAATATCTGGTGCAGGTAAACAAGGGTTACAGTAGCCCTCAATTGCTGAATCTGCCCAACCAAATTGATTTAGTACATGAGACCACAGCTCATTTGGTCAATGCAGAGCACAGTACAAAGAGTCAAGGAGACACAGATAATGTGTAATCCAGTTACCTCAGCCAAGCCTACACACCATTTATGAAGGTCTGCGTCATGAGGTTATGTAGAAACCCTTATTCTTCTAATAAAACCGCGCTAAAGCTGAATGAGTTCTTTTTCTGAGAACAGTAGGTATACTGTACATCCTATCTGGGAAAAAAAGTGGCAACATCTCCAATGATTCAATTATTTATTTGACTCTTTTTAAATCCTTGTACTTGTTGGTGAAAGGCAACAAACTTTTCCGGAACTGATTTGGCCATTTTAACCAAGTTATTTCTAAGAAACATCAAAAGGTCATTATTTTTTAAATGTTTGTCTCAAGCACATATGATGTAACTAATGAAAACCTCCATCAGGTGTGCCTGAGATTACACCTGATTTGCAAAAGCGAGCTTTAATTAAAATTTTTCTTTAGGGCATTTAATAATTTTGAGGCTGAAGAAATTGGGGTAAAGATTCTAGTAATATTAGTTTTATTTTACTATTTAGACAGTTTTGGTTTAATTTGTTCAATGAAAAAAAAGTAGAGATTTTTTTCCAAATAAACATAATTTGCCATGGAATCTACAAAAATGTCCACTTATACGTAGAGATAAATATACAGTATCTGTCCACCTATACCCAAAACTTTGTAAAAGTATTCCCAAAAACACAATTCAATTTGTGGTTTAACATGGCAATACACTAAAATGTTCATAGGCTACAAATACTTTACCACTGCCTTGCGTTTGTAAAATTATTCCGAAGAGGAAAATTGCATCTTAAACACAGCTAATTTTTAAAATGTTGATTCTTGTAGCTTACAAACTGTATAAATCTCAACAAAGAAACACTCCTTTATTGGGATGTTTTAATTAAGAAATGATAAAAATATTACAACCTAAAACAGCACATTTACATCCCAATTTTTTTGTCTAAGCCAATCACCCAGTCAAACAAACTGTAAGAAAATACA
Organism: Xiphophorus maculatus; assembly: GCF_002775205.1. NCBI lineage: Eukaryota > Metazoa > Chordata > Actinopteri > Cyprinodontiformes > Poeciliidae > Xiphophorus > Xiphophorus maculatus. Next base: position 14,990,525 of record NC_036464.1, on the reverse strand, counting down.
GTAAATAATAAAATACCATACCCACATCAAATCAAAAATTGAGTAAAAACTTTGATAAAAATAATGACTTTCGTGCGTTTCATTATCTGTTCACAATCTATAAGTAAATACAGTGATAATACTGTGCTTAGCACTGATTATATTTAATAACTATAAAGTTATTCAGCAATAAAGGTCAACGATGACAGTGACCATTCATTTCCTGTATATTCCATCTGAGATGATTCTAGCGGTAGTGATTATTGTTTGGACGCTTTGAAACAAGCCTTACAGACATGTGGGGTCTTACAGCCATAGATTATATAAAAGAGCAGCAGACATCAGGAGAATATGTGATAAATAAATGTTTCCCATGCATAGACTACAGTACAGCATCTCATTCTCTCTGCATTCAAGAAAACAGAGGAGACAAACTGTTCAAAAATAAAAACAATGAAATGCAAGAAAAAACCGTGGAAATTACTACAGCAATTTCCGCATTTCAACAGTGAAGCTTTACCACAATCATGCATATGATGGATATTGTAATTGGTAATTAAAGAAAAAAAAATTTGATCACACTTAAGAAAAAAAAGGCCTCAAAGAGCAACAAGAATTCACTATTGCTATTAGTTTCATAAACCTTTCACCAGACTTGGTGTCACAATACGAGGTTCCGATAATACCACCAGCAAATAGACAAAACCCTGCTTTGGTAGCTTGTGTGAGAACCACAAAGCTAAAGGGAGTCTGGGTGTGTGTGCGAAAAGGTGATTCTAAGCACAAGACAAAGTTTAAGTTACAGTTCTTGGCTTGTTATTGAGGTTCTGGTGTCACATGTGACATCCTAGAATCCTGCTCAGGGTTGGACGCTGCGGAAGCGGAGACTTTTTCAAAGATGAAACTGTAGAGAGTGACGTGGGGGCGTGTTGTGCGACAGTTCTTGCACTCTTCGTTGAAGTACTGGATGAAGAGGCTGTACACCTGTCCTGCGATGGGGAAAAGAAGAAGAAGTGCAGTGACAAAAAGCACTAGCAGGTTGAGGGGCAAAGAACAATAGAGACTGGAACTAGCAAGAAAAAAAATGAAATTGTGTTTTGGATCATTTATAAATCTCACACAGACACACATATAGAATGAGCTGTTTTTTCTGCACACAGCTCCACTTTAGGAAATGGATGGCTGGAGGGGAATTTCTCTGAAAGGCTTCAATAAATGTCAGCAAAAAAAAAAAAAGAAAGAAGAAAAGCGGGGAGTAGAGAGCCGATGCTGGGGTTAGTTCAGGCAGTAATCCACTCTTTGTCCAGCCTGAATGGATGAGCTGTGACAATAGCTACAGTCTAAAAGACTAAACTTGTGTGTTCTGTTATATGCATATAGACGATTGTGTGTTGATGCCAAAATGGAAAATCTCTCAGTCGATTGCTAACAGTGGCTGTTGTATAGTGTGGGTTCCAAAACATTTCACACGTCAAAATACCACACTTTTCTAATTTAACGTTTCAAAAATTTCTGAAAATTAAAGTACAATTCACAGGCATTCGGGATTGAGAAAAGAAATTAGAGGAAAAATAGAAAATACGTAAATAGATTTTATTAGGTTGTATAAAACCAAACCAATCAAAAAGATGCTCAAGATGTGGCCTTTTAAAGATAAGTGCTAATTAAATATAAATAACAAAAGAAGTACTTGTTTAGAAATTTTAACTTTTTGTCAAAGACAATAGAATAAAAAAAATAATAAAGTTGAGACACTCATTATTTTCTCCATACTTTGATTTAATTTATTGTGGTAATCCAGATATGGAGGATGATAAAAGCTTAGTCCTGACAGTTCCAGATTGTTTAGGAACCTTAAAGACGACTCCAGTTTGCTACCAGAAAAAAATGTGGACAGATATTTGTCAACTAAATATTGAAGACTACCAAAAACTATAACATAATGTTAAAATAATTAACATAAATGCTGAAATGAGAACTGGTCTTCTAAAATTGATTTTAGATGTGGTGAAAACTGGCCATATTAAAGGTGCACCTATTCAGCGAACAGTAATAGCCTAACTCAACTAATCATTAAGTTCCACTTATTAGGATGCACGTCTGTGTCTTACCAACTGTAACTCTTCTTTCAGTGAGGAACGTGTGCATTTCATGAACGTCTCTCATAAGCTGAGCATCTCCAAATGTGAAGTATGCGACATCTCTCCCGGCCTCGGCAGTTGCCATCAGCTGGATCAGAGCTGAAAGGTAAAGAAGTAGCATGTTAAAGGGAAACCTTAAACCAGCAACACTCACTTGGATAGGCATTAATAATTTCAGGATTAAACATTTGACCACTGAAATTTCTATCGGCTTGAGTAGTTGGTCAAACACCAAGAAAGGTGTGGCTTCGGGCAGTAGAGAAAATGAGTGACAGGAGCAATTTATATGGGAACAGTAAATAATACTTTGCTAGTAGAATAGCCTCATCAACAGCACTCAATCTTCAGGTCTTTGTAAATGAGGTTTTAAGGCTTTTAAATATTTAAAACAGCTGCTATAGTTTTCTGATTTATTACCTCACAAGACCAACAAATCATCTACTAAAAGGTTTCAAATACCTACAACAAAATGACGGCTTAGTGTTATGTAGCTAACATATGTCAAGTAAGTAATTTTTTATGTTTAATTGTAAATACAGCAATTATGTTCTAAATATACCAGCTCTAGATAGAAATATCCTTTATTCTTAATGTTGGTTGGGGTTTAGAGGCAGAAAATTCAAATGCTAATATTTGGATGGATTAAGTCCTTGGGAAATAATTAAAGATCAGTGGATCTATTGATAGCATGCTCTGACTGAAAACTGACATCTCCATCTTTAAATATATGCATATAAAAAAACATAAAACACAGCAAAACCATTTTAGCTGAAACACCATCCAACTAGAGAACAACATGTAATCTACTTGTGACCAGGACTAAACAGTTTATGGTTGGAAACTAAAATCCAGTCTTTTTCCTCCCATCAGTGAATGGATCAACCTAAGCTCTACCAGGTTGCAGTGACAACCTTCAGAATGAAACTTGTAAGTGAAGGAGTAAGACACGGAGGACACATAATTGATCTTTTAAAATGAGCACCAAGTAGTTGAGGTTGGAAGACTTCCTTGCCGTCACCCGTACCTTACAGCTCCATATATTGTTCATTGGATTAAAGTCTGGATTCTGGCTGAGTCACACCCAAGTTATTTGACTTGCTGTCAAAAAATAAAATGTTATGAATGAGGATGAACAATCAGTGAATGCAGAAATGTCTAAAAGCACTCAAACAGTTTCAACGTTGCACTCTCAGGTCAGAAAATCACCCACAAAATCTCTAATCTGTGAATAAAGTTAAAAAAAAAGGTCTGAAAAACCAACTGGCCATTTGGATGGGCAGTGTGCACTTCCTACTTATGAATAATAACCTTCGGTATGCCTCCACAGAAATAACCGCTTTGACTTGCATTGTTTCTTTCCAATAATCAATCACAATTTTAATGGGAACCATCAGTGTTTTTTGGGCAGATCAGAAACAGAAAGCAAGTAATGGGAGGGTGACACCTTGGGAAAGCTGCTAAGTGACTATCAGACATGAATCTGTTCCTGTGTCTTACTATACAGGCTGCACAGCAGTGGGATTCCTTCAGCAGGAGCCTTGACGGCTGTGACAAGCATTACAGATGCTTGTCTGTTGTGCTCATCAATCACTCTAATTAATATAATTTTTTTTTTTAAATTAGCAAATAGTTTTTAACTACCAAATGAAAACCAGCTCTTTAACACACATTTGAGCAGTTCAACTAACAATACCTTTCAGGCGTGTGTCTCCACCAAAGGCTCCACAGCCCCAGTTGCCAGTGGCTACAGCAGGGAGGTGCTTGATGTTAATGTTGCTTCGATAAAATCCGCAATATGCCTAGAAAATATGCACAGGGATTAGAAGGAAGCAACACTTTCTACAGTATATTTATTTAAAAATATGATAAACCTACAAAAAACAAATATAATGTGGAAATGAAACATGTAAAGACATTTTCAAAGTCCACATGAATAGAATATTTTTCTTTTGAGGAAATCCAGAAATCTTTTTTCCTCACCTTGTTCAGTTCCCTGGTAATCTTCTCAGGAAGAAACTGTTCCAGGAAGTGTCTGTATTTAACAGCATCAATGGCCACAATCTCTGTACACCTTCTCTGCCAGTCATCCCTGGAAACACAGCAATGCAGAAGACAAGTGGCCATTATCCGTCTTTCTTCCTTTACATTCTAAGTGATTACAACCCACTTTCTTTGAATTGTTAAACAACTAAAATTATCACTTGTTTTAAACAAAGGTAGAAAATACCTTGGGGTCTCGTCTTTGTAGCTTTTCTGCCACTTGTAGCTCTCGGCATAACCAGAATATTTACTGTATCGTTCAGTTCCTGCAGGGAAACAAAAGCAAAGCCAAGGAACTAAAATCTGTTATTCGGTGCTCGACAGTGGGAGCACACAGTGGGCCTAAATCTGTTTTAGTGCCTTATTTCCTAAATCAGATTTAGTGCTTTCTACGCTCCCTGTGTGAGTACAAAGTATCAGCTTCTATTGGATTGTCATAAATAAACCCCCATTGATTTAATAAGTAATCTTCTTTGGAGGTTTAAAATTAAAAGCCGTTAGCCAACATAGGAAGAGATACTCCAGAATAAGGAAACCTTCTGTCAAACTAGATTCATCAAGTATGACACACATACATGTCAGCAAGATTTTAACTTTTATTTTCTACATAAATCTACCACAACAACCTTATGGTTCTGGCTCTAAAATCCTGGTGGAACCGTTAAAGCTACTGATGTGATTCAAGAAAGGAAGCTGACTCTCAATCGGAAGGTTTCATCATTCCCTGGATTTCCCAGTTGGTATATCAGCGTCCTTTAGGAAGACACTGAAGCATGCGTTTGTCTTAAAGTAGAGATATCACTGAGCAGAAAAGTAAAAAAAGTACTGCATTGCCAAAAACTTTACACATCATGTTCTTCTTGATCTAGTTCCTGTTATTTTATATATGATATTATATATAAAACTTTATTTTACAGTTTAAAATGTTTATAGGAATCAAAATGCACAGATATGCAGTGCTAACTTAGACTCTCGTTCAGAAGGAACTTCAACTTTAGAGTGATCACTTATGCTTCCAGGAAGCTGTTGGTGGATCTTGCATTAATATAAAAAAAAAAAAAAAAAAAAAAAAAAACACACACACACACAACCTGTTTTTCTTTGTTATTTTTCTTAACGCAAATGCAATAAAATATGAAAAACAGGTAAAATGAAAAAGTTAAGCTATTGGCCCATAGGAAGAACTTTTTAGCAGTACTATAATCTTATTTCTGGTGTCGTTTCAAATCCATTTTAAATTAATGTCTGCTTAAACATCATCAGGATGCACATTGTTTTCCTGATTCTTCCCAAACTGAAACCCATCTCATGCCAAGGCATGACAGTTATTTATCTGAAATATAATTCCTTTACTTTATGAAGAAAAGAGAAACATAGTGGTCGTGGCATTGCATATACACAGAATAGGCCACCCATATCGCTTCATCCATCAAAGGAACTGACCACCTCCTTCTTCACCTTAATCAAATTTATTTTGTTGAATGTCCGTGACGGCATCCTGCCAGACAAACTTCCATCACAAGATTACATCAGGGAATCTCTACCTTCCCGTCTACAAACTCACTCACGTCAGCATTTGTATTCCATCTTTCAAGTTATCTCAAGGTAAACTTCTAAATGCTCTTAAGGAGCTCTGTTAAGGAGCTCTAGGGACAGACATAAAGACTAAAATTAGAGACAAGAGTTTAAAAGGAAACGCTGCATACGTGCATAGAATAATCTGGAGGTTTTTAATGAATATATGGCGTAATGGGTCCATTCCATTAGTGGTTGCGATGACCTGAGTTGGGCAATAAATTCCTTTCTGTCTAAATGTAATCATGTTAAGTGCAGAAGGAAAGGGGGGAGGGAAGGGAGTAATGGGAGGGAAGAAGGGGACTTATCAATGAAGGTCGCTAAGGAGAGTTTCAGAAAAAACAAGATGGCGCCTCAATGGTTTTTTGCTTAAGGGGAATGACCAAAGTGGTGCAGGAGCTTAAATCTCAGATTCTCCATTTTAAAGTTTACACCCAGCCAATACAAAAGGGAAGCAGTGCTGGAGACGCTTGCTTTTTCTCTGTATTTGTTATTTATTTACATTAAATGAGCTAAACATTTACTATTTAGCTCATTTAAACATTAAATGAGCTAAACAGTGGCTCAGTTGGTAGCACTGTTGCCTTGCAGCAAGAAGGGTTCGATTCCCGACCCGGGGTCTTTCTGCATGGAGTTTGCATGTTCTCCCTGTGCATGCCCGGGGTTCTCTCCGGGTACTCTGGCTTCCTCCCATAGTCCAAAAACATAACTGTCAGGTTAATTGGTCTCTCTAAATTCTCCTTAGGTGCGAGTTTGTGTGTTCATGGTTGTTTGTCATGTCTGTCTCTGTGTTGCCCTGCAACAGACTGGCGACCTGTCCAGGGTGTACCCCACCTCTTGCCCAGAACGTTCGCTGGAGATAGGCACCAGCACCCCTCCCAACCCCACTAGGGACAAGGGTGTTATAAAATGGATAGATGGATTACCTAAAGTCAAAGATAACAGAATCTGTGAGTTATACTATCTGATGTAATGTGAGCACCATGCCACCTCTTGTGGAAACAAAAGTACTTCTGTGATAAATTGATTAAATATGTTCCTAATAAATATCCCTAATGTAAAAATAAATTGGATTTTGTCATGAGTGAACTAACCATTTTGTTAATTAGGCAGAAGATAAATGTGACAAGTAGACAAGTGAACACATCCCCATCTAAAGTCCTGTGTATGGTTTGGGTTCGGTCACTTTCTGCTTCCAAAGCTACATAGAAATCCCACTGGATTAATAAGAGTCAATACTATTCAGCTCCATTGATTATGTGTCGAGTTAGATTTCAAATTAAGCAATACTGAGATGCTCATTTGAGACAAATGACTAATTATTAATCAAAGTGTAAGATATAGAAAAGCACAATTTTCAGTATTTAGCAGACAGATGCATTGTTCAAGCTAAAAATGTGGCTTTGGAAAACACATTGGTTTATGCAACATGACTTTAAGTGAAGTTTTGACATGGTTTAAATGACCTGGTTTAAAATTAAGACTTATTTTCCAGTTTCAGCACAACAAAAGTGTAAAGTCAAGACACATGACTTTGCGATAAATATTGTGTCAATGCAATTTGCATTGCATTGACACAATAAATAAAGACTGATACCTCAAAACTACAAAGAAGTGTAATTATGACTTTAGACAGAGTTGTTTCAAATAATTCATGTCAAACCAATTAAAGTCTGAATTCTTGTGATTATTTATTTTTTTAAAAGACTATGAGTAATCACGCACCTGTTATAATGAGGCATTCATTGAGTTCCAGAGCTTCAGTAAAGAGACGAGAAACAATGAGCTCTGGGTTGATGATGAACCGGATCTCCTCCTGGACCAGTCCATTTCCTGTGACTCCACCTCCTACATACCTGTTTGCAAAGTCAACCTAATGAGGGGGGAGGAATGGAGAGATACAGGTAAGGTGCAAAGACTGAAAAAGGAAAGCACGTCCTCCTTTATTTTTAGGTTTCAACACTAAATAATCAACCATTTCAAAAAGATTGAAATCTTGTCACATTCTCCTGAACCCAATATTGTGTATCAGCTCATTAGCTTATTTTATTGCAATATTAAGGATATGAACTTAACATTTTAATATATTTTATCATAATTATTATAAACAACAAAAGCAACAATAAAAAACTAATTATAACTTATTTCCAGTCTTTTTTGTTTTTAAGGCTCCTTTCCGATACCGCTTGCATATAGAGGTATGTTTTTTCTATCACTAAACTTCACACAGTAACATTAAATTATATTTAAAAAGATGTATTGATTTTTATTTATGCTCTTTCGTAACCAACAGTAGTTCTGTGTTTTCAGCACTATTCAAACACAATAGCACATACTGATAAGTATTTACAAATTCTTCCCCAGGAAACTGCCTTATTTGCACCGACATAATAAACAAAGGTGCTCATTCAGTAATGGGTCTAGAAATGGTAGATTTTAATTTGGCTGCAAATAAATGAAAATTATATCCCCATTTTAAACTTAAACCAAGTTTACTTGCTAGCACACCCTAATTGAGTCCAACTTATACAGTTGCATGCAATACTATAAAATAATAAAACATATATATATTGCACTTTGGGTTGTTTATGCAATGCTGATGACAGGAACTGCTATTGTCACTCTCATTACTTGAACAAACAACTATTATTTTCCCATTAGCCGTCACCCACAGAGGAGGTTTAATACAAACAAATGTCTAAGGATGACCATTTCCTCCTTGGTGACAATCAAATTAGAAAATCAAAACAAAAACAATGCACATGAAATTGTAATAGATACAATAAATACCAATGAAATACATAAGGTACAGCTGAGCAACTGTGGAAAATCTGAACAACAGTAAAGCTGTGTTGAGACTAAGTATTACATTTTATCTCTAAACGACAACATCTGACCATCCCTTGTCATTTCCAGCTAGTCAAAGGTAAATGAGTAAAACATCTTATGATCTCAGAAAAAGCCAAGTGGATAACATTTTATTTATTTCACCAATTAAATTCAACAACTGAAATAGATTGAGTAGATATGGTGGAATACATAAAGTGTGTATTTCTGGTAATTTTTATGATTATGTCCTCAAAATTCAGTTCCTCAGAAATAATAAATAAGCCTCCATCCAAAACCTTACAGAGTATCTGGGATATTGTCAAGAGAAGGAGGAGAGGCACCAGATCCAAGAACGCAGACAACTTGAAGGGAGTGAATAAATCCGCCTGGACTTCTGCAACACTTCTGCACAAACTGATCGTGTCCATGCTACACAGCACTGTTGCACTAATTCAAGTATTAAATGCATATGGTAGAGTACATGGACATACTTCACTTGTTGAACTGAATTACTGAAAATGTACAATTTTGATGAATTTATTGGGATTAAACTGAACAGAAGTAAATTGCTAAAATTAGAAAGGTTTTTCTCGTGAGAAGGTTGTAAAATGATGCAGTCATCTTAATATATTTATCTTTATTCTGAAACATCGCTTCATTATCCGATCATATAATATAGACCATTGTTAATACATAGGCCTAAATCTAAGATCAACAATTCTATGTAAAAATAATAAAAATTTCCCTCCAAAAATTCTCTCTTTGTAATCATCTGTAAAAACTTCAGGTGTAGGGAATATTTTACAGATGCTACACGTCCTTAAATCACCATCCTTGTTTGGGTGGTTTAGATAAAAGAATAATCCGTCCAATCACAGAACAGATACTTATACATGCAGTCAGAAGTGAGGGTTCTGCTCAGTGGCCCGCAGCTACGTCAATCTGTGTGACAGTAAGTGTGTTTGTATGTGCATGTTTTCCAACCAGTCACCCAACTCCTCACCTTTATCTCTGGTTCAGCTCCTGACCTCGCCCCCTCCCCCCTTCAATCTCACCCCCTGACAGGATGACAGCCTGCTCTGCCCCATCCAAACAACACACAGCCACTGTCCGGCCTGCTGAGGTAGCCGTCAATTCTCTTGCAGGACTCTTGGCCCAGTGGGTCATCCCAGTGCAATGCCTAACTCTCGTCATTTATATTTTCTCCATGTGCCATCTTCCCTCTATCCTCCCACCCAGGGGTCCTCCCCTCCACCCTTGCCTCTCTGAGCTGCTCATGTGTATACAAATACTGTCAACTGCAGTAAAATAATAAATAAATGCAATAGCAGCAAAGGGACACAGAGGAAGATAAAATCCAGTGGGGAGAAATAAATACCTAATTATAGGTCTTAAAAAATGTAGTATAATTTTTACCACTTTATTTCTTCCTTTTATGAAGCAAGAAGGCTGCCGATTATTGGTAGATGTGTAACCTTGAACAATATCAGTGCAGAAAAGGAAACAAAAAGCTCAAAATCATATAAATGGTTATAAAGACAGAAAATGGGTTAAAAATATGCAAAGATGAAAATTGTCAAATTGCCCTATAAAGAGTATCTATCCCCCTCCAAAACATTTACTTATATTGTATAAAATTCAACACAAAGTTAAAGCCAAAATTTGCCATTAATCTGGAAAACTTGGACTCCAATTATTTTCTGTTGATCAAATTCTAATGACAGCATTTTGTTGCACAACGGCTGTTTCCCTCTATTGACTCTTTTTATTCATTAGTGTTGTAATTTTTTAACATTATTTCTCCATGCTGCCACCAGAGGGATTTTTGCTGTTCCCTCTGGCATTTTCAAACATCTGGTAAGATAACACGTTGAGATTGTCCCTATGGGAAGTTGCTGTAGACTTTGACCGACCGGAAGTATGAATATCACAAGCAAAAGCGTGTTAAAATTGCAAACAACAATCTCAACTTGACTAAGTTTGCAAACTGAACAACACAAAGTTGTGTTAAAAAAAAAAAAGTATGCACATAAAAGCTGAAACTTAAATTCTGCTTTAAAAATATGAAAAAGAAAGTCATCAGTGACTACAGGAAATTATTGAGTCATGTTAAACTATTCTTTGCACTGAATGCAAAGCTGCACAAGAATCCTTACCTGAAGCATCCCGTATCCATCATCCTCAATTGTCCCCTTACAAGTGATATGTAGGCGCGTCAGCTGAGTCTGAGAACTTCACAGAACATTTTCGGTTACCGACTGCTACATGTGTATTTTGATGAAAAATTATACATTCAACCAGTCTTGAATAATAGATTTGGATAATAATATAAGTGGTGTTTACCTTTCCCAGTCTGGTGGATTGGTAAGAGTTTGTCTTGTGAATGTAACAAGACCATTAGGTCCTTGAAAAAGACACAAAGCATAAAATGGCTCATTGGCTCAATAACAAGAAGAACAATTAGATGAAACTTAAATAATTTTTGGATCTTACTTGTTTCAGTAACTCTCCTGAAGTAACACAGCAGAGTTTTTAACTTCTCAATTTTTCTAGGAGAAGAGCCTTCAAACAACCTGAAATAAAAAAATAAACAGACATTTGACTTCAATAAAGAGCTTTACAAAGAGCTTTTTCCACATTATGATGTTAACTAGGTAATTTATTAAAAATCCATAATAATGAAAATAACTTTTTTATGTTCCGACAGAAAAGAGGAATTCACATTTTACAGAACCCTGTAAAAAAAATGTGAAAATGATTTGCTGCTTAAATTAGACGAGACCAACATCACTGCATATCGACCTGAACCTCGAAGTTCAGATTTTCAAATCTCTGTACACATCATCTATAATGCAAGCTTTCCAACAAAACAATGTCTGGTCCAGCCTTCCTTCCTTAATACAGTGATACTGCCTGCCAATGTTTTAGTTTTTGGGAAGTTAAAACTAAGGTGGAAGAACAAGTAAGGAGTAGTGGACAGAAAACTTAAATCACCACATACTAGGTTTTGGTTAATCAAATTAAGCATTTATCTTCCTCTCTGACTGTTTTCTGTTCAGTTCAGTTAAGATTTAAAACAGAGGAATGCAATGAAGTGAGAAACGTATTGCACTAAAAGCCCTTCAGTGATAAAAAAACAACATTTATTAAATACAATTCAAGCATAAATGGACAACTTCAGTTCTCCCCCAAGTATAAGAAAAAGATTTGTAACATCCTAGATCGATAACAGCAAGTCTTGCACCAGGGAAAATGAGCTATAGAGACACAGTGGATGAGAAATGGGTTCAGAGTGATGTTTAAAGTGTTATTAAAAAAAATCAAACAATGAATTAAAGGGAAGCTACAAGCCATTTGCATATATTTTCAAAGATAAAAGGCTGCCTCCACATTTTTTTCCCCAAAAGTCTGCTAAATATAATTAAGTTAACATGTTTAAATAAACATTCATACCAATTTAATCAAATTACTTAATTGTAATTCTTATTCTGTTGTATAGAAACCACCATAAAGGCTGTGTGAGTTTTATCTTTACTGATCATATACTTTTTTTCACTCAAACAATAAGAAGTGCATGGAACTTTTCTGCCTGTAAAACATGGTTCCTGTCACTTTCTTCTCAAACAGCAGAAAACACAAGTTAAAGAGTCTGCTGCCTTCTGCGTTCCCCCTCGAATACATCCATCACTTAGCAGAGGACAAACCTTGACAGTTCTGCCAAAACAGCAATCAGCAGATTGCTTGCTGCTCTGCTTGTCCAAGACGAAGAGCTACTGTAGCCAATAAGCAAAGTGACGGACACTCCCTCAATTACCAGGAGAAAGGGAGGGTCGGTAACGATCCAGGGCCCATTTTAGACTGCAGTGGTTGTCTTATTTCATCTTCTCAGAAAGACCACAGCCAACCCCCGCCCGCTCTTGTTCTGTCCTGCATTTTTGCTGCTGGCAGAAATGCTGATAAGAGGTCCAAGTGGTCCTAAAAAGCCAGCTATGTAATTGAATCAATGTTTATATTATTACAGCATTCTTGCAGATAGCACACGGAAAGATAGGACCAAAGTACAGATAGAAGCACAACATTGGAAAGGTATTATGTGGACTGAAAGAATAAAATAACACTGATCACCTCTAAAGTGTAACAGCCCCACATTTGTTGGCAGCAGCTTAAGGGTTATTCAGATTAAGTAATAGTAAAATAACATAATCATTGTTTAGCTGTATTACTCATAATTTATCTCGACAGAGTTTAAGATTTATCAAAAACAGCAACTCTAGTTTGTCAGGCAACAACTGGGTATTACATTACTCCTTACTATCACTAACTAGAAGGAGGAGCTCCAAGAAAACAAGAAAATTGAGTTGAAGAAGTATCTGGAAAAGGTATTGTTATAATGAGGCATTTACTGACCAAACTGAGACAAAGCAGGTAGCAAAATCTCACTATTTTTCTGTGCCCTTACACAGTAGTGCAAAAAAAATCTCATCAACTGTAATTCTGCAGTTGTTATGGATGTGTTTAAACTAAACACTAACACTAGGACGTGATTGGTTTTCTGGAAAAAAAGAAAAAAAAAAAGATTTTTTTATTTTAACAGAAGAAAGGTATTTTTATGCTTTGAGAAATGTCTAAAAAGACCCTGTTAAGTTTTTAGAAAGAGTTTAATGATTCACTTCAAAGAACAAGACAAAGCAGAATACAGAGTTCATGAATGATAAAATTTGAGAAACTTTAGAGAAAACTAAGAATACCCATTTTTAGGTTTTACAAATCACAACCACAAAAAGCAATTAATCAGTAAACAGCAAGGAACTACTTTCTTTTTTACTTCAAAATAAAAGTAGCTCTCTGGTGCAAAGAATTATTATACCCAACCAGCTTTCAAGTGTTTCAGGAACGCCTGATCATCCATGAAACTTTGAAAAAAAAAAAAAAAAAACACCTTAGAAATGTGGACCGTGAATGCTGATATTAGCGTTGTGGACATCTGTGCTACTACAACATATTTTGCACTGATATGGTATTTTAGGCTTGAATAGCTGCGGTGATAGGCCAACTCCTCTTAGCACAACTTGCACACAGCAGGTTTTGCGGATGTTAATTGCGCGTCAGATTTACAGACATATCAGAAATGTAATAAAAAGGTTCCAACTCATGACATTTGTAAAAAAACAAAGATTAATTGCATTTAAAATTTTGAACGCGTTAAAATAAAATAAATACATTTATAACAATTAAAGTTCCTAAATAAGATAAATCTTAGAGCTTTTGTCCTGATTTTTCTATCATCTTTCGTCTTGGTAAAATCTAAATAATTTCAAATATGTATCTGCCTGGGTTATGGATATTATTTAGCTTAAAGGATTTACATTCATCAACACTCGCATCTAAAATTCAGATAAACCTCAAAATTATATAAAGTCAGAGAAAACCAGGTAAGTGTGTACTTTAAAACAGTCAAGACAAAGTGTTTCAATTAGCCCTCACGTTTTTCTTTTGTCTTCAATAGACCATTTACTGTTGAACTGATTGAAAGAAGAAAAAAAACACCAATTTATAAAACACACCTACTACAATCTTCATCCCACATAGAGCACATAACAGAAACAGGGGGTAGATCTCAGCCCACAGCCTAAAATCATTTCTAGTGATAGATGAAGTTATGTCAAAGACAGCAAAACTAAGTTTGACCAAAGAAAAAAAACAATCAGTTTACTGATCTTCTATCAGTAAACTGACCTGCAAGTTGACATTCTGAATGGAAAGTAATGAATCCAGAGGTCAACAAACAGAATTAGTCAAACCGAGTAAAAATCACAATGATTTCTATTTGACTTGTTTTCAAGGCAGTAGCTCCCCCTGATGGAAATAATGCTATCTTGAATGGAAGGAATACAATGAAAACATCGCCTTTAGGCAACATATTCCTCACACTTTCATTAATAATGGTCAAAGCCTTTAATTAAAATGACAGTTTACACTTAGCAACGGACAACACAAACGGATACCTCCTCTCTCCTGTTTAAAAAAAAATTCAACAAGGCATTTATTTTCGTGATATGTCTGAATTAGGGATTCCCACTACTGCTTACAATACTGTGAGTGCTGTGTTTGAAGAATCATGTCTCCATCAGTGTTTGTTTACCTGTAGAAGTTGATCTCAGGATAGTTGCAGTACTCCGACTTGCGGGAGTTGCGTCGAGGGAATGTGCAGAAGAAGGCGTTGGCCAAAAGACAGGCTATTTGCTCCTGAGACAGAGTCAGGGAATGGTTCATACCTGACTTCAGTAAAGGAATTGGCTGGAGGGAGACAAAAACAGAACACAAACACACGATTTATAAGCATAATAAGACTAGAGGATGATGTCAATGCAACCAGACAAAAACTGGAAGACTAAATACCATCCAATCAAAAGTGAATCCTGAAAATAGATACAAGGTTTTGTAGCTGCAGTAGTGCAGGTTGGAGGGCTGGTGAGTTCAGAAAATTAGTTTAGCAGGAGATAAGGAGGGCTCCATTAGTTAAATGGGTGGTAGTAATTAAGGTTCCGGTTTTGTTGCTCTCCCTCAGGTTCGTTCAGTCAGACACATGGGGCCCATCAATCTTTACTGATTAGGGCTAAAGAGCCTCCCAAGGCAGCCAAGTAGGCAGATCGATACCACCTCTAATCACACACCCATAAACATTACCTTTTTAAACCCAATACTACAGACAATCTTTATACTTTCCAACTTTACAGTCTTACTAACAGTGGTGAACAGTTGACTTGCTTGGAAAACCACAGGAGAGGTTTTTCCTCTCCTTTCCGAGTGGGAGTTGAATTCAGTAAATTGAATTAACTGAAGACTCTGTAATAGATAATGCAATTACAAAAATACCAATCTTGTAATAATTCCTGTATCGCTATAATGGATGACAGAGTCTGAAAACAAAGACAAATGAAGATGACCTTTAGACGGACCTCTAAGAAGGACCAGCTGTGTGTACCAGGAATTTAAAAGAAGTCTGTGGACTTTAATGGTCAGTGTATCAGGCCCGGTTAGACTAAATGTATTTCTCAATGAAAGGAATCCCTGGTGCAGAATGTTAACTTCAGCAATGAAAAAATGACAAATGGTCAACAACCAGAGTGTGCAATACCTAAAACAAACAAACATATGACATGTATTAATCTGTTTAATCATAAAAAGGCTTGATGCAGGGATTTAAAGTTAATAACTTTGTTAAATTATGACTTAAAAAAAACACTTAAAATGATCTAAGCTGGATGCATTTAATTAAGAGAGAAAAATTAAGAGAGAAAAATGCTTACCATTGTGCAGAGGCGAGGCGCACTAAGTGCGAGTTCGACCATATTAGGTAGAATGCCCTCAAACAGCTGTTGCACCTCACAATGCTCAAGATACTGAAATAAAGCCAAAATATAGAAGTGGCATCAATTTTTATCAGTCTGATATATTCAAGGAACCTCCAGTATTTACCTAGAAATTGTTACATATACTAACAGTCCAATTTTAATAAAAGGTTTTCTCAAACAAAGGTTTATAAGATGAGTATGAACCTGCAAGAATAATAAAGCAAATAATTAGTAAAAAAAAATTCCATAAGTATTGCATAAATTGATATTTTTATTTCATGCTAGTGTTAAGATACCCGTTTATTTAATTTACCTTTTACGTTGGAATAATTTACCATTTGATTTCTTTACACCATTTTTCCCCAACCTGCTTTGCTATAATTTCCCCTCCTTTTTCAGATTTTAAATGCCTAAAATGATTTTGCCTTATAGCATTATATCAAAGATAGACCATTTTTAAACACGCATTTATTTTAAATTTGCTTTCAAATTTATTTATTTAGATCGCTCTCCTATTTTTTTCCCCTTCTGCTTTATTTTCACATGCATAATTAATTTACATTTTCTTTTTTAATTTCATTTTCTGGATTTCACTTCCCCCCACTCTCTCTGCTGGACTTAAGAAACGACAGGACCAATCATACTGTTCTGGTCCATGTGGTCTTCCAAAACGTTGATGTTAGACCTCTTGGACATCAAACAGTCCCAACGTTTTAAAAGGAGAAAAAAAAAAAAAAAATATATATATATATATATATATATATATATATATATACATATATATATGCTGCTGAGCCACTCACAGCACAGAACGCATTTACAGAGGAAACTATCATCAATCAGAAAATGAGCCCGCCATGACCGAGGCACCATACTTCAGCTGCAGCTTACCTCAGCATCCATGGGCAATTCCCTCTAAAATAAACATCCAGGTTTTCCATCATACACCCAGATTTACAACACAATCATTTATGAGTGTATTGGCTTCGAATGTCACCGTCATCAATCACTTGCCTTATTCTATCAAGGTAAGCAGGGGAGCTAGCACTGATTAAATGGACCTTCTGGAGCAAATGCAAATGACCAATTGTGGGGAGAGTGGCAGGCTGGTTGATTTTCAAGAGGAAGGCTTCTGCGGTTGACTTAGTGAGGAGCATTTATATGGCTGCAGAGCAGGTCTGACTAAACGCTGTCAGAAGTAATGAGCTGGCAGACATCATAAAATGCTCCTGTGGGACTAATAGATGGTAGGTGGTGATTCAGCAAGATGATGGCAGAAAGGGGAGAGAACTGCATTTAAACAGCTAAAGCAGCATGGTACCATATGGTTAGGCAAACCATGCGATTTCCATATTTAAATGTCTTAAAGTATCTCCAACAAGTCCAAGTAATTAGAGATTTCGGGTTAATGGTGATTTTATCTTCTGGTTAAAAGGTAAATGTAATTTTGTGAGGGAAAAAAAATACACAAGTATTGGTTTGTTTAAAGTAAAAATTATTTCACAAACAAACAGCACAGAAAACACAAACTGCTGGGTTTTTGTGTCACTGTCAGAGGTTCATTGGTAAGAGCTGCATCAGTTATATTTACTCTTGGACTGTTACCCTGCTCTGTCCTCACAAACATTCATCAGATAGTGACACGGTGACAGTTTCATTCGGCTGAGAGAGAAACACTACGACGATTTACAGACAAGCTCTAATTTGGATAACCCTTTTTTTTTTGCCCTCCTATGGCTGCTACACATTGAGAGGAACGTCAATCATTGACTCAGGGGCAATACGCCTCCACACAATGACCCCCCTCCCCAGGAACAAAATGTTGCTCTGAATCAGGCAATCCTGAGTAAGGAGAGGAACATCAGTTTCATTTCAAATTCACGATAATCTGCTTGAAATTTAGTTGTAAGATTAACTAATAGGGTTCCCTTCACATGTTTATTACCAAATGCTCAGATTTTCAACTCAAGGATTTTAAAACAACTTTTAAAAACTACAAACAATATGAATGGATAGGTGGATTGACAGATAGGCAAAGGTATAAATGACTTTATAGCAAGGTGATAAACTGTTCAAAACAACAGCAAACCTGCAATCACTGATTAATAAAGAAAAATATATTACAGCTTAATTAGATATAGATATTAGATATAATTAACAGATATCCACATTTTTAGTATTGTGCTTTTGTGTATTACATATTGAACATTGCACATTACAATGACAACATATTTAACATATGTTGTGCACAGAGGGATGGATCAATAAAAAGAAGAATGGAAGGAGGGAAAGATAGATCAACATTATATTTTCCAGGATAGAAAATAAGTCTTCAGTACAAATATGTAGCCACACTCTTGCTTCTGTGTCCAAGGTTATTCAGGTCTAGACTGAATAACTAGACTCACTCTATATTAGGTGCCTAAGAACCCTGATGTAAGAAATGTGTCTGTTCTTCATAACAGTAGGTATAAGATTATGTTCAGAAATTATGTTGGTATAAGACCTAAAGAATAGACATTTCCCACAATTGACATGAAGTCACTTGTCAATCAATCCAGTGAGTTTGTCAGCAACTGACTAATCGGCGACTGGAATTTGTTCTGACGTGAAACGCCTCTAAACTGGAGGAACTGGATCCGCTTCATCTCTGACAAGGTTGCCGAAGTTTATCATTAAAAATGTGCTGCGTTCATAGAGATTTGGTGAAAACTAACAGTGAACAAAAAAGCTGTTAAATGTTGCCAGGTGGGAAGATGTACTTAATACACACCTAACCCGCAGCATTTATAAGTTGGAATAAAGTTTATTCAATTTCCAAAACCCAAACAGGGCCTGGAAGTATGTAAAATATGGATTCAAGTTTGTACATTATCAATATCACAAAGAATTGCTTTTACAACAATACAGATGACTTACAAAAAGCACAAGCATTCATGCAAGTAAATAATATATTTGACTATGTCATTATTTTTTTTAAAAGCCATCAACAGACATTGCCTTTTGAGCATCTGTTTCTAGAAAGTTTTGAGATAAAACTATCATGTTTCATACTTTGAGTACTCTTCATTGAAACATGGAGGAATACTGAAGCTAAAACAGCAAAGTGTAAACAGTAATGAGGATTTTGTGCCACCACAGTGTTTCCTGCAGGGTAATACAATAAATTAATGTCCTATAAAAGGTCCACATTCAAAGTGATTGGACAGAAAGACATGCTGATCATAAAGGACAGGAAAGGCAAGTGTCTTGTCTCCCTCCTTAGTGTCTTTACAGATTTAATGGGACATTTTAATTACATTGAATTAAGCCATACGAGGCTTAGGTTGCTATTGACCCAATGAGTCTTCCTCCAAAAAAATATTTCCCACAAGAGGGAAAAGGAAAATGGTCTGAGTAATTAATTATGAGAGAATGGACGTAAGAAATAAATGTACCTTTTTCTAGTGAAATCACAGAGCCGTCTTAGAAGTCGTATTTAATTAACTTCAACAACTTGACCAGCATATTTACAAAGAAAAACGTTGATAATTAGATATCAATGTATATGCTAAAACTTGTTTTCTTCTTAACTTTAGGGAGAATTACACTTGATGTGTCAAAAAATATTCCTTAAAAATGCAAATAGCTCAACATAAAACATCTCAGAAATCAGTGCATTTCAAAGAAAAGACAGTTCCCACCAAAACAAATGCTTTGGTTTTGTTTGATGGTAATATTAATAATATTTGTTTGCATAGTTAGAGTGAACTGAGGAAAGAAAGTGAGAAAAGGAAAGAGAGAAAATTAAGATAAGCCATTGCTCTTGTTTATATGCAACAGCTGCTGATGCTTTGATCTGCACTCGTCTGTGCTAACTGTAAGGTGCTCCCAGGAGCCTCTCAGGCACCTGATGGGGATGATGAGCAGCAGCATGTGTGCAGTCAAACGAAATAAAGCAGACTTTCTTCACAAGCAACTCTAAACTGTAATATGCCATTAGCTTGTTTCTTTTTCTACAATAAACTAAAGATAACATCATTGTGGCTTAAAAACTGATTACTAACAAAAGAATGACATGTTTATTACTGTTTTTAATTAATATTTTAAATAACTTATAAAAACAAAAGCTCAAAGTTTTGCCACTTTCACATATATGAAAAAAAAAAATTGGCATACTGCATTGACTATATATTTCTTATTTACTTTGTAAAACAATCATGTTCAGAACTGCTTACCTCTGTGCAAAAAAGGTTCAAGGCAGTGAAGTCCCACTTCTTTGCATGGGCCGTGTTGTACCTCAGTATTGCATCCTGAGGAAGAGAAGGGAAGCTATTTATTTTCAGAAAATTGACAAGTTAAGGTTGGCCGTCATTGATCTTAAATCGAAAATTCAAATGTTTCAGGATAGCACTGTGTGTGAGACGTTTTATAGCAACCTGAAGAATAAGAGTTGCAGACTCTGCCACCATGTGGTTGTTTGTGGTATATGTTTAGACATTCATAAAATGTTTTAAAAGAGCTAAACTAAAACCTAAGAGAAGAAACTCTACAGATTAGGCTTTTTCTAATGTTTTTAGAAAAAGCCAATGGCATTTCTTCTCTTTGGTTCTGAACATCAGTTAAGAAGTTTTTTTAAACTGTTTAAATAAGCAACAAAACAAAACATTTTTTAAAGAAATACATAAAGAAAAAAGTTGATGAAATGAATTAATCAACATTTGAATTGCTTAGTTTAACAACAATGAGCTGAAATTATGACTGACTAAACACACAAGTCTAAAGCACTCTTACCCTGACATCCAGACAACTTTTGAATCCTCTGTGTAAGGCAGTATGGATCAGTTCCCACCGACTCTGGAAACCACTTCCATCCTTTATAGTTATTATTAAAGAAAAACATAATACTTGTCATACAACAGTGAGATCTTTTAGACCAATCACATGATTTAAAGGGAGGCTATTGTAAACATAAAGCATGAAATTATAATTAATATACCTCAGTCTCCAAAGGAAACAGATTTTTTTCAGAGCAGGGCATCTTAACAGACAAATCATCCCACACATCTCTGAACTTGGAGGGGTATGGGATGGGGACTTCTCCCTCTCTGAGGAGATCTGTCTGTAACAGGAAAGGCAACAAATCCCATCTTTAGCACCTCTTCTACTTTATGATCTTGTTCCATGTAACCACATGGAACAATAAAATTATTGTCCGAAGCAAACTCGAACAATTAACACAAACAAATAAACAAACATAAGTGATTCAATAATGACATGACTTGTAAAAAAAGAAAAGAAAAACATTTAAGACCAAAGATAACATAAACCAAACTAACCATCATCGTCATTAAAAACCAGTATTGAGTCATACAGATTGTTTCTGAGATAATAGGTTGCTATTCAGGGAATTACTGTGATAGTATGAAATGTATCCAAAAAGTCTTCTACTACTACTAGAAAAAACACAGTGAACCATTAGTGGTATTAAACCAATGTGGAAGCAACAGAGAACAGCAAAACCAAAAAGTGGTAGAGCTAAAATCACAGAGCGAAGTTAGCAAACGCTGAGGCTCACAGTGAACAGAAGCCACCAACTTTCTACAAAGTCAGAAGCTACAGGTAAGAAGATTTATTAACAGATGGATGAGCAGATACAACATTTGACAATGGGATAAGAAACACAATCTGCAATTGCAATGCTCTAATTTTCTTTTTACATATTTACCCAGACCTGGAATCTGCATAAATCAATCATGCTTTTCCACAAAATGGAAAAGTGTTATTTTTGCTTAAATTCTATGAGAAGGTAATTATTGCCAGGAACGTCACTAATTATAACTCAGTTTCTAACAGAAATAACTTTATTATCATGGTCTGTGAAATTATTACAGTTGATAAATGATAAAGTGTGATGTTTAACACCACAGTAGTCAGTTTTCATGCAATAACCATGCACCGTTGTCTAGTTTGGCTGGCCTGGATGTTGATGGAACGGCTTTCTTGTAGCCTGATCTACAAGAACATCCAGAGTTCCTGTGGGACAGGCAGTAGAGGATAGGCAGAGAATCTTTACTGACAAGACACCCTGAGGGAATCTCAGAGAATGGCTCAGCTCAGCCCAGCGCCGTCTACTTCATTTTCTCTCTCATGCTGTCTGTATCTCTACATCTAAAAGAGAATGTTTCACAGCTTCTTGCCACTAATTAAAACAGAAGATATTCCAAGTGAGTCATGCTCACTTGGAATATCTTAGTGAGAATAAATTCTTCTTTTTTTTAACTACTAAATAAAAAAGTGGTTGTTAACTCACCCTAACTGTGACAGTATGATTCGGCGTTGCTTTTAGGTGAGACAGAGGTGGAGCGCATTGAGGTCTTCTGTTGAGCTCATCTATGGGAGTCCCGAGCCATGCTTTGTCCAAGTTACACTGAAAACTGAAAATCACAGGTCAGTGAGAATGGAGTTAAGTAAATAGCACTGTCTGAACAGTCTTTTCTTTCTAAAACACCAACCACCATATAAAGAAGTTGTACCTTTTACTAATCGCAGCTGGCTTGCTCTCAATTAAGTCCTGACTCATATCAGACGAGCCGCTGCACTCCCCCATCGCCGCATCTTCTTCTTCGGTGCTTGTGGTGACAGGACAGACTTTTTCCTGAGTCAAACTTCCAGAGTCGGAATCTTTCACAACCTGCTGAGATTTTAAACCCGGATCCTTTGCAGAGTCCTCCGCACAGCCAACCGGACCATCACAACAATCTGATAGACTGTTGACTACAGTGTCGCACGGTGGACTGTCAGGACTCAGCATTTCCACATCATTGGGTATGCCAGAAATTTTCGTGGGACTGTTACTAAGACAACGGGTGAGTTTTGCATTTGACGGGTGTGCAGCAACGCAGGATGTTTTAACTGGGTGAGGACCGGGTGAACTGGCTCGCCTCAATTTCTGTCCATTGCTGTTGTGAGTTTGGTCACTTCTGCTTTCTGAAGTACCCGATTCATCCCCTACACCTGCAGACACACAGTCTGCTGAATTTAGACAAGCCAGGCCATCGGGTGTGTTCTCTGATGGTATGTGGTCTTTAGTTTGATCGGACGTTTGAAGCTCTCCTTTTGCATCCGTTTGTTGAACATCGCTCTTTATGTCTTCTGGCCTGGGGTCATCAGTCAAACTGTAGAAGAAAAGGGAAAATAAGGAACTCAACAAAAGAGTTGCTCTCTTTAAAGCACTTTTCCAATGGCAATACTGTGCCTCGCAAAAGTATTCATACCACTTAAAAGTTTTAAATGTTATCACAATACAACTACAAATTTCAAGATATTTTATTAGGACATAATGTGATGAAACATCATCCATAGCTGAAGTTAAGGGAAAGGACAAAGTTTTCTAAAGTTTTAACAAAACCAAATTGGAAATATCTAGAACAGGGGTCTCAAACTCCAGTCCTCGAGGGCCGCAGTCCTGCAACTTTTAGATGTGCCTCTGCTGCACCACAGCTGAATAGAATAATGAGGTCATTAAGGCTCTGGAGAACTGATCTACACAAGGAGGAGGTAATTAAGCCATTTCATGCCAGTGTTTTGTACCTGTGGCACATCTAAAAACTGTAGGACAACGGCCCTTCGAGGACTGGAGTTTGAGACCCCTGATCTAGAAGGTAAAGAACTCATTCTCCTTTTGTCTGAAACTACTGAACAAAAATGAGTAAAGCCAATTCTCTTCTGAAGTAATCCACTTAGTAAATAGAGAACACCTTCTTGTAATTTAATCTTACAAGATTAAATTACAATTTACATAAGCATCACACTTACAAGATTAAATTACAAGAAGGGGGTTCTCAACAGGGGTTCTCTTTTATCTTTTTAACACTTGGCAATCCTGCAAGAAAACCTGTTAAGGTTTGGAACAAACTTGAGACTGAGTTAGAGATTTACCTTAACAGCTAGACATTAAACATACAAGTAGAGCTACAGTAAAATGGCTTACACCAAGCATTTATTTGTTAAAGTAGACCACTCAGCAAATAGTCCAAGTATAAAACTGCGTGGGAACTGGGAACTGACAGGACTTTAGAAAAAAAAAATATGTTCAGGAATGCACTTTACAATTATGTAAAATTTACATAAGCACCACAGTTTGTGTTTAATACACAAGTATTGGAAAAAGTTCGAGATGTATGAGTGCTACTGCAGTCCTTTATCAGAAACCTGCAAAGCAAATAGCATCCACACCTGCCTAAAGCTTCTCAGAGTAGAACATAAAATAAGCAGGCAATGTAAAAAAAACAAAAAAAACAAAACTCTTTACCTGCTTTGATGATCCATCTCTATCAGTCGCTAACAAGTCAACGCAAACACACCTGTGAAACAAAACAGCAGAGTGAAACTACAAACTGTGCTACAATTACTACAAACCGACAAGGAGCTACTCCAAGACCTTTAAGTAAAACAAGATTTGAGTTGGGTTACATGTCTCTCAATATTTTAAGGCTAACTTAGATGGACTGGCCGCCGTAAATATTTCAGAACACGAAGCAGAGATATATGAAACTGCTAAATAAAAGAGAAGATCAGATAACAAACAAGCTGCCAGCGGTAAGTAGAACCACAAACTAAGATGAGCAAGCTAATTGACTAGATAATTATTCACAATCGATAAACCAGAGGAATGGATGGTAGAGAATGTGTTTCTGAAGTTATTTGTTTTTCTCCCAGCCTGACTGTTAAAACATCTTGCAGTGCACATCCCGACCCGAGCTGTCTTTGACTGGCAGAAAGATTTAAGCGCTTTTCGATTGTCTTAGCTTCTGGAAAACAAAATATAAACACCCTGAGCAAGCTAGCGGTACTGTCTTTTTATTTTAAACAAAGAAATGTCCACTTACACCGGTGCACCTCTTAAAGGGAGATGTTCGACGACAAAGAATTACAAAATCATCTTAATACCTCTGCATGCAAACTGCATCTCTCCAAATACGACTATTTAAACATTAACTTTCACCTCGTTTCTCCAGGTGCGGTGACACCACCAAATCAAAACCGTTCTTCTTCTTGCTTGCTTTTTAGTGGCGGCTGGCAAACAGCAATCTGGTGCTTTACCGCCACCACGCGGTAAGGAGTCTGAATCAGGCTGAATAAACTAAAAGAAAACTGTTATTTTAGCTAACCCAGTTTTCATCAAATAAATGAAAATAGCATTAAAGCATACATCAACAGGCCATTTTCTTTAGCGATTTATGAGTGTGTTGTCCTTTTCTTTTTGAGACCCATTAATTCTGTTCTTTCTCTCTGATATTTCCTGCATGTTCAGTTGTTCCCCTCGAATTGTCATCCCTATTGTAATGTTGCATTAAGTCTGAGTGTCCCAGCTGTAGTAATCATGATCCTTTTATATATTCTGTTTCTTCAAGGTCAAACTTCTACAAACTTCCTTTTTAAATTCTGTAAAACCACATTTTAACCTAATCTGTCCTCTATTTTTTTTTACCATTTTTCCTTATTTTCATAATTTTTTTTTCATAATAGTTATGTATTAGTATATAAGGAAGATTTTCTGAATGACTTCTTACTGAACTAAGAATGAACTAAAATCGCAACATAATGGCTAGATGTTTTGCCTTCTCAACCCAACAACACACTTCACTGGACAAATTAAATGTTTATTTCTGTTCTTTCTTTTTTAATAGCCTCTATTGAAATCCACAACTGTGTCAGGTTAAATTCAAGGTATTATGGGCAATGATACTATTGCCCATAATACCTAATTTACTGATTTCTAACTATGTTGTGTTCTGTATGATTGTCCAATTAAATGTATAACTATTCCAATCTATAAAGCTGAAGCTTTAGTTGGTTTACTTGCAACTAATTAACCACAAAGCCTGATTTTGAATGGCATGCAATTTTCTTAGAAACCGTGTCAGAGGCTAATACATAAACTATACAACCATAAACAACTGTGTATCAAATCACACGCCTGACTGCAAAATAACTAAAAGGTGCATACTGCCCTCTACTGTATGAGAACAGTGCAGATAGTTTTATATCCCTCCTGTCCATTTCTTGCCAGTTTTGATTTATAATATTTTAATGAAAGAGACCACGGTTCAACACAGAGCTTTTAAATCAAGCCACAGCTTTATTTGAAAAAAATTATATTAGATTTGTATCAAATATTGTACATTCCAATTTTTTGGAATGCCAAATTCTCATTAATTTAATGGTGGTCACTAAAAGAAGTTATGATTTTCTGTTTTAACATGTATTATTACTTTAAAATTGTTTATTGAAAGTCTGCATGTTAACCAGTTCTTATCTGTAAGGCTCTCAGCTTATTTGAAATATAGCTGTATGAGTACAATGTGAGTAGTAAAATTTTGTTTAAAAAAAAAAATAGAAAGGACATCGAACATTACAACATTTAAAAACATTCAATGTATATAAAAAACAAAAATTATTTTTGCATTTTTATCATTTTAACTTATGAATAACATGTTATGCTTCCTTTTGAGAAAGGAAAGGAGCACCTGTAACATAAAAATGCTTTGTAAGTAAATTATTGCATATAGAAACATTGAGCATGACTGCAGATTTTGCAGTAGAAATGCATTTTTTTTCTTCTTTTTTTTTTAAGAGAAAGGCTTCACGATCTTCATTGAGATGTAATTCTGTGAAGAAAAGAAAATTCAGTGTTATTGAGTTAAACGATCTTTGTTGAGATGTTCCTTCTACCGTGAAAGCAAATAAACACTGAACCAGTTTTTGACAAAATGTGATCACTAGTAATTGACAAATAGTGAACGATAAATGTAGAAGTCTTACAGGGAGGGAATAGAACAAGATTCCAAGGAACAGGATAACCAGCAAAAGGAGAATCAGTCCAAGGAAAACCCACTTGAATCTGCGCCATATAATGAACTTCATAGTCTTGCAAGGATTTGTGAACCAGAAAAATGAAGTATCAGGGCGGCTGTGGCATAAACATAATCAGCATTGTTAGCACCCAGAAAGATCCTCAAAAATAATCCAGATCTTTGCTTGAGGAGAGATCCATTCTTACTTGGGTGGTTCCAGTTTTGGATTCATGTTTGGCTCGTCTCTGCCTTTTCCAGCAGGTCTCTCCTCCATTTCTTTTTCTTCCACAATTTCCAGCATCATCTCCACTTTGCCCTAAATAAAAAGAAAAAAAAAAACAAACACTGCATTTAAAAGTCTTAAAGTCTCCACATGAAAAAAATTCCAACATAAATAAATCTTGCTCTGGACATTATCAAACATACACCAAGCTCGTGTTTCCCATTTTTCTCAACTGCACATGGCCACCAGCCCCTCACGGACTTTTGTGAGAAAAGTGAAGACGAGACTTTTCTCATCTTTCCTGACAGCATCTTCAGGCTGCACTTTTCTGGAGTCTTGGCAGGGGGCATCAAATTGAGCAGGTCAAGTTCAACTGAGCCTGTGGAGGAAATATGATCATAGGATGTTTTGTGCATATGACACCTGATATTTATATACAATGTATGAAAAAAGAAAATTATTTCCCATCACTATCTGACATTAAACCAGACCAAATATGTCTGTTTTGGGTTATTTTGTATTAGCAAAATCATTCATATTTAGAATACGATTGGATATTTTTTGAGAATTTGGGGAAGTTCGTGATCATTTTAACACAATTAGGTTAATTGAAAGCACTCCTCTGAATGTATGAATCATGTATCAATCTCAGAACAAATAAGAAAACACATTGTAAAGTGCTGGCTGAAGCTGGTGAGTTTGTCATTTTACACAGAAAGACAAATCTTGTCTGAAATTCCTCAAAGAAGGTATTACTTCCAAAACAACAAAAAACAGATTATAATTTGCAACTGCACTGAGGCAAACATTTTATTTTTTGTCATTTGTAGGTCTGATGAAAGTAAGGAATAGTGTTTTGCCATAATCACCATCATATCATTTGGAGGAAAAGGGGAAATGCAGGACGGTGATGGATTGCTGAGGTGACAATATTATGTTATGAGGTATTTTGCTGCAGGAGGGATTGGTGCACATCATAAAATAGATGGATCTAGCTGTTTATGAAAGCATTCAGCAAATAGAAATCATTTCATTAATCCTATTTGACCTAAAACAGGAATGACTTCAATGACTGCTTTGATGTCAGACAGTGAGAAAATAATCACTACGTCTGTCTTGTGTATATTGTGAATAATTGTGGTTTCAACCTTAAGTGTTGATCTATAATCCTGACATATCTTGAGTAAATAACCAAAATATTTTACCCAAGTAATCATCAAGTGAAAATTTGTCATTGTCCCATATTTGGATGATGATTTTAGGAGGAAACCTGTGCTCGGTTTTGTCCAGATTCCAAAAATGTTCCTAGAAATGGTCAAATGTTGTCTGTTAATTATTATATTTAAACATATAAAACATTGAATGACGTCTTCCTGGCCTATAGATTCACTTACTTTCATTGAGGCAACACACAGCTGTTCTGCAGGTAAATAGTCAAACCCAAAGATGAACCTCCAGTTAAAATTTCCATCGCCATCCAGAGATCTGTAATGGACATCTGTCTTCTGTTTATTCTCTTCCATTCCTGGCATCCACCTGAAAAATAGTCAAATACCCAAACATGATGTCTTGAGGAAAAATATCTCCAAGTCCAAAATACAGATAATTGATTTTGGTTAGAGAAAACATCAGTAATTTACCCTTTAACGTAAATATCGCTCATGTTTTCTCCAGTGATACTTGTTTCATCCAGAGTGACCTCTGTGGTGTTCCAAACGACGACTCGAAGGAAGTATCTGTTTAAATACGTTGTCACAGTGCTTTCAGTATTGTAATCATTATGTTAAAATGTTAGCCTGTACCAAAGTTGTGAAGCTTTTCTTACTTTTTGGCTTTCCGAGGAGTAATAACGCATGGAGGTCCAGGCAGGCCCTGACTCTTGGGGAAAATATCTACCCACATTTGAATCTTTCCCTGCATTTGTGAAAAAGAAAACTCAATCCAACCTTTCAAAATATGTATTGTTGTTGATCTCAGAGTGCTCTGAAAAAGTGCTCTTATCACTTGAGCTGTTTCACGTGTTATCATGCTACAATCACAAAGGTTATTTTAATTTTCCTATTACTAGCTCAAATATTCCAAGTGGCAAGATTATTTTTTGAACCATTGCATATATCAAGTGAAAATTCAGTGAAATTTAACAAAGACAGTCAGATTTGTTGTATTTTTTCACCTGAGGGAGATTGGGTTGGTGCGAACTGTGCAGGGTTCTGGTTTCCACATGTTCAGGAACAAAATCCTGGTCTCTAAGGACATGCAGGGCCAGTCTCTCTCTAGCTGGTCCCAAATGTTGGTGGATCACAGAGTTTTTCTCTGGAAGAAGGATCACACACAATTCAAAATAATACATTCATTCAAAACTTTAGGTTCAGGTCCACAATTACGCAAATAAAATAGGTATATTTCTTAATAAAATATGAAAATATAACATGGTTGATAATAGAAAAAATTTAAATGAAGAAAAAAGAGTTTTTCCTGATGAACTGCCATAGTTACTAAGCAGGGATTGGTGAGTTTCACTCAAAACAGCACTTTATTAATTCTTAATAATTACATTTACTAAGAATTAATTACAAGAATGAGAAAAGCAAGCAGAAATGTTCAGTGTCCATTCAGCCTGATCTGATCTACTATACTTGGAGTTTTCGCAAACTCCAAGATAAAGTTGAAATTTATTTTCCTAATAAAACTGCTTTAAATATTCAAACATCTGAATGTAACATTTAAGGTAGAGTCTCAGTGCATCATTTTATGCAAGATGCACTTCTCCATATAACGGTGTTAAAGTTTTATTTTTCATACAAGAAAATGAATGGGAAACACTGCAGATTCTATTCCAAAGCAAAAATCACTTTGCAGGAAGTGAGGGAAAGGGGAATTTTAGACTGCTAAAAAAATACATTCACTTGAGACAATGAAAAATGCTGTGTCATGCCAACTGTAAACAGGTATTCCAACCCAGGATGACTACATTTTACAGTTTCTCTTCGTTTAGTAGTTTTGCACGAAAAGCAGAATTTTCATGTCACACCACAACATTTGTGTTGCATTAAGTTCAAGTGATTAGACCGGCAGCTCTATAATGCAAATCTTGTTGATGTGGAAAAAAGTGCTACTTGCTGACTCATGTGTTTAGGGGTATTGTCTTGTTGAAATATCATTTTTGTTATATTTCCTCTTTGACACGACCTCCTCAAGTATGTTGATTGATTCAGAAAGTCAGTCAATTCAACTGACTTTCATGTTCAGTGTCAGTTGTGAACATGAAAGGCTGACAAAGCAAAAAGCCTGAAGGAAGAAAACAGCTGGTGAGAAATAAAGAAATCTTAAATATAAATTGTACCATAATCTTGCAGTTTGTATTGTTTTCCAGCAAAAGATAGAGAGCTTCCATTTTCGTCTATGTGTGGAGGAAGAAGGGATTTTTCTTTAGCCAAATTTTGGAGGATCTGGGAAGGTCTCAATTGATCTCTCCACTGATTTATTCCAGACCTACAATCATATGTCAAATGCATAAAAAAGATCAATCAAGCCACAGCATCACAACAACAAAGAGCTCCGACTATCAACCTTTAAAGAGCAATTTCAGGTGAGTAAAGATATTATGCCACTTCTCCGTAGAAGAAAGTTTCCACTTACACACAGTATGTCTGTGGCAGCCCACAGCAAGACCTGAAACAAGACAGGAACCTGTTCTCCAAGTCGATGACCGTCTCGCCAACTTTTTCATCTTTGCTCAGTAAGTCAAAGTCAAACACAGCGATCTTCAAATCCTTTTCCAGAGGGAGGAAGCAGGACAGCTCAAACATCCTGTTTAGACATTAATAGAAGTGGAAAGACGATGCAGTCATACAGACTAAATTTTTCTGGTCTTAAAATAACTTGAGAATAAGAAACCTCACCTTCCAAACTCTGGATTGAGGGTGTTTGGTTTGTAACTATCCCTGTCATCAATTGTTTTTCTCCCAAGCGTTATCTTAATGTACGGGTCACACTGAAATAAACGCCAAGAAACGCAAAATAATAAACTCAAGACAAAAAGAATCTCATATTCAAAGTAAATTAGTAGAAGAAGATCAAAAATTAAGTTGTTATTTTATGATCTTAACCATTTTCATTTCATAAGAAGCTCACCAGGCCATTTGTATCCTTGGGTTGCAGGTCAATGCCGCGCACCACATATATTCTGACCAGGCACTCCTGTGGTCCGAGCTCAGGACGCTCTCTGAACTGGAGAGGTGGAGCGCGCTCCCCTTGGTCAGGCAGAGGGTAAATCCTGAAGGAACCCTAAAGGTCACCAAAGTCAACCAAGCAAATGGTTATCACTGAAACACACTTACAATCTCTGCACTTCTTACTCTGAGTCCAGAATAAATTCAGGAACATAAGACTAAAAAACTTATGACAACACCAATATTTGGTCACTGTAAAGATTTCTACTGCAAGAGAAAATGTTAATTAAAAATAGTTATTGGCAACGGTATGTAACATCCTCTTTTAATTGTAAGATTTAACTAAAGTAACATAAAACACACTCAGTTGCCTTGTTGCTAAAAGGTGCAATACAAATAAATTTGCCTTATCTTATCTTTGGGTCAGTAATTAAACGTTGCAAGCCACAAGAAACAATTAAAATCATCTCCTCATTACAGTGACAGTTTGCTACCTTAAACTCTCCCACCACAGAGGGATCTTCCTCCTCGTCTTCGGTCTTTCCACGGTAAAGCTTGAAAGTGCTGCAGAAATCAGTCAGACCCTGGAACTCTGGGATCTCTTCTAATTCAGTGTCATAAACCTGTGAACCCAACATCAACAGTCCATCTTTTTAATATTTAGTATGCATGCACATTGGAAACATTAAAAAAAAGCAAGTCATCTGTCTCAGTTGCACATTTCTTGAATCTTGATATCTCTATTTCTGAAAACTCCACAGTGTGTTATGGTATAATAGTGTGCAATATATATATTATTATTACTCTTATATTTCACCTGTAGCGTGTCATATCCCAGTTTTAGGTAAGGTCCGCATTTTTCATGCTCTCCAACAGAGGCGTAGAACTTACTCCACCAGTCTACTGTCTCGTCCTCCTAGTCAGAAATGAGGATGGATCTACAGTGTATAGTTTTGCACACACTTTAATATAATATTTGGTAAATGCATAAAACTTACCTTTGCTTCTTTAATCTGTCAAGTGAAAAGCCAATAGAGAATGTTATTAGTACAAACAAAAATGATTCTGTCAGAATTCTTAGTTCTGCCTAAACGTTTTACAATGTGGGATTTATTGGCAGAACTCAACATTTTCCAGGTGGTTGCAGTTAAGCAAACTACACACAAACAGCTCAAATAGTTAAATGACATTAAAATTACAAGGATCTTCGTAAAAGTGTAAAATAAAATTTTACTTTCAGAACCTACTGCAGTCTTACAAATTTTCAACTCCCTGAAAAGTTTCTGAACAGCATTTCCACATCATGAATGGTCTTAGACACACTTGATGCTGTACAATTTCTGCTTGAGATGAAACACATTCAAAAACTTGGCCTGCTGGTGGTAACGTTTCACTGCATGCTAAAAATATGGCGGAGTCAAGAGAACTGTCTTTCACAAACAAGGAATAGGACACAAAAGCCTTAAATTTTAGCAGAGATTGAGTTGTAAGACACTAGAGTGGCCTTCATACTATCCTGACTAAAACTAAAATTTCTGGTGTAAAAGACTGTTGGTGAGCACAAACCCAAGAATATTCCTGATCCGTAGGCCTGGGTCCAAAACCTTTTAGGATCATGAAGGGTTTGGATGTATTTTGGTACTGCAGCAACCATAATTTGGAGGAACCCTTTGTAATTAGTTTTGCTGAGCTATTTCACTTGCTCTTGTTTTCTTTTTGTTTTGCATGAAGGTGCTATTTTGCATATTTTTCCAATAAACCTGCTTCAAAGTGTATTAATTTAAAGCATTATTACAGCAACAGCTGTATGTGTTAACCTTTGCTTTACCTGAGTTTTTAAAACGTTTCCTTCCTCAATGTCTATGACAACATCTCCTTGGGCAGCAGTTATCATGGCCACTACACAGGCAAATAAAAAATATATATTCTGAATTGTTAGGGGCAAAGGATGTGTAAATGTGTTCGATGTAATAGATGTGTAAGAAGACCTCTGGCTGACATGCAGACATCACTGTTAGGGCGGTATGGATCACAGCGGAACTGCTCCAGACAGTCAATGGTGCACTGACCCACCACTGGTTTTCTGCCGAATGGTCTGTGATCGACTACTTTCAGTACAATCGGAGGGGCGTACATCTCTTCCTTAGGCAGGAGCTACGAGCACAGTGAGAGATTTCACATAATTCAACAAACAAAGTTATGATCTACAACGGTTATTCCATGTCAGATGTGTCAGCATCAGAATTCGTATAATGAATGAGAGATTAGGGCTGCTTTGGCTCAACTGGCCTCTTCTTGATTTCCCTCAAGTTTCCCTCTTTACTGCTTCAACTCAAATCAGTTTCGTAACCATTGCAACTTAGATTATTTCTCTTGGTTGTTCAGTATTTTATTTTAGTCATAAAATGCTAAAATATCACACAATTTGATTTAACTGCACTTTATTATCCCAGTAACTTATGGTGTGCCTTGTAGAAGTTGGGATCCCTATTGGGGTCAGTTGATGTTTATGAAATACAACTTCAAGTTAGGAGCCCTGATCAAACCAAAATAACTGATTCTATTCCTGTTGATGTATCAACAATTTGTGGCATTGTGTGGAAAAAAATCATCTCATCTTAAATGTGAATCAAACAAATGAGATGATTGTAGATTTCAGGAGAAACTAGAATATGGCAAACACTATTTCAATCATGGGTAAAGAAGAGGAGAAGAGCCAGATTTTGTAATCTTTCATAGTAGTATATTTCTTCAGCCTTCGTGAAGGAAATTCAAAGTTTTTCTTTGAACATCGGCTGCTTTTCTCTGCTTTTCTGTGACCAACCACGTTTGTTTATTATGCCATTTGAGTCTGACCTATGATGTAATGATTCAAACAGATTAGTCGGAGCATCTTCCTGCTATCAGTGAGTTGTCATTTTCTGCTGTTGTCACATGTTTGTTCAGTAGATAAAGCAGACAGAGAGTTGATACCACTTTGAGGAGGAGCACAGATCCAGGAAAGTTTGGATGCTTTTTGAAGTTTTTGATAACAGCCGTTTGAACCATCTCCCCGCCACACTCCACTATCAGACTGGGGGACGACACTGCGGCTAGCTGAAAGGTCTTCATGTTCCTTAAGCCCCAAGTCAGAACCTAGGATGAATGAAAGGAATGGACCGTAGTTGAGGAGGAGAAAAAGAAGAAAGCTTCAGAAGAAAATTTGGAACTGTTCACCGAGGAATCAAAAAAAAAAACAGTACCTCAATTGCAGTTAGCTGAACAACTGGCCTGATTCCTTGAGGAACCATGTAGAGGTTCCCCCCCCGTCGAGGAGGCACCAGAGGAAGATCCTTATCGTCGCCCTGTTAAACAGCCACCATTTTAAATCATTTATGCAATATAAAGGTAATCAGCTACATTTTAGTACATTCTATACCTTCTCCTTTAGTATAAGCTCAGCAGCAACAAGCACCTCCCCAGCACTGCAACCTTTTTTAGTGACTGGAAGCCATTGCAGTTTCAAACTGTCAGACAAACTCTGGCTTTTACTTGGGAGTTTTACTACAGGGGGGCACATGCAGCGACCCATCGGCTCATCCTTTCCCTGGTAATTAAACCACATTGGTACACAAGTGTTAGTGAATCTTAATAAATCTACCACTGGGGCTTTCTAAAATTCCCAAATTAAAACCGTAAAGCACCACTTGATCGCTGTCATAAAGCTCAAAGACCACATTTGGAGGGTTGCGTTCAATCGTCTGTGGGTCTCCAAAGATCTCGATGTCCTCAAAGATGAGAGTCTGGTCCCACATGGGGTTCAGTGTGGTTCTTATGACTTCTGTCGTCTTGCTGACATGCAGAAATGACACATGGGCATAGGGATCTGGAGTGGATCAAGGCAGAATCGTCTTAGTCACATCGTTAATCATTTCAAATTATGGCTACGTTGTCAGCGTACAGTCATATTTAGTTTTTACCTGAAAAACTGTCCTTGTCCATTGCACAGAGATTTCTTCCTTGGTAGACGTAAACCCTAAGGTGGTAAAGATAGAAACCTGGAGGGAGAAAACACAGCATCCTTCATCCTTATTGGCAACAATGGTAAAGATGATCCAACATCTTTAAAATAACATAATCTGTAATTGCTGAAGCATAAACTCTAAATTTATGCTTCAGCAATAAATACAACTTTAAATTTGAATATGTTTTGCAGCAAAAAACATTTTGAAATAAATGTTTTTCTTTTAGGAAAATCTTTCACCAGACCCAAATCCTGTGGAAATACTGAGGGTGAACTAAACAGAAAAGTAAAGCATTCAGCAGAAAAACATAAGCTAGGATCTAGTAAACTTTCCAACTTTTGAAATGCTACAGAACACTTAAGTGTAGTTTTATTGAAAAAGGGGGGTTGCATAAACAATCCAACTGCAGGTATGTCAACAAGAGAATCATTGTTGACTTTATTTTAAAAAATTCCAAACATGATTATTTTCCCCACTCAATAAATTTACTCAAATAACAAGTTTATCTAAACATTTCAGTGCCAATTTGGGCTACAGCAATGAAAGAGAATTTCTTAAAGGCACTTTACACATTTCTACCAGTGGTGCCAGTAAACATGGAACTGTGTTATCTTTAATTACGAACAGTCAACAATCTGATCAAAGGGATTTTAATCAATGTCCAAGAGTGAATTCCATCTGCCCCAGTTACTCACGGGTAAAATGGCAGGAAACTGTGGGTGTGTTGGCACCAAATGGCTTGGCTGCATCCGTTTTACTGGCCTTTTCATCAACATCAACCCCCTGTTAAGAAAACATATGTCGAGGTACTGAAAGGAAAACTCAAGAACAGTTTTTAGCAAATTATGAATCACAGAGTCAAGCGTAACATCACGCTTCCTGAGTTATGTGCCAGCTTTTTCCTGGAACTGGAGAATAATGGGAGGATGTAACACAAAGAGCCTCAGATTATACCAGTTGCCATGAAAGCAGGTTTAATTGTCACATGTTTTGAAAACTCACTTGGAACATTTAAACAAAACTCACTAGGGCTCCCTCGAGTCTGAAGATGGCAGAGGCTCCAATGCAGTCCGAAGGGACCATCTTTCTCCTCCAGCGCCGGCGCCGGAACGTGTCGGAAGAGCGCTCCTTTCTGTGAAACTTCCAGCCAATCAGAGAGGAGTACTCCCAGCCTTCCCCTGGTTCTCTTTTCTATAACAATGAAAATACAGTACAAGATTGTACTCATTGCATAATTTATGAGCACTCCTTTTTCTTTTCTACATTTTTCTCACCTCAGTTGCAGTAACTTTGTCAGAAATCTTCCTTCTTTTTCGTTTTAGTCTCTTCCTGCGGTGATTGTGGTACATCTTCTCTGCTGCAACCCAGGATTTGGGTTTATCATCAGGTGGAATTATCACTCCATATTCCCAACCTAGGAGTAAAAGATGAAGCTACTGTAAATACATTATTTCAAATATAGAAACAGAAAGAAGTGATTAATTTCAGGAGATTCTTGCAATCATGTTACCCTTCTCATCAACAGCTCTGTCGCTGTCAAAGCTCCAGACATCTTCCCAGTTCCAACCAGGTGGACATTCAAACTCTTCGGGACTCTGAGCTTTTTCTCCATTCTGCAAAACGAACATACACACTGTCATTCATTTTCAGAGAGCATGCTCACAATTCGATAACAGCAACAGCATGCGAACACTTGCTAACTCTGCTTTAACTTCCAACTCATTTGCATTATTAGACTTCTATATGGACAGTTAAGCGCAAATTGTTCCTACTCCTGGCAGATTTAGATATTAAATTATTGTGATTTTAGCAACAAGTTTGTTTTCAACAGGAAATTAGATAAAGTATCTTAAACACACTTAAATACTTGCTGCCAGGGTTTACTGTGCCCTATAGTGAAAACATAATCTGTGTGTGTTTGAGTGAAAACCATGTACTGTACCACGTCCGTGTAAGCCTCCGCAGCAGGTTTCCACTCTCCACCTGGGAAACGTGTTTCGTTCTGAAAAACTTCATCTATGAACTCTGTATGCCCCGCGTCGGCTTCTGTCAAGAGGCTGCACAAAACACCAGTACACCACACCACAAAGGTTAATGGGAGGCTCACACACACACACACTGTGCAGAACAATGATAAAGTTATTCGACCAGCCCAGGATGTTATGCCTCAGAGAGAGTGAGGTCATTTAAATGAGCCTGTGAGAGAATGTAAACACTTAAGAGGACCAAATGGCAGCTCCCTAAATCACAACACTTGCTAGTGTTTACATTTCTATTGGTATTCTGAGATTATAGTGATAATATTCTGTGGCTAGCTCTACTAACCATTAATTACTTATAAAAGATTAATTCCTGGGAAAATTCACTGCCAACTTCAGCAGAAATAAATTAAATAAACATAAAAACAATCTTCCTGTTTTGGACTCTACTGCATTTGGAGTAATCGAAGAGTCCAAGATTTTTGACAAGTAAAAGAGGGCAAAGATCAGAAGAAGCTGGAAAAAAAAGGAAAACAACTGTCTGTAAAAGTGTGAGGTATGTAAGCTTGTCTCAACTAGACTGAAGGTTCAAACCTTTGTAAGAAAATACCTTGTGTGCCTTGTTTTCTTAGTACTGGACAGGAATGTGTGATTTACGTGATAAAGTCAGGCTCTTAAACTTACCATCGCTCTGGATCAACAAACCAGTCTCCCTCCCACTCCCATCCTCGTGGAGGCAGAAAGCGCTCCTGTTTGAGCTTCACTTTGCCGGTCACATCTGAGAACTTGTGGCGACCCACCAGGCCGGTGGTTCCCCACTTCCCAAACACCTGAGCCTGGTTCTCGTACTGCAGAGAATAAGAGAAGAAAGGTGTGTTTGGCAGAGTTTTGAGAAATGAACGAATGCAAGTTAAATGAGATGTAGTGTCAGAGTTGTACCATTTCAGCATATACACTGAAGTTGCCCTCTGAGAAACTGTTGAATTTCTTCTCATAAGCAGAGAGACCTAACCACATGTTGATGCGCAACTGAACGGGGATCTTCACTCCTTTGTTTTTGTCCATGGGGTACTGACAAAGCAAAAATGTGATGAAATATGCAACAAGACAATGGACATAAATATTTTCACATTTTTCCACATTATAACCACAAACTTATATACAGTATGTATGTATATTGGTGGGATTCTACTTCATAGACCACCACAAAGTAGTAAATCATTATAAAAAGGAAGGAAAATGATATATGATTTTCTTCTCAAATGAAAATTTGAAAAGTGTGGGCTGCATTTGTACTCAACTCTCCCTGAACCAGTACTTTCAAAAACAATCTTTCACTGCAATCAAAGCTGCAAGTACTTTGTGGTTTGTCTCTATCACAAAATACTTCCTTCCCACAAAGCATGCATGTAATCCAGTAAGTTCATTGTTGGTCTCATTCTGTCATTTTTTCTGTATGCCGCTGCATAACTTAATGGGAACGTTCAACTTGGACTTATCACAGCCTTTTTTCAAAAATTACTATTTTTTTTTCTTCTCCATAAAGATCAGATCTGTGAAGCTAATTTTCCCACCTAACCTCTGCTAGAACAATCACTATCATTAATGTCGTCCCATTCTGGCCTGCCAGTTAAAGATGGATGACAATGTTCAGGTTGGTTTGCAGTTCTCCCATACATCTGTGTTATACTTGGGTTCAGAGCCTGGATTATTGTTTCATATCCTGAACCTTGTTTTAAACATCTTCTCTACCTTGTCACTGACCTGTCTGTGGTGTGTCATGGGATTCATTATACTATCATATTCTCACCTCTGAAAACATATGGTAGCACTATTGAAAAAAAAAAAAAGGTGTGCAACACTTATCAGATTTTATTTGCAAAAATACATTTTGAAACTGCTTAGTGTTGGTCTATCAAGTATCATACAAATTACCTTGATGCTTGTGCTTATAACATAGCAAAAAAGGTTTAAGGGTTATAAATACTTTTACAAGGCAGTAAAACTGCAAAACAGGCTTTCAAGGATACAGTTTCTAGGAATGTTGGCTGTTTTTTTACCTGCATAAAGACGGTCTGACTTTTTCCACAGTGTCTGCCACAAGCTTGCTCGCTATAGTTAGAGTACAAGATCTGGTGGACTGGGACTCGGGCGTATGCCACTCGCTTCTCCCCTCTCAGCATCCATATGATCACATCTGGCATGCTGTTCTGAGCCTGATGTATGAAAGAATTGTTTTTAAGTTTTAATCACATCCTTTAACATTACATATTATATTATCCAAGGGGATACAGATGAAGCAAGGACCTCATCTGCAAGCAGTTTGATTCTCTCAAGCCACTCTTCAATGTCTCCAACAACTGACTTGACATCCAGGGTCTCTTCTGCCATCTGACAGGCCGCCGCTCTGATACTGACTAAAGCAGCCTCGCGCAGACTTTTTATTTGGAGATCGAGGTCTGTGATGTTGTGCTGACCTTCCAGTGCTGGAAGCTGAAGGCTTTTAGGAGTAAGACAGTGTTTATTCCAAACATCCTAATGTTTAATTATATGATACATCCTCTAAAAAAGAAAGAATGGGTCATGTTTTACTTGTTGATGTTCTCAATCAAATGGTTGAGCAGTCTGAGCAGAACCTCTGTCAGCTGTGCCTCAGACACTTTGGCCTGAATTTCTTTCTTCAGAGAAGTTAGATGGGACTCCTGAATTAAATAACAAAATATATAAAAACTGTAATTAATGAGTAGTATATGGTATGCGTAGACTTTACATCTAAAACTTGTCTCACCAGTTGATCAACAATAAAGAGGAGAACATTGACAGCGTCCAGGCGGTGGCTGATATCTTCCCAGTATGACGTGAGAATCACAACCGGCTTTGTGTCCGCCCAGGGCAGGTAATAGTAGTGGTTACCTGTGGAGATCCCAGTAAATATACCAAGTCATTTTAAACAGATGTTTTGTGCACTTCTACTGAAATACTCCAAGTCAGCAGTTTTGGTTTGTGGTTTGTAAGTGTCATACCGTCAAACACAGCAAAGCTGTACTGGGTGGTGGACGCCAATGGCTTGCAGGTGGAATCCAGTTTGTTGCCATAGTTACCCATGCTGACCTCAAACTGGATTGGCTCACCCGGCTCTTGGAGCATGCAAGCACTGTGGAAAACGGCGCAGAGGGAGTACTTCCTCCTGCGCTGGTATTTCTGTAATTAAAAAGCATGATGGAGTGTTAGAAGAAAAAAGAAGGAAGAAACTTCTGACTTCTTTCACTATGGTATTCACAAATATTAATAAAAGTCACTTAAGGAAAAAGTGACCAGTCACATGACAGCATTTAATGGTTTTAACAGTATGTCAGGGTTGCATTGCATGATGTTTACCTGTGCCACTAGGATGTCATCACTGCAGATATCATCCACATTCTTATCAACTTTTCCATCCACCTGAGTGGAAAGTTCAACAAGGACCCTCCCCCTATAGGCGACTCCTTCTCCCTGGGACATATCACACACCAAAAAACCTCATTCATGCTTTGTCACATTTTAAAACATCATTACGTCATTTTAGATGAAATAGTTTTATTACATTCCCAAAGTTCAGCTCTTCATAAGGGTCGGGCAGGCCGGTGAACTCTCTGGGGCTTCCATACAGGTTGACATAGCAGGGTCCAAAAGCAGGGAGAAACCCCCCCTCTGATGCTGAAGGGCTCACTATAAATCACCACATGTTTAAATAAAACACCTAAACAATTTTAAGTGTCAGATTTATTTCCTGTTCCTCTAGTATTCTCCCTTGTCCCTCTGCCACCTTTCTGTCCTCTGTCCCTCTCCTCTGGCTCCTGCTCAGTCCACTTACACCTCACTCTAGCTCATCAACCCAGGTCTTTTATTCCAGCATTCAACCTCCCAGTATTTAAGCACTTCATTGTCAGTCATTACTCGTCGGTTCGTCTCGTCACTTCTCCATGGTTTCCTTGGATTTTTGTAAGTTTGATTCTTTGTTTGTTCATTAGATATACAAGAAAACTATTTTGTCTCTCGCCTGTTGCATTTGAGTCCGGATTTAACACATCATGACATAACAGATCTAAATAAAAGAGGAACTAAGAAACACAGAAATAACCAAAACCCAACCAAACAACCTGGGGTCATAACACAATTATTAACAAGCTAAATATGAACAATTATGATATGGATCTTCAAGCACGTTGATCTTTGAGTCCTCAAAAAACATCTCAAAGCAATGCAAAATGAAATGCAAAAACGTCCTGTGCAAATTTAAGAGGATGACAGCGAACCAGGAACCAGTGGAATTTGGTAATTGTTAATAAGCAAGCTAATAGCTATTAGCTGTATAAGTTCTGTATGCATTTCTCTGCAGTAATAACATCTGTATAAGAGTGAGAAAAAAAATCAGATAAGATTAAAAAAATTGGTGGTGCAAATAAATTTTTTAGTTGCAACTGTCATGAGGTTTTCTGTGCAAAGTAAGCCATATTGGATTTTGTGGACAGAGTTAATGACAATTTCCCATTTTTCAGTGTTTCAACTTAAAGGTATCTACTGTACACTGTTGCAATACAGAACATAGTTTAAAGTTGACAGTGCCATCTTTACCTAGTGATGTTTGTTTATATTTTTCACTTGTAAGGCAACTTT
Organism: Xiphophorus maculatus; assembly: GCF_002775205.1. Classification (NCBI taxonomy): domain Eukaryota; kingdom Metazoa; phylum Chordata; class Actinopteri; order Cyprinodontiformes; family Poeciliidae; genus Xiphophorus; species Xiphophorus maculatus. The sequence goes on along the minus strand of NC_036464.1, from coordinate 14,948,734 downwards.
ATCTTTTCTGCTCGCAATAAGAGTTTTAAGTTTGCTTGATATGGCAGGCCATATGAATTTAAACCATAGTAATATTTCACTTAAGGATGCATTTCTTATGTAGGATTTTCCTTACTGTGGTTCACTTTTTTAGTCACATTGTGCTGCCTCATGAATGTCTTTCTTTTTCTTCCTTTGTTAAAGACAATGGTTGTTGTACACATTGAGCAATGTCTTTTTTTGATATAATATTGTATTTAGTTACTTTGTAATTTAAAATATACAAAGAGTTATTCTCATACATACATTCAGAGGCTGTGTTTGAAGTTTCAGTCCTGGTATCTGTTTAAAATAAAACAAAGATGTGGTGTTTTGTACATCAATGTGTAAAATCAAGTGAAAAGAAAAAAAACATCATTACCTTCAATTTCCCCACCAGAGCAAGACATTTTGCTCAAATTCAAAAATGTTGTTCCAATGGCGTCATCCTTGCTTAGACGATCCCTTGCAAATGTAGATAGCAATATTAAATACTGATATTTGCATTTAATCCAAGGATTTGTCTGTAGAATAATGTCAACACTTACCAGTCATACATGGTCAGTTTGATGCGTTCACACATGGATGGAAACTACAAAAGCAGAGGTTATTTGTGCAGTAATGTTTACCATTCTAAAGTTCAGATGATGATGAGCTGCAACATGCATCTTTCTTACTTTGACCTGAAGACTGATGACTTGGTTCCACTCTGGATTTGCATTTTTTTCGATTATTTTGGTGCAGAACTAAAACATTGTTAAGAGTAAGAAACAATAGTCATACACAGACTTGTTATTAACTCAAAGATAAAAAATACCTTCTTTCCAGCAAAGGTGACTTCCAAATATGGATCAACCAAATTCTTCTTGTCTCCATCCCCTCCAAACACTTGCTTCACTGTCTGAACGAAGGCGTCGTCCACTGTAAGGCAAAAGATTTTGAAATGAGGTTTCTAGAGGGGATCTGACTGAATAAATTGATGCATTTCTGTGCATCAATTACTCTGTCCCTTACTCTGTGGCATATCCTCTGCACGAAACACTTTAAGGCTCAGAGTGGCCCATCGCATCGTGACACCAGCTGGAACCAAAAGATTACTCTCTATATCATCCTGCTCCTCGCTTAGCTCTCTTCTTTCACTCTGGAACCAAAAGAAAAGGATATAAGAGTTTTTTTTAAATAATCATTTTAAAAGTTGCTGTAGGATGTGTGAAAATGTTGCCTGTACCGGTGGGTCATCTCCAGTGCCGACAATAATAATGCTGACTTTCAGGTATCCTCTGGCCCCTGTGCTGGATTCCTCCAGATCACTCAGGAGCAGCCATTTTCTCATTATAGAATGACCTGGAAATGGAGAGGAGAATTTGTTTACATCGGTGCACGAATATAAAAAGAAATTCAAATTTTCACAAAATGTATTTCTTTGGTAAAACTGACCAGGTTCATTATAGATGTAGCCAACATCCAGCTGAGTAGAAGAGGAAAAAGAGAAATATTAAACTGCTGTCAGATAACAGAATTTTAACTACTCTAAAAAATACTTTAACATTTAAATTTTCAGCTTCGGTATGCCTTTGCATATGTTTATATTGGTGTATAAGTGATACAGTATACCTTGAACTCTCCTATGAGACTGTCCGCTCTGAGGGAGAAAGAGTCATAAACCTGTGAAGAAAAACAAAACATTGAGCTGGTAAAAACACCCCATCTACCACTGGGACGGTAAGCTTAAAACATGTCAACTTCTTTCTCAATATATTTTTCTTTCTAGTGGGCCTATTGGCATGACATTCACACTTCATATACCGTAGCTATTGAAATTAAATTCACACTTTTTCCAATTCCTCTGAATTAACTTATAGTCAATTCCTCTGACTACGTGTCAGAGGAATTGGAAAAAGTGGATGACTGAATGATAATCTTGTAGAAAAACTAGGTGCAAAAACTGACATAATGCCAAGAAAACCAATAGAAACAATGAGTGTTGATAAAGAATCTCTTTTCCCTCTCAGTGTATTTAATGAATGTTTCCAATTATTGGAGCCACAATACTAAAATAAACATAACATTATTACACAATTTACTAGACAGAACCGAGTGTTCGTCACAATATTCCTGAAGAGTTGTCCAGTTGTCTGCTTCAGCGCAAGACTCCACTGCTGAAGGAGAAGCCTGGTGAAGCCGAGTGTAAAATTTAGTCTAGAACAATTGGACAAGCAAATGACATACTGGGAGATTACAGAGGTCGCTTGTGACCAGATTTTATATCAGTATACATGCCATGTTCAGAGTGGGATTGGTTTGCAAAGCACCCCAAAAATTCAGTATCAGCAGAAAGTTTGGAGGTGGGAACATTGTGGGGCAGGTGAAAGATTAATGAAGAAATTCATCAAGACCTTCATAATAAGAATCTGGAGATGAAATAAAGGTAGATTCTCTGTTGGTTTAGAAGAAAAAAATTAAACCTTCTAGACTGGCCATGTGTGTGGGCAACAAATCTACAGGCTCATAAGAAATATATTTACTAAGAATTCCTGCTTCATGAATAGAAACATAATACTTACTCGAAGACTGATGCTCTCATCAAAAAGCTCTGAAGGCAGCATATTAACATTGTAGAAAAACATCTAAAACACAGAAAAAATGAAAAACATTTATCTTGGGTAAATATGTGGGTGTTTTAGGATTTCACAGTGAGACCAACATTCTCACGATGGCAAAAGCTGAGAAAGTGAAAAGTCTTGCAAAATGATCTGATTGCAAAGGATAACATAGTGGAGTTAACAAGGCCATTTTATTGTTGCAACTAATAAAGAAAGAAATGCCTAGCATTTTACAAAAGCTTGAGGATATTTGAGGAGCAAATAAAGAATAACAGAGCAGCAAAGACTATCAGAAACTTGCCTCATCGAAGAATGGGTTGTTTCCTCTCCTGATTCTGGTCCTGTGGGTCTGTCCGCAAACATTCACTTTCACCACTGGCTTTATGTTGTTGCCTGGCAGCTGACGACCCTCGATAACACGAACTCGAATCTGGTTTTTAAAATAGAGAAGACAGATGAAGAAACAGTCAGGCAATGGATTTAATTACATTTTAAAAAAAATATAATTAAACATTGTGGGGCAGCTGTTTGTCAGCTTCTTATTCACTGAAGCTGACAAACACAACTACTCCAAATGCAAAGGACCAAATGTGTGAAAATATGTAAGACCAACAGATGAATTTTTAGTTTTACAGAATTACAGAAATTTTAGTGATCTACTTTCCGGTGTGAATTTAAGTCTCCATTTAATCTGATTGTACATGCTCTTGTGCGTCATAGAAACATTCCTGAATCCGAAGTCTAGTTGGTGTTTGTTGTTATGCAGGAAAAGTAAACAAAACAAAACAAAACCTGGAAGTCTTGAGGCTTATTGGCCAGAACCTTGTTCCTCTTTCTACTCAAATGATGCGACTTATGACTTGGTTTTCCAGGTTGGTTTGGTAAAGGAGGCATTCCTGAACTTCCAACCTGACCAGCTCCATCCATAACATCCTGTGTCTCATCATCCTCCTCATTATCTCCTGAACAACACAAGAAAAAAAGATTTGAAACGAGCAATGCAACTGTGCTTAGTCTTCTTCTCAACAATTAAATAGTTGGTAGTTTAAACAGAAACGCATAATTATAGGTGCAGCTGAAATATTGTTTATAATATTTCCCTACCATGAAATGTGTATTGCTGTAATAAATAAATGAAATTAAATTAAATCATTTTATACATTTCCCAATATGTGGCTATTCCACTATAAGAAAGGTTTAAGAAAATTGCTAAGGCTCTGTTTAATTAAGTTGGGTCTACTTTATCTTAGGCTATTATATCACAGAAATTGCAAGTCACTTTGAATAAACATACTTCATTAGAAATATATATTATAACTTCAGAGGCAAAAGTGTAAGTTGACCAGAGACCAAGATGGAAAGACATAAATAACCATTTAATGTCATAATAGAAGTCTGACCATTTTAATAGAAATGAACTGTTGTGTTTTTACCTGCTTCTGCGTGGGAGACGTTGATATTAGTGTGATCATTTAGGTCTGGACTAGAAGGTGACTCATACCCAATGGTCAAATTAATGGTTGCCTGGAGAATAATAAATAAATACCATTATATATAGACCATACATTTCAAGTAGTATGATCCAATCCATTATCTACTATGAATATAATACAATATAGAATAACTTGATACAAGCAAAACTGAAGTTGCTGTGAAGGTCTAACATTTTAAGTATACATGGGATCATTCATGATGGAAGTAAGCGAATTTATTTACCCCCACATTTTGCTGCTTCTCATTGATCAAAGGGACATTTTTAGAAGGCAGGGACTTCACTTGACTACTGGCCAAATCACTCAGTGAGATTTTTGTAGAGCCAATGAACCTAGAAAGAAATCACATTCATTTATGTTCAGCAAAAAAATCACGAGTCATACTTGTAATACTGAGTGCTGATAAAAACAAACAAAAATAAAACATTGCTGTGAATTTGCGTCACAAACAGAACTTCAAGGAGGCTATGGTTCAACAAATAGTAACCCACGCAACATAAACTGGAACCAGAATAAATGTTTATAACTGTTTTTGCTCGTTACCATGAATGACTGATACTCCTAACTTCCCAGTTTCACTGCTTCCTGAATATAGCATGAAAACTTAGTCCCTTTGTGTAAAAAACAGAAGCTCTACAGCCATGATTAATAATCACAATATATTGCAACAGCCTGGAAATTCTCCAAATTCATGCCACGTCTTTCAACTCAACTAAATTTGAACCAAAAATGGAATTGCAAAAGAATGTCATTGCAATGGAAGAAAGGATCTTCCCTGATTAATCAACAGTTGCCAATGCAATTTCAAGGATATACTTTGAGGAAGTGCAAGCACAACTTTTTTTTAAATGTACCACTGACTTGTGCTGCATGCTTTGTGGTCACTTTAATGAGAGATAATAGCACAAAATAGTCTGAATTACAAGGAACAAAAGGCACATGGAATTTAGTTGTTTTCTTTTGTCATTCTTAACAGAAGATTGAATATAGTTAGCTCTCATTGATGTTAAAAGTTTCTTACTAGTACATTTCCAACTATCAGTGGACAATTTTGTCTTTACTCTGCATTGTATTTACTCAGACATTCGATATAATCCAGTGCCTCCAATGACCTTCAGACATCATCTAAATAGGTAAATAGAGTCCACCTGTTTGTCGTTTATTCTCAGTATAAAACAAGTTTTAAACAGGCTTGAGTTATAAAACAATATCCTAAGCTGCCATTGTATTAAGGAAAATTGTTCAGCTTAATGAAAACTGATAGAAAATTAATCTAAAGATCAGTCAAGAACTCTATTGTAACTCTGGGGGAGCTGCAGAGATCCAGAGGGAATCTGTTGATAGGACAACTATTGATTCTGCCGTCCACAAGAATGTAGTAGTAAGAGTAACACCTAATGTCAAAAGAAAAGCATTAGAAGTCCTGTTCGTATTTTCCAAAAAACATGTTGGGGACATGGCAAACTTGTGGAGGTAGTTGCTCTGATGAGATCTTCTGCAAAGCCCTTTAAGTGCCATTACTGCTTGAACTGCAGTCATCACACTTGTGCAAAACACAAGCCACCACAAGCTCTTTTGATTATGATGTATCATTCATCATAAGGGAGACAGAAGCTCCACCCTATCCCACCATCACCTCTCCCTTCTTGGATTGCAAATCAGTTTACATTGTTACTGTTGATCACTGGAATGACTCAATGGAAATGTTGTTACTTGGCCTGCCTTCTTGCCTACATGTCATTGCGACTAATGCACTGAAACTGGTGAAAGAATGTCACTAGCAGAGCAGCAGCTATTTAACCATAACAATAAAGTCACAGTCTTGTTGCTATGTTGCTATGGACGTGAAGTTTAGAAAGTAAAAGAGCTCAATCTCTGCTTAAGGCAATATTTTCATTGCTCTTAGAAGAGAAGAAGAAAGCACTTCTTTTTGACAAGTCTTAACATGGTTGCAGTGAGTTTGAGACACACAGCTAAGTGAAGTTTCAACATGCTGTTCAGAATTCAGAGAAATATTATCCTGTCTTCAACAACGCTTTAAATGGTAATCGCTATCTTATTCCTGGAAACACAAATATTTCAAGAAGGAAAAATGTTTCTTTGTTTCTTTTCCTTTGCCTCACTCAGAATTATTTCTATTTTTCTTTCCTTTTTCTTCTCCCCTTTTTTCTCCCATCAGACAGATGTTCTCTTGGGGACGTCCTGCTCCCCAAAGATATACAAATGACCAGCTTTAATCAAAGCACATTAAACTGTAAACTATTACAATACGAATGTACAAATGAGGGACAGCGGAGTCCCTGCTCGAAATTCCGTGAAAGAGGTGTACGGAGCCTTGTACCAGAAGCCCATTAAAATGCTGTCTACATCGTTTTAAACTGTGTGATTGTGAGCGTGAGTGGGAATAAAAATAGCAATAGGTATTTTGTTACATATAACACAGTAGGAGTGTAACAGGTAAACCTTTTATGGATGCAAACTCGACTAAAAATCCACCTGTTTAGGATTGTATTTGAAACGTAATCAATTATAAATTTATTGATGGAACCTGACTTAATGTCGTGTTTTGATTGTTGATTCTATGTTGCATTGTGTTTCTGTGTTTGATATGATGTAAAGCACTTTGAAATGCCTTGATGCTGAAATGTGCTATACAAATAAAATTTGATTGATTGATTGATTGAAATGTGACAGTGTATCATAAACACTTACTTGTGTTTCCCAATTGTCTCATAGTCCTTTACAACCACATCAATGTAGGAGGATGCATCCAGAGGAGAGCCTTTCAGATCAAACTCAAGAACCTGTAATTCAAAATGAAGAGCATTTAAAACAGTGCATAACTTGTAAAAGTTAAAAATAAAGTTAACAGCACTGTAATTCTTCACTTACTTCATTCCAAACTGGGTTCAAGTCATTGTTAATTGCTTTTGTTTTCTTCTTTTCACCTGAAAGCATAAAAAGGGGAATAATTTATATGTTGGGCGTTAGCAGCTTTAGTAGGGTTTTTATTCACGTTACTTTCTTATGTTTTTATTTTGAGAGGTATTCAGCTAAACTTGTTGCAAACTTGTGAAACATGCATTAAATCAAATGCATGTGCAAATGAAAACATATGAATAAGTCCAAGAACAAGCACTGAGACATTAGGTTATATTATGACCTTATAAGGATGTATCTTCCTCATTTTCTGAATCGCTGCCCAAATATTTGACTAAAGCCCTCTGGAAAAGATTCCTTAACTAAGGACTTATTATGACATTTTTGCTACCAAAGAAGGTGACCGAAAAAAACATAAATTAAAATATGTGAATGACTAGTCTGGCTGACAGAATTTTTTTTTTTAAATAATATGAGATTCCTCACCTCTAAAAAGAACAGTAGCAATTGGATCTGGGTTTCCTATTTTCTTTTTAGGAATCCCGCTCGCAGACTCGACAATGACCCGCAACATAGTGACCAAAATCCAAGTTTACTCGGCGACTCGACACATATTCCGTCAGGAGAGTTGTACTCCTCAGAGAGAACTGAGATGAAAGGAGGAGAGAACTGCAGAAGAGGATGAGGACAACCTCATTCATGAGTCATAGCGGCCAAAAAAACACTACCTCTGAGGTGGCTTTAAATGAGGAACAGAAATGGGTGTGCACACCCAGTTTTTAAATATGGCAGAATTGTCTCATCGCCTTTAATCCCCCCAGGGTAGTTATGATAGGTTATTTTAATTTTGTTTTAATGCTGAGCAACACTACCCTCTAGCGGACCTATTGGTACTGCCGCTGTAACTCAGAATTAATAACCACAAGTATATCGAGATGAACTATTATGATGTATTTTCATTTTTTAAAAATATAATTTAAAACAGATGCAGTAGTTCTTGCATCTGGAAGAACTACTGGTGCCAAGAACTCTCAGGCTTCCTTAAATTACTTTACGTCAAATGGCATTATAAAGTGACTTTGACTAAATTGCTTTACAAATAGGATCTGAAATGTCTGCAATTGAATTTGAACATATCTGTACGATTTGATTGTATTGGATAAATTTGATTACATATTTCTAAGAGTAGACATTATTTGGACTTTCTTGTGAAGTGCTTTAAGATAATATTTGCTGTGAATTGGCACAATAATGACAACATAAATATCTGAATTAAACTGAACTGAATTCTGAGCCAATATTAATTTTAATGGATTAAGAGCAAGAGTAGCAGCAATAACTCCTTCAATAGTTTTGTCAAGAAGGGCTGTTAAACACAAAATGACAGGATGAATTGTGTCAGCTAAAAAAGAACATTTTTTGCCAGCAATAGTTCAAACACAGTGCCACACCAAAACAAAGAAACATACCAGGCCGTCACAAAATTCATGGTGACTGCAAATAATTTAAATTCAGAGTTTAATATAAGTGAACAATATGGGTGTTTATGTTCTCCAGCAGCGAAACCACTACAAAAATAGCCCAGGATAACCTACCACTCTGAAGTTTAATTCAGATCAGAAAAAGTCAGTTCTTAAAGGTACGTAAGAAGTTTACTTTTAAGGACAAAAACAGGGAGCTGGTTCCTCTGGAGAGCAGTCTGATGGCCAAAAGGTTTGCTTACACCAATCTGCTTTTAAATACTGTAGGGAAAACCAGGAAACCTGCAGTGTGAGAATGAAGGTCTCTGTTGAAAATTGGTGGTATTAGATCCTCAGTGGAAGATAAAGCTTAATTATTCATCAATTCGTTTTATTTAAAAATAAAATGAAAATAACACTAGATATATTTGAGGAAGACATTTAGTGCGATTTTCTCTAGCTGTTTTTTCAGCTTATACGCATAGACTTGGAAAAATAGATACAGTTATGCAGTCACTGGGTTTAGTATAAATTCAATAGAGGCAAACAGCGCCCCCTGGAGTCTCAATATCCGAGAATAGCACAGCCTGAGGATTTCAAACATTCCCAGGTATTTTTCCTCTTTCGTCTTTGGCTTATCTTTCTAATATAATTAACTGCAACGGAACTTTGAATTTGTACCAATACGTTGCTATGGTGAAGTAATTGTTTTCTTTTCCAAACGGAAGCTTTCGCGCCTAATGCTTGCAGTGACTTTAGTTTAAAGTAGGATACCTCAGAAGAATGAGGGCACATTTTGATAGCAACAAACGTTTTCAGGTAAGAAATTAACTAACCAATTTCAGTGGGTTTCGTTTGAAACTGTGTTAAAAACCTTTACATGTTAAATTTCCAGAAAAGCACAGGTAGCGTTAGCTTAATTTGTTCAGCTAGCTGAATCTGACATACACAATAAGACTGAGTGACGAACCGAGAAATTATATATGTTTTTAAAAGATCAAGACAGACAGAAAAGAAGCACTTATCAGGTCGGAAGACGATCTTCTTTGGGTAAATAAATGTCTCATTATGCTCGAAGGTCAACCGTTAGCTTGTTTAACTTGTTGAGGTTAGTTAAAAACAAGTTTGTCTATGGGTCACTTAACTCTATGTTTATGTTTGTAAAAATTGGGCCTTAAAAATTATTGTTTTAGCGAATCTATCTTCTAGAAATGTGCTTTCTCATAGCCCAAGTTAACCATTGATAATTTCAGATTAAATCAGGTGTTATGTTTGTTTCTAGAAATATTATCAGTGTTGATTTTTTTGATTGTTCTTTATAAGACAAACAAAGTTTCACTAACTCCTGGTAAAACATTCATTGCCTTTCATGCATTGCCGAGTTACTGGTACCAAAAGGTTAAAGGTTGGTTTCAAAGCCACTTAAACTTTCCTTTATTGTACCTGTGATTTAAATTACATTGGATGACAAAACTTTGCAAATACGGTATATGTTACATATATATGCTATTCTCAGAAAGAAGCACTGTAAATTACTGCGAAACTTAGAGGGTTTTCATTGTCTGCAGTCTGTTTTTCAAAATAGCAAATGTTATATACGTATATATATATATATATATATATATATATATATATATATATATATATATATATATATATATATATATACTGTATTATATTGTATTATACTGTATATATTTCCTGTAATAATCAACTGTTATATTATCTAGTCAGCAGTAGAGATAAATGTTGACTTTTTTGTTTTAAATGAAAACAATTACATAATTTTATACATTTTTGTGTTTGTCTTAGGGTACTATGATGAAGTATTAGGGCTATTGTATGTAAAAAAAAAAAAAAACAACAACAAAAAAAACAACTAATTGGCCACCGAGGAAGAAATATCCTCCAAAAATATCAGAATGTTTTTAGATTAATTTTACATTTTATTGTCAAATAACGTGGATGCTGTGTTGTTGAAAAGTGTTAAATTTGCAAGATAAACATTTAAACTTTTCCATTTTTCAGATGCATATATCTATCATATTAAAACTAAGGTATTTACTGAGCTTATAAAATCAGCTACTTGCAACAGAAAGTGAAAGAAGAAAGGAGATGCACGCCTGGATATTTTCCAAAATGTGAGGGGACCTTTCCGGATTGTGCAGATGCATATCCCCTACATTTACCTCCGCAATCTTAGTTGGTGTCTGGCAGTTTTTTGTCCCAATAATCTAAGCAAACTTCTGAACTTTTTCTGATAACTTTAAGATTTTTTTCTGACATTTCTGACTTTACAATATGAGAGAGTATTAGAGAGTATTCTAGTTTTGATGTTGTAAATTAATGCCTTTAGTCATGGAAAATTGAAAGAAAAAATTAGCAATTTTTCATCATTGTTAAAAATAGAAAATATCCTAATTTCTTCCTGTAAATATGTGAAATTAATGTCAAAACTTCAGAGATTTTTTGGGCAGAAATGTACTCATCTTTTATTATTCTTTTGTTTCTTTTGTCCAAAATGGCCCTGATAGGATATTTTTTCAATTTTTAAGATATATATAGTGCCCCCTACATCCCCCACTGCTAATTAAGTTATCTAAATGGAGAATTAAGAAAACAAGAGTAAAGGTAATGCAAAAAAATCGCAAAGTAATGAATTACGTTTTTAAACTACTGTAGAAGACACCAATAAGACCAAGATACCAGGCTATGCTTTCGTGCAAATGCCTTTGCAGCATCTGAAAGCACCTGGTTGCTTTACCTCAGGTTTCTAGATAAAACGTAATATTGCACAAGGTGCTTTAAAATACAACAGATTTATGGTAGTACTACTACAATATGGATGTTTTTGTGTTTTCATATTTATAAAACACAGCATCTTCCAGTCTCGTATTGTTCTACTGGCTCTAATTCTTCATAACAGGTGATAAAAATGACAGCCTATAGAAGCAATGCCTCACTCAAGAAAAATCTCGGCTTAGAGCTTGTAAGGATCATCAGCAGCTTAAAGAAGGAGAATATCCTGCTGAAGAAGACTCTAGCTGAGGTGTCCCATCATCACGCCGAACACAATAAGCTTGTGAAAGTAAGCACAGCAAAGTTAATTATGTTTTAGCTATTATTGGAAAGAACTTCTGAGAGTTTGGTTTTATTGTCTAGTTATGTTAATATTTTTCTTGGCTTTGGAAACTACTTTTTGCTGTTGGCCTGCTTACAGAAACTCCTCGCTCTTGAAACTCTGTGGCTCGAGAGTCGTCAGCAGCTTCCACCAAAAGGTGAAAAAACAACTTTGTCCTCAGAGGTAAGGGTTGCAGTTGTTCTTTTCTTTTTTTAATTAATGTTAGCATGATAAAAATTGAGTCGACACCAACTAATTGTTGTGATGTCATAGAAAGAGGAGGAGAAATGTTTCACAGCGTTGTGAAATATTTGATGTATAAGCACAACTGCTAAACTACCTTGTGTTGTTTTTATCTTTTTCTAAGGGGGTCATTGTCTTACCTGATTTAAACCACTAGATGGCAGCAGTTTTTCTTTCCCTCTTCATTTTTGATTAATCATGCCTCATGTTCATTTCTATGAATTTTTACTAGCCATCTTTCGCATGGCTCGTACTACATAAATATCTGAATTAAACTGAACTGAATTCTGAGCCAATATTAATTTAATGGGTTAATAGCAAGAGTAGCAGCAATAACTCCTTCAATAGTTTTGTCAAGAAGGGCTGTTAAACACAAAATGACAGGATGAATTGTGTCAGCTAAAAAAGAACATTTTTTGCCAGTAATAGTTCAAACACAGTGCCACACCAAAACAAAGAAACATACCAGGCTGTCACAAAATTCATGGTGACTGCAAATAATTTAAATTCAGAGTTTAATATAAGTGAACAATATGGGTGTTTATGTTCTCCAGCAGCGAAACCACTACAAAAATAGTCCAGGATAACCTACCACTCTGAAGTTTAATTCAGATCAGAAAAAGTCAGTTCTTAAAGGTACGTAAGAAGTTTACTTTTAAGGACAAAAACAGGGAGCTGGTTCCTCTGGAGAGCAGTCTGATGGCCAAAAGGTTTGCTTACACCAATCTGCTTTTAAATACTGTAGGGAAAACCAGGAAACCTGCAGTGTGAGAATGAAGGTCTGTTGAAAATTGGTGGTATTAGATCCTCAGTGTAAGATAAAGCTTAATTATTCATTAATTCGTTTTCTTTAAAAATAAAATGAAAATAACACTAGATATATTTGAGGAAGACATTTAGTGCGATTTTCTCTAGCTGTTTTTTCAGCTTATACGCATAGACTTGGAAAAATAGATACAGTTATGCAGTCACTGGGTTTAGTATAAATTCAATAGAGGCAAACAGCGCCCCCTGGAGTCTCAATATCCGAGAATAGCACAGCCTGAGGATTTCAAACATTCCCAGGTATTTTTCCTCTTTTGTCTTTGGCTTATCTTTCTAATATAATTAACTGCAAAGGAACTTTGAATTTGTACCAATACGTTGCTATGATGAAGTAATTGTTTTCTTTTCCAAACGGAAGCTTTCGCGCCTAATGCTTGCAGTGACTTTAGTTTAAAGTAGGATACCTCAGAAGAATGAGGGCACATTTTGATAGCAACAAACGTTTTCAGGTAAGAAATTAACTAACCAATTTCAGTGGGTTTCGTTTGAAACTGTGTTAAAAACCTTTACATGCTAAATTTCCAGAAAAGCACAGGTAGCGTTAGCTTAATTTGTTCAGCTAGCTGAATCTGACATACACAATAAGACTGAGTGACGAACCGAGAAATTATATATGTTTTTAAAAGATCAAGACAGACAGAAAGAAGCACTTATCAGGTCGGAAGACGATCTTCTTTGGGTAAATAAATGTCTCATTATGCTCGAAGGTCAACCGTTAGCTTGTTTAACTTGTTGAGGTTAGTTAAAAACAAGTTTGTCTATGGGTCACTTAACTCTATGTTTATGTTTGTAAAAATTGGGCCTTAAAAATTATTGTTTTAGCGAATCTATCTTCTAGAAATGTGCTTTCTCATAGCCCAAGTTAACCATTGATAATTTCAGATTAAATCAGGTGTTATGTTTTTTTCTAGAAATATTATCAGTGTTGATTTTTTTGATTGTTCTTTATAAGACAAACAAAGTTTCACTAACTCCTGGTAAAACATTCATTGCCTTTCATGCATTGCCGAGTTACTGGTACCAAAAGGTTAAAGGTTGGTTTCAAAGCCACTTAAACTTTCCTTTATTGTACCTGTGATTTAAATTACATTGGATGACAAAACTTTGCAAATACAGTATATGTTACATATATATGCTATTCTCAGAAAGAAGCACTTGTAAATTACTGCGAAACTTAGAGGGTTTTCATTGTCTGCAGTCTGTTTTTCAAATTAGCAAATGTTATATACGTATATATATACTGTATTATATTGTATTATACTGTATATATTTCCTGTAATAATCAACTGTTATATTATTTAATCAGCAGTAGAGATAAATGTTGACTTTTTTGTTTTAAATGAAAACAATTACATAATTTTATACATTTTTGTGTTTGTTTTAGGGTACTATGATGAAGTATTAGGGCCATTGTATGTAAAAAAAACAAAAAAAACAACAAAAAAAACAACTAATTGGCCACCGAGGAAGAAATATCCTCCAAAAATATCAGAATGTTTTTAGATTAATTTTACATTTTATTCTCAAATAACGTGGATGCTGTGTTGTTGAAAAGTGTTAAATTTGCAAGATAAACATTTAAACTTTTCCATTTTTTAGTTGCGTATATCTATCATATTAAAACTAAGGTATTTACTGAGCTTATAAAATCAGCTACTTGCAACAGAAAGTGAAAGAAGAAAGGAGATGCACGCCTGGATATTTTCGAAAATGTGAGGGGACCTTTCCGGATTGTGCAGATGCATATCCCCTACATTTACCTCCGCAATCTTAGTTGGTGTCTGGCAGTTTTTTGTCCCAATAATCTAAGCACACTTCTGAACTTTTTCTGATAACTTTAAGATTTTTTTTCTGACATTTCTGACTTTACAATATGAGAGAGTATTAGAGAGTATTCTAGTTTTGATGTTGTAAATTAATGCCTTTAGTCATGGAAAATTGAAAGAAAAAATTAGCAATTTTTCATCATTGTTAAAAATAGAAAATATCCTAATTTCTTCCTGTAAATATGTGAAATTAATGTCAAAACTTCAGAGATTTTTTGGGCAGAAATGTACTCATCTTTTATTATTCTTTTGTTTCTTTTGTCCAAAATGGCCCTGATAGGATATTTTTTCAATTTTTAAGATATATATAGTGCCCCCTACATCCCCCACTGCTAATTAAATTACCTAAATGGAGAATTAAGAAAACAAGAGTAAAGGTAATGCAAAAAAATCGCAAAGTAATGAATTACGTTTTTAAACTACTGTAGAAGACACCAATAAGACCAAGATACCAGGCTATGCTTTCGTGCAAATGCCTTTGCAGCATCTGAAAGCACCTGGTTGCTTTACCTCAGGTTTCTAGATGAAACGTAATATTGCACAAGGTGCTTTAAAATACAACAGATTTATGGTAGTACTACTACAATATGGATGTTTTTGTGTTTTCATATTTATAAAACACAGCATCTTCCAGTCTCGTATTGTTCTACTGGCTCTAATTCTTCTTATCAGGTGATAAAAATGACAGACTATAGAAGCAATGCCTCACTCAAGAAAAATCTCGGCTTAGAGCTTGTAAGGATCATCAGCAGCTTAAAGAAGGAGAATATCCTGCTGAAGAAGACTCTAGCTGAGGTGTCCCATCATCACGCCGAACACAATAAGCTTGTGAAGGTAAGCACAGCAAAGTTAATTATGTTTTAGCTATTATTGGAAAGAACTTCTGAGAGTTTGGTTTTATTGTCTAGTTATGTTAATATTTTTCTTGGCTTTGGAAACTACTTTTTGCTGTTGGCCTGCTTACAGAAACTCCTCGCTCTTGAAACTCTGTTGCTCGAGAGTCGTCAGCAGCTTCCACCAAAAGGTGAAAAAACAACTTTGTCCTCAGAGGTAAGGGTTGCAGTTGTTCTTTTTTTTTTTTAATTAATGTTAGCATGATAAAAATTGAGTCGACACCAACTAATTGTTGTGATGTCATAGAAAGAGGAGGAGAAATGTTTCACAGCGTTGTGAAATATTTGATGTATAAGCACAACTGCTAAACTACCTTGTGTTGTTTTTATCTTTTTCTAAGGCAGTCATTGTCTTACCTGATTTAAACCACTAGATGGCAGCAGTTTTTCTTTCCCTCTTCGTTTTTGATTAATCATGCCTCATGTTCATTTCTATGAATTTTTACTAGCCATCTTTCGCATGGCTCGTTTTTCACTGTTGTCGTTGAAATTATGTTGATTTTAATGGTTGACTTTGTAATGTGCAATGCTCTATGTTTCTCTTGTCTTGTAGGATTCCCCATCATTCTCCAATGATGAAGCCGTCTCACATCTTCAGCATAAGCTCAACGATGCAAGTGTTGTGAAAACTACTTTACTCACTTTAGTTATTCATGTAACAAAGTATGACTTGGTCAGATTCATACATGTCGCTAAGTATTTGTACTTCACATTCCTCTCCTCGTCCAGCTGTCTCTTTGTGTTCTTCTTATTCATTTATCCAATCCTTCAAGGCTTTGGAAAAGAACAAGCAGTGGCTGGAATATGACCAGCAGAGAGAGGCCTATGTTAGGGCAATTCTGGACAAAATGTTATGGCTGGAGAAGCATCTGAATGAAACCAATCAGGCCCACTCAAAGCAGCACAATGAGGAGCATTCAGATGGTGAGTCAAAGGGACAGTGGGCAGCAAGTATTCACCACTAATACAACAGAGGGCAGCCTACTGTCACAACTAGGTTTTTTAAGACATCTAGATTGTTTTGTAGTATCCCATAGTGGCAGTGTTTATTACCATCTGCAGCATTTTCTTTCAAGATGACATAGTTTAATAGTGTGTAGTAAACATGTTTAACAAGTTCCATCTTTCTGTTGCCTTGTAATCCTTTCAATACAGCAGAGCCACAAAGAGAGATTAAAGAACTCTTTGTAAACCAATTGAAACAGGCTGATGTCTGGCTGGATATGCTCAAAAAACAAGTTGAAGTGACTCATCAGGAGCTGATCATTGCTGAAAAAAGGTAAAATAAGACACTTTCAGTCCTGTCCTAAACAGGGAAGATTTTAAATGGTTGTAAGCTACATACAAGCTTCATGTCTAGGTTCAGAGCAAGAGAAGGAGAATTAGAGGCTCTCATCCACCAACTGAAGAGTGAAACAATAAGCAAAGGAAGCCCACAAGAAGGATGTCATAACTCTGAGGAGGAAGAGCAACAGCAGAGGGAGGAGACCCAAGAACTCAAAGCCAGGCTGAAGGAGGAGAAACGAAGGTCTACAAATTTTGAGCTGCAGGTAAATACTCATGACATGTCAACTTGTAATACAGTCCGGTTCTTAAAACTACAATGTTAGTAACTTGTTTGTAAAACCATAACAAAAATTCTTTCCATTCATGTCAGAAAATGAAGACTCTAGACTAGAAAACAAAAATGTCTGCTTGTTTCTCAGGCAAGCCTCTATCAGAGGTACATGTTAAACTATCACCATGCAGACCAGGAAAAGATTACAGACCTGGAAAGACAGGTAGGTCAGAAACAGACATGTTCTACTTGTCTCAGTTCTGATTTCCTTTACCGACAAAGCATCTGGATTCTCCTAATCCATATAGCAACAGATTAATATTTAGTCCTTCCTTTCATGAGGTTTTGCTTATAAAAAGAACTTTGAAATGTTCTGCCAATACAGTTACACTTTTACAAGTTTCGCTGCACTAGCAAATTTTTTTAAATTCTAGCTCAAGATTTCTTCACAAGACCTTGAGGATGCAAAGCGGGACTCTTCATATTTAAAGAAGCAAATGCTCAGAATTCTGAAGAAGCTACATAGAGCAGAAGGCCCTTCCCCAGATCAGTCAAAGGTTGGCATGAATACAGCAAAGAACTCAGATTTTAGTTCTTCTCTGTGATGAAATTTAAAGCTGAATTAAGATGCTTTGCTTCTTGGGTCAATGTTAGTTTAACCCGCTGTATGCTTCTGCTTTTATTACCATACACATCCTTTCGCATCTTACTGTGAAATCTGTGCAGCTTTAAGTGTCATAGGATAAGAATTATAGATTCGCCTAGAAATCGGGTTCAACCTGATACTTAATCTGAACTGACGTTTGGCTCTGTTTGTGTCAGAGAGACCAGCAGGACCTGGGCTCATGTGAAGAGGCGATGCCACCCTCCTCGTCCCCCAGAGACAGCCTGGCGTCCTCTTCTCACACCAGCGTGCTGAATGACAGCATCCTGGAGTGTCCCACCTGCCAGAACGAGTACCCAGCCAGCGAGTACAGAGAGCTGCTGAAGCACCTGGAAATCTGTCTGGAATGAATCTACCCATGAAAGTTCAGTTCTGTTTCTTTGTTTAGAAGTCACGGCACAAGTTCAATGCCTGTTAATAAACTGCAGTTTTGCTATATGTTATTTTAGAACATCAGTTCAGTTCTTTTGAAGCATTGTTTTCATTAAGATAAATTTACCTGAAGATTTGGTCTGTTTCTTTGTGAAAAGAAATTGATGTAAAATGACTGATTAAACTTTTAATAATTGATTAGGCATGAAGCTGAGCTCCATGTGTTCCCCTAGTGGAGAAAGCCATAACAAAGTAAAGGCCAAGTACCAGAGGTGAAGTGCCTTGTAAAATCTATGTGTATAATTAATCATTCAAAGATCTAAAATACGCTCCAAAGGGAGGAAGTATGTTGAAATAGCTGGGAATGAAGTTGCATAAGTCACAGGACACTTGCCCCAAATTCCACTGAAAAAGTATGACTATACACACTGTGAACGATGACATTTATGAAACTCCATCACCAACCAGCACAACAATGAAATCCAGTGTTCATCATGTAGTGCAGCAAAACTAAAAGTGAGAAAAACACTTTGATTGCTCTGCTTCCCCAACCCGAGTCCACATTTTTCCTCTGAGAAGAAGAGACTTCATTCTTCCTGGCACAATACACTTGCATACCACTAAATATGACATCCACCCCACCGCCGCCCCTCCAAATGTCCTGCTTTCATTTATACAGGCAGAACTGCGTTATGATGGTAAACTGGCACTGGGCATCTAATGGTGTAATCACATCAGGAACAGGGAGGCAGGAGGTGGAGAACAGAGTGTATTTATTTAGAGACCTTTTAAAAAGCTTCTTCCCAGACGGATCTGTGGCGCATACAGTGGGTAAACATATTAATCCTACAACTCTAATGGGATCTGAAGAATTATGTGGTGAAGACTCCCAGAAGTCTTCTCGGCATGCATTTCTGGCAAGGAGGAAGAGGCCTTGTCAATGTGATGTTCTGCAGGCAAACGCAGTGGAACCCAAGCTGTGATGCATTTCAGCTGTTTGAATGATTAGAGCTTACAGGTAATAATAGCCGAGGATTCAGTTTATCAGAAGATCTGAATAAATCCAATAAAGAAACTATTTTCAACACAGTATGTCAACCGGCAGAAAGATGGGTCCAAAAGAAAGAACCATTTGCATTGATTATTTTAATTAGTGCATGGAGGGAATCCGCCTGCGACTTTGACAAGGTGTTAAGGAAGTCTAGCTTTCTTTTCCAGCAGCCTTGATGCTCTTTATTGTAGGCGCTGAAATATCTCATCTCCCTCCCAACATTACCTCAGAGGTATTGATAGTTTTGCTGTGTTGCCAGGTGTCAGGTACTGGTGGAAAAAGAAATCAGTTTGTCAGCAGAGGAAGCACAAGATGCGCAAGAATTTCCTGGTAGACGGTGGCGTTGACTCTGGACTTGATTTAGCGCAGTGACCCATCAACATCAGATCTCTTAGCTTCCATATTCAGCTGTGTGTTACCTTTTCACTGCATCTGAAACATGTTGGCTTCTGTGTTCCTGTTCTTCCAGACTCTGGGATCTTAATTTCTTTAATCTGAAAAGAGGAATTTGAACCACTGATAAACGGCTGATCAACAGTCCAGCTCTCTTTTGTCTTAGCTTAGGTAAAACTTTTCTAAAATGTCTGGTTCTGTGTGGTGATGTTGTGGATCATATCCTGAATTCTTCTGCTTGTGGTGGCTCCAAAAACAAACAAACAAAGAAAAACAACTTCCAACAGGGTTTGCTATACAATCCTGTCATCCTGTTTGTCCCTCTTCCTTGTGAACATGTCTCTATCACACTTTTTCCTTCCACTCAACTTTTCATAAGTATGCTTGGTTACAGCACTTTGTAAACTGCCATATTTACCAATGGCCGTTTCTGGTTTCAATGACTGTTTGCTGGGCAGCTGCACATTTTTGTATTAAAATATATTTTATTCATTTTGTATTATATTCTAATTGTTAGAGAAACTATATTTTTTGGTTGAAGGTCATAATAATCTAAATGAACAGAAATAGATGCTTGAAATATCACTTTGTGTAATGAATCAATATGAGTTTGACTTTTCAAACTCAGTAACTTTTCTGATGATGATCTAATTTACAGAGATGACACTTTAGATTAAAAGGGGCTGAAGGGGCTTTTGTGTTAGCAGAACAGATGTCTGAAGTACTTCCCTTCCCACAGCACCCTTTCAGCACTGGTCTCAAACATTATGAGCATCTTCCTGTCACCATGGCAACCGGGAGGAAGCCAGGAACTGCGCCAAATTGATACTTCTTTGTCTAAAACCAAGTGTTTAAATGTAACTAAGGCTAATGGGTTTGTAATAAGACAATATGTTGCAGGTGCATTTCCATCAGTCGGCAAGAATCAATTTTAACCCGGTTTTTCAAGCCGCTTCCCGCATGGACAGCTTAGGTAGCGTCTGCACCGTACAGGCAGCAATCCGCTGGTTCATGTTGGAGTTTAATTTATAGTGATTATACTGTGCATATGTTGATTGACAGAGGGGAAAAAATAAAACCAGATCCGTCTGCCTGCCCATTGGGCGGAATCCTCCAGGCGCTTGACATCGAGCGCGTAGCGTTGACTGAAACCATAGGCGTGGTTTTTGGATAGAGATGCTCCGTCTGCTCCCGCTGGGATCCCCACCTGCCCTCACACCGCGTCTGTCACAGCGCCAGCTGGCGTTCTCCTCTGCTCCACACACATCACACCACACTTCTGATTAGTTCTCATCTGTGCCACAGAAGATACACGCTCGTGGGTTTTTTTTTTCTTTTCGTTTTTTTTCCCGTCGTGTAATTGCAGATCAGAGGGGGGGGGGGGACTCCGGGTTCGATCACCCTCCACTCCCCGGATCGGCGGCGAAGAAGGCGCGCAGCCCCGTCGGTGGAGACAACAGGAGCGGACAGTCGCTCGGCCTCCTGGCAGCAGCAGCGAGGGAAGGAAGCACGGCAGAGACCCTGGTTCATGTGTAGGGCTGCTCGACGCGCAAGTCGTGCCCGCAGCGGTTCCCAAGGATGGAAAATACATGCAGAATACCCAGGAGGTGCCTCTGGCTCGGTTTACTTATGGTGGCTTCTGTTGTACCTTCAGTGGAGAGCAAGAGAGCCAGGCAGCAGCGCTGTCCCATGTCATGCACATGCACCAAAGATAACGCGTTGTGCGAAAGCGCAGTGTCGATTCCTCGCAGCTTTCCCCCCGATGTCACATCTCTGTGAGTCCTTTCTAACTGGCATATTGCTTTATTTCAAACATGTGCGATCAGTGGCTTTTCTGCAGCAGAAACAGCACAAAAATGCATTCCCAAGGAACAGACTGCAATAACTGTTTTATGACAAGTCTGCTGTGGACCTGAACAGTGTGTTGTTTTTTTTTTGTCGCATTTTACTCCCACAGATCATTCGTCAAGTCGGAATTCACCGAAATCGCCAAGGAGAGCTTCATCCACACCCCTGCCCTGCATCTCCTGTGAGAAATCTCTTTTGAGCTTTTTTTTTTTTAATTATTTTTGTTGTTTGTTGTATGCTGTCATTTTCCTGTGGGCTTGATCAACGCCATGTTTAATTTTCCAAGACGTTTTCTTTCACAACACTGTAGACTGATTGGAAATGTAAGAACAGAAAGACTCCCTAGTGATGTTTTCTTCCTTTTTTTTATCATGGTAGGTTTGATCACTGCTCTCTACATGCAGCCAAGTTTTACCACATACATATGTGTGCATGCATGCCATGTGGCACAGATGCATTTCAGGGAATTTCCTTCTTGATCTGAGTCATACTTTGGCTCTGACTGAGCCACTAAAAAACAACTGTGCAAGACTGCCTGCAGGAATCCTCAAAATGTTTTACTTTGTATTGTGAGATGCTTTAGGGAAACATAGTGAGCAGAGGTTTTCTCAATATTTTTTGGCAGTACGTGACTCTAAGCAGTCAAATACTAAACAGTGGGATCTCTCTGCACAGCCTGTTCACAGCAAACAACCTGGAATCTATAAACGAGGACGCTTTCCTAGGACTTCCTCATCTTGAATATCTGTGAGTTTATGATAAAATCTGTATGACTGATATTCCTTCTACTACTACAGTGTGTCTTCTTTGCTAATGCACACACTCCTTTTTTCAGATTCATAGAAAACAACCAAATCCAGTCGATATCACCGTATGCTTTCCGAGGTCTGAAAACCCTGGTCCACCTGTAAGTACTTTTTTTTTTGTACAAAGGATGTAAAAACAAGAGATAAAAACGCTGACAAAGGTTACTGCACAGCTTGTATTGCCACAGAGACATTTCTCTGAACAATGTGCAGCTGGTAAAATGATTAGAAAGCAAAAACATAACATCCTTTTTACGCAACTGCTCAACGCGTTTGCATTATTCACACAGTGGCTCGCAAAACTGTTCATATCTACCTTGCTACATTATTACTACCTTATCACATTAGAAATGCTAACTTCACTGTATTGCTTTGGGATTTTGTGTGATAGACCATCATAAAACAGAGCATAGCTGAAGTGGAAGAAAAATTAAACATGTTTTTAAAAATGTATTTACAAACTAAAGGTCTAAAAAGTCTAGCATGAATTTGTGGTCACCATCCTATTAATTACCTGTGTCCCTAATAGTAAGCAGTCCATCTGGGTGTAGTTCAATCCAGCAGTTCAGAGAAGGCCTTTGTCATGAACTGAGGTTGAGGTGATGAGGATTTGAGTCGGTGAGACCCACAGTAAGTGGAGAAAAATAAGTTTAATGATGTCCAGGTACTTGGGTAAACCAACAGGGAGAGACAAAACCACGACAAGGACAGACAGCGAAACGAAGACACAGGTGACGTTAAATACACAGGGAATAGTCAGAGGAAACAAGGGACAGCTGGGAACAATGAGTGGCTAGACACGAACGGCACAAAATTAACTAATAATCAGACACAAAATCCACATCCTTACAGCCTTCGATGTTTGTTAGAGAAGGTTGGTGAACAAACAGCAACATGAAGACCAAGGAACACAGGATTCAGTTGAAGAGACATTTAAGGCTTGAAGCTTTGGGGGACATAGCAAATGTGTGGATAAAGGTGCTCTGGCAATACATGCTATAGTAATGAACACACTATCTCTACGATAAAGCATGCTGGTGACAGTATCGGATTGTATAGGTTGGTTTTCTTCTGCAGGGACAGTGAAGCTAGTCAGAGTTAATGTGGCGATGGATGGAGTAATAAACAGGATTATCTAAGAAGAAAACCTGTTAGATGCATCACTGGGTTGAAGGATCACAAGCCTAAACATGCAACCAGAGCTACTAGGAAATGCCTTAAATCAGAGGATATTTGTGTGTTAGAACAGTCTAGATCCAAATCTGAGAGTTTTATACTTTTTTATTCTTTTTTAAATTCTTTTGTATTCTTTATTCAGCCCTACACATGACATAAAGTCATGGCAGTTTTTACCACATAAGGAATATGGAAGACTAGCAGTCAACATAGCCCCATCACCATGGTGAACTATGGTGATAGCAACATCATGATATGGGGATGTTTTTCTTCAGCAGTGACAATCAAGCTTGTTAGAGATCATAATGAGATGTATTGAGCTAAATACAGAGCAATTCTGGAAGAAAATCTGGAAGCTGCAAAGGATTTGAGACTGGGACTGAGGTTCAGGACAATGTTCCTAAACATACAGCAAAAGCTAAAATGGAATGGTTTAGATGAAAGCATGTTTATGTGAGATAGAATGGCCTCTCCCAACTCCTCCTGAACATTGGTGGCAGAATTTGAAAAGCAATGTTTACAGATGCTCTCCATCCAATCTGATTGGAGTGAGCCAATTTCCAAATACAAATAAGTACAAATGCACAGCACATTTGTTTGTAGCGAAAACTGTGAATTATTTTTCTTCATATGTACAGTTACGCCATATCTTGTGCTGGTTTATCCCATAAAATTCTAATAAAATGTATTGAAGCTTGTTGTGACAGCCATTGCAGATTTCTGTTGCTGTGGCCCACTTGTTTGAAGGTTTGACATGTATTTCCTTCAGAGATGTTTGCCTCTGTGTAATGATTTCAGCTATTGTTGCCTTTCCATCATCTCAGATCAGTATGCTCATTCCCCTCTAACTTCAAAAAGACATTAAAGCCAAAACACACTGGCTTTAATGTGTGTGTTAAAAAAAAGAGATGGTTGCAGATCAGCAGTTTCTGAAAAACTCAGACCAACCCATCGGCATGGAGGCGATCAGCTTGTGGCACTGTGTAGGTGTAAGAATGACCTTGATAAGCTTCAGGTCAGCTGCATTGTTGGACCTTGTGTCTCTCATCTTTCTATCTTCAATGCTCCACAGCTTATGCGGTTCTGGTTGGGTCAGATTACTGGTAGATGAAGCAAAGGAAGACCATGGTCATTGAACCAGCTTTTGGTACCTTTAGCACTGTGGGCAGGTGGCAAGTCCTGCTGGGAAATAAAAATCAGCATGCCCACACAGCTTGTCACCAAAGTGAAGCATGAAATGCTCTAGAATTTTCTGGTAGTTGCGTTGACTGTGGAGTTCAGAAAACATGGTGGAACAACACCAACATGGCACCCCAAACCCAAACCATCACTTACTGTGAAAAAAACTAACATTGGGGTTAAAGCAAGCAAGTCCTCTCTTCTCCAGACCCCGAGACCTTGCTTCCAAATGAATGCAAACCTTACTTCCATCTGAAAATGGGGGGCATTTGGATCCATTCAAGGGTGCAGTTATCCCTGTTGAAAGTACACACTTCCTCCTTTCATTTTCTATGAAAATGTTATAGCTTTTATTGTATTTCACAGACTTTGGGGTTTTCATGATCTGTAAACCATATTTATCAATCTAATAAGAAAAAAATGACTTGAAATATTTCAGCGTGTGTGTAATGAACCTATATAATAATTGAGTTGTACTTTTCAAAATGAGTGACAAAAAAATATGGTACCTTGTCACAATATTTAAAGTTTGAGCTGCACCTGTATTACATATACTCACTGCTTTGAAGTTACCTAATATAGTTAAATATATTAGCTGATATATTAGTTGATGGAAAAAAAAAACTTTCCATCAACGTTCTGATGATGCAAACAGACATGACTCAAACTTCTGGAAAAATTACTTCTGCAAATATGAATTAATTTAACCTGAAGCAGCAAATGACTGAATTTAAAGTAAAAATATTTGGGGAAAAAATATATATATCTATTTTTTTTCTGCATATATATATATATATATATATATATATATATGGAAATGGTAATGGCGAACCAACCAGACATTGTCGTAGTGGATAAACAACAGAGGAAAGCCGTTGTGGTAGATGTAGCAATACCAAGCGACTGCAACATCAGGGAAAAGGAGCACAAGAAACTAGAGAAATACCAGGGCCTCAGGGAGGAACTGGAGAGGGCCTGGAAGGTGAAGACCACAGTGGTGCCTGTGGTCATCGGGGCCCTTGGGGCAGTCACCAAACTGGACCAATGGCTACAACAGATCCCAGGAACAACATCAGACATCTCAGTCCAGAAATGTGCAGTCCTTGGCACAGCCAAGATACTGCGCAGAACCCTCAAGCTCCCAGGCCTCTGGTAGAGGACCCGAGCTCAGAGGATAAGAACCACCCGCGGTGGGTGAGAAGGGAATTTATATATGTACATAACACAAAAAGGGAAGGGAACATTGCGTTCCTTCATTATCCACAAAATAATTTAGTCCTCTTTAAATAAAACTGAAAAACACTATTTTCAAATGGTGGTTCTTACAAAACAAGAAAAACACACAAAAAAAAAGGATGAAATCAATATCAGACTGAAAGGAGAATGCTCTAAGAGACATGATTTGTAGAAGGAAATTACTCAATCCCATGGAGAAAAAAAGACAGTATTAACATTAAGCTTTACAGTAAAATTGCAGTAAATATGTTTTTTTTTTTTTCCATCAGGAGTCTGGCCTACAACAATCTGGAGACTCTCCCCAAAGATTTGTTCAAAGGTCTCGAGGCCTTGACAAAAGTGTAAGTATTATTCTTTAAGACAGAAACTAATAAGATTATACACTTGATACAATCTCTAATTTTGTACAATGAATGATGAGCTGTCCGTACAACTTTCTATTTTTAGAAATATGTATCATTTATTGCTCCTCCTTCACCGAGGTTTGACAAACGCGTAGGCAGCTGGAGCTTTTAGCGCCATTAAAATTACATGCGCTAGAAGAAGAGAGAGAAAGGAGGGAGAGGGGCTGCGGCTGAAGATGTTTGTCTTCCTTGATGTCGATGAGACCTCAAATTGAGGATGTCAGAGAAAGCCACCATCTGGAGCTTCAGAGTGTTAAGCTCACTGTAGAACAGGAGGAGTGATTCTCTCAGATTTTCACACAATGGTTTTCTCCCCTCAGAGACTTGCGTGGGAATCATTTCTTGTGTGACTGTAAGCTGAAGTGGTTAGTGGAGTGGATATACGGCACCAATGCCACCGTGGACCAGATTTACTGCAAGGGCCCGGCCTCACAGCTGGACAAGAGGATCAATGACCTGTCGTCGCAGTCCTTCGACTGCATCACCACAGGTGGAGTATTGACTCCTCACATTTATCCTTCTTTGCAGATTTTACTTTACTTGTAAAGCTGTTTTTCTGTTTCCCTCACAGAGTTTGCTCCCTACCAGTCCCTGAAATTTGAATCCATATCAGTGGAAGCGTTTTCTTTCCGGAATGACCAGTATGTCGTCTTTGCCCAGCCATTTATCGGGAAGTGTGGTTTCCTTGAATGGGATCATGTTGAGATGAACTTCAGAAACTTTGACGATATTGACAGTAAGTAAAGTCAATCAGCTGCTTAAGTCTCAAACTAAAATTGGCATTAAAACAGGAACCAATGGGTTGCATATTTTTCCAGGTACATCCACTGTGATCTGCAAACCTCTCGTCATTGACAACCAGCTGTTTATCATCGTGGCTCAGCTGTTTGGAGGCTCCCACATCTACAAGCGGGACACCTCTGCCAACAAATTCATCAAGCTTCAAGGCATTGACGTCCTGAAAATCCGCAAGCCAAATGACGTTGAGACGTTCCGGATCGATGGAGAGTCTTTCTTCGTCATAGCTGACAGCTCCAAGGCTGGCTCCACCACCATCTACAAGTGGAACGGCAATGGCTTCTACTCCCATCAGTCCCTCCACCCGTGGTACCGCGACACTGACGTGGAGTACCTAGAGATCTCCTCCAAACCTCACCTGATCCTGTCCAGCAGCTCCCAGAGGCCTGTCATCTACCAGTGGAACAAAGCCACCAAGCATTTTGACAGACGAACCGACATCCCGGAGATGGAGGACGTTTATGCCGTCAAGCACTTTCAGGTCAAGTCTGATCTCTACATTTGCCTGACGCGCTTCATTGGTGACTCCAAGGTGATGCGCTGGGATGGCGCCCTCTTCAGAGAATTACAGACCATGCCCTCCCGAGGCTCCATGGTGTTCCAGCCCTTCACTGTGGGCAGCTGGCAGTACGCCATTCTGGGCAGCGACTACTCTTTCACCCAGGTGTACCGCTGGGATGGCAAGAAGGGCGAGTTTGTTCGCTTCCAGGAGCTGAACATTCAGGCGCCAAGGGCATTTTCTCCAGTTTCCATTGACAACCGTCAGTTTCTGCTGGCCTCCAGTTTCAAAGGGAAAACTCAGATATACGAGCATTTAGTCATTGATCTGAGTAATTGATTGTTTTTATTTTTTATTGAATGGTTAGTTATTTTTGTGATCTTTTTTGTGTACATACAAAAGTCTGTAATAGGAGATTGAGAGCTAAGCAACTCAGAAATTTATGGTCCTAACTTTAGAAATTTATATTCACTCATTTTTAAAAATCTATCACAATTTCTGCATGACAAGTTTAAAGATAAATACGTTTCTCAAGCCACATATCTGATTGAGAGGCATGTATCCTAGGTTAACATTAGATCCAATATTTTCTCAAAACATAAATGTACAAAGGGCCAGAAGCTGGCTAACAACCCAACCCAACAAATCTAAAACTGGCCTTAAAATGTTTACACCAATTTGTGATCAAGCTTTTACAATATTTAACAGTTTATACAGGTATTCTCTAATATTACATAATGATTTACAAAAGACAAAATCTACTTTTTAAACTATTAACATGTTCTAACTGAACAAATCTGCCGAATCACAATGTTTACATTTTTCTGTCTTTCCATTTGTACGCTGCAAATATTTGTAAAATATGCTTTTGTAAGTGTAGAGATGGTCCAGGGCAGACAGGGTTGTATTTGTTAAAAGACGATAGGATTGTGTTATGCAAAAAAATTTAAGAGGAAAAAGAAAAATTTCCTAAGTGTTTGATACCGTTTTACCATATTCCTAAAGTTTAGATCCAAAAGTTTACTTTAAATTTGTGGCAGATATCTCTACAGTGGCTTCAAGTATAGAGCGGACAAAAACCATAACTGTAGGGAAGGATGGATGCATCAACTTGGATGGAGAAACTAGAGCATATATAGGTTTAGGCATAATTCAGTAGTAGGAAAATGGTTATGCAGGCATATTGATGGATAGATTAAATGCACAGGTGATACCGTTTATGGATAATGACAAATGGTTGAAATAATGTACCAAAAGATGGATGGACAGAATGGAGTATGGACAAATGAGCAGATGCACAAAAAGTGGATTCATGAATAATGAGCAAAAAATTATAGAAGTATAGACATAACGAGGAATATCTGGATGGACAAACAGATGAATGGATGAACAATCATAAGCAAATGGACAGACTGATGAATGTACTAATTGGATGAAAGGATGGACAGACAAGCTGAAAGATAGATGGACATTGAACCACTTGTCCTGGGAAGAATTTGGATATACACATCTTTCAAGGATCAGCTTTGATTTTCTGTTCCCTTCCAGACTGGGAACACACCTGAATCTTATTCCAGGCTGAGTAGAAACTCTGCATACAGATATATTGTTAGTCTACCTGTATATCCTTGCAACTTCCGTTTTTATTGTTAATGGTTTGTAAAGTGTTTAAAGTATTGAGCAGTTTTTCATAACTGGCAACTATGAACTATTTTTGAGCTCCTTAAAAAGATACTGAAATGAAAAAGAGACTGTTCATATTCCTTAACTATGACGTGCACAAAATTCATCATTTGTGTCATGACTAAGATGAACCTTATGTTATTTGGAGTCAACAAAAGAGTTACTTAATCTGAGAGCTTCCTGCATATTAACTTCAGTGTTACATTGTGAATAGAGATGGCAGAGGATGTCTGCGTCAACCTTTCAGAATGTGTCGTGCAGTTGTGATAAAATGAGAAAGTAAATAAATACAAACAAATAAAATTCTTTTAATCTTCTCCAACAAAGTGCACGCCTCAAATCTACAAAGCAGCACATTACAATGTAATGAAATAAATACAACTGAATAAAAAAAAAAAAAAAGTAAGGAGATACACTAGTGCCTGCACAATCACACGTTTGCAGCGAGTTTAAATCTGGCTCTTTAGAAAGGCTCCACAGCAAAGCTTCAGTCGTCCGGCTCCTCGTGCGTCGCCAATCCTTTGGATAGAGGCGTCCAACATGTCGAGTCCTAAAGCAAACCAGTTTAAACTGTGCATCTTCCTTGGAGACTAATAAACTAACATGAAGGAAACAGGTGTGCACTCTCATGTTCATACACTTCACCCTGGAATACTTGTGCAACTGCAGCAGGGCCCCTACTGCAAGGAGAAAAATTAAAGTGAACATGTTTTCAGCCTCAACTGAACTTACAACTCAAGTTTGTGTGGCGCAACTTAGTGTTTGTTTAGTTTTTTTTTTTTTTTCTCCATAGGCAAACATAACACAAAAAGGCAAGGGAACATCGCGTCCCTTCATTATCCACAAAATAATTTAGTCCTCTTTAAATAAAACTGAAAAACACTATTTTCAAATGGTGGTTCTTACAAAACAAAAAAAACAAGAAAAAAAAGGATAAAATCAATATCAGACAGAAAGGGGAATGCTCTAAGAGACATGATTCGGAGAAGGAAATAACTCAATCCCATGGAAAAAAAAGACAGTATTAACAATAAAATTCTGTACAGAACTAAAAGTGAATATACAGTACAGTACCTGCAGATGTTATGCATACAGTACAATTCTTTTTTTTTTCTTTTTTACATAGTTTTAGTACGAGCTCCAGCCTGATCTATATACTGCCTTAACATAGGTGGAAAAGCGGTTAGCTTTAGCTTACAGTAATTTTAATGGTTATTCAGCAAGGAGAGCAGATCTCAAAGTATTTCGAACAGACTGAAAACTTATTGCCGAATGGTCATCTTCAGTTGCATACTGCATGTGTTATATAACTGCGTCCTTTAACGTGGAGCAGCAGGCTGATCGGGAGACGGCGTTGGTGGGGAGAGAAGAGGGAAAAAAAAGGCTAGGTTAGTTGGTTTTTGCTATCTGTCCGAGTCACCCTACCCTGTACAGTACATTCGCGGGCCAGTGCTGCACGTTAGCCAGCCCGATCCACCTTGATTCTGCACGGTGGTGTGCTGGGGCTTCAGTGCTGATTTTGTCCTATGAGTCAACACTAATCCAGTGATGGGATGAGAGTGTAACCAGAGCTCACCCGAAGGCCCGGGCGGTGTTCCATCTGCCGTCACAGTTTGAGCTCGTTGGCAATTTTGCAGGCGATGTTCTTAAAGGCGATGGACGTGCCCGATATCCTCTTGAAGCGTACGCCGTTGAGCGAAAGGCGGGGCAGCTTGCACACCTCCATCTCCCACTGGACTAGATTGTCCTGGCGCGCGTCGCCGTGAACGCAGAACAGCAGGAAGCGCTCGCGCTGCTCGTAGTCGCAGCTGTTGGCGTCCAGGACCTTACGGATCTCCCGCATCATGTCCGCGGGGTCCATGGAGGAAGTGGTCTTCATGCTCCAGGTGAAACGCAGCGAGCGGGGCTTGGAGTCCCGACCGGCGTCGTCCTTGGTGTCGCCAGATGCACTCCTGGAACAGCATTAGAAGGGCAGGGTAAAAAAATACTCTTAATGAGGTCAAATGCAGGCTCTCTCTCTGTGAAATGGAGATGAATTGGTTTTATTGGTTACAGAGATAAAGGTTTTATCCATTTAAAATAAAATGTCCACTGAGACTGTATTTGGGCTCCAGTCAGATAAAATCTTTTCTTTGTCCCTCAGACAAAGATTGTCCTGGCACGTGCAGTAAAAGGCAGTAAAATGAAATTTGTGATGCTTGAATCATCAATGTAGCTGTATTTTGAACATTTGAAGCTCTTTTAATTTTTTTTCGGTTCTTCCAACATGCAAAAGGAAATGACACAGGTAGTCATCTCCCTCTTCCAGCAG
The DNA here is from genome assembly GCF_002775205.1 of Xiphophorus maculatus. Lineage (NCBI taxonomy): Eukaryota > Metazoa > Chordata > Actinopteri > Cyprinodontiformes > Poeciliidae > Xiphophorus > Xiphophorus maculatus. Next base: position 14,917,394 of record NC_036464.1, on the reverse strand, counting down.
CCACTAGTGGTGAATGCTAAGCTAAATATTAGCCAGATGATTAGTTTGTCAGGTTTTGTGAACCATCAGCATTGTAACTCAGCAGGAAAGCCCAAATAAGAAACACTTTGATTGCAGCCATCTCCTCAGGAAGGAAAGCAGGTATTGGCTGTAAAAATACCTTCATACAAGTTATTTCTTATTCTCAAAATTAAATTTGTATAGGTAAACATAAATATAAGAATTCAATCAGTGTTTATTACAGATAATATGTGATTGAAATGATGAAAATTACTCCTACAAAAATTACATTAATGCTGCAGGAATAATGGTGATGACTCTACTTTGAGTACAACAACTTCACCTGGTAATAATAGCACATTTAGCAAGATTTCAGCACAGAGATGAATTTGAACAATCATGATACAAAAAAATTTTGATTATTGACCTTTTGAGTTAAAGTCTCACCTTGGTGTTTCAGTCCTGGCACTGGCCTCGCCCTCACTGGGCACCCTGAAATAAACCCAAAATTCACTCGTTACATCTGAGCTAATGTCGATATCAACCCCCCCCCAAACTCATCCACCAACCCACCACCCAACTGCCAAAACCAGCTCAATCATGACTGAACACAGACGAGGGTGTTGGGCATCATGCCAGGAAAGAATCCACACTCCTGGGTGTCAGAGCTCAGCACACAATGAGATGACCTTTCATCAGTAAAGCCGACATAAACCATATGCATCATCCCATCTGTCGTAACGCACCTTTCCTTAATCTCCACTGACGTGTAAAGAGAGGAAAAGTGCTTAAGTACACAGCTCGATTTCTGTTCATTTAATTGTCTGTCTCAAGCTCTGCATGAAGGCAGGGGGAGAGTAAGGAGAGGACAGCTCGCAAATACAGCCGTACACATCTAGTGGCTTTAGTAGAGAAAGCTGGAGAGCCGTGAAGTCTGGTCGTTAAGGAAGAGGACAAAGGGGGAAGAGATACACGGCATAACAAGGGTGTCGGTAAGCAAGGATGTGGTGGGCAAGTACATAAAGACGTTAAACACACGGGTCGTCGTGGGCAGAGAGAGGGGTTTTTTTTGAGTTATTGTTTTAGATGGGAGGAGAAGGAGGGAGATGTGTGCAGCAAGCGTTATGTTCTCCTACCTCCGGGTCGACCTGAAAGACATAGCTCTATGCGGGGACAAAAGGAGAGAAAGCTGTAAGCTATGAGCAAGGGGCAGCTTGAAAGTGACACTCGCATGAAGACGCTCAGGATGCTGGTACTGACAGAAAGCTGGCAGAAGGTACCCAACGATACTTTTAAAAAAAACTATAAAAAAGATGCACCAATTAAAAACTTTTTGGCCTTTTTCATATCTTTCATTTTAAACCAAAGAATTTCATTTTAGTCCATTTTGATTTCTGTTTACGGACAGTAATTTATGAAAAAATAACAGCAGACAACATATTTGTCAAGCCGTTTCTGCTGTAAGTAGTCATTAAATAAAACTATTGTAAATAACAATGTACAATACTTTAAAAACAAGGAAAAACTTAAAGAATTTATATTCATAATCACCAAGGTTGGAAAAGCTTTCCCAACTCTGAAATTTTGACAAGGTATTCAACAATTTCAAATTTAGAAATGACTGCACATTATATCCCAAATGTGTCACCATAGAAATGTCAATAATGCAAACAGCTGGTTGGATTGCAATAAATATTTGCTAAATAAGTACCATGTTTGTATATTTGTGATGTTTCTTGTTTCACAAAGTGTTTTAGGAGGCCGATAATATACTACAGCTGTCAGCTTTTTTTTTTTTCTTGCCAAGGTGGTTAAATGCAACTGTTTAATAAAAGCATGTTGTTGAAATGTAGCCAAACACTCTACTCACTAATTGGGGTTCAGGTTTGAGATGAATACAATGCAAAAATGAGCAAATTTGTTTAGCCTGTATGGTATTTGTTTCAAGTCTCACTCTCTTGCTGTCCGCATGAACTACAGAGAAAATATTGTTTTCTTTATAAATAGCTTATTGGCTCTGATTCATTTAAACACCTCCCATACATTGAAAACCTTATTCTAACTTCTTTATTAGCAAAACTTCCACAAGGAGGTGTTTTGTTTTTTTTATCAGAGTAGACATGGTAGCACTTGAGGTGCGTTAACTGATTAGAAAATGATAGATATTTCAGTTTCCAGCAAGCCTGACATCTGTCGAGGTTTTTTAAACTAAAGCTATGAGACTAAGAAAAGTTATCAAATGATTTCTTGGTGCATCTTTATTCAGCTAAAACACTTTTGTCAAAACTATAAAACTGTTCTAGAACCAAAAAATGCATATTAGTTGTTAGACCTCACTGACCTGCGGACAAACTTTGAGGTGATCTTGCTGATGATTCCCGTGGACGTCCCCCTGCGCTGCTGAGCAAGAGCCCCCGTGTCGTGGGACAGCGTGGGCGAGGCGGGGGGGCCATTGTACGTAGCACTGCGGCGGTCTCTGAGTTGAGCTCCGTGAAAGGTGCTGCGGCTGGTTGTGCCGCGGGGGAAGCGGTTCTTCTCGGGGGTGCTAATACTGTGCACAGATGGAGAATTGGATGGATCCCGTGGAGAGGAGCTGCAACATAAGCAGGCATTAATAATTGACATCTTTCTGAGGTCTTGCATCAGCCTGTGGCAGTGCAGATGTTCGGCTGCTGCTCACCTAGCTTTCAGCTCCGTGTTGTCGTCGATGGGGGGCAGCGTGCTTTTTGAAGGATGGCCCGACGCTGACATGGACTTAGTGTGACGGGGTCGTGTAGAGCTCAGTGCAGTGGAGGGCGTGCTGCCTGACACTTCTGTTAAACTGAAGATCGAGAGCAGAGGGTGTTATCATGTGAGGACTAAATTGTCCATCAATAAAATAAAGAGTCACAAAGTATGTAAAATAAGCTAGAAAAGAATAAATAAATAAATAAACTCAGAGGGACAAAATAATCCTGTGGTTGTCTAACCTGCTGTCTTTGCCATTGGGAATAGCTGAATAGCGATCAGTGGAGGTTCGTTCACACACATATGTGTTCCTGCGGGTCATTGAACCATTGGTCTGTTGGTGGACAGAAACACAAAGAATGATTTCATGGTAATCAGTATATTTACTTTTACACAAGTTACCCATCAGCCTATTAATATATATAAAATCAAGACTTAACATTTCTTCTGAAAAAAAAAACAATAACAGATTAAATTTTATTTTCACATGAGAATTATTGTGTATTTAAATATTATAAAAACATCAATATAGCCACCAGTGAAGACTGGTGGGGCTGAGTTGCCATTAGTACAACGTACATTTAAGGACATCCTCAGGTCTCAGGAATACATCCTCACACATCATGTAATATTCTTCATACAGAAACTATTGGTCTCTGCAAAACGTACAGTATTGAATCATTAAATCAGTGTCAACAGTTAACCCTGATTCAGAGTCAAAACTGTGAAAATGATCAAACTAATGTATGAACAAACAACCATAAAACCACGGAAGAGAGTCAACTAATAATACCAGACAGTAGAACCCTTCCTGCTGGAAAAGGATGAAATAATCACAGCTAATAACAATTATTCTAGAAACCTAAAAGACTTAACCTGTGGTTTTGTTGGAACCACAACACCAAACAACTCCTAGATTTATCTAACAATCAGGCGCTCAGCAAAAGCTTACAGATATGAACGTTCAAAGATCTAAATCAGCAAACAGGACTTCAGTTCCTCCCTGTATAAAAACACATGAGAATGAATATCTGACCCAGAAAACATCATATCAACCAAACATTGACATTTAATACCAGCAGAAACTCAGAACAGGTAACAATCATTAAATATCATCAATACTAACAATTAAAAAATAATAATCTTAGCAACATTTATCCAGAGCAGCATTAGCGTTATGCTAACCACAGCATCAAATAAACCCCTGCAGCTTTCATAACTGATCATCAGCAATAACTAATGATCAGAGCTGACAAACAAAGCATACAACACAAAAAGAACAGCTAAACATAATAAAACATAAGCTGTAGCTTACTGGCCAACTGTTCTCCACATTCTCCACATTGTCATTGTGGAGAATTTGGTCTAAGTCCTCCCCCTACGAGCCTTTATCAACTTTATCACCATGGTGACCCAAAGGTTTCCAGGGAAATTCCAATTAAGTGATGCTGACTGGCCAAATGTTTATTGTTTTTCCTTAGCAACCACACACGATTGGCTGTTTAGCTTAGAAGAAAACTGACAAGAATCTGTTGGGGGAAATTCACTGCTGAATTGTAGTCAACTGATGGAAATTTTCTGCAAGTAATTCATATCATATTCAGGCACACACTATTAAGGAAAACAGGCTAATATAATATTTTAATATTAAGTCATTTTTAGATTTTTTTTCCCTCTCCACATTAGGGGGGATAAAACCAAGTGCTTCCTATGGGACAGCCGCCACTTGTGAAAATGTATAATGTAAATAATGACACTTTTGTATTATTTTTATCAACATTAAAAAGGGCTGGTTAGTGTCAGACCAGCACAACTCACAAATCACAAACAGAACATCTGTGACAACATGAAGCAAATTAATAAAAAAATATTTAAACCCATAAATCTTGCCCTAATCTAAGAACAAATGGTTAAAAACAGTGTCTTACTTTGAACTAGACTGATCAACGTTATTGTGCAACCAAAAATCATACAATAAAATAGGGCTCAACAATATGTGGTAAATATGTTGTAATTGCAATATCAGTGGATGCAAAAATAAAATTGCAAATATTTAGAATGTAATAATTATTCAATAATATATTTCAAGTGTCCTGAATTCACATTTTGCATCCTAGTGTAATATTTAGCCTATTGGACGGAGCTTCACTCAGTAGATGCTCATATCTGACAGACTGGAGCTCAAGATGCTACAGGTCCAATGCTGGGCTTTAACGTTGTAAGACATATCATCACTTCTACCTTGACAAAAATTATCGCCTTCACATCTTGCAGCTCTATACAAAAACTATTTTCCTGCAGTCTTCCTCACCCCCACAGCACTCGAAGTTTTCTTCCTCTCCTGCACCCCCAACGGCGAAGCAGGAACGTCTCCTTTTGAAGTGCTGAGCTCGAGCCGGCGAGCTCCATCCCACTCTTCTCTGTGGTCACTTTCTACGCTCAGGGCCTGATTACGCTTAGAGTATGACACTGCTGGTGGTACCGACGGACCCACTGAAAGAAACATGCACACATTTTGTTTTTAGCATGATCCATATAAAAGTGCTTCAACATCTAATATTTTGAGGGGATAAAAAAATCAACAGCAGACAAGGACAAGGTCTTGACCATAACAGCATTAAGCAAAGCCACTCAAAGCCAGGATTTACACTAGATTACAGTTTACAGGCATGGTACAAGACAACAACATGTCATTTTTTTTAAAACATGTACAGCTACAGAAGCCAAGGTGAAAGGAAGCATGAAGCAGAGCTGGTGCCCCTTCATGCTTTGAGGTTCTTTTCCAAAAACAGCTGCGGAAAAGCAGCCTGCCACAAGATGGCGCCACAAACAATGGCTCCACATGACATAGGAGGAAACAGTCTGGCAGAGAGGTATTCAAGCTGAGTCACTGATTTAAGCATCGAGTACACCGATTAGAAAATGCTTACAACCAATCTGTTGAGATTTCTGTCTTTTTATTATCTGAGTTTGATATTTAAATCTTAAGAAATTATTGCACTTTGAAATCTTGAGTGAGTTACTATGCCCTCTTCTGTCCATCTCAAAGTTGCACGTTCTGACACTTCATCACGCCATCAGTGACTCAGGGTAACACAACACACAACCTCCTACACAACACGCAGTCCGCAGCACTCTCAGAGCCGGGATGTAAGAGGTTACTTTACTTGGCTTCTCTACGACACCACCACCACCACCACCACCACCACCATCATCATCATCCCCACCATGATCACTGTAGCGGCGCTGCTTCTGATTGGCCGATATGCTGCGCGTGACCTTGGGATGGGCAGGGGAAATGCTGGCGCTGTTGTTAATGTCGCTGGTCGGCCGCTGACGCTGGCCCAGGATACTGTTGGTCAGCGGCTCGTTGCCCTCAAACTGCAACATGGCAGAAGAGCAGTGAGGGTTTTTGGTCATATTAGAGGATCTGTACAATGTTGGGAAGCAGAGTAGGTCCAACGAGCTTCACCTCTGGAGCTTTTCGGCCTAGCAGCAGGTATGTAGCCATGACGTCGTCGTACTTCTGGTTTTGTAGTGAGTCTGTGATCTCTTCTTTAGGGAAACCCATGGTCACCATGAGCTCTGATTGGATGGAGAGGAGAAAAGTGGTCTGAGTCTGAACTGAGGAAAAAAACATAAAAAATGGTATCCACATAGAGCGGAACACACCTATTCTGGACGAATCGTTGAAATCAGACTCTGGCTCGATGTAAGGTTTGAGCTCCTCATCATCGTGACCCACATTCATCCAGTGGTCTTTCATGATTTGCTAATAAGGAAACGAGAGCAACATAACTTCTCAACTGCAATTTGACTCACTAATGATTATTTCAGTTAATACTGACACGTGCTGCAATTTACACATGCTAAAATTGCAAACAAATGAGAAAGTTTTTACTGAACTCCAGCTTGGTTCTGATGTGTCTCTGCACTTGATTCAATCTTACCACAAAATAAAGGCTTTCCTTCACCATTTCCCATGGACACAAGTTGTTCTAAATTTTAAATCTAAGAATAATACTAGAAATATTTCTTTAAAACATCACTTTTAAGCTAGATATTTCCATGTGTCCACTTTCCTCATTTAAGAAAACGCTGCATAGTTCCAAGTCTTAACCTGATAAAAGAAATGTTAAGAAAATTGCCGATAAAATTAACAAAAAGACCAAAACCTCTAGAAACTTTTGAGAAGCGCTGATGAAGTGGAGCAAAGACATGGAGGGCGATAATTTGCACAGATCTCTACATTTGACAGGCTATAAATTTAGGGACAAAAGTATTTCCAAATATTAATCAAAAACCTCTCTGTAAATCATTACGTTTTATGCCTGATTACATGCCATATACAGAAAGTACAGAAGGTAAAGAAGCAGATAATATGTAAACACATGTAAATACCTCTAAACTGCCTCGTTTGACGGGGTTGAGCACAAGGAGTTTCTTCAGCAGGTTTTCACAGTCTGTGGACATGTAAAAAGGAATGCGGTACTTTCCTCGTAGAACCCGCTCCCGAAGTTCCTGCACCCAATGTAAAAAGAGATTTTTAATACAGGTATTAATACTGTAGCTCTGGTTTTAACATATTTAAAACCAGAGCTTGATATTGGCTCATGCTCATGGTTTTAAAGTTGAATCAACTGTTCGACAGAGAAATTAACCTAGAAGAAATATTTCAAGCCATTGTTCTGGTACAGTACAGTATTAGTTCTACTTTGCACAGCTGCTCTGTACAGTTGAGGGGGAGAAAAAGAATCAGTTTTAGATTACATGTAATTACAAAACAACAATTTCCAATTTTAAAAATATAAAAACGAACCACTCAACTCGGCTATGAAGACACTTTAAAAATTAATTATTGAAGCTAATATTGCAAAACTTTTTGCATTTTTAAAGCTTGGTGATTCTTCTTTACAGCTGCTGCTCCCATTACCTTTTGCTCTCCAATCAAGTTCAAACTCAAAGTGGCTGTGAAAACATTTAAGTTTAAACTGCATTGCAACATTTAAAAGAATCGACTAAACTAATTGTAGAAAATAAAACAAAAACAAAAATGAGTGAGGTAGGATGCTTTTGACTACTTTCTTTGAGCAAAGTTTAATTTGGAGTTACTATCTGCAACACAAATTAAAAATCTAAGATGCTAAAGAGCTAAAATTTGAACATTTTCTTAATAAAACCTATAGAGCATTTATAGAATCAATTGCATATTAAATTAGGAAAATAAAAGTAAAAGTATGAAAATACCTCAAGTTACTGGTCATGGGTAATATTTTTTTTCTCTTTTTAAATCAGTGTGAAATTGAAAATGAATGTCCTCTTCATTTTATTTGTGACCTTAGCAAACATTTTTTTAATTAGCTTCTATTCCTTTTTAACCATTTTCACATAATCTAATCCCAATTTGACTAATCATGGTAAAAATCTAAATAGAGGGAAGCTGAATTCAAATTAACAACCAGAGTGTACCCTGGTACTAGCCATGTTTTTCCTTGTATCCATATGTTTTTAGTTGTTAAGCTTTAAAGCAAGAAAACTTTCTAGAGAGGATTTCCACCCCTCTGTCTGTGGGACTATGAAATGCTTTCCAGAAAAAAAGGCCCACCTTTAGGTTCTGTCCGTCAAAAGGCAGTGATCCGCTGACCAGTGTGTAGAGGATAACACCAAGACTCCAGACGTCCACCTCAGGACCATCATATTTTTTTCCCTGAAAGAGTTCAGGAGCTGCATACGGTGGAGAGCCACAGAAAGTGTCCAGTTTGCTGCCCACAGTGAACTCGTTGCTGAAGCCAAAGTCTGCTATCTTGATGTTCATATCAGCATCCAGCAATAAATTCTCAGCCTGATGGAAGGACAGAAGATAGCAACGTAAAAAATACACTGATTTCTGAAGCTTTTATCAGGATGAACTGCTAAAATATGAGAACAAGACAAGAGAATTTAAATATGTCATAACTTGAGATTCTCACCTTTAGATCCCTGTGTACTATTCTTCTCTGATGGCAATACTGCACTGCAGACACAATCTGAAACACAAAAATGCACCACATTTCACTGCATTAAATACCAGACCAGAAAAGAAACTTGAATGAGATGAAAGGAAGCAAAAACAAATTTGTAGAAATCCAACTGATAATAAGGAAAAGCTGCATTTCACCTCCTCCATCACCTTTTTATTATTCCAATTCTCTGTTTTCAGTTCATGCAGAGAGACAGACAGACTGTTTCTGCCATGTGGAGGGAGTTCAGTATTGTTATTCTTAAAAAGCATTAAAAGGCGCTACTGTGCAGGAGGTCATTAGTAATTTTCTTCATAATTTGTCATCTACTGCCAATTCTGTTTGTCAAAAATTCATTTTTTAATAATTAGGATTTTTATTTTATTTTATCATATAATTAAAGCCCAATCTAGAATATTGCAAAGGTCAAAATATTCATACATGCCTCCACAAAAAAAGAGGATGACATTAATCATTTTAAGAAAATATTTTATTGAACAAATATATTATATGTAAATCATTTCAATAGTTTCCCCAAATTACTGATTTACAATAAGGCCATCATTTTATTTTACTTTTGAAAGGAAAGGAGAAGTATGTCAACAACAGCCACAAATTTAAGAGTTTCTGAGCTAAAAGACGTCTTTTGACAAATCTACATTTATGCTGTTATTTGAGGAGGCCAGGAAGATTCATATTCCAGAATGTCAAAAATATCAATCAAACATAAATCATCCCATTCCCTGACAAACATCACCCAGCTGTGAACACCTGTAAACATGTGAAGACTTTAAACATTTAGGCTTTTGATCTGGTGCACAGATATTCCCTTCAGTCCTTTTATCAAGACACTGTTGCCGTAAATTACAACAAATAAAACATAAATCCTTTTTTTTTTCAGTATAGGTAGCCATATCAAAAGCAACGATGACAATGTAAAAACTGATGTAATATTGATGCACATTAGGCACCACTAGGGGTCAGCAGAGACTACAGGGATGCAGGCTTTCTCAGAAGAAGCTGTGTGTGCTCCACCTTCCCTCTGCAGTCAGTGACAAAGCGGGATTTTGGTCTATGCAGTCTTTCTCCAGAAAACAATAAAGTAATGAGGCCTGAAGTGCTGCAACACTGGTGACTCACCTGCCTAAACTTGGCCCTGGCCTCCTTCTCCTTCATCCTGCCATGAGCCACCAGGTAGTCAAATACCTCTCCTGTAACAAGAACAAACACAAGGGGTATACATTTGTAAGAACCTCCTAGACTTTCAGGGACTTAAAATCATGCATGTAAAGTAAATAAATAATATAGTTAATGAACATGAATTGAGGCCTAACTCACCTCCACTGGCATACTCCATCACCAAATAAAGTGTCTTTTCTGTTTCAATCACCTCAAACAATTTTACTGCAGAAAAAAGGAAAGCATTAAGTAAAAAATAAGGAGTTAAATGAAGTTCATAGTTGGACTTTACAAAGGGAACCTGTCATTTTAAGAGACAAAACAGATCTGTATTACAAAAAGACACTGAACAGGTAGCATGTAGCTTCTTTTTTTTTGTATTTCAAGGTATTTGAGGTTTCTGCAAGTTTTAGTTAAATTTATGACTACAGGACCTTTTAATCTTTGAAAAGATTTAAGTTTAAGGCACTTGCATAAATTACAAAAAATATAACTGTTAATAATAATAACAAGAACACAATGTTCTCATTTTGTCTCAATCTTAACAAAACTATAAAAAGTAATATAAAGCAGCAAAATTAATTCTTGCAGGAAGAATAAATGTCCAGTAGTTAAAGTAAAGGCTCAATTTCAACTAAACAACGTTGCAAATGCATTTCTCAAAGAAATTGTTAGAGCATCTAATTAATTTAAGAAAAAAAATTAATAAAGAAGCAATTTCAGAAAGATACTACAGGAAATCTGGATGTATTTAAGGTCCAAAAATTCATATATGCTATATTCAGACCAAAGACTAAGATCCTGAACAAACCCTGATTAGAGAGTGAACGCATAATAACAATCTGGGAATTAAAATCACAAATGGGTTAGATCTAATTAGTTCATTTATTTCTTCAGTGAGTTGCAGAGGTTAAGCTAGTTCAACAGTCTTGCTTCTGCCGGTTAACAGACTCATCAGACTGATTCATCAGCATGTTCACTCACCTATATTAGGATGATTCAGTAGCTTCATTATTCTGACTTCCCTGAAAAGCTGTGGAGACACAGAGGAACAACATTAGTCCATCCAGAACAACATCAGATGTCTTCATTGGCAATAAAACCTGCTGCATATTAATGGAACTACAAGTTGTTTTGAAAAATTTTAAAGTGTCTTAAATGTGGTCACACTGGCAGAGGACATGAGGATCACAGCTCTACTATGCTGTGAAAAGCAATATGACTGATGCCATGATGTATTAAACCCTGCCCAGTACAGACAAGGTGCAGAATTACAACTCCACTGACAGGCTGCAGGGGAATGAGGCGACCATGTGGCCAGGACTGCAGCCACTCACACACTGCCAGCATCTGCGGAGCAGCAGCGCAGACATGCCGCTCCGTAACAGCTGTAAGACCTTACAGGCTTTGAGTTTGAGATTCCAGAGCGGTTATATTCAGTCTCTTTTAAATCACACACGTGGCTTTTCTTGTATTTTCTCAGAGCAGCCCGTGCTTTCAGGCGAGTAAATAATCAGTTGGATCTTCTGTTGGAAAAACTGCATCTCTTTGTGTGACTGTTTTATGTCAGCTGAGCTCCTGCAGCCACGCAGAGGTGCTGTTGAATCATTTACATTCTGTTATTTCCAACTCGACGTTTGCTCAAGTGTCGGATTTCAGTAGCGACTAGATAGGGATTTGCACCTAAAGAAGAGTTCGGCCACCTGAGACAACAAAGATTTTGGTCTTTGCTGACTTGGCCAAAATGTTTTTAAAAATCCCATCTGACTGAGTTTTTTTATATTATATGGAGGAAATCACATTAATCTTTGCTTTGTGAAGCTATTAATCTCTGACTTGTATGAGGTTGAGTTATATTTGTAAAAAGCAATGAATGGTAGTAACGTTCTTAATGACAATTTGGGTATTATGTAATGTCCAAGGTAGTGTGTGTTTCTAGGTCATCAAAGAGAGCTATTATATCAGTGTGAGCAGGCCCAGCTCTGCAGAACTTCCAGCCACAGTCTCACTTATTACAAAACAAAAAAAACCTCTGTCGCACTAAATCTTTCTCCTGTTCTCTGCCTCTACTTGCTTCTTTGTGACACCTTTAACCTCATGGATCCAAAATATTGCACAAGAAGCTGCAGCAGAGAGATTAAAGGTTCATATATTGTTCTGATAGCCCAACAACCAAGTATTGGCTGTTTTTGTTCAAAGTCTGTTGTGGAGTATTCTTCAATGTCACAGAGCTAACATAAACTATGATACAAGACTACATATTCTTCATCATTACAAAAAACATCCTTTCAGTAGATATGGGGGCTAGGATTTATTTAATCCTGAACTGATATTGTTTATATATTTTGTATTAGCATTCTACCTTATACATTGCAGCTTAATCCCTTTAAATACCACAAATCACCTGTTTCTACCATATAGGATCTTTGAAGGATTTATGTTGTGCTTTATTCTTAGTATATTTTATACCAGTGTTTCTTATAGTGGACAGAAATGTTTCAAATATCAATCTCTAAACAGTTGTTTAGTCTTCTTCATGCTGTTTTTCAACTGCCACTTTTGTAAAACAGCCTTTTCTACTTGAACTTGGCATTGCCAGGACAAATACTTGCATAAAACAAGTGTAGTTAAGCAAGATGTTATTTTCACACATAAGCTATCAGCATGAACAACAAGAAAAAGCTATTCTTCAGAAGTTGGCTCAATTTTGACTCAGTTTCTCAAACAGTTCAGAGCCGACAGACTTCACCATTTCTTACCAAAAAGCTGAAAACTCAGAGGAGAACAAGCTTATAAGTAGGGGATTTATAGAATCCAAAGCAGTGTTTTTTGAGAAAAATATGATGAATGATTTTTGAGTCAATCGTGAGATATTTATAAAGTAGTGATGCACAAATTAGTCAGCCAGTAATCAAAATCTGCAAGTTTTGCCTTTGATTATTATGTAAAGCACTGAAAAACCAGGTGAGTAGACAAACTGGTACAGCATAAATAAACCAATAAACAGCAAGAACTTAAAGTCAGAACTTAAAGTTTAGAGATTGGGGGTGCACTGACCATGCATTTGAGTTCTGATTTTCTGTTCTTTAAACTGATAAATGTAAAAAAAAAGGCACGCTTAGATATACATGAGTAATTGAAATAAAAATATTTTATGTCAACGCCTCAATCAGAATATTCTGATGGGATTCATCTCGATTGGAATAAAATTGCAATCCGAACGAGAGGGAAGGTTTATGGCAACTGATAAACTGAACTGCATGAGTGTAGAGACTTGTTTTGATCATGTCATTCTGGCAAAGTCATTACTAATCAACAATCCCATATTTTGAGGCAGTACTGAACTTTGATAGATGCTTATTTCCTCATGTTCTCTCATCCTGCAAAGAAGGAAGACCAACAACATACTGCTTAGCCTGTATTAATGAGTGCAGTAACATCTGTTATTAGAACCTGGCACTGGTCCATTCTGGGCTCTCAGAAGACACAGAACGAACTCGTTACTGCATTTGTTTGTCATGTTCAGCACAGATGGAAATACAGCTTCTTTTTCTTTTGTGTTTTTTAGCAAAATTTTACAACTGTCATTCTGAATAAAGCCTGGTGCATGTAAACCCACATCATGGCCAGATTAACTTTGTACCCATTTAAACAATGCATTTTGATTACGTCATCAAAATACACTTCAATCCGATAAAGGAATTTTGGATATGTAAACATAGCAACTGAGAATACAAGGAAGCATTAGTTGTGTGGGTTCCTTTACAGAAATAGGAGTTTTTAGTACAATTATTCATAGATCATTCATAAAGCAAATAATATTCCCTTAATTTCTAACAGACATTTACTAAGCTCAAAGCAAAAAGTACATTATAGAACACATTTCTTATACACATAAGCTACAAATATTAGACTTTGAGAGAGCAGTCATTGTAAAACTGCTTTACAAAGTTCACAGCAAAGACTAAATGATCACATACCAAATGATTGCATGTTAAACCACCTTTAGCATCATGTATTAACTTAGATTTCCAAACGATTGCCAACAATACCAATTCCCAATTTGGCATGTTCCACAATGGAGATTAAAAAGCTCAAATGAATAAAACTGTAAACCTTTTCATGCTGGAACACATTCAGCCTTTCTGTTATCTTATTTAAGTGTTGGTGTCTCTTTTGCTTTTGTACCCATGCAAGGCCTTGATGTGTTTTGTGCTTCCTCCAACTTTATTTAGTAGGCCCCTTACTTATACTGGAATGACCAACTGACCAACTTTTCCTCTGGTAATAACTTCCACACCAAAGAGTGCTGTTAGTACGACTGATTAGTGCTGTCATATGGTGATCAGAACAAGATCAGACTGTTGAATTTCTGACTGGCTGGTACACTACCAGTTAGAGCTGATCAAGCCGAGCATCACTATAATCTGCAGGCCAGACCTCATAGTCATCTTCCATAAAAACCCTAACTGTTGTATTTCTAGTTTCATGCATCAGTTTTTATTCAACGCAGCAGAAATTAAACATTTATGTAAAACAAATATTTTCAAGGCCCCAACTAATTAACAAACCTAGTAATTTTACAAAAGTTTCATTATAAAGGGTTAAACGATTATTATAAATACTATTTAATCATTAAGTGTATTGCATATTAATCAAACATCTATGTTTTGTATTGAAAGCATAAAAAGTGTTTATAAAGATAATACAGTTTTGCTATCTGCTCATAATTTTTTAAGAGGACCCTCTGTGGCTCTAAATAACAAACATCTCCTATGTGGCAAAGCCTGCTCGATATTCAGCAGCTGCTGCTCTGGCCTGAGAGGTTCCCTGTTGGTAACAAAGTGAGTTAGAGTGGAAACACGCAGACATAAAACCCAGAAGATGTCTCTCATGATGAGACAAACATATGTAAGTCACTGCATGTCCTTTGACATGCCAAGCATCACTCAGGAGAGGAATCTCTATTATTATGGATAGCGGACTTAAAAGTCCGTATTGGATCTTGAGCTCTCATCTCCACTGTCTTGTCCTCTCCCTCCCCCTGCATGTTGTTTGCGTCACTGCCCTAAAGCTCCTCACATGGGAAGCACGTGTGCAGCCACTTGGAAACAAAAATTAGAACAAATCTGAGTGGGGCTGTGGAAAAACAACAACAAACAAGGATCCCGTCAATACACATTCAATATGGATGTAGCCACCATGAAGGCCGACAGGAGATAATGAGTTTGAGATCTTTGATCCGGTCTGCTATCATTATCAATAATATCTACAGACGCAGTGGGGAGTTGCAGTGTGGAATAAAGGCGTTCTGAAGGTGTGCATGGTGGTGAGTGAGTAACTGCATAGGGGCTACATTATCCCAGAAATAAGAAGGCATTAAAGTAATCAATTTAGCTAATAAATGAAAAAACAATAATTTGAAAAAAAAGTGCATATTCTAAGAGGACGCACCATGTTCAATGTGCCTGAATCTGTGCAGTCTGTGCCAGTGACCTACTTCCAGCCACCCAGAGGCACCCAAACTAGCCTTAATTACAGCAGAGTCCGCATGCAGGAGGAGCAGAACAGAGGATATCTGACAGGGGACACTTACAGGAACAGGCTGCACTATTTCAGTCATGGCAGCTGCACAGCTGCTCGTTCAACGTGGAGATTATTGATAGAACGAGGAGCCTGCAAACCCTCCTCCATCCAACGGGTTTCTGTTTGAATGTGTGCTAATAGTACTTAAAAAACATCACAGCAGTAAATAAATCCCGTTTGCAGTTGCAGTGAGACAAACAGGCAGAAAAATAAAAAGCATATCTGACAGACATGCACAAGTCAAACTGTGATTGTTGATCAGCAGGCGGGATACTGATATTTCAATATGGAAACTTATCTGAACGTTTTTAAAGCTCGAGGAATAATTTCTAAAGTTTACAACTGTTTTATACTTTTTTCCAACAAGATCATTGTGCAAAATATGTCAAAACTCCCCTCCCAAACTCAGAAAGGTGAAGCTAATTACAACATTCATTTTGACTTTTACTGTGAAGCATTTCTTATGTCTCCATAGCTGGACATTTTCTGAGGAATGGCAGCTAGCACACCGTGTTCTTCAAATAAATGAGGGAAGCACAGGAGCATTTCTGAATGAGACTTCAGAATAGGAATGGCAGATCACAAAGAAGGATTTTCTTTTAGTTACAGATTACTTAAGAGATTTTTGACTGCGTATTTTTTGTCAGTTTTTGGGGTTGTATTTAGCATATATTGCTCTTTCTTGTTGAGCTAAAAGGTTTTGGACACTATTATTAGTGAAGTAGAGAGAAGAGGTTTGACAGAAGCAGGTGATATAGGCTTTAGAACAAAAAAAGTAGTAATTGGTCAAAATCCAGAGGTCGGACTTGAAGTAAAATTGGAAAACTGCATCAGCCAGAAGAAAACAATCTTTTCTGTCCGACATTGACATGAATGCCTTAACCTGTCCTCGACTCCTGAGGAACTAAAAATTAAACCAGAATAAAAAACGAATTACTTTGTTTTCATCTGCTCCAGCAATGCCTTTATTAACCTCCAACAATATTAGAAAGAAAACGCTCTCTCAGTGTAACGTGTTTAAATAGATTAGACTTATTGAAGTCAGGCAGCATTCTAAATGTCATCAGACATGTGATTGGCTGCATATCTTAGCAGCTCCAACATTTGATTTTGTACTATGATTCAGACAACAGTTCTGTCTGCCTAATCACATTCCACTCATCTGGTCAAGACCAAAGCTCCTCTAGCCAATGAGCTGGGCAGCATTTCATTGGCTAATGCAGAGTAGCAGGAGGAGGACAGACGTAAACAACAGCCATTATGAGAGGTTGACCCCACAGTGGGCTTTTTGCAGCAGGCAGAAAAGAAACGCAACCTCCCAAACTCAGACATTGTAAAGTAGATCAGTAGCACTTAAAACTGATACTGGACTTTCTATTGCTTTAGGTTTATTTACAGATCAGATGAGAGTGCAGTGGCTGGTGGGATGAGTACGGCATTTGCTTAGTGGAAGAGGAGATTAACCAAAGGGCCTATTTTAGGGGCAAAACGCCTTAAAACCTTGACAACGTCAACAGCCCGGATCACAGATGACATGTGATGCGTTTCCTGCGGTGGCTGTAAGGAGGAGCTTTAGAAAGCTCAGCTGATCTCATTTCCTGTCCTGACCACTATAAACTCAGACCAGGGCCAACGAGCCATGAAGGATCAGAACCGAGGTTTATTTTTAACTCATGATTCACTTCTTTAAAGCGGTCATTAAAACAGAAAAATAGAGGTGAAAACACCAGGAGATAAAAAAAAAGAGATAAAACGCAATAATTTTTAATAATAGATTTTATTCTGTGCTGCGACACAGCACAGATACAAAATTACTTGTCAGTTTAGAACAATGATACTCATCCATCTAGATTAGCAAATGAATGGTAGCACACAGGGGCAGGAATGTGAGCATGTGTGTGAAATGTTGCTATAACCGTGACTTGCTCTCAACGAGGATCTGCCAGTCCAATGTGTCATGCAGCTTTATCTGCGTGTATAAATGAGCCCATATAGGACCTGCTTGCTGTGCCAGATGGTGAGCCCACAGCCCAGCTCCTTTGGGACCACAAACGAAAGATCAGTGGCATTTTGACAGGCTAACATGAAAGAGCAACCACTAGCAGTGAGTGGAAAAGTCATGCTGCCAAATCAGATACAGCACTCCCACAAAGACCATACAACAAGAAAAGGAAAAGCAGCGCACTAGATTTAACCATGAATACAAAATGTCTCATTAACTTCCAAGTCAGATTAAGAGATGTAAACATTATTTAAAAAATTATTAGCTTAAGTGTACAATTCTTGTATTAATTGGTCAGTTTTAGGGCATTGTGTACCTATTGCGCAGCTACCTTCATGCTATCAAATGAGAGCATGAATGATAGCAGAGAAATTTACTAATTTCTCTGGTCTTGTTTTTACAAAAATATTTAACAAAGTTGATTTTTAGGCGCTTTATAATGGTGTTATTGAATTATTGACATTGTTTACATCAA
This sequence comes from Xiphophorus maculatus, assembly GCF_002775205.1. NCBI lineage: Eukaryota > Metazoa > Chordata > Actinopteri > Cyprinodontiformes > Poeciliidae > Xiphophorus > Xiphophorus maculatus. Next base: position 14,899,426 of record NC_036464.1, on the reverse strand, counting down.
TCATATGTCTTTAGGACATAGAAGGTGTTTACTGTAAATAAGCTGTTCTTGACCTTTGACCTCATCTAGAAAACAAAATCAGCTCTTTGGAAGTCAAGTTTAGCAACCATTAATTTAAAGAATTAATGCCCACACACACACATACACACATCCCTCTGTTCCCAACTATATTAATATATGATGACAAACACTCATGTTAGGAAGTCTATAAATTAACACTGTTGCCTTGCAGCAAGACGTTTCTGGGTTTGATTCCCGGCCCGGGGTCTTTCTGCATGGAGTTTGCTTGTTCTCCCTGTGCATGCGTGGGTTCTCTTCGGGTACTCCGGCTTCCTCCCACAGTCCAAAAACATGACTGTCAGGTTAATTGGTCTCTCTGAATTTTCCCCAGGTGTGAGTGTGTGTGTGCACGGTTGTTTGTCTCTGTGTTGCCCTGCGACAGACTGGCGACCTGTCCAGGGTGTACCCCTCCTCTCGCCCGAAACCTTCGCTGGAGATAGGCACCAGCACCGCTCCTGACCCCACTAGGGACAAGGGTGTACAGAAAATGGATGGATGGATGAAGTTTAGTGCTAAAGAACCACCATCATCCAGTCAGAGCTTTAAAAAACCAGATGAATAATCAGCAACAAAATTAGGAACGATCTAAAGAAAGAACAAAAAAGAAAAAGAGGTTTCCTTAATAATTCGTGTAAAAACTCTCTCAGACTCAACCAGTCTTTTAAAAGCTATAAGGATAAAACATATATAGGAAAGGTTCATATCAAGTACAATAACAACTGAGAAAAGAAAGAAAAGCATACAGCTACCAGCAGCCTGTTACATTGACACCATATGTCATAACTGACACCCCTCTGGAGTTTCCAAAGGTGTCAGGTGCTCTGCGTTATGGCCAACACTGAGACACTGCCAAGAAAATAATGAGGGCTATGATTTGGCTCAGATGAACCTGAAGTCAATTGGAAGATTCAAGGTACGGGCTGACATATAAAAGATGTTTTTTCTCTGCTGGTCTACTTTCCTCACTAATTAGTCTTTTAGTGTCTGTAGTTATTGTTAATGATAGATTGACATGTTTTCATCTCTCATATCCTTCATCACGAGTTCAGTCTAGACTAGGGGACAGGGAGCCTTTGTCCGAACGAATACAAACAGCTAACCAGTCAAATGAGGAAATAACACCCTGAGATAGAGGCAGATTCTGATTGTCTTACATTAATTTGCTGCCTTAAGTTGAGTTAGATGTAATGAGCAAATTGTTCTGAAGTAACTCAATGAAAAGAACTTTCAAATCTGAAAAGTACAGAGCATTTCAGAAATTTTACTTATAATGCTTGTAGCAGAAAGCTTCAGGAATATTTAGGAACTTGGTGAACTGTTTGGATTATGTTTCAGAAGGTTTACATTTTATTTTTCATTTTCTCACATCCTGTAGGAATGGATCTCATCATGAGCAAAATGTGGAAAATTTGTGAGAAAATGGATTGCATTTTCTCACAGATCTTTGCATATCACATATCTTGTGATATGTGATGTTACATATCACATATCTTTGCATTTAATACTCACCATAAACTAAATATAAAGGAACGTTAAGATAATCAATTTGAGATTTGTTAATCAAGTCCGAATCGTCCACATCTGCATTAGAAGCATCAGAAAAATAAATTTTTCTTACTCCCATCCCTATAAACAATTTAGTCATCTTTTATCATTGACATTTTTCTATGACTCAACTAAACCAATATGTCAGCGATATATTGGATGGAAGAGCTGAACATGCCCTCTTAAATTTGAAATTCTTTTGTCACTCCCCTACTATTGTAAAGGTCACAGTGTGAGAACAACGAGCCCAAACAGCTTTGGGGACTGAACTGAAATTAATTATGTCTAGACTTTTTAATTAGAAGACAGCCTCCAACAAAACAACCAAAAATAACCAATAGACACAAAAAACCAGCTAAAGAAAAGCTGTATTTATGGATGAGCTTTATTTTCAATTTAGAGAATGTCTATCTAATGTAAATCAAGGCATTAATTGGGAAAGTACTGGAAAACCCTGCAAACCAGTAAAGGAGGCCAGTGATCAGTCAGTTTTCTGCATTGTTTTTTACAAGCTTCATTTAAATGCATCAACATCAGAAAGGCAACTAAGCAAAACTGGGTTGGAGTTGAAGGCTCTCTTTACTGTAGCCGCTGTAAAGCTTTCACGAGCATAGCACAGGACAGGGCGGGTCAGCGAGACAATCGATTCAGTCCAGGAGACGGCTGCTGCATTAAAAGGCAGGCTTCTGCATTGCAGATCGCACATCTGTATACTATTACAAAAACCTACAGCACAGAGCGGAGGATATCATAATGGATAACAATGTGCACATGCCAGGCAGAAACACAACTACCTTAAATTGATATGAGAGAAGCAAGCGAACAAAAGAAACATATCTGCACACACACTCACGTGTGTGCTCATGCTGTGGCATCAATCCCATCTCATCTTCCATAAAAAGCTATAAGAGTTCTCCATATTGACCCTCCTGAGTCTGCTGCAGCTGACATATGAAAGGCACACTGAATAATTTATCACAGCCCTCCTGATTGGTGCACACGCTCGCATGGTACACATGACCTACTGCGTGCATCATCACCAGGCAGCGGACAACACCGGCAGCAGAAAACAAAATCATCCGCGACCTCAACGAGGCCCAAACTGGTTGAGTCACCTTATGAGCAGAATCTCAATGAGATTCCCACCACACAGATTAGAAGCCACACAGCAAAGGATCCAACAAAAGATCTCAGGCGATGAAATTTCTTTCTGTCAGCTTGGATCGCACTGATTGGCTAAGAAGTAGCAGTGGGATCTCATTAGGATCTAACACAATCATAGATGTTTATTAATGGTGAAGAATACTGCCAGGAACATAACAGTGGTGGAAATGTCTCAGACTAAAAAAAAAAAAAACACCACTTCATTATAATCACTATAATTTCTCTCTGACTGACTTCCTTTTCTCAGAAAAATGCAAAGAATTAGAAGAGATTTTGAATAAATTAATTGATATAGTTTATTTAAACTGCTTTAAGGGAGTCGTGTTTTTCAGTCTTTCTGGCCTTGGAAACATAAGTGGAAACCACAGTAACAGCAGTATGTTTAACCATATATTTCTTTCGAATAAGAAATATATACTTGAAACATTTTATGAAGTCTTTCTCATTTCTTCTAATGAAGACTTAAGTTTTTAAGTTTCTAGGAAGCAGTGTTCTGCAATTCAGGATTGTCTGTTTCCCTGAGGAATAAACACAACATGAGGTAAGTAATATGCTCACTTCTTTCAGCCACGTTCTGGGTGAAGACCTGTGTTTATTTTGCCACCACCAGGATGGTACAGGAGAGAAAAAAAATGTCCAAAGCTCACCATTAGAGAAATGCATCAAAGACCAAGTCTCCATACTAACTATTATACTAATAGTTACTACTAATATACTACTAATTATACACTATACACATTCCACGTTGTTGTTCAGTCATGTTGACAGAAAATAAAGTCTCATCAGTCCAACCATTGAAAGTGTAAACATGCGGAATTCAAAATGTCATGGAACAGTGTCACTTTACTGGAACAGTGCACTTAGCTGAATGAGAACAAGAATCAGCTTTTCAGCAACAAACGCTTCAGGTGAATTTGAAGTAAAATGTTGGGTTACTTAACGTAATCCCTGGATCTTTGATAACAGAGTGAGGTGTTTCACTATGGGAATCGCCTCAGCGTGACCCGACTATGAAGAGGATCTACTATTGGTTAAAGGCTACAGTGCAGTCAATAGATTCCAAGGACGGAAATTCCACATTTTCATGTTGGAATAATAAAAAGAATTAAAAGGAAAGTCATTTAACTTTTAGTGGAAAAGTTTTGAGTATTCTCCCCAGACCAAACCTCAAAATCCAATATGGCAGATACAACTTGGTGATAAACACAGTAAAAACAGATCATTTGTACTTTTGGCAATTGGTTTCTCATGCAACTCTGCATAAACACAGCAATATGCAGCTTTCTATACAGAACTGTTACAGTTTTTGAAAGTACATAAAGTGGAGAAGAAACATATTATTAGCTTGCATTTCTAATAGTAGTTAGCCACATGGAGACACCACTAATTGTTCCTGGCTCACTGTTCTCCACTTCCGCTTTTTCTGGAAAGTTTACTTTCCTGCACTTCTCTTTGGAGAGTTTTCTGATGAACCAAAGTTCAATATGCTTAAATATTTTTTCTTTTTTTTTACCCACTGGTAGTTAATAGCTCTAAATCAGTTAAACGGTTTGCATTAACCTTGGAAACCAACTTTTCTTTGCAACACCGACAAATGTTTGAATTTCAATGATAACTGCTCACAGATGTTCAGACAAATATCTAAAAAGGTACTGGTAAAGCATTTTAAGAACCCTCCAGGCTAGTAAAAACTGCAATGAAATGGATCAGTATTTTGACATGTAAAAAAGTACACTGGTAGTTTAAGGAGTTTTATGTGAGATTTTATTAAATATTTCCATATAAATATATTAAAGGAGGTGCACTAATGGTGCAAGGGAATAAAAAAAACTTATTTAATATTCTGTTTTTGTCATTGTACCACATACTAAGTGCTTTTCTCTGTATTTTCTAAAATACATTGAAGGTCCTAATCAGTAAAATATTCATCTTGTGTAAAGATGTAATTATTTTTGTTCTAAAACCTAGAAGAACAAAAAAATTGATACAGTACTTTAACTTTTAAAAAATGTTAGACTTATAAAATCTTGCCATTTTTATTTTTCCAAAGGCCCATTAACTTATGCAGCCATAGGTAAATTTAATGTTTTCTTGGATTGGAAAAGTTTCTGACTCCTCATTTAGATCAAACAGGCAAATATCTGTACAATAACTGTGGAACTGGTAAGTTTGTTGAGTTATTTTTCTAAATGTGGATTTTTTTTATTATTATTTTTACAAATGTACCCAAATTATATGATTCAGATTTTTGGTTGCCGTTTCCCAGTGTGATTTGTTTAAAATAATTTACACACTTTCACCAGTGGTGCAGTAAATGCAGAAGACACTATAAATTCTATGGCTCCACTGGATGTACAATAAGGCTTTTTTCCTGTTATTACAGAAAAAAGGCACAGAAAGACAAAGAGCAGCCAGAGTGAGCACAGCTAGGACAAAGTCACGACCATGAGATGAATTTCTCAGATCCTTGCACACATGGTTTATTTTTAGACTTACAGTAGGTGATGGTACATGGAAAATGCAGCAGCGACTGCTTTCATTCCACAAAATCTAATCTACCGTAAGATTCAACTTTATACGTATAGATATATGGAACCATGTATGTGTAATCAGCTGGAAGATCACAACTGTGACTTGGCAATTTGTCCAAGCTCTTTGTTCTAATTGGTCCTGACTGCCAGACAAGTGACAACCAGGCCAGCAGGTGTATTTTTAGCCCCTCTTCTCCACAAATCAACAGAGCCAAGAGCGAAAAAGCAGGGAGACTGAGGTTTAAACGTGCCTTGTGGTCTCTCCTGACTACATCTGATTACATTATGTAAAACAGCGCATCCTGAGTTCAAAGAGCAGAGAAACAGAGCAGCAGGAGTCTGGGAATGACTAATGGAAAAGACTGTGAGTGCTGTAACCAAGACATTAGTGTTTCCAAGTGGCGATAAAACACCAACTCACCTTCTGTAGACTGGTCGGATTCAGCTGGGTTTTGTCTATAATTTTCACCGCTACCTAGAGGAAGAAAGAAAGAAGGAAAAAAGAGAAGCTAATTAAAAAGATTAAAACTTTCTTCTTTTTTTTGGTGTAAAAGAAAATTCTGTTCTACATAGTATGAATATTCTGTCAGCACAGACAAAAAGCAGAATACATACACTGGACTAATATAGGTAAGCCATACATATACAGCAGTCAGGTCAACTATACATGTACAGCAGTCAGGTCAGTGCAGAGATTGACTTCTGGCAGCAGGCTGATCTCTCCATTGCCATAATCACCCCAAAGTGCACAGCGAAACAGACACGCTCTCCTCACTTTCTCAGAGCTCAGCAGCTTTCACAAAACCACGAGCTGAGCAATACTGCAGAGTCACCGGCGAGCCCACACAATATGCTGATTAGAGATTGACGGAGCACTTTCAACAATCTGATGCGATTACACTCGAGTGCTTGTGAAATGCATACAAGCCTATTGTCCCTGAACAAAAAACAACTACTTAAAGTGTTTTTTCCCCTACCACAAAGAGCTAAGTGTCAAAATTGTTATGAATAGCAGCTGTTTTGTGGTCCAACCACAGACAATTAGGCCAAAATCAATTTTAGCCATGTCTCAGGATAAAGGTAATGCAGTACTGATCTGTTGGATAATGTTGGGTGCTTAGAGGCAACAGAGGTTGATGGTCTTTATTGGTCTCCCACATTTTTGCAGTTAAAAATAAAAAAATAATCTCATCTTCATAAAAAGATATCTGAAAATTAACATACTAAAGTTCATGGAAAGGGCAAGAGTTGAAACTGCTACATTTATGTTTTTATATCTGATTGATAACTTGTTCCTTTTCAATGTTTTAAAAAAACTTGCGTGTTTGGTCCTCAGGGGCCAGAGTTCTGCATGTTTTCTCTGGTTTCCATGCTTTAGCACACAGGGATCTACTAGTTGAATTACCTGCTAAGCTATCAAGTTCTGCAGGAGACTGCTAACGACCAATTCACTTAAATCAGGTGTTCAGGCAGGGAAAGCTCCAACATGTGCAGGATTCCAGCTGAATTGAACTGAACAGCACTACTTCAAAAAAAAGCAAAGATTGAGGATTTTTTATTATTCTATTTTTCATTTCTTGAAAAAATTCCAAACAGCTCTAATCATCATTTTTAATGTTTCTCCTTTTCCTCCAACCTTTGTGTACAGTTGACTGTACACAAAAGTGATGAACTGATGCAACTCAGAACTCAATAAAATCAGACAGCCTACACAATATGCTTTACTAATGGCTTGAAGCAAGTAGGTAAGCAGTTAAAGTGTTTATTTTTTTATTAAAGTGGTGTTCCTTTTTATGGATCATGTGCAATCTTGGTTTAAACCAGTTGTTTAGCCTACTAGGGCACATGTTTGCATTTAAAAGAACACTAGCACAATTCATTTATAACCCTTCATAATGCTGTGCAGATGCATGTGTTCTTCCTGTTAAGAGAAAGTGTCACTCTGTTCTTGCTCAGGATCAAAGTCAAAGAATTGATGCGATCTGCTGGGATTCCTGAGATAAATTTTTACCAGTCGACTTAATTGGGCTCTACTGTAAAAAATATTAGCTGTTTATAATTAGACCCAAATCTGACTATCCGACTGTAAAGGAATGAATTTTAATGAATTTGAATTTGGAGGATTGCATTCTATATAACTGATATGAATCAGACCTGTTCATCTTGTAAAATGTGCTGATTTTGTGAACTGGCAATTAATAAACATAATGAATTAAAATTGAAGTAAACATTTCTCATCTTCAAATAAAAATACCACACAGGAAACGACAGCACAGGTTTATTTATTTTATTGCATGTTTAACGTTGTTTTCTGGGGATAGAGGTTCTCCTTTTTCAGGTCATTGTTTGAAATTAAAAGCTTGGTTTAATTGGGAGACCATCCTCCAGACTTCCTTTGTCCCTGTGTAAGTTCAATTGTAAGACAAACTGCTTCTGGAGATAGTATGACAGCCATAATTACAACTTTTAATGACTTTAACTGGGGCCTTCTGAGAGCCTAATATGCATGCTTCGTGGGTGCAGATTGTGCCTCAGACCCCAAGCAGCACATTAAGGGGGAAAAAACAGCAAGTAAAATGCTGAGTCATGGCACAGAGAATGCAGGTTATTCATCACAAACAGGGTTTCCCCAAGACCAGCGCCGAGATTCAATTTCTTCAAACGCCTGAAGCTACACCCCATAATGACGCCGTTGTGGAGAAGGTGAACGAAACACAGTCCTGCATAGGCAGAAAGAGAGCCAAGGCTCACAGAGTAAAGAAACAAAGTGGACAGGTGGGGTCTGTTTGCAGTTCATCTTAGGTGGGGAGATATTCTCTGAGACTTTCAACTTCCTGCGAACCATGTTAAGAGTTTAAATGTTGACCTGTGGAATGTTAAAAATGATCCTCTCCCTCTCATTCCGGCATTTTTCACTTTGCAGGAGACGTTTTCATTGTTACACGATGTTCTGATATAATCCTTTTAATCTCATTTGACAATGACGTGGATGGATGACACAAAGTTTGCATTAAACGTGCTGCATCCGTCTGCTCACGCCAATGATCTGGGGGTGAATAATTCAACTCCACAGTGACAGAAGGCCAGTGTGCATCTCTGTTAATTATGCAGATCGTTTGTAACTCAGCGGCCATATGCTCGGCCCCCAACGCCGGCCCCGTCATCGTGCACGCATCTAAAACACGTGCAGAGTCAAGAGGAAGACGTGGAGGGAAAATTTTGTCGTGTCACCACTTAAGTGCTGAAGGCACCTCAAATGTTGTGCTGTGCCTATTTTCATCTGAGCTCTTGCTACACAAGCACTGGTACATGATTTAGGACACAGTTACACAATGAAAAGATCAGCATCCCTGCTACTAAAAGAGACAGCAGTATTTGAAATCAATATTAGCGTTACAACACATCAAATGCACAAGATGCACATAATGTTTCTTACTCTCAGCTGCAGATCAAAGCAGATTATGAATAATGAATGCAAGCTTCTCCTGCAAATATAATATTGATTTTAGCTCCTCCATATTGACATGAACTCCTGCAACTCTGCATTCTTGTTTGCAAATCTCCACTCATTTAAGTTGCTCTGTGTGCTGTATGTGAGAAATATGAGATTCTAAACAGCAGAGATTTAAATATTAAGTGTTTTAAAAACTATGCTACAGTAGTGCCCTTAAATAAAGTTAACAGACAGAAAAAGTTTATAAACCCATCTCAATATAGATGTCTATTATTTTTTGCTGTGGTTGCACAAGAATTCAAAATTCAAAAGAAAAGCTAAATATTTACTGTGTCTGCAGACATTTCAATATGTTTAGTTTGCAATAAACTGAACATGGATAGCAGTTAAATAAACAGCATAATCATGCAGAAGTATGGAAGACTGATACGTTTTAACTGTTTGTAGCCAAATTTGCATCTTGTGCTTATCTATTTATATGTGACAGGACATGAAGTGTTTAGTGGTTGGAGCAAATGTTTAATTTTTTAGCTGCAAGTTAATATCTTTTCCCTGCAAGTCCTGGCAAAAAATATGGAAACAAATCTTGAAGTATATTCAGTCACCTGTAGAAAAAAACAAATACCTGCATGGGTCTAATTATGGAAACGAGTTTAACGTTCAGACGGAGTGCTGAAAGACTGTAGCAAACTATGGCACCTGGCCCCAGAAAGAGAGGGGTTACGCATTTGAAAACTGTGGACTTTTATTCTGAAGGCAGTTTTTTTTTCCCCTTCATCAATTGTTCCTGAAAGACCTGACAGATAAAAAGTTTAGTGGTAGATTTGCACAATGCGGCAGCCACATTGATAGCTACCTGCATCATAATGTCCATTCACAATTCAGAACAGAATAAGGAAAGGGGTTAAGGTTAAACTACAAAAAAATTTAACATTTACTGCAGATTCACGAATATTTTGGAGAAAATTACACACAATTGCACAGCGCCAAACCAGACTTCCTCTGCCGCAGATTTTAGTTTTGTTTATTTTGTTTACTTTTATGCTTCCTGGTTTGGTAAACGCAATCTGATGGAGGTGGTCATGTCTACGCCGGCCCCGTCATCGTGCTAACAAATAGGCTAACAAATATGTCGTATAATAAGTTAGGCCAATACTTGAAAATTCTTTAAGTAAAGATCAATATTTTAGCAGACGCTAGTGAGGAACCAATCTCTGCTGCTGGATTCATAGCAGGCTTTTGATCAGCAGTAGCTTAGTGAGCAATAAGTTAAGCACAAGGTGTCAGAGCAAGCAGCACTAATGTCATCATCCGTTCTGGAGAATCTGTCTCTCAGAAACAGGTTGCAGAGCAGATCTGTAAACATGATGCAAGTGAGTCACCTGAAATATCTCTATCACCAGATCTCTAGAGGCACAGAAGGAGAGAGAAGCTGCTGTTTCTGTCAGCTCACAGCATCATGTTAGTGCATGGATGCTTCATACCAAGGAAACTGTCAAAAATCTGACCAGATGTTAAAAAAGAGGTAGATCAGAAAAAAAAAGCATAAGCCCATAAATAAATAAAATAACGAGTCTAAATACCTGTCAAATTTCAACCATTCGATTTTTTAAAATGTTATCTCAGTTCTCAACCCAAACTGTCCTTAGTCTACTCTGTTTTTTTTTGCTTCCATCAAGATGGTCCTACTACTCTCTGTGAGCTCTACAATCTCCGGCACTAAAATCTACACATAAGTGTGGGCATCATAGGCAGTCAGAGTCCAGGTGGGATGTGAATGCATCACACTTGAAATATAAGAATCTAAATGTTGCATCCGATTGCTTTCAGACTGCAATAATGCACATGCTGATAGCAGCTCAAATTGGATAAGACAAACAATAAATGAGTGTAGTTAACATCTTAATCAGTTCCAAACATCTAAAACAAGCTCACAACCTGTAATAATCAAACTGTTTGTCTAGATACATTTTAAGTTGCAGTTCAACTTAAAATGTATCTGGTAGGCCATTGCTTTAATAAGATTGCATCAGTTTTTGCGGATTCTGTACTTTCCATCTATTCTCCCTCCACCTCTTGTCCATGTCTTTGCATTTTGATGAGCCAGCAAAGCCTTTCACACACACAAACCGGAGCATGACCTTCTCCTCCAGCACCAGGTGTCACATACGCAACCTGCTTGTTTAGCATTAGCATTAAAAGCCACGAGGCCAACAAACTTGTACCCGTTAGACCTGAGAGACAAGTCGTGTTTTTAATACTCTGATAAAACCTCAGACTTCATGAAACTGAGAATATTAAAGGATGCAAATGGCAAAGATGCCAACATGAGAGCACCTATGAGGTACATAGAAGGTGTAATTGCAAACACACCCCATCACCCCAGCAGGTGAGCACTGTGCAAGCCTGCCTTTGTGTGTGAAAGGAAAAGAGATGTGCAACAAAATAAGTCGAGCAACAAGATCAATAATGCAAAGAAAAATGTGTACCTCATCTTTATTTAACATGCATCTAAATTTACAAGATCTACTTGGTGGGTTTTTTTTCCCATATGTTTTTGAATTGCAAGTCTGAAAATCTATCTGAGGCTCAAATGGATTTGGAAAAATTAGAAACAACAATGCAACGCCTTGCAAAAGTATTCACATCCCTTAAACATTTTCATACATTACAACCACAAACAGCATAAATGTTCGGGGTTTTAGTGACAAAGCAACACAAACCAGTGCAGAATTAGATGACATGGAAGGAAATTTTGGCTGGTTTAAAAATTTTTTTTTTTTAAACTGAATAGTGTGGAGATGTTTGTGAATAGTGATTTAGCTGCAGTATGTAAATTTGTCTCACCTCTCTCCCAGTCAGAATGTGCCTTGCTAGCTTCACTTTGGCAAAGTTCCCCTTTCCTATGGTCTTAAGGAGGCGGTAGTTGCCGATATGAGGCTGCTCATCTGTGGAGGTGAAAGAGTTGCGACATCGTGGCAGGCTGTGACGACTCGCAGACTTTGTTGGGGGAGCTGGAGGCTCAACAAAGCCGTCCACCGATGAGTGCTGCAAGGAAGGCACACATGGAGATTAACAAAATCACTCTGCAATTTCATCTTAAAGCAATTTGGGTTCACAAATCATAAGCAAAGAAAACTTGAAACAATCTTTTGTACAGCTGTCAAAGGAGGACAGACCAGGCACCTCTTTATTTGTAAATTCAAAGCAAATATGCTGGTATCTAGTATCACTGGGGTTGCTGTAGACTTACAAATATTAATATAATATAAGTAGTTCTCTTTATGGATACAAACCTCCATAGTGGAAAAAAATAATGAATACAGAAAGTGGACAAAGGTGTGAATCAGGTATTACTTTCATTCCTAAAGATATCTGTAATACATACCATTTGCAAAATACCAGCTCTCATGTTAACTGAAAAGTAGAAATACTGGCTAAGGGCTCCTGAACACACTCACTGTCTGAAACATCAATAGTAAACTCTGTATAGTCAGTTTGGAAAGTACTTAGTGTCACAGCCTCTGAACACTTTGTGTTGGACTCTGCACATCCTTGATTTGGAGATTTCCCCGCATTCTTCCTGCACTGCTTGTTGGAGCTTCACCTATCCTAAAGCACGAGTCCCTATAGGTGTGAAAACTAATGGCTTTTGAAAATCGTCAGCTTCAATTTTCAAATAACTTTTAGGTGTTTTGACAGCAAATTGCCTGCTTCTGGATTTGCTTTGTATTTTACATTCAAACTGAAAGTAAAAGGCTTGAGATTAACAGAAAGATCAGCTGATGAAATGTTCAGTGAGAAAGAGAGAGAACGAGACTTCAGTAGATAATAGGAAGGCTGAACAGTGCAGCAAAGTTAATCTGTTTGATCATTTCAAGCTAACGTCTGACATGGAAATTGCTAGAGTTGGAAATGTTTTGGAAATATCAGAGTTAATCTACAGTGTGCAGAAGAAACAGTCATGTTTTTTTATGATAGTCATGCCAACTACTCAATTGCAAAATAATTTTGCCTCTAAAAATAATTGCAAAACCATGGTTAAAAGCAACTGCTCTCTCACAAAGTGGTTCGATATTCATGCTGAACATTACAGAGAAATCAGAATCATCTTGGTGTTGGGGGTCAGAGGTTTAGAGAAGTCTGAGATCTGAAATCAACAACAAAACTCTGATTGGTCCAGCTCTACAAAAGATTATTTGTGTGACTTTCCTCATCACAAGCACAATGTATGATCGATTCATACTTCACAGGAAGATATGTGCTTGTTCCATGAAAATGTGTGTTTAATGTTCTGCCCCAGAGCATTTGTTTTACCAGCTACTCTGTAGAACTTGGTTACAAAGCATTTCTGGTTAATTCATTCAGAAACACGTGATTCAGATTTTAGCTATCAAAGGTAAACAAAGGGTTTTCTTCATAAAATAATGATGCACCAGAATACAAAGTCGTCCTGGAAACTTTCTAGAATACAACATACCTTCTGCAAGGTCAACTGTGGCTTCATACATGCATTTTTAGCTGCACTAAACTTATAACTTTAACCTCTACTATTGCTGGCCACACAACAATATTTCCTCTTAGTGCCTGAAAATATGCTTTTAAAGTAAAAATTATATAGTGTTTATAAAGCATATTTCACAAAAATGCTCACAGAAGCTAAAAACACTTAACACAGGGACATCCAAAATAGGACACAAAAATCTAAACACCAAAAGAATGAGATGCTACAAACAACCCATAAATCTGACTAAAAAATGTTCTTAACTCCGCCTACTTTGTAAAAATTTATTTCTACATCTTCAAAGCTTTAACCTTTCCTAACAAGTATTACTGTGTGAGAATGTCTGCATCTCCACACCCCTCCTCTCCCCTAAGAAGCGAATATGCATCCCAATTCAACTAACTAAAAGGCTAAAGGCTAATGAAGGCAAAACATCTCCACTGAAGTTATTTTGTTGTTACTTATCCTGAAAATTAATAAATTACACTAATAAGTAATGTCACCCACAAGCTATCTGAATAAAGATGCTAAATTCAAACAAAAATGTATGTGGGGGATTTTTGGTCGTGTTTCAATATTTTTTTTTAAATCCTAGCACTTTCTCAGAGTACTTAATTGTTAACATTATCAAGGAGGAAACAATGCAAGAGAATCCAGTCCCTTCCAAACATCACCACACAATTACCCACAAAGCAGGATTCAATATCAGAGGAAATAGATGACTTATGACAACATCTTCAAAATGTGTAGCACAGTGCCACAACTTTAGCATGATTTGAAGGTGAACAGCTTGTTGTGAATGCAACACCGGTGCAGGCCTGGTGCAGTCTCCTCTGGTCTGCCTCCTCTCCTCCACAACAGCTGCTGATGTCAGTCCAGGTCAAAGATCCCATGATCCTCTGCTCCAGAGCACCACACCCCGCCGGAGAATAAAGCCTCGGTCGGGTTACCCAAGCGCCCGTGTTCCTGTTTCACAGGGGGAAATGCTACACCCTACAGGGTGTGTGCATCACCTCTGCCAGCCTCCGTCCTGACTGAGTCAGATCTACGAGGCAGGCTCACATTCGCCGGTTTTGCGGTAAAAAACAGTCGGGGGAAACTCTTGATAGGATGCCAGCGAAGGTCCACACTCTCGCTTCACACAAACATTTTGCAAGTAGGACTGTACATAAAGTTAAAAAAAACATACATATACAGTGAAGTGACTTTGAGTTCTGGTGTTCAAATACTGTACAAATGTTGTCTCTTGTCCCTGGCCAATGACATCCTGTCCTCAGGGAGGCCGTACAAAAGAAACAAAACACATCCTTAGAAGCACACACACAGACACAAGAGGAGAGAGAGAGGGCTTTTTATTGCTAGTCTAAAAGCCACTCACCTCACTCTAAGTAATGGAGTCTTATGCAATGCAGTTTAGCTGCTATTTTGCCCTACAGGGCTTGCAGCTGGGCTTGTACGGGTGCAAAGTCGCCCGGCTGACTCCTTCCAGTGATGCTGAAATGGGGCTTTAATAGCCACCTAGTAATCTATGTCTGCGGGAGCAGCTTTTTCCAGACATTTACATTAGCTGCTGATGCATTACGGAAGACTAACCGTGCTCAGCAATGCATCTAATAATGGTCTGAGAGGGAATGTAATCATGTAAAGGAAGTTTTGTTAAGCTATGTATCTATACTGCTAAAGGAAAAATACTTTCCTTATTTGTTTATGACTTTATGATGATCAAAATACATCTATTCTGAAAGAGAGAAGAATAAAGTCTCTAGTTGTTGACAGACATTGGTCTTTTTCAGCTTTTGTAACTTTTTTCTGATCTGTGAAGTCACAATACATATGCCAAAATATGCCAAAATTAGTATTGCCACATATAAAAAAAAATAAACAGGCTGCAAAATTTATATAAGTTCACCACTATAAAACATAAACCAGTGTTCTTAAATACATTTTTAAATAACGCTGTCCTTTTAAGCAACTCATTCCAGTGATTTCCAGTCAGTGTGGCAAGTGGAGGCTTCAGTTTCCAGGAAACATCAGAGGAACCCTCACGTGTCACAGCCAGTGTCAGCAAACACGGCTCAGTCCTCATCAGAGATCATCCCAAAAGATCCATTATATTAAAGAGCTGTGATCAGGATGAGGGGAAATAAACAGGAATACCCGTTCATAAACATTCCCTCACACTGGGAGGTCTCTCGTGATTTCAGTGATGTCTCTTAATAAAAGCCTGTCTGTAACTCTCCCTCCTCCTCCTCTACACTGAGTGTGCAGTTACAAAAGGGCCCAATGGGTGATGGATGTCACATTGCGATGCTACCAAACGCTGCAACTGAAAAGTAGGGCAACAACCTCCCCCCGTTTACCGACACATACTGACTTTGAGGAACAGAAAATTCCCACAGCTGCACGAGTGGAGCGAGGAAATGTCCCTCAAAGGACACAGAGACAATATTTCATTCTTTATATTAAGCACCAATGCTTCGCTTCTGCCTTAAAGCCTCGCTGACGCAGTGCGTTGTTTAGGGCTATTGTGCTTGAGAAACTAGGACAAACATAACAGAGCTTCACCTTTATTCTAGGCTGGTTAACTTGAGCTTCGTGCTTTTATTCCCAGCAAGGGAAAGGAAGAAAAAAAAAACCCCAAGCGCTCATTGGTGGTGTCGCTGTGCAACACTGAAACCTCCAGAAGCCATTAACCAGATCGCTCCACAATAAATTAAAAAAAAAAATTAAAAACACCCCACTCCCGAACACCATTGTTCGGGCTCCCTGTCTTCTGTATTCCTGTGTCTGGGTAAAAGAAAGACACTTACATTCTCGGTGTCACGCTCGTTCACAGTGGGCAATGGCGTTCTGGTCGACATCTTGTGAGGCTCGCAGGCCGCTCAGCGATGCAGCGGGCTGGGCAGAGCAGAGCAGACACGGCGCGGTGCCTCGGACCCCTTCTCTACATCCCCTTTTAGCGGGCCTTTTACCGCAACATGCCGCGGACGGACGGACCTCGGTGGACGCGTCGGATTTCCTTATCGGCTTTGTGCACTTCCCCTTCAGGTGGACTAGTGTCAGACAGGAAAGGAGGAAAAAGAGAGAGACCGACAGAAAGGGAGGAGGAGGAGGGGGGACAGGCCAGGAAGATGCGTCGGTTTGGACGGCTCTGCGCAGCTCATCTCAAACCTCCCACCAGGAAGGATGGAGGATCCCTCTCTCTGCCTCTCTCTCTCTCTGTGTGTCTCTCATACACACATTCCCTTTGTTTGCTCCTCATTCAAGTCACCAGAAAACAGTTAAGTGCTCTTTCTGAACAGCGTCCGTCTCATTTAGAGCAGATAAACTGCTTTTTGATCCCGAAATGATTCCTGAAAATTGTAATTATTATACCCTTTCGGCATAACAAAAAACAGCAGAATCTATAAAAAAACGACTGCTATTTCGTACATGTTTTTTTTATTATTATTATTATTATTCAAGTACTCTTAATTACGTGTTTGAACATGTGTCCACAGAGGCCTAATTCAGGGATAAAGCTTAAATCACTATAAAGTGAGCAGATTTTGCCACCTGTTGGTCTACCCCTGCATTGCACCCTGCTTTGTCCATCTGCCTGCGAATAAAAATGTGACATTTATGAGTGAATAAACAGCAAAACAGATCCGCTATCCACTTCCAGACGAGAGACATTCTTTTATTTTATCAATGAAGTGGTCACATGTTGTTTTCTGGGTGTGGTTATGCTGCTGTGCATCCATCTGTGTTGTCACTATCTGTCCACTAGGTGTCAGGCTGCAGACGCACATGTGGACGCTCATTTAAAGGGACCGCTCAGAGTTTATTAAAATGATGTTACTACAGTGTGAACATCTATCTATCTATCTATCTATCTATCTATCTATCTATCTATCTATCTATCTATCTATCTATCTATCTATCTATCTATCTATCTATCTATCTATCTATCTATCTATCTATCTATCTATCTATCTATCTATCTATCTATCTATCTATCTATCTATCTCGTTAGAAAATATGTAAAATGTAAATCTATCATAGTTAAAGAAACACCATTTGTTTTAATAGCCAATATAAGAAGTAACTGACAAAAGAAAACGATTTAAATTACTTTTAGTTATGATTAAATCTGAAATTGTAAATATATATAATATTAAAGGCATTAGAGTTTGATAAATAAACCAAGCAGATGTGATAAATTATAGATAAAACTATATTACTAAGTTTAAATAAAAAACAGTCTGATAGGAAATATCTTTCCTAGCAAGAGTTTATAGAAATTTACTGAAGTTGTTTGCAAAACCCCCAATTTTCTTCTGCATGATTGAGATTGTTACCACTCCTAGTATTTTTATTCTTTATTCACCAGTCTCTTTCAATAAATGCAATAGTGTTCTTCAAAGAATTATTAGTAGACTGTTTAGCAGCATAGTTGCACTAATGAATGTTGCTGTTGTAGTAAAGTAACCTGAAGTATTTCTTTCTTTAGGGCTCTTACTTCATGCAGCGAAAAACTAAAAGTCAAAACAATTATGATGCGCTTAAATTTAATGATTATGCATGACGACTTCTTCAATTTTCACTAAAATTTTTGTTCACTGTACTTTTCTCTTAAGTTTTTGAAGTTTTTAAAATTATTATTCCTCTTGGCTTTTGGTCTCTAAGAGTTGTATATCAAATTTAGTAATTGATAATAAATCACACCACAGAAACCCAACTTGTGGTACTTGTAGCACAGTTTGAAAACCATGCTGTAAAAATCTACAAAGTTAGTACTTTATCTGCTACAGGTAATACTGTTGGTGTATTCCTTTAGTATAAATCAAGTTTATTTGATCCTTGAATCTAATGGGTAGTCCAAGACGGGGCCAATACCAAGGCAGATTGTTCTGATCTAAGCAAATCTCCATAGTGGTTAAAAAAAAGTCAATTTTACGAACTTTAATCCAATTTTCATGTTGGCATTGGGCAGTTATTTACACAGCTTTCAATGATGATTTACCAGTAAATACAGATTGGAGGGGCTGAGTTACAAATAACTTTTTCCTGTGAAACAACTACTGAGCTAGCATTCCTGGTCAGAGTAATTGCTACAAAAAGCAGTTAAGAAGCAAAAGGTTGTCGGTTTAAATGAACCATATTTTTTTTTACGTTTATGCTCTTTTCCATTAGGTACATTCTGTTTAACCAGCTACATTCTGTTTTCATTGTTTATTTCACCTAAGAGGATCAAAGACGCCACGCAGCCTTCTACCTCTTTTTCCTGTTAAATAATTATCAGGTTCTGGTAAATAACCATGTGTTTGCAATATTATGTTTGCACAAACTGTTCTAACATGTTTAGGTCTGAAGTTGGGAGATATTCACTATGGTCTTGGCATTTCTTCACTCGCTATTTGCCTTAGTCTCTGGGTGGATTTAATCTCATTTTATACAAGATGACCACGCCAAGAGAATTATCTACTGATGGTGAGACATGTGAAGCTTACAGCAACATATTTAAGAAATCCTGGACTTTCCTTTAACTTAACTTTCTGGCTTCATTGTCTGTGTAACAAGTCATTTAATGGTCTGTTGAGTAACATTTTCATGAGGAATAGGCAGATTTCTGTTGAATCTCTCATATGAGATGCTAGGTCTTCTTTGTTTCTATAGTTTTATTGTGGAATTCAGGCAGACAGAACGCCTTACTGGTGCTGGTTGTTGTGTGACTGATGGTTTGTCTGTCGCAGCAGAGAGCCCCCAGACCATAACAATGAACACAGCATGACACAATGTGTCACAATAACTGATGGATACAGGACCTGAAAGCTACTGAGATCATTATGTCTGTTTTTGTGGTTTTGCGGAATCTTGAGCTGTTTTTTGTTTTCACACCAACTTCTGAACTAAGCTCTACAAACCGTTTCCCACTTAACCCTGGAATGCTTGAACATGCAGAGTTTGAGACTGTGTTGGGTTGATCATATTTTATGGTTTGCAATCAGAGATATTTCAGCAAAAAAGCAGAAAGATTGCAACACCAAAGCTTGGGGTTGTTGATTGGGCATCTCTGGAATCCTACATGTGATGCCAGAGCGGATCAGATCCCAGCATAGCAGATCTGATCCTACTGCTCCCTGACAACTGAAACCTGCAATATTACTCCAGCCAAACAAATACCTTCTCCTGTCATTTGTTTCTGTTTAACTTAGATTTATTACTACTTATCTAGATTTATGTCTCAGTAAAATCATACAATAAAATTAAATGTGCACAGAGTACATTTTTGAAAACAAGTTCAACAGAAGTTCTTTGTGAGCTGTCTGAATTCATGCCTAGGACTTGCACTCTGTACCTGAACTGCTCTGCCATGGAATGTGCTGTAATAGGTGCTGACAATAGTTTAATGAGTGCATGTACACCCTGGGCCAAATTGAATTACATGCTCTCACAAGCAACCATCAAAAAAGCAGGCAGCTGTTTACAGCCATTCATGGCGGATGGTCATGCAGTTAACTATATTTGTGGAGAACAGGGCTGGGGGTGAGGGGAAAGTGGAGAAAAACGGAAAAAGAGGAGGGGGAAGGGGCTAAAGTCATTATGTGAGAGATAGCGGAGCAGCATCTGTCAGTACTGGCAGTTTACCATACTTCTCTGTACTTGAGTCAGATTTACCAGAGTGGGACAAGCTACACTCTCTAGTGAGTAAAAAATGTTGCACACATCCTGCAAAAGTGTGGGAAACAACAGAAGCAACATTGTCATGACAGCGGATGATCTGTAGAGCTCTGCACAGTTGTGGTTTCTCATGTATTTCAATTGCATGAGAAGAAGAAATGCATGAGCATATAAAACTGAGCAGATAAATATAAGCAATATTAGAGATTTCCTATTTATTTCATGGGTAATTAAAAGTATTCCCTTTTAGGATTTGCTTTCCATTACTTTTTTAGTGGCAGTTTGGCTGCAGATTTGGGTGTTAGGCTAAAATAAGAAGCAGCAAAGTTGCTTGTTGCATAAAGATTAAAATGATCAGACTTCAAAACAGCTTCCTCTATGGTCACAAAAGTATTTAAACACTTTTTTTTTTACATGCAATACCATAACCAGTAGCTTTAATAGATACACCTATTCAATCCCCTGTCAATACAAATAGTGAATCATCTCAGTCAGTCTAAAAAGTAGCAAAATAGTTCAAAACTACTTTTGTGTGCACCTCTTATAACATTTTAAACCCATGTTTAGTTTAGACATGTCTTAAGTTCTACCAGAGGTTGTTTTTTTCCATAATTTCAATGTAATTTATGTACTCTGTTCCACATTTAGTGTTATTCCATAAAAGAGCCAAACCTCAAATTAGATTTATGATGTAATTTATTTTAATGCGCATTTGCCAAGTGCAGTTTAGATAGATACTAAAGTCATAAGTACACACTGTCTTATCATAACTGATGCATTTTAGTTAAAAAACACCAAAAAGCAACCGAAGCTAAAGAATTCATCAGTGGACATTCCTGGGTTAAAACCTGTTACATGCACACCTTACAAGGCAGAGCTTGCAATCTGCTGTCTGCTCTGACAAGTCAATAAAACCCACTGGTATGCTGAACATTTTGGAAGGCAAGATAGATATGGGACTTTCAGTGGAATTTGATCAGGCAAGGAGCCAGACTGCTCCTCATGACAGCAGACCATCCCGGGCATGCACACGTCAACCTGGGGAAAATTATTATTGATTGGCATGGCATTAGCCTCTGTGCCCATCCTTCTGGCCTCCCGTCACAGGGCTGTTTTGATCGCTACCACATATACATGTGGTCACACCCACATACACACAAAGATATCATTCACTGTTGTCTCAAGCTCTTCCAAGTTGCACTGGGAGGAATGGCCGGAGAGTGGAAAATATGAAAATCTTGGAAATACAGGGCAGATGTCAAGTGGAGGGATTGGGGGGTATAAATGGGTGTGTTCGAAGAAAACAGCTTGGCTTCAAAACAACTTTTTCATAGTTTCCACAGATTGTTTTAGGAAAATGTGCTTATTAATTTGACTAAATTGTCACTATCATTGATTATTTATGGGCTTTGGGTGGGCCACGTCCACCCTTCAATGATGAGCTGCAGATGGATTTGATGGGGAGGGTAACATGTGATGAATAGTGACCTTCCTTTTATGATTATCTCTTTTGAAGTATTTCTTGTTTCATCCTGGCTGCGGACCAACCCACATGGCAGAATCATCCAAGTACACTTATGATATTAACTGTTTATAAGCCATTCCTGTTCTTTTTCAATCTATTTAAATAAACCCTAGCTGATTTATAATAAAACATTCGGGTTATTTTAGGATGAATTGAAGAGTATTCTTATCAGCGGAAAATTCCACCTCAAAATTTTATCAACACATAGAGGTAAATCCAAGATATGGGGGCATGATGTTCATTTCTGTAAACTACATAGCTAACTCTGCCATCTGTGAAGGCACAATGGTTCTGAAGCATACAACATGCAGTGTCAAAATGTCAGGTTTTTGAGAGCGCGATAAACCATTTCTAAAATGTTGTCCACCTTTAGTGTAAAATGTGTAATGTGCATTTTAACTGAGAACAAACATGTTTGGAACATGTACAGTTTTAAAAGATTTTTAAAAAATCCCAATTAAGCAGGTTTCACAAGTAAACAAACCCTTTAGGTAACATGTTGTTGAAGTACCTTTTGATTCACTTATGACATTTAGACTGCCTTGCAAATGTTCTCCAAGTCTGCCGGACTGTGAGGACATCTTTAGTCTGGAGCAGAGTTAGTTCTGACTCCACTAGGCCATTCCAGAACCTCCTTATTTTGGAATTGTGGCCCAAAAATCTAAGAACAGTTTAAACAGACCAAAATAAACCCAAAATATGTGAGGACATGCCTTACTAAAATTTATTCTCAGTAGATATTAACACAACCACAGTAAAAGCACCAATCCGTTGTGGGTGAAGTGACGCTTTTCCCTCTGTTGCACTTTGATCTTCTTCGCTTTTTTGCTCCACAATTTCTACTACATAATGTTAATTCTGGGGATAATTAGAGATATGCATGTAAAAAAAACTCCTAAAAATTCAGAAGATTAATGGAAGTTTCCCTTTCAACTTATAAACCTACTATTTTAAGTTAAAAGTCTAGCAAAACCAGTGGATTTTTCTGGCTGGGTGTATTTTCCATTTAAAAGTCTGGCAGTGGATAAATGATCTTTTCAATTTGTTTACATTTTTACAGCAATTTAGCTATATTTTGCTTCAGTTGTGAGTGTGCACCTGATGTCACATGTGCAAACATCAGTTCTCTGAACAAATAAACTGTTCCACAGAATGGTCCCATTTGAAGCACTGCAACCCCAAATCGTTTCCTCTTTTCAACCAACGGATAATGACAAATGCTTTACAAGGCAAAATAAAATTATTAGCTTTCCCTCTGCAGTGAACGTGTATCCTCAAAGGCAATGACACTTACTGTAACTGCTCTCTGGGATGATTATTAACTTTGTGAAACATATATTTCCTTGTAATTATGTGATAATTCAAAGGCTTTCCTGAAGATCTGAAAATGGTAAAGTACATCTTCATCTAACAAGCTCCTTTCTGAGGACTGGGCCTAATTATTGTCAGGATATTATTACATTCACAACTCCCCAAGGGGCCCGTCCTTTTGCAGTCTTCTCAGAGTTACTGCTCCAAACAATAATTAGGGAATGTGATCATACAGGTATGGACCTCCAGGATTTATTTCTTTAGTCTGACAGAAGACTGATTGAAATAACATCTGAAGCTGTATATCAAGCACAGGGTGTTTACGACCTGCCGCATGTTTCTCTTCCAAAGTCAGGGGCACCTGGTGGCAAACCAAATCAGAGGAGCAGTTCAGACTGTTCATAAACACATGGACTGGATGCTTGTCAGTTCTGTGATTTCTTAAGTGGCATGCATTTACATCATGCTTTGCCCTGTGAATGTCCCTGTGTGGCACGGTTTCCCAGTGTCAACAAGTGACTTCATCACGTAATGACTTTACAATCCCAAAGGCCGTCCAATGAACAGCTCCCTTTCTCATTGCTTCATGCACTGACTTTCACTATGAAAACTCCCTTGGGCTTCAGGACACCCCTCCTGAAAAAGGTCAAAACTTGTGGGTGAAAACATAAAAACTATACAGTAATTCTGAGGTGGTGGAGCTTGAATTTCATGAACCTGGAATTTTAAAAAGAGTGGATCAAGCAAATGTCTTCACTGATTTTGTTAAGCTGCCATCAGACATGTTTATATCTGACTACATGTAGTATTTTACATGAAAAAAATAATTGTGTTTTTTGAAACAAACGATCCTGCTACATGTGTGAAAGCAAACTATATTGTCAAAAGTTGCTAATTCATTGAATTAAGGTGTTTCTATTGCCTCCATGGCCACAAATTCCTTATTATGAAACTTTGTATGCCAGCTAAAAATGAACAATATAACAACACATTACATGATATTAGCCTGATATCAACATAGGTATGGGAGCTGACTGACACTGACTGCTTTAAAACTGGCTTTTGTTTTGCCTCTTAGAGGCATTTATTTCACAAGGTACTGGAAACGATCCTGTCATATTGGACTGGGTGAGCATGACTGCATTACATAATTTCAGCAGATTTGTCAGCTGCACTTGCATTCTGCCAATCTCCTGTTTCCACAACTCCCAGAGGTGCTCTATGAGAATCAGATGACTGCCAGTTTCAGCTTAGCGACACAGTGCGTTATTGTGCTGGAAGCCGTCTTTTCAGGAAATAAATTGTAGCCATAAAGAGACCCACAGGTCAATGGCAGTTCTCAGTGATATTCAGGCATTGATTAGTTGGTATTGAAGATTGAAGTGGGAAAATATTTGACCCGCCATTAAAGCACCACTAACAGCTGCTCACCGAAGGCCCATGCGATTCGTTGATTCAGAAAAGAAAAGAAATTAGAATCATTAACATCTCTCTCTCTGATCCTGAGCAATTTGTTAAGCATAAAAACTTTCTTAAAGAGGTGATTAGTGATCACATCATATGTATATTGCACAGGAGAGATGACAGAAGATAACTATTAAACTGAACGAACTTCTTCTTTCCTGTGATCTGTAGCCAATAGATTGAGCTTCGATCTGATCAATAGGTTTTCCTGTGATTAATGAGAAGTCTCACAATAAGCAGGGAGATTAGGTTAATTATCCCCAAAATTATCCTGAGTAGAATACTAATCAAGGGTAAAGGAACAAAAATGGTGCTCAGAAGCTGTCCACATGGTTGACCCAAAGAATAAGTGGGTTAGCGGCATTTACTCTTGGGGATTTAATCACGCACGGATAGCAGACACACAGCTTGGTTGCAAGGGTCGCTGAGTTTGGTGTTTGGGGAACGATGACACATCATGTATCATCTTTCACATCCCAGTGCTGCTCGGAATAAAGCCTGGGACGGCAAGATGATTGAGTAACAACTTACCATAAGACCACTCCCATCCAGCCTCATATCTAAATATGATGCGTGCACAGGGTTCACATTAGTCCCTCAGCACACACCAACTCAGCTGCATTACTCTATCTCCTCTGGATGTCTTTAAACAAGATAGATACGATGACTTTGGCATCGTGCGAGCTGCATTTATCATTGTTAATTTCAAATGAAATCATCCTCAAGCTTCCCTGAAGCATGGAAAGGATGACACAACAATGTTTTTCTCCACTATGTTCCTGTTTGTTGTGTGTGCTAAGAAAAGCTGTGATTCTGGTGATTGTTTTTCACAGAGAAGAATGAGCAAATCCATATTTTTACATCACATTTTATTTAACAACATAGCTTTTGCTCTTCAGAGTACAATCAATACAAGATACATATGACAAAATATATATTTAAATAGAAACTGAAAAAAAAAACATTAAGGCATCTCAGTCTTGACAACATGAATGATTAGATTAGTGTTGCAGGTTTTGTACAGGGCTTGAAGGCACTACGACATAATGAGAGCTGAAACCACACAAAAGGGATTTCTTAAAGCATAGCTGGGTAACTTTCTGCACTTACAGAGTGATGACAACATGTAAGTTTTTCAGTGGTGTGAATCAACAGTTTACAGTGTTTCAGCATTGAGCCAGAGCAGACACATGGAGCCATAAGAGGCAGAACAGGTAGTGAAAGATCTCTCTCTCTGCCAAATGTCTGGTGGCATTGTATTAACACTTTAATAATCCCCTGTGTTGAGCATGAACCCGCTACAGGGCAAAATACTGCAATTATCTTTTATAACGCAAGCCAGCCCGGTGCCAGTGTGACTTCTAGACTGGGACCGACATTAGAGGGGCTTGCAGCAACTCTGGAGAATAACGGCAACAGAGAACGGTCAAGTTGCCAAGGTGTGTTACCAAAGCAATCATTTCCTCTGTGTGTTCTTGAGTTTAAGGGTCTCTGTTATTGGTTCTGTGACCTAAAGCTTGCTGGGATGGCATCACAGAAACACATAAACAGCTCAGTCACATCCACCAAACCCCAAGAAGGAAAAGCAAAGACTTTCTCATTCTTTCCCCTTCTTTCCCTCCATTTCACACTTACATCTACATGCAGGCATAAACAAAGCTCGTGGCACACACGCACATGCACTCATCAACATTCGCACATACACAACAACAACAATTTAAAAAAAAATCTTTATATATACATGTTTAAGCCTGCAGTGACACAGAGTTTAACACTCTCTCAACTCGCTGGGTGATTACCTCTTTTTAAACTTTTGAACTGTTCCTATAGTTCTCTAGAAATTTTCACTTATGAGGCAAACTATAGAAATTTGCATCCCTGACTCCTAATATTCATCAATAGAATCTCTGAAGTACAAACAGTAGATTACTGTTGCATACAAAGCTGCTACCCCTGGATATTTTTTATGTGCTTAAGTGTTGATTTCTCAGATAATAATAATAATAGATGCATCAACAGGTTACTTAAAGCATTTTTCATTTGAACAAAGGCATAAATGAACAATAGGTAGAGCTGAATTCAAATATTCCAGTTAGGGTGTCTACCAGCCCTCTTCTCATGAGTGCCATCACACTGTTTCCAGTTGTTTGGGATATTGCAAAGAACAATTTATAAAGATTAACTATAAGGAGTAAAAAAACAGGGACATCTTTAAAGTTTAGGGCATCCTATTAAGAGCTGGACACCCAATACTGATAATATAGCACAGATTTGGTATGATTTGAGCAACCATATAAGAACTACTTTTGCTGGTGTTTGACTGAATCAGGCTATGCTATTTGCATAATTGAGAGTGAGAATGTAGAGTATGCTGATACAGGCATTTGCTATGTTTGCTGAAACCAGACTTATGGGGGCTGCTGGGATCTCTAAAGCTCAGAAAGGGTAAGCCCCCACTATGATGGTGAGCCGCAGCACTGAGCTGGCGCGGTAGTTCATGGTCAGATGGTGAGTGATCATCTCCAGATCTACCACGTACTCCTTGGGCCCTGATAAGGGCTTGGTAAGCACCAACATGGCACTCACATTACTGGAACGCTACAAAAAAAGAGAAGAGGAGGATGGTTACTGCAGTTTATTCTACAGAACATTCGTGTGACATTGAAAGAAGAAAAATGAGCTACAGTAATATTAATTGAAAAAAAGCTTCAGAAAAGAGTTACCTAAATTACAAAAATGATTGATTAATTACAAGGCCTATAATTAATTCAATATATTTTATTCACATTACGCCACTGTTTACAATACAATATGAATATGTTTTAGCTTAAGTCACATAATCAATTAGTAGTGAAACCAATCCAATCAAATTGGTGTGGAAACTGATAGTGACAATTTTCTTGAATTGGATATCGGGTTGCGGCCACTGATCTATTCATTAACCCAAACAGAACAGCTGTGCTGCCAAAAGGCAAATTTTGTCTGATTACATGGAAACATAAATATTTAAGTTTACAGCTACAAAAAAACTCTACCCAGTTAGACAAAATATTGACACAAAAGCTGTATAAATATATGCTTAAAATGCGAACTGATGTAATTTTTTTCTATGTAAAAGATTATTAAAGCTGTAAATGCATGGGTGAATGCTGCTTTGAAAGCCTGTTGTCCAGTGACATATTTTATTGTTGAGAGACAGAAACACAGCCCCCCATTTGTTGCGTGTTCTGTGGAAACATTTAGAGCAGCAACACTATGGAGGAGATAACACAGTGCAGTGGCAATAGTGCAGTCACATGATGAAAATTGCATTTTGTTCACAGGGATATGTCCTCCTCCCATATTCAACAGTAGGCCCAGGTCAAACTATTTCACACAGAGCTCTGTGCAATGTACTGTGTGATTGATTGGAAGCATTCAATTAGTTCACTTTGACTACCTGTTTTTTGTTTGTTTGTTTGTTTGTTTCTGAAGGCATTTATCAAAAGTGGTGAGAAATTACGTACAGTTGCGCAATTCTTCACAAAATAACAGCAAAAATTGTCAAATGGCTAAAAATTGCTAGATGAAAATTGTAAAGTTGTCCACAGAGGAGGCTGTCTACAGAAAAGTGTGGCGCTCTCTTTGTGGCCATCCTTTGTCTATATGCTAAAGGCCTGATGTCTGTTAAAGTGGGAGTGACGTCCCCAGGTGGACTGCACCATATGGGAAAGGTGTGTGCAGATACAAACATCCACGGGAACATCCATGGTGCATCAACTGTTTGGCTTTGGGTGAAGCATGGAAGAGCCTTTAGACATGGAATAATTTCATGTGAAATGGATGCTGATGCTCATTAGTGTAAAAGGTTATAGGGAAATAGTAAAAAATTACATTCACGCCTGGAAGTTGTTCATGTAACAAATATTAATCATTTTCAAACTCACCCGAAGGAAAAACTCTCCTCCATCATTCCCAGCTTTAATTCGGAAGCTGTTGTGTGTGTTGGTGTACACAGTAGTGGCCTGAATCTGGAAAATGTCTGCTGGCACAGATCGCTCTGCCTGGATGCTCATGTATTTGTAGACTATTGACGGAGGGAGACCCTGGCACTCAGACGGAGCTCGACAGATACAGCGACTGCAAATTCAAAAAAATTAGGTGAAAACATTTTGAAGCCAGCTGACAAGATACACATGACACAGGAGAACAACAAAAAAAAACTGCTCACTGACTTTTCAGAGGTCAGGGTGTAAAGAGGCTCGCAGGGGTTTCTAGGGTAACAGCGAAAACCTCCATAATAGTTCCAGCACATTTCATCATCTTGGCAGTCATGGGTCCCCATCTCACACTCATTAATGTCTGGTGAAGGTAACAGAAAGAAAATTGCCCCAAAGTCAAAAGCAGCAGGACTTCCATGCACTCTTTATGCACTCAATGAAACAGATGTTGAAGCTCAATAAACATTCAGGGTCTGTAACTTGTAATTTGCAGGTGGTAACTGCAGGAAAACCTCCATGTCTGTAGTTGAGGAGAAGCCCCTGATGTAATCCTGCACAGGGCAGTAACTCAAGCTCTCTCAGTGAAGCAGCGTGAAAGCAGAAACATTAAATGTTCTAACCAAGCCGCTATTTCTGGCACAGCAATCTGAATTCAACACCTGGACAGCCGTCAGACCCAACCGGGTGGATTCATGGTTAAAGGCTGCACCTGATGAAAGGAAAAAACTAACAGCTCTCCCTTTGAGAGAGCGCCACAGCTTCAAATAAGTACACCTTAACAAACCATGATCATGCATGTGAAGTTGATTGATCTGATGCTGAGGGCAACAAAAAGTGCAGGTGCTCCCTAGCTTTTGCATTACTTCCATGACAGTTCTGCCTGAGAAGTGGAACACCAAATGTTATTTGTGATAAAACTTGTGATCGTCAAAAGCTTTGGGAGCAGGAAGGAAGAATAAAAACTTACTTATGAACATTATTTTGTGTAAAAAGATAGGTTAGGACAGAGAAGTAAATAAATGAGGGGAAATGATTTATGGACCCCTTTACCTTGACACAACCTATTTCCCTGGAGCTGATATCCTGGCGGACACTCGCATGAGTAACTTCCAGGGGTGTTAACACACTGGTACTGGCACATGTAGGTAGACAAGCTGCATTCATCAATGTCTATTCAAAATATAAACACACAAACACAGATAAAGGCTATAGTATGTGTTGAAAAACTGTTTATTTTATTTTTGTATGTAAATGCTGAATATAAGTGTGGTTTTCTGTATTTGTCCACCTTCGCAGGAGATCTGGTCTGGAGCCAACTCGAAGCCGTGATCGCACTGACACAGGAAGGAGCCAATCAAGTTGAAGCAATTATGCTGACACGAAGACTCAATTTCGCATTCATTCACATCTGAAACAAAAGCAGCAATTTTTTCTTTTACACACATTGATTTAATATGTTTTTTTCTGCTGAATTCCCTTTGACCTGGTACTGTCGGTGATTATAAATAGGATTTTTGCTCTTTGTCTTCATTTTTGCAGAATATACAGCAGATCAATTGTCTTAGTTCAGAAACACATTAAATTATGTTGGTTATTTGGCATTTGAATATATTACAAAGACCTGTTTTGTCTCTGTAAGCTTGCTGGCTACACTCAGTTTCATTTAAAGAGGTTAATTCTTTACTTAATAAGCAATCAATTAAGTATGGAGAAAGCAGTGTGAAGGAATGAAAAGAAAAATATACAAGTAATGTCAAAATTTGATGACATTCCCCCTCAACATTTTTTACTGATATTTATTTTGTGTGAATAGTAAATTAATGTTTTTTGTGAAACATCTTTTTAGAAAGTCTGCTTGTTTTTGCTGTGGCGCCATTTTGCATAGTGCATGTGTATTGGGATGAAAGGTGTAGAACTCATGATAACTCGAAACTTCAAAATGTGTTAGTTTTTGTTGTGATGTCACTGTTTCATTCCAACCCCCACGCCCCCAAATCCAGTTTGCTTAATGGAAAATTTGTTTGCAAATTAAAGTTTGATGCTCTTCATACAGTCTATCACTGCCCCCATGTGGTCAAATTATTCTTAGATGATTGTATCAGAAATTAGGTCAATCTTTTATCAGTTGCCAGGGGCAGGTGAATCAGTGGAGACGGCATTTGCAAAGGGTAGCACAGGATTAAGTAAAGTCAGTCTGTCATTGCGGTGACATTTGAGTTGCGTAAATTAAATATGAGTGGCATATAAGTGGGCTTTATGTGATGTCCCAGAGTTTCCTATATCAATTTGCTTGTTTTAATTGCATTTGTTAATTTGAATATCTGCAACCTAAGAAAACAGAGAGAATAAGAAAATGTGCTAATATTTATTAAACTGACACTCTTTGCTGCTTGTTAAGTTGTTCTAATTCAGCTTACTTTTACTTCTGTTGTGTTTATATTTTTTGTGTTTACTTTTCAGTGACATTTGTTCAGTTCAGAAATTTTTGCTATTTTTGTAAAAAAAAAACACAACAAATCTTCAATAGGAAATTTGACAAAATTCTATGCCTTTTTTGTTAAGTATTGAGTGCTAACTGATGTAGGTAGGTGGAAGGTAGTGCTGGTTACTGGGATGCCATTAAATAAATGAAAAGGACATAAGTCAAACCTTAAACGATCACAAACAGCATAAAATATTAGTACTTAAATAGCACAAACCAGAGATGCGCAAAGACTAGAGATGCAGTGAGAAGTGACCAGAAAAAGCTAAATTTCAGCTTGAGCAGCCCTTATTGCAAAAATCTGATCTTTTTCAAATCAGTAAATGCACCATATCTAAGTGCAGTAAATGCTTACAGTAGCATCTTTCACTGTGGATGCTGTTACTGAGAGAAGAAATTTCAAAGCTAGCTGTTACTAGCATTAGTGAGGCGTTTTAAGAAATAGCACAAAAGAGAAAGCACAGGGAAAATATTTCTGTGTGTTTTCTGCAACAAATTGACACATCTGCTGTTCATTTACACTAGAAGTGAGTGAGAGGAAGAGTTGGCCTTTCAGCA
Organism: Xiphophorus maculatus; assembly: GCF_002775205.1. Taxonomy (NCBI): domain Eukaryota; kingdom Metazoa; phylum Chordata; class Actinopteri; order Cyprinodontiformes; family Poeciliidae; genus Xiphophorus; species Xiphophorus maculatus. The sequence continues at coordinate 14,868,185 of NC_036464.1, read as the reverse complement.
GATAACAGGAAGGTGTAACCTATTACAGTGAATCTTATATTTTATAACGTTAAACCTCTGCTGCGAGTCTTTTACAGTTAAGGCAAAGATCAACATTCTCCACTCCAAATTATTTTGTCTTTGTTCTAAAATAATTGAAGGAAAAGCAGGAATTCTAATTGTAGTATCTCTTATCATAACACTTATTTTCTTAATGACTTACCAGTACATGAATAATTGTTGTGGGCTAATTTGTAACCAGGATTGCATTCACAGTAGTATGAGCCCAGAGTATTCACACATCCGTGCATGCAGTAGTGGCTCATGGCACACTCGTCTCTGTCTGCATTTGCAAGAATGTCATGAAGGCACAGGCAGAAAGAAAAAAAAAGTTACTGCCAAGTTTGTTCGTTTTTTAAGTGTTATTATCGCAAGATAAAGTGAGAGGGAAGGGTTATTTTTTTGTGTCTGTGGCTCACCGACACAGCTGTCCCCATTCCTATAGTAGCCGGGAGGACACTGGCACGTGAAGGAGCCTCTGGTGTTGTAGCAGGTCTGTTCAGGCCCACAACTGTGTATGCCTGTTGCACATTCATCTATGTCTGCAGTAAACACACAGAGAGACTCTCAGAGAAAGCTGAACAAAGTTAAAATGGCTGCATGCAAGAAAAACATGGAAAATCTACAAAGGAGAGCAACATGCCTGAACTGCAAGCACGCGATAATGCATTAACTGCTTTAAATCCGTGATCACTAACACCATCAAATGAAACACAAATGGGAATGCACACACATGCTCACCTGTGGAGCAGGAGATTAAATAAAGAGAGTGTTTGTTCATCAGCTTTGGTTGAAGGGGAAAACACAGATCATATCCTCTACCATTAAGGCAGTTTCTTGATGGGGGAGGTCTGTATGTATAGCTGGGAAAAACATGGTTCTATAATTCATTTACTGGCAATAATTTATTGCAAGGCTCCACAGAGTCATATTTAATAAATTGAACTATTATTTCTTTAGAGTCAATTTATTTCAGAAACTTAAGTCCCTAGGCAAAACACATTTATAGATTTTTGTAAACACCAATATGTTTTCGCAGCTTTAGTTCTGTTAGTTGTGCTGATGAGCACAAGACTTAACATTAACATGTTACCTGAGACCAACATAAAAATATTGTTAAAACAGAAATACGGGCTTCATGACAAGAATGTCTGATTAAAGGTTGTTATTTTTCAAAGGTAATTTTAATGTGTCTCATTGGAACCCATATGCTAGTTAATTGAATATGACTTCACTCATAATGTATTTGTACCTTTAAATTTTCCAATTTTTTAAATTTAAATGCATTTCATTGGGATTTTATCTGATAGACGAATCCAAGGTAGTGTTCAATGGACAGAAAATGATTCCGGGCTATCCAATTTTTTTTAATTTTTTTTTACAAATAAAATCCAAAAATAATTTCATTCAGGCCTGTTTAATCTGATACCCCTACATAAAATAATAATAAAAAAACTACTTTCAAAAGTGACATAATTAGTAAATACAAATCCTGTTGTTAATTTATCCTCAGCATAAATACAGTTGTATTGTGGAGTCTGATGTTTGTCATGAAAACAAAAGAGCACACCAGTCAGGTCAGGTCAGGTCAGGTCAGGGACTGCAAACCTACCAAGACATTGCCATTCCCCTAAACCAGGGGTCTTCAGCTCCAGTCGTCAAGGTCCAGTGTCCTTTAGCTTTCAGACGCATCCTTGGACTAACAGTTCTGAATGAACTGGCTGAATCACCTCCTCAGTAAGCAGAAAAGTTCTCCAGAGTCCTGATAATGACACTAGATCTTGAGGACTGAAATTGAAGACCCCTGACATAAGCTGACAGTGGGTAAGACAAGCATAAAAAAGAAACGCAGTAAAGATAATCATGGGAACTGCAGGGGCTGCAGAGATCCACATCTCAAGTAGGAAAGCTGGTCAGAGTTGATGGAAAGATGTTTGTAGGTAAATACCAAACTCAATGGGGCTGAACACCAGTGAATACCACAGCCTGTTAGATTTTTTTTGTTTTGTTTTGGAAAAGGTATTAGATGTAATATATAGTTTTCTTCCAACTTCATAATTATGCACAACATTGTGTTGGTCTATCACATAAAATCCCAATAACATGCATTGAAGTTTGTGAATGTAGCATGACAAAAAGGGAGAACCTCAAGGTTAATTAATACGTTTGGAAATAAATATGACAAGTTATATTTCCAACATAGGACATAGCCGTGAAATTTCTAACATTGTTCCTGTAAATAAATTTTCTCATTTGGTCTGTGCAGATCCAGAGCTTTTTCAAAACAGCTTTCTCAGCATAACCCACACACATAAATATGTCAGTAGTGTATACTGTCATCCGTGAAGCCCACCAGCACTCCTCTTGGGTGGTCTGATGCAACCCATCATATCCAGACAGCTACTGGGCATCAGTTTAACAGCATGACAGATACTTATCCTCAGTACCACACACACACAGCAAGAGAAAAACTACTATTATTGCATGGTAACCTAATAACAATTGGTACAAATGTGATTTTAAAAATAAACTAGAGTTGAACTTTGTTTAAAAGACACGGAAATGCCAAACCCAAGCTTGTCAAAATGAGAGAACGAAACCAAGTTGCTGCTCCGCTAAAAACCTTGAACCCATATATGTTCATAAAGCTGTAAAGTTTCACATCCAAGTTCTTCAAGTCCACCGATTATTCAGTCGCTCAACCTTCACTCTGTCAATGGAATACTTTGCTACAAAAGAACAGAGGGAGAGAAAAAGAAAGGGAAGAAGCCTGAAATGCCCTCGACTCCATGAGGGCACAGTGATGGCATGAATCTGCACCTCAGAGGACAAAAGCAAAGCTTGTCTGAAGGTGCTCCACTAAGACAACAGGTGCAAACTGCACAAAGAGAGGAATGCACCCACAGGGCTTGTTGCTCACTGGACCGTTAAGTAAAGAAAGAAGATAAAAGAAGTTTTGTTCTGGAAAATCTGTGCCCTGATGTGGCATAAAATGCTTCTTGAGCAGTGCATCCATAGGCGGCACCAAGCAGAAATAAGTAAACAATTTACTGTCCTGACATCAACTCCATATCTATCAATGGACGTGAAGCATCTATAAATTATTGTTTCTTTATTATGTGAACTGGATGCATTCTTAAACCAGACAGAGACAGATTAAACAGGTGAAACAGAAAGCAGATGCAGACACAAGGTTTCTAACCACCTATTAAAGGAGTCAATAGCCACATAAACTACGAACCAGCAGAACAATGGGATCTTTCTGTTGTTGTTGTGTGAATACTGAAGATAAACACAATGTCTGAATGGGTCTAGATTGCTTGGACAAGATGTAACAATCAGAATCCTTGATCATATCCTTGTGAGTCATAAACCAGCCCAGTTCCTGGAGGTATGCAGTGATTCATGCAGACTGGAAATGCCCTGCCCTCCAGCATTAAAGTAAATTTAAACAAACAGAAGTTTGATGCTTAATGACTACATTTTCTCGATCTAAAGCCAATGTAGCCTCAGCAAAACAGGCAGCAAACCCTGAAGCTAATGAAATGCTGTGGTTTTAGTGACACAATTGGCAAACTTCATCTGTTTCTCAGACGTGTTATTTTAGAGATGATTTCAGATGCTGGAGTGCATAACAACACCTGTGTTTGTGAGGTTGTGCTTAAGCATGGCATGTTAAAGCTATATCTGTGTATACATAGCTAAATCCCTTCCAACAAGATTATTCTTTAACTGTAATCATTCTTATTGAACCCAGTAGCGCTAAAGGATTATGTGAAATCAGAATTTTTTGATAATCTCAAGGGATTTAAATGAATTGTAAAGACAACTCGTAAAATCTTAGGTGGCACGCTTAATTCTGGCATCAAGGTGTGGCGGGCGGTGTAAAGGCCATTGGTCTTATATCGAAAAAGTGGTCGAAAAAGTTCGACATAAATGATTTTTTGATAGGTAATTGTAGCCAGCTGTAGATTTGTGGATCTGCTATAAGCAAGACAAATTGTAGGTCCATTAGTGAATTCCAAAAGATCCTAAATGGTTAATGTTTTCTCATGTGTAACAATGACTTCATTGTGATATGAAAGCAAACGTTTGGCCACGTACAAAATAAAAACCAGAAAGTGCATCTAGGAACGGTAGGCCTGTCAAAATAACAAATTTTTCTGGACGATAAATTGTCCCAGAAGTTATTGTGATAAAAAATAAAATTGGTGTTTTGAAGTTACCATTTTCAAGTAATATGATGGTAATGGCATCATTTAAAAAATAATATATTCTTAGGGATCAATAAAGTTTAAATTGTGATATTTAACACTGGAAAACATTTTAAATATCCAAAATAACTAAAATGCATCAGGGCTCTGTTATGACTTAGACAAAAAATAAAACATAAAAAAATAGGCCAATGCCATAGTTTATTTCTGATAGTGTTTACTGTACTCGTCTTCGAGTGAAAAATTTTTGGATAAGCTGTGTGGTATGTTCACAATAAACGTCCAGGAAGACTAAAAAAGAGAGAAAAAAAACATAAATACTAAATCATTGCAGCTTGAAAGTTCATCCACTAGAGTATAAATTCAGACCAACTCCCTGCAGTGCAGAGCCTACAGGAAGTCAAAAAACAAAAATAAACAACCACACAATTACTTCTAACTCAAATAAATGCATATCACCGCATACAAAATAAATAGAATATTCATAATACTAAAACAAAAAAGAAAGCTGTGACCAAAAATACAGTATTCAATTTAATAGAAAAGACTCAATATATACAACGTCCTAATGATGACATCACGTGACTCCCTCGTGGTGCGCTTTGATCTGGAAATAACTTTCTTTGAATATCTGAAAATGTTTTACACTGAAAATTTCAAGCTAGAATGGATATATCAACTGACGCAGGAACACTGTGTGTGCACCCACGACGAACCGCGCCAGTTTGAGCTGAAACCAAAAAGTAAGTTATGTCTGATGCACACATGTACTGTATGTGTGCATGTATGTTTATGTCGGCACGGATTTTACTGTGGGACTACGACACAGTTCGTGACAGCTCCTCCTTCACACAAAACAACAGAAACAACAAATAAAATTAATTGTGAAATATCTGTAAACAGATTTGTCCTTGGAGAAAAGGGGCTAGTTGAGACCAATGCACCAGACTGAAGATTTTTGTCATCCAGTTTTTGGTAGAAAGAGAGATAGAAAAAATAAAAACAATAAATCATGCAAATAGAAATTATTTAGTTTGTTTTAATTTATCATGCAATTAAGTGATTTATTGCTAATTGCAACAGGCTTATTTTTGATATATCCTATTATATATAAAGGTCTTTATCTGGTCATGCTAAATCTGTCTGAGGAGATTTGAAGGTGGATGCTTTCAGTTAGATTTTTTGTGTGTTTTGTTTGTTTTTTAATCACTGTGCATACAAGGTTGTGGGAGGCAGAGCAGCTACAGAGGGTGGGCATTGACCTCTACTGAGGTCCTTTTGATGGTGCCCCTGAGACGGAGTCCTTAAACGAACAGAATCCTGCTGGATCTGGATCCCGTGCAAGAAAATGCAATTCAAAGAAACAAATGTGGCAAACTGTATGTGGCTTAAATATAAAGACGGCAGTTCTAAGGAAATTCTGTGCGTGGAAAAGTGAGAGTCATCTTCTCACTCCCTCAAAAGTAAGCCTGGAGAACTTTAAATAAAGACATATGTGCTGAATGAAGTCCAAGGGTTCATTTTCAAGAATATCTTGTGGTGACTGCTACTTTGTCACTAAACCTCTAAGAAGCTGCCAATACAAAGTTACACAAAAGTTCGTGTGTGGGACTGGGTGGGGTGGGTCCACACTGTATCGTTCCCAGCTCCCATAAAACCTTGACCGCTTGCCACATGCTTTACAGTTAATACAGTTTACACGAGAAAACAGATTTTACTGCAACAAGCCATCAGGAGTGATGATGTGTTGCGTGTGGGGAAAAATGACTCCTTTCACTGAGGTCAGATATTTATTTATTTTTTTTCTTTTCTTCTATTTTTTTTTTTTTGGTGCAATTTATTCAGCATCGCTTACAAGTTCCTTCCAAGTGCGAGCCTGCTGAAACATCACAGGGAAAGATAAGCCTGTCCAGCAGAAGATGTGAAAGGAAAGAATGAGGAGAAAGGGTGGAGGCTGCCTTCCTTTTTCTCTTCTTTTCAAACGAAAAAGGGTTTTTTAAGATTTGAAGCAAGATTTACGGCTGTGTGTGCTTATGTGATGTCAGGGTTAAAACCTCCTTGCTTTTCAGGGAGATTAATTCTAAATGCCTCGCGGGAGCAGGGGGAGTAACGGGAATGGCGGCAGCTCAAAGAATGCGAGTGTGTGTAGGGGTGTGCGTACATCTGAGGTCCTGTTTGAGGTGCTCAACAAATGGCCTTTCTGCAGAGCTGTGAATGTTTTATAGAGTGGGCTGGTTCAGAGTAAAGAGCTGCTGTAAAAAAAAGAAAAGAAGAGAACAAGTATCTGAAATGAGTACTAGACATCCTTTGGCCTAAATGCTGAATAGATTGTTGTCTTAGTGACATTATATAACTTGCTGTAATTATCACTTGAGAGCATTTAGTCCTGTTTTCACTGAACCACCGCAATGGAAAGCAGGAGCTGTTCCAGGGAACAGTTGGAGGCATCCTGCTGCTGTTGGACACAGGCTCCGTTTCCCCTCTGGATTATTGGATAATTCAATCTTTGGGAAAGCAGGGGGCAAAATGTGTAGCGTTAATAACCCATAAAATTTTACAACATTTAATTTATCAGCACGTCCAACACCATCCTGTGAATGGCTGGTGTTGCTCAATCTCGAGCAGTTTAACGCAGTCAGTCTCTGCACTGGGCAACTTCCTGTAAATTTGTTTATAATTATCTCTGTAATGTAGTGCAAGCGAGTTCAAACAAAATGACGTGGGGGATGGGGGTGAATCAAATAAATTTGGTCTTATACTATGCCAAAAAAAGGGCATGAAGCATTTCCTTATTCACAACATTCCCCTGTCATCAGGCACCAATCAAGAGCAGCAAAAGTTGTAGTTACGGTGCCCTTTCAAAGGTGTTCACATCCCTTGAACTTACAACCACACGCTTTAATGTATTTTATTTGGATTTGAATTTTTATTTGGATTTTTCAGACTTGAGACGAGGAAGGAAAATTCTAGATTTATAAACATTATTGCCATAAAAAAAGTTGAAATTGTGGGTATTTCTCTTCCAGATTTGCACATAGGCACTGATTCAAACAGTTCAGTATCAGTCAGATTAGATGTTGAAGCTCAAGTCTTGCTACAGACTGCAGATTAAATTAGGTCTGGCCTTTAACTAGGCCAATGTAGCACATTAATATGCTATAATGTAAACCGCTTCTCTTGTAGATCCCTGGCTGTATGTTCTGGCCTAATGGAGGGCTAAGTGTTATGCAGCTTCTAAGAAACCTTAGGCCTTCACAGAAAGTTTAAAGGTGTGAACATTTTTGCAGAGCACTGAAATGTAACACTTTGAAACAAAATACTGGTCTTAAAAATCTTTGCAATGTATGTGCTTCAGCTTTGATTGATACCCATCTACCTTTCTGCACAGTCAATATTCACAGAAAGAAATCTTGAATCTCAGTTCAGTCATTTTGTCACCCTAACAATAGTTTTCTCAGGTCGCAAAAGTTATTGTCATTGAAAGAAAAGAAAGATAGAAATGAATAAACAGATTAGACTGATTATAGAAAAGGAAGAATCAGCGTGCAAAGCATGCACTCTCGGATCTCATGCAAGTGTCACCCAACAGAGCGAAAAATGGTGATTTATAGCAGCTCTGTTACAAATCACCATTCCCTTCCATCATGAGGTAAACGGAAAGATCAACACATGCGAGCACATCAGAGGAGGAAGCAGCTGGCTGTTGGACAGGCACCGACCTCGGGGAGGATAACAACATCAACATTAAGCACTCGCACCGAGGAGGCACGGCAAAGCTGCTCCCACTTCAGTTCTCCCTGCCTTCAGTAATGTGATTGTAGCAAGGAGCCAGTGGCACACCGCACGCATTAACTGCGCAATGCATGGCAGCCCTTCACCGACCAACAGGAGGGACGCCTGCATGATGGTTTGATTATGTTAACCGAAAAGAAAGGCGCTATAGTCCTCTGTCTGGCAGCAAGACAACCCTGATGAAGTACTGTCAATAAGGCATAAAAAGAGGATTGTTGGGAGTATGTCTCCAGAAATGTCTCAATAGATTGTAAAATTCCTTCTGTTTTACTCTTTGATATACAGTTGCAAAAGTATTGATATTTCCTGATTTTTTTACACATTTACCCCATTTTAGCCATTATCTTCAATATACTTTCATATGATTTCATGTAATAGACCATCACAAACTAGATCACACCGATAAAGATCTGAACATCCACCCAAACTAACAGTGTGAGTCAAACTGGTATTAATCAGAGTGAAAGATCTATGTCTAACAAGGAGAATCTGTTGACTAATAAAAAAGTTCAACAAGAATAACTAATGTTTCTGAAACTCTGAGCTAATCTTTTACAAATAAAACAGAAAAGAAAAACATATAATTTTCTTATTAGTATGTCAGACCATAACATTAATAGCTACAAATCTGACAGGAAAGGGGGAAAGACATGCGGCAAATATCATCGGGTTCGGGAGTCAAACACTCGACTCAAGGCCTCCAGACATGGGTGGCGCTATCCCCCACACCACCACGGCACGCCCCCAGGCTGGTAATTATTGACAATAAGTAAACTATCTGGCTATTTTCTTGATAATCCAGTGGTGTACTGACTTCTTAATTGTGATCTAAATTACTGGTTTTATTAATAATTCCCCTAAATAGTTATTGACAGTTATTCATTGCCAAAAATAGACTCCTAGATTGTGGCACAGCGTTGGTGTACCTATAAACTCTATACGTTAGTGCAAATGTTAGGAACTCTCGCACATTTAGAAAAATATCAGATTAAGTACTTCCATCATTTGTAAACGACATATTGTTTAATTACTTTCTGCAAAAAAAATGGCAGTTATGCTATACCGAGCAACAGTCACAGATAATTTACAAAGATGGTTGCTGCATGAAAAGGTGATTATTAGCTGATTAATTTACAGATCTCTAGTTGGCCTAAATTCTGCTTGCTTCCTGATATAATAAGTTAAAGCTTATTGTGTGCAAGAATAGGAATAATTAATAATGAATTGTACATGTTACTGAGGAAATTAAGGGTTTTAGAATAAATGCAGCAAATGTGCAATTATAGGAAGTCAATAGCCAACCAGCCAGCCGTCGCCGCAGAGCCTCTACTAATGAAAGGCAACGTGGCTGTTGCAGTTAAAGCCGCAGCGCAACAGGTGCAATGAGGTGGACAAAACAAATCCCAGGGTACCATAACGACTGTCTGTACATACATGCATACAGATCCAAGACAGACAAAATCATCCGTCTGACGGCCAAAGGAAGACTGAGGCTTAAACAATAATTCTAAGGTTTTACTGGGACAAAGGAGTGCCTTATCATTTAACCAACAATGAACTATGTGAGCCAGTTTTATTTCATTCTAACTTAGTGGAGCAATAACGTATCTTATTTCATACCAGCACCAGGGTTTCCAGGATTATGTTTTGTGTGTTTGAAAGGTTTCCTCCCTCTGCAATAATGTTTTCTTAATAGCTGCTCCCTATCTTGGTGAACGTTTTGAATAAACAAACACAATCAGATTAAAATCTGAAGGAATTTCCAGGAAAAAACTATAATGACTTTATTCACATGGATCACATGGAAAGACTCCCAAAACGGCTTTGTCTTTGTAGAAACGTCAGGATGACACAGCAACAAGCAGGACTGTTAGGAATTAACTGTAAAGGTCATATCGTTCCTGCTGGCAGTTTCTTCTCAACTTTTGCAGCCACTGCTTGTTCTGCTTTCTGCATTCCTGCTTCTCACAGATCGATCTGATCCTTATCTGTACAAAGGTGGTGAGGCATTCCTACCATCACAAAAGATGGGAAAAAACTGAGAAAAAAAAAACACCACTGACATTCCAGAGATATTCCTCCCAAGTGAATTGCATCTCTGTGGAAAAATAAATTTTATTGCCTGTGCTTGGCCTTATTTGGAAAAGTACACAAGTTCTCCATCACACAGGTTTACAGGTCTTAGCTGGACATACTTGGGAGATATTTCCAACCACTTCCAGGTGAGAAGCTCCCAGATGTAACTCAAAGCAGCCAGGCATGTAGGTGAGAACACGGCCGCATGACCTCAAGAAACCAGACAGCCAAACAAGAGTGACATGTTCCTTCATGCCCAACACTGCAGCGCATGAGCATCTAATTTAGACATGAAAAAGTAAACAGGCAGCAGAGGGGGTAGGTAAAGTCAGGACTTATGAGGAAAACAACATAAACCACAAAGTGTAAAGCATGACATGTTTAATTTTCCATATCATTAAAAATACGGCTAAATCATGCGACTCAAAAATCACTTTTTTTGAAAAAGTATTTCTTTAGATTTCTCCAGTCCAGTCATCATTTAAGTAGTTTTACTGCAAACAGTAAAAAGAACATTAAAAATCACCGCCAGAAAGAGCTGAATAGGTGTGTGATGAGATCTATGGACATGATATTTTAGGGTATTATATTAACAACAAAAACAAATGTTAACTAATACTGGGTTTATTTTGACTGCATCATTTAATTAAATTTTAATTATGTTCTTTTGATCAAATGTGATTTAGTTTTCCGCATGCTTGGGCTTTTTGTTGCAATTTGATCTTCTGTGGTCACTGTAGGTTTAATCTGGTTTCAGTCGGCTTCATTGCAGAGCAAAAAAGTAAACATAAATTTCCTCAACTAAAATATAAAATCATGATAAAGTTTTAGTGCATCTTACACTTTTAGAGAAAATAATTTATTTGCACTTAAATCAGGAACGCAAGTTCTGTTTTGCATTACACAGAAACAGATTTACTTTAGTCGTTTGTAACAGCTATGGATTAAAACTCATTGGGTATTATCTGCACAACTAAAATTGTGCAAGAAAAAATATGTTGCACAAGTACTGATACGCCTTAAACTTTAACAGATTTCTGCAAGTTCACCAAAGTTGCAGTTGACCTCTTGGCTGCTTTTCTGTCCTTGCTCTCCATGCTCTGCTTGCAGATTTAGATGGATGGCCACGTCCAGGGAGGTTTGCAGTTGTTTGCAGTTGTGTTACTCTGTTTCCATTTTCAGATGATGTACTGTACTGCTCTGTCATGCATTTAAGGCATCTCATTTTATTTTATTGCATTATCATAACTGATTTACACTTTTCCATAACTTTATCTCTGACCCAGCTGAAGTGTTCATTGATCTTTCTGATGCTGTTTGTTCAATAATGACCTCTGAGGACTTCAGACAGCAGCTTGACTTATACTGAGAACAAACTACAAATGTGGACTGTTTAAGAATCAGGTGACTTTTGAAGGCAACTAGTTACACTGGATATGATTAAGGGTATTAGTGTTAACGCACAAAACAAGTCACACTTTTCACACTTTTATTGGTAAACAAAGATTGTAAAGATTGCATATTTTTTATCCCTTCCCCCAGCTATGCATGTGTTGGTCTATCACAAAGAAATCCTAATAAAACACATCAAAGTTTAGGTTTTGTTGTGGAAAGATGTGAAATAGTTGAGGCTGTATTAATATCTTTGCAAGACAATAGCAATCTGTCTGGATTAAATCTACCTGCAATATGTGCATTTTGTTTTTATATACTAATGAAACTCAATCATTTTAGTCATAGCTCAAACCATTCCTGGTTATATTCCGTTTTTGTCCAGAACAAACAGTTGAAGAAAAAACAATTTAGCTAATAAAGTTAGCAGGATCTTAAGTGCAGTTATTTCCATGATTAGATCCCTGTTTTATTTTTTTTTAGACTGTCGCTAGATTGCATGTATAAAAAAAATCTTATTTGAGTTGCACTATAATTTGAACTGCCTCCTTAGTAATTACTGAAAGTTTGTGATTACCACAAGTGCCTTTCACTTCCTCTAACATCTGATGGGTGACACAGCACATCTGATGGACAGCCTTCATTTCCAGGAGGATGTGATCTCACCTCTGTGCACAACAAACCACTTGTGAGCATCGACCGGCGCCAGTGTGCAGTGTGTGGAAGCAAGCGTCATTAAGCCGTCACACATACAGCAAAGCCTCTCGATGTCTCTGTGTGGCTAGAGGCTCCTGCCAGCTTCCTGCATGTGTCACTACAACAACACACACTCGAGCTCCTGTTCAAGCTCAGCCCAGACGGTTTTACAAACAGCTGCACACATGTGAGGGCAAATTGAAGCAGCAATCAAAAGAACATCAAGAAGCTGAGGAACGCTCTTTGTTTTGCGGTTTGTTTTACTTCTAATCAGCTTAAACAAAAGTGCGCTTTTGTTTGAGACTATATTTTTCTAACAATTTAGATTTTTTTTGGCAGAAAGGCAGCAGATTAGATTTAGCCAATTTTCTTTTTTAGAGTTTTTTTTATGACACTAGTGACCTTTACACAACAGCAGATGGACAGAAAGAAGTGCAGACAGAGAAGTGGACTACGTGCAGCAAATTGTCCAGAGCCAGAAATCAAGCCGAAGACAACTTAGTGGACGACTGTAGCCTCTGTATATGGTGCGCCTGCTCTAGCTCTGAACCATGTGGCGCCCCGATTTAGCTGATCTTTCACCAGCTACCCACAAACCCGGGGCTTGAGCAACCTATGAAGCTGGTGCTCCTTGGCCGGTTGTCCATGGCACTTCTGTGGTTATGCACTTAGTGTCAGCCTTTCATCCTCCCCTTTGCCCTACCTGACTCTGCACTCTGGGTTTCCTCCGCTGAGTGGTGAGTTAGCAGGGAAGAAGCCTGATGTAAGCGCTATTTGATACACTGAGGTTTCCCTCTCCATTGAAGGTTAATGGGAATTCCTTTGCTTGCAAGATACGTAGCTGTGCGGAACAAGAACGAAAACAAAAAGATGATAATGCCATGTCCAAGAACAACTGGCTGATTGTGGTGAGTAGAAGGTAATGACAGAGAGACCAGAGACTGGTGTAAACAAAGATTATATCAGCCTCCAGCACAAATATAAGCCCACATAACAGTGAGAGACGCCATCCATTTCAAACTGCAGCCGTCTCAAAGCGCTAACGCTGACAGCAACAGTCCATCTTTGTTTAGCTGCAGTCGAGCAACAGTTCACCACTGAACGGGTCTCCGCCAGCTTGCTTATGTGGTTGCTTTAACTGATATGCTGCCATGTTTTACACTCCAGTAAAACCTAATTGGGTTCCAACTCAGAAAAACACATAAAGCAACTCACACGTATCGTCGCCCCAGGTGTAAAATCAAATTTGTTGCTTTCACTAGAGCCATGTGACCACAAACCCCTCCACACAGCCACTCAACCACACGCCTCTGCCTGCTGGTGAGAGGAACTTCTCACTCCCCACTTCGCCTTATATTGCATTTATGGTACTATACCTCACATATCTCAACAAAGGAGAGGGAAAGAGACTCCCTCTATTCAGATGCTAAAGCGGGTGTCAGTGTGTGAGTGTGCAAGTGAGACAAAGAATGAATCTTTCAACCACTCCCTATTTCAGAGGATCAAAGAGACTTGCTCAAACACAAGATCACACCCACGCCGTCTCTCTGTGCATCTCAACCTCGTCGAGACCCTGCTTTAGATGCAAAGGCTTCACATGAGCATACTGCTTTCTTGCAATATTGCAAAATCATCTGCTTGATTTTTTTTTTTTTCATTTTTTTTTTTTCCACCCCCTGAAGCGATGTACTTCAACACTCAAAACAAGAGGAATTTTAGACAGAAGCTGAACCATGGCCAAAAACATCACGCTGCAAGCAAGCAAAGAGTTTAAAGAACATGACATCACAGGGAGAAGGAGTGAGAAGCTTGCAACACATCTGGCAGCTATGCATAGTTGAGCTGCTGATGGCTGTCAAACAGATGGATGAACGGTTCACCTTTCTAACTTGGTTTATGGAGGCTCTAAAGTAGTTAGAAAGTAATTGTCAAATACCTACAGTGACAGGGAGAAGAAACCTTTCAATGTCTGTCAGAACAGTTGGAAAAAAAATAACTGAGTACAACTTCTCAGCTCCCACTAAGAGGGACAATAATTAATCAAAGGACTTGATTTGATAATTGTCAGAAAGTGTGGCCACCTCTAAATCAGCAGAAGCAAACTGGATTATTATGCCAAGAATCAGCATTACCAGTAACCATCACACTCCACCGGACCTCGACGTCCTTTCCACTGGTGGTCGACCCATGGAGGAAAAAAAAAACAGATGCAAAATGGGGCTGCAGGGTTATTGGTGGGAAATATGTATTTCCTAAGCTATTACTGAAAATTAGACCTGGCTGATCTTGTAAAAAAATCGCAGTCAAGATTGTTTTTGGTCGATACAAAAATCTCGATTTTTGAAAAGGTATTAGTAGACAAATTTGGGGAAACAATTTGTTTAGTGCAGTTGAAAAACAGTGAATTGCCTTAAAAGGTAAAATTCCTTTTTTGGAAACTACAAGAACTTTCAGTAAGACAATTATTTTTACCTTTTATGTGTACTTATGAATAGACCAAAAATGCTGAATTGAAATACGGTGATTTGTTTCAAAATTTCAAAGAAAAACTATTTTCTGTTTACTTCCCGCCCTCATTGTAAGGGGATCAGCCAGTGGCTTCTTTCCGCAGCGTGGGAGTGGGATGAAGTGGGCGGTCTAATCTCTACCTTCAATGGTCATTGGGCAAGAATCACGGTAGACTTTGGAAAGATCATCAGTCCATCACAGGGCAAGATATTTCATAAATAATCATGTAAAACAGATGATTACTTTTTGACAGGTAGACTTTGTCTTTTTTTTTTGAGTCTTTCTTGCACAAGTACCAGAAAAAACCTAAATCAAACAGAACAACAAATTTGAGTAATTACACTGTTCTAGTTTCAGTAACAATAATCTACCACTTATTGCATCTGGGTCACACTAATAATAATAATAATAATACTTGTGATAATGACAGTGATTCAATATACTGTGCAGCTGTAGATCAAAACTGTTTAAGTACAAAAAGGAGTAAAAAAAATGTCAGCATTCGCCAACATTTATAGTTCTTGGTAAAACTGAGGCATGGTGCATTCACTGACTGGAAAACATTTAGACCGATTCAGCTAAAAATCAGGCAATTTCTTGTTGCATCACAACTGCACATTTCAATGTAACGGACAAGGGAGAAATTTATGTAGGAGACAAGGAAACTAAAAAGTCATACAGAAAATGAGTACGTCAAGTTGTTCCTGGTAGTGGCTGTTTGAAGTATTGAATTATAATGTGTGCAACGTTGATAGTCATGAAATACTTTTGTAACTAAAGAAAACAGATTTGTGAGGATAAAACACTGGAAACTAGAAAAAAAATCACATTTTCTCATCTCATAGGTGGCTAGAGGTCTGAAGTGCAAACATGATTTTAAAGTACAATCCTTTTTAATAGAGTAGAAATCATTTTTAAATCATTAAGTGATATATTAAGTAATAACTTTTTTCTTTCTTTTATGTTGGGTATCTAGAAGTCAGTAATTGCCAATTCAAGAAAAAAAACAAATCTAATGTAGCAGTTGTTCTGCTAAGCATACCTCTGCAGATGTTCTGCTCATCAGCAGTGAAGCCACTAGAACAGCGAATGGTTTGGCTGGTTTGAGAGCCCCTGTGGCCCCCTGTATGCCGAGTGCGATGTCCCTGGTTTGGTGGGACAACAGGAACCTGGGGGACCTGCTCAGGCGACGGAGGCGGGTCCACCTCGTTTGTAACGTAGATGATGGCACTCTTGGGAAGGCAGAGGTACCCGCCAAAGTGGTTGACACACTGCATCCCTCCTTTGCACGCATCCTCCAGAAGTTCACACTCATCAATGTCTTAACAGGAAAAAAAAATAGGTAAAACAACCTATATGAAAAGCTGAACATATGAGACAACACTGTCATTTCTTACCTCTGCACTGCTCCCTTACTTTGTCATAGGTGTAGCCTTCTGTGCACTGTGAAGACATATATGAGGACTCAGGTTTACATTGAACAGCCTTATTTCTGCTCACCGTTAGAAAATTTAAAAAGAAAACGCAGACTGGCCACATCACTCACTGAGACTGTAACGGGCTCCTCGGTCTCCTGAGACAGAACCTGCGTGAAAACCGCACACAGACACACGCAGACCCCCAACATTTCGACCCAGTTTGTAAGAAGAGAGGCGCTGTAACAAAAGACACGGAGAGTAGGGGAACGAGTGAATCATTTTCTGCTCGACAAGCCTACAAGTTTTAATACCGGTTATTACATCACTTGATGGCATTGCCTAACGAGTCCCAACATCTCCCGCTGCTGGCTCGGTGTTTATGTTGGCACAGGTCCAGCTGAAATGTGCGACTTAAGCTCAGTCAAGTGTTTTTTTCTGCTGTTTTTCTCCAAAAGGGGATTAGAGCGTACACGCGTAAAGTGCGTGCGTAAAACTCGTCTTCAAGTGCCAATAAGTGCCAAGATCATGAACAAGCTCTGGAGCTCATGTTAGGTTGTGAAAAATGTGTCCTTCAATGATTAGGCAATAATCACTTATAACCTCAGATATTTTTTTTTCATTGCATGCTTCAAAATAAAAATAAAAATTTTCGAGACATTTCAAAGACAATTTCTCTAATTTCGCGTTTTCAGCAACCGTCACAGTATTGCATTAATCGTTAATAAACGAGAACGCTGTATGCATCGCGCTTTGACAACCTACCTGCGTTTACCTGCGGTTCTTCAACTCCCCAAGCGGTGCTGCAGAAACCGTCTTCAGGGTAAGTAGCTGCGAACCAGGACGTGTGGCTTGCCCAGCAGTCTGGCCGCTACTGTGTAAACTGAGCAGGGGATGTTAGATGCTTGAGGGAGAACAAGGTTGTGATGAACATGCTGTTTGAGTACAGTGAGACGTACTGGAGAGGGAGGAGAAGGGGGGCGGTGTACCGAGCAGGTTCAGCTCTGAGGTTGTTTATCTCAGCGGCTGTGGTTGAGAAAAGCATGGCTCCCTCTATGGACTAAGGGATAGTAAAGGAGAAAATATTTGTAGATTCCTATTTTGTAAAAAACAAAACCAAAAATAACAGAGGATTGCCTCAATAAATTAGTAAGAAAAGTTATTTTTTGTGTTTTATCTGGAAGAGTGAAAAACATACAGATGTTTATTACGCACAGTGATATATTTGAAGCAGTTGTTTTTGATTTTGAATTTTTTGATGATTATGACTCAGCTCATGAAAAGCAAAAGCGATGTGTTTCAAAAATTTTAAAATATTCAATACGAGCGTTAGCATAAAGGTTTTAAAAATAGAAATGTTGTGGTTAAGGACACCCACCACAAGGATGGTAAGTTAGGAAAAGATAGTTGTGAAAGAAGAGTGTATCCAAGCAGACTCATGGAAAATTGAGTAGAAGGAAAAAGAGGAAAGTTGAAAAAATGGTGCAGAAAAAAACAGGAATGACCTTCGATATTGAGGGAATTGCAAAGTGTGTGGGTGCATCTGTGTGCCACCACACACAGATGAATTCAGAACATGGGCTACAACTTTCACATGATTTATGTTAAGCAGCTTTGCTTGAAACAACCTTAAGTGCTAAAACAAACAGGAATAAAATAGGACAAAAAAAAAAACTGGTCTAAACTCCGCTTTTTAGATTAAAATTGTTTTGAAAAATCAAGACCCCAGAGTCTGGAGGAAGAACAGTGAAGCTTCTACCTATGTCAAGTTTTCACAGTTAGTTATGATTTGGAAAGTATGTTCTTTACTGATGTTGGTTTGCTGTGTTTTATCCAGTCCAAAGTGAGCAATGGCCATGTACCAGAAAATTTTAAAGCATTTCACAGTTCCTTCTGATGACCAACTATGTGGAGATGCAGATTTTAATTTCCAAACGCATTTGGAAATTAACCAAATAACCACACCTACTCATATCAGGTTGAAATGCCATGGCGTCACTGTGATTGATTGGTCTGATCTATAAACCCTATAGAGAACCTCTGGATTATGGTAAAAAGGATGAGTGATTCAAAAATGCAGATGCTTCGAAGAAACCAGGACTTCCTTTAGTCTTCAAAATGGCCACAGGCTGAACGCACACACACCACTGATAAAGTAATTGGTGCAAAAAGAGGTCCAAACAAAGTACTGGGTGTTTTGATATTTATATTTAATATATAAATATATATTGTTGGTGTTAATATTCTAATTTTGAATAGTTGTTTGTTACAAAAACTAACTTGCAGAAATGCTTGAAATACACCACTAAATATAGAATAAATTTAACTTCTGATTTTTACTCAAAATAGAAGAGAACAGTTGATCCAACTTAAAAAAGTTGCTTTAATGGTAAGACAAAATTGAGTTAAGTTTATTCAAGGTAATTTATTAAGTTTGTGCATCTTGAAAACTTAATACATTACCCTGGATGGGTTTACATGAATTACTTGTTACAAACTGAAGCAACTTATTTAAGTTGGATTAACTAATTCTCTTTTTAAAGTGTTGAATAAATTAGGTTTTTGATTTCTATGTAGTATTCTAGTGACCGTTTAAATAATTAAAGTTGAACACGTTGTACCTCATATAAACTCTTCAGTCAGGCCATTAAAATCCAGCTCTTTTAGTTTTGTGTAAGTCGTTTGTCACCCTGTGAACTCAGTAGTGAAGCCTTTATAAATTCTGCGCTATCAGCTATGTGTGAGCAGCAGGTGGTATAATCAAATCTTGTGTCGAAGATCTCTGTCAGCAACCATTACATTAACCTCCAAACCATTTCATGGTGTTTACAAGATGCCTGCGCTTAAGGAACATCTGTTGGAATTGGCATGGCTCCTTTGGACTTCTCTCAGGGACGAAGAGACAGCGAGTGATTGCGCATTTCCGTGCGCCAGCAGCTTGCTGATTTAAGTAGATTGAAAGACACTTGGCACTTCCTCCATGCATGCTGACCTTCTGCCTTCTCAGAGGGTGTGTACAAGAAGATGGTAGGTAGATCCTGCATGAAGCTAGACCCCTTGATGCGAGAGTTTTAATTATGAACTTCAGCATTTGGGATATTTAGAAACATGTCAGTGCAAGGAAATGTGGAAACAAAACAAAAAAACTACAATGAAAGACCTTTTACTTTTGATGAACATTTATTTAACTTGGCAAGTGATTAAACATGCTACAACAAAGGGACAAACCACAGAATTAATCAAATGCATATCAAGGCAAAAATGATCCAACACTGATAAGTAGATGAGAGAACCTTCCTCCTTCTCATATTCGCTCCAGAACTATTGTAGACAGAAATTAGCCCCGACATGGGTGTTTATACATACTTGAGTGTGAGAAACTCTCCTCATGCAACTTACAGTTATTCAAATCAGTTAATCAAATTATTAAAGGTCAATCTAAATGTACAGTGAGTCATTGAGTACTGAGGTGTGGCCTAAAAGCATCCAGGTGTCTAATCCGAACAGGAGAGGAACATGATTCCTTAGATAGTAATGAGATATATTTATATTCAGGTTGGTGTGACACAAAGGTTATGACATTTCCATGTTTAAACAATAAATTTAATGCACTTTATTGAAATTTTATGTGACAAGCTAACAGAAAAGTAGTGGTTTAGACTTGAGGAGGGAAAATATTATACACCAGAGAACACAAACACAGACATAAATATATCATTCCTATAAGTTGGAAAATGTTCATAACCATTTCAGCCAGACATCAGAGGTCAGAGGTTTGACTAATGTATGCATGCACAAATATTTATTTTCAAACATGAAACACAAAGAATACCATCAAAGTTTGTTACTGTCTGTAGAAAATCTGTGAGTAAGTTTGATCAAAAGCAGCTGGAGTCATGCGACGTTTCTTTCGATGCTGAAGGCAATGCATCAGGTACTGTTGGCAGTGAAGCATCAGCCAATCAGTTCCTGATGCAGTACCATCCACATCAGAAAGCTCCTCCTTTGTGACAACGTCATAAAACTGAAACAATAAGAACAGAAATTAACACATTTGGTTCCCTCTGGAACTTTCTAACTTGCGCTGAGGACAATCAAGGCATCATTATTCTTTTGACGGTGCGATAATACAATAGCTGCTCCTGTACAGTACACATCATCATAAGGCAACATGGCAGCAGAAGCATCTGGATGGTGAATTCATGCAAATTTAAAATGGGCTTGCATTATGAGAGACCTGCAAGAGACGAGGCTGCACTTCAAAAGAGTGTCGAAAAGAAATTTCTTTTTCCAAAAAAGAGGAGAAGCGGAGAGGTGGGGGGGTGTTAAGAGGAGGAAGAGCAGACACACAGGGTGTCTATGACACACGCTTGTGTAATTGCAGTGACATCTTCATTGAGAGCCCTCCGTCTCCTTTCCTGTGCGCTCCAAAGGGCGTCGTCGATGCCGGTCGATGCGGGGGAGCAGCCGAGGCTCTGCGTTTAGCATAATCCCAGAGGCCATTGTGAGAGCAGCTAGTGAACGACTCACAGTTGCCAGCTGAGATTTCACCAAAACACAGCAGAACACGGTGGAGAACGAGATGAGACAGTGGGGTGGGGAATTTGGAGTGGGGTGCAGGGGTTGTGGTGATAAAGTAAAAAAAAAAAAATACTTGCATAATGGTAATGATTAGAAAGAATCTGAGGAGTAATATGTTGTGCATGAAAGGTTTCTCATGTATAGCATCAAAGAATGTGAAACACATTTTCCTGCAGGTGGGCTGCACCTGTTGGCCCTCATTCTGCACCATAACTCAATGTTAATCCCTTTGTTCTTCTTTTGACCAGTCATCAAATGTTTTGACTTTTAAGAATCAGAGATGAAGATGTTTTAAAAGACTCCTTTTTTAAGACAGAAAACCAAACCACTTTTTGATCACAGAATCACATATTTAGTCAGTTTAGGTAACAATGTATTTTTCTAATTTTATAAATGAACTGTAAGATAAAAAAAAATAAAAAAAACCTCTGGAAAACCGAGTGCAAGGCAAACTGCAGAATCTCTCCAGGTGATTGTGAGAACAAAATGCATAATCACAGTTGCCTGCAGAGATTACCCAGTTAGCCTTTAGCTTCCTTGCCCGGGCCCTGGCTGTCGTATAAAAGCCGTTTTGCACTGGGGGCGTCATACATTCAGCGAGTCAATCGACAGCAGATGTCTTACAACAATCAACATAAAGACAACCCTGACCCTGCTCCCCACCGTTCCCTGAAAGGTCTTACGTTACCATGGAGATTAGGCCACGGCACGTGCCTCGCATTGTCGGACCTTGTCCTCCAGGGTCAATCCGCACGCCCAGTCAGAGGTCAGATGTCACCCAGGCATCCCGCGCAGGTCACCCACTGACCAGCTTTCAGCCTCTGACCATACCAAACACTGGAATAAATTGACAGATTGAGAAGAAGACCAAATGGTTATTATTACACTTATTAATTACTCAACAAGTAAGGAGCACATTTAAATAATTACTGTGTTTCAGCCTCACTGTGTTTAGATTTTGCAGTGAAGTTGTGTGTTGAAAAATTATTCTGCACGTTACTGTATGTCTCCCTCTTGTGGTGAAGTTTAAGCTTTCACAATTAACCATTTCAACTGAACGACATGAAGTTTAAGCGACATAAAATTAAAAGTATAATACATAACCAGATCAATACAGGAACAACAATTAAAAAAACTAATTAGTTGAAGATGAATTGATTTACTAACCTTCGGACCATTTCTAGTACTCATTTATTCTATTAGTTGTTTTATAGCTGGAAGACATGTAGTCTCAAATAATACAACTCTGGCTTAAGTTTGAGTATAATTGCCCAAAAACCAATTATCTTTTTTTTCATGTTTAACCGCCATGTTTCTATATTCTTTAGGAAGTCCCTCCCTAAAAGGTGCATCCTCTGCCACTGAGCTGGAAGAATGTCGGGATATTCAGGTCATCGAGTTGCAAAAGTGTTGCTCGGGCATTGACAAAAGAAAAATCTTAAGTTTATTAAACGGAACAGGCTGACAGTCCACACTTTGTTAGGCAGTGAATGAGCAGAGTGGTTTTGACAGCCCTAACCTCTTAAGCTTCGGGTCCCACTGAGCCCGGCACAGCTAGAGCTAAATACCATCTGTCCCAACATCATGAGGGCCCCCCCGCCCCCACACACACACCCCAACCTGTCCCCCAACAGTTTAGGATAAACATCTTAGAATTGCTAACTAATAAAAAATATTCAATCATTATTGTTGTGTTTTATTTGATTTTAAAATGGCTTAAGTTTGAAAAGGCGGAACAATGTTTTTCCTTCCATGTTATTTGTGTTATTTTTTACAAATTCAGCAAATATTGTCAACAAAACATCTGTATTTATAGAAATTAGCTAAAATTGCAATTGAATTTATAATTTGAAATTGTTGTTACCAACTTTTTCGCTGTAAGATGCTTTCTCTTCCTCTCTCCTTATGCACCTGCAGCTCTGCTCAAAGGCGTTCACTGCTGTGGGGTTCAGTCTGAATAAAAGGAGCTCAACAGCCTGAGTATTCAGAAAGGAGACAGTTCAGGAAAAAAAAACCTCATCTGAATGGATAGTGATATCCCAGGAATGGAGGCTCCTCCTGTTTTCTGCCACAACCACTAGTAAGACTATACAAAGCAAGTTTTGCCTTTTAAATCCAAATCTCTGTATCTGTCGATTCTGAGTTAGTGTTTTAAGACTTACTGGTTACCACAAAGAATACTGACCAATAAACTACAAGTAAATAAGTAACTAACTATATACATGGTATTTTTTTTTTGCCTGTTGGATGTCGTTTACAGTAAAGAAGAGCAAATGTCCGTCATGGCCTGTCACCCTGTAGCGTTTGCTTCAGCACTTCATTAGAGTCCTGGACATTTGCTGTACAAGCAATTGTCCTCTGCTAATGAAAAAAAAAAAGATGACGCATTGTATCAGTTGGAAGTAAATTTATCAAAGGAGGCTGATACAATAGACAGAACAACTCAAATTATGAAACATGTCTGTAAGGAGGCCTCCTGCGGAGACATATTGTACTGTTTGTTGATGGTCCAGTGACATGTGGTGACATCCAGACAGAAAATAACAGAGAAAATGTTGCTGTACGTCCACAGTGTGAGGTTGAAAAGGTGGGTCAGGCCGTAGGAGCTGTGTGAGAGTATGTGCATGGCTTTAAAATATAAGAACACATGCTGGGAAACACACACAAGGAGCAGACCTTTGAGAGCTGCTCTGTGGCTAAAAACAATTGGGATCTGCGTGAACCGATGTGACATGTGTACTAGCCCCTGCCTTTCCGTTGGAAACTCTTCTGTAGAAATAGAAAAAAACAGGCAGGGGAAAAGGAGGGACAGATGATGACGAGATGGAGGAACAACAAAAATCTGGGGTAGAGAAACCTATTAATCTGCAGCAGTCTGAACTGAATCTGAAGGGAGTTTATATCAAAATGAACAAAATTGGGATGAGATAAAAAAAAAAAATGAGTATTCCAGAGGGGGAGAATGCATAAATTTCCTGTTATTTCTTTATCAGAAATACCAGCTTCAGAATGTTAACTAGTAATTTCCACAGAAGATCTGGGAACTAATCGGAGAATCTCTTTTCTCTGGCATAATAAATCGAGATGCACTGCGCAAGCTTTATACAGGCTTATGCTAAAGTTCCTTTTGAGAAAAATATGCTGCAGGTTCCTTGACAGGAGTATAAGTTTTGAATCCAGTAAAAAAAAAATAAGGAATAACAAGCTTATAAAATTAATGCATCAAAGCAGATCCACCTATCCTGTTTTTCATTTGTATTAAACTTAAAATAAGAGCATATTGCTTTGGTGCGCTTACCAACAAAAAAATGATAATTTTTTGCATGTTTTGAACGGGGTACACAATATAATTTTTTCAGTATATAATGATCACAAATCAGAGTTGGTCAAGGAAAAATTGGCTGATTTTGATCCTTCCTCTATAGGTTGGGACATCCAAAATTAGTTAAACATTTTTATTTACAATGTTCTCTAAATTTAGAGGATTTGATGCTGCTTTATTGGTGCAGCATTGAAAAAAAAGAAACCTTGTTGAGTGGTCTGTAGGTTCTGCAGTGTACAGTGCAGCCACCTTTCCTTGCCAGTCACAGGATATGAGTCTGGCTGCCATTTAGCCCCTGCACTGCAGTCTCACATGGAACGACCCAAAGAAAAAAAAAACAGCCTACTCACTGTCCACACCACATTTACATCTCATCTCAGTTATTGGATCCTCAATACATCTCTTCAATCTTATATCATCCCCTTGTATCCTTCAACATACAGTACACATACGCACACAACTGATGACAATTATATTTTTATATTTCCCAGAGCATCAACCACCAGAGAGATTTTCTGCTGTTTAAATGTGAATTTATGTGTCATATAAATGAGTGGAGAGTATATTTAAGACCGTCTGAGGAGTGTCCCTGTCCCACTCAGCCTGTTTGTCACCTTTTCTTGTTAAGCAGGAGCTGAACGGCCCTCGGTCCCACCAGCCTCCAGAGCCGGTCCCAGGACCCTGAGCAAAATTTGATTATGTGGTTTTTCAGCTAGCATCAATCACAAAGGTACATTTTACTTCCCCCTTTGTGTTTAACAGTTTACATATTGGACAATTAACATAACCTAGATTATAACTCATGATGCTTTTATAATAGAAGATAATCATTGACTGGCCTGTCACCTACCACATAAGAGTTGCTCTTTGTGGAAAACAAATTGATTTTCATAATAGTTTTATTTTCTTTTGCTGGTTATCTGTACTTTTTAGAAAGGTGAAGCATAAAACAGCTTCTTAAATGTCAATATTTGAGCCATAATTTTAAGAATGTTAATTTAACACTGACTTTAGAGTTTCTAAAGTTATTTGGATTCTTTTATGTTTATTTTTCCAATAATCATTCTTTATCACATGAATTATTGCATTTCAACATGACTCATACTCACCTGCTCAACTAACAATGCCATACAGAGCAGCGGATTGCTTAAGTTTCTGTTGACTGGCACTTAATTACTGCTTCCATTAACTTCTGCTAGGCTATTTATATTCTTGTTATTTAGTTGTCTTTATTAATTTTATCTTGCGTGTAAAACAACTGCAATGGCTCCACCCCCGCAGCTTTTAGCTTGTCTTCTGAGGTGCCGAGAGTTAATATGTTCATCAACAAAAATATTTAAAGTCTAACTACACCAATTTTTATTTAATATTGCAAATATCAAGTGTCACAAGTTTGATTTTGCACTATTACAGGTAGAGGCCTCATTCTACTTGTAATAGTGCAAGTAGAATGAGTAAGCAAGATTTACATTTGTAAATTGTACTTGTGTAGGATGTTTTGTTTTTTTTGCTTTTACTTGTGATAATTTCTGGAACTCTTTATGACCCCCTATGGATAGGCCCTAAGCTTAGGTTGCTCATTCTTTGGGCCGGCTCTGTCAATCTCCCTTTTTTCTTTACTACGCTTGACTCCAATGACAACTGAATGATAAATCAAAAAAAAAAAAAAAAGATTTATTTTTTATCCAGTGTTTCCTAAGGAATTTTCATATTCAGATCTGCTATAGTACTTTTATATACTTAATATTGAGATTTCAGTGATAAATTTCCTTAATGTTGTGAGGCGATAAATTCTGAGTAATACTGAGCTATTCACAAAAAATAGCTCTTAGCAATGTTTTCTTTGCTAAGAAAACATTGCTAAATTCCTTACAATGTTTTCTTTTTATCTGCTTTTCCAACAAAGCAAAAACAGAAACAAGCATAAAAACATGGACAGAAAAAAATTTATAACTGGAGCTGAACAGATCATCTGATGTGACCCACAGTTTGCTATATAAAGTAAAATGGAATCACAATATTGCATGTTTAACAACAATGGATTGATGCATGTTTTAATAGAATACGTTAAACTATTTTGATCCAGAAAGAACAGCGATGCAGAAACAATTTTGAGATTAAATTTCTCTACAAAAATGATCTCGTTCAGCCGATCAAACCCTGATATTTATCAGAATCTGGCCATTATGCGCAGCTGTGACACGGCTGTGTCACTATATTAAGTTTCTAATCCTATATGTTTATGAAGAGTGTGAAGGAGGATTTTTCTATTTCCTCTGATGCCCGTTTTCATGTCAAAGTATGAAATCGTTGACATAACACTCCAATTAGGTTCATGTTTCACAGGCAGTTATTGGCTGCCTCATTGTCCACATCACAACAAGCAGTGACCTTTACAAAGAGCAATTCTAACCAGGCCCCTGTATTAGTTCAGTGAAAGCCTATCAGAAGGCAAGCTTCATTTATTCACTTGAAACAAAAACTATATTTAATCCAACACTTTTTCTGCTCTATACTGTTGGGATTGTGTTTTACATATAACAGACTTACGACATTAAAAATGAATGGAAAGCTTTACAGCATGTTTTCTCCTACACACATGCATCAGCACCAGTTATTTTTCAGGAGATAAGGGTAACGTGAACCTTTCAGCTGGTCAAACTATATTCGATAAACAAGACCTTGACCAAATGACTGATTGCTTAATCTCAACACGACAAGCAGCCCACCAGCTGCTTATCATCTGTGCTCGTCCAAACTGTTCACCACTATTGCGAAAAGCATTCATTTCAGCCCAAACTAGTTTTAAGATAGATTTAAAATAATTTTTATTCAGCCAAGATGTTTGTTTCTGGGAGGGAATCAGAAGACTTTTCTCAAAAAATAAAAATAAATAAATAAATAAGAAAAACAGCATTACTTTGGATATATATATTTCTGTTTTTATTCATTTTAATTAAGAATAGCTTGTTGAAAACTATTTAGGACCTTCTTAATAATCAGTGGGGAAAAAAAATAATGATTTCCACCAAACCCCTCACAAATAA
This sequence comes from Xiphophorus maculatus, assembly GCF_002775205.1. NCBI lineage: Eukaryota > Metazoa > Chordata > Actinopteri > Cyprinodontiformes > Poeciliidae > Xiphophorus > Xiphophorus maculatus. The sequence goes on along the minus strand of NC_036464.1, from coordinate 14,841,103 downwards.
TGAAAACCTTATCATGTTTTCGCTATTTTTGACTATTTATCTTTGGTGATGAGCTCCAAGTCTTTGAGGCTGGAAGACCTCATTGCCATCTCCCTCATCTTCAGCTCTGTTCCATAAATTCTGCGTGAGATTCAAGTCTGACTGGGAGACGGAAACATAGACAATATTTCCAGTCACTGGTTGGTAAAATTAAAATATTACTTTTAATATACTTTAATCTGCTAGCGGCATAAATAATTTTAGGCCTAATACCCCAAATTCATATTTATGCTCATAAAAAAACACAGCAGAAAACAGAACCACTCAACGCGGGGCGGTAACTAAGTCAACACACCTTGTTTGGATTCATTAAAAATATTTAGAATTTCTTGCATGCTCAAAAGTCACAACACGAGTTTAAGGGATGAAATGTATTTCCCCTAAACAAAGCAGGATGAGCGTATTGATTAGTGAATGTGTGAAATAAATAGATTGGTACATTTAAGTGAACATGGTGTTAAGCTAGCAGTAAAACTTTGGTATGTTTACTCAGTTTGCTTTCTACAATAAGAAGATATATTTCGTGGATGCTCACCCCACAAATTTGAAATTATATATCTTATCTGTATTTTAAAATTAAAATTACTACAGCTACAACTGTACAGCTCTTATGATATTAGGCATCATCAGAAAATGTTTCAAAGCACACACTTTAACATTTATTATGTATGCATATCAATATACAAAAGTCTGTTTGCATGATTTGTGGTCAAAGTTTTCCACAGAAATCCTCCCCAAATAAACACAGTGTTGCAGGCAAAGTGCTGCCTAATCCCAGATCTGGGAGAAGACTTGAGGGACCAGCAAAAAGAGCAAGGCAGCTTACATTAGTGATTGATGGTCTCTGTCTGTGCAATAGCTGACTGAGCAACATGTACACTTCTCCTATTCCCACACTTAATGGCTCACCATATTCTATATAAGGTGCTTGTCCTCAAATACATGAACCTAAATCCATGGAATGCTGTGTGCATGTTGAGGGCTGAATAGATCAGGGCTAGAGTTGACTAATTTGGCCGAGGAACGTACCATGCAGTCGCGGCATCTTGCTGTAGAGCGTGTCCTGGAGTGCTTTGTTGAATTTCCCTTTGCATCCCCTTCTTTCTCAACCATTCTCCTTATTCCGTCACTGTTAAAAGATTGAATGAAAACAAAAAAAAAAGACATCAAATATACAGCAATACTTTGTTGACCTATGTTTAAACAATACTGTAGGAGCACTTTTCTGGCAATCCTTGATCCTGTCATGTCCCTCGTCCGGTGCCAAGACGTGTCTGGTCTGGCCCTCTGCCAGGCTGGGCTGGACTGGGCTGGTCGCCACCAAGGCCCCAGCAGCCTAGCAGGCAGGACAAGCTTAATGCTGACACATCGCTAACATCAACCAGGGAGGATACCACTGGAAGATACTTAAACATCAGCACTCCACCATTTCAGAAAGGGAAGATTAGACTTTGGTCATGAAAAGGCTACATTTGAGAAACCGTCCCAATTGTGCTTAACTGTCTTTTTAGCAGAATCAGATTTAGATATGATAATAAAAAAACAAGACTGTAACAGTAGTTTGCACGAAAAAAATTGGGAAATGCAGAAAAAAGGCCACACCCCTTTACATAAGCCTGCGCTTATTCAAATCAAGGAGCTATTAGTGCTTTTGTAAGACAGACGACCAGCCAAAATAATGATATCCTTCTCAATTTGAGAAATCAGGTTAGCTTATTTACACATTATTTCACTTACAAAGAGACAAGAGAACAAAACAGATTATAACAAAGTTGGATTAGTTAAAAAAAATATGGTCATTTTTGAACTCCGTAAACAATTACTTGATTGCCAGAGTTATATTTGCTACATAGGCAACAAAGGCAAAACGTGCATACCCTGCATCACAACAAGGCTAAAGATTTGTATATATTTACAGAAATGCCCAAGAAACCATCATTGCACACAGCTGTGCTATAATCTAGGCCTTTTAAAAATACTCAAGCTGTTTTCTGGACACTTATAATAGCAACTACTTCTGTTGGTGCTTACCAAACAATGCAAATGAGCAAATGAGATTGGCAGAATGAAGCACGTTATCAATATGCACAGATATAACCAGGAGTGCCACTGATCGATGATTCAAACCTTCTCCCTACAGGCTTGTTTGTGACCTCTGACTTCTCTCCTCTCGAGGGGGTTAAACTTATTACCCTTTGACTCATGTGACCTCTAGTTTGAAAGGAGCTAGATGGAAGGATGACCACAGCTCGGGTCCTATTGGTCACTCTCTGACCACTCTGCGGCCAGGGGGGTTGACCATCCAAACCCTTGTGGGATGTGACCCTGGCCCCGCCACACGCTTTGTGGGTAATGCCATTAATAGGTCAATACTAACTGCAAAAAATTTGATTTTGAAAACAAGTGAACAGAATGTTGATATCATGTTTTTTCTAAAAGGTCTGCAAACAGCAACACACTGTTTTGTCTTTTTTGTTGTTTTTTTTTAAATGCATAATCTTTTAAAACTCCCTTAAATTTTGCTATATCAGTATTTGGATTTAAATGTGTGCAAGGTAAAAAGCTGCAAAAAATAAGCAAAATTTGTATTTTTCTAGGTATTGGCTAAATCCCATAAAATTGCCTGCAACTTGTTCAAAATTGAGCTTTTTTCACTAATCAAGACCTGAAGATTAAACTTAATTCAGAAAGTAAATGTTTTAAAGAAGATAGTCTCAGTCATAATTTGAAATGAAAGTTGTATTTCACTGTCTCTCCATCCCGAGCAGAAATGGTTGTCCTGGGTGCCTGCCAGTACACCACGTTACATACGAGACATGTGCTCTCCCTTACACACGCACAGGATTATTTACCAGTTCAGATTTTTCTCCAAAAAAAACATACAACTTAAGCAAAACAATAGACGATGTTGCTGTGCATATATTAAATGATTTTATTTCATTTACAAATTTGAATAAAAAAATATCTATCTGTCTATCTATTTGGAATCCATCACTTCTGTAGAATAAATTTAAAAAGTCTTTCTGTTAAGGTGTGTTTCTTTATTGGATTTAAATTGATTGAGAGGTTTCAATCAAACATAATAATGCATATAGATGGCGTGCATAATGCGCTTTGTTTTCGCCACCCCTAAGAGTGCCAATAAAAATGAAACTCAAGGCTAAATAGTGCAACAAGCAGTCAAAGCCCTGACCTCTATTTAAAAAAGGTGTATTAAAATGCAGCAGAAGGTAGTAAAATAAAAATATTACAGAGTTGGACCAACAGGAACCCACTTTGCTGAAGTTGTCAGACCTGCAGCTAACAGTAGAGCTTGTAAACAACTGTATGAACACACATTCAGCCTCACACTACTGCACATACAACCTCACATAAGCGGGAAAAGCTTTACTACGAGAGAAAAATCTACCATCAAAATAAAGAAGAGAAGATGCAAAAAGAAGCCAAATGTACAGTGTCCTCATTCAGAATAAAATTTTGTAAAAAGAAGCGGAAAGGAGCCAGTACCTTCTGGAGCATCCTTGCCTCAAGAGAAGGGTGGGACACCTGCAGAACCTCGCGTGGTCTATCCAGAGCTGCTCAGCGACTGCTGCCTCATGGAGCAGAGAGAGGGTGTGTGTGTGTGTGGGGGGTGTGTGTGTGTGTGTGTGTGTGTGTGTGTGTGCGTGTGTGTGTGTGTGTGTGTGTGTGAGCCACAGGGAGAGGAGGGGTGTGGGTGTGTGTGTGTGTGTCGCTGGCTGAGGGAGGGGATCCCTCCATCTCCCTCCTCCTCTTCCTCTTCCTCCTCCTCCTCGGGACTATGCCTCCTTAACTGGATGGAGGGGTAGGTGGGGCCACTGCAATAAGCATACACACACACATTTCTCTACGCTTGTTATGTCCTCGCTTCCCTCACTCTTTCCCGCTTCCACACTTCCATCTCTCAGTCTCTTCTCCAGACTTCCTCTCTCCCTCGCAGACATGCTCTTGCTCCTCTTGCCTCGTGTTTCTCCCTCAGTCTGTCCACCGGACTCTCCTACTCTCCCTCTACCTTTTCATCCCTTGCCCTCCTCTGACCCCCTCCTCGTTTGCTGGGTTATCGTAGTAACATGCTCTCAGTAATCTGGTGGGGAGATGGGGACATGTGCTGGTTTTCTTTTTGTTTATTTGGGTGGTGGGGGGGGGTCCTAGAACTCCTGGTCCGGGTTTGTGTGCGTTGTGGTTTTTGATCACACGGCGCAACAGCAGAGCTATAAGACTAAGCTGGATGGTCAGAGAGCATGGTGTGATGGAGGGATGAGGGGGAAAAAAGGAGGGGTGGTGGCACAGCCGACAGCAGCAGAAGCACGCCTCAGCATTGAGCCACTCACCCTCCTTCTCTTCATTTCATTCATTCATTCAACCACCAAACACATGTCCCATCTGATGCAGAGAGGAGCCATCCCTACATAAATCATTCTCCTATTCCACTGGCCACACATTATATTCAAAGTATTGATTTTTCCCCCCCTTCTCTGTATCTCTCCCCCCACCCTGCTGCAGCACTGATTGCAAGAAAACCCTGCACACTGATCAAAAACAGGAAGTGAACCAGCATGGCAGACACTTTGCTTTGGTGCCAATGATGAAATGCGGCACTCGCAGTGTAAAATCTTTAGGCAAAATGCACAATGAAAATATAAAAAGCTGGAGGGGAAATATCAATTTGCAACACTGTTAATTGGTTACTTAAAAAACATGGAATCAACTTAGCAAGTTTTACTTTGGCCACAGAAACAGTCCTGAACTCCTGTATTTAAATTAGACTGTTTTTTTTTTAATGAAGAGTGACCATCAAATGGGCAAAGCTGTGGTTTCCATGACAGCACAGCTGAGGACACTTTGAACCCTGACCCTGTACCTCTGCCTGGGCTGCGGAGCAGTGACCAAACCGAGGGTCCTTCAAAAAGAGGGTCAGCAGGGGTCAAATGGTAATGACCTCTCTCTAACTACACAGCACTACCATATCAGTATCCTCCAAACAGCATCTGAGGATTATTTATCCTAATCAGAGCTGAGCAGGTTTCAAGGTGTCCCTCCATCACAAGAAACAGAACCTCATGGAAGTGTCCACACCTCTCAAATTTACCCACATTTTTATCTTTATTTCATTTCATTTATTATAATTTTTTATTATTATTATTTTATACAAAAAGTCAACAAACAGAATGGCTTAACTGTAAGGTGAGAGGACAAACATACATGGTTTTTACTATTTTTGTCAAAACCAAACAAAAATCTAAAAAATAAAAGTGTGTTGTGCATTTGTGCACCAGTCAATTTGGAATATGTAATTTTAACATAAATTAAACACTGTGCAGCAATTGAGAACAGAGTAACATTTAAAAATTAAGCTCAGTGGACAAACATTTTGTGTCATTCGAGACAGAATAAAACAAGTCAAGTCAGATGGATTCAAATATTTTTATCTTGCTGTGTCTTGTACTCCAAGCAGAGGGAGAATCTAAACTGAAAGCTCTGTTCCCAAATTCATTTTGAATTCCTAGAAGAATCAATATTTAAATGCCATAAGAATGCAATGCATGATGGTTATTAATGGGTTTTCGTTTTAAGCAAACAGCATAAAAACGAGGGAACCAAGCCAAGAGAAGCTTTATAAACTGGTTACATCCAGGGAGCAAACCTCTGCATATTCAAACAGGGTCGCTTAGCTTAGCCGCAATGATGGGTGAGGCAACTGCAATCTGTAATAAAACCCAAAGTGCACGGATGTTCTGCAGCAGTGTTCAAAGTGAGGCCTGAGGGCCATTTCTGTCCCTCAGAATATTTTTGTGTGGCCTTCAAGTGCAATTCAAGAATGGTACAGATTCAACCCACCAGCACAGCAGTTCATGTAGACAGCCATTTAAAAAAATATTAAAATTTTACTAATTTGAAACCTTTCAATAAAAATGCAGACAAATTATAATCTTCTAAAATGGCAGGTATAACCCAAACTGTTGATTTTTAATTAGCCATATTTTTTTTTGCTTCCATATTGATTTTACAGTAAATGGGGCCACAGACATTTTCCTAAGCTTGGCTAAATGAGGCAAGCATTTTCAAACAAAGAGTGACTCATATCCAGTTCTTGTTGCTCAGAACACACTGAAATGTCTAGATCCAGAAAACATAAAATACCAAAGTTGAATGTTTTCCAAATCATACTGACCACTTGTAGTCACCCATCCTGCAATCCTTGGATTGTAGTTAATGTGAGCTATGTTAGTGAGGAGGATCCAACCTGGCAAACTACCGATATTCAGATGACCAATCTTCCAACTGAGTCACAGTGTTTAGGGTGATGTCCAGCGTTAGTTTTCCTTCACACAGTGTTTTGCTAATAAACCAAAAAGGTTAATTTTTGTCTCATCTAAGCAGTTCATGAATGCGCTTATGGTGTAAGATTTCCTGTTTGAGGAAAACTACCGACAGAACATCTTGTAGCTTTCTTTCAACAGCCATCTTGTTTTTTAAACCTTAGTTCAACTGGCCTGCATGGGGAGTTCATCTTGGGTTTTAAAAAAAATATTCCTGGGAGAATGGGCTTTGATCAGCCTTTCGACATCAGTTCAGCAGCAGCACATATTAACAGCTGGAGTTACATATATTAACTGAAAATGTTTTGGGAGACAGAAGCAACTTTCTGTGCATTTGCATTATGCATAGGGTTCCTGTAATGAGTCAGCAAAACATTCAAAGGGTTTGATGAAAGGCTACAAGCAGGAAATCTGAACATTCGCTGGCCGTACCACAATGAGTTGCAAGACAATATCAAGGACTGGAGTTGAAAAGTGTCTCAAGCGACAGTGGAGTTGGTGTTTTGGGAAGGATGACACTGTCTTGAGGAGGAGAAACTGGGTTGGAAGAGATTGGGTGGAGGGGGGAAGACAGATGAAGGGGTGGAGGGACTGATCAGAGGGGTGCCAGACACAAAGAGGCCACGCTATGGCCAGTGGCACGCGATGGGCAGATTAACCAGCGTTTCCTCCCCTAACCGAAGCATTAGGACACCTGACTGAGTCCCGCCAATGGCAGCCAGCCAAGGATTCGTGGGAGGGTGGGAGGGAAGACACGCTGGGGCTCGCCTTTCAGCACTCAGGCTCTGCAACAACACAAAGAAGGGTGGGGTGATATTCGCGGGGAGAAAAAAAAAACAGGGGGAGCTAGGGTTGGTGGTGGCTTGGAGTTGGGTGGATAGGGGGGCTACAAGCCTTACCCCTCACCATCTGCTGCCCGGGCTAAGTGAGGACAGGGGCAGGGCCCAAGCATGGAGCGGGGTGGAGTATGAGAGCGTGTGCACAGAAAACACACGTGTATCCGCGTGCACGCACCTGTTAGTATGTCAGTGGGTGGGTGGGTGAGTGGAACAGCAGATGGACAGGGCAAACTCCTGGCACTGTAACTACCATGTTGGCCATCCCACGTCAGCCAGCATCCCACACATATCCCCCCCCCCAAACATTCTTAACCCCTGCTTGCAAAAACACAGTGTGAGACAATTCTTTACGTTTGGCTCAGTTTGATTAAGACATCTACAATTAGAGGCATTTCGAGACGGGTGTGTGAAGCATTTAACTGGGAGGCAGGTCTCTGGGATCAAAGCCAAACAGACACAGCCCCTTTTGCCTCCACGCCACTTTGTTATTTACATTCACTTAAAATTTGCAGGTGAAATTTTAAGCTCTTATCAATGGCAGGCAAACGACTGGTGACCTAAATTACACATACTGCAACATCCTTCTACCGTCTTTATCAAATTCTCTTGTTTTGCTCAGTTCTGTCCGTTCACCTCCATCAGGGATCAGTTCATGCTGCCCCTTTTTAAAATAAAGGGGGTCAGAGCAACAGACAGTTCAGTCTCGCTTAACAGTAATCTGAAAATGCCTGTAATCCTCCATACAGAGCCCTTCTGGAGAGCGTGGTTGTAGCATCGAGAGGTGTAACCTCGTCTCAGTTTAGCAGCCATGTGTCTGACCAGGCTTGACACGCAAGCAGAGCTTTACAGCTGCCAGGCACACACTGGGACACTGGGACAGGAGGCACAGTAAAGCTTCCTCTGTCACTCCTAGGAATTAATATACCTTTTATTTTGTTACAGTGCAGAGAGAGTCCAGAGCTTACATACCCCAGTAAAATAAATAAGTTAAATCTCTTACAAGTGATTTATTCTAACAAAACTTTGGGAAAAATTTTATAAATATTCCTCAATACCAATTTTACTTAAACATCAATGAAAATACAACAGGAAATAAAAACAAAGTAATTCCCTTAAGTTATATTCATGGTCAGAAAATGTAGCACGATGGCAAGTCTTTTGCGTGAAACATGACATCATTGGTGTCAGTTGTTATTGTTGTCTACAGATTTGTGACTACACCAACGTTAGAGTAATGTTTCTATGGTCTAATTCAAAAAACATGCTTTAATGTCAATTCTTGCCAACAGGTATCAGTTTTGTAGGAACAGATGGTGCAAAAGTTCCAGCAAAGCTTTATTTAAATTCACTGGCAATAGCAGAACATGCTATCCGATGACCACAACAATCTAGCTGAAAATTACAGCGGATTTCAAAGTTTATGCACCCCTGTTAATGTCAAACTGTTGTGAAGCACTCAAGTCAGATCACAATGAATCATTTAAATTTTCTTCTGCATTTAAAGTGACATTACTGTATTGTTTTAAATTCAACTGAAAAACAAACTGATACAGAGATTTGAATAAATCTTAAAAATCAAAAAACCTGCAATTACCTGGTTGCATAAGTCCACAAAACCTTGTTATCGGCATCTTTGAATCCACTGAGTACGCGCTTGCCATCAATTAGTCTGATTCTGATGAAGCAGATTTTACTGGCATTTATTATTTGTATATTTTAGCCAGAGTTTGCTGGATATTCCTCCAAAACAGAATACAAAGCAACACATAACACTTTTCAGAGAGGCTCCCAGAAGCCTGACAGGAACACTATCAGCTGTAATAATTGTGTGTTTCACTTGTGACAATAATCTTATGGCCTCCATTTGTGTTGGCTAAGAATTAAGATAATGTAAGACATATTTTCTTCCAAAGAAAGCATCCAGGCCAGTCAAAAACATTTTAAAGCCAAGAAAGTGTTATTGGCTGATGATACACTTTGAAAAGATATGCTTGGTATAAAAACAACATTGTGCATCAAAAAACTATAGCTATGTGGTGGTATTCGCATCATGATCTTGGGCTGCTTTTGTACAGATAAAAACTATGTCTTTTGCTAAAGTAAATTAAATGGTAAATGAAAATGCTCATATATTAAATTATATGAGCACTATAAAAGTCAGTTTTGACCCCAAACTTTCACTTGTCAGCTTCAATTTTTCAGAGTTTGTGAGTCCAAGCCTACATCCAAATCATTAATAAATTGGCTGCTCAGAAAGGAAATAAAAAGCTAGAAAAGTCCAATCTAAAATCAGTTGGCTCACCTGAGGAGATCTGTGAACAAGATGTCCTCACATTCTGCTAGAACAGGAGAGCTGTTACAAGGCAGATTCAGTACGCATTGTCAAGATGGGATGCAGCGTGTAAAAAGATTTCTACTCGCTCCAATACTGAACTAAACACATCACAATCAGTAAACATCAGATTCAACATTTTGTTGTATTATTTATACTTTTCTGACTGGTTTTATTTCGAGTTTCTTCCTTTTTCTCCTTTTATTTAGTTGTTTAGTTCAGCTTTTCAGGACCCATGTATGGACATACTGAAAAAAGTATGAGCACGTAACTAATAGACCCTTTATATCAAATCCACAAATAACTAACATTATTTGTTAGTTACTAACACAACTAACAAATAGTTCCTGACTAATTAACTATTAGTTAGTTAGGAGCTAACTAACAATGCATTTAATGATTTGATATATCATATCATGATATGCAAATAACGACATGATTTGCATATCAACCAAATCATATTATGTTTTGCATTATATGATTTTGCTTTAAAAGCACAATATTTGCCATTGCTTGCTGTTTTGAAACCATTTCAAGAATGAATTTATAATACTTCAAAAAGCATATTCTAAGCCAACATCTGATAGGCACAGTTTTTCAGTAATGTTTCTGTGCATTTTTAAAACAAATATTAATTAGAAGATAGTTCTTCTAAACACTAGAGTAGCCTATGTGTCAAAAAAAGGTGCAACTATACAGTTTATATACCAATAATTACTGAAAAGGTCTACAAACATGTTCTTTTAAAAGGACTGAACATATATTGAGGTGTCCTATTTTTTTCACTTACTGTAAACCCTCATAAGCGTCCTTTAACTCAGCTGTATGAGGAATCCACCGACATATAAAATCTGGGGCTACATAACAAATTCAGAGTTCATCAAAATTTTAACATTATTGCCTAATTTTTTACTGTTTGCCTAAATGATAAACTGATTTGTCAGTAATATCTCCAGTTTCAGGTGTTTCATTTAGTTTGTAGTCCATTTTATCTTCATTCAGAGTAGACTTAACAATCAATCACAAACTAATACATAGCTGTATGTAAGACGACCTGTGGGAGGTAAAAGGTTAACAGCTTAAAATCAATTACATTTCAAGATCTATTGGTCAAGATGGTCTGTTTTCATGCTCTCTCTCCATGTGTTTTCACACAGAAAATAGTTCCATTATTAACCCTGTAAAGGTGTTTTGTTATTGGACACCTGCAAACGTATTGTGAGCAGCAGACAGCATAAAAGTGGTCATCACTGAGATCAGGCAGTGCCTAAAGAAGTAATCTTTTCTTTGAACTCTGTGTTGAGTTTATTGGAAATATATTGCTAAAAAAAAAGATTAAAGCACTGTTTTATAACCAACAATTTTCAAAGATATTTTGTGAGATTAGCCCAGAACTATTAGCACTCCTCTAACTCTTCTAAAATAGTCTCAGGCTTATCCACTAATTACTTTTACTTTACTAAAATAGTAAAGGGTAGTAACTGTCCCCAAAACCTTTTGGACCAAAAAGATCAGGATCTGAAAAGTTCTAGTTACCACTTGGTTTAACCTGCATCAGTGTATTGATTAAAATAGATCAGCTAACAGCCGAGCAACTACTCATCTATTATGTAACCATGTTCTAACACCCATCCTGTTGGTGTGAAAAAAAGACTTTACTCGTTTTTGGAAGCGTCAGAATAATTTTCTTGCATCAAGCAAACAAAGCAACTGAGATCTAATGACTGTGATCTAAGATCAATTGAACAGTTGAATTAAACTGAAGTCCTTTTAAAAGTAGAACTTACAGCTGTGTTCAGCAGGAAATGAAAGAATATTTCCAAACCCTCGAAGCTTTGGAAACAGCTGTGCAGCCTTTAGAAAACTACTCAGTACTGAGACTAAAAGAGCTCCAGTTTGCTGGGGAGCACAAAGGACCCATAGCGTTGGGAGCGTCTGATTTGGAGCTCGACAAAAAAGGTAATGCTGTCGTATGAGTCAAGATTTAACTTCTCCCACACTGATTAGAGAATCAGAGTAGAAAAAGGGAAATAAACGAAGTAATGTTTGGCATAATCACACATAAAGGTGGTTCAACAAAATAAAGAACTTCTTTCAAACTCAAAATGGGTTTTCATCAGCATTAGGATGTCATCTATACGGTGGCCTGGATTGCCAATTTAGCCAGAGATTCCACTTAATAGTTTTACTTGTTTGAGCAAGTCCCAATTTATCTCAAAACAGCAAATTCTTCAATATGTACTGATCAAAAACAGAACATAAAGTGTCGTGGCCATTTATGTAAAAGTTTTGTAGTTTATAATTTCTACCAATTTTGTTTTGTTCTTTGTGTAGTGGAAATATATTTAAGTTAATTTAGATTCAAAATTTGCAATTCATTTTTATATTTGGAATTATTTAGATTACATTGTTAATTGTTAGACCCGCCCACAAATTTGAGCGATTAAGAACACACCGGGTGCGGGGTGGATTGTTTGGTGAATGTCTGGTGTGGACGGGAGGCTTTGGTAGAATGATTTTTTTGACCACTTGAACACTGGAACAGTTGAACATTAAATCGAGACTATTTTTTTATTTCAACTAAGTTACAAGACTTTTTTATTTCAACTTTAACAATAAATGAATGAGTAAAAGTGCGTACAAAGCCCAAACCACCCGTTACCACCCACAGCCTTTATTGGAGTTTATTTTTGCTTTTTTGGAACCGAAGGCTGCGACATAAAGGATGTCGAAAACACACGATACACCCAGAGAAACAATCTGACCTTTAACTTCAGTATATTTATTCAGTGGGGGTAATAAATCCCAGCTGAGAAATGATGTACAACAATTATTGGCAACCTAACAATTCATGAAAAATAAAAATAGTAAGCATTTTTTTTTATTACCCTTCAGAGAAAAATCTGTCTCAAAATACTCTTTATTTGTAATCCATTAATTCTTGCTTCTACAAGATCTAAATATGGCACAAGCCAATTTCTCTTGCCCAGTCTTCAAATGCAAAAAAAAAAAAAAAAAACATAATTGAAATCAGGCAGATGTTGTGGTCTACTAAAGTCAGAAAATAGTTTCTTGACTTGCAGTCCTTAAAATTTTAAATAACCGAAGCGGCACGGCTGATCATGGAAATTTATCTTTATGCCCCAGAACTGTTGGAGAGATGAATGACAAAAAAAACAAGATCTGAGCAAAGGCTTTATGAGGCCCTGAGCAGAATTTCACTTGATGGCAACAAGCCAATTACAATAGACTCTGAATCAAGCAGAATTGGTGACTTTTATTTAATTTACATGGAGGCATGAGAAAACCAGTTCAGTAGCTGTGTGCATAAAACATGCCCTCATCTCACACAGAGCTAATCAAAGTTAACATTATCTTTTAAAATAATGTTAAAATAATTCTCAAGGTTTTTCATAGTAGTTATGTCCCTGGCGAAGTCATATTTTCTAGGGTTATAGGCTCCCTTTGCCCAAACTTCAGGCTGGTTTTAATATGCATAACACCTCAATCATCTAAACTTAGGTCTGCTATTCACCGGTTGAAGTTCTCATGGCAAGTTGTCTGGAAGAAAAATTAACTTTCGCAGCATTTGCACAAAATTACTAAGCAGAATTTGTGAAATACGGTGAAGTTACTTTTATTCAAAAGAAGAGCAGCGACTATTCACACTGCTGCTGCTAACAAATTATGTTGTAGTGTTTATTTAGATTTTGATAAAGATAGCAATGAAGAAACTTTTGGTAAATTCTGTGGTTTTTGATTGCTTCTTGCACAAAATACACTTTTTATTATTACACAGTAACAAGAATAAAAAGCCACCTGATCGGGAAGACCAAGTGAACTGATATTCCACCTTATTAACTGTAGTTTTAAAATAATTATCTGATGCTGCTTTAGTTTTCTGTGTCTAGAAATATTTCCAACCAAAACTGTTTTTATTGGAAGCAAAAGGAAAATGTTTGACCCTACTTTCTGTCAGCTGTCGAGCTGTGTGAAGCAAAAGGTTAAAGACGAGCACATCTTCATTACCCTGTGCTCCACACGCAAAGAAAACTTCGGTCTCTCTCTGCACTTTCTTTGGCATATTATTAAAAGGACCGTAGTTTGTCTAAAACAATATGACTATCTTTGCAGTTTGGGAAATTGCAACTTTTTAAAATCTGGATATAATTTTACCTAATCTTCAGGTTACATTTTGTCCATGCACAACTCACAATGTGCAGATGTACATTTTATTTGGCAACACATCCAACTATGTGTTGGTTTGGATGATTTACAGAAGTTTATGGCTCTTCACAAGAAGCTTGTTCTGCTTAATTACCTTCTTTCATTGTTTTTTTCCTGCTACTAAAGTCTTTCCTCATTTCCATATTTCATTATGATGAACCAGTCTGACAGTTCATCTGTCACCATTACAAAGAAAGCTTCTTTTTAAAGCTACTTGTATCTAAATGTCACAAATTTACAAGACAAAAGCAGTAAAATTTCAGGTAAAACCTAAAATTTATTGAAAACTTCTACAATACAATAAACCTTTTAATACCTAAAGTTACACACTCCAATTGAAAAATTGGTGAAGAGGCTGAAGAATTAGTGCAGGGTGTAAATATTTCAAAGTTTCTAAATAAAAATAATTGACCTTTTCAAGTTGATTGTTTTAACCAATAATATTAATGACGAAATATTTTCGTTATAAACTTTAAGTTATAAACCTATACAAGACTTGCATGTCTTTAATAAGAGAAAATCTCAATTATTTGTCTTAATGGCAGATGTAAATACTTGTTTCTCCTTTTTTACAACAAGCAATGTGCAAAGACTCAAATGAGGCAGATCGTTTCATTTAATACCATGTAGCTCATCTACGTGTTACTGTGCTCTAAATGAAAAGAAACAAAACATTTCTAATAACAAACACGTCCAATCTATAGCAAAAATATAAACCACATAACATTTTCAAAATCCCCATGTTTGTCTTAGTACAGAAAATCTTAGTGTTGAACAGACATTCCCAAAAAAGACTATATATATATATATATATATATATATATATATATATATATATATATATATATATATATAAAGCTGTAAATCATATCATTTCTGGGAGAGAATTTTTTCAGTCAAACGGTATTTGATATGTAGACCAGTCAATGTGTATTTAAGAGGTTCAAGCTAAAACAGCTGCCATATATTTTGGTCTGAATATTTAAAAGAGTAAAAAAAAAAAAGTAAAAAAAGAGAAAACAAGGGAATTATGATCCGCTAAAACGGCAACAAACAGCGACCCAAGAAATTGTGTTAAAAACAATCCTTTAAACAACAAAGGAATATAGCGCCAGTTCATAAAATCAGAACATAAAAATTATCAAGTAAAAACAAAAAATAAATGAATCAGGTAATGAAAATATAGGTATGTGTACTTGGAATAAGCTACACGTTTGCTGATCCTTAAATAGTTTTTACATCATATGCAGCCTGTGGACCGAAGTGTCTGCTTAGAAGTCTACAGTCAGTGTTTTGGCACCTATGATATCTGTGGAGTATGTGCGCTGCATATTTCAAGCAAATAAAAATAAATTTTGGATCGCTCAAGTTGTTTAGAATAACCAAAGTTAGCTTAGCTGTCTGGTAATGTGTGTTGAACAGCTTCTTCTTCCTATATGCAAGTCTATTTTTACCATTAACAAAAAAACAACAACACCGTAGCAGTTTCTTAAAAGTTTCTTCTTCCCATCAAAGAAACGTTCAATCAAAGGTACCACTGATAAATTCCTTCAGAATCAGAAACCGTGTTAAAGCTCATCCAGTCACAGAAAACATCCGTCACCGGAACCATGCACCATTCCCCCCCCCCTCAGTTTCATCAATAAAACCTTATTGAATAAATCCCCACAACATATCTGCCAACTCTAAGCTCACATACTTAGTTTTTAACACCAAACACACCCAGCTCTGTGCAAACCGCATAAAACAGATCTGTTCCTCCCTGTGTGCCTTTAAAAACCTCCCTCTGAAGCAAACAACTTCAGATTTTGCTTATTGGAGGATTGAAAGATTTTAAATACTTTTCCTGAATACAAAAGCTGCAGCTGAGCTCATAATGGAGCTCTTCTTAGTGTTTGTGTAGCTTTAACTTGTTAAAATGATAAAAGAACCAGAAGTAAATACAGAGAGAAGAGTGAAGTCAGATTTGTGGCTTGTTTAAAAAGTAAATAGTTACTGGGCTCTGAAAAATCCAACAGACAATATGGACTTCTGTTTAATTTGTTTTTCAAAGTTAAATAGTTTGCCGTCGCAAAAAGAAAATTGTGTGTTGGTGTGAGTCCTGCTGAGATGATCCACTAAAAAGCAAGTTGACAGATATGTTGGGCAGCTCCACACTGCTACAGCTGAGTGTTGCGGAGATGTTTAAACACACAACAAAAGTTTCCAGCCAGTAAGAGGCACTTTCCCCCTACAGCACGTCATTCTCCGAACTGAAGAGAGCTGCAAGGCCCAGTTGTTCAGTCTCCACTATATCCTTGTCTGGCTTCGGCTTCTTGAAGAGTGATGGAAGGTTGCGGATGTGGACCTCCTTCCTGAACTGCTGGCAGAGAGCTTTCTGTGGGGGAGAAAAAAAGTTAAAACAAGAACATTTTCATTAGATTGTTCGGCACCATTGAGCTAGGGGAACATTTTCTGCTGCTGAGAACAGAAGATTTACAGCAGAGTCAAAATCACACTGCTGATCTCCACTGTGGGGTTGGGCCTCTAATCACGTTGGAGAGGAATTTACACTGAAGATTGAAAAGTGAAGCGCTGCTCTCTAGTGCTTAAATGTGGCATTACCCCGATAGTTCCTGCAAGGAGCTTCTTGAACTGGTCTCTCCTTTTCTTCTCTCCAACCTTCTGGGCATTGGGTTCCACCAGCCTTTGATCGTAGAGGTCCAGAGCTTCAATGCTGATGTTTGGAATTTGGGTCATCACTGCCCGCAGCTCAATGTAGCGAGGCCGCTAATGCAGATGGACAGACAACAGAGAGAGAGACCTTCTCAGCAAGGAAACATTTAGAAAATGCTCAGATAACAGTAGGACTGAAATGATGGATCAGATTAATTGATTACTGAAATAACTGACAGATAATTTAGCAATCGGTTGATCATCAAGTGGAGTACACAGACCAAAAAAAGGGCAACATATTCAGAGCAGTAATTAAGCCAAAACTGTACAAAGAAGAGTATTGACATTAGGCTCACCAGGTTTTCGTAGATGAGCATTGCTAGGTTACAGAGGGGAGTGTTGCAGGCTTCATGTTGCCCGTGAACCTGCAGAGCTCTGAGAACGCTGGTGTAGAACCATGTGACCGCTTCAGTGAGGAGGTTACCTGCTACAACCTGGGTGGAAACGGTCACAGATGATTAAGGCCATTTTTATGCATATCACGTCAAAGATGGCAACTGCCAAAAAATTAACTACATTTAGAAAACGTGAAAATGAGATCATTGATTTGGGAGGATATCTGGGTCCTGGGTGTCATCAAGAGGAGTCTGGCTGAAGCAACAGTTATGAATGAGGTGTGGCTCATGTACACCAACAAGGAGTTATTATCAGATTCCTGGATCAAACAGGAAGTCCTGCAGCTTAATTTAATATAATAGTTTTGGCACTGTTGCTATGGGCTTCACCCCATATCACTGCTCTGGCTGCATCCAACAGGATTTCTTTTAATCACCAAAGAACAACCTTTGAACTTCACTCAAATAAATATAATGCAGTGTCTTAGTCAAGCCTCCTGTATATAAAAATCCGTTTTTGCTGGAGTCCCAACATATATGGCTCCCAACTGGAGAATAGTACGCACACCTCCAAATTGTGCAAAGGCTTTTTAGCTTAGACAAATTGCACGTTGTTCAGGCTGCAACTCAAATGAAACATTTATCTCCCATGAAGTCATATTGTAGTTAACAACTTTTGTTTTGGGGGGGAGGGAGGGTAGTTTCTTTATATATATAATTTTATATATATATATATATATATATATATATATATATATATATATATATATATATATATATATATATAATACTTTTATAATTGTACAATAATCACAGTGCAATTTATGAAGGAATAAACATAAACGAAACCCTCAGGCTTGAGATTCTCTTTAAGATTAGCTCAGAGAGATCACCATATAACAGATTGCAAATTTTCTGATGATTGCTTCTGACTGCATGTACAGAATGCAGTGCTAGCTTAAATTTATTGGGCTGAATAGCATATTCAAAAAGTAGCGTCAACTGCATCCCATTGTGCTGATAAACTGATGAAAAACCATGTGGTGTTTACTTCTCCGAAAACAAGACAGACTGATTTTGGCGGTGCAGAAACCTCTCATATTTATATGGAAGGTACACAGACTCTAAACTCTCTTTTTTATTATTCTCCTCTGTTTTACCAGTTGTTACTGCATTACTGTGTACTAACTAGATTACAGGGTGGAGAGGTAACTAAGCCCTGTCATGTGTATTGGACAAACAACACAGTTGCAGGACGGCATCAAGGACTGGAGTTAAAGGCCCCAGTCCTTAACTCTGGTGTGAAGAATGGCTGCACTTTACTTTTTAAAAAGCTAAGTAAAAGTAACAGAAACATAAATGCATCCAAAACTGCTCCTATTGACAAATAAGAACATTGCAACTGAATAATGCAGTCATTAAAAAAACAACAACAAAAAAAACACATTTACGCCACATAAATGCTTTGTGCCAAAATAGACTGAAGCTCTGTATAGTCTTGGCTTTTCCTTAAGTTGTTTAAAGACTACTTAGTTTTTGGACTTTTGTGTATTGAAAATGCAGAATATGATTTTTGAAAATTACATTTTTTAACACGTGGACCATGAGCTGTAACAAGTAGTTTCAGTTGAAGACAAAATATATTACAATAAAACCCTAAAAAGAAAAAAAAAGAAAGACTGCTGCAGTCTGGACGCTACCTGCCGCAGGAGGTTCCAGCAGACCATGGACGCCGTTCGGTGGCAGTTTGTGGTGTCCTTCCAGGACAGTGAGGTGAACGAGAGGGTCAACAATGACATATACACATTCTGGGAAAGAGAGAGAGAAAAAAAAGCAAAACATTAAGTTTAGGCGCGCTATTTAAATGTGAACATGGTTTATATTTTTTTTAATCTGAAACTGACCTCGTGTTTCATCAAGCATTTTCCAAGCTCACTCAGCTCTTCAGTGGGTTGAGGGGAAGACGCTACCTGCGCCAACTCCATCACCACATCTTCCTCTGCGAGAGCACATTTTTAGCAAAACAAGCATATTTTTTTTCTCACTCGAGATAAGAAAAGTATAACTCCACTCTTACCATCGAGTTCCTCTTTATTTGCTGCTTGTTCGGGCACTTTTCTGGAAATACAGCTTACATCTAAAAGAGAGAGGAAAGAAGATGGGTGTTATGAAGCCATCAGAACTCACATTTCACTTGGTTGGAGAAAACGCTGATCAGGCAATTCTTATCTTCCAGTTAGGAAACCAGCTAACTGATATACTCTGGTGTCTTCTGACCGATCAAAACATCTGCACAGCATCAAGTCCGCAGCATCACACGACATTAGATGCGACTCAACCGGAAATAAAACACCACCTGGTTTGTGACGCGTGTCTTAAAATGTGCCAAGAATGTTGCAAAGAAGTTTATGTCATCACTTCATGTAAAAAGAAACTCTATAGAAGTGATCCTTATATTCATGATTGTGCTCTTTAAACAAAAAAAAGAGAATAATGATTTTTCTTTATGTAAAACACGAGCAAAAGCAACGATTTGTGGGACTTACTGAGCAGATCCAGAACCTCCCTGGTGAGCAGGCGAACCAGCTGCTCCTCCAACATCTCCTGAGTCACAGCGCAGTCCTCGTAGACCACCTGCTCCTCCTCATCCTCGTCACTGAGAGCACAGAGAGGTCAATTTGAAAATTAAAACACCAATCCTACATATTTAGAGCCTAAATGAGGACTTTGCTGAAATTAATTTCTACCATATTTACAAGTTTCAGAAAATAACCTGCTGCTCCTAATTTAAACAAACATCTGCTGCAACAGTGTGAATAACGGCTGCCATCTCGTCATTTTACAACAACTTACTTGACAGATGTCCTCTGGTTGATGAGCTGCCACTTTATGTTTAGTCTCTGCGGTATAAAGCAGAAGCATCATCAGGACACTTTGCTGTGATAATATTTAAAGCTAAATTTTATGCCAAATTAGACAAAAAAAATCAGGGTTCTGACCTGCAGCATGTAGGTGAACAAAGGCCCCAGCAGAGGGCGCAGCAGACTGTCATGATACTCTGGAGGACACGAGATCACTAGCTGCTTCAAAAACAACCGTATACTCGAGTCAAGGCAAATCAGTGTTCACACAAAATAAGAGCTTTGTTTTGTGTATAAATAAAACAAGGCACATCCTGACAAATTTAACAAATGACGAAGGATATGAATCATTGAGCGGAGTCTGTGGTCAGGCACGTGGTCGAGGGAAGTAAAGGCAGAGCCAATGATTCCTTCAGCCAGACTCTCCACGGTGTAGAAGTCCTGCAGCAGAGCCAGACCTGCGTTACCCAGGATATGGAAGCTGCAGGGAGACAGGAGGTAGAATGCATCAGGATGAGATGGCATCAAGACAAAATATAAAACTGTGTAACAGTTTATATAACAAACCATACCAGTTTTCAAATAACGAGTTAAAGAATCCCTGCATGCGATCCAAGAGGCTTTTATGCACTGGAGCATCATAAATATCCAGAGGAGGCTGTGGGAGACCTGAAAACATTCATTCAGGAAGCTTAATATTTTTAAATGAGTCTTCACTGAGGGCATACAAACACAATTAACACATGGAGGCTGCTCTTCTTACCAAGAATTACGAGTTTATCTCCATCCATCACATCATAAGCTCTGCAGAAAGTCTCACTAAGACGAACTACATTCTCTGGCATGAACAAGCTGTTCTGAGTCCTGCGAAAAAATTAAATAAACAAGCTTTACAATAAAATGTATTATGAGGACATTATTGACATATGTTACTGACAATCACACATTGGTCATGTAATTTCCAAAATATTTTTCTTCTTTTTAATATCAATTTTGTAAGTGAGAAAACTTAAGAATATCATAAACTCCATCCCTCCAACATATTTGGTTAATCAAAAACCCAGAGTGCTGTTAAAGTTATTTACACATTGGCATGCACACCTTATTAGAGCCAGCAGGTTGGGCAGGAAGGCCAGAAACTGAGCTGCACAAGGGTTTCTGTAGATGGGGGCTCCAGCAGGATTGCAGCCCACCACAAATCCACCGGCTCTCGCTTCTTCCAGGTCTGCAGGCCATCGCGCACGCTTCACCACCGCAAGCATTGCATACAAACAGAAGCTCAACTGCGAGGAAACACAAGCAAGTGATCAATAAGAATCAAAAACAAAACAACCATCCTTCTAGGCATAAACGACGTTGGGCAGAGCTGTGTATTTTTTTTTTTTTAACTCCACTTACTTGACCCCTGTTAGGTCCAGCTGTATCTCTCTCTTCTCTTTGCTCTGTGATCACTTCATCCGCACCAACAAACGACAGGAACTTGACAGGATCCCAAAGTACGCTGAAACAAACGTCAAAGTCAAACATGTTTCAATAAGTCTAAAAAAAATCAAATAAAATCATGCAGAATTTTACATAAAAAAAAAAAAGTCACAGCAACCTTGTCATCTCCTCAGAGGTCCACTGAGTGATTATTGGGGCCATTAGTTCATCTAGAAAAGCCTTTTGCTTTTCAAAGTCTTTAAACTGGTTACTGATGAGCACCAGAGCTTCCATCTGGGAGCATTTCTCCAAGAAAGTCAGCAAGGCTTCATTTGCAAACAACTCTTTCATGTGGTTGTAAAACATGTCAAAGCAAGGCTGCGGAAGAAAAAAAAGGTAACTGCACAAGTTAAAAACGGTGACTCAGGTTGATTTTTGTTAAAAACTGGGATAAAAACATAAATTACAAGGATAAACTGTGGGTAATCCCGGCAAATTTTGATGATAGCCGAGCACGCGTGTCTCCGAACATTCTTCACAGCTCGACTCCGGGGTGCCTGAAAACAAGGGTTGGAATGTTTTATTTACAATTCAGATAAGAGAGATTGTGAAAAATTAGTCTGCTAGTGAAAACAACTTACCTTGTTTTCCAAATCAATGTGAAACGTGACGGCTTTGAATAGCTGTGGAGCCAAAACACAGACAGAAAGAGGTAATCAGTAAGAACAAAGAGACGTGGCTTGAGAATTGCAAAATTAGCTGTAAGTGTAGATGAAGGTACATATATAGAGATGTTTATATGTAAAATTCTGAAAAAAATCCTTTAAAGGAAATCAAAATGTTCAAAGGGACAAAGTGTCTTCTTCTCATTTTTGGATCAAATAGACCAATTTTCAATCGAACCTTGTAGAGGACCTGTGGCACAAACTGTGGCCTGTGGGTGACGAAGGGAAAGAGGGCAGAAATGTTGCTCAGCACACAGGACAGGATGAGTGGTTCTCTGGTTTCGTAGTTCAGCACGCCCTGCAGGAGCTCCATGCTCTGATCTATCGGCAACTTCTGCGCATGTCGAAGAAGAAAGGTGAGAATACATCACATTTGCCCTTTTGATACTACCAAGTCATTTTTTTTCTGTACTGTGATAAACATTTAGTCACCTCCTCATCCAAGCTTTTGAAGATCTGATGCATCACACACTCCATGAAGACAGTCAGCGCATCCCACTGAAGGACGGATGGAGACATCAAGGAACACAGACCCTCTGCAGTCTTCGCTGGAGAGAAAAGCAAGTTTTCAGAGTAGAAGAGTTAGCTACTAGTGGAAAGAAAATAAGGACACTGATTTGTAATTTGACTTCAAAGGAGACTTTATGAAGGCTACAAGTATAAAAACAACATGTTGCATTAGCTGTGGTGCTATAGAGTCAAAGTTTTTCTGAGCAAAAAGGAAACAGTCAAACCCTTACATGTCGTTTCTCCAGGATCAACTGGACTGGCGACCTGGAACCGAAGCCATTCTGCTGCGGTGTGGAAAGCTTCTACTGGAACGATACGACTTAGTGTCCTCAAAACGTCCCCGTGCTGCGACCGATAAGCTTTAAGACAAATCAAAGGAATAAACACCATAAAAACCAACAATGAAACCAAGGAGCCTACAAGAGAATGAGCTGATAAAACCTACTGGAAAAGAAAGAGTTGAAGTCCTCGTCACTGTCGAAGTCCATTCGTGAGTACACACAACTAGGGCTGTCTTGTCTAGAAGGAAAGCCAGTCTGGAAGACGACAAATAAAACTTTATAAAATGCTGTGAAAAAGTATTTTCATCCTTTCAACTTTAACACATATCTCACAATACAACCACTGTGCAGTTTGTTTTCTCCATCAACCCTGTGGATGATCATATAAGAAAGGAGACTCTCACCCTAACAAGGTTGGTTGTCGATACTTTGAGGTATTTGAGGGCCATCTCCACAACTACAGGGACTTTTGATAGATTCTCGTGTCTGAACAAACTGGCCCATGTTGACACAGTGCAAGATTTTAAAAACTGCAGAATATAAAAGGAGAGGGAAAAAAACACACATCAGCTAATAAGTACAGCTCAAGCACAAAGTTTTAAAGAAAATTGAAGCAACATCCAAGTATTAGCCCGCCGATAATTAGCAGTAACTAACCTGACTGGAATGTGTAGTAAAGGCTAATAAGGCTTCGGTGTACTTGCTGAGATTTGGAGGAACTTCAACCTCTGAACATGAACCCTGTGGGGGGACATCATTTCAGAGTCCATTGTGATCAAAGCGCACGTTAAACAGAGAGAACACGCTCGTACAAGTGTGACCACACTGGGAAAAACTCACCACTAACGAGCAGAGCTGGAATCCTAGAGCGCATAGGACCTGACAGAGCCGCTTCAGGAAAACGTAGCGCCGCTCCACCACCTCCACTTCTCTGAAAACACAATAAGCACCATGAAGCACACAGTAACTTGATGTTAAGAGTAAATAAAAACATCCAATTCATTTTTTTTTACAAGGATAGACATGTGACAGAACTCACTGTGGTTTGGAGGAATTTGGACATATCGCTAAACCATCTGCGGATCTGGACACAGATACAGAATATTAAATATATATTATAAAACGACGCCTTCAGAATAATCAGAAGAACAGAGCAGCAGGTTCAGCAGCAGGTTCACTCACTGGGCTGCAGACAGGATATACTGGATGGCCACATCATTAAACAGCAGCATGAAGGGTTTCCTCTCCTCCAGTTTGCCCTGCAGGAGAACACCATACGAACTATAAATATGTTCCATTTATTATCCTGATGCAAGTTATGATACAAATATCTTTTCAGTTTATTGAACAAGAGTAAGAGTTCAGCAACACAGAACAAATTAAATCTGGTCCTTTAAATAATTTCCTATGAAAAACCCTCAATCCTAATTAGAAGACCAACTCCATTTGTGCGCTGTGTTTTGTCAGTAATAAAACAGGTCAGGAGTTAAGTATGAAACAATAATGGTGCTTAACACAGCATCAACCTAAACAGATAGGACCAAGTACTCAAGCTGCAAAACGTCTAACAGGTCATAAGTCTGAACTACAACATTCGCTTTAACACCGGCTCGCATAAAAGTCTGGAGAAAGTGGGTTTCTAATCATCTAGAGAAATTCAGCATCTTGTGTTTTTATTTACCAGCTGTGTCTGAAGTGTTCTTCTTCATGTATTTCCTTACACTATAACTGGCTGTAGGAAAATACAGCAAAATCTTCCAGGGAAGTGTTTTTGGACCTGGGGCTTCACAGCCAAAAGAGAACAAGCAAACTCAGAAGACAAAGGAAAGAACTGGAGCTTCCTGCTCAGCTTTTATTGTGGAAGCTTAATCCAGACTAACTAAAAGTACAGATCTATTTGACATTCTGCTAAACTGAGACTAATGTTAGTGTAGTTCAATAAAGCGCTCATAATTAGTGATTGCTTAATAAAACCAAAGCATGCAAAGCTTCTCCGCTACTTCCATCTCTTTCACCGGTTTGTCAATCCAGTGCATGGCACTGGATTTGTTAAGTCATTATTTGATGACATAACAAAAAGGTCCCACATATTACCAACATTATTATTGTCTAATATTCCTTTTAAAAAGGTGCACTGTGACGTTTTCCTCTAATTGTACCAGAAGCTGTACGGACAAGTAATAAAAAGGAATGAAATATTACTGACTGAATGTTTTTATTTTAGCAGCCTGATAAACTTATTGTTGGTCTCCATCTCTAATTAGGCATTAATTGTTTGCAGACATATCTGTGTTGGAAAATCCTGAATAGATGTTAAAAAGTCTGAAAAATTTCTCACTCCTAAAGTAATAACTTCTTTAAAATAAATAGGACATTCCTCCACTTGGATGTTCTGTTATTAGATTTCAGAGAATCTGTCAAGGCTAATGCTTTTGTTCATCATTTACAAGTTAGCTAACTGCAACCATTACTCAAATTATTTAATATTAATAGACCATGGCTAAACAAATGCTGGCCTGTGAATAATTACGCAATATATATATTTTTTCAAACCTTAAATTTATTATGTAGAACCAGCTGGTTTCAGAAATGAAATCAGGAAAAACTAAATGTTTTTCTGAGTAACAATGATCTTAAATTGTTATCAAACACTATAAGGCTGTTGGCCAGAATTACTATAAAAACACTGATGATCTCTGATCAAACCATAAAATTTAAACATACAGAAAACTATAAAGGATGACTAATAAAGCGGATGAATCTTCATGCAGTTTTCCCGCAACTCACCTTCCGGCTTAAAGCAATAAGCAGGCACTCTGAGGCCTCCAGCTGCAGCTCGGGTTCACTCAGCAACAGACACAGCATCTCCAGCAGCTGACAGTTCCTGGAAGTGATGTGCACCAGTGTCACCCAATCTATGTAGCCTGCGAGCGTATTCAGCGTGGCCACGGCCACTCGACAGTGAGCTTTGGCCTGTGTGCAGGTAAAATGTTAAAATAGACAAATGAGTACATTGCGAGGTGTGAAATGAACCAAATTGTAATGCGTAAAATGAGGGTTTTTGTAAATACCTTCAGTACAAGGCCTGGTTCCTCCTTCTGGAAAAACAAAACAAAACTGCTAAGACTGCTACTTTTTGGAGACCTAAAACAATCTAGCTAAGGTTTCACTAACCGATTTGCGGTAGTCCTCAACATTGATATGCAGAATGGCCAACAAAAAACTGAAGATGTTGTCCATATCCTGGGTGAGTGTCTGTTGGATGTCTCTACGCCGCTGAGCGGGTAACGTCTGGAAGGTGATCACGTCCTCTGCCAGCCTCAAGAGGATCAGCATGACCAGCTCGGTCTGTGCCTCCTACCACAAACATCCATTTTACTTCATTTAGCATAAAGAAATTATTAATTTTCTAAAAAAATGAAAAAAGCGATTATTTATCATAAATTTTACTTTAGGAACCCTGGAAACTTCATGAACAGAAATTAAAAAGATGAACACAGTCATAACCACAAACATCAATGTATTTTAATTGAATTTTATAAGGTAGACTAAAACAAAGTAGTGCACAGCCGCAAAGTGAGAGCAAATATATGCATAACAGGATGTTGTACAGTTTTCTTTCAACAGTGGAGTTTTTCCTATATTACATGGACCAGATTTGTGATAACTAACCTCTTAGCTCATGGCAGATTCTCATGTCTGGGTATGCTTTCAATTGTGCCGCACTTGTTGTATTCTCAGGTGATGGAAATGAAGCAGTACTCTGTGACATGTTTAAAGCTGGTATACTAGCTGCTATATTGTTTTATAACACAACCCTGCTTTAAAATTCATTCGTGACCCATCTGCTGCGTTCCATTGTCTTTATGATACTGTTTGCTCACTAATGTCCTTTACCAAAGCTCTGAAGTCTTCTCAGAACAGCAGTCTTTATGATGGTGTCAGATTAAAAATTAATAAATACAAATGCATGCAACACTTTTCAGATTTTTATCTGTAACAAAAAAAAAAAGAAAGTAGGATTCTTTCTTTTCACTTCACAGTTACGGCCTACTAGGTATTGGTGAATAAAGTAAAATGTGTGGTTTAAACATGGCCATAACTTCAGTGAAAATTGTTGAGCTCACTTTATTTGCCAAACAAATAAAGTGAGCTCATGTTTGGGTAGTGAAGCAGGGTGAGTATCACTAATCATCCACTGAAAAATATTTGCTTGCAAACCATTACGTAACCCTATTCAAACTAAAATGACACTGGATAAGGAAGCATGTTACACTTACTGCATTGTTTATGCCACTCACCCCTTGGCTAGAGAGAGACTCCATCTCTTTCAGCATGTCTGGCCAATGTTGAGGCCATTCTCTTTTAATCATTTCCACCACAATCCGAGATAGGGCATCTTTGACGTGGCTCTCTTCCTCCAGGATAGAATGGGTGCCCTAATGAAACACAGTGATAGCTGTCAAACACAAGTTCGGTGGTGTTTATCTGATCTAAGTGAGATGGTTATTTCACTATCCTTTTACTGTCACACCTACAGTTGTTAGCAGCTGCATGGCACACTCTTTCAGCTGGACCTTTTCTTGCTGCTGCATGTTGTTCCATCGAAACCTGGGAGAACAAAATTGATCATCACACCATACTGCTTTTTATCATATTAGGATTTAAAATATCACGTAATAGACTTACTTGATGACCTGCTCCAGTATTTGTAAGCCAAAGTGTCTCACTACAGCCGGCTGACTTTTGTCTGCTAGGTGTAGGCCACATGGGACACAAAGGGTGCTCGTCTCTTTAAATTCTTCACAAAACTGTTGAGAGGAATAACTGGTTACTTTACAGCGAATTTATACCAACTAAATGTTAAAGTGCACTTGAAATTACACTTGAATGAACTTGCAGCCAGGTACACGTGTTAGGCATAAAATCAACAGCTTGCTCTAAGCGAATAAAAGAATCCCGAGCCGTTTAAGAAATAGATGACCTGTGGACAAAATGTGGAGAGTTGATTTGATTAAATTAAGTTTTCGTTTCCTTGTTCCAAGGTCTAATTTGTTATTCGTGTGAATGAGTGAACATGAGTCAACTATTCATTTATTCATACTAGGCTAGCTTCCCCAACATTTTAACTTTTTAACATCTAATTCGGGACGACTGAAAAGACGTTTCCAAGTAACTGTTACAAAGACACTACTGAACAATAGAAGCAGTTTATTTATAGTTTACAGTCACATCATTATAATCTCCCGATCGTCACAATAAATGACAAGGTAAGCTAACTAGCTAGCAATCGGTAACAGTGCTACCTTCAGGGCCTCCAGACGGTAAATCTGGCTGGTTTCTGCGTCCATTATCACCATCACGGCTTTTATAAGCTGATCACACATGGCAGCCACCTGCTCAGCCATGACTTCAGGTAGCGTCTGTCACACCGTTAAGACGAAAGCAAGCAACTCCCTTATGCAAAGCGCCGCTCTACAGTGGGTAACGTGCAGACAGGGAAACACCGACGTCGGCCAACGTGCGCGAAGAGCGAAGCTGGGATAAGTTAGAGCCCCTTGGCTTGCCGTTAAAGCTGAATTCTGGGCGTTGTAGTCCTCTTTCCTTCTTTATTTCGTTTTTTTATCTTTCTTTCTCTCTTTCTTTCCTTATATTTATGATTTCCATATTTAGCTGTTAAATTATGCGTTTGATCATTTTGTTTAGATTTAAGAAATAAGATTTTTTTAATATATGTATTATTTTATTTGAATGTATTATTTTGTTTAGTTTTATTGAAACTGTCTTTATTTTTATCTACTGACATATTTCTTTGATGTTGCCCCTTTTGAGCCTTAATGGAACATAATTTTTCAATTATATTTTGTTTCCTTGTTATTATTATTAGAGTTGTTGTTGTTGTCATTGCTAGTAGTACCTTAATCAAATTTATGTATTTTTATCAATTGATATATTTAATAGTTTAACTTCTTAATTTATTTCCATTTTTAATCAGATACAATTTTTAAGTACATTTTTATCATCCATTTGTGGAATTATGTATTTCTACTAAAGATAGTGTCAGTGGGGATAGTTTGAAGATTAATCAGTCAATGCTCAATATGATAAGCCATAGACAATTCAAATATTTCACGGTGAACTGGTGGATTTTTACTTTTTTTTCTTAGAATTTCATACAGGATCAATACAAGTTTTAATAGATAATTTTTTCATTTACTGATTTAATTCTGAGCAGTAACAAGTATTCTATTTAATATGATCCATACAATGTGACAAATTAACGTGATTAAATAATTAGATTTTAACGTACATATTTCTAGTTTTAGTTAAATCATCTAGCAAAGACTTACTTAATGCATTTTAGCAGTTTTGACTCTCTATAGCCTTCAACATCAGACAATGTTTTTGCATGCCAGGCTCCCACACGCTTCAATTTTACATTCTATAGTCGTCACTTCAAGAGAGCAAAACCTTTCGCTATTTTCCCATTCAATTCATAAATCATTTAATGGTCCAATACAAGTTTAACCTCCTGCCAGCATCCTGTGGTTTTCCCACACACACGTCTGACCAGAAGCAAACTCTTCTGTCCCACATAAAAGTGGGAGTGTCTTCAGCTCCAGAGAAAGGGGGCGGAGTCTGAATTCCAAAGTGGAATGAACTTCCTGTGGCTACGTCACTTTGGGATCGGCTGCGAGCTGTTGAGCAACGCAGACAACCAGCGGAGTTTCGGGTTTGTTACGTTTGCATCTAGCAGTAAGTAAGACATTTAGAATTATTATTTTGTTCCAACATATTTTCCGCTCTTTGTTTGTGTTCTGTTCTTTATGCTCTATATATATCTTTTGGGGGGTATTTTGTAGCAGTTACAAGCTGTTTCAAAGTTCTACAGCGATGCTCGCTTAACAACGGAAACTTTTGTCCCGAAGGCCGTGTTATGTGTAGCAACAAGTCCACGACGCTGGATTCCATTAACATTACTCTACTTCATATTTACATATGTTAGTAAAAAAATAATTAAAAAAAACCAAACAAGCAACAACAAAAAAACAGTATCCTCTTTCTTTTTTTCAGCGGAGGTGAGGAGCTTCGAGCTAGAGAAAGTAGCCTTGCCTGTTGTCAGGTTTAGGCTGCGGGATTAAAGAGCTCTCCAGTCTCAACGCTTTCGTCGAAACTGCCTGTGGGGATTCATGCTGGATTGGTTAGCTAAATGCGGTACGAAGCTAAAATGATGCCGGTAAGATTGGATTTATTTACACAAGTTTTAACGCTGTGCTGTAACATATCGTGTCTGTTTTCCTACAGTAGGATCGTCATGTTCTTACGTTGTGAATCAGCAGGGTATTTAAATTCACGTAGTAAACTGATGGTGTAGCTTCTTCATAAGCTTTTGTTAAGTATTTTTGCGGTCAGCGGTGCTTGTGAGTGTGCTAGAGGACGTAACTTGCTTCCTAGGATATGTAGTGTACAAACCCACATCAGTCTATTCCCTTAGGACCCATACTTGTGAAGAGTGATCATCTGAAGAGCCTAACTACAGAAGCTTTAGCATTTGCATTGTCAGTATTTGGATATTAATTCTTCTTTGAGCATATACTAGAGCAGGGGGCATATGCCAAGTGGTGTTGGCAAAGGCTAAGCTTAGCTCTGGACTCTTGCCGTGTCATCACTATCATCATGTTCATCATCAGTGGTCCATTGCTTTTGCTGCAGTGCAATATAATTTTTCAGCACCTCCTTGAAGCATGTAGAAAGAGAAGTGGACAGCTATGTAGGAAAAATTGTATTGAAATTTCAAGCTGATAAATAATGATGGGCATATTTTTATAGGGTGCTAAATGTCAGAACAAATGATTTTTAAAAATATATTTTAGAATGTAGCATAAAAATGTTACATTTAATTCAGAAATTAGGGCAGAAATTGATCGATGTTTCCTAGTTTATGCTGAAACCTGTAAAAATGTTGCTCCAAAATCACAGGAAATTGTTTATGAAAATAAGTTTTAGATGCTTGTATGAAATGTTCAACAAATCAAATTTGAGTGTTGAACCTTTATAGTGTTTACAATAAATGTCTGTTTTTGGGGTTGAGTGACAGAATATTTTTGTCACAAGGACATTATGCACACACAATTTGTCAACATAAACATCAGTTAAGTACTTGCAGGCCACTACCAGAGATCTATCCTGCTAACAGCCATCACTATCTACTCTTACTCTGAAGAATTTGAATTAATGAGTTACAGCAACATTTAATTTCCTTTTGGGGTTAATAAAGTTTTGAATTTGAATTAAACTAAACATTTTTTTAATTATTTATTTTGAGTGTATACAGATACTTAAACATTAAATAGGCCATTGTTAGGTTGATATAAAACAGTATTTGTTTTCGGGTAACTAAAACCCAATTTTGTTATGCCAACAGGAATGGGGAGGAAAAAGTATTTAGAAGAGTCAGTGCAGTCAATTGAAAAATCACCATCACATAATTGGAGCAAATGCTGCAGCCTTGCTGATAGTTGAAGTTGCATTTACCTTTATTCACCTATTGTCATAAATGCTAGAAAACACATCATGTGTTGATATATTGCCAATATATTTGTCATCTCAAAGCATTTTACAAGTCAGACAGGACATATTTATGTTGAATATATAATAATTTAGTTGAATACATCCTACCATATAAACAAATTTAAATTGCACACATCCCAGTTCCAAGAAGTCCATCTAAATGTATTGAATAATCATTAACTGTAGAGTAATCCCTCATCTCGAGTGAACATGAGGAATGTGTTAATAGACAACATTGCCAGAAGTTGCCTGACGTTGGCGTCTGGCAACCTCTGACATTGTGTTGTAATAACGTTACTACTATGATTATTTTCTTATCAAAACAGCCTTTGAGTTATTTTTAATTAATTGTCTGGCTGCTTAATTTATATCACAGAAGGAACATTTTTTCACTCTGGCTGTCTGATTTTAAAGTAAAGCCAGAAGATTTCAGCTTGCAATAAGCTGTATTAATTGTTTTTTTTCTTAATCTCTTTTTTATTAATTAAAGTTTGCTTTACATTGAATGAGGCTTACTGCTGAGTAACATGTTGTACAAGACAGAGTGATGTTGATTGTATAAACTCATCATAACAGATCTTACGTAAGCTCTTATCTTGATTAGCGTATCCTTCTTGGCAACTGAGTTGAATTTGAATAACACCTGTCATGTTAACGATCTCAGCTTGTTAAGGGCAGGAGGTCCACATTGTTTCTATCGACAGGCTTCTCTTTTCTCCCCCCAATAGTATGGATGGATGCTGCAAGTGTTTTGATGAGATACGGTTTCCTGTGTTTGATTAAAAGAGAAATGGCCTGTGTTCACTCTTTTCTGATGGGAGGTATTGTTTTTTTTTTTTTTTAAATTACAGCACCAACCAGTGACCCAGGTTGTAGAGGCCGGGGCTTGGGGAGGAGTGAGAATGCAGTGGCATAATTGCTGGTTGTGATTTAAATGGGGGTAGGGGGTGGGACTGTTTCCGGAATACAATAAAGCAAAGGAGCTCTTTAACACTGTGTGGTGGAAACCACATTGTTTGTGCCCCTGTGCCATGGCAGCACTCCGATAAGGGACACTCGCCCCCTTTATTGAACCATAGCATCGTGTAACTCATTTACATCCGAGTTGCGGTTATCTCTGCTTAAACAGCTTTGTTGAGCTTCTATTTGTTACTCTTACATTTAGGCTTGAATTTATTCTTGTTTATTGACTAATCATTTTTGTCAAGATAATTTAAAGGAACAATTGTTGGAGAACAAATTTAAAGAACATAATGTGCTATGGAAAATACTTGGTTTGTTTTACAAATGCAAAAAATCCTGTCGGTTTCCTATTTCTCTCCCATGACAAAAGTGCTTTGTGAGTAGATTTTTAAGTTGATAGTTGATATGTTTGTGTACATATTTTGGCTATCATTATTCCATCACACATTTTTACCATTTCTCAGTTACACTATCTGCTGTAGCAGATTGTGAGAAAGGGGAGTCATACTTCAGGAAGTTGTTTTTTGCTGCTTGTGTCAATAAAAACCTGAGAAGGGTTTCGCCCTGACATCTACATTCCTGTTAACTCTGTGGAAGAGTTGTGGTATTTTCTCAACTACACCATCTGATAAACTAGGACATTACATGGACTAACGGACAAAAATGACTGTTGAATTTACATAATCTTTTTATGAAATAAAATGGTAATATCACCCTTTTTTGTGACACAAAAACTTGGACTCTTATTGGCCTGCAGTGCTCTCTTTCTGTTTAACAACCTCTCAAGGTACACCTCGTCCTATTACAACATTAACCAAATCAGCCACAACATAGATGACTCATAATACTTAAAGCTGCTATTAGCATTTGGACATTGGTTGCAGACTCAGAATCATTTGTTTCCAGTAATTAAAACATAACTATTTTTTTATTATTGTTTACTCCCCACCTGTAAAACTGGCATACGCTTGCCAGGTTTGCGAACACTAATTTTATATCAACTAAACTTATATCAGCCAGCGTCTATTGCTCAGTACTCTGCTTGTTTTTATGTTTTGCTGTTCTGTTTTAAAATTTGATGTAAATTTGTTCTGCATGTATTTGCTTTTTTTTATTTTATTGTGATTTTTATTGACTAGTTTCACTCTTTAAAACCCTGACTAAATTTCTAACTTTTGCTATTTTTAATTGGTCAATCAATGAAATATTCCTCTCATATTATTAGTTATTTATTCACTGCTTAAAATGGTCTTTTTAAATAACTTTTGATTGTTTGGAATCACACTGGCTATAAGTGTGTTAAGGAATACTCTTCTACTACAGACTTTAGTTGGGATTCAGTCCATCGTCCATGAAGATGTTATACCTGGAAACTGGAATAGTTCCTGCAGCGGGAAAGGCCATTTTAGCCTACAGTCGACAGTTTGCCTTCTTTACTCAATTTTGCATATGAAAGATTAAATGCCACAAGGGCATCATTAAGTGAGTTTTCAGGGAATAGTGATAGCTAAGTCCATCTCCCCCGTTCTCCCCAGCGTATCATATTTTGCATAAATTAAAAAGACGTCAGATATTTAGTATTGTATGATTACTCATACAGTAGGTTATTTTCTGAAAGCTAAAGGTTTTTGTTATGTATTGATAATAATAGTCATGTTCAAGACCATTTGAGTAATTTTGTTTCCTGTGACCTCTGTCTTTTTCAGAATCATTTAGTTCAGCAGTCAGGGCATCTTCACAAAAAGTAATAATTCTCCTCTGCTTAGTTTCGACTCCATTTTCCTTTATCTCCCAGATTGCCTCT
This sequence comes from Xiphophorus maculatus, assembly GCF_002775205.1. Taxonomy (NCBI): domain Eukaryota; kingdom Metazoa; phylum Chordata; class Actinopteri; order Cyprinodontiformes; family Poeciliidae; genus Xiphophorus; species Xiphophorus maculatus. The sequence goes on along the minus strand of NC_036464.1, from coordinate 14,807,141 downwards.
AAATGGGAACCGTCTCATCATGTAGACCAGAAAGGGGAGGATATTGCAAGAGCGCAGATAATCAAGGAATAGGCTGAGTGCTGCAGTGCAGAGCATGAATAGAGATTGTTCAGACTGAAGTGGCACAGTTTGTTTTAGTGTTGTATAAATCCCTCCTTGTTTTTTCTAAATGCTGCAGCTGAACGATGGCAAATGGATGTTTGGATTCCATATACAGTCTGTAGTTTGTTACTCCTGACCTTTTCTGGCTCATTGCCTCATCCTCTTGTGCAGCCTGCTCTTCCAGTGAGTAGGTGAATGAGATGAAGAGAAATAATGCAGAAAGCCATTAGGAGGGTTTCTGTTGCCTCACCTTTCTGAAGGACTGCTATGCTGGAAGTGAGTCAACTTTTGGAACTGTGGAACGCACACACACATACACACCCCAACTCTGCTGCAGTGTGTTAGAATCCCATAGATATTGAATTCAAAGGTGACTTCATCAACAAAACGTGGCTGATTCATTGGCTTTGAGAGTAATTGAAAGCATGGATGTTGTAAAGCGAAGAAGCTTTAGAGATGGGTTAAATTATAACCCCCCCGTTATCTTTTACAGCTGTAAATATGCCTCTTAATGTCTCCTATTTAATCAGTTTATTCACCAATTGGCATTAGATAACATCTTGGGTACAAATAGTAGTAAATCTCAATGTATTTAATTGAACTTAAACCTTTTGCGGACTACTTCCATGCTCTTTTAATGTGACAACACAACTGCGGAGTGGAGCTATTAATATTTATATCGTGTCTAAGTAAAAGGTGATTTGGCGTTGTCTTGAAAAATGTAACACAAACCATAATATGCTTTATTATTATTCTCACATTTAAATTATTTTACCTACAGCATTTATTATTCTCATTTGCTTCATAGAGGAATGATAAATCTAACGTCACTCTTTTAGCCTGCTGAGCAGCTGGATGTGGCAGGGGCATGGAAACGGAAAACAATTACTGGACCTTGGTGTTGGGTTTTATCACAAACATTGAGACTTCTGAATAGAAAGTATTTGGAACTTCTTGCTGGACACTGTCAGCTGCAACCAGTATGGGTTTAATAAATAATATCAGGGATGTTTATATTTCATTTTAAACACACGTCTGACTCCACAGATGTGTTACCTCTTACACTACACTCTATACAAAAAATACTGTCACATAAGCCTTTTTCTCTGAGATCTCTGAAATTTCTGTAGTTTTCAAACTGCACGATAACTCCTGTCTAAGAAAGACACAAATTATGGGTCATCTGTGACTGGATGGGTTTTGATGGTCTGATTACTTTGCTTTTGCAGAGCAGTTATACTAAAGCCCTGTCATTAGTGTATCTCTGGACCTTGTGAAACTGCCCAGAGATCAAAACAACAAACCGTTTTGATCCATCTTATTCAATATGTGAGCTAATGGACTATGATCTTGAAATGAAGGGCAATAGAATTGACTCTCAAGGTTCTGAGGTGGAGCAGATGGATTAATAGACTTTTAAGATTGTTGGAAGTAATTTATTTAATAATCCTGTAGACTAGTTGGTCTTTTTTGACTACAAAGGAGTGTGCCACATATACATGATTGAAAGTCTTGTTTAGATCTGTAATAATTGACATTTCTTTAACAAAACCCTGCATGCACTCACAAAGAACATGACATAAATCACATCTTTATCAACTTTATTGTTCAGCCTTACAGCCGCTTCACCTTATGTAACTGTATTCTTGGCAGAAACACTGACAAAAAAAATAGTGTCTTAATACAGTAACGCAGAAAAATTGAGATGGTGCATATTTGATTTTCAGTCTTGGGAGCCTTTGAGCTCCTTTCAACAGGGAGCTTAAGCACTGCCAGCTGCAGTCTTTCTGTTCCTCTAGATGTGTTCTTATTACAGCACCTTTTGTCCGTGGGTTTTGATGTTGCAGCCTTTCATCTTTAAAATACACCCAATCCTTTCTGTCTCCTGCAGAGAGAGGTCCTACAGCTGACCTCCAAGACTGTGAGGTTTTGTTCTGTCCAAGTTATTACAACTTTAACCTTTAACCCAGGTACAGAAATGTGATCCAGATAAGGAATTTCTGGATTATATTATATAATATATATTATATAAATCAGTTATATATAATATATATGGGTTATATTATATTATGTATAATAAGGTATAGGCTATTGCTCTTGTACTTGCTTGAGAAAATAAGCTTACTATTGTGTCTCAGAGACAGCAAACTGGTAAGTGGCTATATTTTTATATGGCAGATTAACATAATCCCTGTGATATATCCCCAGTGATCTTGCCTTATAGCTGCTTCAATTCTAGATAGCCAGAGGACAGGCTGCACATTTCTTTAGATTGGCAGTCATTTTCATTTTGTAATTCTTTACTGTCATACCATCGCCAAGTGCTGGGAAATGGCTTTGACTTTGCTGATGCTGTAATAGAATTAGCAGTCTATTGCCTTAAGAGAATAGCAGAGGCTGCATGCACCTTCTGCATTCCTGGGCAATCTCTGACAGGAAGGAAGTGCAATTCAGCTTCTGATCCGCTCATTTGCTTCATATCTAATAGACGGAAGGCAAACGAAGCAAGTCTCAGCCAAATGTTTTCGTTTTCACTCTGCATTAGTTTTGCCCAGCTCCAAGTTGCTTTAAAGCTGTGTGAAGCTAGCGAGGCTGTCTGGTTATCTGCAGAGTAGCTTTTAATTTGCCCTGCAGTGGGACCATCAAGCTGTTATTGAGCTGTTTCATTTTGCTTGGTGTTGTCTATGAATATTTAATACTCTCAATTTGTCCAGCTCAGTCAAAACAGGGACTCCAGGTACTTTTTTTTTCTCTTAATCATGCGTAGCAAGGCGATATAGCACTTTTTTTTTATCATCAAGTGACCCACAATCTATAATAACGTGAAATATTTTTTTAAAATATTTGCTTTTTGCGATGTACATATAATATTGATTTCACTTTTTAAAAAAATACAAACTCTATAAAACTAACACAAATTCTTTATGTGAATGTAAAAATTAAGTAACTATCATTTGAGGGCTTCATCCACAGGGTGCATGATAAAGTTCTAACTCATCCAGAAGGTTTCTGGGCCCGGTCACTGTTGGCCCTGGTTCATAACTGCTTTCGGTGTTGGAACTGCCACCCAACACTATTCTCCTCCTATTGATTCTTCCACCTCCTCTCTCTGTCAGTCCACCATGTTTACACAGGCAGGTCATGTGCTGTATGTCTTCTGGGATGTTGTGAACTGCTTTGGATTCCTTCCTTGGAATTTAGACCTTTTACTGTACAATGACAATTTGGGACTTAAAGTAATTTTCAGTCACGTTGAGCAGAACCATGTCAGAATCACCAAGCAGCTATAAATCCACCTTGGTTCTACAGGGTGATCTTTCACTAAAAAGGAATAAAAGGCTAAATCTGGTTACAATAGTTTGCATGACACATTGCTGGAAAGGATGATGCTCTCTGTGCTGACAATGATGACTCACCATCTCTGTCAATGGAGTCTTTTCACTGACATCTTTATGAAGCAGTCCGGTCCGGTCAGGGCCTTTGACTCAGCATGCTATTCTCCCCTCTTCCTTGCGCTGTCACTGTAAACCAGTTTTTGTGGTACAATTATCAGAGACTGGCACCAATTCATTCACTCAAGAACCTTAGTTTGTGTTCTGACTGAGTCAGAACTGTTTGTTCTCTTCTTTTTGAGTTTCAAACTTATACCTATTTCCATAATGTAGGTAAGACTGTTTTTATAGAAGCTTTTTCATTTCACATTAGACTTTAGCTTCAATCCTCAAGCTTCCAGCTTGTTAGAAGCTCATCGTGCTTGTGATTCTGTGGTATAAAAGAAAACCCGATTAGTTGTCATTAACTTATTATTCTACTATGTTAGTTTAGATAACTTCAGACTATGTAAACTATGAACTACATCAGGTGCTTTTCATCCACCATGTTTGTTTTGAAACCGTAGCTCAACCATAGCCAGCCATTAAAAGATGGTAAATATCATTTAATGATAGACCTTAAATGATAAGGTTACAGCAGCGTCCAGTAACATACACAAGTAGCTCTTCAAACTATAGACAGTCCTCTCCTCAAACACAAAACATTTAAGAACTGTTGTTGTTGTTAAAAAGTAAAAAAAAAATAAACGGCAAAGATAAATTAATAAAAGATTGTGACATAAAAATAGCAATTTGGTGGATTTATATAGTCGGCGTCAGGGATTGTGTTTGAGCTCTGTGCCAGTGGAACGCTTCACTTCTGTATCAGTTTATAGAATCAGTTTTTATCTGTATTAGCTGAAGGCTTTCATATTCCATGCCACTTCCAGATGTGTGTAGGTGATAACTTTACATCTTTCCCATAATACACATTGATCTACAAATCAAGCTTTTCTAGAATTAGCTGTGTAGAGCTGGTTTTCCTGTGTTGTGTTTGAGGGATCTCTCTCAAGGGTTAGTTGGAGCTAAGTTCAATGGTGTGAAGTTAAATGGAATTCTGGACATTTTTGTTTTCTTTTCGTCTTGCTGACAGATGAACGGAGCATAGAAATGACATACTGCTGTTGAGGAAGTAGACATTTTATGCACACACTCACTGTGAAAAGCTGACCCATAGGGGAATTCTGCTCCAGTTCCCAGACCTGTGGTGTTTTCTTTGCCATCATCAGCTCCACTTAGTACCAGGATCCTTACTCTCATGTTCCTGTTTAAGTTTTCTCTGCCTAGCATGCTTGGCTAACTACTTCTCCCTCCCTCTGCCTCCTTTGCACAGATGTTCTTGACTGTATACCTCAGCAACAATGACCAACATTTTTCTGAGGTTCCCGTTACCAAGGAGACACTGTGCCGAGATGTGGTGGATATGTGCAAGGAGCCTGGGGAAATGGATTGCCACTTATCCGAGATGTGGCGTGGATCTGGTGAGTCCAGAACAGAAGATTTTTCAGGTCTATTATCCTCGCAGTTGGTTTTCATAAAGATGGTGTGTTCATTTGAGTTGCTTCATAAGAGCTCATCTCAGTATATATCTGCAAAGCAAATTAGGTAGAAACTATAACCACCCTGACAAGAACAAAGCACCTTAATATCTCCTACATCTCCAAAGCAGGAGGTGGAAGTGGGGCGGGGGGTTGTAATTTCAGCCTTCTCTATCCCCTATCTGAGACGTAATGACTATTCAAAATCAGAACTCGAGTAGCAAGGTTTTCGAGCCGTTTCCATGGTGAGGCTTCAATAAGAGTGAGACAAGTGCCAATTATTGCATTCGAGTACTTCCACAAGTAGTCTGAAATGAAATCTCAGGATAATGAAACATCAGTCTCATTTTGCAGTTTTCTACTGGCCACTTTAGATTTAAGATGCTCAGATTTAAATGAAACACTAATAATTATGCATTTATTATTTGCTGATTTATTTGGCTGTTCTTCCATTATTACGTATCATTTGATTGACCTCTGCCTGACTGCGATGTGACGCCCCTTGTGCAATGACACAGGCTAAGATCTGCTGATGAAAATGTCACAGGAATTGTTGATGAGCCCTTTAGTGCCATGTCAGCCAAAAAGAATGAACAGCACACTTTTTTTGTTAAGTTTGTGCCAAGAGACCTTATTAGGATGCACCTTTCAGTGCAGGTCAAACAATATTCTCTAAGCAAACACCATATGTACACTTGACCACCCTTGTTTTTGTCACATTTAACTTGAACTGCTTTTTAATACTCTCTCTTTTTTTTCCTCATTTTTGTAAGTTGTGTATAACGTCTGATGCCCTCTGATCACAGAGAGACCTGTAGGTGATGGTGAGCGGATGTGGGATGTGCTCAAAAGATGGGAACCGCACAGAGGGGAGGTGCGCTTCTTTCTGCGCCACAACCGCGCACCCAGCAGAGAATCTGGTATGTTTCAGTCTGTAAATTAAAGATAAGTAGAGGTGTCAGAATTTGATCACTTCTTCTACAAATTAAACACCATTGTGCAAGGGATGTTTGACACAGAGATTCTAAATACCAGAGATTGCTGGAGTTTTTAAACTCCAGCAATCTCTGGAGTACAAAAGTCCAGTCATTTAGGAACTTTTCAGACCAAAGATTGCTCTAGACCAGTTTACTTTAAAGAGACAAGATATTTTTAAGTGAGTTTCTGTGAAGTTACCAGTAATGTCTCTCTTACTTTTAGTATATGAGCTAACATTACGCAATGATAAGCCATTGAAAGCCTAAGGTTTACTCCATTCTTGGTAGATTTGGAGCAGACTGACTATATGCAGCTGGTCAGGTAGGCAGAGAATCCTGGTCATCTTTGCGGCCTGTTTTTGTTTTCTTAAGATGACAGGAAGTATCTTATTGGTTGTTGACCGTCTTCTCAGCTTCTGGTTGCGCAACTAAGCCCTTTTACCCCTCACAGCTTGAGTCTAGCCATGGGATTAGGTGGTTGTTTTCCTTTCCTGTTATCTGCTGGTCTTGTTTCCCACACTGTTAGCTAAGCTTTTCTCTGTCCTTCCAATAAAGCCCTGGATTACCTTTTTGGTTCACTGTGTTTATTACTGTATGGGGTCAAAACAGTAAACCGGAAGGATATGATAAAGAAACTCGGTTGTATGTGTTCGTTGAATCGCGGTTGTGCCTCACACTTAGATATGAACTCAACAAATCTGGTTTAATATTCAGATTTTTGTTCATGTGAACCTAGAAGCAATTAAATAATAAAGATCTTGAATAGTGGAATAACTTTTTTTTGTCAAATCGTAGTTTTACGATTAAAATTCAAACATCCAAAAAGAACAGATACAGTTTTGTCCCCAGGCCCTGAGGCTTACGTATTCGTTTAAATCCTAAGATTATTGCAAGTTACAAGGAGTACTTATCCCGCCGGTTGTCCAGAGGAGCAGCCCAGCCAGTCTGTTTTAATTGAAGCATGTCCTTTTGTGCTGCAGTGTTATAGAAACCTGGGTGTTTCACTATGTGTGTGTTTGTTTGAGACACAAACAGGCAAGAATCCAGGAGGAAGATCCAATCATTTTTCACAGCTACCCGTAAAGGCCACTGCTTTACACAGTTTGCTGTCTTTTGGTGTCACTAAATTAGAAAAAATTGGTTACTTGAATGAAACACTACAGCAGATTGTAATGCCTGAAGTCTTTTTTTGTTTTTAATCCTGTCTGTCACACAGGAGGGTCAAGAGGCCTGGATTCAAAGAGAAATGGAGTGAGAGCTCCCCCTGAACGAAGGATGGAGAATGGGGTAAAACAAACAATTTAAGATGGACAACATGATTTTACAATAGTTGAATCTAAAACAAACCAGTTTTATTATTATGAAAATTAAAAATCGATGTTACTGGCTTAATTCAGTGTTTTGTTTTTTTTTCCATACTGAATCCCTTATTCATCTTAGGTGGCGACACCTCGGATGGATATGACGTTAGCCGAGCTACAGGAGATGGCCTCCAGGCAGCAGCAACAGATTGAAGCTCAACAACAGCTGCTCGCTTCCAAGGTGCATAAAGCTGTGCTGGGAAAAGGAGTCGAAAGAATTTAGTTGAGAAGTGGTCAGGATGAAAGTAAATGCCAAAATGATGGGGGATATTATTGAGAATGGAGCTAAAAAGTCGCATGTACTGCTGAATTTGAGAATACTAAGAATGTATTCGGTGGTTGCGACATAATATTGGGTTGGTTTGTTAATGATTGCAGGATAAGTTTCTGGTATCTACAAAATCTACATGACTTTCTGCTGGTAGTTGAATACATCTCCCTTTTGTTTTGAATGACCCGGTTCCCCATCCTGGTTTGGATTTATTTGTTAGGCTTATTTTCTTAAAGATCTGTAATGTAATTTAAGCACCTCTAAGTTTGGTGCTCAGCCGTTCTAAAATGTTTCCATTCCAATATACTTAGTGAATGATGGTAATGTGTAAAAACTTCCCTGACGCTCTGGACTCATGTGACCCAGGCTCTAGTGTAAGCCTGAGGACGGCATGGGAAGCCAAAGAATGTGGCTTCCAAGCAGGCATGTACACTTCACACACATCAACAAACAAGTTAGCATCAGCACACGACCTGAAGATTTCCAGAATATTGAACCTGTTTAACAGAATTCAGCTATTAAAAGCTGACGAATGTTTGGATGTTAAACACCATTCATCTTGACTGCTTAACAACATTGAATAATATCAATCTCCTGTCATTTAACTGTGAAGCATATAGTGAGATATTGTTTTTAGTAACCACTAAATGGAATTGTGTAAAAGGATACGCAGATAAAACAAAAACATAAATGTATCTAAAAACTGCAGCTGTATTAAGTCAGTAATGTTTTCAGTGCGAAACATTTTAACAGTTTGTATCCGTCTGGGGATTCTGCTTCTGATGATGCAGCTGGTGGAGCTCTGGCCAGAGACCGGTGTTTACTTTTCATTATTCCAGTGGTGTTCAAAACAAAGTGTGCAAGAAATGGATGTAAAGTTTACAAGAGTACACTGTGTGATGTTTGCCCCTGTAACACTTTCTTAATCTCCCCTCTTCAGGAGCAGCGGCTGCGTTACTTGAAGCAACAGGAGCAGCGTCAGCAGCAGCAGGCGTCTGAGCAAGAGAAGCTCCAGCGCCTCCGAGAAAATATCGAGAACCAGGAAGTGCGACTCAAAAAGGTCAGGGCTCTCAAGGGCCAGGTGGAGCAGAAACGTGTCAGCAATGGCAAATTAGGTGAGCTTAGAGACTTTTTTTGTGTGTTTGTTTTTGAGAGGGCGTCTCAGAATGAAAGTTTCTTATGGTTCTGTTTGCATCTTTTTCTTTCTCCTCTCACTCCATTTCTGCAGTGGAAGAAATCGAGCAAATGAATAACCTTTTCCAGCAGAAGCAGAAAGAACTAGTGATGGCCGCATCCAAGGTGGAGGAGCTCAGCCGGCAGCTAGAAACGCTTAAAAACGGCAAAAAAGAAAACATGCATGACAATCAAAGCTCAGTGGCAGAATTGGACCGCCTCTACAAGGAGCTTCAGGTGTGCAGAAATAAACTGAAATGATTAAAACTTAAGCAAGCATAATTTATGTACTTAAATAATGATTCTTATTTTGCCTGGTCTGCCTTACGGGTCAGCTGAGAAACAAGCTCAATCAAGATCAGAACTCAAAGCTCCAGCAGCAGAGGGAGAATCTAAATAAGCGCAACCTGGAAGTGGCGGCCATGGACAAGCGGATCAGTGAGCTCAGAGACCGGCTGTGGAAGAAGAAAGCAGCTCTTCAGCAGAAGGAGAACTTGCCTGTGAGTTTCAACATTCCAAATCCTTCCTTTTCCATCTTTGACTTGCTGTGCTTGTTGTGAGCTGCGTTTCCATTAACCATGAAATTGTTCAAATTGAGATCATAAAAGTAAGTTCGCTTAATGGAAACATGGCAGTTTCAAAGTTTTTGTGCTAGGATGAGGTGTAGGTAGGATAAGGACTTATTGCGTGACCAAGCTTATTCACATGAGATTTTAATTTCATTTCTTATTTAATTGAAACACTGCACCTATAAAATTGTGTGTTTTCAACATTAGCAGAATATGGACAAAGATTTGCACACATTTATAATGGAAACGCAGCTACGTTTATCAAAAATCCTATTTGTCACAGATCTTCCCCTAGTGGCCTTAAAGTAAGACTGTTTCTGTCTCTGTTTTATATCAAGCCTCAGACGCCACATTATTCAGAGATCAGCCATGATGTAAGGCAACCCGACCGTATTATCTTGTTTGGGAGAACTATTTAACTCCCCAGCCATACAAATCAATTCTTTTTCGATTTGTTTTCCTGATTTGTCTTTATTTGGGAATAAAATGATATGATCATTAGGACAGAGTTGCATTTTGCATTCTCACTTTTTCCCCGTCCCACTCTACAGTCTCATTTTGGCAGAAACGAGTCCTGACAACAGGGGAGCTGAAATGAGTGCAGTCTGTCATCAAGGCAGGCAGGCAGGAATGTCTTTAGATGTTATCTTTTCTGGCCTCCCTCTTAAAAAAACAAGAGCAACCATTTTTCTTAAAGAAACATGACCATTTTACAAATATTATATTATGTTTTTAAGATTAATTTTTGAAGTAAAAGCCGAAATATATAATACTTGTTAGAATTTGGCTGGCTGAGTTTTTTTGTTTGGCATCATCTTGTTGGCAGTAAAAGTACTGAATGTTCTGCCTCGCCTCCCCCTGCTCTTCCACTCCGCTCTTCCCTCTTCCAGGAGTTGTTTTGTACACATGTTGCCATGGGACTGTAATTGGGAGTCAACAGACTTGTTTGTAAAACTGACTGTGAGGAATAAAATTTGACTTCTGCTTTACGGTGGAAGAGTGTGGAATGAAAATGTGCCTATTTTGTACCTCTATGCTTTGCAGCTTTCTCATGTTTTTAAAAATTACATTTAAATCCTTTTGAACATGAGTTCTTTTTTTGCCTCTCAAAATGACTTTCTTTTTCTATCAAATTCAGGTCTAATCAATAACTTAATAAATGCACAAAAATCCACTTAACCATCCTGATGTGTAACTTTGTCTTGTAGAAATAAAAGCTGTCAGCCTGCTGTTTCTATAAGTGGCCTATATGTTGGAGTATAAATAATAAATGACCTCGTTGGTATATCACATATCCCGAGGTTTTGCTAAAAGCTTTTAATGAGCAACATACAGCCTGCATTAAAGCATCCCAGCTTGTTGTTTAAACCGTCTTGACATTTCTATTAAACTAGGGTTTGTATATGGAAGCGTTTGCGGTTTTGTGTGTGTCTCTGCGTTTTTAGAAATGGAAACCTGAATAGGCCCTAGGGAGAAGGTGCTTCACCCACAGCCTGCCTTGAATCATAATGAGTGATCCCCTTTCATACTAGCACAAAAACACAAGCCACCCAAAGCCACATTTTCCTCCAACTACTTGACAGACATCGTCCCCACTAATTGGCTGAAGAACGATGCTCAGTCGTCCCACATGATCTTGGTTACATTTTTTTCCCTCTAGAGAACACAAAGAGGCTAATATTACGTTGAACAGGAAGGATTATTTGGTCTTTTGAACTGCTTTTGCATGTTTGTGCTTTTTGTTTTCTCAAGAATGGCTATCCTGCTAAAGAGAGGGCTTCAAAAGACGCTCACCGTCAGGTAACTAAATTAGTACTGCAGCTGTACTTTTATTTTAACTAAGAAGCATGACTTTTTTTACACAGGTGATTTCATCAATGTTTGTTTTAGTTTACTTTCCAGCATGACATTTGAAGCATGTAAATTTTCTTATAGAGGTCAGCTTTGGCTGATAATTCAAAAGATCACTTTTTGATTTAAGAATTAATTTCAGCCAATTCATTTAGTCTATGGTGTTAGAAAACTGGAAAAGATTTTTATTATTATTATTATTATTATTATTTTTAAATCAATTTTAACCACTGCTTTCATGCTTATGACTGATTTTAAAATGTCTGTTTTTATACTTCAGATCAAATAAGTTGGGTATATTTCACAAGTAAAACATCTGTTCAACTTAGAAATATTTTTAATATGATATTGTCGCAGAATATTATACCCTTTTGCTGTATATAAAATTGATATTAATTGGTTAATTTGTTGGACTATCAGCTCTTGTATCCACCCTGAAGTCAGTTGCTTCACAGATGTGACAATTGTCATTTGCACCTGTAGTTTTTAAGACATTGGTCTGAAAAGGTTATTGGGTGGCACATCTTTAGTTTAGAAAAGCCTCATCACTACACCCTGAATAAAATCTTAAGCAGTGATGAGTTGTTTCAACAAACTCCTTTGTGGGTTTAAATCCACTCCTATTGATTTCAAATGTGGTAAAATACTTTTTCCCCACGTCTTGAACACTGAAGTTAACATCTCATAGCATCACCTTCAAGTCAGAAAAGAGCATCTCCTTTTTTCCCTTTTTTGTTATACTCATTTCAATCATTAGTTTTTCTTCTGTTACAATGTTTATTTAGGTTTTCATATGTTGAATTTTCTCTGTTTTCCATCCTGTTCCATCTTCTTCTGACCAGTTCTAATAAATGCTGTCTTGTTTTGTCTTTCCCTCCCTTTCTTTCCCCTCCTCTCTTTGCTTAATACTACAGCTGCCCTCTGAAGGCCAAGCTGGGCCGCAGTCTGGTCCGTCTCGTGTGGCAGCAGTCGGCCCTTACATCCAGTCATCCACCTTGCCCCGAGGTCCGTCGAGGCATGAGCTGCTTGTAAAACCAGGCTACCCAGACGGCACTGCCACTCTACCAGGCAGCGACTCCCAGAGCAAGGCTAGTGCAGGTGAGAACCTCTGACTAGGCTGACTTGGCAGTAACTACCTGCTTTGTCTTATTTTATTATATAAACAACATATACTGTACATACATATTACAAACAGTTGTATTAGCAACTTCTGAACTGAAGCCCTTCATTAATGAGATGCTTAAAAACCTATTTTGCCCTTTTTTTGTTGTTTTTTTGTCTGGGGAAAATGTCCTGCTTCTTGAAGCAGCAGAGCAGACTGATACTCCTGCTGAGTGTGATGTCAGTTTGAGCTCAGAAGGTAGCCAGTTTCCTCATCCACTGTCTGGTGTGATCTCTTACTTCTGATTTTATTTTAAGGACAAACAGTTTCTCATCACTGTCTTGAAAATCTCTGAAGGCTAAGATTTGCAGTGACTTTGGGAGTGTTTTTCTATGATTTTTTTCACTACTAAAGTAATGATGATGACGCTTAAACAATAGTTTGCTTGGATCTCCTTAGCGATACTTTAAGCTTTTTGCAGAAATAAAGACTTTTCTTTTCAGGCTTTGTAACGCTTTTGCTTTTAACAAAAACAAGCTGTTAAGCCTTTGTAAAAAAAAATAAAATAAACTGTAGCTTCGCAAAAAATATGAGCTCAGTTGGGTAAATCTAAAACTGATTCAACACTTATGAAGGATCTGTTTATTTTCTTGGTTTACATTGATGTGAGAGCCTCTGCCTGTAGGCTCCAGTGTCGTGTGTCCAGATCCCAGTGAGGTTTTACAGTCGGGAAAATCCATTGGACCAGTGCAACATTAAACAATGCTTTGCACTATCTAATGAGATTCACTTGAGTCACTCTCTTATCCATTCATCTGTGGATAATAGACCATCTGTGTACATCATTGTATAAAAATTAAATCTCATCAGATGTGAAAAATGTTTTAAAAAAAAAAAAAGGATCAAATATCAGCAACATCACACTCTCGCATTCCTGCTGCATCCTCATCAACCTATATTTGTCCGTTTGTAGCAAAACAGCATGAAGGCAGTGAAAGCAACATGTTTTTTTCTCCAGTCTGTCTTGTTGCATGCAATTACTTCTGCATGGTGGGTTGATGTGCAGCATGGTAAGAAAAGAGAGAGAGAAAGAGAGAGAGGGATGGGCGGGGACAAAGAAGAATCTGTTCTTAATAAACAATTGTTCCCAGTTCTTCCCTAGCGTCCGAAGTGTAGAGCAAAGTATAATTCTGTCTCCGGGAGGCTGCGCTGCTCGCCGCATGGCCCCTCAGGGGTGCCAGTGCCTGGGCTCGGCCAACATCATGTCTAGAGCAAAAGAAACCTGAAGGTTTAAGACTGCTTTGCTTTTCTTGTCTTTGAATTCATCTCCGTTAGAAGCCATGTTCTTGCTTAAGCCTCTGAAAGAGCTGCGGGCTAAAAGAAAAGGTACACACTCATGTTTGTGTGCGTGTGTGCTTTCAGGACTTCTTTATTACGTCGAAAGATTTTAGATACTTTTCATTTGATGTTACTTATAATTTTGATAGCTTGGCATGTGTTGTTCTGCCATTTGCGCAAATCTCGCTTGTTGAGTTTTTTTTTTCTTGTCCGTTCTTTCTCTGCATCTCTAAATGGGTCAGTTGGAACAAATACATAACCTTCACTTGAGCTGACAGTCAGAACAGACTGACAAACTCAGTCTGTTCTTGTTTGCACAATGTGCACTGATGTACAACTCTTCTTCATTTGGTTTCCTGCAAGTCTTATGGAAATATCCTCATTTTCCCATCGTTGTGATGCTAATCTCGCTAGAAGCAAGTGCTCCGTGCTTTATGGCTCATCTGACTGCAGACATACTTGGCCATTGGCTCAGTCTTAGCCAGTCATCCAAAAGCAAGCCATAAGCAGGGAGATGTTGTCTGAACTTTGTGTTTTATTATGAGTTTTCCCCATTTCTAGTTCAGTGTGGTTTATTTGGTTTCTTTATTTATGTCAGGAATATTGTACTATTTGAACAATCCTTCCTCTCCTCCTCCTCACTCCTCCTCAGGTCTGCAGCCTGGAAAGCCGGCAGACTGGAGCTCCTCAGGTCAAGATCCAAAGATCAATGGTCCCGGCCCAGCTTCAACACTGCCACGGATGACCTCTTACTCCAACTCTAACATAGAACAAGGTAAGAGAACTACACACAGAATCTAAATTCTTTCCAGAAAAATGTAAGAGTTGATTTGGCAACCTTTTGACCTGTCGTTTTTAATAAATAAATTTACTCTATAATCAGATGAATCTGAACTGAAGAGAGACAGGAAGGTGCGCCCCTTCTCGATGTTTGAGCCGACGGAAGCTCCTTCTGCCTCCCTTCGCAAGAACCAGAGCAGCGAAGACTTGGTCAGGGACGCACAGGTGAGAGAAAAACTGGTTTAGTGTTAACCGATAGAAACGCTTCCTCCATCTAAAAGGTTTTCCTTCTCTTCCATAACGTTCTAGTCTGCCCCAAAATCCGCAGTCAAGGTGCCCCCTCCTGTTCCCACCAAACCAAAAGGTCCCAGCGTTGTTCCCTACAGCAAGCAGGGGCTGAACACGGGCACTTTCCCCAAGACGAAGCCCCACAGCCAGCAACCGCCGGCCACCATGGGCCGCAGCCCTCTACCTCCCTCTCAAAGCCAGACGCTCCCGCTGCCTTCCAAGCAGGACGCTCCACCTGCAGCCACGGTCCGACCTTTCACCCCAGAGCTTCCGTCCTCCAAAGACGGCAGCCTGACGAAGCCGTCAACGGCAGACGCTCGCTCCATTTACTCCATGTACACCCAGCAGTCTGGTTCAGGAAAGCCTTTCCAGTCTGGGATCCAGGGAGCCCTCAACCGGGCTCAGACCCGCCCCAACGGGTTTTCCAGTGGTGAGAATATTCACAGTTATTCATTTTTATTATGGCTGCATCATAATAAATTAGAATAATTATGGAAAAGTGAATACTAAATCCAGGACTTAAGGCTTTAATGATGTGACTCCACCTCCATCTAGTTCAAAATATTGTGGTTTTCTGTGAGCATAACAGTTTCCCAGCAACAACACAGCCTGTCTCTTGATGACCAAACTGAGTGTGAGTTTCCTGTATTTTTCTGTAGTTTATGGCAAACCAGTGATTCCAAGTGGAGGCTCCCAACACCTGGAGAACCCATACCTGGAGCGCCGCTCCCCAGCCCCTGAAAGTGAGGTTGACAGTGTCAGGACCAACAGTGGGAGTCCCAGCGTGTCTGAGGACCCCCAGCCAGAAACGGAGCGCATCCCCCGTCCTCTCAGCCCCACCAAGCTGCTCCCCTTCATCTCCAACCCCTACAGGCACCAGAGCGATGGTGACCTGGAGGCCCTCAGAAAGAAGCTCTACAATGCCCCGAGGCCCCTAAAGAAACGCAGCTCCATCACTGAGCCAGAGGGTCCAGGAGGGCCCAACATTGAGAAGCTACGCTATCAGAAGACCACCCTAAAAGCAATGGAGACTGCCGCTACCATGCCAACCACTCCAGCTTTTGCCAGAGAAACAGAAAAGGTGGGAGATGGACCTGCGGGGCCATATGTGCAGAACTCACAAAGCATCGCAGAAGTCCCCCAATCAGAGATGGGTCAGGCTCTGAAGAGAGGAGAACTGCCTTCGCTCTCCGCCGGCTCCAACGTCCTGCCTCCAGCCACACCCGAACAGACCCCACCACCTTCAGCCTTTCCAGACTGTGAGCTCATCATCCCACCCCCTCCTCCGTCCCATCCGGCTCCCAGACCTGACGATGTGCTCTTCCCTCCGCCACCCCCTGCTGGCGTGGACGACATGATGCCCACTCTGCCTCCTCCACCTCTCGAAAGCTTTGTTGAAGAGTTCCCCCCGTACCCCCCGCCGCCGTACCCCAGCGGAGCGGAGCAGGACAGCCTGGGAGAGGATACGTTTAACATGAAGGCGCCTGAGGTCACTGGACAGGTCACGCTGCCTCCGGTACGAACTGTCATCATCCTAAGCAACTTTTTCCATATGTTCTGTTGTCATCTGTTTTGTTTTCTAAAGCATTCAGTTATTCTTTGGTCTATTTTAAAACTCCTTCAAATCTCCAAAAGAGCAAGTCATGAGTGAGTTTGTGCAAGTTCTGCTGGTCAGCGGAGGTGAACTGATCTGACATTGTTATATAACCAGAAATCCTTGTAAATCACTGCTATTGTTTTTCTGGAAAATGGGTCCTGTACACTAAGAGGATATATTCAGTTTCGAAAATAAACACTAATTTGTATTTTGTTGTTGCTAAGCTGTTAAAAAAAAGACGTGCTAAGCGGTTTTCATGGAGATGTGGAAGGTTTTGAAAGAACAAATCAGTAGGATAAGAGTAGTATGACCCATTTTTTTCCTCCCTCTAGTTCAGTTTTCTCACCTCTATAACCAGCATAAAAATTAAAGGACTTTTGTTCGTAATCAGGTTGCATAACAAAGGGAGGACAAAATATTTTTTTTCCCTGCGCTTTCACTTATAACCTGGATTAACATGCACACAGAGCTGGAAAAACATTTTACTGCCCTGATCCACAAGCGACCTGAGCAGACTGAGAGTAGAAGCTTCAGCAACACAAGCTGCACTCATGATGGCTGTTTGAAGTTACTTGTAATGATGATAAAATCCTAACTACTTTTTTTAGGGAAAGAGGACTAATTTGCGCAAGCCTGGTTCGGAACGCATCGATCACAGCATGAGGGTGAAATTCAACCCTTTGGCTCTGCTGCTGGACTCCTCTTTGGAGGGAGAGTTCGACCTGGTCCAGAGAATCATCTACGAAGTAAGACCTTTTTCCACCAAATGAAACATTTTCTATTGTCCCCACCTCCCCCACCCTGATTTTATTTACTTTGGGTTTGAGCTAGAAACCTTTCATGGCATTGAGTTAAAAGTTAATGGTCACTATATTTAAATATCCCATGACTGTAAAATTAGAGCTGCACTAATCAGATTCTGTGAATAATTTCTGATCACTTTTTTTTGTAAAGATTTACAGATTTTAGTTGATTCTGATTGAAATGATTGAAATTAATTGCAAAACACTTGTTATATATATACTGTATATCAATATGTATGTGGGAAAAAAATCCTTTGAAATGCACATAACTGACTTTACCCTTATTCCACCTGTGTCTTATTATTTTTCTGTTTTTATATTTTTTTTACATTTTGTGTAAATATGCATGCTTCCATTTACAATCTAACTTGCTGCTGATACACATCAATACAGGAAATGATAGTTCTGTTCTATTTTATTTTTTGAACACCTTAAAATGTGGAAATTCCCCAGATCATAAACATACTCATTTTCCCAGCAACATTCATTCAAAAATAACATTTTTAGATATAACAATCTAACACCATAAAATCATATTATGGTGTTAGATTGTTAGAGTTATTTCTTGCAACGAAGCAGTTGTCTTAAGCTTCCTTTCTTGTAAGAGCAAATGCTAATCTTCGGATCTTGGCACAGATTGTATCACACTGTGTGAGAGAGCAGTCAGTGTTACACACCTGCAGTCAAACAAGATGTCACTAATATTTTACAGTAGGGTTTAAACACAGTTAACATTGTAGGCTGTCTCTAGTATCTTACCTCAAGATTTACCACAATTAGTATATTAGCATAGTTAGTATCACTGACCGTAAACAACACACTTTGTATTTTGTGTAAAGTTAGCAAACCCTGACCTTTACTGTCAGATTTTCTTCAACATGGACAACATTTCCTAATTAAGGAGGTTCTATGACAGCAAATACAATGAAGCTGAGAGTCCAGTTCTAAGTTTCACCCCATTTAGAAACTGTTAATCATGCTTCTCTTCATTCTCCCAACTCAGGTAGAGGATCCCAGTCAGCCCAACGACGAAGGCATCACAGCCTTACACAACGCTGTGTGTGCTGGACACACGGAGATTGTCAAGTTTTTAGTCCAGTTTGGCGTCAACGTTAACGCTGCAGATAGTGATGGCTGGTAGGTTTACCGTCTCCGAGTTAGTTGATGTAGAAATGATTGTAGCTGTTATTTGTACCTACTTGTATTAACCTTTTCTGATCATTTTGCCCACCCCCCTTTTACAGGACTCCTCTTCACTGTGCTGCATCCTGCAACAACGTACAAGTGTGCAAGTTTCTGGTGGAGTCAGGTGCAGCTGTCTTCGCTATGACCTACAGTGACATGCAGACTGCAGCAGATAAATGTGAAGAGATGGAGGAGGGTTACACTCAGTGCTCGCAGTTCCTTTATGGTCAGTAAAAACTGTTTTTTAATATTGGCTGTTACCGCCTTCTTACATGTTATTTTTTTTGTAGATTTTGCTCTCTTGACAAAAAGTGCTGCTTGATATGATTTTTTTCTATTTATTTTTGTGTCAACTTGACTTCTCAGGTGTGCAAGAGAAGATGGGAATAATGAACAGAGGTGTGGTCTATGCTTTGTGGGACTACACACCTGAAAATCCAGATGAGCTGTCTTTCCGTGAGGGAGACTGCATGACCATTGTTCGCAGAGAGGATGAAGATGAGATCGATTGGTGGTGGGCCCGTCTGGGCGACATGGAGGGTTACATTCCTCGTAACCTGCTAGGGGTCAGTTACGAGCCTCTACAATCAATCTTAAAACATAAGAATTGTAGTGAAATGTTTGCATTATTGACATGCATGTGTTCTCAAACAGCTCTATCCCAGAATCAAACCAAGACAAAGAACCCTGGCATGAAACTTGTGGATCTCAGCACAGCTCCACACTGGCAGAAACTGTGGAAAATGTTCACCTCCACCAAGGCTTTAAACTACAGGGGGAAGAAAAAGGACCCTGCCGAAATGAAGAAACAAGAGTAGACCAACCAATATGAAGGATCAACTTTTCTGGCACTTTGTTTTATCTACAACAGAGGAATTTTATCTCGCTTATTCTTTCCTGGACATAATTAAGAGACAAAATTTCTGTTTGTGTTTTTTTTTTTTTCTGCTTTTATCCAAAACTGCATTTACACTGACAGAATCCCAAATTTCAGCGACAATTCTGTGTTTGTCCTGAAACAATTCTCTGGAAGTCTTACAAAATATTTCCCTGTATGCTGGTTGTTTTCTAACACGGTTTGGTTTTAACATTGCATGATGTCAAAAAGCAGCTGAGGATGGTATCGATACATTCTGTTACTAAAGCAGTTTTCCTTCTGTAAAATCTGCCTTGAAATATCAGCTGTACCTCTGTTGTTTTGGATAAACTCAGAGTGAAATGACCAGAGGAGGAAGAGATGATGAGCTTTGATCGCTTCCTTGCAATTTGTCCTGTGGTCCATGACGCCTAGTGGCCCAGTCAGCTTTTCTGCACTGACACCTGGTTGAGCAGCCATACATGTATCTTTTTCTATTTTCATCACATAAAACCAGTAAAAATTCAGCTATAGGAAATGTAGTTATTGTGAAAACTGATGTGATTTTCAAACTTAAGACTTTTTTTTTTTTTTTTTTTTTTTTTACTAAAAAGGAAATGTTAAGGAGTAAAGGAGTACATGTATATTTTTATTACGGCCATTCCATTATATTATAACACGATAAGGCTGATGCTTTAAGCCTTAAGTTCTTGCAAGCACTGTGAGGAAATGTGTATAAGGTTAGAATGTGAGTTCAACAGTCCATAGCTGAAAATAAAATCTTAAAAATGATGTAACCGGTAAGATCCACAAAGGTAGCTCATCACATATCTGTTGGTGCAGATGTATTTATTTTTGTTACTACTTAGCCTTTTCATCACAAACACAACACTATTGTAGTATTTTAAACATTTACAATAAAATACTTTGTACTAATGCCGTCTAATGGTTATTGTCATAAACAACAAATAGTTTTTATCATTTGTCTTCCAATTGACTTGTTTGTGTGCTTTACTTTTAGATTGAGTACAACATGGTTAAATACAATGCATCTGGAAAGTATTCACAACGCTTTCACATATAAGTTGTGTTACATTATTCTTTTCTCAAACTTCTACATATAAATACTTCATTATGACAATGTGAAAAAAGCTTGAGATTCTTGCAAACTCATTAAAAATAGAAAACCAAGAAATCACCTTTACCTAAGCATTTCTAGCCTTTACCCTGGAGCTCAAAATTGATCTCTTTCCTCATTTTTGAGATGTTTCCACAGCTGAAGTGGAGTCTACCAGTGGCAAGCTCAGCTGATTGAACTATACTTGGAAAGGCATTTTTCTCTATAAATTCCCACAATTGACTTCGGGTCAGAGGTTAAACACCAAGCATGAAATTGTCAGTAGACTTTAGAAGGAGTGTTTTGAGGCACAAATCTGGGAAAGGATACAGAAAAAAATCTGCAGCTTTGAAGGTCCTAATGAGCTCAGTGGGCTTCATACTTCATAAATAGAAGTTTGGAACCAGCAGGAATCTTCCTAGAGCTTTTTGGCCGCTGAAACTGAGCGATTGGGGGAGAATGGCCTCAGGTAGCGAGGTAGCCAAGAACCTGATGGTCACTGTCAGAGCTCCAGCATTCCTCTGTGGAAAGAGGAAAACCATCTTTGCATCAATCCACCCATCAGACCTGTGTGATAGTATCAGGACGAAAGTCACTCAACAAAAGCCACATTGAGGTGGCAGCATCATGCTTTAGGAACGTTTTGCAGCAGAAGAAAGTGTCTGACTATTCCTCTTGACCTTAGACTGGTCCAGCAGTTCATTTGTCAGCAGAACAATGACCCAAAGCACATGGCCAAGATCTCAAAGGAGAGGCTTGCTGTGGTGGCGCAGGGGGTTAGCACGGCCCACATTTGGAGGCCTTAGACCCACGGACGTCGCTGGTTCGACTCCCGGTCCCTTCAAAAATAGCTGCCTGCAGATGCAGCTCCTGTCGTGTGTGTTAATCTGTGTATAAAAGAAAAAATTCTTGCTGTAACTGCAAAATAATTTCCCTGCTGGGATGAATAAAGTAATTCTTCTTCTTCTTCTTCTTCAGAGTTACTCTGTGACTGTCCTGCAGGGGCCATGTCAGAATCCAGACTTGAATAGGATTGAACATCTCTGGGGAGATTTCAAAATATCTGCACAGACATGCCCCTTCCAACCTGAAGAAGAATGGGTGAAACTACCTTAAGATAGGTGAGCTGTCAAAGTTGAATCAACAAAGTATTAAGCAAAGGCTAAATGGGATTTTTTTTTTTGGGGGGGGGGGGGGTTCTCTTTTTAATACATTTGCAAAGAGAAAATAAAAAGTCAAGCTTTTTCCACATTGTCATAAAGGGGTATTTGTGTGGAGAAGTTTGTGGAACGAGATTAATTTAATTTGTTTTGAAGTAAGGCTGTAACATAAAAGGTGGAAAAAGTGAAGAGCTGTGCATACTTTCCTGATGGACTGTATGTTTGTGCAAATGAGAATTTAGGTAAATGTTGCCCTCTGCTGGAAAATACGTCCAGTTACTTTTTCAATAAGTCAAAGTCGGAAATCTCCAAACTTCTAACATTCAAATGGACATTTCTGCTTTACTTCAAAACTAAACTGAGCCACAAAGCTTGCATGGACCCTAATCAATCAACAAATCTAGCTGGGTATTTGACCACTTGATCAGAAAGCTAATTTAAATAAATTCACTATTTCCCTGCCACAGACTCTGGTTTTGGCATTACTTGCAGATTTTTAATGAAGTTACATCAGAAGAGTAAATCTAGCTTGTTTTATCTATTCAAAGATAAGTTTTTATATGTTTACATGGACTAAAGTTTTTTTTTTATTGGACATAATACTAATGTGTACTCAAGCATTAACTTGATTGAGGAGGTGATTTAACAATTCGCCGCTGTAAAAGGGACCGAAACAATCTTCAATTCTACTGCTAAGGTGTTAACTGAGTTTTTCTGAGTTTCCCATTGTTTAACGCATTGGTATGTCCAATAAGTGCTGCAATTTATATTATTTTATGCAAAGATAATCTATCTGTTCACTTGCTAAATTAATTAAGTGCCCATGCTAAATATGATATCCCTGTCCACTATGAACGTTTGATCAAAACTGAAAGAGCTTTCACCTTAGCAGGTCTCTGTTAATAGAATAGAATAGAATAGAATAGAATAGAATAGAATAGAATACAATAGAATAGAATACAATAGAATAGAATACAATAGAATAGAAGTACTTTATTCATCCCAGCAGGGAAATTACTTCGCAGAGACAAGACACAATAACAACTACCACTGAGTAGTAGTTGTAGATAAAATAAAAAAAATAAATAAAATGCTATAAATTGTAAAAATATGAAATGCTGTTAATATAACTTTAAAATGCTGATATGCTCAAAATAAACAATAATCTTACAAAAAAATATATTTGGTGCAAAAACATCTAATAGTCCTCAGAGCTTTATTCTGCTCAAATGAAATGACAAATTGGGTCTTTGAATGTTCATTTTCTATGTCTGCTCTTAGCAGGTGGCAGCATGGGACTGTTGGGGCCGATACAAGGGGACATATTCTAAACAACCAGGCACCTTTGCTTCTAAGATCAACTTAGTCATTAGTAAACCTAACATACATCATTTTTGAAAGAATGTAAACAGTCTGCTGAACCACACTGCAAAATCTAAAAGGAGAGCCATGCACACTAAACACAGAAGCCATGTTGCTGAGGTGACAGTACTTTGAAGGTCAATAACTGAACACATTTCTTTGGTGTGTGTGTGTGTGTAGGCGTGCTGGGGCGTGTGTGTATGTGTGTGCGTGCACTGAGTAAAATGAAAAAGCGCTGCACCCTGCCACGTAACTAATACTGCATATCTGTAGCATATAAACCTGCTCAGCATTACTTCTTTGAAGGCAGCAGTTGCCCTGGTAGCCAGCAACAGTGTTGCTCCTTTCTTCATCATGAGCTTCAACTAACTCTCTCAGTGGGGTCCCGTTTGGGTCTGCTTTTTGGTTAATGGAGCTGGAGGTCTGAAACATAATCCGAGACCTACACAAATCCCTTTCTGAATTGAAAAACAGCCTCACTGCTTGCCCAGGGAATGCTACAAACTCTATTCATTATTAATGTATACGTTCAGAATGGATTAAAAATTCTGTATGTGTGAGAGAAGAAACAGTATGCTTCAAGACAGCTGCCCTTGTGCGCTCTAATGATCAGAGTTTATGTTGGACTCTGAAGCAAAGCAACAGGGATCAATTTAGGACTTCATGAGGGAACGGAGGACCAGCAGGATTTACAAACACACAATCAAGTCTGACTTGAGAATTATGGCGCTAGTTTCCCTCACAGTCACATTTATTCATTTATCTTATTCAGTTATTTATCTTCAAAGAAATATTATATATCTAACAGTCACATTTATTCTATTGGCTGTTAGGTTACAACTTTTACATTAATCTCACTTATTGTGGAAATCAAAACGATATAATCATATTTTTACCCGAGGGATGCGGCAGATGAGGAGCCGCAGGTGGGTTTTTCATCCACATGACTTTAGATGAATGAGTCACACAAAAGCTACCAGACCCTGAAACAGCAAGAGTGAACTTGGAGTTATCTTTTGAGCACGTATTAGTCTCTCAAACACTGAAAAAGCAGTTGACCTTTAATTTGTTGTCAACAAACTTACAATTCAATTGTCTTTTAAAACCTTTGTATTTATTTTCCTGTCTGCTTTAGCCTCAGGGAGCCATAAATGATGGGTGTAGCTATTCCCCAGAACCACTTGTTCTCCGTTTGAAAATTCTGACTCATAACTCAGCAGCTTTAATGTTGCTATGAGCAAATAGAAAATAAATAAATAAATAAATAAATAAATAAATAAATAAATAAATAAATAAATGTAACAGTAAGTCATGCTTTGCATAATTGCAATAAATATCAATTAAATTTTCAGATTAAGTATATCAGTGGTTTAGGAACTGGGTGATGTGGCTCACCACCATTATAGTACAACCTCACCAGGAGGTGGTACGATGACATCATATAGTTATGAATTTACATGCCCTTTCATATGGAATGGATATAATATTGTTCTGTGAAAACTGTAAAATGCAAGAATTTATGGTGTAATACTGTGAAGCTGAACAATATCAGTATTTTCTTGAAAATACAGAATATGTCTGACTCCACCCTGTCAATTTACTGGCCTCTCCACCCAAACATTTATCTGGTTATGTTTTATTTTTACATTTTTGTATAAATATACTGAATTCTGTGTTAGTCCAGCTCTCTGTTATAAACATATGACAACTGCTCAGTAAAACTGTATAAATTTTGTTAAAGAGCTCAGTTGTAGTTTGCCTCGCCAAGGTTATCAGTCCCCTTCATCTGCCAAACCACTTTGAAAACTTTTTGGAGGCCTCCTTGATCTCAAGTTGCAAATCTTTAAAAAACTACATTGAAGCCATAACTACACTAAACAAAGATTCTTTAAAACGCACTTGATTCTGTTTGTGAAAGTACAAAAATAAGATTTATTTAGCTCATCTCTCACTAGAAAGGAAAGTTGCATCATGTGGACTAGTCCACCTTGGGCTCATTTATTGCACACTGACTGAATATACTTTAAAACAGTTTGTGATCTCTGAATTCTTTATTAAACTAATTTTAAAAACTTTTTTTAAAACTTTCTCAAAAATGACATCTATCTTGTGAATTGAAAAACAATTATACAAGAACCATCTCTGAAGTAAATCTCAATTTATCTAATAGACCACAATAATACTACTACTAGTCAAAGATTATTACTTCCAGAGTTTGAAATTTTCAGACACACTAAAATACTCCTAAATGGAATGGGTAAATGCATTCCATTTAATTACATAGATTAAATGCATTAATCTATGTAATTCTCAAAGTAAACGCTAGGGGTCAGTGTCTCACCACTAGGGGAGATAGGCTGCGTCCACCTTTATCACTTTTACCGCAACTCGCTGCGCTTCCTGCACCTGGTAATATTACCTTGGAAAGTAGGCTAGTAACCCATGAGGTTTCGCATAATAACATAACGTTTCATTGTTGAGAACAGGAAAAATAAAGGGCTTCAGAGGTTAATAGAAAGAAAGTGAAAAGAGGGCGGGACACCTGATGACGGTAGCCGAGCCGAGGAGCTGTTGAGTATTAGTCGCTGTTTGAGAGTGAGCGGCTAAAGTCCACTTCGATTATGACAAGCTGGAAACGGATAAATCCATTTTCTCGAGGAATCGGGACACGAATTTAGGTAAGATACACTAAATCTTACACGACAATAGTCTTATTCGGGGGGGTTCTGGTTTATTGTGGTACTTTAATTGTTACTCTGACAATTTCCTATCATGATCAAATTCTAGACACATTATTGTCATGTTTTTTTTCTTTATTTTCTTTTTTCCAAACAACATATAGGCTATTCTCTTGAATCGATGTGGAACAAGTATTTTATCTTGAGGGATATTAAATTGGCATAGGGTGACACCTCACTATATTCCCCGCAGTGTGTTTAAATTGCATGTCTGTATAATGAAAACATCCATTGACCCTTTGTGTCTCTCTCTGCATGACTGCGGTGTTAAGTAATCTAGACTTTTCAGGAGTGACTTTTAGTAATTTTACATTTCCCAGACCTATCTATGCAGGATCCACATATGAAGGAGACCGCTGAGAGCATGCACTGTAAACACACAAGGTGCAGGAGGAGCATAGATCTTTCAAAGTGTGTTACCCAGTCATCATCTGGACAGTGTCTTACATGCCAGCTAGTAATTAAGCTCCCAGAGAAGCGCTTGTAAACCAAATAAACTCCATTATCTACTCTTTAATGGAGATTCTTGGCTTGATTGATCAGCCTGGTAACATTTATAGAGCTGGTTTCCAACTCTTTTGTTATCTAGATGTTTGTTTGGACTCTTTCAGAGTCTTTAAGTTCTGAGTGAGTCAATATCCTGCAGTTTCTTCTTATTAGGAGTCCAAAGGGTCAGGCCTGATAAATACTGATGGCTAAAATAAATTCTGACTGTAACAAACATCTAGTTTCAAGTAGGAGTAAGTCATCCGGCTACATTGCCACTTGTAAACATGGTAAGGGCCCACATGAGATTTTAATACTGTGATAACCTTAACTAATGTTAGGGTATTTAAACAAGCAAACAACAAAAACAACTTAAATATGTAACCTAATCTAAAAATATTTTTAAAAGACGGAAGGGACGACTTTTTACGACTGAAGAAACTGAACATGTTTCTGAACATGTTTCTGCAGTTTCTTGTAGATGAAGAAACTATTAATTCTTCAGCTACAATAATAGATTTGTTACTGTTTTTTAAATAACGTAACTTAAAACATGTTGTTTGTTCTTTTACATTCATAGACCTAGGCACCAGAATAAAATTAGAATATTCACCTCCTAAAATTAGCTGTACTTTTGTGCAAAAGCTTGTGTATTGTCAGAGTATTATGCCTCTTGGTTTCCTTGCTCTTTATAGTTTACATTAGATAATTAATTAGTCAAGCTGTCTGCTCAGATTGCAAATCTGCAGTTGTCTGCTTGATAGACATGCTGCCCTATCTTGTTTGTTATATTTTTTTAAAACAACATTAAATAATTTTTGGAGCAATGTTCTTTCTGGTGAAGATATTTTATATTTCTCCAGCTCTCTAATTCAGAATTATTAGAAAGTCCTCAGAGGTCCTTCAGTGCAACATTTGTCAATAATTACTACTCTAAATTTCTGACCAATTACACAATATTTGACACCCCACAAGAACAATTTCTGCCCAGAATGTTTGTCATTGCTGCAAGAGTAAAATTATGTAATTTTGTTCTTGCAGCTTTGGGAAAGAGCATTCTGGTGAAGTATGTATGATGTTTCATATGTGACATTTCGTAAATTCAAATTCAGTCAAATTCAATATCCTTATGTATAGAAATTTAAGCATGCTTCAAATAAATTAATAACAATGAGTTATTCTGGTTTGATCAGGCGTCATAAGCCCATATTTCGTAATAGTCAAAGGACCCAAACTGGGATCAGAACTCCAATCAATGAGAATAGGAGGAGGAATAAAATCTTTAGTTATTTGCACTGTTGGCTGTCAGCAGGAAATCCCGGGCTCCTGCCGCATGAAGTTTGCATGTTCTCCATGAGCAGGCATGGGTACTCTTCGGGTACTCCAGCTTCCTCCCACCGTCCAAAAACATTTTAGGCCTACTGATTTCTCCAAGCTGTCCTTAGGACTGACTGTGTGCCAGACTAGAGACCTGCAGTCTACTCTGCCTCTTACTAACCAAGCACAAGAATAATGGGGTAAAGACCATTAATGAATGGATGGATATTAACATTTTTAGGACTCTTTGTCCTCACCATTTAGCAAAAATACTTAATAAACATTTATTCAAGAAAATGGCTGTGAAAAGGTTTGTTGAGAAATGTGAAATGGAAATAGGATGGGGTGAAATGTCAACATGTATGTGAGTGATCGGCAAAGGGGGGAATTAACCTGGAGTCATCTGGACTGTTTCAAGATAAAAGGATGTTGCTGATTAACGCAAAAACACCCAAGTCTGCATGTGGTCATTTAATATTTTTGCAAGTAAATAATTAGGGACCCTAACGCACCCTTTAGCTGTTTTATCTATCTTGTTTTTTTCTTTAGCTATAAATCATATCTGTAATACCTGACTATAAGATTATTATATTCACAGAAGATGCAGGTCCCTGTATGCCCTCAGAAATTATGAATTTAAGGCCAGCGACTCTTGATGTGTTTTTAGGCTGATATCACACCTGAAATAGAAAGAGAAGATTATTTCTGTTATATAAAACAGGAATAATCTTTTCTAAACAAATGATGGCAAACAGCATCTCAGTGAGAGAGCTTTGTCTTCAGCTAACCCTCTGTATCAGAATAACTCTAGTGTTGGAGATGGATGTACAGAGCTCAGTGTTTTATTCACCACTGCGCCTGTAAAACATGTAAAGCTGCAGAATTGTGAACAAGTACCGTTCAGTTCTGCTGGTTTTAAAGCCGTCTATCTATTGGTTGAAGCACAGCTCAGTAACTTTGACTGTAATCTTTTCTTTGCTTTGTTGCTCAGGCACATTCATGTATGCTGAGAAATTCAGCTTTATATGTTCTTTAGGATAAGTGGTGTCTGTTAAGGGAGCTGTCACCACCGTGCTCCGCTGTTTAAGTCCGTGGACACTTTATGGTTGCTTGACAAAATCATTTCTGTGAATGAATGTCACAGGACAGAGAGCATGTTGGGGGCTGAGATCAGCAGGTAGACAGCTTAGAAAGGTCATCTGGCTTCATGTTTTCTCACATTTTTGGCTTATTGCTTGGTTGCCAGTCTGCAAATTAAAGTTTCCTGAATTGTTGGGTTTCAGGCCACAAAGATGAAATCAGAAATATTTGACCATAGAGAGTGGTGAAAATTGAGTAATTGCTCTCTGCAATTTTATTTCCCGTTTTCTCTTTTCTGTTATTTTCAAATTTCATTTACCCATAAAGAACTGCTCTTCCTTATCAGGACCATTATAGGATGCTGATTGCCTGACTGCTTTTAGATCAAGACAATCTGTTTTACTGAGACCATGAAATAAGTGAATGATTAATAAAAGTGTCCCTGAATGCAACTTCTTCTGTTTTCTTGTTGTTGGCTTTTTTTAGATGACGCTCACACAAGATTGAGAAATCTTACAAATCATTACAGCTGACATCCATTGAGGGGATTTATGGCTGGAGTAACTGCTCCTCAGCAGAGTAAATTTGTAACATTAGTGAAATGGGAATACTTCCCAAATGCAGAAACTCATAAAAAGTAGCCGTACTTTTATAGATTAAGTTTGACATTCCACTTTTCTTGTTCTTAGGGGACCATAAGAAATCTAAAAGTCACATTTTTGAAGCCATCAACTTAAGTTTAATTTCCCGTCGGTTCTAAATTAACATCCTTTTGCAGAGATCAATAAGCCTTCACTGTAACGTCTCAGTTGATTTAATTTTTACTTCAGACATTCTGTGTTTATTACTCTAAGACATCTAAAGCTTGAGGGTCCGCTGGTTGAAGTGATTCTTCCTAGTGCCAATTATTAAAGCTGCTGAGCTTTTTATTACGGTACTTAAGATATTGTACATGTGGTGTTTGTTTTTCTTTGCAAAGCCGTCACAAACCCAAAGTGGAAGTTTTGCAAGGTGGTGAGACAATAAAATGGCAACATATGCAAGCAGAGCTAGCGTGTTTTTGAGGACATAATTTAAATTAATTTCCTGTTTTTTATTGTTGTTTTGCATTCTTGCCTTTATGTTCCTTTGGCAGTGAGTTTCACACAATAACATTGTCAAAACAGTACTGAATAAATGATTTACATTGCAAATAGAGCGTTTGCAAAATTGCAGTTGCAAAGGACTGCTTTGACATCTGGTTGGATGTAATCTTTTAAGTACTGTGCATCAACACTCTGCATCCTAAGAACTTTTTTCAACTGGCTTTGATGGACACACCATCACTATAATCAGCAATAGTCTCACAATGAAATGGTTTCCTGACATCATGCAATTCTAATTACAAATTCATTAGCAAATCAAATGTTAATAATGTTAAGTATAGCTATGTTTTTTTAGATTCTTACTGCATAAAAACATGAAAGTAAACATGATATTTAAATTACCACTCCAAATAAATATAGATAACATGATGTGACTGTTTCTATTTAGAACAGAAAAACAATAGTTGTTCTTATTGCTGCACAAAAACAGAATAATTATCACAGCTTTAATGTCTTTACCATATCTTTTTAACCTTGAGTTAATATTGAAAATAAAAATCTGCTAAAATTAGTCCAGTCAGAGAACTCCAGTGTAAATACCAGTGTAAATACATATTTAATAGTTATCATAATGATTACACTGGTCTCATCAATCCGTGGCCATGCTACTGGGAGTGATGAGAACCTGTCAAACACCTGAACATATCTTCTGCATGTCAGGAGGTGAGGATCTCTGACCTTTAAGAACCAAGCAGAATTTGAAAGCAGCAGCAGGGCTTGCTTGCAGCCTAACTGGTCTGCTCAGACTTGTAAGGTATGTTTCCTGTATTCTGCAGAGAGTGTTAAATATCACATGTAAAGGAGGAACAAAACTCACTTGCTTTATTTGGCATTTGTAGGCATGATATAACATCAGTATTGGCATCGGTATCAGTTAATGTACTGGTCTGTCTAACTGAAGCAGAGAAGCTATTCCAGTGGTGAAATCTTTATTTCACGGGTTAGGAAAATATATGTAATATTGATCAATGTTGGTTATTGGCTATAACAGCAATGTTGAATATTGATAGCAGCCTAAATTTTCCTTAGCTTGTTACAGGGAATATTATACCTTATTGTCATTCTGGTCTAATAAACTGATATTAACTTGGTAATTTGTTAGGCTTAATGTTTGGAACAAGACTTTACGGTTTGAGGTTTATCACGGATGTTGTCATAGTTTACCATCTGTAGTTAATTGTTTTTAGGTTTTGTGGCACTTGTTATGTTTACTCAGTTTGTTACATTTACTCAGACATTAAATCAGCATGAAGAGAAGGGGTGAATGTCCCAAGATTGGGAATTGAATCAAAGATGGGTACATTGAAGCATAAATATTTCCAAGGGTCTGAAGTTGTCTTTTTTGGAAACTTACAAGCTAAGTGTAGGAGCCTTCTTTCAGAGACCTTCAGCTAATTCCTACACAATGTTGGTGTGTAAATGAAGGCAGCTAACTTATAAGGAATCCTGATAATCCGCCAATCAATACTTTCCCAACAAAGCAGAGAGTTTTCTTCTATAAATACCCGCAGATCGCTGTTGCATCATCATATGGCTGGCTACTAATCTCAGTTTACTTTGGCTTGTCAAAGAGGTGGTTTAGTTTGACCTTCTGTTAAGAAGAAATGATACATTACCACAAAAAAACAAAAAAGCAAGAACAAGCTCCAAACCAAAGACATCACAGGTTTACTCCCTGTCCTTTCTACCTTTGGAAGTGATTTTTCTTGTTTAGGAATGTGATGATGCAACTTTTTCCCAAACGCAAAGTCTGACAGAGCCCATATTTTCTCTTTGTGACAATAAAACTCAAGTTTCTGATTCTTTGTATTGCTGTCACCATCACAGATATAGTGCATCGCTCTTGCTGCTGCATTATGCAACGTTAAAGCCAGTTGTCATGGTGTTAGCCTTGGAGAACTACAGAGACTTTCTGTAAAGGTGTAGTCACTGCCTCCACTACCAAGAACTTCACTTTTCAACCTGCTATATGTTTTTTCTTTTTATCTTTCTCATTTTTGATCAAAAGATTAATGCTGTGCCTGGTTTTGTGTCTGTGTGGTATATTAAGCAAAAACTCTGGACTCTTGGCTTGAAGGACTTAGACATGATTTGTTTGATGGAAAGTGCTGAAGAGTGTGGCTGTTTACATTGGGATCTGGGAGCAGTTAGTGTTGCTCTCTTTTACTGCTTAAAAGAGAGGCAGTAAATGAAAGAGAGATATTACCATTACTGCAAATAAGGTTGGACAAGGCTTGCGCTGCTCCTCAGAGTGTGTGCCAGTGTTTTCTCTCTGTCAGTCGGTGAGGGCACTGGTGCATGGGATACACACAAACAATTCATCCCTTTCCTCCTCTCGCTATCACATCTTCCACTGCTCCTGAACAGGGTCTTACCCTGCAGAAGCAACATTGGCATTCACGTCACAGCACACACACACACACACACACACACACACACACACACACACACACACACACACACACACACACACACACACACACACACACACACCCGTACACAATTCGAAGAGATGATCATATTTCACCATTCATCCACTCGTGGGTTTGTCTCCTCTAAGGTACGTGCACTGTTGAACTGGTTTCACCTCATATCGATCTAGATTACTCTTCTCTGCAGCTTAACCCTCAAGTTTAGGGTTGGGATGTTGGCGCATACATGTTTCTGTTTTCAGTTGTGTTTTTTTATTAAATTATGAGATTGCTGTTCTCTTAATCAATGCTCTGAGAGTTTGGAGCACATGATATGTTTTAATTGATCAAATGCACTTTCTATGTATTTCTTAGCACAACCTATGCATCAGCTCATTTGTTGTGACTGAACCCTGCTGCACCAACTTTTTCTCCCTATTTTGCCATTCTCAATCACAGACTATTAACTCCACTGTCTCTGTGTGTGTTTTACTATTTCAGGCTTCTTCCCTCCTTGCTTCTGCACACTGAAGGAACCCCGCAGTGAAGGAAAAGAGTAACAGCCCACGAGTGTTTGTCTGAAGAGGTGACAGTCTTTGTGCACACATCCGACCTGTTAAAGGAGAGCTTCTACCCTAAGAGACGCCCAGCAGAGATGCGGGGAGCTCACTTCATGGCAGCGATGCTCCTTTTGCTCACTTCATTGTGTGCAGTGGCGAATGGCTTTCCATTCAGAACGCCTCTGGACCTGGACGTGACTCCACGTGTCACCGTCCTGAACAGTGGTAAGGATGTCTGCTGAGATTTATATTCATGGTTTTTGCAATCTGAAAATATTCTCCAGAAAAATGTTTGAGAATATTCTGTGATTAGTATTTTACTGTAGTGTTTCCATCTCTCAGTGTGTTTCTTAGCTTGTCACCTGGCATAAACCAGTGTTAAATTTTCTCTGTGTGACAACCATGTGTAAAAACACCAATACCGATGTTAACTAATTTATTTAATCTGTTACATTAATATGTTGTTATTAGGAATGGACCAGTTACTGATACACCATAAATGTCAAAGATTTGACATTCAAATCTTTAATCTTACCATCCCTACGGTTCAAAGTCCTTTTTTATTAAACAATGCAGAAAGTCCCAGAGCGAGCCAGATTTCCTCTGTATATGGATTATAGAATAACACAGTGCTTCCCTTTACCCACCTGTTGCTCTGCGCCACGCATCACCTGGCATAAAAAGACGCTACACATTTTCCTGGCTTGCAAAGCATTAAATTTGATCTGTTTGGAGGTATTTTTGATTACAGTCTTGGCATAACTAAAGCAGCTCTACCCTTCACACTTATCCAGGTAATCTTGCTTTAAAGCTAGAGTTGGTAAGTTTCAAATGGCATGACTGTTAAGCAGCTGACTGCTGGCTCTTCCTCAGCTGATAGCCCATCTAATTAACCAGCCGATGTCAGGTTGTGTGCTTTACTCTGTAAAATGAAGACAAGCCTAGAAGTACATTTCTGCACAATAAGAAATTGAAAATCATTGAAATAATTGAATGGAATAGTTTGTGTTTGTTATCTTCGTTACAGTTAGCATGTGTGACTAACTTCTCATGTAACTTTCCTAGTTCTGTGCTGCTGTTAAGAAAAGCTCATGCTCATATATGTTTATTATCATCATTATTATGAGGACAAGGGTTGAGGAATATCAAACCATTTCCAATGCTTTTAAGTTTGCAACAATGTTCTTATACCAAAGGTGAATGTGAGCAAATGATGACCAAGGGTTTAAGACCATCTAAAATTTACCTAAAAGCTTTAATTTCTTTCATTTCTTTCCCCCCATTCAAAGTTTGAATAATATTGAATGCGACTTCGGGCTCAGTTAAATAATAAAAAACTTCATGCAAAATTTTAACAGTTAAAATTTTAATGTTTTGACCTTGTATTTTTAAGATTTTTTTTTTGCCGCTTCTTTCTTTCACACCTTAAAATGGCTCCATTCTTGTTTTTTTCTTTCCTTCTTTAACCATCTCAGTTATTCACTCCTGTGAATAAACATTGTATCTCTTCCTTTGACAGTAATGATTTTTTTACTCTTCTTGTGCTTAGTGGTGATAATTATTTACTTACCTTGTGAGCGATGGCATGTAGCCTGAGGTGCAGTGGAGACACAAGCAGATGTGTGAATTGCTTTCTCTTGGATCCCTGCAGAGGATCCAGGGTGTCTGACTTCGCT
Source organism: Xiphophorus maculatus (assembly GCF_002775205.1). Lineage (NCBI taxonomy): Eukaryota > Metazoa > Chordata > Actinopteri > Cyprinodontiformes > Poeciliidae > Xiphophorus > Xiphophorus maculatus. Next base: position 14,772,927 of record NC_036464.1, on the reverse strand, counting down.
GAGAGTAGTCGAGAAGCACCGTAACCATGACAACTGTTGTAGTGTGGTGCAAAACGGCGGTATACAATTTTTATCTTAGGACATGTGTAAGGATGTGTGAATCGTTATAACAGGAGTTATTTTTTGATACTTTTTTTGAAAATTTCTTAATGCAACTTACAGAGTTTTTCAAGTGATCCCACTTGTTTCTAAACAGTTTTATTTCTTTGAATATTTCCCATTACTCCTCTTTATTTAAACCCCTCTTGGTGACTATGTGTAGCTCATTTTTATAGTTTGTGCTCGTTCAACCTTTCAACCCTCTTAAACAAATTCTTTTTAATCCATTCCTCTTGTCTGCTTAGATCTCTAAGTTAACATAAATATCCTTTTCTGTATTTTTTCCTTGGTGTCACCTTAGTTGTTGCTGACTGTTCTCCTTTCACTGTATTACGTTATTAAACTGATACTGTGCCTTGAAAAATAATTTATATTTCTCTAGCTTTCTTACATTTTGTTGCTTCCAAATCATAAATTTGAATGTGTGTTATTGTAACCTTTTGTAGCAGTTCAACACAAAGCAAATAACTTCAGCAGAAGTTGAACCCTGAACCTGCTCTCCCTTACATAACGGCAGACCCTAGATCGATATTAAAATGATATAGCTGTAACCAAATTCATGTTAGAATGGCCTAGTCAAAATCTAGATAAGTCTAATTGAGAATGTGTGAAAGTTACTTTTTGCTGTGTTTACATCTGCAAAACTGGCAGCTAATACCCTACAGACTTGCAGCTGTAATTGGAGTGAAGGTGATTTAACAAAATATCGACTCAGACTGGCTGAATACAAAGGCACCCCACATGTTTGAATGTATTATTATGCTTCCACTTGATAATAATGAGTGTTTTGCAATCTGCCACATCAAATCCAATTAAATAGAGTTCAGTGTTTGGCTACAATGCGACAAAATGTGAAAAAGTTCAAGGAGTATTAATCTTTTGCCCTTTACTAAAACTCTTTTTTCCCCTGATACCTTCAATACTTATTTTTTCTGCAATCTAAAACTAAGGCTTTCAAACATGAGTGGTTAGACAAATGATTTGTGCATACAAACATTTCAACTTCACCATTTTCTCTTCAAAAATGAACAAAAAAAATCATGTTAGGTGAAAATGTTTTAGGTTTATCAATTTAAATACATTTCCAACCATTTGGGTGATGGGGAGACTTTTAAATGGAGAAAAAAAACGCAAGAAAGCCTCTCCTAATTTAAACCTGTCAGGTGTTGTGATAATTTGCTCTGAGATTCATGGAAATGTCAGAAAGGTGAGCAGTAAACACGTCTGTTGGCAGAGCATGAGCTTGTGCGTTGTGCTGTCACGTCACAGTCCAATGCTTTGAAGTTCAATAAATGTGTGTGTGTGTGTGTTTGTATGCTTTGTGTGCACGTGCGTGTGTGTGTGTGTGTGTGTGTGTGTGTGTGTGTGTGTGTGTGTGTTTCCTTGAACGCAGTGTACTGCGCTGATCAGCTGAGGTCCCTCCAAGTGTTTGCTCAGTAAATAACATCACTGTGGCTCCTCTCTGTGACTGGCTCAAACCTCTTTGTTTCACAACCCGACTCAGACAGCCTTTTCTGCAATGCTCTTGTAAGCCAAAGCTAAAAATGTGCTTTTGGGACTTATTATTGTAAAGCAGCCCTGATAAATTTCTCTCTGGTGTGACACACTCCCAGTGAGAATGTTTTGAGGTTCTTCACTCCTGCTGTCAAGTCCTCACTCAAACAACATGTCATGCGTCTTAATGCTTGGATTGCTTAGAGGAAAAGTCAGCTTTTTTTTCAGTCATAATGCATTGTCTTCTCCCATAATGAGATGCTCATACTGTGTAGGAGAAGTTCTTGTTCTGAAATCCCCCAGAGAACGAGAACTCTTCTTGTTTCTGCTGAGAATAAAGGATAAAAGTAGACACCTGAAGACCCGGGAGCAGCTCAGGTTAGGAAATGACTTCTGCTCAGCTGAACAGAGAGCATTGTGTTTCAGAGCAGCTGATAGGAATCTTAATGACAGCTTCCGTGATAACCATGCAATATTCAGAGGGAAGTGAATTGACTGTGGCTGGTGGATTCATGACACATTTTTTTTTGGCTACACCGTTCTCTGGCAGGCATGAGAAGTAGATTGTCTTTGCATTTATATGGCTTAATTGCCGTCAAAATTACCGCACCTGATCGTAGAAGCTGCTCAGCATCAATCTCTGCGGGTATTTTAATTAGACACTGACTTAGCTGTACATCACAAGCTGCTTCCAAATATTGCTTTGGTTCTTACAGGCTCAGAGATGTCTGTGTGTATTGACACTGGTGTCATGTTTACTCAGGCTAAGTGGACTCTTGATAGATTATATGTTTAGAACTTGCACAACTTTCTGCTGCAAGCAAGTTTCTAACGTCTGTTGTTAGTGTCTGCGTGTGAACACACATTGTACTGAATGTCTTCATGTGACCTCATTAGTATCTTGGACTGTCAAGCAGATCCATCCAAATATAGCTTGGAAAACCGGAGAGTGACATGCAGCTAAAACCAGGAATTTAGATACCTATAGCACCATTTGTACACAATCTGTAATATCTTTGCTAATGTTTTTTGATGAAATTCTGTGTCAATATTTCCATCTAATGTTATTTTCTTATTTTGTCATCTATTCTGTAAATTGCATCAGTTCACTTTGCACCAAAACAGCCTTAAAACATGATGCCACCAAACCCGTGCACCACAACTATGTTCTCAGGTTTGTAAGCTTCCCCTCTTTTCCCTTCAGATGTAACAATGTTTATCTTGGCCAAACATTTCAACTCCAGGTTAATCAGACTGCAGGATGTGTCCAGAAATCAGTCTGTCTTCCTGAGTGCAATTGCAGACTTACCTGGTTTTTTATGCTGGTTATAGCATAATCGATCCTTCCTCTGTGAATGCATTCTCAGCTTCAGACAGCATCTTCACAAGGTCTTTTGGTTACCTTGATGCAGATGCAATTATCTGCATGCAGATTTTCAGTCATCCTCAACATGGTGGTCTAGTCGCACAATAAACTGCTTGGCAGGAAACAGTGTTCACGTTGAACTGTTTTGTGTGTGACACCGAGTTGATAAGGTGTGCAGTGGCTGCCGTGGTGGTGAAGAAACAGTGCAATGTCCCCAATTATCTCATTAAACTTGCCAGTATTTTGGATTGTGGGAAATGAAGAAATTTGTCACGAAAAACGTGGGAAATCGGTATGCTCAACTATGAAATCTCAACCATCTGCTGACACTTTGTGATGACTGCGTGTGGCTAACAAAGTACGCCCAAGTATGATGAAGCCTTTATAAATGAAGGCAACTGGACTTCTGTTGGTATCTTGAAGATGTTTCACCTCTCATCCAAGAGTCTTTTAGTTTTAAAACTTTAGTTGCAAAAATCTGGCTTATAAACTGTTCTCAGGAACAATCACACTGAATGGCAGTAGAGTGCACTAATGACCACTACCCTCTCAAATAGAGGGAAGAGCCAGGTTTTCGTGTGACCTTGATGGCCTCATTGGTGAAAACAATGGCCTCATTAAGGATTTATTGTTCCAAAATGTTCCAAAAGCTGTTCTGTCACCCTGTTTAAAAAGCTAAATTACCTTTTAATGAAATTTCTGATGAATTGCCAAAGTGAGTGGAGTTTTGCACACACAGTAAAACAGTTCTGCTCACTGGGCTACCAACACTTTTTTCTTAGTAGTACGGAAGAAACACATTTTCCTTTTAAGCGGAATGTGTGGAAATTACTGAAAAATGAGAGCAGACTGGTCAGTTTCTGTGTCAAGGTATTGACACTGGTACCAAGGTGCTAAACAGCCATGTGTCAAAGTTGCTTCAGTCTATTTGCAGATCAGTGTACTTTTAATGAAATGCCAGGAAATTTTCAGCTGTTTCATGAAGCAGTACTTCACTTTCCCTCCCCCACCTGTTGCTGCACACTGCTAGATGATCCAACGTTTTTCCCTCACTTACAAAAAAAAGCTAATTTCACTGCTTCAAAATATTTCTATGTGCAACAGACATGACTTGTCATTGAGTGGAAACTGGGGGTGGGAGGAAACAGGCTGTGTTTTTAGGCAGCTGCTTGCAGGGTGTCTACTAGAGCCTGACTAATTAACCAGCTTTAAATGGTTTGTTATGCTTGTGTTACTGTTAAAAGGGGAAAAACTGTGAAAATGGATAATACTGAGATAATTAGCACTTGTAAATATTACTCAAATAACTCTGTGTTTATTCAACAGTTTTGCTAAAGTATATGCATCAGAGTCAAAACAACATTAAATAAATGTTACCTGTGATTCCAGGCAACGTTTTATGCCACTGATTAAAAGGTAGTCATGTGCAGTAAAAAAAAAAATAGCTGAGATTTGTGTTTAGAATGCTGAGGATGGACAAGAGCAAGGAGGAGGATATCCATAGGCACCGCTCAGGATGGATAGTTTGGGAATAGAAATATCAAGGTAAAACAGAGTTTGCTTGCACAGAGAGGGAGATATTGGGTATATTTGGAGAAATATGCTGGAGATTGAACTTCCAGTCAGGAAAGGCCAAAGGAGTGGTGAGAGGGGATATGGAGGTGTTTAGCTTGACAGAAGAAAAATGCAGAGAGCATTCGACTGAGGATGTTGGATGAACTCGGATACGATCAGCCTTATATTTTCGTTGGACGCGGCATTTTTGTTTGCAGAATAGAATTGAACTTTGTCTTCAAATGTTTGTGCTATTAGTGTAGCACCTTGATTTATAGCCAAGTGATCTGTGTATAAAATTATCCTGACCTTTTCATAGGTTTTGATGAGTGCTGGAAAAATTAATTGGATAAGATCACACCTATCAGGGAGAAACTGCCAGACCAAGTAAATGACACTGATTATCTTTTCATCATTACAGATGCTAGTGGGAGGGATACATTAGACAGCAAGTAAATACTGTGTCATTGAAGTTAATATGTTAGAAGCAGGAAAAATGGGCAAGGGTAAGAGAGTTTGACAAAGGCCACATCCCGATGAATCAAACAACTCAGTCATAACATCACTAACCTGCAGCTCAGGTTAGGAGCTGCAGGTTAGTGTTGGGAATTAACACTAATTAAGTGTTGGGCAGCATCTTTCAAAAGTAGTCCAAGCAACAACAACAACAACAAAAAACTATGGTGAATTAGAGACAAGGGTTTGGGCAGAGAAGACTGGTCTGGGTGGTTCAATGCAACAAGCAAACTACTTTAAACCAAACTAGTGGTTCTGAGAGAAAGTGCATGAAAGCTCTGACCCACTCTTTTATTTTATTCACTTCTCATGGATGACCGAGTGAATCACTTACCTAGAAATGCATGGTTCCAAGATGTGCTATAGGAACAAAACAAGCCAGCACAAACAGTGTGAGGCTCTGCCGGGCAGCCTTGTGTCCTGCTAGGTCAATGTTACTTACCACCTACATACCACTTACCCGGTGGTAAAATGTGAGTATGCACTATGCGTGATGCATGGGAGTGCTAAAGTTAAGGTGGATAAATTACTTCGGCATTTTGTGTAACAGCTGTCCATGTGTAAAGCACTGGATAATGCTCTTTTTACTACTTATGATATTACACTATTTTCTTTTAATACATATTAAAATATGTCACCATAAATCCGTGACTAAGTCATATTTATACACCTGCACATTGAAAACCACCCCACCACCTCCAAGCAGGATGGAGGTGGTGGGGTGGAGTCGCCTACAATATGTCCGCATACACCTCAGAAGTATGTAGTTGCACAGCTGCACCTACCAAAGCATTGTTGCAGACCATTTCCATCCTTTCATGTAAATGGTAACCATTGATGACTGTGGCCTCTTTCAACAGGATAATGCACCCTGCCACAAACCAGCGTCTCTTATCCAGCACTGTTTAATCACATAACCTCTTTATTTAACGGCAAGGTCCTTCCCTTGGCTCTCTTCACTACATTCTAGATGGTGGGGACATTGTAACTATGGGAAAGAAAGGAACTAAAAAGAATAATGTGGATGGATCATATTCAAAATCATCAAGGAAGAAGCTTCAAACATGTTTTTGAAAAAAAACACCAAACCCATATATTTAACTCAAGTATTTTTCTTCAGACAACTGAATAAAAGTTTCAAATTGTAAAGGAAGACAGGAACAGCAACACCTGCTCTGTGATTTTGCATCAACATTCAAAAATCCTGCTGTGGGAAATCCATCATCCAAGATTAAATTCTGCTTTGCCTTTTTTATCCTCATCCTGTCAGATCGGATTGAGAAAGCTCTCTGTCTCTAGGTTTAATATGTCTTGCATGACACGTTTGTGGGCAAAACCCTATCAGATTTTACTTTTTTTTTTTTTACTTTAATCACCACTCAACAAATATTTTACCTTGCCGTGTACATTATAGTCGTGAAGATGAAAATCTAATGATGGAGAATACCTTTTTCTTCTGAGCCAGGTTATTTTTGAACCTGCATTTGTTCCCATAGAGACAGAGTGTAATCAATGGCCCCAGTGAAAAGAGTTTGTGCTTATGCCTAGCAATTAATGTGTGAGGCTGTACAAAAGTGGCTTTTTCTACCGTACCTATTGTTATTTCACAGAAATGTTCCGCAGAAATAAATGAAGGAAGTCCAATTACAATAGAAAGGTTTTGAACGTGTCACCTCTGCAATTTTAGAAGCTCATTCATGAATGGTAAATATTTCTATGCTGCTGATTTCGACTGAACAAGAGTGGCTTAAAGATGTACTGAAACTTTAGTATGTTTACCAGACATTATTCCTATTTGCAGAATTAGCAGAAGCGGAGTCACCTTCATTAAAATCTTGTCCTCTTCTCATCTTCTTTTCCCGTCAGGTCTCGAGGGCTACAGGCGTTTTGAGTCTTCTGCAGTCAACTACAGCACGATGCTGCTGGAGGCTGACAGTGAGCGGCTTTACGTGGGGGCCCGTGGGGCCGTATTCGCTCTGAATGCCTCTGACATCTCAGCCAGCTCCGCTCTCACTGTGAGTTTGTTTATTTGTTGTGTTGCTGCATGTTTTGTGCTCACATGGCATGTATTTTTTACAGTTTTTGCTGTTTCATTTATGCTCCCCAGTGCAGGAAACTTATGAAAGAAAACATCCAAAATGTTTCATTTTGAGGTCGAAGCAAAGCAAACCACTATTATGCTGCAGCCACTTTAATTGCTGCATACATTTGAGAAAAAGATTTTAATTTGCATCAACACCCTCCTCAGGAATGAACAAATAAAGGAATTTTGCGTTAATTTAATTTGTACATAAATCTCAATGCAGTCTTACCAGATGAATAAATATATGTAAAAACCCAATACCTAATGTTTAATTCTGTTGTTAATAATTTACTTCAATGATGTTTAATGTTTAAACTGTACTTCCTAGTGCAGGCTTGTTGAGGTCAATGCTGAGCAATAATAAATGATGGTTATAGTTTGACCTAGGTTAGGAGTTTGTATATCTTTACATGTTTTTCTTCTTATTTACTTTAAACTATTGTCTTTACAGTAGGTTATCTTTGTCTTATACACTGAATGAACTGACTCAAATTAAAATTTTAATTTTCTTAAATTTTCAGTTGTTTCATAACTCTAACACTTGTAGTTTTGTCCAGAACAACTATTTCTCACTGTGGATAGGTTTCCCTATTACAGAAAGATCCTCAAATTAAAGATTGGATCATTCTGAAATGTTCAGCATGTTATGCTACTGCGATAAAAAGCAACTTTATTGAAAGGTTTATAAAACATCTTTATTTGGCGGTCACATGGAGGATTGTGTAGTCCTGTTTTTATATATTCGGTATATATATATAACAAAGGCAGAACAGTAAACGAAAAGTCAATGTTTGTATGGGTGCAGGAATTGTTGCCAGTATTCATGAAGAAGATATTAAACTTTCATCACAGACTTCCTTTGGTGTATTTATGTGGAGAATTGACTGAAACACTCTCATAGTCAAGCTGTTGTAAACATCTCTAGGACTTGTTATAGCTTAGATATTCCTTGAGGTAACTCATAATAAAAAGAGCAATTAAACCATATCCTTAGCTGGTGGCACAATGAACATTACACTTCTTGCTGTTTATGTGTTGAATGTTTTACTCGGCTACCTCAGGCTATATGAAATGCTTCAAATTTGAGTTGTACTTTTAATATTAAGCCAAGAAAAGCCTCTAGGTTTCATAAGATAAGTGTTTCTTAATATTTTATTGGGCTAAAGCCACTAATATGAGCTGTTTTATATACCAGCCTAGAAAAAAATATATTTGAAGTTATTTTATGACTTTGTCTTGGATTCTTCCACAAAACAATTTGACTCCAATTAGCAAGTGTTTTCTTCCATCTGTTCTGCTCTATGTTTCAAATGTTTTTATGTGTGTGTGTAGCACTGCACTGCAAGCGCTCCTGTGCCTCCATCTCCTTTGTGGGCTCAGCTAAATATCTGTTACATAACATAAAAACACGTTTGGTTACTCAACAGTAGTCATTTTAGATGCCAGGGTGACAAAAGGGAAATCTATTTTCCATCAATTGTGTGGTAATTTCTTCAATATCCTCAAGTGTTCAATGGTGTGTTTTTTTCTGTCTTGCTTTATGTTCTTTGGTCTGGTATAGATCGAGTGGGAGGCCTCCACTGAGCAAAAGCTTCAGTGTGTGCTCAAGGGAAAAGACAATAAGGTTGGCTCTTTGTTCTTATTTTAATCCTGTCATTCCTTTTAATTTTTTTATTATTATTTTACTGTAATGATAAAAAAACGACATTTTCTTTAAAAATGCAGTTGTCAAATCCCTCCCTCTCTCTCTCTCTCTTAGTTAAAATGCTGGTGAAATCCTTAATTCTTCTGGGGAATAAGGCTATTGGCCCATTTTTACATCCTTTCAAAATGTTTGAAGCACTTTATCACCATATCCTGGTGTTATGTGTCAAAATGTTCAACACTCTCTAAGGTTCATCCATCCAGCAGTTTCAAGCTTGAGCGAAGGGATGAAATATAATTAGGAACGAAGGTTAAAAAACTAAATGAAATGAAATCAAATGGTCCAATTGTTTTGGTGCTTAAAAGTGATGTGCCTAAGTATTTGCTTCCTAAAATAAGTGGATAATATCAGAAATGTAGCAGATAAATGTAAAATAATTGTCCATATTTAAAATTAACAACCATTGCTTATTGAGAATAACTTTCCTTATTGGATGTAGCTATTATTACAGAGCTTTTCTTCCAATTAAGCATTTGAATCAAAGAGTAAATTTATATTTAGTGTAATTCATTCTCTAACAAACCAGCACACGTAATATGAATTTCATTAATATAAAATGCTGTTATTTGCTGTTATGTTACATCTGATATTTAAATGCACACATTGTTGTTTGTTCCTTTTATTTTAATTAAGTGTGTTTTTTCTCTTCCTCTTTCAGACAGAGTGTTTCAATCACATCCGCCTCTTGCAGAGGTTTAACTCTACGCACCTGTACATGTGTGGGACTCACGCCTATATGCCCCTCTGTGCATATGTTGTATGTCCATGAATACATTTTCTTTCTTCAGCAATCCACCACATTTATATCACATGTTTTATAGATGGTAGATTCATTTTAAGTTTGAGCTACAAAAACTGCTTTTTTGAGTATTATTTATTTATTTATTTATTTACTTTTTAAAAAACTAATGTTTTTGGTTTCAAAATAAAAGTTTCTCTGCTTTTCCTTTAGGATGAAAAGAGGTTTGTTATGTCCTCTCAGCCTGAAGAAGGCAAAGATAAATGTCCTTATGGGCCAATAACAGGTTACACTGCCCTCATCTTAGGTAAGCCACATGAAAAATTTCAATTTCATAAAGAATTTGTCTTCAAATTTGGATGATGCAAAACCTTGTTTTTCCTTCAGACCAGCAGATATACACAGCTTCCCGGTATGACTTCTGGAGCTTTCCAGATATTCGCCGAAACGCTCCAACTCCCGCTCTGAAGACAGAGAATGCTCCCACACGCTGGCTGAACGGTGAGATCATTTCCTGAAATAGACGCATTTGATCACGTTTGGATGGCAAGATTGCGCCATCCAAATGTGTTTTAAAGTGTTTTAACATTATGATGGTGTTTCTGGATGGCCCCGAGCAATTTGTTTAACAATGTAATGTTTTTGGTCTTAATGAGAACGAGCACGCAGTTAGATTGATTAATAAGTTGATATAGCAAATTTAGTATGTGATGGCACCTTTAATTTTATTACATCTAAATGGGACACAAATACAAATACGTTAAGCAACTCCATACACCAAAATAGGCAAGAATGTTTGTAGTTAGTACAGCAGCTTGCAAATTTATTAGCATTAAAACAATGAAGCAATAAACTTCAATGTTTTTTATTGGCATTTTATGTGATAATACAAAATACTTCATAATTGGGAAGGGAATTATGTTGTAGAACCCCTTTTTTTGGCAATTGCATCTGTATGTACTTGGGGGGAGGGACATCTACAGACTTATGATTTTCCTCACTTAACTTCATAAAATAAATCTAATCGGATGGAATAGAGAACATCTGTGAAAAGCAATTTTCACATTTTCCCAAGGATTCCTAGTAGGATTTAAATCTGGAGTATATGAGCCAGTTTAACTAAATCAAAATGCTTCCATCATATTTTAGTTTCAGATGTTTACGTTTATCTTGATTCTCAAGCCTTTCCCAGCCTGTGATGCATTTTCTACAAGGATTGTATTTAGTTCAATTCATCATATCAGTAAAGAAAAGCATCCCGGTAACATGATGCTCCCACCTCCGTGATTCATAGTGCATGGTATATTCAGCACTGATCTTATCTGACCATGGGACACATTTCTATATATTTGCTGTCTCCCCTACACACCTCTTATCAAACTAAGGACACTGCAAACATGGATTTATTTTTGACACTCTTGCAGAAAAGAAAGGATTTTGTCGGAGCACACTTTTCTTTCGACTTCATAATTATGCACTATTTAGTCTCATATGAAAATATAATAACATACAATACATTTTGTTGCCATAAAGTGACAAACAAAATGGGAAAGAGTTTAAGAGGTATAAATATGGTTTAGGTGCTGTAACCTGTAAAAAGCAGAGCTTGAGTCAATTCATCTCTTCTTCCTTGCAGAGGCGGACTTTGTGGGTTCAGCTCTTGTCAGGGAGAGTTTGGGCAGCAGCAATGGAGATGACGATAAAATCTACTTCTTCTTCACTGAAAAGAGCCAGGAGCAATCTACAACCTACAGCCACAGCAGGGTTGCTCGTGTGGCCCGAATTTGTAAGGTGAGTGCAGACTCAAGGTCTTATGTATTCATCAGGGTAAATGTGTGAAGTTTTTAGCTGATGTAACAAACGAGGGACGGGATGGGAGGCACATTTAGAGTCAAGGAGCGCGGCATAATTACAGGAACAGACTGGGTTGGTGATGAATTAGTTGCAGAGCCAGTGAGGTTTGAAGAGGATGAATGCAAGTGAGACAGGCTGTTTAGCATCTTTCTTTTTAAAATGTGAATGATTAACATTTGCCGCTGCCCTGACAGGCAGCAGCCATCTGTTCCCTTTTATAACCCTGTTGTTCGTCTGTAATGAAGAGAGCTCACTGGGGCTGTTTTTGGAGGTATACAAATCAATCTGTTTTATTATAATAGAAATACTGTAAGATTTCTTGTGCAGTATCAAAAACTTCAGCTCAAAATAATTTTTTTTAAAGATTGTTATCATAAAAGGATGTCTGTATCAGTTGTGTGTGTGGCTTTGACATTTATTATTGATCTGATACAAGGGAAGGATATTCCACGAGGGGGTCATAACCCCTTTTTTTGTGCGCCCTCAGTTCTGGATTTCTAGAGGTGTTACAGATATGAAGCATGGCACCTCACACCTACCCACATCAGTTGTAAATGTCTTCCTGACACATTGGCTGTTTTGTAGTCCTCGCCTTACATGACTCTCCTCTCCTCATCTGCTCCTCCTTTTTGTCCCTCAGGGAGACCGAGGAGGCCATTTGACTCTCCAGAAACGATGGACGTCCTTCCTAAAGACGAGACTGACTTGCTCTCTGCCCGAGTATGACTTCCACTTTAACATGCTGCGCAGCATCTTCGTAATGCATGGCCTCACCCCACAGGACACTCTGTTTTACGGCATCTTCGGTTTGGAGTGGTGAGTAAGAAAAGAAAATCTCTGTTCGGGTTGTGGAGTGGGAAGGATGGGGGATTGAGATTGCAAAAGCGGACGAGTGAGACTAAGATGAGAAGCAACAGCCAATACATTGAAGCTTCCGAAGATCTCAGGAGGGGATGAGATAGAAAGAGGGCAGAGAAACTAAGTCCAGAGGGCGTTAGGTCCAAGTGGTTTGATGAGCTGAAGGTTTACAGATGTTTAGGAAAAGGTTGCACAGATTTTTAGTTGCTTTTGAATGTTGAAAAACGGCAGATTTATGTGGCTCAAATGGAACAAAAATACAAGGAGATTCTTTTTATTCAGTAACTTTTAGCACAGAAATAAATATATGGAGGCTAACTGTGGCCACTGCTTGAATTGTTTAAGATAACTACAGTATGTCTGCAATAAATTTCCGTTTACATCTCTTTGCTATCACTCAAAGAGGAGGCATGTAAAGAGGGCTTCTTCTTGTCTGAAACTCTTTGGTAGTTAAAGCACATACGCTGCCTTCAAAGGTTTTCATGCACCTTAAACAGCATCACAAAACTGCAATTCTACCAAGGCTCAGTTATACACATGAACTGAGAAGCTGGGAAAGGAGAGCATTAATCAGAGATGCAGCAATGAGGCCCATGGTAACTATGGAGGAGCTGCAGACGTTTTGCAACTAGCCACAAAACCTGCAGTCTATCGGAACTGATGGGCTCAGAGCTTTTTGGTTTGCAAATCAGTTCAAATTCATTTTTGTCCATTTTTGTGGAGTTTTCTGGGCTAAAACAGGAACTCAGTTTTTGCGTTCACATACTGACAAAGTTATCACTAAGACAAAATTGCACTGAACTTTTGACTTTGAAGATTTTTGTGTGAATCACTGCTGCATAAATCAATCTCTCACCCTAAGGCAGCAGCAATGGAAAATGCTATTGTATATCAAAGCAAACAGCATAAACAAATAACACTCCATATATCTTGATGTTATTTTCTCTTCAGCTCCAATTCTGTCTCTTACCTCCCCTAAACCTTGTTGTTGACTCTTAATCCCCGTTCTCAGGCTTTTATGATTTCTAATGAGCTTCATCTCTGTCAGCACTCATCATCTTCCTCCTTATTTTCCTCCTGTTTCTCTCTCTCTATCCTTTGACGAGCCGTGGCCCCGCTGCACCTCTGCTTCTCTTGCCATGGTAACCCCTGGTTTACTAGTGTTATTGTTAGTGACTTGTGCTCTGGTCTTTCTCCCTGTGTTGCTTGACGTACAAAGGAAAAACGTGAAGGCGTCTGCACTGTGTCGGTTCTCTTTGTCTGAAGTCCAAGAAGCCTTCCGAGGACCCTACATGGAGAGCCAGGATTCCGGCTCCACCTGGAAGGAATATGTTGGAAAAATCCCTGAGCCACGACCTGGAACTGTAAGCACACATCCACAAACTTTTACACAGACAGTGATGGCTTTTGAGTTTTATTAAGATTAGAACAAAGCTCATCTTCTACTTGCATTAAATAGGAATAGCTAGAGAGCAGATGAGATCATACAAGATGAATTCATTAAGACATTGCACTAAAGATGGAGGGAAACTAGGCAGAGAATGAAAATCGGCTTTGAGAGACTCAAACCATTTTTATGGCAATTAACAAAAGGGGAGAGGGGCCAGCGGTCGACTTTGTGGTAGGAGACATTTTCTATTGTGGGTGAATTTCAGCATTTCTTCAGACTTAATTAAACTTTCCCATTAAATGAAAAAAAAAAGAATAGTCAAAGGTTTTGGGGTGAGAGCGTGAAAGCCTCTTAGAGAAGTTGGCTGACATCATTTGAACAGAACAAAGCTAAAGGAAAGCTGCCTCCTCATTCAGGTGCAGTGAGAGCTGAGTCGCCCTCGTGTCAGCGTAAAACGGACGCTGAGCTCACACAGGCTTATTAAAATCTAAATGAAAACTTGCAGTTTCTCTTGACAGTCTTCCAAAGGTTTCTATTTTTCTCATGATGTCTGAATTCTCCCTGAGGACCGTCTCACTAATCCTCCTGACATCCTCTCTACCCTCCAGAGCCGGCCTCTATTTAAAGACTGGTTTATTACATATAAGGACAACACTGTCTCTCTCTCTCTGACTCTCCAAGCACTTTGCTACTTCGTCCTCATCCCCCGTCCATGTCTCTCTTTGGTCTTTCTTTTACTGCAGTGTATTACTGGCAAACTGAGGGCCAAGGGCATTAACGTCTCCACGTCCCTACCTGATGAAGTCCTGGATTTTGTCAGACGGCATCCTCTCATGTCCCATCAGGTCCAGCCTGCAGACAGACGTCCCCTCTTGTTCAGGAGGACGACAGACTACACGCATATGGCAGCAACTGTGGTCCAGGGAGTAGACGAGCAAATGTACCATGTGTTATATATGGGCACAGGTGTGTATAAAGCTTCTCGGCAAGCTGACTTTTAGATAAAAACTGGTAACGGAGGGTTTAGAGTCCTTTTAAAGATGAAAAAACCGAAACAAAACATTGTTTTTCAGTGAGAGCTGGTGGGAGGATTCGAGCCTGGCACTGTTTCTGCTCTGAATGTTGAGTCAGATCATTTTAGAATTGCAAAATGTCCGTTATGAAGGCTCTGCGAACGCCGGTCTGGAATAACCCCTGGCAAAAAACTGATGTCAGCGCTTTGGAGGATGTTCAGTCAGTTGTTTCAGAAATCACAAGAAACACCCTTTTGTTTGACAGTCTTTGTAAACATACAATGAAAATACTAAATTGTTACAAGTGATCATTTTTTCTGAGATTAAGCCATGAGAGAAAATATAGATTTCCTGAAAACAGATTTCCTGTTGCATCTTCTCTGCCTTGTGTGTCAGCTTCAGTTCATTGAGGGCCCTGATGGTAAAATAATTGGGTTTTTTCTGTGCAGCAAATTAAAACATCTGACTGAGTATCTTCTGATCCCATGTTTTATTTTTTGCCAGTGGTTGCAGTAATCATCTGTTAAATCCCACTTATTAGACAGCTTTTCATTATTTATTAATCAGATCTTGATGTACTCACTTTGAACCTGCTTGTCATAATAATAATAATAATACATTTCTTTAATTGTAATACAGACCCAGTTGATAAATTGGAACATTACTCAAAAGTCAATTTATTTCAGGAACTTGCTAAGCGATTTCATTATTTAGGTAAATTACACACAAATGGATGTTTAAGAGCTTTTTTTTTATCTTAACAGTGATGATTTCACACTCAAAAATAATGAGAGCATATTTAAAAATAGAATATTACATTTAACCAGTAAAACTATATGTACTTTTAAAAACAGAAATGTGCATTTAGTGAAAAGTATGCTTAATACCCGCTTAAAGGTTGCTGTTTTCAAAACGTCCTTTTAATCTGACAAACAAGCTTCATTGAATATTCTGTGGTGTATTCTAATTTATTGAATATGACTGCAGTGGGTTTACAATACAAAAGTACTAAGGATAATTCATCTGGGAAAAAAAATAGTTTTGAGGTGAACGTTGTTAAACTTAAATACAAAGCTTTGCTCCTTTAATGGTTCTTCACTGTTGAATATTGAGTGTTTATGTCTCATTAGTTGTTCACCCTCGTTTTCAAAAAGGAAAATGTTGTATGAAGTTCAATGATTGAATACTCAACTTTATATTATATATTCAACACATAAGTTTTCCAAATCATCTCAGCTAACTAACATTTTGAAAATTAGCTAACTAAACATCCCAAATCTTTGATCTTTGCCATCCAGATGAAGGTTGGTTGCACAAAGCAGTAGCCATCAAAGGTCAGCTGCACATTATTGAAGAGTTGCAGCTGTTTGAAGAACCAGAACCTGTTACCAACATTCTACTATCTACAGAGCGGGTAGCCAGTCTCACCGTCTTAAATAGTCAAAGTTGAAGATGACTCACTATCTCGTAATACTTAAGTCCTATTTTTTCCCCCCTCAGACGAGTGTGTACATTAACTCCCCATCAGGCGTTGTTCAGCTGCCTCTGTCTAACTGCGAGAGGTACACTTCCTGCTATGACTGCATATTTTCCCGGGACCCTCACTGTGCCTGGAGCGGAGCCGAGTGTGTGGACGTAATGACCCAGTCGAACAGGTGAGTGTTGAAATCTGCCAGTGTGCGGTTGGATCAGGTGACTGAAGGTAACCTTTCATCGGCCTGATCTCTAACCTGATGTATCACTGCACCCTGTGACAATGGCAGCTCCCAGAACAGTTGCGTAATCAGACTGCTGGCAGAAACTTGACCTTGGCTGTAATCGTAAACACATCATGCAGCTGCATATTTGGAGCGTACTGATTTATGTGGACATGTAAGCTTTATTGGCAGAAACAACTTGATTCAGGGAATGAGCAAGTGCCTTGCAAAATAATTCATTCTCCTTCAACATTTTCTGTACATTTTCAATGTGGCAGTCCAGCACAAGATTATTTACAAGTAGGAAGTAGAAGGAGAATGAAATGAAAATCTAAAAAGTGTCGTGTACAAATCAAATCACATTTTTTTCTGATACCTCTAAATGAAATCAAGTTGGATCAGTTGCCTTTAGAAATGATCTAATGAGTAAAAACTAACACTCCATCAAACAAACTTGAACATGTAATTTTTATGGTGGCGCATGGTGATGGCAGCAACATGCTGTGGGGATGGTTGTATTCAGCAGGATTTGGGAAACTGGTCAAAGCTTACTTCTGAAACTTGTTGGAGACTGAAGATGACTGGAGATTAAACGTACAGTCTGAGCTGTAGTGGGAGATTTCTGTTCACATGCACTCTCAATCCAATCTGACTGAACTCAAGTTGTTTTCCAAAGAAGAAAAGACAAGACAATTCTGTCTCCAAATGCACAACACTGAGATCTATTCCCTCAAAGACTTGCAGCTGTAAAAGCAGCAAAGGCTGGTTCTGATATCCATGTCCTTTCATTTAACAACTACAGTACAGACCAAAAGTTTGGACACACCTTCTAATTCAATGGGTTTTCTTTATTTCATGACTATTTATAAGGCAAGAAATCCCACTTATTAACCTGACAGGGCACACCTATGAAGTGAAAACCATTTCAGGTGACTACCTCTTGAAGCTCATCAAGAAAATGCAGAGTGTGTGCAAAGCAGTAATCACAGCAAAAGGTTGCTACTTTGAAGAAACTAGAATATAAGGGCTATTTTCAGTTGTTTTACACTTTTTTGTTTAGTGCATATTTCCACATGTGTTATTCATAGTTTTGATGCCTTCAGTGTGAATCTACAATGTCAATAGTCATGAAAATAAAGGAAACTCATTGAATTAAAAGGTGTGTCCAAACTTTTGGTCTGTACTGTATGTGCTTTTTTTTTAACCTTTATTTATCATATAAAAATGTGTTCACGAGGTTGTAATAAAACCATCTGCTACCTTTTATCTTTCTATTGTGCTTATTATATTTTTTCTCCTCTTTCACAGATCCTCTTTAATCCAAGACATCCAGCATGGCAGAACGGGGTGTGAGAACACAGGATACGGTATGCAGAAGTCTTATCTGATGCTTATATAAAAAGAAGTTTGCTTTAAACATCTAGACATAGGATTAAAAATAGAGAATATGAGGCTCAAAAGATGCACAGTTGTCATCGGATGGCGTGAAGGCCTCTTTGAAAGTTGATTATATGCACAGCGTTGGTAAAATCCTCTCCTCCCTTCTTTAATCACATCTTTGCTGTCTACGGAGAGAAATCTGTTTGATATTCAAGGCAGGCGAATGCCTTCTCCCCATTTATCAATTTTCACTCTGATGAAATGTAGCATCTTCTAACTCCTCATTCTGTCTCTGTATGGGGTAGTATGATACCAGAGATTAAAATGTGTCTAATTGAACATCATGCCACGATACGTCTGGACATTCTGTGATAAATATGGTGAATGATAAATAATTAGTATGTGAGTCAAGGGGTTAGTTAATGTAATTTTGTGAAGTTAGATTCTCCTCAAACTTTTGCACACTGTGTCACATTAAAACCACAAGCTTCTGTGTATTTTATTGAGGTTTTATGCGATAGATCAACATAGAAAAGTACATAGCTGTGTAATGCCAATAAAAATGAATATAGAAAAGGTTGTAAATAATTTTGAGTGTGCAATTTTTTACTAAAATGGAAATAAAACTTGGTTCAAAACTGATTCCTTTACATACTTACAGGAAATTTTTTTTATCTCATACGTGTGATTTAATTAAGAATCTTGGAGAAGAATGTTGCTGCTTACAGGCAATTTCAGTTAAATGAAGTTCAAAATATTTGAGCTTGACATACTTTGCAAAGAAGAAGGAACATAAATTTTAGTCCTGGTGGTGACATACCCCAAAGGAGCTAAATATGAATGCATGCCACACTTTGCAGATTCTTAAAGGACAAAGGACATGAATGCTTTTACAAAGCACTATGTAACAAAATGTTGATTTTTCAGATGTGGCCCAGCGGAGCCGTTCTGTTCGGGTCGGCGATGACGTGCTGCTGCAGTGCGAGCTCAACTCTAACCTGGCGACTCCATTTTGGACCCTGAACGGTGGCGAGGTGCAGGGCTACGACCTCAACTCTGGCTTCAGGACAGGGACGGATGGCCTGCTGATCATTGAGGCCCGGCAGGACCAGAGCGGCCTCTACACCTGCCACGCAGTTGAGAACAACGTTAAAGTTGCCATAGCAACCTACAATGTAACAATTAGCCTGGATCTGCCTCTTCCTCCACCTACAGAGCGAACGCGGAACTTTGTTGCCACAGTACCAGGTACTGAGCATCCCTCATCCGACGGGGCGCAGTCACTCCTCCTGCTGTCCCCCAAGAACATGGAAGCCATGTATCTGTCCCTCATCACCATCCTCGGTGGGCTTTGCGTGGTCCTCACTGTTGTGCTTGCTTACGTGGGCTTCTGCTTGCGGGCAGACCAGAGAGGGAAATACTCTCTGCGCGCCGCAGCCGCAGCGCACCCGAGCAGCAAGCGGAGCAGCAGGTGCAGAAAGCAACACAGGAACTCCACCCACATGGAGCTGAAGACCGTCTCTAGCCACTGCAACGGCGTCTGTAATGGAGTTTCCAAGCTGCATAACGGAGACATCCAGGACGAAGGCTTTTTGCAGATCGTTCCTGGTGAGGCTCAGACTTTAGCGAGTAATGATCCTCCTCCCCCGGCGCCTCCTCTGCCTCCCACACCGCAGCACACGTCTCCAGAGTGTGACTTCCCCAATGGGCTGTCAGCCACGCTGCCCAGCGTTCTGAGGCGGATGAACGGAAACAGCTACGTGTTGCTGAGGCAGAGCGACTCAGAAAACACTTCGCCGCTCTCTCACTGCTTCTCCGAGGAGCTCAACAGGATCTTGGAGAAGAGGAAGCACACTCAGCTGCTGCCCAGGCCGGATGAAAGTTCAGTGTAGAGACATGCGGCTCTCTTGTTGAATTTGGGCTCTTACCCTGTGCCTGTCGCGTTGACCCCCTCATTGCTATAGCCTAAAGCAATGAAAGAGTCTCATTTCCATAATTTACTCTGGATTATATTTGACAGCTCTGCCTTTTGAGCTAATGAGCCGTTTTTGTCTTCTGAATGACCAAACCTTCTCAGTACACTAGAAATGAAAATGAAACTTCCCAGTGAAGGTCAGAGCACAAAGAAGGAAATAAAATGCAATCTACCTCACCTCTACACTGCCTGAAGAGACGTGTTGTCAAGACCGCAGTCAGCTCTGAGAATCAGTGCTGGAATATTATGGATCTGTGAAGAACAAAGCAGGACACACACTGACTAACCAGCAGTGGAGACACAATGGAATATAAATATAATTGAAGAGGGAAGTTTGACCATAGGGCAGCTAGCAATGCTTGTTTTTACATGAGCTACTGCACAGATGGGCTATGCATTTTTAAAACATGACATTCACTAATTAGAAATATAGATGTAAATGGAAATGATAGAATTTCACTCTCAGGCTGCCGTTACTGGTGGCCCTTAATGTCTGTCATCTGCTTCTTGAGTAAGTCTGATATGCCGTTGTCAGACTTCACCTTTAACCTCATTCATTTGCCCTCCTGCACTGTAGCCTTCGTGACTCCAGCTTGTAGCTGATTGCATGGATGGCACAACAAGGGGAATTTTCCCATCGGCTAATGTTGCGTCTGTCTGTTGGGGCCAGAGACCAGCTGGAGAGACGGTTGAAAAACACTGAGGACAGCGGCATCATGGGAAACAAGCACAAAGAGAAGCACCAGATGAATTCAGACGGTTTTTAATATAACATTCAATAAGAAAATATTAGCAAAAAATGGTTGAAATATTCAAGATTTATTATTAATATTGAAAATTAACCAGTTTTTATTTAGCATCTGTGTTTTGATAACATTGATGGTATATTAATGTTTTCGTAATTTATTTATCTGTGAAGGATCAACTCTATATAATAACCTTAAACTTCCCAGTGTCATGGTATTATAATAAAAAGATTTAAAACAAAAAGTACAACAAGCCACATGTAAATTTAAAACAGTGTTAGCATAAAAAAAAAGAGCTGCCTGGTTTATACCAGCTGTTTCTGTCCTCCACAGCGTCTCATGTCAGAGGTGCAAGCGATCTGCAGGGGGTGTGTATTGTTGTTTTAGCCGCTCGCGCAGATCTCCATTTTTGCAACAGTTTGCACGCATGTGAGTGGTGTTCACCAAACTTGAAGAGCAGGAAAGTAGTCTGAAAGCATGTTTGTTTTAGCACATTCATAGCTGAACATAAAGAAGGTTCACTCAAGATTCAATTTTCCGCTATTCCAACTGACACAAGCAGAAATATTTTCAAGCAAATGAAGAATTTGTCTTTCTTTTAAGAAAGAGAAGATGTAGAAACTTTCTTTCAGATAGATGGACAGCAGTGCACAGCAGTGGATGGGGGAAAGACACCGATACATGGTTCTCTGTTACTTGCAGCAGGAAGAAAACACTAATGCACTTTCTCTAGCATGGCATGAGAGGCAGATTTAGCAGTTCTCTACTTGTTTAAAAACCTTGATACTGGTAACCAGCCCTGGTCTTCTTTCTTGCATCATTCATGCATGTCAAGAAATTACTACAAAATGTCGTCATGGTAGTAAAATCGTCCATACTGCTGGCAGATTTAGGTTTAAGTAATGTTTTTATTTTACCTACATGTTTCGTCAGACTGAATGTAATATTAATATGTTAGAGTGACCCAAAAAGCTACTCAGTAGCTATAAGAAGGTTTGATATATTCAATAAAAATGACTACAGAGAAGGATGTAAATAATTTTGAACATGCCATTTTTACTAAAATAGAAATACAACTTTTTTCAAAACTGATTCCTTCTATATTCTTTTGTTACCTCTTAAGATATCCCTCTCATTTGCTATGAAAAACACATTTCTTGGTTGAATGAAAATCATTATTAAACTAAATCTGCCAGGGTTATGAATACCATCGGGCTTAAATATATTTGCTAACACACTCAGACATTGTAATTATTATAATATGTGAAGTTCTTGACATATGATAAAAGGTTTATTTTTAAACCTACACTCATGTTTTTGCCCCTGTTTTTTATAAAAAATGTTTCACTATTATAAACTCTACTAAAGAAAAACACTGTAGTGTTCTATTGCATCGAGGAAAGCTCAGTTGGCATGGAGTTAAGTTTTGATGGGAAAACTCGACAGTATTATTCTATTATTCCTGTGCATTGGACACCGATGTAAAACACGAGCAGAGGATGTTTCTACCTTTTCGTTCCTCGCCAGTGCAGCGATGCATGTTGCAGCTGTGTTTGCAGGACGCTGTTTGACACAGCGACCCTAAAGGAAGCCCAGCCACCGAACCGAGCCTGAACGCACCACTGAGGCACGCAGTGGTGAGATCGCAGCGCAGAGAGCGACAGACTGCAGAGCACCGAAGCAGCCAAGGTTCATAGCTCTGTTGTCTCACCAGCTCATCTCCCACTCAGGGCGCTCCGCCAGACAAGCACTTAGAAATATGGACTGAGGAATTAAGAGTTGATGATCACAGCAAACACTGAGAGCAAAATGTTTCTTGAACTGGGCCGCTCGTGTAAAGGTTCTGAGATTCTCTCACATATAAACGGCTGCTGATGTCTGCTTCGGTCGAACACCTTATCAATAAGGACAAAATTACAGCCTAACACTCTAAGTAATAAAATATAATGAACACTGGCGTTTCATTTCTAGAAGCACATTACATTTAGTTTTAAGTTATGACTCAGATAATGCACCTCAGATCTGTTGATCAATGGAAAGATTAATACATTGTGGATCGTGACACAGATATGGTCATTATCCCGTTCAGTCTCCCCGGTTTTGCTTTCCTTCTCACTCAGCTTGTGCTGCGTCTTCTTCTGTCAGAGCGCAGCAATAATTAGGCATTCGTCTTGTGACGAGTGGAGCTCACCAGAGAGCAGGAGCTCTCCCAAGACATTCACGCTTTGCTCCGCTCTTAAGTTTCCAATTACTTTCTCATCCCCTCGAGCTTACAGTCTGGAGTTTTTATTATTCTAAAATGAAAATGTACAAACAAGTACACATGAGTCCTCCCCCCCCCCATCTCCCACAGATAAGCACGCAGCAGTTTTATCAGTTCGTCCTCGTGTTTTTTGTGTGGTGGATGAAGCTGCAGAAACCATGGATTAAATTATTTGCACTATATGCTCTATATGTTGCACAACCATCTTTCTACCAATAGGACAGCACTTAGTGATATCTTATAACATTTCACAAAGTTGGAACACAAATCTTTGACCAGTCCTCTTTGCACAATCCCTGCTGTCTGCTCTCTTGCACTAAATCCTCAGCTAACTCCAAATGTTTTCTTAAAATTTAGATGAAGAAACCGAATCATCATTTCAAATGTAAGATTTTCTTTAGCTTTGGTTGTGCTCTTGCCTTTGCTTTTACAATGTGTTGCATTGGATAGCTGTATTATTTTGTTTGTGTTTTGACAAGACTTTGGATGATGCCATGCTTTGCCAAGCACAATTCTTGGAGATCTGAGCGCCTGAGCGTTGATCGGAGTCATAACAGGAGAGACACTCAAATATTGAGAGGCTCACTGACCTTATTCCAGAGCACAAAGCACAAACTGGTGTGGTTTTGTTTTGTTTGTCAGCGCTTGTTAGGCAGGTCTGATGCCAGCTGCATAATTCAGAGAGACCCGACTGACTCCAGGAATATTTTTCTGTTGGTCTCATTTGCAGATGTGATGAATACAAAGAAGTCTGTCTCCCAACTTGTGTCAGAGGGCAGCACTGGCAGCATAGATGTTCTTTTTGCAACGATCTTCAACACCATGGAAGGATGGCGGAGTCAGAATCAAGCCTCTGTAAGGGCCACAACATAAGAGTTTAAGCTTCAGCTTCTGAAAATGTTTTTCCTGCAGCGCATTGTTTGTCCAGGCTGCGGGTCTCTGTGTGCAGAGCGTGTCCTTGAATCTGTTAGGCGCATACTTATTAAACTAAATGCAAAATGTAATGACCTTTTCTCACCCTTCTCTCACTGCATGAATTATGTTCAAGCAGTGGTGGTTGAAGACGAGCAATGATAGCGCATGTTAGAATTTGAAAAGTGAAACGGTTCAAGTTTAAATGTGCACTGTGATCCTATTAAATTATAAAACCAGGAGGAAAGGGGTTTTAAAAATAAGAGCACAATTATTTTGTAGTTTTGTATATTGTATGTCTTGTTAGAGTTGTTAAAATGTCATGACACACTGTGTTGCGAAAATGTGATAAATAGAAGCAATTTAACAGAAAGCATGCAAAAATACTTCTAATCTAATAGTAGAAGAACAATAAACAACATTTTATGAATTTGTCACTTTATTCCTAATGTCATACTAAAGGGTTATTGCAATTTCCTTTTCACTTTGTCTTTTTAATCACTGTTTGCATGTTACACCATGTGTGTGCACACAGAAAACTCATTTTCTGAACTAACACAAAGAATAATGGGGCAGTGCTCTCCTTCACATTCCATGCACCACAAAATTAAATAAAGATTTATACTTAAATCTCCTCCTCTTCTCATTTTTATATGTGTGCACTTTCTGTCTTTTGTCTTGCAGAAGTAATAAGACGAATCAAGCCTTTTTCTTGTGAAAGCTTTAGCGGAGAGCGCAGCCTGTAAACATGATCAAATGCCCCAAACGAAAAAGCGGAAAGGTGTCTGTATTGTAGCCGGCCCAAGTTCCCAGCATGGCACACAGACGGAAAAGATTTGTTGGGCTCTTCATGTCCCCAAGCTGGTTCAGGGCCAGCACAACGACATTGGTAACAAAACCCACCCAGGCAGTAGAAAAATCCTCTGACGGCATTAAAAATGGAACATTTTACATCAGCTTTATGCAGCTATCATGAAGAAGCTTCTGTTTTTACTATCAATTAAAATCCTTTTGAACTTTCCTGTCAGAAATGTCACCGTCAATGAGTAAAAGCCCCCAGACTCTTTCATCATTCATATAACCTTTCCTCATGGTCCTGAGAGGGAGTTTAGCACCCAGCTTTAACATAACACCTCAGGTGTTTTGTTCACCCAGCAGAATGACAAAACACCCAGAAATAGGAAGGACACGTCATGCACACAAGGCCATTTCCACCAGTGCCAACTCCCTGCAGGGACTCCAGCTTGACATGTGATTAACAAACTCATGGCTGGTCACTTATTTACATAACACTGTCTTGGTTTGTGAGAATCTACAGGGGCGAAGCTTATTTTGCTTTGCCTTGTACATTTTGAAATGTACAATCTAAATAAAAATGATCTGCTCCTCTGAGTCTTGTGGTTTAGGATGTAACCGTCTTATTGCACAAGAAAAACTATAGCAGGAGAGACTCAGTGCAGCTTCTTCAGTCTGAAAGGAAAATAGCTGGTAATAAGTGAAATGCCAGAACATTTTGCTATTCCATTCAATTCACTTTGTTTATGTTGCACTAATTCCCAACACGTGGTCTCAAGGCACGTTACAATTGATTCTAGTTACCAAACATTGCATTAAGTTCAATTTATTGCTGTATTTAGTTTAAAAGGCTTCCTAAGGAGACCGAGCAGAGACGTTGAGTTGCAGCATTCACTCTGGATGAAGATGTAGCGACAGTGGAAAATTTATCCTTTGTGTCATTATCTTTATAGTCACCTCTTATACCCAGCATGCATATGGTGACAGTGGAGAGGAAAAAACTCCCCTTTAACAGGAAGAAACCTCCAGGAGAACCAGGCTCAGCCATCTGCCATGGTTTAAAAAACAAACCCTCAGTCTGCTTTATGTGTTTGAGAAGCCAGAGCAGAAACTCTAGAAAGTTAGCACAGCCAGACCAGAACAGAACATAAATCTGAAAACTAGCATAGAGTAATGAACTTAAAAAAAAAAACAATTATTTGTATATATAGTTTGTTCCGACTTGAATAGATTACTGGTATGTCAACAAAAATATGTAAATATTTCAAGTTACTGCTGCCTTCTAGAAGCCATAAATAGTTTTATTACACAAGAAACTGACTTGTGCTTTAAATATGAAATCGCTTGAGAACATATTAAACAATGGAGCAAATTCACAGAGCTACTTGTGGGTGCTAAATGCATAAAAGAATCTCGGTTTGGGTCTCGTAATTCTGAAACTAGATGAAAAGATACAACTGCTCATGAAGTAGCTTCATTGAGCAAACGTTGTCTCTCTACGCTGGCAGAGTAGAAATCATGTATTCATTTAGTAGAGAGCGCACAGCCCAATTATATTTATTTAAATTACCATCTGAAGGAATAGTTTCACATTTTCAAAGACCAGTGATAAAAGTCTGGTGAAACTACTGGAGGTGGTAAGTTCTTCACAGCAGAAGAGAAAGGCAGACAGAATGAAAGAACTTTATAAATATGATCTGCACAGTAAAGCACAGACCAGCAACAGCTCATAATAGAAACCAAAGGGTATCTATTCATTTCTAAGGTGAGTTTAACAGAATATTATCCAAACAACTTTCCATCTTGTGTTGATACAGTAACAAGTGGCTGCTGCATTTTAGAGTACAGCAATTTTATAACCTGACACAGTTTTCACTTCTATCGATGCTTTTTTTGTCTGGAAATGAATCATTTAAATGGATACATTGTCTTGCAATGTAAAGCATTAATTCTTGATTTTCTTTCAATACAATTCCTCCAATCAGATGTGGTGTTTGAACTTTGGAAGAATGCCTCTTCATGTCAATGTAAAATTTCTGCTAATTAAAACAATGATGAACATTTTAAGCATTTTTTAAAATCCCCACAGTAACTCCAGCAGCTGGCGTGTTTATGGCTGAAGAGGCTGCAACTATGACCTGACTTAAAACTTGGTCCCATCTGGTGGAATTGATAGCTGTGTTTGCATCTCCACACGTTTAGCGCAATCTGCATTTTGAATCCATTGCAGAAATAGAGTATATTATACATGCAAAGCAGTTGCAATAATAGAGAATTCCAGAGTCCTTCAGGAATTCGCCTCACTCAGTCAAGTAACACAGAAGCCGAACCCAAAAGTTATTTTTGTAGGTATTTATAAAATGAAAAATGAGAATCTTGAAGGGAAATGTACTGCCAATTAAGAACCTGACACAATCGCTGCATAATTACACAAAATAAAAATAAGAAAGAACAATCCAAAGTTTTTAGAAGCATAGACTGGGAAAAAAAAGGTTTTTTGGACTAGACTGAAATTGTAGTCTCAGTAATTCTAAGTAACTCTTTAGTGCATTAAAGTTGTTCTTTTGAAAGACTGTCTTTCAACATTGTTCAGCATTTCAACATTTTTTTTCTTGGATGAAAAGGGGAAAGAAAATCAACAAAATATTGACTGAGTTTAGACAATGGATTGTAAACTGGATTTTAAGACTTGGGGTCTGATAGGAAGGTAGAAAAATAGATGAGATAAAGAGAAAATAAAACACTGCCCAAAATAAAACTCAAAGTCAAACTCGTCAGGGTAGTCCTTCAGACTGGATTAAAAACAACCAGAGATGGATGATAAGCATTTGAATAAAATAAATATAAAAGCTTTGCTCATTAATATGCTGGAGATGCAAAGAAGTGGGACAGAGAAGCTGAAGTTAAGCTGTTCAGACGCACTGGATGTCTTCCTTCATCTGTGTTCTCTGTAAAACAATCTTTCTCACAGCAATAACTTGTCAGGTAATTTAATCTGAGATAAAAAAAAAAAACACATATACTGCTCCTGGAAATAATTTGCATTTCAGAGACAATGATTTTATTACAAGTATTGCTCTTCCCCGAGCGACCAAATGGTGAAAGTTTGCCAAACATTTTATTATTTTTTTTCAGAAGGAGAGGTGAAAGGGCTTTCCATGAATGAGATGAGTAAAAATAGATTTTAGCTGGCAGACATCAATCATATATAAAAGTAACCTTCAGAGCAGAAAGCGTACAGAAGTGTAGGAATCATATCAGAGTGGTTGATCATTCCCATTTGACTTGTTCTTCTCTTTTATTCCTGCAGGCTGTTATCTGTGCTTAAATTCTTTTTTCTTTTCTTTTTTTTTGTCATTCAGAGCTTTCCTTTAGACACTGCACTTCAATGTTTGTGCCAGACAAAAAGCAAAACATTTAATCAACCAGTTATCACTTCAAGACAAACTTAAAAGATAAAAAAACAGCAACCTCAATCAAGTCAATCAAGACCAAGTTTAAGGTTGGGAAATGTGGTTCTAATTTCTGAATAAGCATACTAAAATGTGGAAGATCAGAAAATTTAACAGAACCTTTTAATATCTCCAGAAAAATCTCCCTGGTGATTAAGTTGTGTATGCTACACTGGCAAATGCATTACTAAGGCATCATGCAATAAACAATTCCCGTCATATAATGTCATCCTACTTCAATGAAACAAACAGCAAAATAGTGTTATGGAAGTATTAGCTACAGCCAAATGATCTGGATTTATATTAAACATCCCTAAATACTCCTTTACAGTTCCTTTTTCACATTTTCATGAACTCTCCCCATGCAAACACACCCTGACTCTGCTGGCCCTGTTATTTTATACAGACGAAGATAGTGTTGGTTAGAGTTTGACAGTCGAGGAGAGTGAGGAGAATCTGTATCCTTAGTACAGTTGATGCTACTGGGGGCAAGCCAGACACAGAGCCTTCACTGTTCATCTCTCACTATAGTCCCACATCCGAAAACAAGAGAGAAAAAAAAAACAAAAGCTGAGTCTATTTATTCTTTGGAGTTTGTTAAAAAAAACAACAACACTGGTGGCACTCATAGTCTCTTGCATTATTGCCCAGCTACTGTTCAGATAACATAATCAGCAGGATAATGAGGGATGCTGTGGACGTCGCCACTTTAGAACAGTTTGTCTGTTGAAGTCACAAAGAGAAGCGTGTCAGGCTGCACTTTTCTTTCCTCAAAACAAACAGATACAGTTGCTCCTTGGCCTCCTCCCGGACCGGTTTGACGCCAAAAGCAGCCACTCGACTCTGCTGTCACACATCAGTCAGCTCCCTATCAGCTTCCTCTATGCCATCCAGCCGGCTCACCATCAACCTGCCTGTCAAAGATGCCTGCCAAACTGAGACAGGTAGATGAAGATCTGCATATGCATCTGATCCCTTTGCTGTAGATTAAAAAAACCCTAGGTTTTTCTAATTGTCATATGAAGCCTGTAGCTTCAATTCCTCATCCAACACAATAGAAGCTTGATCAAAACATGTTTATACAAAGATGGACTTTGGTTCTATTTTTCTGCTGCAGGAGTGGAGGAAGTTGGAAATAAATAGGACACTGACACGCCTCTGTGACTGTATCCTGTAAGTCACCTGTCCTGTTAGTCACCTCATTTATCCACCCACGCTCTGACACACACACACGCACACACACACTCATGTGTTACAGCTTCTGACCTCAGTCTTTCACAATAAATACATTGTAACCGGTTAGAGTTTCACTGGAGATTTGCGAAATCACTGAAAGCAGCAGCAGAATGTGACAAAAGCCTTTTCTGTTGTCATTGAATTGTGGGAATTCATTTTGTGCTGTGTCCTTTTTTTCTAAATTTAAATAACATTAATTAAAGCAGCAACTGAAACAATAATAAACATCCAGCCAATGTCTTAGGAGGACTCACTGACAACCTTCATAATAGCTCTAAGGGGTGTTTGAAACTGGACAAAGATGATTTGTTCAGAACTGGAACTGTATGTGAGGGCGACGTGTTCAACATGCGTGCCTCAGTAATCTGTTTTTGTTGTTTTTTTTTCCCTACGTGTGAAGGTGTGTGTTTGACCCCAGGGTAATCAGCTATTCTGCTCTTTGGACTCTGAGACTTGGCTTCAAGCATATCATTTTCTGTCAATCGGCGCCCCCTAGAGGTCGTTACTTTCGGGTGAAGTAAACTGCACTGTGAGCTTTTCACCATTAGATGTCAGGAGCAGTCTTCTGTGTATTTTTAGACCACATTTCCAATAAAGACAAAGGGATACATGTTAAATGTCACCATGTTACTAAATAAGAATATTCCTTTATATTAATTACAATAAGTTTTAAACAAGTTCATAACTCTAAGCAATCATTTTTATGAGTTTTTCACTGCTCGCTCCTCACATGACATCTGGGAGGCATGTGTTTAATGCAGTGAGGGTTGAAAAATGCTCCCTCATGCTTTACCAAAATACAAAGCCACTCTGCCCAGATTTTCCTCCAACTCTGTGCTGTTCTGTAAGGCAAAATCAAAAGGTGTGACAGTAAGTGAATGAGGCTGAAGGCTATACAGAGTGGGACAGTGATCTTGATCCAGGAAGGCTACCCAATCCTTTCTGTCAGCTGGCAGCCAGCCTGATGACTTGAGGAATGTACAAGTGTGAGATTGAACTCCTGTCAGCCCTAAAGACCTACTTCCACTACCAATTGTGTTTTCCTAAACAAAACAAAGAGGGAGAAAAAAACTGAAAGAACAAATGTTGTCATGGGTAATACTACACATGGTTAAAGAAGACCACAGATCCAGGAAAATGGAACATTAATCACAGAAGCCGCCAGCTCAGGTGGGAGAATCTATTGACAGGACATATTTTAGTTGTGCACTCTGCACATCTGACATTTGTGGGAGAGTGGCAAGAAGAAGGCCATTAAAAGTCCTGGTTGAAGTTTGCCACAAGCCAGGAGAACAGCAAGCATGTGCAACAAGGTGCTGCGGTCAGATGGGATCAAAACTGAACTGTTTGGTCTACATGCAAAATGTGGAGAAAAACTAAAACCCCAAACATGGTGTAACATGGTGGTGATAGTGTCATGTTTCAATGATCCTGTTCTTCAGCAAGGATGGAGAGGCTAGAGTAGGGTGATTCTGGAGGAAAACCAGTAAGAGGTTGCAAAAGACTTGCAGAAGTATTTCCATTTTCTTTCTTGCAAAGAAAAATTTGTAAGAACTTTAGTCTCTGTTTGTAAGAATGTTATTCAGATGAACATGAAACTGTCATTGTGCCAAAAGGTGGCGGTTGATAGATTTAACCGAGGGAGGTAAATATAAAAGCCCAGGACAATAAAAAATAAAACAAAAACACAAGAGAAAACTTTTTTTTATCATTATCCCTCTGACCTTGTTTTACTCAGCCACTTAAATTTCCATGTGTTAAACTGTGTGATGTGACAAAAAAAAAAAAAAAAAAAAAAAACATCACAGGATTTTCAACACTTCTACAAGACTTTGCATACAGAATCATTCACAGGAAGCTGCTGAAAGCAGAGAACTTTCCATCAGGGATTTTAGAAACACAATGAAATGGGCATTGCACAAGTGAAATCAGAATAATGAATGTATATATTTTTAAACTGGTGTGAATGTGCCTCATATGATTCAAATTAAATTCAAGTATACGTACCCGGAATAAGATGTGGTGCCTCAGCTCTTGTTTCATTGAGTTTGAAGTGCAATCAACAGTAGGAAGGAAAAGCAATTTCAGGCTCCAGCAGCAAAAACACTTGACTGTATTTTCATGTCATTCTTGTTTAGGGTGGATGAAGAGGTGAGATGCAGTGTGTCTCTATGTGTGTGTGTCACATTTTTGCCGACTTACTCCTACTACACACACGCGCACCCCCAATTCCCACCACACACACACCGCTTACCATCATTTGTTCAGGCCATATATTGGAAACACATGTTGGCAGTGGTGTCGATACATCATCCCACTGTCAGATTATTTCACAGGCATAATCTTTGCTGCTGACACTTACTGCTGCTATTGTGTGACACTGATGCTTCCTCCACCATCCTAAACGTTCTCAGTGAAAACACATCATCTCAATTGCACTTTGCATATTTAAATAGGCAGCTACAGATGCAAATGAATCCAGCAACAAGGGCATTAAACAACGACAGTGTCAAACAATCACCACTAAAGTAATTTCTCAAGAACATTAACGTAATGCTGCGGTTGCCTGATTAGGTTGTTTTCATTTTAGTTTACCCTTTTCTAGTGGACTGTATGAGCCATAAAATTTTGTCATTTAAAACCCTTAAAACAGATTTAAATAAAAGTTCTCGTATTTCAGTCTAAAATTAAATTCATAATACATTGCTTTGTCTTGGTCCATTGCATAAAATCTAAATAAAATACACTGTGTTCGGACAATACGTCCAAGATTATTTTCAAGGAACTATGTGATCCACAAAAAATGTAACTGTAGATCAGTCATAGTAAGCATTTAGTAACTAACATACAACAAGAAGATAATTATTATCTTCTTGTTGTATGTTTTTAACTTTCTTGTAATAGAAGGAATATAAGGAATTTGAATTGTCTTTGGCTGAAACGTGCTATATAAATTAAGTTGCCTTGCCTTACCATTTAATATCTGAAAGTTAGTGCTGACAATAAATGACACAAAATCCACAGAGAGAGGAGGAGAAAGAAGTCAAGCTGATTTTGAAAAGTTGTGATGTTGGTAACGGTAAATGGAGATGTTGGAACCGATCCCTAATCAACAACAAAAAATGTTACCCCAAAGAATTAGCAAGCAGAACAATCATTCACTTATTTACTTTCCAGCTTCATCATCTTCACCTTTGCAGGTGCTGAAGGCATTCTCACTTGTTATTGGTGAAAGGATAACTTCAGTACCAGTCCATCAGTGGGCCAACACAGAACCAAGCACTAGCTTGCATCTTCAGCTTAAAATCACTTGTTAAGCTTACATTCATGTTATTGGATTGTGAAAGGAAGCAGGAGTACCCAGGGAAAACTCTCACAGTCAGGCTTTAATATAACTGGAACGATGTGTGTGAGCGTGTAGGGGTGCGTGCATGCGTGTGTGTGTGCGTGGGTGTGTGTGTGTGTGTTATTAAGTAGAGATGTTTATCAAAGGTTTAGAATCCAGCTCCGAGCCAGCCTCAATACCTTTGAGGTATTTCAGGGATTTGACTCAGTTTGACACACACACACTAACACACACACTCTAATACAGCACAGCAGCCCAGAGACACAAACATAGAAACTTAGATCTAGATCTGCTGAAGGAATCAGTGCTGGGATGACTGCTCCACTGGCTGATTAATAGAAGGAACCGTTCCAGGTGTTTTCTCCACAGGGAACACTTAGAGACTTGTTATTTTCTGCTCAGGCAGAGTGAAGCTGCATCACCCTGTGAGATCTGCATTGCAGCATCTGAGTCCATCTTCACCCCCCACCCCCAACCACTCACCCGTTCCATCATTATCAATACCTGGTTGACTCACAAATGATGCAATTAGTGAGCTGGCTAATGGGAACAACAATCCTGCTTCACAAGAGATCCATTAGTTTTTACAGGGAAGCAGCCAGCCAGTAGCTTTAAATCACTGGGAACTTTGGGAGGTCTATATTTGCAATGCAAATGAGTAACACAGAAAATTATTTTAGAACAAAACGAGAATGTGATATTACATTTGTTAAGACCCAGCTCAGGCAGTGGGAAGGAGAAGTAACATTAAAGAAACCTAGATGTTAAAGGTTTATCAGATTGGGTTTTATTGTTTGGGTTTAACAAAATACAAAGGTAAAAAACACAACTACAATGAAAAGTTAGGGTCTTTTAACCAAAAATACTAAATAAAACAATATCCACAAAACAACCAGAGTTGTAAACCAAAGATCTTAACCAAAACCTAAGGTTAAATAAAATACAACAAAACTCCAGTTAGCTACTATAAGCTTACATACAAAGCCCCCACAGGGACTATCAAAGGTAACAAAGATTTACAAAAGCTCACAAAAGACAATGCTGTGTACAGCAGTCAACAAACACTCTGCAAAGTGGCAAGCTGTCTCAGCAAAGAATCAGCCACGCCTTCTCCCAGGAAGTCTTGGGTTTAAAAAGGGAGGCCTCATCAGGGATTGGTGGAGCTCATAATTGGTGAGCCAATCAGCTCTGCTGTAGACCTCAGGGAGTGGCACAGGAGGATGAGGGCTGCATCCAGTTCCCAGTGGAGTCAATTTGATTAGAAAGCTGCAGATATACAGAAAAGGAAGAGAAAAAGAAAACATGCAAGGCCACTGGCCGTAACAACATTCCTCCTGGAGTCCTTTTTCTGCAATGACTGGTTAAATTTTTTATGTGTGCTCTTAAAGAGATGGTCAGACTTTATCAAGAGTTAAGAATAGAGCAGTTCAGGACTTCTCCTGTGTTATTTTATTAGATTTTCACTTACTGACTCTCTTTCTGTCTTTTTAATGCCTCCAAATCTAGTCTGCTGTATTAAATCTAGATCACAACAAAATGTATGCAATGTAGGGATAAACAAATAAAGTGTTCAGTGACAATGAAAGACATGTTTGAAGCACAAATTGAAAAAACTATACTAATAAACTAATAAACCAGAACGCCGACATTTTAATATCCACTAAGATATCGAGGTAAAACATTACGTTTTCTGACTATATTACATTTCTTGTTAATATCAACAGTTCAAAAATACAGGCACACGTACTTCATTTCCTGCTAAAGTCAGCAATGGAGATCAGCATGCTCGCTCCTCTTTGGCCTCATTTCCCGTGGCTAGATGCTGATGTAAGGTGAACTTGAAGAAGCCATAAAAGAGGTAGTTCTTTTATGACCCACAGAATCATTGTTCCCAAATTCTGCACTAAAAACAACCAGATTTACAATCCCAAGTCTAATAACGAGAGGAGCTGGCAGATGACATATGGTGGGATGATTATGTTAGAAGATTTCTGAACTCAAGGGATATTTGACCAAATTTTTGTGTTGGTTCCTATATAAATTTATGCCTCAGTGAATTATTTTGGATTAAAGAAAAAATTAATTGTACATATATGTATATATTGTTTTTTTTTTTTAATGAAATATATATACACTGCTCAAAAAAATAAAGG
Organism: Xiphophorus maculatus; assembly: GCF_002775205.1. Taxonomy (NCBI): domain Eukaryota; kingdom Metazoa; phylum Chordata; class Actinopteri; order Cyprinodontiformes; family Poeciliidae; genus Xiphophorus; species Xiphophorus maculatus. The sequence goes on along the minus strand of NC_036464.1, from coordinate 14,738,301 downwards.
GAACACTTAAACAGGTGTTTAACACTTAAAGTGTTCCCTTTATTTTTTTGAGCAGTATATATTTATATATATATAAATATATATCAGAGAAAGCTAAATCTCCATAACAATGTTGGTCAGTATAAATCAGTCTTCATGTATTTGTTTTTGTTTTAGCCAGTGTTTTGTCCGGATACATATAGAAAACTCTATTTGTATCGAATAGATTTTATTCGATAGAATAGATATCATATAGATATCAAATCTATATGTATCAAATATAGATTTGATACATTTATCGAATTTATATTTGCTAGATATCTATATTCGATATCTATCGAATATACATATATTATTTATATATATGAATTATATAATTCATATATATATGAATTCAGAAATCTTCCCATTTTGTCTGAAACTTGTGTTTGTATTGAACCAGCAATCAGAAAACATGCTTCTGCTACATGACAGTTTACTACTCTAAAGTAATGGGTTCTAAATGTTTTCTTCTCTGAAAAACACACCACCAATAAATCTCAGGGTCTGAAAGGAGTGAAGGGATTATTTAAATCCACAAGGGGGCGTCTTGAACTGTTTTACAGTTAGTTCCGTTCATTGGAAGTAAATGGCTCCCGAACTAGCAGCCCTACCTCACCTTGCAAAGCAGTCAGGCGGTCGTTGGCTTACTCTTGGCGGCTGGTTCATTGGGACTTTCTTCATCACTCCAACAAACTCATCACCACTGTTCAAGAGTCAGTGGGGTTCTACAGACTACTGCATCCGACACTTTAGTCTAGTAGAATAATTTCACACTGATTTTGAGTTAGTGGGGCACACGATTTGGAAGCTATAGAAGAAAACATAATTTAATATTAAAATGATTTATCCATCCTAGTGGGGTCGGGAGGTGCTGGTCCCTATGTCCAGCTAACGTTCCTGACGAGCTGCGGAATACACCCTGGACAGGTCGCCAGTCTGTCACTTAAAATTTTAATAGAGTGTGCCTCGTGTAATAGCATGAATTACCGCTTTTTTTTGTACCAGTTGGTCACAAGTCATTTATTTACAGGAGTGTTTGGTTCGGAAATTTACGGTCCCAATGTAAACCTCCGAGCGCTTGAGGAGGGAGCGGTAGAGAACAGCTGGCCGGAATTAGCGTCCATAAATCGGATCAACCTTGAGCTAAACGCTCCTTACTCCGCGGAGCGCGAATATTCAATATCGAACTTGAAACAACTTCACTGCGGTCGGTAACACAATGAAAACGCCGGAAAAAGTTTGTTTTGGTATGTGGTCATACAAGATGGCGCCCAGCGACGTAAACGTCACACGCAGTGACGTCAGTTCCAAAGCTCCATTACATGTTTCTGTTACCCCCTCCGCACCTTTCACTGGCACGCCGCTGCAAGACATGCGCAGTGGGTTTCTTTGAACAGCAGACGATGTCTAATCGTCAGTAATAGAATTGCGCAGCATAAATCATAAGAAATCCGATGGCTAATTCAGCAGCGCTTCGCTTTCACAGACGGTGGGGACCAGATTTAACTTGTTTCGTCACTTAGAAAAGAAGCTCAAAGAAAGGTAAGCTCCGTTAACGTGATGTTGGCAAAGCTAGCTGTACAGAGACACATAAGCATTTACGATGTAAAAAAAAAAGTCACTCATTGCTTAATTATTGTGCAGAGGTGTTAACTAACGTGTCGCATATGTGGGACAACACGGTGTCCTAAAGTCAGCAATATAGTGACGAGACATTCACGAACGATCCCAGTCTCCTGAACTTCTCTTTACTAAGAAGAAAGGACTGGAGCCTCACTGAGAGCCGTTCTTTGCTCTTGTAATGCTCAGCGTACACGTACTATTGTTATTTTATTTATTTATATACATTAATATTTATTTAATTAGCAAATAAATAAAACACAAGAACGAAAGAGCACGCAGAGCATGCGCATTGCTCATTGATTGTTTTCGTTCAACGTGGTGCGCTTTCGTTCAAAATGGCTGCCTGGCTTCATGCAGTGGGAAAGAGGGTGAGAACAGTCCTGGTGAGCGCCTTGTGCTTGGTTACTTCTTGCTTGTTGCTCTTTGGTCAGTGTTCGTAGTTGTTTTTTTCCCCCTCAAGGAGGTCTTTTTTTTTGTGGGCTCTAGAGTCTGGCAGAACCGTGCATGGTAAAAAGCTCAGGCAGAGCTCATTCATTTTTAGCTCACAGAAAAAGCACCAAATTAACAAAAGTAAACTGAGTGACCAATAAGATTTAGCCTTTTGTGCTACTTTGACGCAGATTTTTTTTCTCCACAATTTTGTTAATAGTAAAGAGGATTAGATAATAAAACATACAATAACTATTCTTTTCTTTTTTATGCACAGGAATATGTCAAGGTACTCATACAGCCGTGCAGCTGCAGGTGCTACTGGAATAATCCAAACTCTCAGTCACTTGTAGGCAATTTAGAATCACACAGAAAAGCTCCAAAGGGAATCAAACTTTAAACTCTGAACTAAGAACTTCTGGTCACATAAAAGCAATTAACCACAGCTGCCCTTACTGATAACTATGTGAGTAGTCCCTAACATTAATATGATTAGACCGCATGTAATTATATATATGTATATGTATTATTGTTATAAAGGCTGAGCCAAAAAAATTTATGTATGTATCAAACAAGTAGCCCTTCGTGTTACTCTGTACCCGTGAAGTAGCTCCCAGTCTCAAAAAGGTTGGTGACCCCTGCTTTAGAATGACATGCATTGACCGGTGCCTTGCCTTTGACTCCCTACACCAGGGGTGTCCAAACTTTTTGCAAAGAGGGCCAGATTTGATCAAGTGAAGATGCCCGGGGGCCAATAGTTTGTTCGGACATTTTTTAACTACAAAAGTTTCACACACTGTTATAAAACAATTTTCATTGTCACAATTATCTTTATTTTTCAAATGACAAAAAAAAAAACAAACAAATATAAGCCACTCAGGCAAATGAGAACAACTCTAAAAACACAAATTCTGCCTTTCTTTCATATCTGGAGAGTCAGATAACATTGAACAAACTGTATGAAATACCTTAAATTTACATGAGTTTAAAAATATCTTTGCATCAAGAACATTTTAAACAGGAGTTAAAGTAATGCAAAGTTGTCTATTATTATTAAATCTTAAAACAAGTGAATTTTGCTCGTCATTTACAATATCTACAGGTTCATAACCAAATCTTACTCAAGAGTTTAATAAAAATAAGTGCCATAAATCCAGGTGCATAAATGTTCTTTTGGCTTTTCACTGCTGATAGTGACAGATGTTGCCGTTCAAAACACTCAGTTTCATGTCCTCAACTCTCGGAGCCACACTGTTACGTGCCAGGCAAACATTTTTCTCAAATTCTTGCTTCTTCTCAGGGCAAAATGTTCTCCACCATTTTCATAACACAGTCTTTGATAAATGTATCTTCAGTAAAAGGTTTGCCATGTTTAGCTATTAACCCTCTATGGCATGACTTTTTATTTTTGTGGGGAAGAAATATTTTCCTGCATTCTTTGGGAGCTTGGTGGTCCCTAATTACATGTCAATCATAAAATCGGACTCTGACACCTCCTGGAACCAGATTTGGGTTTGTTGCCTCAGGGTAACATTGGTCTAGAACACCAAGATTGTCTACACTGATTATGAGAAATGAAATACAAATCAAACAAAAACTATATTCATAAAAGAACTATTTTTTGGACAAAAATATGTCAAAAATCATGCCCCCCAAAAAATAAAATAAAGGAGCAATGTGAGGTACAGCTATGTGGTTTGTTGCCTGAGGGCAACGCCATGCCATAGAGGGTTAACATTAACTTCGTAGCTTGCTTTGGTGGTATTTTCTTTTGACTCACAGGCCCGCGTGAAGAATCGCTGTTGTGATGCCAGTGCAGCTTGGAGCTGCTTCACTTTTTCAGCACAGTCACTTCCTGTTAGCTTGTTGTATGTGTTAGCATGTTTAGTCTGGTAGTGTCCTTTTACGTTGAAATCCTTAAACAAGGCAACCGTCTCACAAATTAGACAAGCACAATTGCCTTGATTTTCAGTGAAGAAGTGTTATAATTCCCATCTCTCTTGAAAGCGGCGGCCCTCACTGTAAACTTGTTTTCTTTGCAGTGTCCATGGCAGAAATGAGTGGAGAGGGGTTCGCTGCACGGAGGCAGACTGATAGTATTAAAGTGGTGCTGCCACCATTTGGTGAAAGGAGGAATTACAGTTTCAAGTTTTATGACTTATTTATTCTGTTTCACGGTGCAGGCGGGCCATAAATAATACATTATAAAACCGAAGCTGCGGGCCGTATGAAATCTGACCGCGGGCCGTGATTGGCCCCCGGGCCGGACTTTGGACATGCCTGCCCTACACCAAACTGTTTTGGTCAATGCACCAATTCAGGGGGACGTGATTGTGACACTAAACCACCTCTGACCCCTAAACCTAACCATTACATATCTAACCAAAACTCAATTCACACCTTAGTTCTAAACCTAACCCCTATCCCCAAAACAGCAATTCCCCTTGTGGGGACCACAAGGAGCTGTGGGTCCCCACAACGTCTCAATGTGTCCAGAAAATGGTCCCCACAAGGTTTTAAATACATGTTACACACACACGCATTTCGATTACTAACACAAGTAACACAACTGTAAGACATGTACTGTGGCACGCTCTTGGCAGCCTACATGCCACATAAATTACGGCATATGTACTTGTGTGAGGTCGAGGTATCAGAAGGCTCGTACCTATGAAGCCGGACACATTGCCTGCGTGTTTAGCCATGTTAATCTCCAGCACATAGTTTGCATGGCTGCTGTAACCGAGTAAGTCTGCCACCTTTGCCCTTAGTTGGATTAGCTGTTCAAGAATCGCCGTGTTCACCTGGGGGAAAGTAGAAAGCAAAAAAAACAAAACAAAAGAACACCTGAATCACGTTGTCAGAAACGACTAATCTAACAAAGAAAAATTAAGATACGAAAGTTTAAAGCTATTCATGGTGTTTGAACAGAACCCCTGAATGATCTTTTTAAGGAAGAGAATGGGGTTGTTGGTAAGTGGAATTACTCACCTGTTTACACCTGCTGTGGAAAGCTGTTTCCATCTTCCTCCGGGTCTCAGGATTGTGGCACCTCTTCATCAGGGGGTGGTAGTGGGGATATTCCAGCGTCACCTTGTACTTCCCCTCTGCTGTCCTCTCCAGACCATTGAGATAGATTTCAGCGAGGCCTCCTTCGCCAGGTGAACAAAGTGAGAATGAATGTCTTGCGCATCTTCGCATGAGGCACTGATTAATGCAAGCAGGCTTTTACCCAGTTCATGCTCGGAAAAAACAAGAAATGTACTGTCCTCATTCAGATTCCTGTTGAATTCTATGGAGAGGTCACTGATAAGCTTGGAGGTTTTTTTTACTTCCTAAGGAAAATTGAAGAAAGACATTTTTTATACCAAAATTTGAGACAATCAATAAAAACATAACTACAGACTATTTAAAGACAATCTCTCACAGAAAAAACAAAGGAAATAGCATAACATACACCAAACAAGGCAAAATATAAGAAAACCTTTTGTAGTATATTTAGATCTGAGACCGAATGTCGAGGAACCCAATTTATGAAGGCAGTGCAGTACAAAGCACGTAACCTAATCTTCTTATTCTCAGCATCCAGGAGGAAGCACCAACTTCCCACTGACTGCACTTCCATAAAAATAACCAATAGCTTGTCCAGAATAATGCACAGAGTTTCATCAATCATACCTTAAATTGTCCTACAATTAGTGCTGTGGTACAATAAATGTTAGAATAAATGTTCATCGTTAGTATCTGTGAGATTACCTGCTGTATCTCTTTAGACAGATGCAGTCCTTTCCTCTGGCCCAGTGTAACCAGTCTGTCTAAGAATCTCTTTTCTTCAGTTGAAGGATTGTCTTGAAACTTTTTCTGCCAAAACACACATCACACAAAACATCTTATTGGTGGATTTGAGGCCATTCTAAAAGAAAAAGAAAACAAAAAAAAACGTTCAGTAGCACTAGACATCACTGACTATATGAAACAATTATTTTCCATCCAAGGATTAATCAGAACTAAAAAAAGGGGAGGCAGTATCCCAATTGATGATCCATGAGATGTTTTGTTGTATTTTCTAGTAACAACATGTACCTGCAAGGCCATCATACGCTTGAACATGTCTTCCCTCATGCTAATCTCCACGTCAAATTCAGATAGTTTCTTGTCTGCCTCTGTGCTCGCCGATCGAACCTCCTTGTTGGGACAGACATACTGAGGGAAGTCAAGAATGTGGCGGGATGCTAGGAAACACAAAGGAACCACTGAGAACTTCAAGCATTTGCATACCATATAAAACATAAGCAAGGGAAAATCCACTACACACAACAGAGCAGTCCAGAAGATCTTTTTGAAACGAACAAAACAGCCTTTTTTTCCTTTTAAGTTTAATTTTAACTACCTTTGAAATTGTCGCCCTAAAGTATGGCGCATGAGCACCTGCATCAACTGTGATGCCCAAAAGTTCCACTTCCTTTCATGAATTTTTTATTTTTTTAAATAATTGTATTTGTATGTGTGTATCTGAAGGCCTGACTGTGCCCCTAAACAATAAATTAAAAGTAGCAAGAATATTATCTTGTATCATTTTATGTGTAAACTTACTCAAGAAAACTCAATGTTTAGTTTGTGCTGAACAGGCTCTCACTCTCCACTAGAGACCGCTGTAAGCTCATTATGTAGAGCCACAAACCGTGAAAGGCTTCATTAATTTCAACCATACAGCTGTATTCAATGAATTCAAATGTAAATCCAATGGCTTGAATAGCAGCCATTGGGTATAACAGCTATGCTAATGTTTAAACATCTTTGTAAGGAGGAGAGTGCTTTACTTTAAACGACTTTCAACGTTCAGGCTTTCTATTGGCTATAAGCATGTCATGTGACCAGAAACAAAGCAAATTGGTTTCTTTTTCAGGCAAGCTTTTAGTTTGATTTGGCTCATTCGTCTTTATTTTCCACTCCAAACCAACAACAGTGATTTACCAACAACAATTTCTATTCACGCTACTTGTTTTGTGAGTGATAAAATTTTAAAGTTTCTAAACCGTGAGTCGGAATGGGGTGGACCAGATTTATATGGTTTCCTCCCCAGTTATGTGGTATCGCTTCTCGGCCTTTTGGCTAAGATCAAGTGTAGTATCTGTTCTTATCAGTTTAATATCTGATACGTCCCCTACCCGGGGACCATATATTAAATTGATTTTTGGAACAGGGAGATGGAATAGGGGCTTGCTCCGTCCACTCCACGCATCGACCTGGTATTGCAGTACCTCCAGGAACGGTGCACCCCCCTTTAATGTTAAATGAAAATAAACAAATGTTGTTTACCCTTGTCCTTATGAAGTTTTGGATTTAAAAACTACAACTTTTTTTGCTGCTAACCAACCCAATACCCCAACCGAGGTCAATTATCTCTTACAATTTTAAGACAGGTTTGGGTGAAAAGTAAAATAACCACCTGTCAATCACTTACTATATTTAGTTGCTTCGAATCTGATAGGCCTACCTTTATTGACATCGAAATTCTATGGATATTCCTATGTAATGTAATATATCCTAAATGAAAACACAGAAGACAAATGAAATACATTTATGTATTAACTACACAGTAAAAAAAAGAAAAAAAAGTCAAAATTCTTTTTTTGAGTTACATCGATCTCATGACAGTGATCACATAGTGATGCGAAATCTAAGCAAACTTAGATAACATAACGTTCCTCCACTGGCTCCCTGTAGCTCAAAGAATAGATTTTAAAATACTGTTGTTAGTTTATAAATCACTGAACGGCTCAGCACCACAATACATTAAAGATCTGCTGTTGTTGTATCAACCTTCCAGACCTCTCAGGTCTTCCGGTTCTGGTCTGCTCTGCATCCCCAGAACCAAATGAGGAGAAGCAGCTTTCAGCATTTATGCACCACAAATTTGGAAAAAACTTCCAGAAAACTGTAAAACGGCTGAAACACTGACTTCCTTTAAATCTCGACTAAAAACCCACCTGTTTAGGATTTGTTGAGGAAAAATGATTATATTTAGTGCTTAATACAGTTAATCTTAAAAGGTATATGGAACACTCTTATTTTGAACAAATTTCTTTATTTTGAACAGGTTTGTGTTAAGCATTTAAAACTAAACCAGATGGGTAAGCATTCAGAGACACAGGAACCAAATGCAGATCAAGGGAGATCTCTCAATGGGGCCTCCCGCTGTGCGGCCAGAACACACAAAGCCATAAAATTAGCATTTCCGGCAGGGCAGAAGCACTGGAGCTTAAGGGAGAGACATCTGGTCTGTTCACAGCAGATAAAAGCCTGTAAGAAACCAACATCTGGGATGGTGTGAAATTTAATGCAATATAGAAGATTGAAACCGCGAACAATTAATTTCTAAGTATTAATACCATGTTTTTACTGAAGATTGTATTATCTCATTTAAAACTACTAAATGATGAATGTATTTGAAAACTGTATTAGCTGTGACTATATCAGAAGAAAATGGAAATTGTTTAAATGAAAATGTTTTGTTTACTATTAGAAAATTGTTCAGGAATTATACCTCATTTTGTTCTGTTGATTTTATGTGTTATTTTGGCAGGACTCAATCTTTTGGGGTGCTGACTGTAGAGAAGCAAAACTGGGGTTTGTAAAGATAACCTTTCCTTAAAACCAAAATTACTAGATGTAAGTCTTTTTGAGAATTTATGTAAGGAGAGATAATGGGAGAAACTTCGGATTTCACAGGTATCTGTGAAATTTTATCTTTTGTTTTCTGTGCCCGGGAGGGCCGTGGAACCACAGGGGGTCAGGACGAAGCGGTTCGCTCTTTTGTTGTACCAGAGACCAGATGGCCCTTTGGTCTTTGCCGTAAAATAGGGGGAGTTCCAAGTTTCTCTGAGTGCCTAAGGGAGTTTCCAGTTGGTCAACTAGAGGAACGCCTTGAGTGCATATATTAAACAGAAAAACACCCCCTTAGTATAAAATTTAGTGTCAGCACTAAATTTTCAGAAAGTTGCCACTATTTTGCTTTTTTGCAGCAGCTCTCTCCAAAGACGCGTCTTTGCCTTTTCTTTGTTTTTTCTCTTTCTCTATTTTTCCTGTCTCAAGGTAAAGAATGCATATCTCTGTTCCTCTGCAGCTTTGTTGATTGATTCATGCGTTGCTTTGTATGAGATTAAACTCTGTGATTCTGTGACGTCAACACGCAGTGTTGTGGTTTCCTTGTTGCTGCACGTCACTCACTGAGAGCGTCACCCGCTAAGGACCCGGACGATTAAGGAAGAGAGGGCCAAACGTTTTGTCCAAAGTTGATTTTAAATTATCTTTCCTTAATAGATTGTATGTGAAACGTAAACAGTTACACATTTAATGATGGAACTTGACTTAATGTCGTGTTTTGATTGTTGATTCTATGTTGAAATTGCACATAAATCCGTGAGGGACGACGGAGTCCCAGAGCGAAATTCCGTGACAGGTGTACGGCACCCAGTGTCGGAAGAAAAACGACGAGTGACTGAGGGTCACTGCGCGTAACACAAACCCTGTAAATTCTAGACACTAATAGGTACCATAGAATTGCACAAAAATCCGTGAGGGACGGTGGAGTGCCTGAGCGAAATTCTGTGAAAGAGATGTACGGAGCCTTGTGCCAGAACCCCATTAAAATGCTGTCTGCATCGTTTTAAACTGTGATTGTGATTGTGAGTGGGAATAAAAATAGCAACAGGTATTTTGTTCCATATAACACAGTAGGAGTTTAACAGGTAAACCTTCTATGGATGTGGGCGTGCCGTGGTGGCGTAGGGGTTAGCGCGACCCACATTTGGAGGCCTAGAGTCCTCGATGCGGCTGTCGCGGGTTCGACTCACGGACCCGGCGATGTTTGCCGCATGTCTTCCCCCCTTTCCTGTCAGCCTACTTCATGAAAAAGGGACTCTAGAGCCCACAAAAAAACCCCTGGAGGGGTTAAAACAAAAACAACCTTCTATGGATGCAAACTCGACTAAAACCCCACCTGTTTGGAATTGTATTTGAAACGTAATCAATTACAAATTTATTGATGGAACCTGAATTAATGTTGTGTTTTGATTGTTGATTCTTTGTTGCATTGTGTTCCTGTGTTTGATATGATGTAAAGCACTTCGAAATGCCTACAAATAAAATTTGATTGATTGTTTGAACATGTGAAAAGAACACTTTTACTGCTGTATGGACTTTAGGAATTTAAACAGACATATATTATGACAAACAACAAAAACACAAATGACACTCATGGAGAAAGCATCCCAAATTTTATGGAGAGAAAACAGTAAACGATACTAACCTTTGCTATATTCTTGGCCATAGAACTACAGGTATTTTATTTGTGTTAACATAATTTGTCTAAAAGAACTAAACGACAGAGACAAGACACAAAGGCGGTCCTAACCGGTTTGGTGCCCCGGCTGAACAACCACACTGGCTTTACAATGACTCAAACGTGTGTATCTGATTGGCATCTGCTTAGGCCCTTCAAACAAATGGACACAGCAGAGGCTTGGCTTAGTTTTTCATTTAACTGTATTTAGACAGAGCTTTATATTTAACAACATAAAGCTCATTTTACCTTCAACTACCAGTTGATTACAGAGAATTTTCTGGCAGGATGAATGCAAAAACTGGTTCTCTAAAAGACTTCCTGAGTGAAAACAATTCACCTTACTCACATGCGTAGTCCAGCTTAGCGTTAGCCAGGGCTTCCGGCATGTTTTCAGCAGAGACGGTTTCTATGTGCAGAGATCCGACATCATCGTAGACCTTCTTCACTCTGGCTATTAAGGTGTCTGTGACGGTCCTGATCTCGTCTGGGGAAAGATCCCATCTCAGAGGATTCCAGCTGTTTTCAGCCTGAGAGCAGTCTCTGGTGGATCTCACTGATCCCTGTGGAAACTTCATTCTCAGGTGATGTTTAGAGGATCTGGAGGAAGACCGTGAACAGTCCATCTTAGTTTCTAAGTAGTAGAACAAGGTTTCCCGTTAAAATAAATGCACATGGAGGCACAACCAACGTAAGGAGGCCTTAGTCCTCGACGCGGCCAGGTTTGAATTCCGGCCTGATGACCTTTCCCGCATGTCTTCCCTCTTTCTCGTTACCCACTTTTTTGTCCTAGCACTTTCAAATTGAGGCCACTAGAACCAAAAAACCCCTAAATAAAATAAATGCACAGAACATCGCAAAAGAATTGGTATCCCTTGAACGTTTCCCCAATTTTTTGTCTTATAGCCACGACCCTCAAGGAGTATGTCGTTGGCCTTTGACGGAATAGAAGTAGCGTGAAATTGTGGCCGTCGACATTTTTTCGTAAACAGGAATTTTTAAGTCTTACCAAATTATCCCAGTGAAGGTTCACCAGTGAAGGAGGGCTCGATTCCTGATTTTTTTCCCCAGTCTTGGCCTCTGTCTCGGATTGTTAGGTCTTGGTCTTGTTCGACAAATTGGGCAAAGACCGGTCTGAGACTCAACAATTTCCGTAGTGTTAAGGAAAATGATTATTTTCTGGTGCTTAATACAGTTAATCTTACGACATGTGTAAAGGTATAGCCAACACTCTTATTTGGAACAGTTTTCTGTTGAGCATTTGGGAATTCAGCTGAAGAAGCAGGCCGAAGCAGGGCCCTTTGCCTCCCCCACACACAGAGTAATAAATTTACATTCCGATAGGGGACAAGAGACTTCTTGGCGCCTCTTCCCGTATCAGACGGAGATGAACGCGAAGTGGTCCGCCCTTTTGTTTGGATAAAAAACAGACACCTTTGCCATAATGAGGGGAGTTTCCAAGTCTCTCTGAGGGCTGAGGGAGTTTCTAATTGGTAGAACAACAGAACGCCTTCTTTGCATATATTAAATAGGGAAACACCTCTTTAGTTTAAAATTACAGGTCAGCAAGCCGAGAGATGAGAGTTTTTTCCATCTTTTCTCCACGTGGGCGCCTTTGTCTGTCTTTGTGTTCGTTTGTCTTCCCTTGTGTGTCTTATTTTGTGATAAAATGCATATCTCTGTACCTCTGCAGCTTTGTTAACTGATTCATGCGTTGCCTTGTATGAATTAAACTCTGTGATCTGTGACGTCATTGTGCCTCGCCGTCTTCTTGCAGCCGTGACGACATCCGCTCGGGACCCGGGCTAACAGGAGGAAAAGAGAGCCATGCTTTTTCCAAAATTTAAGCTAACCTAATAAATTTCCTCCTTAATAGTAGCTACAACCCAGTAGCTTGTGTTAAAAAAGAGGATAATTTAATGCTAACTTTGGACAAAACGTTTGGCTCTTTCCTCTTTAATTTTCCCGGGATCCTCGACGAGTGGCGGCGTGCTCTAAAGTGAAAGCAACAACAAAGCGCGTTGACGTCACAGATCACAGAGTTTAATCTCATACAAAGCAATCAACAACAAAGCTGCAGAGGAACAGAGATATGCATTTTTCTCATAAAAATAAAGACAGACAAGGGGAAGACAGACAAACACAAAACAAAGACAAACAAAAAGCAAAGACGTCTTTGGAGAGAGATCCAATGCAAAAAGGCAAAATGGTGGCCGCTCTCTGCATTTTCTCTCCCGACACTAAATCTTATACTAAAGAGGTGTTTCTCTATTTAATTTATGCATTCTAGGCGTTCCTCTTGTTGACCAACTGGAAACTCCTATTAAGGAAGATTAATTTAACATTAACTTTGGACAAAAAGTTTGGCTCCTTCTTCCTTAAAGTCCTGGGATCTTTAGCAGGCGGACTGCGGCTGGAGAAAGTGAAACCACGACACTGCATGTTGACGTCACAGATCACAGAGTTTAATCCCATACAAAGCAACGCATGAATCAATTAACAAAACTGCAGAGGTACAGATATATATTCATTACCTGTAACAGGAAAAATAGAAAAAGAAACACAAAGAAAACAAGGGGGGCAAAGACGCGTCTTTGGAGAAAGCTTTATGCCAAAAAGCAAAACAGTGGTAGCATTCTGAATTTTTAACGCTTGCACGAAATTTTATACTGAGTGGGTGTTTCTTCAATTTAATATATTCAATTAAGGCGTTCCGTTCTTTAACCAATTAGAAACTCCCGTAGGGACTAAGGGAAACTTGAGAAGTCTCCTAATTTACAGCGAAGTTCCAAAGGCGTCTGGTTTTTGTCGAGAGACAAGGGCGGACCAGTTAATCTTGGACGATACCAGGTACGGATGTCCCTGGCGCCGAGAGTCTTAAGATAAGATTTCGCAGACACCCTCGGAATCTGACGTCTCTTCCATTATCTCTCCTAACGTTCTCGAAGAGACTTGCATCTGGTAATTTTCAAGAAATGTTATCTTTGCAAACCCCAGTTTTTGCTTTTGCACAGTCAGCCCCCCAAAAGATTGAGTTCTGCCAAAATAATACATAAAATCCACAGGACAAAATAAAGTATAATTCCTGAGCCATTTTCTAATAGTAAAGAAAACATTTTCATTCAAACAATTTCCATTTGCTTCTAATATCGTCACAGATAATACAGTTTTCAAATACATTCATCCTTTAGTAGTTTTAAAATGAGATAATACAATCTTCAGTAAAAACATGGTATTAATACTTAGAAATTAAATGTTAAGGGGTTTCAATCTTCTCTTTTGCATTAGTTTTACACCATCGCAGATGCTGGCCTCCGGCAGGTCTCCCCCCAACTGCCTGCAGGAATGTTAATTTATGGCTCTGTGTTCTAGCCGGGCCGCAAAAGGCCCCATTTAGTGATCTGCATTCTGACCCCTGTCTGTCCGGTTCAAAACAAGAGTATCAAACATACCCTTTTTACACATGCGTAAGATTAACTGTATTAAGTACTAAAATAATCATTTTTCCTTAACACTCCCTTAAGCACTCAGAGAAACTTGGAAACTCCCCCTGATCTACGGCAAAGATCAAAGGGCCATCTGTCTTCCCCCGTGGCTCCCACGGTCATTCTGAGTACAGAACGATCCTGAGATAAGACCTCACAGATACCTGAGAAATCTAAAGTCTCTGTCTCCCAAGGAAAATGCTAATTTTATGGCTTCGCCTCACAGCGGGGAGACTCCATTGAGTGATCTGCATTTTGGCCCCTGTTTGTCTGAATGCCTGCTTATCTGCTCAACAGAAAACTGTTCCCAATAGGAGTGCTGAATATACCTTTAACACATGTCGTAAGATTAACTGTATTAAGGACTAAAAATAATCATTTTTCCTTAACACTTGCCATCATCAGCATGTGAATTTTCCCTTTGGTATTTCAATTTGAGACATAAAGGGCAATATCAATAAAATAGATTATTATTAAAACAGTGATCAGAGCACGACTGCGTCCCACCATCTCAGAAAAATATACAGTATTATCATTGCTAATGACAGTGAAATCTTGTTGCATGTGGATGTTCATAACCCCAGAAAGTGATCAAATTGCATAATATTGAGTGATTGACTAATAATTGTAATCATATGTTAATGTGACAAGCTTAGCTGAACTCAGTTCCTTAAAAAAGACTGGGATATAGCAGCAGGTTGCAGTCATTAAACACCTGAAGGCAAAGATAAATGTGTCTTGAGCATCTAGCAGTAGTTGACACACAAGTGGAAAGAACATGATATGGTGTCCCAAGCGATACGTCACTATATTCCTGACTAGTTGGCAAGTTAAACTAGGAGTGTACGCTCCAAGCCTGAATGCTTGACCCACATTTTTAGAGGATCTAGTGGCTCTGGTGTGGTTTCATGAGAATGTCTTGATCTGATTTTACTCCAGACTACCCACTGTAGTCTGCAGACAATGTGAAATTAAGGCCCGGTCAATTAACCGGATACACAATTGACTCCGGACTTTAATGGTCAATAGCCCTTAGAGCGCATAAGAAGCTCTAACCATCCTTCCATTTTTGAGCTCAAAACCTTGCATGATGTGTTTGTTGTAGTTTACCAAAATTAGTCATCAAGTATGAGCTCCAAATCAGCAAACAACCCAAAAATGACTATTTTCATTCCTCTTCCACACTTCTTTTTTTAATACATGTGATCAAGCAACATTGAAGACCAAAGAACACAGCAGACAAGTCAAGGAGAGAGTTTAATTTAGGTTTAGTTTATAAGACATGCATCAAAAGCTTTCAGTCTCTTACACAGCACTGTGCGTTCTACCATTCAATGATAGAAAAAGTATGACACAACTGCAAACATACAGAATAAGCCAAGATGTCAATGTTGGCCAACTTATATTTATATATGTTAAAAGATTAGGGCTACATCTAACGATTATTGTAGTTCGATTAATATTGATTAATACCAATTATTATGACGATTAATCGAACAAAAAAAACCCTTGAAACAATTTGCAGATTTTCCAGTGAAGTCTTTTATAAAATCTTAACCCTAAACAATATTTAAGCTCCTCTTTTAAATAAGAAAATAAACATTTTACTGCCTAAAGTTCAATAACAGGATTCCTTTAGTGAACGCTTGACCATTTGTAGCAAAGAATGCATGTGTTGCACACTCGAACAAAAATGGTATCGAGACATGCGGTTGTGGTAAATTTTCTTTACTCCTTTTTTTTCTCGAACACGAACAACATCAATAGTCCAACGTGCGTCACACTCAGGCTGCTCTCTACTACTCGGCTTCTTCTACACAACAAAAAACTTAGGACCCCAGGCTGCCCTACGCGCCTGTTCAAAAGTCCTGCTTTTCTAAACTCCTCACTCTCAGCCAGAATAGTTATCAACATATATATGAATATACAGCTTCACATGGACAATCAATCACAGTGCTTTTTAAATAACAAAACAAAGCAAAATATTCATAGGAACAAGAATGAACAAGAATAAAATCATTTTAATGGAAGGGGGGGTCCTTGATCTAAAGTCCCCAGCAAGGGGGGGTCCTTGATCTAAAGTCCCCAGCAACTGGTCCCCCACACTCTCCCCCTCAAAAATAAATGTCGTCCCGACATAGTGACATCTCTGGAGTAACTGAGGCTTCAGCTGGTATGGAGACAAGTTTGGAAGACAGTCTCTTGGCACACTGTTCTGTGTGACACAGTTCTTAACATGGCATCTATCCCCCTCTTCATGTCATGTTGAAACAATAGATAGTACTGGCCAGGTAATATCTGTATGGTCACTCTGCCATCTCTGCAGGTTGTGTATCGCAGACTGTAAAGTTTGACTTTAAGGTCCTGCCCCATAACCCTTTATTCAGACCCACTTATGTTACTATATGCTCAACATATATCAGTCTAAATCAACCCAATAGTGGTCCCAACTCCAGATGTGCACTAATCAGCTATTATTATACTTAAAGCTTCCGATTCTAATCCCCCTTGTCCTGCCTAGCTACCTAACTTGTGTACCATAACCTGAACATATAATGGAACAATGTAACCTAACCCCGATATCCACTGAACATTACTTGTGCCTAACCATAAGTGTTGGTTGGCCTAGCCTGCTGTATGTGAGTGTCCTGGGTGGATTTCGTTGTCTAGAAGGATACTGTCTTGGAACGGGTTCCCGCCCTCTCTCGTCTGCTTCATCAGATGACACCGCCTCGCCAGAATCTTGTTCTTCTGCTTCATTAGATGGTGCTGCTTCCGCAGGATCTTGTCCATCTGCTGTATCAGATGATGAGTGCTCCTCTGTCGCCATTTCTTCCTCTCCGTCCACTTCTCCTTCCTGCTCCACCTCTGATCCTGCAGCCACTTGAGCATCCTCTGCATCCCTCCTCAGCTGACCTTCAACTTGTTCAGGTTGTACTCTTGGATGGGTGATGGACCTCCAGTTGTCTTCATCATCAAAACTGCTGTCACCATTCTTGTCAACACCATCTCCTTGCTTCCTTCTGTTTCTACTCTGCTGTTGCCTTTTCCTGTCCATCATGTTCTTCGCATCTTTCTCTGTTTCAGCAGTCAGAAAATCACAAGGCAATAGTAAGTTTCTATGCAAAACTCTGATCTTCCCTGTGCCTTTTTCAGGATGTACCGCATAAACAGGGCTGTCCTTGTGTTTCCTTTCAGTGACTATGTAGACCTTGTCCTCCCAGTACGACCTGAGTTTTCCTGGTCCTCCTCTCTCCTTGAAATTCCGCACTAAGACCCTAGATCCTGGCTGCAGTTCCACTCCATGAATTCTCCGATCATACTCCGTCTTTGCCCTGTTTCGCTCCTTATGTGCTGTCTCAGATGCCAACTTGTAAGCTTCTTGCATCCTTTTTCTCCACTTACTGGCATAATCACTGTGGGAGGTGCTCTGATCAATTGGAGTTAACCCAAACATCATGTCCACTGGCAGTCGGGGACTCCTGCCATAAAGAAGGTAGTAAGGTGCATATCCGGTTGCTTCGCTGCGTGTACAATTATACGCATGCACTACTTTGGGCAGGGAGCTCTTCCAATCTGACTTTTCTTTTTCCGTCAGGTTTCTGAGCATTGAAAGAAGTGTTCGATTAAATCTTTCTGCTTGACCATTTCCAGCTGCATGGTAGGGAGTTGTACGGGAACCTTGGATGCCACAATACTTTTCCAGTTTAGAAAACAGCTTGTTTTCGAATTCTTTACCCTGATCGTGATGAAGTTTAGCTGGAAATCCAAACTTTAGGGCAAAGTCTCCGAAGATCTTTTCTGCAGCGGTTTTTGCTGATTTGTTCGTGCATGCATATGCTTGAGCAAAGCGTGTAAAATGGTCTATGACAACAAGGATGTATTCATATCCTCCTTTACAACGCTCCAAATGAAGAAAGTCAATGGAGACCATCTCGAATGGGTGAGTGGTAACAATATTGACCAGTGGTGCTCTTGTTATCCTGTTTGGATGCTTCCGCTTCAGGCAACTACAAACCTTTGTCACATGATGTTCCACATCCCTTTTCATATATGGCCAGTAAAATCGGTCACGAATTAAGTTCAATGTTCTTTCCACACCAAGGTGTCCCATTTCCTCATGCAGTTCTTTATATATTAGCTGGTGAAACACCTTGGGCAGCACAAGTTGAACTCGATTGGAGGACTTCCTAAAAAGAATGCCATCTTCATTGACACACAGTTTGTTTCTTTCTCTAGCGAATACAGAGATGCCTTCACGCCAATTTCTTTTGGCATGCTGGGGCCACTGTTTTCTCATCACAAACTCACGCACCTTTCCAATCATCAAATCCTCTTCCTGTGCTTTTCTGAGGTCCTCTGCTGATATTTTAGCCACTGATGGTGCTATGTGTTCCTGTTCTTCATCATTGCAGGCTGCCATTATGACTGCAGGACACAACCACGGCCCTTGATCATGGGATGTTAGCTGGACTGATTGTGTGACAGATGAAATTACCTTTGGCTCCATCTCCTGGACGCATGTCCGCATGTACTCCTCCATGTCCAGGGGCATCCTAGACAGCCCGTCTGCATCCCCATTAACTTTCCCCGGTCGATACTTGATGGAGAAGTTAAAGTCTGCTAATTCGGCTATCCAGCGGTGTGTGGTGGCGTTTAGCTTGGCTGATGTTAAAACATAGGTTAAAGGGTTATTATCTGTATAGACGACAAAAGAGGGTGCATAATAAAGGTACTCTCTGAATCGTTCACAGATTGCCCACTTCATTGCTAAGAACTCTAACTTCCCAGAATGGAGGTGGTAATTCTTTTCTGGGGAAGTTAATGTTCTTGACCCATAACCTATGACCACAAGTTTGCCTTGTTGTCTCTGGTACAATACTGCACCGAGGCCTTCTTGCGAAGCATCACAGTGCAATACAAATGGTTTCTCAAAGTCAGGGTAACCTAACAGAGGAGGAGACACCAAATACTCCAACAGCTGGCAGAGAACATCCTTATGATGTTCTGTCCATACGATTGGATGGCTTGAGGGAAGCTGGTCTGAGCTTTTGTGTTTCCCCTTGTTTGTTTTTAACCCTCCTCCTTTCACTACCTTTCCAGGTTTCTTTTCTGTGGTCAGCAGCCTGTACAGGGGTTGAGCAGTGCGTGAGAAGTTGGGAATATATGGACGATAGTATGTTAGAAAGCCCAACATTTTCCTCAAATCACCCACCGTTTTTGGTACGCGGTCTTTGAGTGCTTGTACTGGTGCGATCTCAGCAGGATCCATGCAGTAGCCATCCTTGGATACAATCTTTCCCAGAAACTTCACCTTGTCTTTGAAGATTTCACATTTTCTTGGCGTTAGTTTCACTCCATGAGTCTGATAACGACGCAGCACCTCTCTCATGTCGCGTAGGTGATTCTCAAATGACTGGCTGTGGACTAGGTTGTCATCCAAATATGGCTGCGATGTTTCATCCCTAATGCCTGCGAGGCACTCCTCCATACTGCGCTGGAACTCTGCTGGAGCAGAGGACAGGCCAAAGGGAATCCTGATCCACTCATATAAACCCCAAGGTGTTATGAATGCGGTCAGTGGTCTGCTACTCTCCTCCAGGAAACCCTGATGGTATGCCTTGCCCTGGTCTAAGACAGAGAACCATGCACTTCCACTCAGGTTATTAAGCATATCCTGTACTCGAGGGATGGGATGACGGTCCGGAATGGATTTCCGGTTCAGTTCACGATAATCCACACACAAGCGGAGGCTCCCATCCTTCTTGCGCACACAAACTATGGGTGATGAATATGGAGATCGGGACTTTTGAATCCAACCTCTGTTCAGCAGGTCTTCCAGATATTCCTTCACCTCCTTAAGAAGTGGTTTGGGGACAGATGTGTAAGTCCGCCTTACTGGGGTTGTGTCACTCAGCCTGATTTTAAGCTGCAGGGATGGGATGCACCCCACATCATGCTCATCCTTAGAAAATGCATTGCACTCCTCATGAAGCATCCTTCTTACATCATCTTGCTGCTCAGGAGTTAGGTGGTCAATGGGCACTGGGGGGTCCCACAGATCAAATTTGGATGCCTCAGACTCATCATATTCTCTATGTGGTTCGTCAGAAGCTGGACGGTTGCGGTCACTGGCAAGTGAGTTGATCTCTGTTTTCTTTTCACTTACACCCACAGGTCTGGCTTCTACTGGATAAACTGCCTTAATCTGCTGTAAGTATCCCAGTACAGTGCGGGGTATCAAAGTAATGTCTGAATGGCTGTCGTTTGTGACTGGGATTGATACTGCTTACCGGTTTCCCTTTTTCAGGCAGACCACTGTTTTTAAGATGTTCAAACCCTCAGGCCATCTTGGGACCACCTCGGGCTCAAACAGTACTTCCTGTCTTTCTGAGAGAGGACCAATCCGCACACTACACTTCACCTCTCTGGTCTGACCCGCCGGAATCACTGTTTTTAGACGTCCTATTTTCACCATGGTTTCTTCATTATGTTGGTGAGCTGTTTTTACTAAGTGAATTAACACATCTGCCTTTTTGCAGTCAAATGAGAAAGCCTCTTTTACTGCTATGGATGTGACACCAGGGTGGTGCTCCATGCCATTCTTTACTAAATGTTCAATGACATTGTAGCCAATTATAGGTGGCTCAGCCACTCCAGGCTCATTAGAGACGAGCACTGGCACAATCAGTTCTGGATTCAGGCCTCCCTTTGATCCCAGTTTGAATTTTACCTCAACCCAACCTGCAAAGGGAATGGGAGTCTGGTTTGCTGCTTTCCCAACCAAGGTCTCTCCCTCCTCTAGGAGCTCACCTGTGCTGCGTAACTTGATGTGGGGTAGCTGGGATCTCCTCAAGCTTTCATTTATGATGGTGACCTGTGAGCCGGTGTCCCACAACGCCTTGGTTGGCACATCCTCAAAGAAGCAGTCCACCATGCACTTATTTCCTATCAGAGTCCGCAGCTTGGTGTGCTGATGTATGGAGAGGTGACTGGCATAAGTGGAACCTACGATTTTTTTTGCTTTCTCACCCATTTCCACTTGTGCCTCCAGCTGCCTAATCCGTTCACAGAGCCGCTCATACACCTTTTCCTCAGCTTCTCCTTGGAGTACAGTGTGTTGTTGTGCATGTGTGGAGGTTTGTATGTTCACATTCATGCCATCAGGTTTCACAGTCAACCTTTTTGGTCCCCTGCAGCCCCTGGAAAAGTGTCCCAACTGTCCACACTTAAAACAATGCTCACATTGATCACTTATGTTGTGCTCTTCACATCCTTTGCATCCCCTTTTAACATTCCTTCTTGTTTGGTGAGTAGACTGAGAGCTGGTCATGTTTTTCTTAATTTCAGCAATCTCTTCTCTGAGCAGTCTTACTGTTTCACACAGCTCTGACTCCCTTGAACTGATGGGCGCAGAGGTTTTACGGGTTTTCTGCTTCACCACTTCAGCTGACTGTTCTTGGATTGCCAAACTGGTGTTAGGTGCAGCCTGGTTTTGTTGCCTGATCTGCATTTCTGTTTGTAGCTCGTTAATTTTTGGAATTTTGGTGTTGTAGCTTTTCTTCTGTTTGGACTGTCGTTCTGAATCCACACTTGCAGCCTCATTCATCTTTTCAATAAGAGTCTCATCGGTCACAGTTTGATCATCAAGGGAAGACTTTAGCTGAAACTTTATGTTGTCACTCAACAGTCCAGTACTGACTGACCTCAGGAATTTCCTCTGAATGAAGTCGGCGCTGTACTGTTCATCTGCATCGACTTCTCTTGAAGCAAGCAACAGCCTCTCTTTCAGTTCGATTGCCCTGAAGAGGAAGTTTTGGGGGGATTCACGACTGTCCTGTGTGATATTTATCAGTCTTTGATAGATATCAGTGGAGCTATCCTCTTTAAAATGTCCCTTTAAAATCGCTTTGAGCTGGGGCAGGGTCAGATCCCGCTTAATTTCAAGCATGTCCCGAATGCTTAAACCAGGGCTGATTGATTTTATTACAGCTTCTATTACTTCAGCATCACTGTGTCCTTTACTCAGGCCTTTCTCAATCTGATGCATTAAGTTGGTGTATGAGAGCCTGTCTTTCTGACCCTTCTCCCCTATCTGACCACATATTTTAAATTCCCTCCGTATGGTCACTTCTGGAAGCCTATTTGCTGTGGTTGGCATCACATTTTCAGTCACTGTTCTCTGAGGCTTACCATTTATACGTTCATTTAGCCTCAGTACTTCCTCTTGCAAAGCTTGGTTGTTAAGGTGGAGCTGCGAGTATTTTTCTGCCAAGTCCATTTGTTCAGTTACAGCCTGGGTGCTTTGTGACTTGTTACACGTTGCCTCCTCTTCAACAGTAACTTCAGAATGTTGTGATATCAGTTCAATTGATTTTAACAATCTCCGAAGATAGCACCTCGCCACCTCCTCTTCTTCATCATTTATCACAGCATCAACGGACTCTGTTATTAATCGTATTAACGCTCGCCTCGTTACAGAATGTCCGCTTTGGATTTTAGCTTCTGCACACACCTCTTTGAGCTGATCCAGCTGCAGGAGCCATAGCTGCTGAGAAACGGTCTCTGCCAACTCCTCCATGTCGGTCGCGCACAGTGTAGGCGCGCTCCCGCCGCTGCTCGCTCCGGTTAGCATCGCTCAAGAAAGTCCCTCGACGAAGCGTTAATAATCTCGGTGGGACCTCCAATATTTTGTTGCACACTCGAACAAAAATGGTATCGAGACATGCGGTTGTGGTAAATTTTCTTTACTCCTTTTTTTTCTCGAACACGAACAACATCAATAGTCCAACGTGCGTCACACTCAGGCTGCTCTCTACTCGGCTTCTTCTACACAACAAAAAACTTAGGACCCCAGGCTGCCCTACGCGCCTGTTCAAAAGTCCTGCTTTTCTAAACTCCTCACTCTCAGCCAGAATAGTTATCAACATATATATGAATATACAGCTTCACATGGACAATCAATCACAGTGCTTTTTAAATAACAAAACAAAGCAAAATATTCATAGGAACAAGAATGAACAAGAATAAAATCATTTTAATGGAAGGGGGGGTCCTTGATCTAAAGTCCCCAGCAAGGGGGGGTCCTTGATCTAAAGTCCCCAGCAACTGGTCCCCCACACATGTGTGGCTAAATAAAAAAAAATACTAACATCAACATGTGAAAAGGGTCCTGGGATGATCTGTTGATTATTTTTTGATTACAAATTAATAATTGTATAGCAAAAGCTGCTTAATATGAGATTCTTATCATTTTAACAGAATTTGAACCGGGGGTAGCTAAAACTAGGCCACTTGAGGAGTTTTGGGTCGAACATATTTACAGAGAATTTAACTAAAATAATCTCAAATCCAAAATGTGTACAACTTTGACTTAATTACTGGTCTGAGCCTGTTGTTCCTCAAGCAATCGGCTTCTTTGAGTCTGTATATTCCAGTTAACCGACTAATCGTCTCAATATCGGCCGATATCAATGCTAGTGCAGATATATCGTGCAACCCTAGTTGAAATTTGACAATATATGAAAAAAAACTCATTTTAAAGCTTCTTTTTATTCGACACGGAGCATCAGAGGTGTCACCGAAGCGTTTGCGGACTTTCTTTTTCCTGCCAGTTAGAAACTTTCCCCATGTCCAGCCGTCGGTGTAAAGTTTCACGGCACAGCAGCGGAATTCCTTCACCCCAAATTATTTCCAGGCTGGTTGTCGGACAACCTTCACACAACAGCTGCAAGTTCACAAGAAATCTTAACGACCAAGAGCAAAACCTCTGAATGTCCCGCCACACACACACACACACACACACACACACACACACACACACACACACTTTTTTTTTTTAAACATGCACGTGCGACCGTACAAAGCGGTAATCCTGTAATCGCACACATGTTGAACAGCCGGAAGCAGATGCTCGGCATACCTGCAAAGTGTTCTGCGCACTGCAACCATTGACGCACACATGCCACCGGATTGTCATGCGCTTATAGCTTTACCAGGGCAGAAAACAAAACTCTTCCGGGTTTACTGTCGCTGCTACAATCCCAGAAGCTGCGCTCCTGTCGACGTTTTCTCTTCGCGTGTGTGACACTTAAAAAAAAAAAAAAAAGCTCCCGCTTCCGCAGCCTAGAGCGCATGCGCCGGGGGAAGGAAACGCTCGCCCCGTCCTCATGACGCGGTGGCAAACAGACAGCTGAGGAGCTCAGGTAAGGTGGGCGGGATGGGAGACGCCGATCATTACCCTTTAACGTAGAGCTATTACGAATACGCGGGTTTAATAGCTGATGCTTCATCCGTTCGGAGATGTTTTCTCCTTCACCTTCTCAGAGGGTTGCGTTTGTGTCAGTCTGCGTGCAGCATCGCTCCGGCTGCAGAGCGTTGTAGTTCAGATTAGGCTGTTTTAAAAGCAGCCAACGCCCGGCTGCGTGTCATATAGCCCGATAAATAGAGCTGATAAATTTGTTGTTGTTTTTTTAACAGCAAAACGTGTGCATTGTGAATGAAAACACCCCAGTTCCTCCCCTCTTACATCACAGCTCCCGCATCACCGCATGTAGCCGTGTGTCAACACACACACACGCGCACACACACGGTAAGGGAGGAGTGGGCTGTGCCAGCCGGACCAGAATGAACAGAACAGCGAATGGCATCAGCACGTGACCGACATATGAGGCAGTGTTTGTGTTTTTTCAGCATTCAGACGATATTACGACCGTCATCGCTTTATTATAGCCCCCTCCCCCCAGGTGCACCGATTATCAGGTCAGGCGCACGGGAAGCAGTGTGGAGCTGCAACCAGCGTGTGAATGCAACAACAGTAAATATGTCCGAATTATGCAATGAGTTGTCCTGGAAACAAGGGGCTGCATGAAAGGCCGGAGTCTTTATCATATTTGACTGATGGTAACGTGACTTCGATGAACCAGGAGGGAGTCAGCCTCATATGTTACGATGCTTCTTTTATCAAGATCGTCATCATCAGCACTACTAAATATTATAGGACTACAATATATATACAGTAGTACATATATATATATATATATATATTGTAGATGCACACAGGTACAAGTTATAATTGAAAATTGTAACTTTTCAATTGTAAAAGTTCGCATAATACATTGTGCAAATTTAGCATGTATAAATTTGCATAATTATGCAACATAATTATCATGCAAATTATCATTTGCCAAAGAAGCTGGATGATCACAGTGCTGTATCTAAGCACATTCATGGAAAAGTTAAGTGGAAGGAAAAAGTGTGGCAGGAAACATATGAGTAATCACAGCCTTAAGCAAATCCAAGTATTGGATTCAGAGCATCAAGAGTCGCCACTCACAGAAGAACCCTACGCATGATGCTATCAAAGGAGCGTGAGCTTCCATAATCCCTCAGCTTTCCTACAAGCTGATTGTCATCAACAAAAATACTGAACTTTTTTAACAATCTCCTTTTTTTTCTTTAGATGTACCTGTGTCAAATCTTCTACAAAAACATCCCAGAAGTAGAAGGAATCTAATAAACTAGTAACAATGTAACAATTGATGGTACATTTCAGCAAACTACCCTTCATATCTTTGTGCATCTCACAGTTTATTTACTGGGTGAGACGCTTTATAAACGGCGCCTGTGCATTTGCCATTAACTTTTTCATATTTTGTCACACTGGCAGCCACAAACACTCAGGCACTTTATTGGGACCAATGCAGAAATACATCATTTTGAAATTTGAGGCAAATGTAATAGTTTTTTACTTTTTTTTTTCTTCCACTAAGAAAAGATCTGAAAATCCGATGTGCGTTTCAAATTCTAAAATACTTTATTGATCCCAAAGGGAAATGAAATGTTATTGTAACTCATATTTATTCAAATTCTTCAAAGAGTTACTGTTGGACGACGATAGCTGTTGATCTCCTGTAGCAGTCTGTTTCACAACAAATTTGAGGAAGCCTCTGACCAAATAAATTCTTCCTCTCTTTACTCAGAGTCCGCTAAATAAAATCCAAAGCAACATATTGCAGTAACAAGAACAAAGAGCCAAAAACATGCAGCGGGATCTAAAATGGTTGATTAAGAAATCTTGGCTGGGGGATGCAAATTAACAGAATACTCAGGCAATACTACGTTCAATCTAAACTCACTTTTTCAGTAGTGTTAATCAGAAAAGTGAACGAATAAGTATATTCGAGCTCCATTTTTTATGTGTGTTTGTTCACTGTACACTAATCCAGTATTCACATTAAAACTCAATCGCTTATTGGAATAATAAGGAACTGCAGTTTACATACTAAAAACGACATTTCAATTACACGACCGAAAACCGCGGCAACGTATTTCCCATTTTCTGACAAATTCGCCATGGTGGATTCAAAAACAAGCGCCCTCCTCTTTCCTAATCCGAATCTCCTCCTGTGCTCAACAGTGTCTGGGTCAAAATGGCCGTGGAGAAGCGCCTGGGGTTCGCTATTGTGCAGTTTCTACGAGACCAAACTCATCGCAGTGCTTTAAATTCTGATGAGCAAGAGAACCTGGAGGGTAAGTCAGCTCACCCGACTATTCTGTACACCTGTGTAGAGAACCCGCTACAAAAAGTTCGCTTTGTAGTGGGTTACACTTTGTTTTTCTTTTTTATTGGCGTTTTACATGATAGGTAAACAAACCAGATTTTTTCTTCTAGGATGCCCTCCTAGAAGATTAATAGCTCAAATTCACTGAATTGAATCAAGAGCATCATATTTTAAGGTTTACCACAGACTTGTGACTGGATTTTTGTTTTGACTAGGTCATTCTAAAACATGAATATGCCTTCAAATAAACTCTTCCTCTGCAGCCCTGGCAGCTCCAGAACCCTCTCAGTTTCTTGGCAACCTTTTATGGGTTTTCATCCGCAGCTGCCGCGTTTCCTTCCAGGAACCTTCACCAGCTTCGTCGACCGCTATGATGCCGGCAGCACCGTGCCTCCTTGTGTAGATTAAAAACATTCATGAAATAAATCAGTCGCTCCTCAACTCAGCTCCAATCTAACTACCAACAGTTTATTTTAGCAGTCCTAGGCTGGTTTCCGTTCCCACCATCGTACTGAAACATCCCCGATAAGAACCGACCGCTACTGTAGTGAACTGTCACGAAGCCTTCGCATGCTGTTAAAATTGACTTCCCCTGAGCTGCATGATTATTTCCTCTCTTCAGTTGCGATCCAGTGCTTGGAGACTACCTTCAAGATCAGCTCCAGTGACTGCCATCTTGCTGTATCCCAGCCACTCAGAGAGATATTCCTCAACGCTCTGCTCAAGGTGAGTGGTGACATCGGCGTAGCATGGTGACATGATGGAAGCAGTTGTTGGACACATTGGATGAGAACTGTTAACAGTTAGCTCCAGTTTACCTGCTTTATTGCAAATGTGTCATTTCAAATCGATGCTCTTCAAAGGTCAGTCGCTGGGGTCTTGTAGCAAAGTGAAAGTTGAGGTGTCTTGTCCTTTCCTTGGTACTAATAGACGAAAAGAAATCGTCTCTAATAGTTTCATTTATGTTTATTAAATCTCATCCGCGACTTTTCCATGTCACGCAGAACGACAACCTCACCGTACCAGAGACGTCCCCGTCTCCTGAAGACATAGAACGGGCGGAGCAACTTAAAAATGAAGGTATGTTGTCCGCAGATGTAAATGCATTGTTAACATTTCCGTGTTTTGTCAAGCTGCACACAAACATTTCACTGTGTTTTATTGGGATTTTAAATGGTTTTGACAATGGGGGTGGTGCAGGCGTCAGCAAAGTGTCAGATAATATTCAGTCTTTATTGAATGAATAGTAAAACAGAGAAGTTACATAAAGCTCAGAGAATCCTGTAGGAAAACAACTAAAATTGGGAGGAATAACAGAGAATCCAGCAGTGAGGGATTACTGATGGAGGTGGAAATGACAAGAGAACCAGGAGAGCTAATCACAGGTGAATGGATGCAGCTGGGGAAGGAAGCAGGCAGAGGCAAACGAGGAAATGATTAACAGCTGGCAAGGGGAGCAGAATGGAGGGGTGAAAATAAAGGGAAAAGAATCTGAATCTAATACAGAAACACCCATCCGTTTTCTAACACCTTTGTCCCGAGAGGGGTCAGGAGGGGTGCTGATGTCTATCTCCAGCGAAAGTTTCGGGCAAGAGGCGGGGTCACCCTGGACAGTTCGCCAGTCTGTCGCAGGGCAACACAGGGACAAACAGGACAAACAACCATCCACACTTTCGAGAATTTAGAGAAACCAATTAACCTGCCAGTCATGTTTTTGGACTGTGGGAGGAAGCCGGAGAGAACCCACACATGCACACTCCGTGCAGAAAGATCCCGGGCCGGGAATCGAACCCAGGGCCTTCTTGCCTCAAGGCAACACTGCTACCAACTGCGCCACTGTGCAGTCCAATACAGAAACACTGATCTAAAAAAAAAAGGACATTAACAATAAACAAATGATCAAACCAAAAGCATAAATGAGATTAGAAGTCCAAACATTAACAGAAAAGTGCATGATTGTTTTTCTGTCCCTTTGCAAAAATCTAATAGCGGCAGATGTCATGGTCGGACAACGGGGAAGCGATGCTGTCCCGTTAACCCGTCATTTCCCAAAACCACAACCTACTAACCCCCCAAAATATCTTCAGATCTTGTGTGGGATCCACTCAAACCCTCTTAGGACTGCAGGAGGGTTTGAATTGAATCTAAGAAATGAATTATCAATAAAGGGTAATAATTGGCCCTTGTGACAATATATTTCAGAAAAGGAACTCCTTTTCCTTCTGCTTCACAACTATTGAGTTGTTTCTGTTGGTTTATCGCAGAAAAATATATATTATCTTGGACTGTAAAGGGTTAAGATCATTTACAATTGTTCTCAAATTTCTTTTAGGGAACAACCATATGAAGGAGGAAAACTACAGATGTGCAGTTGAATGCTACACAAAGGCCATAGATCTGGACCTAAGAAACGCTGTGTATTACTGCAACAGGTACTAAGGACATGTAGTTTGTGTCCAATGCTGTGATTCAATAAAGGTCTAATTGTGGCTTTATAACTTCATGTTGTAAAGCCAGTATACCGTCTTCAGGTGCTTATGCAGACTCTATTAGTGACCACTGATTTCTTTATGAACGTATTTTCTTTGCAGAGCTGCTGCTCACAGTAAACTGGGTAATTATACTGAGGCGACTGGAGACTGTGAAAGAGCCATTGGGATTGACCCAACCTACAGCAAAGCGTATGGGAGGATGGGGTGAGTTTATGACCTTAAACTAACAATAAAGCATGCTGTGCTAATACTGGCATCCCTCGTAAAAGTTGCAAAAAACCAAAAGCTTCCAATTGAAAAGCTGATAGCTTCACACTTAATTCTTCTCAACTCTTTGGTAGTTAATTTATGTATTTTTTTTTCCTCAACAAGTTTCTTGCAGGACAGGTGACCTGTCCAGGGTGTACCCTGCCTCTTCTCCATTGACCACTGGAGATAGATGAAGTTTCTTGCAACCCTGTTGACTACTTCCAAAAAAAGCTTGATGTTTCTCTGATCACTTCCCAAAATCTTAGCAATTTCAAGAGTGCTGCATACTGCTGAGAGACTTTTGGTCATTTTTACTTTTCAGAGTCAAGTTAAGCATGGCTGAATAAGATAAGTTTACAGTAGTCAGTGTTCACTCTAGTGCTATACAACTGTAACAATCTAGCCGTTGTTAGTAGAACTGACCAGGTGTAGCAGGAATACCGAGGATGTCCTGGCAGTGCTGTGCAAACACCTGAGCTGTATATGCACTTGGACAGGAGTGAAGGGACTGGTCCACTTTACTGAGGACAACCTGCCGCAGGTTCATCAGACCTAAAACCAACAACATCAAATTGAGAGAGATTCTAAGCATGCGCCTTACAGAGAGTTGTAGGTTTCAGAGAATTCGGAGCGTCTGACCCGTGCTTGCTACTCTGGATGCAATCAGTTTGTCGAGCAAATCATCTGGGACCGGTGTCCCATCCTTGTAGTGGCTTGACATCCTTCTTAGTGGCTCCTTCTCCCAAACCCAGTTCTCCAGCATCTGGGACGGCACTTCCACAAAGTCTGTTTCCACCTGAGTACCGCTGAATTCTGAAAACGTGGTCTGCGTCAAACAAGAGCACAAATTCATCCTCTATTGCTGGAATAAAATCAAACCATGCATAGAATGCAACAATGCTGAAGCTGCTAATTGTGGAGAATTTACACCTTGGAGCAGAGCTCATGCATCATGTGGCCAACTCGTGAAAATATGTCTCCACTTCATGGTGTTGGAGGAGGGAGGGCCAGCCTTTTCTCGGCTTTGTAAAGTTAGCCACCATAGCAGTCACCGGAAACCTGCGTTTTCCATCAGGTCCTCTGCATCCTGGCAGGAGGCCAAAACAAGCAGCATGGCCATACTTCCCTTCCCTAAATAACACGCAAGTCAGCATTTACAAGACTAGAATCAGAAACTCAAAAAGTTGCAGTTTGCTATGACAAAACTTAAGAACATAAGGATAATTCAGCGTTTTTAGAGGTTGCACCATCTTTACCTTGGGTGCAAGTCCAGGTAGAACTGTCCAATCTCCTCTCCCGTCTCGGAGTCGTGGGCTGAGTAAAGCTTGACATCTTCGTGCCAAACGTGAGCGCCCTTGACCTCTTCAAAGGTGAGGCCCAGCAGCTCCTCGTAGATACCAAACAGCCCTTCTGTCACCACCTCCAGGGGAAAATACTCAATCAGTTTGTCTTTGTTCACAGCAAACTTGCACTGCTCCACTTGGTTCATGTAGTAGGGCAAGTCCCAGGCATTGATCTGCCCATCAAACTGGAAGCCCTTCATCAAGCACTCCCTCTTCTTCAGTGCTAGGATGTACTTTCTCTCCTTGATTCCAATGGGTTTTAGTCTGTCGTGGAATGCATCTGCAAAAGATGGAAAGGTGAACAGGTTTAGCAGACTAACATCAATGTGTGCATAATAAATTTTCAGAACTCCAAGTAGTCAATTTGACAGTCTCCCCATGGTGTTTTTTGATCCGTACAAGTTTCTTGTGCAGCAAAAAAACAAAAACATATATGGCGCCCCCTACAGTTAAATTCAGAGAACAATTGCTAGAGATCACAGATTCACTGCGCAATTTGGGGATATATTTGTAATGAAGTGAAGGAGTTATAGTGCTTATATTGACTAGCTTACATATTTAGGCATCTCATCGTCTAATCTGTAACTTCAAAAAATAACGGGAAGCAATTTGTTTTCATCACATCCACTGATAAGTTACAAACTGTCCTATTTGGGAAAAAAGACTAATTAAAATGTATGTAAAATTATCTATCAAATGCAAGGCACTGATGTTTCCTGAGAACCAGATATTCATCTGTCCCTTATTTTCACTGTTCTTTTCATTTTTCCTTTTTTTTTTTTTACAAATAAAAAAAATCAACAGAATTATGCTTCTGTTGTATTACAATATTGTTTTGTGAGAGATTTTTGGAATATCTAAGGTGTCATAAACATGTCTGCATTTGTAGTAATTTCACTACACCTATTTGTAACTGTGAATTGGAAACCAGTTAATCATCACTGGTGCACCCAATAAGTCCTCCTCTCCAGAGACGTAATTTAATGTAGCCTCACTTCCCAGATGACAGAGCCCTAAAAGTCGACTGTGTAGCAACCGTGCTCATTCAGGCCAACAAATATCATTAGTTCATATGCTGATGATCTCCCAGGGGCCCCTATAACAACAGTGTGGTTGTATTTTAAACATTGACCTCATCTTGTCAACTCATATTCATTACTTAAAAATATTTAAACCTGACCTCATTTTATGTAAGATACACATATTAGGCACAATTATGTACATAATATTTCTGCCTGGCGTGCAAAATATGGGCCAATACAGATTTTTGTCATTTCTTTAACATTTCAGTATTGAACCAGATGAAAGAGCCCATCTTTAAATATTTAATGTGTAATTGAAGAGTTCAGAGTGAACAATAAAGGTGACGAGTAAATGTTATGAAATAGATCACACTTTAAGGAAATATTTGTTGTATTTAACATATTTCAAGTAAGAAGTGAGCATGTAATGAAATAGATCCTGTCCTATAATTTTATGTAATTGAACATTACAGGTAACAAATGCGATGATCATCTGAGGTAATACATTTTACGAACATTTGAAAAAAATATTTTTTAAATATAAAATTAGTTGAATAAAAAAAGGGGTCAAAATGTAATAAAGATGATCTATACCAGGGGTCCCCAAACTTTCTCCTGTGAGGGCCACATAACTTGTCCCTTCTCTAATGGGGGGCCGAGGTCAGTTTGTAACAGAAAAAGTGTGACGATTGTAAGAGTGCTAAACATAAACATGTATTGTTTTTCAGAAAGCACAATCAAATAACCTTTTCTGGATTCTTCAGAGAACAAAAGTTAGGAAATAACACTATTTATGAAATAAATAATAACCAAATAACACAGGGTTCTCCACATAAAAAAAGGGTTAGGGTCAATTATATGCATGTATAAAATAGTTACTAACTAGTAGTTAATAATAAATAAAGTTCATTACTAACATTTATTTTATTGCAAAAGTCCAACTTATCAAATAAAAATGCACATATATGAAAA
Organism: Xiphophorus maculatus; assembly: GCF_002775205.1. Classification (NCBI taxonomy): domain Eukaryota; kingdom Metazoa; phylum Chordata; class Actinopteri; order Cyprinodontiformes; family Poeciliidae; genus Xiphophorus; species Xiphophorus maculatus. The sequence continues at coordinate 14,705,758 of NC_036464.1, read as the reverse complement.
TACTCTGGTATTGTTCAGGGGGCCGGACCAAATGTGGAGGCGGGCAGCATCTGGCCCGCGGGCCGTAGTTTGGGGACCACTGCTTTACAACATACTTGGAAATGAATCAAAACATCAGTGCACATTCTGTCATACTTCTTCAGTCACTTGGTCAAAAGCTGCTATGCATTACCTGAAGCACTAGATCCCATATTATTTTAGAGAATATTTTACACCATTTTTGGGTGATCGGGTTTTCATTGTTGAGATGCTTCTGAAAATATCAGCATTATGTAATGAAGCTGTTCATACATTTTTTATCATAGGTTTATCCTCTCTAGGGTAGAACTCGACAATAAAAAGCCTGCTCCATTCTGATTTAAACCAGAGAGCTTTAAAATCATTTAGTTAGAGGTTCTTTTTAATCAGTTTTCTCTAAATATTTGTATACTCTCTGAGGCCTAAATGGTTACTAACATATATTAATGCATCAAATTATGGTGAAATAGTTTGCGCCAATCAACTGTTTTGTCAAGTAAAATAGGTTTTGCTTTGCTCTGCTTTTAAACATGCTGTTTCCTCCAACACACAAGCATGTGACGACACACTCTCATCATTTTAGTGTGACAAACAACAAGAGTAGCTCATGCTGTTTGTTGTCCAGAGTTCAAGGATCCAGCAACGCCAGCTCTGACAATTTGCAGTGTTTGCTGGGAAGACGCATGGAGGTTCCTGTGTGAATGTGCACATCCGCAGAGTTTCTGGAGGCAGTCCCGCTGTTTGGATCCCTGCCGCCAACCCAAACATTCCCAAAGCTGATGTTTTCCATACAATGATAGATCTGTGTGTCTGGTTAAAGATGTTCCTGTCAGACAAAACCTGGAATGAATCTATGAATTTTAATGCAATTTACTGTTGTGAGAGATGGCTAGATAATGAAATGAACCGGATCTGTTTCGATATCTAATATATAATGTTTGTTTAATTTTGTCACGAAGCATAATTCAGTCACCATAAACCTTCCATAGCACCGCTTTACTTTCATCGCCCCACAACATGCAACTAACTGCCTTCAAGCAAGAAAATAGAAATTAGCAGAGCAAACACTGAAAATTGTGCAACTCTGATGAACAAATGTCATTTCAAAGGTCAGTCCACTGGGCTTAAAATATTTTTTGTCCCTTCACACAGAAATGATGGCAGTGAGCATGAAAGCTTCCAGAGTGTGAAATCACAACTGCTTGTCTGAACATTACATAATTTCACTCCTTCTCCCCGATGAGCTCATTCATCACTTCTCTAAATGTGTGGCGCTCTCGTCATTAACCTGGAGGGAAGGAGCGTTTTCCGAAGCCAGATATACAACACAGCATGACAACGACCTGCCTGCAGCCTCTGCCTGACTAGAATAACCATCTGCATTGAGCTGTGTGTAAGTCACGTGCCACATAACTCTACAGCTTTCTCTTATTAACGGAGAAACAAACTCGTGCCCTCTTTCTGTGGGAGAAAGATTATTTTACTACAGTGAAGAACAAACAGACCCTCTGATTAGATGTGTTAGCCAGATTCACTAGAAGCATTTTTTAAATTTTTTAATGGATTTAAACATCCATAAATATTCAAGTTTTTGACATAGATGACATTTATGAACACTCTGTAAGAAAAGGTTATTATGTTTATTCTCGTGTGTGATCTGTGAACAAGTGAAGCCTCAGGGCTGCAGCTGCTCAGCTCTGTAACCTCCATATGATGATGTGTTGCAAGAAACTATATTAAACACTGAATGCACAGGTTTTATCTTTGTTTTTTTATTATATTATTATTTTGGGGTAACAGATGAAGCTCTTAAATAGGATGCTGCTATGTGAGACAGGATGCTGCAGATTTCCAACAAATCAAATGCTTATCTGGTCTTTAATGCACTGAAGCTTGACTATGCACATAATTGTGAGGAGGTATTATGCCTCTATGAGTACACAGCTGTGATGTAGTGCACTATAGAGTGAGAGATTACTTCATCTCAATTTGTTGTCCACTTTCTAAACCCCCCCCCACAATAAATTTAACCACTAAAAGCACATTTGCTCCACTCACCTTCTGCATGTTCAAATACGTCTGTGGCAGTCCCTTTCCAGTTATAATGACATTTACTTGCTTTTTTTATTTTTTATTTTTGCCATATCAATAATGCAGGATTAAAACTGTTCCCCTTTGAAGTGGCGATTAAATAACCCAGGGAGGATTGCTCCCAGCATCCCATTTTCAGCTCAGGGAGGAAAGTGAGCTGTTAGCGTAAAAGAAGGGAAAAGGGGAAGAATCCTGAATCTAGAGGTTTAGGCTGAGAAGAGTCAGTTACAAGAGTTAGCTTTAATCTTCTGCCTTGGAAACCTGCTCTGCTGTGATTAGCTCTTAAAGTGTGTACACATCACATGTAGAGGTAGAAAACAGAGGATTTTTCAAGGAGCGTTAGGTTAAAGAAAACATTTGTTCAGTAGTCTGAATGGTACAGGAGGAGAACAAATGTTACTCTGTGCTCCAGAGTTGTTTCCCTGAGTTGCACATGCCATGTGTAGAAAACAAAAGCGCTTGATTCAGACTGTTGCTCTGACGCTGGCAGACAGTATTCTTCTTGACATACTTTATGCTTGATTCTTCCCAATGTGCTATTCATGTTGGGAAGAATCAAGAAAAAAGTTATTGTTTTTGACTGAAAACAATAACTTTAAAGCCTTTTTCCAGCTTTAAAGTTGGAAAAAGGCTGAGCTTGAACTTCATCTTCAGGTTGCATCATTTAAGCTCAGCCAACCACAAAAGAACATTGCCAAACAAGAAAAACAGACGTTGAAACACAAAATATGAACACTACATTCGAGTGCAAGAAAGATACTTCACTCCTTTGATCATAAACTTGTTTAAAGTGGAACTTAAAGCCACCTTTCACATATGATTTGTCTGTTTGCTTTGCTTCCAAAAACATGTATAGATCATTTGTTGGTGCCCTACAGCTCACTGAAACATGGCATAATTTCTCCAGAAATTCAGATAAAAGCACCTAAAAGTAAGTAAGGAAATAGACATATGACATGGTCAAGATTGTTTACATTATGGTCATGTTTTAGACTAAACTGAATTAGTATCAAACGTGCTTTCAAGCTGTCGTTCTTGTGGTGCTTGCATGAATGCTAGGCAATCTGTCAATCTACAGCTGTCTTTATGCTGGACAGGCTGTAAATATTCTGTAGCTTTTTATAAATCTGATTCTGTGTTTTAAAGAACCATAGAAGAATTTAGTTCAAGTTTGACCTGTCTCTTTCAGATTTTGAACTAGACATCATCAAATGACAAAGAGAAAATACAAAAACCAATAGGAGCATATTAATCCAGTACACCATTTTTTTGTGTGGGATGTTTTCGTAGGGCTTGTGCCTCCCTGACAAAATGTCACTCTAGGCGATGAACCTTATTGCCCATGTCTAAAATGTCCACTGTTTCCATCAGTCTTCAGCCTTTTCAAATGGGAACAAACATGCTTCCAGTTAGCTTGGTATCACTGAATAAACCACACTAAACATGGAACAGAAAAATCATATTTGAGGGCTGTCTTCACTACTTTCACTGCATGCAGGTTTTTTAGGTCAGAGTTCAGCTGTAGTGTCAGTTCTGCAGGGGTCTGATGAGCATACGGGACGGTATTTGAAACATTTGAGAGTGCATGAGAGGACAGTGAATAAAAAGATCAAAGTGGCGGCTGGCGACTGAATACATTATCTATGCAGAGTTTTTGTTGCGCAGGCCCTCTGTTAATGAGCATGTGTGGAACAGCGGTATTAAATAATCATCTTCAGTGAGCGGGTAGTGAGAGAGCGCCTGGATGCAATGGAAGATGAAGAATTTCTCAGAATTAGACAGAAGCTGAGCTGTCACATCTGTTTACAAGGCCATCCTTGACACCAAAGAGATGAGAGATTGTGAGCAGACAGAAGCATCAAAACAGAGATGAAGAGTTTTCTGCCCCACTTATTTCCTCCTCAGCAGCCATGCTGCTTCTGCTCCAAGATAAAGAATTTAATACTGGACGAGCTCAAATTGGATGAGCATGAATCTGAGCGAATAAAGTGTTTTATGCCATGTTGCCCTTTAATGATTTGATTATTATAGCAATGCAGAACTATCTTTGCTTGTATTGCTGGGCTTGCAAAAGAACTTGAGCCAGGAACTGAATAGGGATGTTGTAGTTCTTGATGTACTATTAACAGAATCAAACAAAGACAATTACATAACTTTTATTGTTTGCCAGACTCCATCTCTATGCACTTTGAGCTTCATTTTTTATTGATCAGCCAAAATTCATCCACTTGATAAATGATGCATGAGCCGTTAAAGAGTGGATAAGAGAATTGTACTAAAAACTAAAACGCATCTGAGGAATGTTGTCACTTTCATGTGAGTATTTCACAGGTACTGCCAGAAGTCCTTTGATATTTCTGGACCAGGTTGAGGCTGAGGGTCGGACACTGGTCAGGTGTCAGGAGCTGGATGAAGACCCTGAGAGGACAAAGCATGTGTGACTCATTTGATCTGAGTTTTTGGCCTTCATACAGACACAGCAAAGCGGATTGGAAACAAAGCCTGGCAGTATAGTGTTTCTGCTGAGGCGTGACTGTGAAGAATGCTCCATTAGTCTGTTATATCCTGTTTTATAGCGCTGTAACAGCAAGAGATGTGCAACATGGCAGGCACACTTTATTTATTCTGCGTGTCTGCTCAGTGCCTCCCAAAAGTACGAACACCCCTCATGTTTTTTTCATATTTATCTTTCAAATATGTTTTTCTGAGATTCTGAGTGAATTCATAAGGTGAAGCATGCAACTATGTTCAATCCTGCGAGTCAATACTTTGTAGAACCTCCTTTAGCTGCACTTGAAGCGTGTTCTTGAAAAGTTCATTTATTTTGCTCCTTTCGTAACCAAGTGAAACACATTACATAGCCTTAGCGTTACAAATAGATTGGAGAAAGGACGATAGCAACAGACTACAAATATGATGTATTTATTTTTTATATCTGTTGATTGTGAAGATTTACCACTTAGAGCTAAATAAGACACAACATTTAAGATCAGATTATTACATCAAACCAACAAGAATATTTTAGTGCAGAAATGAAAGTATTGAAACTTGCTTAAAGGTTTTAATTTTCAAAAGACTCTTTTAATGTGATGAAAGAGCCTCGTTACATCACATATTCTAGTTTGCTGCGATTCAGTGAGTGAAAGGTGATTGGGTGAAAGGAGAGGGGTAAACCCTGAACTGGTCGCCTGTCCATCACACTTGTGTGGGACAGTTAATGAAGACCAATTAACCCAGCAGTCCTATATTATGAAGAGTCGGAGGAGCCCACAGTACCAGGAAATAACCCAGTTTACAGGGATAGAACATGCAAGCTTCATGCAGAAAGACTTCAGACTGGGATTTGAACCCAAAACCTTCTTGCTGCTGATACAGTGTAGCCCACCCAGGAGCAGGTTTCTTTCTGTGAAATAAACTATCTTGTTTTGCACAAACCACTCTGGTTGTTGGGAGCAAAGAGTTATTTTATGATACACCAGTGAGCTCAGAGATTTGTTCTCCCACTGCGTTGCAACACTGCACACATGGCCTTTCACACTGTGTAAGAAAATAAACTAGTGAAGTGTTTGTGATGCTGGATTGTGAAGTTTTATCGGCCAAAATCATAAAGCAAATGTTTAAATCAAATCTTTAGCAATTTAGATGAAAAAAATATATATGAAATAAAGACATCGCTAAAAAAATTTTTTTAAATAAAGATCTTTCTCCACCTCAGTCAGATGAAATGGACTCAAATGGGAGCCCACTGGGGATGAGGGGCGGCTGGAGCACATTTTGCACGATTCATTTCAACTGGAAATCATATTACCGTTGCAGCCTGCCCAAGCTTGAAGTTGAAATGAACCGTGGCGATGATTTAAAGGAGAATGGGATCTACAAAAGATATGGGGGGCAGGATGTCGGGGTGGGATTAAGCAGGAGCAGAGGTGGAAGGGAAAGAAAAAAGATGAGTGTCAAGAAAATCAGGTAGATGAGAGGACAGAGGAAGGTGGTGAGGAGGGCTTACGTAGTTGTCATCGGTGCTGAAAATAAATTGCTCTCTTGTAGTTTTACAGAAGAGGAGGTCAGCCAGAGTTCAGCGGTGACAAGATTTCTGAGCATCCTTCTCCCAAGGCACCAGGAACATCAGAAGCACAGGGTGAAGCCGTGAAGGCTGCAGCGTATTAAAACATAATGAACATATCACTCTCTGCACGCTTTTTTTCCCCCAATTTACCTGGGTTTTATTTTCAACCTAAAAGAACAGATGACTAAAATCTCTTTTGAACCATATCTGCCTTGCGTAAGTTTCTATCCTAATGAGTTCTTTAATTGCATGAAAAATCATAAAAGATTGCTCAAAAGAAGCAGGAGAAATCCCTGGGAACCAGATAAAAGAGTTTATTTGAATATGAGTTCTTTTATATGGAGGACCGACTCTCTGTACTTTTAGGGTCATTTTGTTAATGAACAAGCGAAGCAGCAGAAGGAGATTTAGATGAAATTAGAGCAAATAGGGAGCCTGAGACATTAATCTTTCATTCTTGGTAAGAATATGAAGAAACATTATGATATAAATCTGATTCAAACCATGACTGATGGATAAATTTGATTAAAAGCAGAGAACAACAATGAAATAATGACAACTCAGTCTTGCCCACCTTTAGTACAGACGAACTTTGGCAGCTGTTGCAGGGATTTTTCCAAATAAAGACCTCATGAAAACTGAGCCATACTTTCTTCTCACAAATTAGCTCTCCGAAGCGTATCTGAAGATCATCTTTCACTGACGAAACAGGCAGGTGGTGGTGTATAGTGATGAACAGAGGGACCCTATATTGAGTTTCTAAAGTGTATTACCAGATCAGAGCAGAGGTTCAAAGAAGTAGCTGACTAACTGATTTAAGGCTTTTACAGGTTTAATCTTAAATGACAATGAATACTTTTCAATTGTATTCAGTTTTAGCTGTAAATTATTTAGACCGTGGTTTGGGGGGTATTCCTTCTACATATTTGAAAAAAAGATCCCTAATTAATGTCACAAAAATCCATTTAAATAAACTAAACACATACAAATAAATTTAAGGAACATAGCCAGAAATGTGTTTCCTTTTCAGCAAGTGTACAATTGAAGTAGGGTCATAGCAGTGAAAAAGAAATTATGCATTTCCACATGCAATTTTCCAAAATTGAATTTTTTGAAGCATGCTGAACATCTAGTTACTGATGTCACAGGAGGTCATAAGGTTAGACAGTAGATAGTGAGAATAAAAAGAGACAATTAGGAATAAAAAGAAAACTGGGTTTGAAGTGTTTTCTGTCTCATATTATACTTGGTAAAAAAATGTTTTTGTCAAATTAATGTTGCTTTAATACAACTAGGAAGGCTCCACTATCTAAATTACATTTATGTGTCCATATGGTCCCTGGACCCAGAACTTTGGAACTCCCCCTAATTCAGTTTGACTAGTGTGGACTCTGTTGTGTAGAACAAACAAATCCAACTTAATCTAATTTGTATTTGGATTATAATGAAAGTTGCTATGAAAACATATTTTGCTATTCCTAAGAGCACAGAGAAGTGGAAGGAACCACGAAGCATTCAGTTCTGACGCTTATAAGTGATAAACATGCCACCATGAGCAGCTAAAAAAAAAAAAAAAGCTCTCCCCTCTTTCTGAGCCCCTGCCCTTCCTTCCTCTGTCAAACCTTTGTGGACTAGCAGCAGTCTGTCGGTTCTCGGAGAGCACCGCCTGCCTTCCCAGAACAGAGCAGCGGACAGGGCTCTGACGGTGACCGAACCAAACGTACTCGGTGTGAGAGCGGAGCTGCGAATGACCAGGAGGCGTTCAGTTAGTTCGGATCTGCTGCGCGAGGACTGGATAGGTTCTGGTGACGAGGAGCAGAACCTCGAGTACCGAGTCTAGAGGACAGTCGGCGGCTTTTAGCGTGTTGCTGTTTGAAGAAAAGTTGTTTCTGTCCACCGGACACAGGCTGAGGACATTTACTGTTGGAGGGAGCACTGTACGGACTGCTGGTAAAGAACATTTTGACTCGGGTGAGTATCACGCTGATTTAGGCGCTCTTGTGTTTTTGGTCGTGCAGGAAGGTTAATTTGTTGAGTTTTCCTTCAGCTTTTTTCCCTCTCGGATTTATTATTTAACGAAACGCTCATTTGGATCGCACCAAAATAAGCACTGAACTTGTGGAGTTTGTTGATATTTGCACAATGTATGTTCTGACATTTAAAGGTTGATAATGGTACTTGGAGGTGTGCGTGACTGTGTGATTGGCAGTAGTCTGATTTAATAAATCTGAGACTCAATCCACTCTGTAAAAATAAATACAGTTTTCCAGTTTCCCCAAGTTTTTCCAGAACTGAACTCACTTCCTTTGCCCTGAAGAGTCCTACTGTGTGCGGGTGTGTGTGTGTTGAAGGCAGAGAATAAGTATTGCTCTGTTATCACCATCCCAGTTGTTTCAGTGAATGCCTATTGCAACTGGTGCACACCCTCACTTTCTCTCACACACACACGCCGATACACAGTGCATTTGGAAAACACTTAAGTTGTTATCCCACTTCCTGCTCTTAACATCTGCAGCTGCTTTTTGTTGCACAATAAGGACAGAAGGAAACGGAATTACATGTCATGGAACGAAAAAGTTGAACAAGACATAGCTGTTCAATACTTTCAATGTCTCCTTAAATTTATGGATTGGTTTTAAGTTGAATTGGAAACAGCCCGGTTCTGATTGGGTCATAAATAATTCCTGCAGGAACAGCAGGCTCTCTTGCTCCCTCTCTCTCTATCTCTCTTTCCATATGTAGTGAACTCCCCCTTTTGCAGATGATTAATGTGTTGGATGTGGTGTTGTCACAGCTTTAAGCTGAATGCAAACATTAGGGTCACTGCACATAAAGGCAATCCATGCATGCATGCATGCGTACTGCAAGTTTGTAAAAATGCTCTGCAGGCATCTATGCTCCCATCTTTTCCAGGACTGTAGTTTTACAGCTCCAGAGCATCACGTCTGCTCACAGCAAAACCGTACATCATCCTGCCCTGTCACCACAGGACATCCTAGCGCACAGAAAACGGGTAGGGGGTGTTGCTTTCTGGCCATTAGGATTGGAGGTAGCAGCAACGATGCTAAGAGATCATTTTAATCAGAAGCCCTGAGGGGTGTGACATATGAGGTGCCTTGGGAAGAACATCATCAAATTCATGCTCAAAATGATCTGGAAATCATGAAACCTTGAAACTAACAACATGTTTTTATTCTTCCTTCTTGTAACTCAATGAATAAACAAACCTTCCTTCCTCTTTGCACATGCTTTCATCGAGTTGGCAATCTAAACGCATGCAGTCACAGCTGGTGCACGTTTTGCCAAAACGTGACAATGAATCCACGGAACAACTTTTGTGATCTAATTTGCCCATAAAATAATTTAATTTGAAAATCGCACACACATAGGCACATCTGCTTGTTCAGAGGCAATCTTATGCAATACATGGAGTAAAATCCTTCATGAGACAGCAGACATCATAACCCACATTAGACTGTGACATAAACTGACAGCCATCTGACACACCTGAAAGTCTCACTTAAAAAAATGTCTATTCATCTATTTGAGTGTAAGAATACACAACTGTTTCAACAGCAGCAGTCATGGTGATTGTGTTTTTTGGTTTTAATTAAATGCATTAAAGCAACAGGCTACTACTTCAAGCCATTATGAAACTTTGCTTTAGGCCCAGGTGAGGAAGAACATAAAACATCTTCTGTTGGGAAGCACCATAGGTGCTTTGGTTCCTTCAAAGAAGTGATTCCTTTTTTGTACAGTGTAATTTAACTTCTTACTAGATTATGTTGCTATTCTGAAATGCGCTGATGAGAAGTTTGTGGCCAATTTTCAATATTTAATTTTTTTTAAGTTCAGACTTGCTAATACGGATTCTATTTCTGTTTAATAGGAGTCAAAGAGTCTAAAATCAGACTTTGGAACAGGAGTAAAAATTTTGAAAACAAAGTCAAAATATTTGCAGAATTCATATTCTTGCCGACTCATGTTCTTATTTTGTGTAGATTGTAGATCCTTACCTTAACTCTGAGATTTCCAAAAGGCTGCCAGCATTTTTCTTCATGACAGACAAAAGAAAACTTAGAAGGATAAAACCAAGTGACTTTCCTGTTCTCTGTTTAGCCCTCCTGTTATGCTGAAGTCTCACTTTCTCTTGATCTCTCACAGCCTAAATGAATGCTGTGAGATGCCTTAGGATATGATATGATATTCCTTTTAAATACCTTTATTGTTTTCTGTGCTTTCTCTGCATCAAACACTTCACAGAAGAAGGTGACTTGTGAGTGCTCATCTCTTAGTATCTACATGGAAAAGAGTTGTTGTTTCTGTGACCTGAAAGTTCTTCTAGTGTGGTACATTCACTGACCAGAAAATAGATCTAGCATCTCTAATTCAGTGTGTGATGAAATATGGAAATAGCATAGTTTTACCAATACAAATTTTTGTCATTGATCCAACAAAGAGTGTTTCGTTGAGATTTACATAAGTTTTATGTCAGGTTATTGAAATAAGACATGATGAAGAGTACAGTTGGGCAGACACAAGTTGTCATTTAGACACACATACACACACACCGAAATAAACATAAAGATTGCCCTTGTGTGTCGAACTGTAATTAGCTCCGCCTGGGCTTGCAGTGACCTTTTCCTTTTTCTGCTTTCAAAGGTCTCTCCACTACACCAGCAACACTAATGACTTTGCACTCAGTGCTTTCACAATGTTTTCAGCAATTTTCAAAGTCTGTCCTTCAAATATTTCTTCAACTTTCTAAAGAGGTCTGCTTATCCAAGTCATTGTTCACTCAGCGAGCGCCTAAGCACAGATAGCCTTGCAAAGCTGACAGTGAAATGAGTTCTCAGGTCTTCTTCTACAATGCAGTTCATTTTTAAGTGCTGCTCTGCCAGTCCTGCTTCAACAAACCAGCATTTGTTTTGGTAATGAATGTGTGCAAGCATTTTAAACATTAATGTAAAAGAGGTCAGGTCAGATCTGCAAACAGAAGAAAACTGTGATCTGCTGGAATGTTACATTTCCATACTGCTGAACTTTTTGCTGAAGTTTTAAGAGACATACTGACTCAAGGTAATGTCATGCCTTCTTGGTCTTCAGGTCTTTATGTTAGCAAGTTGTAGACCTTTTGCTAATGGACTTCTGCAGGATCCTTCTTGTCTTAATTAAACCTGGATACCAGCGAAGCAGGAAAACAAACGTATGAATGCGTAAATTGGAGGCTGTGTGGCAAGAGATCATTCTAAACAGTTTGTAATGTGTTTGCTAGGTATGCTTGGTATGAGAAGGCTTAGATGTTTTTCTGCAGAAAACTCAACAGAGCTTGGTACATTTCTGGAGGATAATCCCTGATGCTGTGGTCTGTCCAAGTCTGCATATCGCTTCTGAACTTTCAGGCATGTATGATTATTTGGAACAGTACGTGGTGTTCAGCAGATAACTTGATATCGTTTGCATAAATTGGAGCAAAAATAAACCTGAATGTTTCAATTTCTGTGTTCGTGCACCAATTTGGAGATTACAAATTAAAAAAATTTCATATTCCTGTTAAATTGTGCTGCAATGCTGGTGAGCACAAATCATCAGTAATGAACACAACACCCAAGTACAGTACACACGGGGAATGTCTGCAAATAGTTCTGCCGTCTAGGCTGCATTAGTGCTGTTATCGCTCTGTTTTGCATAAAATCTCTGATTGAACTGTAATAATAGTGCAAAGTGGGACATAAGTAAAAAATTATATAATAGACTGGTGTTTACCAATGTCAGCTAAGAACAAGAAACCAATGCTTCTGTTCACCCCGGCTCACCAAAATTGGGTCATAAGAGATTTTTGTGGTGCAATGAGTTTAGATTTCAGCTTGTCCCTGATACTTGTCATTTAGACCGTGCTTTGCAGACTTTTTGCTTTCGCTTTTTAAGGCAAACTGGAGTTCAATTGAATGGCTGTTGCAGTCTGATAGTTTTCATGCTGACCAGAGATGGGAATGAAAGCCCTCTTACAATATGTAAGAAGAGAAGGAATCAATGCAGAGTAGAGTTTGTCGGGTTTTAATGGATATCAGTGGGCAGAGCTTTCCCTCAGATCACATTAACCAGGAGTGTTGAAGCCTGCCAAATGTGCCAAACATCCATTAGCAGGCCAATCAAACTCTGTTTGCTCAACAGTTCTGTATTTAATCACTACACCCGTAAGATATTAGTAACTTGCACTGTCACCTAATTTCTGGAGAGCAGTCCTCATTATATTATACTTGCTAAACAAAAAAGTGTAATAATAATCTGTTCTGTGTGGTAAGTACTATCATCACATTTATCCAGCTAGCTTTCTTTCTCCGTTTCGCTCTGGTTCTTTCAGCAGCACAGAAAAAGTGGCCTCATATGTCACAAGATGTCACTTCACTTCTGTCAGGAGGCTGATGTATGGGAACCAAAGAGGCCAGTGCTGAAACAGCAGACCACACACAAGATGCGCTCATAGTTGATGGATGACACCAGTGTAAAGTCCAGAACTGAGGCTCATTGCCTGGTGGCACATGAAGGATTTGAGAGGTGATGTCCTGCAGCTGCAGGAATTACATGTTTTTATTGGTAGTGGTTTTATACATTTGGCCTAGACTGTTTTTATTTTGAACTCAGTGAAGAGATAGTGAGCAGTAGCAGAACAAAGAATGCATTTCGCCTTCACAAAAGTGAGAACAATTGATTAAGTTGTTGGCTGTTGTTTTTCTTCTCTACTGGAAACTTAATTTGTCCCAGCGAGGGAAACAAAACATGAGTTATTGATCCAATTTAAAAACTAATTAGCTATTGCTGGTTTGGATTAGTAGTAGTTTCATGTGGTTTTTTTTTTAAAGACATTTGTAGATACAAGTTTTCTTTATAAAGCCAGTCCCAGAGGATCTGAACTGGAGAGTTTTAAAACATTGAGAAAGGTTGACACTAGGGGCAGGTGAGGTGGACTTAAAATTGTATCACGATTTTACTATTGGTACCCCGCCTCTCGCCTGAAACATTTGCTGGAGATAGGCACCAGCACCCCTCCGGACCCGACTAGGGACAAGATTGCTAGAAAATGGATGGATGGATGGGACTTTACTTTTGTGGTAATGATGAAAGTGACATTAAGGACTATTTATTACTCTTTTTTTAGGTCACTGTATGGCTGTGACTGCATAACACCACTTTCATAGCCCCAGAAACACAAATACTGTAATCAAAAAACATTCCCATATGTAATATGCTTTTTTAGGACACCACTCATGCAAAAAAGTGAGATTTGTATCACTAAAATGCACACAGTATGTGCATTTAATCATATTTTCAAATTTATCAATATTTACTTTTGTACCTTTATTGAACAAATAATGGAGTAAAAGAGTAAAAAATAATAATCCTGATAATATGGACCTGTTTTAGGGATTTTTAGACATTATTAATTTGAATTTATTGCGGCAACAATAAATCAATATATTATCATGACATGAAATTTATCATGATAAATGATAAGCAATACAATAAATGCCCACTCCCTGTTGTTTAGGTTTTTGTTTGATGTGAAGGTTGGATTTCCTCTCTTTTTGCCAGCATCCTTCTTTGAATGTGTTTTTGCTCATCAGAGTGAAACCAGCTTGGAGGATGCATCTGCCAGCTGACCCCTCTGCAGAATATATAACATGCAGCCCCCCTCCACCCCCACTGCTCCCCTTACTGTGTCAGCTGACAAGCTTGGGTAAACTGTAGTAGCGTTGCCTCCAGATAAAAGGATCTGTGGTGCATGTGGGTTTGCAGGGGTTGGGAGTATAATGGGGAGGGGTGTTTCTGGGATGGCTTGGGTAGCATTGACCATGAGAAAGAGTTTACATCCTGACCCCAGTGTGCCTCTGCAGACTGTATCTCTTTGGTGTAATCATGGGGTCAAGCCCTCCTTCTTAATTGGTGACAGATGTCTTGCCTCATCATCTGCGACTGCAATCGTTTTTTTCTCCTCACACATGTTGGATTGTCTACATTCCCAGAAATCTTCTGGGAACCTCTGGGATGCGGTCCCAGATCTCAGTAACCTACCCCCCACCACCCCCCCCCCACCACCACCACCACCACCTCCTCCATCACTCCCTGGACTGAACTGGTTCTCATGTCTTCTGAATCTTCCAGCTGGTCAGGAATTTGTTCTGCTTATGAAAACATTCGGCAGATTTTAACTGTATGAAGTGATGCTTTTGCTTGTTGTCAGCTCAGCTCGGCTCAGACTTACGGAGCTCAGCCTTGAAGGTGTTGTGTGCTTTTGTCTCCTCTGCATTGTCCTGCTGAGAATTGGTTCCAGAGAACTGCATCCTTCTGCTGAATAAGATTTCCTGGAAATGAGCGACAGGACAGATGGAACAAAAGAAAAGAACAGAGTTTGCATTCAGTGCATCAGCAGGAAAGTGAAATCAAGTCCTCAGTTTGAGACATACAGAACGTGTGTGTGTGCTCTGCTGAATATTAAAAGCAGTATATGAAACAAAGAGTCCAGCCTTTCTGTCTTTAATCCACACACTGCTTCAAGCCTCCTCCAGCTTTCTTTGATATTTATTATTATCACTATTGTTAACGGCTTTGATCAGCATGAAGTTTGGTGTCTTTGGGGAGTCGGCGTCCCCCTCCCACCTGCCTGCTTGGGGCCCAGACTGCTGAAGACAGAAATGGGTCAAAGTTTAGTGGAGCGTCCTGTCTGACCTGGAGGAGGGAGGGGGGTATCTGCTGAGTGCCAGGAAGGGCCTTGCTGGACACAGGGGGCTTTTTTTCATAACTTTTGTTTTTTCAGCTATTTAGTTTTTGTTTTGCTTTTTTCAAATCAGAGCCTCTTTATTCAACAAAATGTGGTGATCAGTAAATACCAATACCAAAAGTAAAATACAAAGTTTAGTCTGATTTAAAGTATTTACTTCCCTTTCTGCCAGAGTAGTCAATAATTATTTCCATCGGGAGCAGAGTGTGAGAAAGTAGTTGCTGTAAAACAGGTTGCACTTTAGGCTGCGATAGACAGTAACACCTTCCACACAGAAGAGTGTTGTTTTCACAAACTGCTGGGTAGCTGTGGTGCATTCACTGTCGAGAGCAGATCTGCTGGTCTGGTTGAGGTTTTGTGTAAATTATGTATCCTTATTTAAATTCTCAGAACTTAACATGTTTCCAACAGTTGATTAAAAGGTAATTGTTTGCTGTGGTTGCATGTGTGACAGAAAACCAAGATCTGCTTTACTCTCCTCTGTTTCTGACTCGCGCCAGAACTCTGAAATCACGTTGGATTTTACAAGCATATGCACAGTTCAATATCGACACGGAGGGAATAATTATTGCTAAATGTTTGATTGACTTGAAAAAATGCTAAGGTTCCTAGTGTCAACAGCTAAGCAAAGGCATGAATAAGACTTAACTCTTATGAACACTGTGTAGGACAGAGAGCAGCGTTGCTCCACAGCATATTTTCTTGCTCCTTAAAGCTTTAAAAGCAAAACACTGCACATTAAAGTGACAGCAAACAACTGTGGGTTTGTAAACATGTATGACAGTGTAACAGATTGTTAGCAGAGATTAACATCAGCCTCAGTATGTGTATGTTTGGAGCATCTCCAGTTTTTGCAGTTGGGGAGGCATTTGTGTCCCTCCTCAGAAGTCTGGAAAATTCAAATCGAGGCAGATTTAATAAAGATAGGACCGGCTTCCTTTGTCAAAAAAGATCTCCCAAAAACAATGACGGAGTCATTTTAATCGGAAACATGTCAATATTCGGAGTACTGTGAGATAAAGATTTGAAGAAAGATTTAATTTTGTTTTCTGTTGTGTGATGATGTTTTTCTCAGCCTCTACTGCAGTATACATTCTCCAAATAAGTATCTACATTTATCTCGTATAATATATACGTATAATATAATATCGCGTATCTCGTATTAGCGTGGTTTTCAGCCTCAAAACATGAGACATGTTTAATTAATGCTGCATGTAAATTTATTAAAACCTTTTCATGAATCATTTACCTGCAATTGATCACAGTCTCTGCACCCTATTCTTGAAAACAAGATTTCCATTTCAAACTGATGCGGTATTCTTGTCACATTGATTTCTGGCCCAGTATTAAACACATCTCCGCAGATTAACATGTCTGGCTTCATAAAGGTCAGATTTCTTGCTCTAAATTCCCCAGAGTGGAGCAAGCCTCAGTTTTTAACATCCACATTTATAGTATACTGTTAATCAATCTTAGTAAAGATTTTGATCAGTAATTTTTGATCAGTAATGGACAGAAAACAATTTTTGACATCCTGGTAAATCCTCTAGACCAGGGGTGGGCAACTCCAGGCCTCGAGGGCCGGTCTCCTGCAAATTTTAGCTGTATCTCTACTTCAACACACCTGAGTCAAATAATGAGGTCATTAGCAGGACTCTGGAGATCTTGACTACATTTAGGAGGTGATTCAGCTATTGGATTCAAGCGTGTTGAATCAGGGAGTCATCTAAGAGCTGCAGGACACCGGCCCTCGAGGACCAGGATTGCCCACCCCTGCTCTAGACAAATGTCTGCTGAAATTGGTAGTTATGTAAAGCCTATAATAATACAATAAATCAGTAACCCAAAAGAAATAAGGATGAATTTGTTGGATCTGTACCCCAGGTGATGTGATCATTTGGGTGTAAGATGTTAAAGTCTTCACCTTCTCCAAACTTTACACATTTCAGCAAAATTCTATTTACTCAATTAGCAATAATGGATTTAAGCGATTTAATGAGTTATTATTGCTGCTTCAACTTTAAGCAGGGTTCCTAAGCAGAATTAACAACTGTGGAAACTATAGAATTGGAGTTTTCTCAAAGGGAAGATTTGATGTTTAATCTTCCTAACATCCATCTGTCCAGTCGTTCCATCCGTTCATCCAGTCTTTCCATTTGTCTGTTTATCTGTCCACACTTAAATTCTGACCACTGTAAAATTATCTACCATTAATGGGTTTTTTTTATTATTCAAACGTGACAAATGTTTCAAAAGGAAGGTGAACAGTGGGAGGTTTGGCTTGGAAAAAGTATAGAAGCCTAACCTGAAAATGTTTTTGAACCGTTGTTTTAAAATATTCCAGACTATATAAAATATTTAAAGTCAGTGTAAGTGAAGCTTCTTTTTATTACCGGATTGTTAAAAAAGTAAACATTACTTTGCCCACTTACTTCATTTCCATGTTGGCACGTGTTGTGCAGCGGTGCTTTGAAAAACCCAACATTGACATGAGGAATAGGAGATTTGAGATTTCGCAATTAAACTTTGTCTTATGTAATGGCTCATCTGCTGCACCTATTGCAACCATACCAGGAATTACTGGTGTGCAGAATTTAAACTATAGCGCTCGTATGCTGTCAAAGATCAAACAGGAAGATTAAGGTGCAGACTGAGCGTTTTTGAGGGGCAGAAACAGCAGCGGCAGATGCAGGGATGAGCAGATGAAATGAGGCCAGTGTCATCCTGTCTCATTAACCATGCAGGGTTGGGAGGGGATTAGCCTCACTTACATAACTCCAGCTCCCCCCTGCCTCCCCCCCTTAAACTAGCCTATCTCCCCCCATTTTTTTTTTGTCTAACCCCACATTCATAATCTTTAAAGAGAAGGAGGAAGATTGTTGTGGCCTATTTGTTATTCCCGCATTTTAGACTTTCATCTTTCTACAAAACAGAAATTTGAAGAAGCAGGAGACAGAAGCAGGCTGATTGTGGTGGGAATTGTTGAAGAGAGGAACAGACGTCAGGAACTGAGAGAATCAGTCAACAAATGCAGACTTTATTCCCAGATGTGGTAATAAAGTGCAGATGAAGCTGATGGAAAAGACAGAACAAGAGGAAAAAGAAAGATAGCGGATTGTTGGGGGTGAGGTGGGAGTTGTGGGGTGGATCAGATGATCTATTTATAGTTTATCCCTGATGTTGGGTTAGACTGCTTGGCCCAATGCAGCAGAGCTCAGCATCTATGTCAGTCTTCATGTCAGTCTGCATTAGCTCTGCACACACTCACACACATATAGATATTTATGAATGTACCCCGCGGGTGTGAACACAGGCTGTCACGTAAATGCGAGTGTGCTGACCTTTGCCACTGAGCAAAACAAGATCACACACCAGCACATCACCTGGCTGTGTGTAACAGAGTTAGTAAGGTAAGGGAGCTGCCTCCGTTCTGCTTAGTTTATGCAAAAACAAACAGGAACTCGTCTTCTTGGGACTAAATTAGTCTCATTATCTTCCTTGTCCTTTCAACTCTAGTTTGTTTTGGGCTTACATTTGCATATTAATGGCCATCCTCCTTTTGTTCTCTTTCATGGTACAGTTAAAGATGACTGTCTCGCTTTCTTATTGTGGAGGAGGTTGTTGTCCTTAATTATTGTTCCCTCTGATGACAAATAAAGGACTTATAAAAAGAGAATGCGTTGTAAAAATTAATATGTTCCAATTAACTATTAATTATGCGATCACAGTTTTTTTATGTCACACATATACCCCTCTTATTTGTCCTAGTCAACAGAAATTAGATTATGAAATCTAAAATTCTTTGTAAAATTTGAATCACACTGACTGATTTTATCTGTGACCTGATATCTCAGATGGTGCGTGTCAGCAGGTTGCAGCGAATATCAGCTGGCCAGACTATTTTCAGTCCTTTTTCACTTCTTATGTTTCTGTGTCACTACGTTAACTTACTCTAGAAACGTACTCTGCTCTGAAACAGATTACACAAGATACACGGATACAGCTGCACGTCTTCTGAAGTATTGCTGCTTTGGTCTCAAACAAGTGCATAAATGTTCTCTGACTATATCAGGGTTGTTTTCCTTTTCCTCTGTGCAAGTTAACAAAATCCACAATTGAAAATAATTCTGAATGGGAAATTACCATGAAATTCCCTCTGACTTCCTCGCTTCCTGAATGATTCCCATCTGGGAGCATCTCAGTGTTTGTTTGTTTTAGCTGTTTCTGCCTGGGCTCCATTAACCTGCATTGTGCCGTGGCAAAGGATCGATTCATGAACACACTAAAATGTGAGCAATCATATGACTGCACATACTGTATGTGGTAAAATGTGGAAAGACACTGTTGACTTTGCTTTTACAAAACCAGAATTTGGAAATAAACTATAGATTTTGGGGAATACTGTATGTTTTACATATAGTTTCTTAAGAGGTTTAGATGTTTTCATCAGATAAAGTTATAACCTTTCTGTTTTTGAGGCTGATGTTTGGCTCTACAGCAGTAGCCCTCTTGTAGTTTATCAAAGTTTGAATATATTTTTGGAGCAGCGGCTCCCCTGCCTGCGCTGCAGCAGCATTTCCATGCTGTTTCTTCTGCTAAGACAAAGCTCTGTGCGAAGAAATGTGTTTGAAATTATGACGAAAGGCTAAAAAGACAGGGAGGTTGAAGATAATGAGAGAGAAGACAAAGAGTGGGAAATGAATACAGATGATCCGCGTCCTCCAGACAGACAAATTGTTACAACACCAGAGGCAGTCTGAAAAAGACAAAAGACGGGACAAAACTTTTGGCTCCGGCAGTGGAAAGTAAAAATGAAAAATGCTCCTGCTGTCTTTGTTTGATTTCTTAATTATTCTCAACTCACTTATTTTTCATCTGTGTGGTCAGCTGGCGCTCCTGCTGTCATCAACAAAGCAAAAGCTACAAAAAAAACCCTTCACTTTTATGGGTTTTCAGTAAACATGCAAATACATAATTTAAGGGGTTTCTGCTGGAGCTGCTTCTCTGAAGATTGGTTGCAGGAATAAGTTTGGCTCTTGGTTGCTGCTACTTCCAGATTTCATGTCGGCTAACCTGAACATTGGGAAAGACGACTCCGAGTCTGAGAGGAACGTCACATGATTGAATAGAGAGATGAAGTGCTCAGTAAAAGAAAGTGGAGAAGTTTGATTACAGATTATTTTATTGTTGTGATTCATCAAACTAAAGATTAAAAACAGTTGTCACTGCACTTTTATATTTTAACAATGTTACCAGGTACTGTTCAGATTTTGTTTTTCATCAGATAACTAAATCTGATGAGCATATTGTCACCTTCCTAAAAATAAAAATCATAGCGTAGGTGACTTTTTTTTTGCCAAAAGTTAATTTAGCAGAGGCTTGACACTGATTTTAGATTCTGTAAATGACAATTTGAGGCACATCAGAACCTAATAGGATTTAGATTTTTAATGTTACTGCTCCTCAGAATACTTACTTAAATTGTGCAGTTATATTAACAATATTAACATTGATATATTAATATTTTTTACAGTGTTTGTCCTTGATGTTTATAGATGTAAATCTTCATTAATTTGAAGTAAGTTTTGTGTCTTTGAGTGAAGTAAATTATCTGCAAGTACGGTTTTGATAAAATATACATTTTGTTCATTTATGAATTATGTCAGAAATTCTGTTTATATCATAAATGTTCTCTTTGTTCCACAAATATAATCCTGGATGGATAGCTGGACAACGAATGCCAAGCCCTTGATATCTCATAGACAGTACTTTGCATTATCTGACCAGATATTTCTATAAGGTCAACGTATCAGATGAGTCAGAGGATGGTGAGCAGGTTTAGACAGACTGCCCTCTAGTGAAGAAATATTAGATCTGCACTGACAGGACTTTCTACATCAGAGGTGAGGAGAAAGCTAACAGGACAGAAGTTTAAACATGCAGCAGGCAGATCCATCAGAGCAGCACGGGCAAACACAGTTCACATTGTTCTTTTCTTAACCTGTAAGATGAATGCTGCTCATTAATCATGGCTATTTGTCTTCTGTTGTAAGTGTAGAGGTCAGTGATTAAACCTTGTTTTCTGCAGCGGAGCCAACTCTCTCTCTCTCTCTCTCTATTTTCCTTCCTCTCAGAGGATCAGAGGAAAGGCTGCAGTTTGTCACTGCTCCACTCGGCTTTTCGTGGCTCTGATGTTGTCTGCCGCCAAATCCCAGCTGAATAAAAGCCAGAAATTGAAGCGGCAAATTATGTTTTAAGTTTGTGTGCTTGCACAAGGAAAGCAAGCAGGAAAGTGGGCCAACCATCACGCAGGACACATTACTGCAACAAAACAGCTCTCTCCTTTTTTATTATTATTTTGAAAATGATAGCGGCAACAAACATATCTGGCAAAGTCTTAACATGAGGGTTCAGTTACTGGGAAAGTAAATGTGGGAAAGCTGCTAGATTTCCACTGATTAAATTCAACTGTAACGATTTTTAATCAACTTTTCATGTGTTATTTAGCTATAAAAATAAGCAAAAACACCTTGATACACCTGTTATTATAGAAATATATTTATTGTTCAGGCAAAATTGGCAATTACATATTTCCAATATTGTCAGATAATAGCTGATTTGTTCATAAATCTTTTGTTGTTTTGTATCGTGTGTCTTTGGTTTTATGTCTATGTGGATCACGGGGCTGTTAAATCGATCAGTCAATCAATCAATCAATCAATCAATCTATCAAAATATAAAAAATATGCAATGGCAAATAATTGATCTGTATTGTTACATTTGTTTTTGTATTTTTAACTATGCTTTAATTAAATTAATACTAATGTTATCATGTATTTTTACATGCTTGTCGAGCACTTTGTGAATTTTTCTTCTGTAAACTGGTATATAAATATTAAATAGTATAAATAATATTTACTTCATTGCAGCATTGGAAGAGACACCATATATTGTAATAAAATATTATATATGTTATTCATATATCTAATCTAAATGCTTACACCACAGAGTTTAAAAAAAACATTGCTGTTTTTTGATAAATATCTGTGTAGATATTAACAGACTCTTGTATTGCTCCGGCTACTGGGGAATTTTTGTCGTAAACATTTTTCACCATTTAGTATGCAAATACTATTACTATCCATATCATTAGACAAAGGGACAATGTCTTTACAAATAAATATATTAAGCCCGAGGGAAAGGGCTGGTACAGATTAAACAACACTTTTTTAGTATGTGATATTTATTGGTGTTGTTCCTCATCAGAGTTGCAGCTTTTCAGCACAGGAAAACACTTTGGAGCTATTCCCCCAAAAACTGTAAGTAAGATTCTGTCTGATTTACAAATTGAGTCCATTAAGCCAGAAATTCAGCAGAGTCTTTAATGACCTCCTTGGTTACATTATCCTGTGGGAGCAGCACTTCTGAATCATTGTCTCATCTCCTCGACATAAAGGGTCATCCCAACCGTGAGGACATATGCTGCAGCCGGGGTGTATTCTATCCACACAGAGTTTTAATGGATTATAATCTCAATCTAATCTGCTCCCATAGGGTTGCATCCATCCATCATGGAAAGTGAGATCCCATCTTCTGAGTAGTAGATTAGAAATGAAGGTAGTGTGTGTGTGTGTGCGTGCGTGCGTGCGTGCGTGCGTGCGTGCGTGCGTGTGTGCCTGTATAACAGGAAAGACTGTAAATCCTCACATATTTCATGCCCTTACAGGATTTTATCAATATTAAAAAGAATTAAAAGATAAATCTGAGTCAAAGACTGTGCACATATACTGTACCTCTCCATATTTGTTTGTACTTCTAAATAACCTTTAAGGACATTGTTATTGTGTGCATTAGCATCATCAGGATTACTGTCCACATTGCTTATATTAGTGAAACTTAAAGAGGGTCACATATCTGTTATGTTACAAATTTGGCCCACGATGAGACCCGAGTCCCTCTGGACAGACTTGCCCCACCAGGATTAATGCCCCCACTTCCCTCCTCCAACTCCTGGTGGATCATGTTTCAAAATAATGTCGATGCATCATGTCTGTATCAAATCTGGACTGAGACAATCATCTAATCGCTCAGATCTTATTTTTGCTTTAATATGTAGTTGCCTCCAGTGAAATGCACTGCCTGGCCAAAAACAAATGTCGCCACCTAGATTTAACTAAGCAAATGGGTACAAGCCTCCTATTGGATAAGTACTGCATAGGCGATTATCTTTCAGCTGGCAACAAGTTATTTAACCCCAGCTGATGCAATGAGTAACTCCTCATTTCTTAAACAACCATGGCAAAAGACACATCCTGTGGTCGTGGAAAAGACGTTAGTCTGTTTAAGAAGGGTCAAATCATTATCATGCATCAAGCAGAGAAAACATCTAAGGAGATTGCAGAAACTACTAGAATTGGGTTAAGAACTGTCCAACGCATCATTAAAAACTGAAAGGATGGTGGGGAACCATCGTCTTCCAGGAAGAAATGTGGTTGGAAAAAAATCCTGAATGATTGTGATCGGCGATTACTTAAACGTTTGGTCAAATCAAATCGAAGAAAAACAACAGCAGAACTCAGGAGTATGTTTAATTGTGAACGCAAAAGCATTTCCACACGCACAATGCGAAGGGAACTCAAGGGGTTGGGATTGAACAGCTGTGTAGCCGTAAGAAAATCTCTAATCAGTAAGGCTAACCAGAAAAAAAGGCTTCAGTTTGCTAGGGAGCATAAAGATTGGACTCTGGAGGAATGGAAGAGGGTCATGTGGTCTGATGAGTCCAGATTTACCCTGTTCCAGAGTGATGGGTGCATCAGGGTAAGAAGAGAGGCAGGTGAAGTGATGCACCCATCATGCCTAGTGCCTACTGTACAAGCCTGTGGGGGCAGTGCTATGATCTGGGGTTGCTGAAGTTGGTCAGGTCTAGGTTCAGCAACATTGTGTGCCCAAAGAATGAGGTCAGCTGACTACCTGAATATACTGAATGACCAGGTTATTCCATCAATGGATTTTGTCTTCCCAAATGGAACGGGCATATTCCAAGATGACAATGCCAGGATTCATCGGGCTCACATTGTGAAAGAGTGGTTCAGGGAGCATGAGACATCTTTTTCACACATGGATTGGCCACCACAGAGTCCAGACCTTAACCCCATTGAGAATCTTTGGGATGTGCTGGAGAAGGCTTTGTGCAGTGGTCAGACTCTCCCATCATCAATACAAGATCTTGGTGAAAGATTAATGCAACACTGGATGGAAATAAATCTTGTGACACTGCAGAAGCTTATTGAAACAATGCCACAGCGAATGCAGGCTGTAATCAAAGCTAAAGGCGGTCCAACAAAATATTAGAGAGTGTGACAATTTTTTGGTGGCGACTTTTTTTTGGCCAGGCAGTGTATATTGATAGCATGACGGATAGCATGACAGATATATTGATAGCAGGACTTTAAACGGAAAAAGACCAGAACACAATTCACAATAAAATAAAAAAGTCAAGTAAGGAAGAAATAATTTATTTAGTCTATTTGCTGAAACTTACTGACTACTAAATATTTCCCAGTGCTTGTGGTATTTAGGGAAGAAACCGATTATATCTACTGAATTTATGTACAAATACAAAAGGTTCAAACCTTTTGTATTAGCCAAAGTCCCCTTTGCTTTGCATCGGCACGTGCACCGTTAATAGTCAGTCCCACTGTTGCCAACTTTGTGACATTGTATATTTAGTGACATTTCAGACAAATTATATGGTATAGGGCAAAATAAAAATCAGCAAGTCACTATTTTTTTTTTAATCAGTGATCAATGACTGGCTAGAAAACTGCAATCGTCAGTGCACGCCTAATGGTATTATAACAAAGTGGAAGTGATTGGGAACGACAGAATCTCTTGACATTTAAAGTCACAGAGCAGGTTCAGCAGAAGTTGAGGCTGATAGTGTGCAGAGGTTGCCAACCTTTTTCACAGTCTTTGGCTACACACCTCCGCATCTCATGCATTCTTCAGATTAGCTCAAGAACAATCCGTAGAGAGCTTCATGCTAAGTTTTTTTTTCTTTCTTTTTTGTAATTAAGCAGCTGCATCCAAGCCATACAGTATACAAGCAGCTGTGAAGCACAGCTTGGCAGTGAGGCAATGTGGCACAAATGACCCCTGCAACAGCAACTAGAGAGCAAGAATCAATATTATATCAATTGTCAGGGAGTAACAAGCTGCCCAATTACCTCATTGGCCAACTGAAAGGAGATATAGTTGGGGGAAGGAAGACACTGAAGATTTACATTCATAGTAGAAAAAAGTTGAGTTCTGATAGCACATCGAATCTTGGTGCCTCACAGCACTTCTTGTCCAATGTCTGCACACCATAGAGATGTTTATTGCAAGTTTTATAGATTGTAATATATTGTTTTAATTTTTCAGTTCAGCCAGCTCATAAAACCACAAAAACACTTCTGTAATTAATTAAAAATATTTCACTCAGTGGCTTCTTTTCATGTATTTTTGACTGGTTCTTGTTTTTGGAAAGTTTTACAAAGTCGGTTAAAAAGACTTTTGTGTTACCTTTGTGCTATGACTTGTAGCCTGTGTTCGTTTATTTTCCGTTTCTGAATGAAAATTACCACAATGTACTTCCAAGCCTTTCAGCTACTTTTACTTTCTTCTCTGTTAGCGCCAAAAGCTCGACTCATTTTCACCCAACAATGAGCCTCTTGTGTTCAATCTGGATGATAATGAAAATGTTACAGAATTGGTTTTATTTGGAAGCAGCTCTCCAACAATGATGCTTTGTGTGTTTTTAATTTAGGCCAAATTGAAAGAGTTGCAGAGCTGAGTGAGGCCCTGGAATGAGAGCTCCCTGCCATCCTGTCTCCCCCAGACCTCCAGGAGGAGCACGCTGGGCAACACACTGAGGTAAATAACCACACTGAAGAAATAAATACCCTTCTGCAGACAAAGCCCTTCTCTGATGACGTTGACCTTCAGTATTTGCTGAGTCAAACACCCCCCTCTCCTCCTACCACTCTCGTTTCTTGTCTGAGTTTCTCCCTCCCCTTTTAGGTTTTGTTCTTTTCCTCTTGTCTTTTAGGGAGATGAGGGCTGTGATCAATGGACTGACTTGATGCTGACCAACTTTAAAGCAGCATAACTTTAGAGTGACTTGTATTATGTTCCTGCACAGATGCAGACATATTTCAGGAATTGGGGGTCCTGCCCTTTGGGAAGAGTCTGGTTTAGGATGTGATTTGGGAATGGAAAGCAGTTGGTGTGAATGACACAGAGGTAAAGGGAGAATGAGGAGTTTAAGAGGTCAGAAGTTTGTACCAGAGTCCACGTTGCTTCATATGACAATCGGGTGTTTCACAAATAGGTATGTTACTGAATGTTTGTCTCTGCAACTAATCCATTTTTCTGCTTATTTATAAACTTTGGTAGTTAGTAAAATGTACTGTAGAGATCACTGCACTGAGCTTCTAATTATGGGCAGTGTTTGGAAGATTTGCTAGGTGTTCACTGTATGGTCATCACAGCTGCACCAGCTGTCTGACTCTCTCTCCGTTTCAGACTATCCATTACAGATCTTCTGTGTCCTCTGCCCTTCTGCTTTCCTTCTGTCCAGCTCAATCCCAGTCCAGCTGTCCCCTTCCTTCATTAAATTGTTCTCCATATTTCGCACTGCTCTGTTGGAAGGGAAGGTCTTCTGGAAAGTCACTTTTTAAATGCTGAAGTGTTTTTGTAGGGGCCAGTCAGTGATTCATGCTTTGAAACATATTTATTCAGGGTGTTCCTTAGAGCTGCACATTATAGTCAATTGCAGATATTGTAATACCAGTGAGTGCAATTTTGTAGTCACAAAGGGCTGCTTAGATACAATATTGGATATTATATGTCTAGAGTCCTGCATTGACATTTTGGATATCGCCATATTATCTGTCTGGTTGGATGGACTCTAAATGATCTTAACTCTCAAATCCGATGTGCATTTTTTCAAAATTCTTGATGCTAAAGCCAATGTTGCTTTGCACTCTGAAAATAATTTTAATTTAATTAAATAAATAAAATTAATAACATAAATAAAATTAAATAAAATCTGAACTTCCAAAAAAAAAAAAATGTTAGAAATTCTGATTTTGAAGTTGATTTGTATTGACTGATGACTAATCAAAAGTGATGATTTGTTGGTTTTTGCAAATACATTTCTGGGCAAACATCTTTTCACAGAATCCAAAGTGAATTTTGTTTAATTCTAGACTTTTTGTTTAAGAAATGAATTCAGACAAAGGACATATTTTTAACAGCTCTAACCTGTAATGCTTTAGCCAGAATATTATGAAAGCTGAAGATCTGCACTTATGAATGCAGTGGCTGAAACAAGTCATGATGAGGATAATCAAAACTTTAACTGCTATGATCTATTTATACTCAATTTTGAAGTTTTAATTTATTTGATTTCCGTGCATATTTATCACTCATGAATACATTTTTCTGCTGGTGTAGCCTCAATTATGTTACGTGACATGACAAACTGACAGAAATGCACTGTTGCATATTAATATAATATATCAGTCTGCTTCCTGTCCCACTTCCCTCTGAATTTTGTTGTCAAATTGTGTATGACCCAGTGATGTTATTATAAGGCTTATTTTTCCGCAGCCCTATATAATGCACATTAACCCCTGAAAAACAAATGTAACACAAAAAAAAAACAGATAAAAACCCAAATAGTAGAACTTGGCAATTTACCGTTTTGCAGTGTAACAGTTACTATGAAATTTTCAGGTCATGTGCACAGATGTGAACAATTGCAAGGGGAAATTAACCTAGTAAATCACAATGTTGAAAGCAGTTGAGGTTTATTTCTGACTCTTGAGGGTTTAATGTGTTGTTCTGCACTGATGCACTCAGCTTGTGGGTTATTATTACCTGTTCAGAGGCTGAAATGGAAGCTTGTGCTGACTCACATAGCGTCACACGCGTATATAAAAGACTCAAAAGCTTTCTGGTGTTGTATTTTCAGCCCGGAGAAGAGTTGGCCTGTGTTAATGGCAGTAAAGTGCCAAGTCAGAATGCAAAAGTGGACTTTTTTTTCTCTTTCTATAGCAGCATGGGACTCAGAGGGAAGTTCCAGGAAAAGAGAATAAAAAGGATTTCTCACTCTTCCTACTGGTTCTCCATGGCAGCGTAAAACAGTATACCACAAACTGTTGATATTGTGTGACTCACAGGGCAGTGAGTTAGATAAATGTGTTTTTAGTCAGTTAATTTTGAAACGTAATTTCTTTTAATTAGAGAGGGGTTCCCTAAACCCCTCAAAGTATGTCTTTACATTATTTAAGTTTTAGAGAAGGCTTATCTCATTTCTCTTATCACTGCCTCTTCATCTCATCTCTCCTCTTACATCCTTTGTCCTCTGGACAATAACTTTTCATTTTATTTATTTAGCTCAGATCAGATGTGGGAACAAAGATTGAAATCACACCCTAGCTGTCAGTGTTCAAGTAAATAGATTCGATTATCAGTGTGGTTTGCTTTTTGATCAGTAGGGAGTAACAGCTCAGTTAGCTGTATGCTGTTCTTTTTAATGTTTACATTCACTATTCCAAAAAATCTATAAGTGCAAGATAAGCAGTAAGTATTAGATATCTCATTGAGAACTCTTCAGCCCATTATTTGAAAGTGGATGGCACAATTACAAAACTCCCAAGACATGAGCGTCCACCAACACTAACGAGCCGTTAGAGAAACAGCAATGAATATCATGGTAGGAGGAGCTGTAGAGACTCACAACTTCGGTGTAAAAATATATTAACGGCATAAAAACAACAAAAATCTGGCCTTTATAGAACCGTGGTCAGAAAGCGAAAGTTACAAGAAGATTGTGTTTGCAGATTGTCTCAATCCTGTAAAATATACTCTGGTTATTTTGAGGCTATGTGCCAAACATTGTGTGGTGGAATCATAAATCTGGATTTCAAGCTGAATAGTCCGTCTTTCCAATAAAATGTGGAGGTGGCAGTATAATGTGGGGATACTTTTAGAGATGTTGGAAGATGAATGTAGCTAAATACTGAAGTACTGACAATCATGGAAGAAAACCTGATAGAAACAGTCAAAGACTTGAGACAGGAATGGACATTCTCCTTCTAGCAACCCCAAACATACAGGCAGTGATACAGTAGAGTCATTGAGATCCAAGCACATTTTAGAATGGAATAGTCAAAGTCCAGACGTAACTTTTTCCCTGATTATTTTTTCTTTCTCCCTTCCAAACGAACCATACTTGAACAATTTGTAAAGACCAAATTGGTACAATTTCAGTCTCTGCATGAGCTAAGCTGCTGGAGACATACCCCAAACTCCTTGCAGCAAGATGCTTCCGTTTTGCACAGTATCAGCTCAGGGGGGCTGAATACAAATGAACACCAGACTTTTTGTGAACCTCAGCTTCACCTTTTTTATGTAACCGGTTAAAACTGTGATGCTGAGGCTGTAGGGTATGCTTTGACTTTCAGCTGCAAAAATCTGAACTGGAGAGGCATTTCTTTGTTACCTTGATGCACTCTGGTACCTCTCTTTTATCTCCCCTTCATCACCTGACACTGCCATCACCCTGAAAAATACAATTCAGCTCATGCTGGTTTGACTTTCCACTTCTCTCCTAGTACCTGCTGAACAACGCGCCGTTTTTTCCTCCATGAGCTCAAGAGACCATGACGAGAGTAAAACTACTAAGACGTGCAGGAAAGTGTTATGCAATTTACCCCCATCTGAGTCAACCGACCCGCCCCCCTGCTCCGTATGCAGAGGCTGCAGCTCTTGATGTAGTCTGTGTTGTTTGGTAATTACACAGCTGGGTATTACTGCACTGTTATAGAGCCAAAGGGGAGATGATGCTGAAACACCACAGTAGTGGGGTTGGGCGAGGTGTTCCCCTGATGCCTTCGGGCTGCTGTGCGTTTACGGTGAAGAAGACAAACGGGAGAATGCTCCCAAAATTGTTAAATCTAATGCAGAATTGTGTTGATGTGGAGATTATGTGTGAAGGAGAAGGGGTGGATGAGTCTCAGGCTGCGAACAGAAGGGGGAGGAGAGTAACTTGTGTGTGTGTGTGTTACGAGTCAAACTAGAGGCTCAGGGGCTGGCAAACAAAAGTGGGAGAGGGGAGGGAAAAACGAGGTGGAGGAGGAGGCAGAGGCGGTGCTACGGCAGACAGCAGGGAAGGAAAGCTGAGAAGAGGGACACTGGAGTGGAGTGAGACGAGAGAGTACTGGAGGATAAGGAGGCTTCCATTCGAAAGTCCTCGTGTCAGGATATGAAGTCCTGGATTGTTGCATCAGAAGAAAACTGGAATGTTGTGGTGACAAGTCAGGATACAGAACAACGAGAAGAAAAGGACGTTGAGGAGAGGAATCTCAGCTGACACAGATATTTTTACTTTTCCTTTATTTCAAGCAGAGAAAAAAAACAAAGATCAGCAGCAGCAATGCAGGACTCTCACTGGGGTGTGTATTGTTGCATTTATCTACATATGGGTACATGAGTTTTTTTGTTTTTTTTTCTCCAAACCTTTAGTCCCCTGTGTTCCTGTTTAGCTTGGCTTGCACAGTTGCTTGAGGGAGAACTTTACATTCAGGGAAGGTGATGTGGAAACTACATTAATGGGATGAGTAACAGAAAGAAACGTTGCTCAGCAGTTCTAGTTGCACAGAGTGGACTAGATTTTTTTTTTTAATTTGTGATGACTCCTAAAATAGTTGAAGTTAAAGTTTTAAAGTAGCGGGATGCTTCATATTCAGCTTTTCTTTTGAAGTTAGCTGCTCTGTGTAATCTAAAAATGGAAAGATGGATGACTTGGGAACAGAGAACTCACAGTCTGAATTTATCCAGGTGGATCATAAATTTTTGGTGTGTTGGCCCAGATGCTGTTACCCTGGTCCTCTGTAAGTTGTGTTTTCAAAGAAGTTGGGGTGCTGATTTGAATTTTCAGCCTTTAGCAAAAGCTGTTCTTCTCATGGGACAGTTGGCCTGAAGGAGGGGGAAACCACTCTAGACTCACTCTGGAGATAAAGGAGAGAGAAATGCTATACACCGGGGATCAAACACACAGCTAAGCTTTATCTCTTAAGTTGTGACCCATAAAATTCATGTTTAAAAGGTAACTTTTATCTTTCTGATGTTGACAAAGCAGCGGAAGACAGTGGCTGCTGCTGTTTCTCATGTTTTCCCTCCGTTCTTAATTACAAGTCTTGGTATAAGCTTGGTGGCTACACACTCTGGTTTCTCATCAGGTTTACTCTGACCTGAAAGTGATGCGTCAGCAGATGTTTATAGACAGGAGCTTTTTTTGGTATCTATCTCTGTAGTGACTGCTGAAAGTTTCATTCAAGAGAAAGCAAGGGAGGGGTTTAATTACCCAGACTGGATTTTGGCACAGATTGCAGTAGTGACGTTTTACTCTATAAATGTTTGAAAGTTGACATGAAGATCAAGTATGAGGCGTGAAGTGAAGGGGAGTAAGAGTGGGGACGTGGATCATGGCTTACCTCATCTCCTCTTAACAGGAGAAATGAGGTAAGGTTACAACCTTTTCCAGACGTGTTGACTCATGTTTGCTGTGTTTGCATCCTGTGTGCACATGCTACTTTGCTAAGCATGTAGCTTAAAATGAGAAATGATGTCAAATTGTTTGACTTTCTCGCTCCTTTTGGTCAATACTCCTTAACGTGCACTATGGTCAGGATGAGGTTTACATTGCTCACTCCATTTTGCATCCAGCGTTTTGTTAACAGTTTATTGTGAAAAATGTGACCCAATTTTTTCGACTATTTTAACATTTGTTTAAGAGTTGTAATGTAAGAAGCTAAAGGAACAGCATCTGAAATATTTCTGTCCAGACTTTATGCTGTGAGCAATGAATAATTACTCAGGTTGGTATCAGAGGCAATGTCTGAATGAGAAATATAATTTTAGAACTAAATAAAAAGTATTATGGAGTAGACATTCCATAATGTTTATGGAATATTTATTCCATAGACATTATGAAGTCTAGGGAGTTACTAACTTAGACATAAAGTCTTTAGTAACTTTTATTGGGAATTTATGTGGTTAGACTGGCTAGCATTGCTAAAACAGACCCCATATATAATCTCTGGAGAATAACCTAACATACTGAGGTTGAAAGGTTCAATAAGATAAAAAAAAAAAAACTTTTGCTGTAGTCTCTTCAGCCTTCCTGTTATTTGCTAAAAGTTTTGCTTTCTCTCGCTTTCATGCAGCCTAAATAAAATGCAGATTTGTTTTGACATGTTGTACATTATAAAGCTTGTAATAAAATAGCTGCTTATATATGTAATATATTCCCACATGAACAACTTTCACTTTTAAATGTTTTTTTTGGATCTGGAACCGGATCTGGTAGTCTTGCTCTCTTGCTGTTTGCAGCCGGAACAATGTCTCAACATGTCATAAAACAGTTTCCTTTTTAAACACCTTTGTACAGATTTTGTGCTTCCTCTGACTTCAGTTTTAAAACTTCACTGATACTGAAAATAGTTGACAGTGTAGACATTTACTGAATGAGGAATACTCCAACTACTTTGTTTAGTAAATACCTAAGCCTATTAGGGCGTAGGTATGGTGCTTTCACTGATTAGAAAAAAGACAAAAAAATGGGACTTTCTGATCGGGAAAGACTTGTCAATCTGATGCCCCGTTTACACAGAACATATTTTCAGTGACACTGTAATATTTTGTTTAAGTGTCTCCAGTGACATTACAAGCAATGCGTCTTCACACTAATTATAAGGAATCAAATAAAATGAACCTGCTTTCAGGTCCTTTGTTTTCCAGTATTTCCCCTGAACTCAGCTCACAGTTTATGCAAAACGTTTATTTGAGGCGCATAAGAAGCACTGATCATGTGCGACAGAAACACTGGAAGATTGAGTCGTCAGAGGATTAGAAGTTGGTCTGGTTCAGTTTGCTGAATGGGTATTTTCTGTGCCAATGTGCCTTCACGCCATCTTTCCCAAGCTTGCAGCACACGGACAGTATGTCTGAATACATCTGCACATGTGCAACTTTGCAATGTCAGTTATTTTCTCTGAGGAGTGGATGTGAATTATACATCCAGGCTGGCACAGTTGTGGTGTGGTCTTGCTGCTTATGTAATAGCTGCTGTGGAAGTCATTTGCCTTTCTGTACTTAGCAGCACTTTGGTGTGCGTCTGCAGCATTGTGTGCTTTCTGATTCAACTCCGATAAGTGATTTCAAGTTGGACCTGAAGTGGCTTTGGTAAAATGTTGTTCCAACTTTATTTCAAATCTTGTAGTCAAATAAATCAGCATTCTCACTTTCAAAAATCAGTGCTACCTCTTCATTTTGCCTGATTATGTTAATCAAAAAAGTGGTTGCTTTCAGTTTCAGGAAAGCAGATCCTTTCTCTCTGCTCTGGCCTCTGCTAATCTGAAACAATAGCCTTCCTTTATTCACTGAGCCATTTGGGGGGAGGAAGGAAAGCTTAAGAGGGAAAACTGTATTCTTCTCTCCTCTTTTAGGACAATGAGAATTTAGAACTGCTTTAGTGCTGGGATTTACTCCAACAAACCCCATGCTGGGACCACATTTACTCTGATAAATAATCATAACTTCACCCCTATTTGTGTGCTAAATCAAAATGATCCTTGCAAACAGTAGCCATTGGCCACACTGATCTGTTTCTATGCCACTGGCATTCTTGGTATTTCCACTGTCCGTGGTTTCGACCACTGACCACTGCTGGATAATTTGGCTGGAAAGCCTCCTGGAAAATTCAACAATTGGAGCAGAACAGGAATGTCAGCCATGGTTCTCTTTTTCCCATAGCTGCATCATCAGTTCCGTCCACTGCCAGCTGATATTGGAACCACAGAAAGGAGACTGATATATTTTCACGCATATTTTTGGTACCAATTGAAATATGTTCATAAATTACTGTGCAGGCGACCTGTTCAGGGTGTACCCTGCCTCTCGCCCGAAACGTTCGCTGGAGATAGGCACCAGCACCCCTCCCGACCGCAGTAGGCACAAGGGTGTTAGAAAATGGATGGATGGATGAATGAATTACTGTGCAGGACAAAATGCTGATTAGCGACAAGTCTTTTTGATCAGAAACGTCCAAGGTGAAACGGATATCTTTTAAAAAATGTTGATGACATATTAATCATAAAAACAATTTCATTTACTTACATCACAAATCACATCACATCTTCTGATATAGATATGTTGTGATTTGTAAGATGAGTTGGACCATTATTCAAGATAGCTACTACACTAATAAATTGTATTTTGCACTTTAGGCTGTTTGTGCTTCATTAAACCAGTGCCGCACAAACAGCTTTGGTCAATAGTATTTCTCACCCATTTAAATATATATATATATTGTATTATAAGCATTTCAACGCCCACAGGTGGATAAATTTCACCACCCAGACATGTGGGGTCCTTGAACAAACATTTGTGAGAGAATGGGTCGCTCTCAGAGGTCCAGTAAATTTCACCATGGTACATTGATAGGATCCCACTTGCACAATAATTAAAATCATTGGTAGAATTTTCTCACTACTAAATATTCCTCAATGTTCTGTCAGTGGTTTCATAAGAAGGTGTGAGCATTTAGAAATGACAGTGACTCAGCCAAAAGGTGATAAGCCACTTAAAATCACAGAGCTGGATCAATGGATGTTGATGCGCATTGTGCCCTGAAGTCAGCAATATTTTGCAGAGTCAATAAGACCTTCAAGCTCCATGAGACCGACAGATTATCTGTAGAACAGGGTGTAGAGAGCTTCAAGAGATGGGTGTCTGTGACCTTGCAGCTTTATCCAAGCTTTATATCATCAGGTTTGAATGGATGTAGTGGTGGAAAGCACACCATCATTGGACTCTTTAGTAGCGGTGTCATGTTTTCTGGAGTGATGAACTATGTGTCTGTGACTGGGAATCCAATGTTCAAGTCTTGGCAGATGTATAGTTTGGTGCAGAGGGGATGGTATTGTGCTTTTTCTCAGGTGTTGAGCTTATTTCCAGAGATAGCCACCCTTAATGGTTTAGTGTACCAAGACATTTTGGACAAATTCATGATCCCAACTTCGTGGGAATAATTTAGGAATGATCCCTTCTTGTTTCTGTATGACCGCTTGGCACTGCAAAATGTTTGAATGAATGAGTTTAAAGGGAAAGAAAGGAACTGGTCTGCGAACTCAAGACCTTGTTTGGTTTGAGTGGGGAAGTGGGCTGTAAATTTTGTTGCTTGATGCTGATTTCTGCCCTTAGTGCAAAGTCACAGACAATAGCAACTGCAGAAAGTTTAGATAAAAGACCCAAAGGTGTTTGACCCAACAGATCGCCTTTGTGTTTAATTAAAGTGGAGACCATAAGCCAGGTATTTTCATTCAGTATCAGTGCAGATCATAACTTGACTCAAACTTGACTTTATTTAATGAGATTTTAATCTGTCTGTATGATTGGATTGATTTGATTAGACCTTTCTCTACATAAATTACATCAGTTTCTCTTATGAATGTCATGACACAATTGTTGTGAACTATAAGTTTATAAATATACAGAATTAAATTAGAATATTTTAAGCACATTGTTACTAGTTAATATAGCCATTTGAACTTATGAAAATGCCAGTATCATCAGAAAGGCTGATAGTTCTTCAGCTCAAAAAAATAGTTTCCCAAGAGCTGTGCAAAAAATGTAGATGATCAACTGAAGACTGATGCATCTCTCTGGTCACATACCAGAGTTTTTGTGTATATCTTCCTTTTTATTCAGGAGTTTACTTTTAGATCCTTTTTATCTGCTTGGGATGTGTGTAAAGGAGAAACAGATTCGAGTCGATCCATTCTCACGTCCCGATTGAAGCCAGATGCTTTGAGATGTTAGGGAACCAACCTGTCTGCTATTACACAAAACACATTCATTCACCTATTCACTCCCACTTTTCCTTCCTTCCTTTTTCCATTCTTCATGTCTCGCTATCTCATTTCACCCTGTACATAAAAATCGTGGGCCTTCAGAACCATGACAACGCTTCCAAACAAAGGGAAAGCCTTGAGTCTGCAGCAACAGCAAGTTGGTTGTAAAAGAAGAGATGGAAGAGAAAAAAAAACTAAAAAAAGAGGACCTGCTGCCAAATACCTCTGTATAAACTTCTTTGTAGAAAGCTCATTTGTTTCACAACAAAAAAAAGCTGCTTTTATAAATTCATAGTTCTGTAGTAGTCAGGGCACAAACACTTTTTGGTTCAAAGTTACAATGTCAACAATGCTATCATTCACAATATGTGCCTGGTTTAGGTGAAGAGGGCTGTGATGTGATTGGTTACACAAACGTAGTGCGACCTTAAAGCTGTCCCGTGTGGGGGTAGGTGAGAATGAGCGACCAGAGACAGTCATTGTGTTGGAATGGAGGCACAATATAACCTCAGGCCCTTTGGCAAAACTTTAAAAGAGCTCAGCTTTTTCAGTGGAGCTGGTTTTCTCAATGCAGTGTGGCTCTCTTTTGTCTTAAATTTGATGTTGGAGATTTTGTGAGTAGATGTGTCACAAATAAATGGGAGAATAAACAGGGTGTGGACACATCACCTTTCTGTGTCCTGCTGCCAAGCTTCTATTGTGGATTCTTCTTTGTTTGCAGATGCCAAGCGTTATTCCAGCTTACCTTTACTGCATAGGTTTTGCTGGGCTCAACTCTCACAATTAAACCTTTTTTTGTGTTGATCTATATTAGTAAAAGTCAATCAGAAATTCTGCTGATATAAAACAACCTCTTCACTAAACATAAATGACTTTATAGACTTTAATTTTATTTTTAAGGCGCTGTTCCTCCCCAAAAAACTGTGTAATGACCAGGTAGCCAAATAGCTGTGAACTTATCCAATTACATTCTTTTTTATGGTTCAAGGATTTCTGATGCTGTACTAACAAGTATTTTTTTTCCTAACTTCATAGTTACTTCAGTGGCAGTGTGTCACAGTTCAGGTATAGGCAGATGGAAATCTAGTCACATAGGGCTAAGAAGACAGGATGCTGAATGAAAAAGGGGTTGAAAAACTAAAGGAGAGTGGCAGGAGCGGAGTAGAGTATTAATCCATCTCAGGAAATGTGGAAGAGAGGATACATGACGAAGTAAACAGGAAAGTAGAAAGGGAAGTTAAGTGTAGGAAGGAAGTGGGAAACTCCTAAAATATGACTTAAGAAAAATATCACCTTTGCCATTGATTGAACTTCTCTGAAGATGATCTTCACATGTATTTAGGCATTCATCTTCATTGGAAAGTGACCTAAAGCATCACTGCACCAGATGTAGATTAAGCAATAAAAAAATGTAATAAGCAGAAAACATCGCAAATTTTTCCCCCGATTAAATGTCATTTACAACCATCAGATATTTTTTTCTCTATACAATGAGATGATTTCCTACTGTTTCTTATTTCACGATTCAAATCTTGGCATGTTTAAAAACCTGTAAAATTTATTGCAGTTAGTGAACCATTGAATCGTTTCACATATTTTAAGTATACGTGTCCCTTATGATGCACCCAACTTTGTATGCTAGATTTGCCAAAACAGAATTTACTAATAAAGGCAGCTGAGAGTAACTAATTAAACTGTAAACAAGATAAACTGAAGATCTCAGAAAAATGCTACAAACCTTTGAGAACCTGAACAGTTAGTTCAGGCAGGCTGTAGGTCTCTGCCAGGTGTTCTCATCAATAAAACACATTTTCTCTCCTCTGAGCAAATACTTTCCAGTACTTATTAACTTGCATAGGTTAATTGTTCACTCGTATGTGAACAAATTTCAGTATTTTCCAGCTCTGGATGAAAATGGAAAAAGAAGAGAAGAAGGGAAATAAATCTGTATGTCCAAGCTTTTTTCCATATTTTATTTTTTCATCACAAACTGTGGTTTTTGCATTTTCCATCTTTAAAGCCTCTGCAACAATGACAGTAAATTTGTTATGAACCCTTTATATTTTAAAAAGCAATTTGGAAAAGCATCAAACTTTGAAATCACTATTATGTGTGATCCCTGCTCTGCTTGCTGATTCATTATTGAAATCTAATAAGACCCATTCACATGAAGGCCTCTGCCTTTATTATATAATTCTTGAAACCACAATTAATATTTTTTTCTTCTGGTTAAAGGAACTAGAAGGGGAATAAATGAGGAAAAAAGACTTAAATAGCAAAATTACTCCTGAAACTGACGTAACATTTTCTCATATTGAGGAATTAGAACAACAGATGGTGTTTCTGTCCACATTTACTGTCTTAAGGTTCTCAAACAGGATTACAAATGCCTGATTTCTCCAAGCACTTGTGGCCTCTCTCCGGACTACCTGTTCTTACAAAATCCCCTCAACCTTTCCATCAGTCACCCGCTTTCCACTTGCCTTTGTTTCATCACCTCTAAAATTTTTCATTTTTTCATTTTTCTCTCCATTCTCACGTCTCCAACTCTGTCCAGAGCACAGCAGAGTCTCCACTACAGCTCAGAGGTTGCGTGTGATTGCAAATGGGGGAATCCACTGCAGGGGAATAATACGCTTCCTCTTTTGGCATTTTTAACAGACTTATCATAACAGGATTATTTCCTCCCTGTCGCAGGACCTCCTTCTGCATCTTGTTAGAAAGCTACCTGGAAACTTATTATTCTGGCCCAGTTGATGTGAAGGATAAATTCAAGCACAATATGATCTAGTGCAATTCTAATTTTAATCTGTCAGAAAATGCAATGCATTAGGTTATACATTTTATGAATTTAGATTTAAGTTCCCTGTGTTGACCCCTGCTAGGTGTAGGCAAAACAGTTTATTTTTAAATGCTTCAGTGTCAGAAAAATGTTCAGGAAGTGGAAATTTTCTCTATATTTAGTGGTGATTAAAGCTTGTTTTTCCCTCTTCCCATCTTGTGCTGTTGTCTGGAGAAGAAGATGCATCCACTGAGGAACAAGTGATGGGAACATAAAGTATTTTCACTTTCTCAGAGGAATGTATCAACAAAGAAAGATGGGGGGGGGGGGGGTGCTTCACTAACCTAAAGAAACAGCCCAGTGAGGAACTGAGAGGGGGATATTAGCCTTTGAGATTTGTTGCCGTAGTAGCCAGAACAATATTCCCTCCAGTGGAGGTCACGAGGTTGGGAAGGATGAAATCAAACCAGTTCCCTGCAACTCATCAGGAGGTCACAGGGTAACAGCTTAGGGGGGGGCATGGTTGATGGTTGCAGAGGGTTGTTAATTCTATTTTCCTTGGCCAAGAGGTGCTTGTCAGGGCTTGAAGTGGAGAAGGAGGGCGAGGAGGAGGCAGCGGCTGCATAAAAGGTAACAGGAGGTTGTGAGCTCCGACTATTTTGGCATTGAGGGTGATCACATACCACGAATATCTTTATCTCCTTGACTCATGTGGACTCACAGAATCAGTGTCCTCCCTTTACCATCCCCCCACTTCCTGCATTTGAAGTCATCTCTTTAGAGTTTAGTGAGTGTTGAGTGGAATGGCAGAAACCAACTGAGTGTTTATTTACAGATTACTTCCCCAACATAGTATTTTTTTTTATTACAGATTATTTGGATTTCCACTCACCACAACATTTAGATGTTTTTATGTAGCATCCAGGATGTGTTTATCTGATGTGACAGTCTTTGGGTAAAAGGTTCAATGGCTTTTTATGAAAAATGTTACCATACAGCATTAATCTGTTATTTTTAGATGTGGGAAATGGATATGTCACAGTTGTATTGTTAAGGCATTACCAAAGGTAAAAGTTCATAGCCTATGTATTTTTTTTAATCCTCTTAGTGGATGATCTGCACTATTCATTAGTCAGATTTCTTAAAGGTCTTAAAAGTTTTAAATATCTGTGCACCACAAACCCGTGTGGGCTACAGAACCAGTGAAATCTTTCTTTTTAAAGTTTTATTTGCCATTGGTGGCAAATGCAAAATCGTCATATAAATAACTACATCTTTTGTGCAACACTATGGTTAGATTTAGAAAATATGTTGAGATATATGTGGTGCCGTCTTTATTTTTGAAATCTAGCATCAGTGCCCCTAAAATGTAACTTTTGTCACAGCAGTTATTTACTAACTTTAATTTTACTTGTCTGCTTGTAAGAAAATCTTAGTTCAGCGGTCTTGAAGATGTGTGTCCTTCCAGTCCTCCAGGGCAACAAACACTGATGAAATAGAGTCTTCAAATGGAGGGCTCAGCCTGCTGCAGCTCTTTGTATTTATATTATCTGCTCATGTTCCTGTTCCTAAAAATAGTTTCACTGAGGCTATTGTTGGTTTCTTCAAAGTTGTTTTGATGGGTGAGCAGTGTAACTGTAAGAAAGAAAAGTGACTGAAATTCAAAACTCAGTAAATTTAGATGAGTGCTTACAGTTATAGATGAGGACTTTTAGAAAAATCAAAGCTGATGGTGGTATTGTGATTCACCCCTGTCCCTGATCCGTGTTTCCAAACACATGAACTGCACTTTAGCATCTTTAATGTGCAGTTAGCATTGTTAGTGTGGATGGCATTTCAAAAACAGTATCTCTGTTGAGAAAATCAGGTATGACATTGTATGGCAACTTTGCTCTACTCCATTTTGCTTTCCTGTTATTTACTAAATGCTTCACCCTTTCTTGTAGCCTTAATGAACCAGATATAATATAGTTTCCTTTAACATAACTTAGGATGTTAACTCATACATAACATCCTACTGATTGCATTTAGAATAAATGCATTCAGTAGGATGCATTTAATATAAATTGCATTCAGTAACACTTAAATTTAAGAGTTTCGGTTTTGCAAATGTCAAAACATAAAGGGCCAAAGAAGAGAGGTTTTAATTTTTGTCATATACCTATAAATACTTACCAAATATAGAAGTACTGAGAACAAATGTAAACTTTTGAATGTAAAATTAGGATCATCATTAAGCCTACTTTGCCCTTGAATAAAGACTTGTAAAAGTCTTTATTTAAGGGCAGAAGATATTTTAAAATAGAAACTCTAACATTTTGTTGTTGCTCAAGTGATTATATAGAGGTTGTAAATTGAAGAATTGCTGTTTAAACAATTTATAAAGAAAATCTCAGTTTTCTTCCTCTAACTAGTTCTAGGAATGTTCATTCAAATTAAAAGTAGTCCTCTCAGGAACTTTCTTAGACACAAACTTTATTTACCTTGCCATTTTAGTGGCCCTGCATACAAATTCTTGCAGGTTTGTCAATTCGATTAATATCTAAATGAAAATCAATGGAAAAGTTCTCAATTTATCAGTAAGATGCTGACAGTTCACTCCATCCCTTGGAATATTGCCATTCAGCATGGATTTCATTCCTCCTCATATTTTTCTGGCTCCGAACTCACAATCGTTTCCGTGTATGACTCGATCAGTTGTATTGTTTTTGTCGGCTGTTTTGCAGGATGATCAGAAAAAGGTTGTGCTCATTGGGGCCAAATTCTAACTCCTTTAGTAATCTAAGCCAGTATGAGCATCAAAGCTCATACTGGCTTTGATGCCATTGAAACAGAAATTATTCTAAATAAAGCCTTAAGATGACCTATTTACGCAAATACAGTCCTGTTATAAAACATGTCTCAGGGTTAGTTTTCTTCTACTTAAAGCATGTGACTGTAATATCTTTGTTTCTTCTCTCTCATTAGTGTGCTGTTTGTCTGATGCGGTCAGGCTGCCATGGCTCTGGTCCAGGCACTTCCTGTGAGTGACCATCCCAATCCAGGTCTTGACCTCCACCAGTGCCGGCCACTATCACCCCACTCCCCCTCGGACCTCTGCTCCGGTCCTTGTGGGGCCTGCAGCTCCGACACAGCCATGGGTTCAGTCAGCAGTCTCATATCAGGCAGGACATATCAAGAGAGGCACTGCAGGGCAGGCAGCGAATTCACCAACAAACCACGTCGCTCCACGCCGGCCACCAGCTGCTTCCGGCTGCAGGACAAAACCCTCCGCAGTGGGAGCTCCCTGGAGCAGCTGCTGGTCAACAGCAACCACACACAGCCTCAGGCCCAGGTTCTCCCTCCGCCACTGCCCACCAAAAAGCAGCCGCGACCTGGAAACTCTGCCGGTGCAAGTGGGGGTGGAATGGCTGCTGGAGCAGCTGGAGGTGGAACCAATGCAAACTTTGGATATGTAAGCGAAGAGGTGGTTGTTGGAGACTGGAACGACAACCTGGTGCTGACCGTCGCCAGTCCCTGCAGCGACCTGGAGGACCTAAAGGACAACGGGACTGTGAACGGCAACATCGGTGGGCCTCCTCCCAAACTCGTCCCAGTGTCTGGACAGCTAGAGAAGGTGAGGAGATGATGAAATATTTCTATTCA
The DNA here is from genome assembly GCF_002775205.1 of Xiphophorus maculatus. Classification (NCBI taxonomy): domain Eukaryota; kingdom Metazoa; phylum Chordata; class Actinopteri; order Cyprinodontiformes; family Poeciliidae; genus Xiphophorus; species Xiphophorus maculatus. The sequence goes on along the minus strand of NC_036464.1, from coordinate 14,663,414 downwards.
ACAAAGGTCAAACAGTTTTTAGTTTTGTTTTTATCTGTTGAAAGAAAGTTTCAACAACAAATTAAACTGAATGAATGTATTTGGTAACCAGCCTTAAAACTATAATATTGCACTGTGCTTCAAAATAAGTTTTTTTGTTGTTGTTGTTTTTCTCTTCTCATTTAAAAAAACTCCACTTTTGATTTATCTGCAGATTTCTGATGTTTCCACTTGATCTTTATTAGACTGCTGACAGACAGTGTTCTTGGAGACCTGCTATCAATATCATCATTTTTCAGACTTTGCAGAATACGAAACATAATGTCAGAGGATATCTTTGATGGTCTATCAAAAGATAGAGGGACCAATGATGGTCTTAAATTTCCTCCATTCATACACACATAGACTCCACCTGTGATGTTGTGGAATCCAAACTCTTGAGATAGAAATTTACAGCATTTTCAGAGTGATGAACACCAACCAGACTTAAAATATGTCAGATTATATTAAAAATACTTCTTTTTTTACAGAAAATAACCCTTGTAGAAACAGCACTGCTATAATAATAATGGCTAATGGTTATTAGGTCATGTTTAACTACGGAACCAGGAATTTCTTGATCTATTAGAATACTGTATTGTCATTATTACCGTACCCCGTGCCTATGTCCGAGTTTAATATAGAGAAATCAAGAATAAATACAATAAATACATAAATTTTTAAAGAAATATAATTTTTACAACATAACACATACATAAACAAGAAGAGAACTGAAAGGGTTTATTGACAATTAAAGAAGTAAATAACTAGGTATACCAAGACAAAATTATTAGCTAAAAATGAAAATGTCAAAATGTTGCCACATTTCACAATAAATATATTATTATTAATTATGTGGTTATTATTTTTAGTAGTAGTAAATTATATGATTGTTGTCAGATGTTTTAGTTGTACCTTTATGGAAAAGGAGCAGAAAAATTTAAAGAATGGGTTTTTTTTTCTCTGAAGATATTTTTTAGTTCAGGTTTGATGCATTTAAATATAACAGTCTTCTCATTTCCCTGTCTATAAAAATAATTATACATTTTCTGTGTGTATTTATGTGTATGTTTTCAAACAAGAATATATGTTTTGTCAATCTTAAAATTTTGTTTTAACAAATCTCTGTTCTGTTTTGAATTTGAGTTTGGCCAGTGTTTTACATTTTGGATTAAAAGCCGTCCAGCTTCCATCAAAAAACACAATCAGTGAAATACTTTCTTAATGCTGATTTCTGATTAAGAGCTTGCTTTAGTAGTCATATTTTCCAACAATGATTCCACCATGCACATCGCTGAGGAAAAAGCAATAATTTATTTTTTCTTTAAGTGGAAAACTGTAATTTCTTGATTTTGTTTCATTCACTTCAATTAATCTATTGACACATTTATTTCAGTATTTGTTCTTGGTTATGACCGTTTTGATCTACCGCATGTCAAAACATCTTTGACTGTAACTAAGAGGAACACTGCAATGGGATGTTGAGATGTTTTTATTTTTGTCCAGAAGCATTTGAAGCAAAGTGATTATATGCAAAGTGACCGATTACTGAACCAGAAATCTTTATTTGACTATCAGCATGATACTAAATCCCTCTCTGTACTGTAAGGACTGAGACCTCTGTCCTTTTTAAAGGACAACGTTGTCTTCAGTTACAGCTCGGGATTACGTGATCGGACACTTAATGTTTTTTTCAATCTGCTTTCGCCTATCTTTAGATTCTATTCATAAGAAAGTCTGAGGTTATTTAATTAGCTCATTTCCATCAATCCATTGAGCCAGACCAACTCGGATGGATCAGTTGACTCACCTTGCAGACGCTTTATGATCAGTGACAGAAATCACTTACTTCTATCGACGTATCTAATGAACCTTAAGGAACATCATTAAAAATGCTTACAGAACAGAAGAAGCTTTCTGTGTCATCTCTACTGGACCTTCACCTCCAGTTTTCACTCTCTTATTCCTTTGACCTTTAATCAAATGTCCTCTCTTCTTACTCCATCTATTTATTTACTCGTTTGTTAAGATTATCAGTATTAGTGCAGTCTATTCTGACAGTGGTACAGGTCAGAATATCAGTCACCTCATTTGAAATAGCCTAATAGCAGTGCCTATAGAAGTATATTCATTAAAATTTTCCATATTACATTATTGCTACAACTTTTATGTTTGTGTTGTGTAGTGCTATTTATTTCATCTAGATTTTCTAAAATGTAATATGGAATCATTCTTAAGTAGCAGAACAAGAATAGATGGGGCTAACTTGTTTTTGCATAAGTAATAAATATGCATAAGTATAGTAGAACAGATGAGCTTTTTGTAAGTCAAAAATGATCAATTGTTTTATTTTCTTCCCTTTCAGAACATGGAGAAAGTCTTGATTCGTCCCACGGCTTTCAAACCTGTCGTCCCCAAGAACCGTCACTCGGTGCAGTACCTGTCTCCACGGCCAGGAGGCAGCAGTCTGTCTGAGAGCCAAGCCAGCCTAAACCTCCTGTTGCCCCTCGTCGCCCCCAACAGCACGAGCAGCACAAACAGCAACGTTGGCAGCTCCAGCTCCAGCTCTGAGGGGAAAACCAATTTGTGCGGAGGCCGTAACGCTCGCAGCATCCAGTCCTGCTCCATGTCCGACTCTGGGAGAAACTCCCTCTCCAGCCTCCCCACCCACAGCAGCACAGGCTACAGTTTGGCTCCCAGCGAGGGATCCAGCTCGGGGTCTGGTTCCGGGGGCTCGGTGGAGCCGGTGTCGGCTCTGGTTCGCAACACTTCAGGAGGAAGTGGCGGCCACGGTCACAGCAATTCGGACAGCGGACGCTCCTCCTTCAGCAAAAGCACAGGCTCGGGGTCGTTGAGCGGGCGCGGGCAGCCCCTCTCCGACAGCGGGTCCTGTGGGCACTCGCCACCACCTGTGGAGGGATACGAAGTGGTGGTGAAGGAGCTGGAAGAGAAACTGAGGGAGCGAGACCAGGAGCTCCAACAGCTCCGGGAAAACCTGGATGAGAACGAGGCAGCCATCTGCCAGGTGGGGCGCCGTCATCCTGTCACACGAACAAAACTCATTTAAAATGTCAAATAAAGCCTTTGATGCTGACGCTGGTTCAGAAAACTGTCTCACTCATTCCTTTTGTGTTGGAAGGTGTATGAAGAAAAGCAGCGACGCTGTGAAAGAGAGATGGAGGAGTTGAGACAGAGCTGTGCAGTCAAGATGAAACAGACGTCTCAGAAAGCTCAGAGAGCCCAGCAGGTGCTGCAGTTACAGGTAAGTGAGACACATAGAAACATTTTATGTCTTATGCCGTGCTTTGCAAAGCTATTCATACCCCTTTTAGACTTTTCACGTTTTGTCACATTACAACCACAAACCTGAAAGTATTTTATTAGGATTCTGTTTTCTCACCGATGATCTCTATCGACTTCAGAGAACTTTACAGAGCTGCGGGGGATTGTACATTTTGAAGTTATGAAACTGAAATATGTTTTCTAAACTTCAATAGTGTGCAAAATGTGTTTTTTTTAAATGTCAGTGTTAAGTAACCTGACTACGCTGTGTTTTTGTCTCAGGAATTATAAACGTCATGTGATAATTTGACCTTCATATCGAACCTGCATGTCTGCTCGTTCCCAGGTATTCCAGCTACAGCAGGAGAAAAAGAAGCTGCAGGAGGATTTCTCATCCCTGCTGCAGGACAGAGAAACACTAGAGAGAAAGTGTGCCACCATCCAGAGGGAGCAGACGCAGCTGGGGCCTCGACTGGAGGAGACGAAGTGGGAGGTGAGAAAGAATGTGACTTTGGAAAGGTCACATTCTGATTCGCAGTGTCTTTGATTTTGGCAGGAATCCTTTTGCTGTATGTCTCTTTTTTTGTTACTATAAAATGTTTGAGTATGATAAGGCTTAAAATACGTTATACAAGTATTTCTAGAGTTTCTGCCTTCCTCCAATACATTTCATTCTGTTCATCAGGTTTGTCAGAAGTCAGGAGAGATCTCGCTCCTGAAGCAGCAGCTGAAAGAAATCCAGTCTGAGCTCAGCCAGAAAGCAGGTGACATTGTCGTGCTCAAGGCCCAGCTCAGGGAAGCTCGCTCCGAGCTGCAATCGAGCCAGGGCCGAACCCAGGAGGCCCAGACGGCCCTGCGGACGAGATCCCTGGAGCTGGAGGTCTGCGAGAACGAACTCCAAAGACGCAAGAGTGAAGCCGAGCTGCTGCGGGAGAAAGTCAGCCGTCTGGAGGACGAGTCGGGCCGGATCCGCGACACACTGTCCAATCACAGCGGAAACGCACCCAAGAAGGGGCTTGGCATGAGCCTATCGTTTCAACAGGGAAGAGTTGTGATGGGAAGGGGAGGTCCCAGTCCCTACATGTACCGTGATGGAGAGGACGGTTACCTGGTGTGGGGCGGAGAGAGCGACGAAGCCAAGGCTCAGAGGCAGAATGCAGAAACCCTAATGGGACTCAGACAGCAGGTACTTTTTTGGCAATTCTTTGTGGCACAGAAAACAAAAGTAGATGTAAAAAAGTGGAATTTTCATGAATATTTTAGCAAACTGCCTTTTGGATACAATTCGGTTTATTTTTAGAGCAAATGGGCCAAATTCTTAAAAAATATATGATCATATCACAGGGTTTCCCCCAGAAAACTTACTAAACCTGGTGCTCAGGGCGCTACGGCAGTCATCCAGCCACCTGCTGTGTTTGAGTTAAAAGATTTTTAAAGTTGACAGGAAATTTATCACACTTCTATATTTTCAAGAGAACACATACAGAGATCGCAGTTTTAACAATGCTAGCTGTGCTAACAGTGCTGAAATAGTATACTAAAGGGTGTTGGAAATGTCAACTCTGTAATTATGTTTGTCTGTTGCAAAACAGTGAAAATAGTTTTACAGCAATTGCTCTCACACACGCTTGATGTGGCATCTACCATAATTAATTAATGGCCTCTCGTAGCACAAAGGCTAGAGAAATATTTCCACTACTGATCTCATTGTTGTCCTATATTATTGTCATCAAACATAAATCAGAATCAGCTAATGTAAGTATGAGCATGTCAAGCCTTTACAAAAACAGGAGATCAAATAACAGCCCCTAAGTTTTTATCGTTGCACATCTGTTATGCAGACTACAGTTTTAGCTGTTTGTGCATTTTGACCTTTCTCTTTCTTTCCACCTCTGCCTACCTTTAAGATTCGATCTAAAAAGCTCATTGTTGTGTCTATTCTATTCTTCAAATAAATTGAACTTCAGAAATACTCCTCGGAGTTATTTTAATCCAATACAGCTATGGAACTCATGACATATATTCTGTGTTTGTTTCCATTCAATTTATCAAGCTCTATTTTAATTTAAGTTTTTTTAAGAGGTGCATTAGCTCATAAAATTTTCAAGTATTAAAAGTCGTTTCACAGTTTTGTAAATCTGTGCCTGTGCACCAACCACACCTTTCACCACTGAAATGCAAAACTTTTTTTCTTTTTTTTTTTTTCCAGGTGGATCGACTGAAAGCCGAGCTCATGTATGAGAGAAGAACTGGCGAGGAGCAGCGGTCACGCTTTGAGGAAGAGAGGAGGGTCTGGCACGAGGAGAAAGAGAAAGTAAAAAAAATAATAATTTAAATAAAAATCTAAATCTTCTTTTCTCTATTTTACATTGTTTGCTGCTTGCTTCCTCACATATTTTATTTACAGTGTTGGCTCCCCCCCCACCCCCCCTTTCACCCAGGTAATCCGCTATCAAAAGCAGCTGCAACAGAACTACATCCAGATGTATCGCCGCAACCGTGATCTAGAGCGAGTGATGAGGGAGCTGAGTCTGGAGCTGGAGAACAGGGACATGGAGGACTACGAGGTCCGCAGCGGCAGCAATGACATCCACTTTGAGGAAATCACTGCCACTGAGATCTAGACACACACGCACACACGCACGTAATCCAGTAAAATGTGCACACACAACATGGAGAAAACTCACTAAAGTTCCTGAAGATGCAAACCAAACACTGAACTGTGGACCAAATGCTGTACTAGCTTCAACGTGGTGTTACATGGAGCGCAGACCGAGCTCTGAACACTGTTAAAAAGGGAACATCTCCCAAAGGTGCATTTGTTAGTCCGTGTTAACACAGATGTGCCCCACTAATTCATCTCCTGGCATCTCCTGCAGTGTTTCTATTAGGTTTTTACCTCTATAAAGCCAGCACAAAGACTGCATTCTTTCTGAGACCAAAAGCATTGAGGAGCGTGTCATTTTCAGAATATCTTCAAATCAGGGTGTTTAAATTAAACAGGAACCTAAAGCAAAAAATTATATATATATATATATATATATATATATAATATTCCCTACAGAAAAATCTCATCATCATGCACTTAAGCTTCTTGGCTGCTTGCAATATAAAACACCTGGCCACCAGCATGTACAGTATATTCAGGCGTCAACACAGCAGTTCAGTTAGCAGTGACCAATCTAAACTACGGCGCCGCAAAAAAAAAAAACTTCATAGCATTGACAGTTTAGATTCCTCATTTACCACCAACCTGTAAATAAGTTAGAAGACATGTTGTAATTTAGGCATTTTGACTGCAGTTTGTGTTATTACAGCACATGTGTGGTGACCTGTGTTTTCAGAGAGAAAGAACATAATAACTCATCTCTGCTTAGCTCACTGAGAGAAACAATGGCATGATTTTACCCAAGATTTCCAGTTCTCTTTTGTCTGGGATTATTCTGTTTTCTTCAGAAGAAAATCAGAAAAGTGATACCAACTAAGCTCAACTTCGATGTTTGAGCTCATAGTTTATTTACTTGTGGACATCTCATTCTGTTGCTTCCCACCAAGACTCCATGATCCAATAAAAGCTAGTTTTTCACTTTGAACTCATGTTTTTTAGTCATACTGTGCCTCATAAAACTGGTTCAGACGATGTAGCGAGCCTGAATTTAGCTTGGGGGAAAAGGTGAAGTATGGCAGATATCAGTGGGGTTTATAAAGATCTCTCTTTTTTATTTGTTTTTCTCCCAGTTCCAACTTTCTGCTTCATTGTTAGCTATTTTTATCTATCTCAGCTATTAGCACCAGGGTGAAACCAAATCCAAACCAGTATCGAAAGTGCAGGATTACAATCTTGTGCGGCAACGAAGATGTATTACATGCCTGTAGTTTCTGTTTTGGATTTCTTTCTTTCCTCTGTGACTCCCACAGTGCAGGTCAAGAGTTTACACACACTCATTAACGGTATGACTGTCACGCTAATTTTGTTCTTTTAATGATTATTCACTTAAACCATTCTCTTTTTCAGGATTAAATAGTTTAAACAAAAACAATGCATTAGAAAAAAATATAATAATTGGTTCTGGAAATTGGAATTAAATTAATGTTTTCTTTAATCTGCACAGGTTCAAAGTTATACATAAACATTCAAATATGTATATACTTGCCTACTAATATTTAGATAAATGTCCCTTAACAAACTCCACTTCACTCCAATTTATTTTTGTAACAAGCTTCTGGCATAATTATGGTTAGAGATATGATCACTGTCAATATAATCAGCAGAGTTTATTTAATTTGGATTGTGTCCTCACATATCAGCTTTTAAAGCCTAGTACATGCACTTTCAATACAGTTGTGGTCTGGGCTTTATTGTTTCTCTACCTTTTATTATTCCTAAACCAGTTTTCTTGTGTTTTGGGGGATTGTAGTGACCAATAACTATAATAGTGATTGATAACTTAGCTGCCAATAACACAACACATTTTTTTCACTTCTTAATGTAATCAAGCCATTAATGTAACAGCTGGTGAATAACATAAGTTATTGTTATAATATTTTAGAACAATAAAATGTAACATTTTCTTTGCTTATTGAATTTTAGGAAATTCTTTAAAAATATATACTAATAATATGCATAATATGTGCATAAAAGGGCTGTATTTCTTATGAATATTTTTTTACTCATCAGATGGGTGTGTTAGTTGGCACAATAGTCACATTAATTTTTCAAGTATGCAGAATATGCAGCGCTCTTCCCTAATTAAGGTCATGAGCTTCTATTTGAGTATTATCCATTGAAAAATCTTTATGGAGGATATTATTTGCTTAGATATATAGATTTATATATTAATGTATGAAGGAATATTAAATTAATAACTGTGAAATGCATTTAGCTCTCTTGTTGGAATGCACTAAATCTCAAGAAATTAAAACTATGTTTTACATTTTACATTTTCCAATAAGGTAATAACTAATTACATTGTTGACAAAACATTATTTTTTGGCTTTTTTACATTTTGAAAACATTACATTATTTGCTCATGTTGAGGAACGTTTTATGGTAAGACGGGACAAAGACTGAGCTGTTTGACCACAATCACGAAAGGCATGAACTGAATTTCAAAGGTTTGTGCTTCAACAGGACATTGATCCTAAACTTAAACCAGAACTGATTTTGAAATGGATAAACCAGAGTAACATTTAAACTTTTTGCACCCCTATCTTGTTTTTGTAAGATTTATGGAAGTACTTATCATAAAATCATCCCACCACCAAAATAATGTTTTCAATGAGTCATTGACACAATAAAACTTTCATGCTCATGATGAGTGTATGTGAACTTCAGCACTGTTTTAGTTCCCTAGATATCATTACTAGCGAAGTCCCAAAAAAAAAAAAAAAACATGTTTAAAAGTCGTCTGTGTTTCTGGTATTTGGCCTAATTATTTTCACTGAATGCTAAAGGAGATGGGAGCGGTGCGTTTGCATGTCTTTGTTTGCAGGACCTTTCGGAAGAAGCCAGCTCAGGTGAAGTGAGAGTTTGCAGAGGTGTTTGCTACTGCAGCGTTCAAAGCCTGCAGGCTTTTCATGGAGCGTGGAAACATTCTCACAGTAAATGCAGGGCTGTGTGTGACACTGAGCATAGAGATATAGGGCTGCTGAGAACTTTATTTTGTGAAGAGTCTTTATTAAGGAATAATATAGAATTGATACGAGGGAATCTATATAATGGAGGAAAAGTTGTATATTTTTTATATATATGTAGCACCTGAATAACTTTTGCTGTAATACTGGTGTGGATTGATGTCGATCGTATACCAATGTTTCAGTTGATGGATGAGTTACAAATGGAAGCATCTGCAGAGAGAACACGTGCACCTAATACTGTAATGCATGACAAGTTAATGTTTACATTATATAATCTGTATTGAAAAATCTTGCATTCTGATGAGCAAGCTTGCTGAAAAGCAGGATATAAAACCGAAGGGAGTTTTCTTTTTATGTGTTCTGCTCATCTTTGCCTTTTTTCTCACTACTCTGAGCTGTCCTTAAGTTGATTTCCAGTGTCATACTAGTCCAGACCTCCCTTTTGCGTTTTGTCACGCAACATTGGCTTAGAAGACAAATGAGATTGTTGTTATTTTGAGGAACATCTTTATTAATGTGAGAGATGGACTGATGCAAGTCTAGGAAGTTTTATTTTACAGTCATATTTCAGTACGCTGCACGTTATCACCACTTTCATTGGGGATCATGAAATAGTCTAGAGCATTAAGCACTGTGTATACATTCCTGTGGGAAGTAGCTCAGTTCTGCCACATTCACTTTAACTAGACGTAGACTGTTAATCAGCACATCTGCACAGCAACAAGCACAGGATGCTTCTGACTCACACCTAAACATTTTCTCATATCTCAACATGAGATATGAGAAAATGTTCAAAAGTAACATGACTATTTTCTGTGTAAATATGTAAAACACCAAGCAGTATAACAGAGTGTCAATGTCTTTTATTTAGGCAACATATCTATTTCCAATGTAGCCACTGTGACTAGACCAAAGCAACGTAACATTTCTGTTTGGGTTTTTTTGGCGGGGGGGTTGTTTTTACATTTTTGTGGCATTTTTCATCCTTTTGTGAGCATTCTTTTTGTATTTTTACTTTCTGTGTGTTGTCATTAATTCAATAAAGTATGTAGCTGTTTGTGTATATTTTTATGTGTACAATACATGTACAAATTACAGTGTTTTTAATTAAAGAGCAAGTGGTCACAACGTAAAAATGACTGGAGTAATTGTTATGTTACCTGGAACACAAGAAAATGCATAAAGCGTCCTAAATATGTTATTTTTCCTTTAAAGTCTGCCGTATAGTTGTGCTTGAGGTTTTTCCAACCCACTTAAATTATTATTTTGTGTCAGCACAAAAAACTATATGTTGTTGAGAAATATGATCTAATATTACAGACTTCTTGTTTAGTCTTAATAGGTATCAGTGTTAGTAGTTCAAACTTCACATATCTTACAGTACCTCTTGTGGTTTATTTCTGTAAAGAAAATTTAAAAATCTATGGTTTGAAGTCAAAGTTTTAAAGACTACTTCTGTATTTTGTAGCAACTCAAAAAACATTGAGACACGAGTTCCATCCTTACATTTCTACCACATCTGCGGTCATGAAGCCTTCACCTCAGAACCACTTATGAGTAATACTTTATCAGTGTTATCCTCCCACAGAAATAAGGCACTATGCACAGCACATCCTCCTGCTCTTATCTGAGCTCCCTTGCTCTGATTTAAACCATACCACCAGCGTTCAAGTCCTGCTTTCCCCTGTGATGTGATTTCCTTCTTCTTTTCATGCCTGCATAAGCTTTGACCAAAGCAAGTTGTAATTAAGCCTCTAAAGTGGCGAATTGCTTCAGAGCACAAAAAATTTGCCAAAAAAATATGCATAAAAATACGGGGCAGAACATTTTAATTATCCCAGACTTTCACTAAAATCAAACTCTCGGTTTTGACATAACACAGGACTTTAATCTGGATATGAATCTATAAGTCTCATAACACAAGCAGGGATAATCTCTGTCTGGCGGTTTTTGCGAGGGCTGCTGGGTTGAGGAGAGTAAAGTGCAGTCCACTGTCAGACAGTGCTGAGGTCACGGATAGGCCTGTTGGAACAGTGGCACAGTCAACCAAGAGCTAAAGCATGAATCAAATAATTTTGTCATAAACCATACTTTATAAAAAAAAACATCTATAGCGAATGCATTTAGTAAAATGTTATAAAAGTAACATGTTGGACTTCATCTCACATGTTGATGTGGCAAAAAAGGGTTTCTAACAAACTTTACTACAATCTGCTTGATTCACTTTGTTTCCATCAGGAGTTGCAGGTTTCACTGTCTTTTATGCTTCGGCAGCAGTCTGCTGGCGAGGTGCACAGCGTCTACTCAGCAGGTCTCATAGCTCCGGGGGGACGAGGGGAACCTTCGGGACCTTGACCACGAAAACCATCGGGTCTTTGGCCTTGTTGCTGAAGGCACGGCGGATGACGTCCACAGCGTGCTGATGAGTTACTCCCTGCAGACTCTCGCCGTCGACGGACAACAGCTCATACCCTGCCTGTAAATGCACAACCATATGTTAAGAACATTTAAAGGCTCTTTTGATTTTTTTTCCTCCTAATTATAGAAGTCTGTATTCTCCCAAAAAAAAAAAAAAAAACTTCAGACAAAATAATTAATGGCAAAGAAACTCTAGGGACTCTCTTTATGTCGAAATGTTCACACATGACTGCATGTATATTTTAAAGTTTCCCCTTCAGCACAAGGTCAGTGAAAGAAAACAACAATCCCCAAACACCTGCACATGCAAACATGGCTAGAGAGTATTTGTACAATTTCCTGCAGGATGTGAGGAGACGGCTGCAAATCTTCTGAGTCCTCAGCAGAGGAACTTCCTCTGATGTCAACGGTGTTTGCTGAGGATGCACCTGCCTCACGCGTACTGCCTCGGCGAAGGTTAGCAACCACGTTACACAAAAGCACACAAGGACAAAGGCTATTGTTACGATCAGTCAGATCTGTTTTCTTTCTCCCTTTTCGATTTATTAGATGCCTATCTAATCACATCAAGTCTGCATATGTACAAGGTTTATGTAAGCTATTACATCTGTCCTGTCCTAATTTGATCCCTGCCACAAACCACAGTCTGTGATGTTCACTAGCTCTCCATGAAAAGATTTAGCTAAATTTAACCAATAGAGCTTAAAAATTCTTTCTCCAGTTTTTTTGAACTATTATTTTTTATCTGAATTACACTGATCACATTTTAATCTTCCCCATCCTCTTTAGAGCTGGATGAGATTTTCTCTTTTAACAGACAGAGGGCAACAGATACCATAGCTTGACCAAAAATGCTGCATGTTTTCTCTGAAATGGCTCTTTAGATTCTCCACTGTGGCTCTTAAAAACTGTTAAAGAGTTGAGCAATGTTTTTAATGAAAAGATAATAAAAAAAAAGCTTTCACTGTTTTTCCAAGACACTTTTATGTAACATATGCATCGCATTTCCACACAAAATGACACTAATTGTGTAAGGAATATTCTGCTTGTGTTTTTTTAAAAGTAATTCTCAAAAATAAAAGGAATATCCGGAAATGCATCAAACCTAAACACAAAACTTTTTTTTTTCTTCTGTGATGTAAAAATCTGAACAAATATCCTGTGGTGGTTGTGAAAACGAGCTATTTTGTTTTGAAGAAACACATTTTTGCAGCACAGCTGATGCAAGATGAGGATGCAGCTGTTCAGCCATGGAAAGCCTTTCCATTAAGATTTCCACACATTCTTTTGGACCAAATGTGAAGGCTTGGATGTCTGAGCATGTTGCTGTCATTCCCAGTCATTTCCATTTTATATTAATTCCACTGACAGTTGTCTGTGGAACATTTAGTTAGTTGTTAAGATTATATTAAGGCACCCTGCTAGACTGTACTGAGCTCCTGAGAGTGACCCATTGGTCTGCATTCATAGCTGCTGCATTTTATCCACTGCTGGTCACAGAACTAATTTAAATACATAAATGCATTTATTTATATGACTGAATGATTACTTTTGGAAATGTAGTGTGTGATGGCTCAATCACACGAAGGAACATTATACGTGCTACTCCTGTACTACTCAGGTGTTACTTCCTTTTTCAGAGAGGAAGGAGGTAGGATTGAACCATGCGGCTAATAATAGAACTAGTTGACTTGCCAAGCTGTGAGGTGTGAGGTGAAAAAAAACAGATAATATAGAGCATGGAGACTTTTATCTCTGTCAGGACCAAGTAGCCAACAAGCTGTCTGTTTTTAGTGATGGCTAAAAAAAGGATGGCGGTCACTGAAACATTCTGTTGGTTAACAAGCTTGTGAATAATATTACTCAAATGTTTTTGGCATACTTTGGACTTCTTTAAATCCGTGTTAACCTGGTTGACTGTGTTGGTGAATAAAATTTTAACTATATTTCTTATAAGCAGTCATATTTAAATTAAGGTTTACAGCCACTTCCAGCTGTTAGCACAACAGACATTTCAGATTGTCCCCCTCCTCTTTCAAGAATGGAAAGGTTTTGCTCTTGCTATGGATTCACATTCATGCTCACACATAAAGTAGGAATGAAGTTCAAATATTCCTTAAGGTTTTTGTTATGGGAAACTCTTTCCCATGCTCCAGCTCTCTCATGTTTAGTTTCTTTATGTGCATGCTAAGTGACCTTTAGTGAAAGACTCGGTGTATCAAGTGTTTAAAGGGAGTCTGACCAAGATCATCAGCCACTATTAAGCAACTGTGCAGGCAATATATTACCAATACATTAGCAGAGCAGCAACCATGTTCCTCATTAATAATAGAGACGATGCGCTACCTGAGATGGCTCTCCACTCATCTTCTCCTCACTGCACACTTTTAACATCAGCTAATACCTCCTTCAGCTCGAAGCCACAGAGCAGAGATCTGATAACACGCTAGAGTCAAGATGGACGACTGATGTGTTAAAAATGGGGTTAATATCTGTATGTTTGGTGGGAAGGTGGAAAATATGTTAACTACTTTGCAAATGTTTCTTCAGGTCTGTGTAAAAAGGGATGAAACTCTAGCTTTGAAGTCAGAGAAAAAAAAATATTGGTAAAATATTATGTTAGTAGATGCCCACCTTCAGAGCCTCATTTGTAGAGGCAGCTCCTCCTGGAAATATTTTCTCAATCTTTATTACAGGCTGGATCTTAGACTCGATACCCCCAGAGATGCTAATACCTGTAAAAATACACACTTAAAGTAATAAAAAAGTAGGGTAATACCAGACATTTTGTAAATTAGTGATATGACCTTTGGCTCTGACAGTCCGTCCATGGACAGGACCAGATAACATTTAAAATACCAAATTAATTCCCATAGCTCTGTTCCAGCCTTCTTTATTTCTAACTATTGCAAAACAGCTTAATGTTTTCAATATCTTTGATGAACCCTTGAGATAAATATTTTAATGATATGATGTTAAATTCAATTTATTTGCAATTTTTCTTTAGGAATATTTCACTTTTCACCCATTAAATTCTCTTTTTGATCATAACCGATTAAAACTTCTGATCGGATCTAACTCTGAGTGACCTCCTGCAGATACATTTTATTTATTAGAGTTACACAATCACATCTACTCACAGCAGACTGTGAGTAGATTATAGAAAGTTACTTTGGATATAAAAGTTCCTTTTTGTACCCAAAAAGACAGGCATGAAACAATGTGAACCACATGAGCACAAAGAAGAGAAAAGGCAAAAATAATGTCATTGTGCTTCTGTGGTTCTTTTGCACTTTTTTGCTTCAGTAATATTGTCTCTTGATGTCTGTTGGCCATCTTCTTAAAGAGTTTTTTCTTATCAGGTAACCATGAAAGCCGTCTATCACCATAATTGCTTTTAAATTTTGCCTTCTTCTTCCCAACCACGTAAACCAAACTTACCCAAGTTAAATGCCTTTTTCAGATACTGGCACTGCAATTGTCTTCACATGAATATGTGAAGAACATGAAGAACAACTAGGTAAGTTGTTCTTACCTAGCGATTGCTTGGCCTTGGAGATGGTGAGTGTCATGATTTCATACTGCTCAGCTGGTAGAGTTCCTCTTCTTTCTTGACCATTTTGAAAGTGTCCGTTTACCTGCAGGCCACTCCCTCGGCGTGAGGAGGGGCTTCTCTCTCTCTGGGGATCAAACACATCAGCTAGAGGGGTTCTCCCTCTCCGCTGTGAGGGAACCCGCACACTGACCTCAGTGTAGCCGTCCTGCCTGCTCTGTCTGCTGTAGATGCTGTCAGGACTCCCCTCTCTCCTCCCTCTGCCATGGCTGCTCCTCACAGGTGATCTCCCACGCTCAGGAGCTGCGTCTCCACGGTCTGACACAGACAGCAAGGACACCTGGTCATACCTTGGTGTCCCATTCTCACTCCTGTTCGGGGAGCGGTGAGGTTGACGTCCAGGCTGGGTGTTGTGAGGAGACCCAGAGAGGAGGAAACTGTGGCTGGGGCTTGGGGTACGTGAGCGCGCAATGGAAGACGCATAGTTATCGACGGGCACATCCAGCAGAGGGATGAAGGCACGGGAAGGTGGCAGGTGACCAGTTTGTTGGCTGGTCAGACGAAGTCTCTCGAAGTCTTCGATCAGCTGGCGCTCCTGGTGTGTGTCATGAACTGGCTGGAGGTGAAATCCACCTCTGTAGTCTGGGAAAGCAGAATCACAGTAAAAAAAAAATTGTTCTCCATCTGCTCCTTTTCTCCTCAAAACTTTGAAGCTTTCATAAAAGTTTTAGATATTTGCCACAAAAAGGAAATATGCTAATCAAGAATGGCTACTACCCAGTTTGTCTTACTGTTGGAGTGCGTCAGGATTATATTTTTTTACCCTCACCTGTTTCAGTTGTATTTGCTACCATTAGGGTTAATATTCAGAAAACTATGTCTTTCCATTGTTTCACAAAAACTTTATTGATCTACTTATGCGTATATTATTCAATTGGTTTACATCAATTACAAACGTCAGATTTTGTGTTTACATGTTTACTCGTCTTTGCTTTATTCATAACTCTCATACTGGAGCCAAGTTTCCTTTCAGTCAGCCAGCTACAACAGCTCCTTAAGGACTACAATCACTCTTTCGTTCACTAAAGACTAATTTGCACAGTTTGATTTGTAGATGTATCTGTTTTAGAAATGCAAAAGGAAGTTGAATCAACACCATTTTTTTATATAGATGAGGTCCAGTGGGAGCATAACGGTATGCACAGTTGTTTTCTGTATGATTGTAAAACAGCATTCATATTTAGCAAAATATGACCTCTTCGTGTAGCTGTTTCCAGTTTTATACAATAAATATGAAATAATCTGGAGAAAGAAAAGAAACATGTCTTTAAAATGTGTACCATATTCATAAAGAATGAAAGAAATCAGAAAGAGAAAGACTACAAAGCAAAGAGGACAAGAATAAAATAGCTGACATACCTGGGATTGGGGTGATGAGGTGACGCCGAGGAGTTCCACTGCGAGGTGACCGAAGAGCCGGTGAGCGTACTGGAATACATAAACAAAACATTATTCACATTTTCTAGCTATATTATAGAAGTTTTCTACATAGAGAGTTTTCTCTCACATGCACAAGCAGCACACTATATTTAGGAAATGACTACAATAAAACTGAGAAGTTTTTAGATCATCCTTGCTTACTAGAGCGACTCTTGAGGATGTCATACGCTTCCAGCTCAAACGGCATCACCAGGCTGTCAAAACGACCCAACTCAGACGTGGGTATCAGCATTCTGCAGAAGACAGTATCACAGCCTGTCAGCCAATATTTTTTTGCACAGTGTATGATGCACCGGGATGAGAGAGGATGGCAGCTTACCTTATTTCTCTGAGCAAAAGCAGCTTCTCTGGCCGATCCAAGATTGCCAGCAGGGGGCGCACCAAATCCTCAATCACATTGTCAGACAAAAACTGCAAGAAAAATAACAAAAAAAAAGCAAAGGACGGTTATTGATTTGACTCAAAAAGATTCCAGAAAATTACTAAGATTTAAAACATATTCTAGGAGACATTCTGCAGATTTAGGTAGATTTTAGCTCTACATTTTTTATAGCAACAATGGGCCAAGTAAGCAAAGAAAAAACACAATCAAGTTGTGGTTGCTGTTTTGTGTTATTTCCTTCATTGCCTTGAGCTGTAACGGAGAGAATACCACTGGATATCCTCCAGAGAAAAGTAAACTTCGAGAAGCGTGTTTGTCTTCAAATTAGCTGCATTCATTTTTAATATTCTCTCATCCAGGAGTGCCCTGAAAGTCCACACGGCGTAGTTTTATGTCTTTAATCGGTTTGTTAAGAGGTCACAGATCACTGTGATCACTGTCACAGATTATATGTCCTCAAAAACACTAAAGTATTGTTCTGTGAAGGACATTTGATGGTAATTCAACAGGCCAAATCCATCTTTTGTTCCAGCTGCTGCCAGACACGTCTGTCGCTGAAGAACAACCTCTGACACAGGGACTAACACCACACACTCAAGCTCACAAAGGGAACAGCTGATGTTACAGGTAAATCTCTAAGAGCCAAAACACACAAAAGAGGTTGTTAATGGGTAATTCTAGCCAAGCAGCTCACCCGCCGACAATGTCTCATCACTGCAGCAACCTCGTCTGGACTGAGCAATTTCTTTGACATGTCCTCCACATGCTGCAGCGTCTCATGATGGGGCAGTGGGCTGCCGGCGCGGGATTCCCTCGGGGAAGTAAAGAGCTGGAATGGACGACTTCGCTCTTTTTCTAGGAATGACGTTTAATGGTCAAGGTTGTTTTTTTTTGTCCCAAGTAGGAAATAATGTGCCACACATCAAAGACACATCAAAGAGCAGAATTAAATCACCAGTTCACAAAATATCACCCTGCCATTTATACAGATGCATCCCAGTAAATTGGAATATGAGGCCCATTTGACGTCTTAAATGTAACTTCTGAAAACAACAACCTTTAAGTAGTTATTGAACATATTTATCATTAACCCTACATTTCTGTAAATGTTTTTTTGGCCTGATGTAATGTTATAATCTCTAAGAAATTATATGTGTTTTCATTAGCTGTAAGCAGAAAATGATTTCATAATTAACAGATATTCAGGCTTAAAGACATATGCTTGTGTGTAATTAATCTCTATGTGTTTCAGTGAGTTGAGTTACTGAAATAAATTACTTTTCTAATAATATTCTAATTTACTGGATTGCCCCTGTAAAGGTACACATACTGCGCTGAAATTTTATAGGCTACTTAATCAGGCTACCAAAAAAATTATGCAATGATAGCACATGAAACAAGATGTGAACATCTGCAGACAGCATTAAAATCAAGCAGTCATTCAAAGACTCAGAAAAAAAAAGCTAGAGCAACGTTACCTGTAATTGGCTCAAAACTCTTACTTTATCTCATCTTTAATTCTCAAGATTAAGAAAAAAAATTTAAAACTGTCCTTGAAAATTTTGCTCTTTTTCCACAATGTACACCTGAAACAAAAGAATGAGGTTGTGACATCAGGCTCACCATTAGGATGATAAGACGGAGACCTCGAGCGACTCTTGTCTTTATGGTCTTTCTTGAAGAAAAGGTTGACAAAGGTTTTGGAACGCTGCAGGTTTGTTTTACCGTCTGCTGAGTCTTTCTGCTTCTGTTGCCCTTTTTTCTTCTTCTCTAAATGTGAAAGAGGGATAAAAGTGTTTTATTTTTAAACTAAAATCACTTACATAAGAGCTGATCTGTTCCGTTCTGCAACAATGGCTCTCATGTTATCTCTAATATCTATCTCTATTTCTAGGTAATGACTCCAACTTTAAGGTATTCTGTTTGCTCTATTGTAAATATTTTTACTAGCCTTTGTGCAGATTCACTATGTTTATGTTTCTTGCAGTCAGCTTCTCTGTTCAGTGAGGTAAATCTGCCTCTGTGATCAGGAACACAGTTGTACTGATAAATTGCAGCAACACCAACTTGAATTTATTATTGGGGGAATCACCATAAAATGCTCCTTGGTGCATAACAAGCATCTCTTTGCTTCCAGCATCCAGCAGCTCCTGGAGGGGTAGGTGGATTGGATAAATTAAAAGGGATAGGCTAATAACTCAACTCAGCCTGCAAAGCTTGTATGGGCATTTTGCCATAGCCTTGTTCTTATTCAAAGGTACAAAGAGCGAGTACAGCGGTCAGTGATTAATTTGAGTCTGGATAACCTATGGGCTCCTGGACAAATTCTGCCCAGAGCGTAAATCAGTCAAATTAATCACACTTTGCTCCTGGAGTGAAAGCGGGACTCAAGATGTTGGAAGGGATCTTAATCATCAGTCATAAAACCTGGATTTCACCTCATTAGATGTGTCATCAGTCTAAACAGGCTGGTTCTACTATTACAATTAAGACATATTTCAGAGAATAACTTTAACTTATTGTTGTGTTAATTTCCAGTAGTGCTATGGCCCATAAATCAGTTCACTATCCTGCATATGAAAAATTATTCACTTGTTTGTTTCTTGTTCTTTTTTTCTGTGCATCTTTGCCTTGCTCTCCAAGCTGTTACCACTAAGATAATCTGTCAAACTGTAGAAAAAAGCTGAAACATTTCCATGCTCTCATGTAATGTGTGTTTAGTTTCAGTGGATTGTTAAATATTCACTGCAAACTCTGGAGAACCCCATAAAAACCTAAAATGCACCTTTATTTGAGGCTTTTATGTCAGAAGCTGAGAGGGTTTTAGTCCAGTTTTTCTCTGGAAGTGTGCTGGTCTCACCTGACACGGTGATGTGGCTCTGGGAACGTCGGATTGGCTTTCGTGGTTTGCTCAGGGCCATCAGTGCTTCTGTTTTAGGCGACTGTTTTTCAGCGTCCCTCTCCCCGGCGGACGGTGTCCTCACTCGGCCCCGTCCCAACTCTTTGACCTCTCCCATGTCCCTCGGCCCCTCACCTTTCCCGCGTATGACTGTGTCCTTCAGCAGCATAGTTTCCCCTACAGTCCGACTGGTTTCCGTGTCGACCAGCCGGTCAGGGTCCAGCCTGTTAGGAGGAGAATGGTCCATGAAGTCTGCGGCTGGGGGGTCAGTCTGAATGGCACTGTCTGCTGTCCGCTCTGCGCTGCTTTGACGTCGGGAGCGATCCTCTGTGCAGATGGCCACATCCACCATCTCTGAGCGAAAAACCGGGGGGAAAAGGACCTGAGAGAGACCACTGAGGGAGCTGACAGGCGTGCTGGAGGACAGCGAGGACACAGAGGAGTTGGAGTCTGAACCCTGAGAGGACAGTGCAGGGCCGCCATTGGCTACTGTGGAGAACAATCCATAATTACAAGGATTCCAGATTAGTGTACTGAAGGTTGGAGTATCCCAGTTGTTTGTTCTCATCAAGCTACATGTGGCGTCATTCCCACTTCATTTGAGGTCTGCTTTGTTTGAATCACAATCTTATATCCTGTAAGCTTTTGAAAGCAACATGAAGTAGGAGTTGGTTTATTTTTTTAACCTTTAAGACAAAGGTTAAAAAAGTGACCCTGCATCTTAAAGCAGATGTCAGATTATGATATGTTCCAGATCACTGAGCTGCCAAGAAATGTGAATAAAATAAAGGGCAATCTTGCTACACGTGGCTAACCTAAAGGGACATGTAAAAGCAACTTAACATTTTTTCATATTATAAACACAAACTGCAATCTATTTTATTAGGATTTATTGTCATATATCAACACAGAGTAACATATACCTGCTAGGCATATGGATGTTTTTTATTTTATGGTTTTTATTTTGTTACAAATCTAAATTTTAAAAGTGTGGCTTGTGCTCATGTTCATCCTCTTTTTTTCCAATAATCCTGAATAAAATCTAGTGCAACGTATTGAATTTAGAACTCACAATTAGTAAATATAGTAATTTTGTGTAGTTTAATTTCAGTATACTGTAAATCCAGCTGTTCTGTGAAGGCCTCAGAGAACATTAGTGAACATTAAAACAAAAACACACCCAATAGGTGAGGGATAAGTCTAAGGAAGGGTTAAGTTAGAAAACAATATTATAAAATCGTTTTGATATCTCATGTACTGTGTACTGTGTCATTGTATCATAATCCAAAATAGAAAGAATATGCCAGAACTGCAAACCTATCAAAGCATGCTTTCCAACTTATTGACAAGTCTGCAATAACTCCGGGGGAGCTGCAGAGATCCACCGCTCAGGTGGAGAAGTCTGTTGAGATTCCCATGTAAATCTGACTACACTATACATCTGGCTTTTATAGAATAAGTCATTGTTGAAAGGAAATCACAAAAAGTACACTCTTCCGATTGTAATTTGTTTTCCTTTCTCTTCCACTTCTCAACCATCCACAAAACGTTGAGTTGATCTTTCACGTAAAAAAAAAATTCAAGGGCAATGAATAATTTTGCAAGGCAGCAGAATCTAAGAGGGCACTTCGCAAACAAACATGGGAAAATAAAAAAAATGAAGTATCTTATCAAATATTCATGATATTGTTCAGGGCAGGCCACACTCTGGACATAAATATTGAAGTCAGTATCTTTTCCCAAAAACAACCTATAGTCATATTCAGTAAATTAGACTATGTGTCCCAATGAGGCTCATTTGTCAAAATAAAAGTACCTTTCAGAAATAACTTTAAAAAATGACTCATCTTGGAAAATACACTCACATTTATCAAGCCAGCCATACTCTGCCACCATTTCCTTGTATGCGGGATATCTTCCAACTTCCTGTGAAAGACATTTACATAAATAAGCATAAAATGTTAGAAATCTCAATGCCTCTGAAGTGTGGTGTTCTTGATTACACACACTAGAAACCAAAGCTTTTGGATTAGCCAAGATGTAGTTGTTTTCCATTTTTTTCAGTATATTTTTTGTATCAAAATTTCTCTTTCTGTTTGAGAAATCACCTGTTTGGTCTCCACAATGCACAGCCAAAGGTCACGGCATATCTCCATATGAGCCATTCATGTCCAGGTGTGAAACAGCTTAATATTTAAAGTTAATCCTCTCCTATGCCTGCCTCTGATCTACCGCTCTAATAAAAGATAATAGGAAGCCATAAAATTAGGTTTTCTGTTGATTATAACCTGATCCCGGGCGGCCTTTGAATAATGAAAGTCGTCCCTGGATGTTTTTCACACATGCAACCTGAGATCAGGGCAGTAAAATGATCTAAGAGGGCACGCATATGCATGTTGGTGCGCGCTGCACAACACACGCATGTCCGTTTACATGCATGCACATGATTCCGTCATCCAAAAATGACACAGGTTAAGTGGTGCGGTCTTACACACAGGCACACAAAACCAGACACTTATGGAGAATCATAGGGCTGCGGGCCAGTCGTCTGCTCTGCTGTGGAGGCTCAATGAGAGGAGACGGCGTTTTACTGCTAATATTTAGCACATGTCTGCACTCAAAGGCTCAGTCAGCTGTTACATTTTAACAAGAATTATTTATATAAAATAGCACATCCTGTAGGAATGTGGTGGTAAAAAACCAAAATCATACTTTAACAACTTCCTGGATATTTTAGGGTTTAAACAGCTGCTGTGTTAGGGTATGTGTTTCTGACAGCTGTATGGAGATGTTGCTTTAATATTTTCAATACATTTATTCATCGAGTCATTACTTTGTTATTTAGTTAATAGTAATAACTTTGGTAACACTAACAAGCCTAAAACAGAAGCATTTTCATCTGACTTGATGTCAGAGAGTGAGGAAAAGCAGTTCTGTACTCTCAACATGAACAGAATGTGGATGCTTTTGTCTCACCCTGATGGTTAACATGACGTGAGTGTGGCTCTTCAGGACCTCCACTGCATTGCTGTGGGTGATGTCCTCAAAGCTCACCCCATTTGCTGCAAGGATTTGATCTCCCATTTTGATGCCGTGCTGTTCTGCAAGCCCACCTGGGTCCATTCTGGAGAAAGAACACAAATATAAAAGCTAAGAAATATATGAATAAGCAAACTGTAGCACTTACACTGAGGATAAATTATTAATTAAGTGTAAATTGAGATAGTTGTGTTTTTTGTAAGTGGGTCATGGTTGGTTTGATGTAATACAAAAAGTTATCTAAAAATAATCCAGCAATTCAGAATATATCAGAAAATATGTCCAGCTGTAAGACATGATTAATTTTTGGTTTTTGAGTTTATACTTTGAGACATAAATGCCAAGTCCAAACTCTTTGCCGCCTCTGATGTTAAAACCCAGACAGTAGTCGTCCGATGTAGTGAAGAGATGTACAATCCGGCGGAGAGCGCTGTCTGAGCTGGCCTCTGACGGCGTACGACCGTTCTCCTCCACCACCATCCTTCTGTGAATTAGATCCACCCTGCGCACACATATGCAAAAGATATACTCCGCTTTGCTCTCGATACACCAAACTCACATCCGTCAGTATCAGTTAATCAAAAAGCCATAAAGGTCACAGCAGTAATCCATCCACTGCTGCCACATGAAACCCAGATACAGTGTATCCCAAAAGAGAGATAACCAGTGTAAGCTCCAGACAAGTGATAAGCTTCACATAAAAGACCCACACAAAGCTTAAACGTGCTATTACTAAGCGGACTGTTCTTTACAAAATCATGAAGAGACTCACAAAACCATTCATACATATTGAACTTTTTCTCATTTAGCGCATTAAGATGATGGACAAACAGAAAGTAGAGCATAATTATGTACTGGAGGGAACTGAAGAACATGTATGTTTTTTGTAACGTTTTACAAGTAAATCTGCAACTGCATCTCCCCCTTACTGCAAGTATGACTGTAAATCTTTTGGGGCTATGTGTCAGTAGCTCTAGAGTGTGATATTTATAACTGTTCTTATGTTTTGCAGATTTTGCTTTATTGTAAATATTCCCATTAACTCTTAGCTGCTTCCCTGCCCGCTGATAAAGAACAGAATCCCCACAGCATGATGGTGCCACCACATGTTTAAGGGGATTGTGCAGTGTTGGTTGTCCTCTACACATAATATTTTTGCAAATAGGTCAGAAACATCCAGCTTGGTCTCATCTGAATGAAGCACCTTGTTCCCACTGTTTGCTGTGTCTGCACTGCTGTGGGTTAACATTGAAGTGAGCTTTTTATGTCTTAACTACAGCAGATATGTTGCTCCATACTTCAGTGAAGGTCAGATTTGTAATGTGCACTACTAGTCCTGTAAAGAAATTCTCCTATAAGTTGCAGATCTCTTCAGCTTCTCCAGATTTATGAGGCATTCACTGAACAGACATATTTAAACTGAGATTAAATCAGTCACAAATGCTCTCTCTTAACAAATTAGGAGGCTCTGAAGCCATTTTTTTCAATAAGTATTATATAATAATAATATGGAGGGAAGAATACACAAGTAAGCTGAACTTTTCAGATTTTTGTTTGACAAAGTTCTTTTCCCACCAGCTAACAGGCCTGCACTACTTTCTGCTGCTTTATTCAAAATCCCAATAAATACACTGAAGTTTGTGGTTTTCAAGTGGCAGAAAAATATCAAAGTACAGTATATGGATGCTTTTGAAAGAGTGTATTACAAAAATAAACTTGCAAATACCGTATTTAATAACTAGCCTTCGTATTACAGTGTAGTGTATCTCAGTGGTCTAACCATGTGGTCTTCTCCTTGGAGTAGCGGATGCCGGGGATCTTTCCTACACGCCTCACCACCATCCTCAGCCTGTTGTTTCCTGTCAGGACCTTCACAGCGCTGCTCATGGTGATGCTCTCCAGGCTGACTCCGTTCACCTCCACCAGCTTATCCCCCACGGTGAGCCCAGCCTGTGCTGCAGACACGTATAAAACTCAGCATGATAAACAAAAGTAAAATGTCACGTACACAAAACACCTCGACATGATGTAAATACAAAAAAAACCTACAGACACATTAAATCTATACCTGCTGTGCTGTCATCCTCCACCTTACTGACAAATATACCAAGTCCATGTTCGGATCCCCCACGGACACTAAAGCCAAGACGCCCATCTGAGCTCTTATTGACTGTCACTGTGTGAATATCTTCACTGTCGTCTCCTCCTGCAAACGAAATCAACATGAATCTGACATACAGTACAGACCAAAAGTTTGGACACACAGTTGTGTCCAAACTTTAAACTGAGATTTAAAGTTTAAAGTTTAAAGTAAACTGAGATACAAACCAAACTTTTGGTCTGTACTGTATGTGTTTGCACAGTCAGACTGCCAACTACTGTTAAAACCCTACACAGGTAAAGTTAAAAATAAGTATGATAAAAAGTGTAACAAGATTTTGGTGTAATAAGACAATACGGTCCATGTTGGAATCGATCTCAGCTGAACAGTGAAAAACTGGGATCTGAAATCTGATTTATGTGTCAGTTATAAGAAAAGGGAAAATTAGCCTAACTGTGGTGCTGAATGTTATTCACAAACAACAAAGACTTTTTTAAAAATCAAGCACTTTTCACAGAAAATTCAATAACACACGTATGTCTTGCTCTCTAAATAATGGTTTATGACCACTATGCCCCATTACATTCATTGTTTTGTGTGAGTGAGAAGTAAGAAAATATATTTGTTATGATTTACAGTCATAAAAGCTTGGGACAGCAAGTAAAATGTAATCTATATGAAATAAGAATACAATAGGTAAAACTGTAAGTACTAACTAATATATGACAGCCTCTTTTTTTTTAAGTGCGGCAACAATCTATTCATTGTTGATGCTTAAAATCTATATGTGACTGTGGATAGTTTTAATAAATGTATTTACCAAAACTGTTTTTATCCTTATAAAGTAAACAAAACAAAAAAGGCTGTAAATGTACTAGTATCGATCAGGCTTTTTCTTAGATGACACAATTTTTTGGTTTTCTTTAAACCTTCTGCCTGCTAATCTCCATTTGTTTTCTTCCTAAGACTTTATCACGTGAAAAAAAGGTGCTGCACTTTCTATGAAGTGGATTGTATTTTAGGCTAAATTTAACAGAAGAATTCCAAGATTGTCCCAATTATTATTATTATTATTATTATTATTATTATTATTATTATTATTATTATTATTATTATTATTATTATTATTATTATTTTTATCAAAGCATGTCTTTATCTGGTTCTAATTCTAATTCAAATTATGGGATTTCTTAATTCTAATGCATTTGATAAATAATAAAAACGTTTAAAGTGCTGGTGCATCTTTAAAGGTGATGATGTTAAAAATATTCCTGGAAGTAATTTCAACTCTATCATCTTTAGTACTGAGTTACTCTGACTCAAACTATATTAAATCAGACATGGCTAATCCATAGGCTTCCAGCCCCATAAATAGTGTTACAGTCATCAGTTACCAAGTTTAGAGCTCACCATCTACAGGTGCATTGATGAGAATGACCCTGCCCATGGGAGAGGAGGACCTGCGTCTGTGGCGCTGCTGTTTCTTCAGCATGTAGCGCGTAGTGCTTTGGGATCCCCCACCCCGGCCTCCATTGCTGAAGTGGGGGTGCCCGCCTCCGTTTGTCATCTCGCTCCAGGCAGGATGGTGAAATGAGCCAGCCATCGGGTAGGCCTGGAAAAACTTTTCTCCGTCATCCAGGCACTGGAATATCTGGTTTCGCCTGTCGGGAGGAGGAGGAGGAGGTGCAGCCTCGGGCTTGGGGGAGAAAAGGTGGAGAGGGGCAGCAGTGGTGGAAAAGTGGAGTGGCTTCCAACCACAGATCCAAACTCCTCAACTGAACTCTGAAAGTGGCTACGACTGAAGTTGACGACTTCTACCGGACTCCAAGTATAAATAAGAAAAAGTGGAAAACAAACGGATACGTAGAACTGAACAAAAGCCAGACAAATACATAACCTTGCATCCTACAAATTGAAAATAGTGGGGGGGGGGAATAGTCACTCAAAATAAACTGTAAACTCCAGGAAAGGATCCAAATGTTTGTAGGAAAATAGAAAAAAAAAATTCTGTAAAAATCTTCTGAAACCATCTTATTTCTGATTCTAGAGCCTGTTAGCCAGAGAAGCTGCGCTTGTCTGTAGAGAAGTCGGCTGTGCCCAGCGATTCCTGGTCATGTTTAATTAAATGGATACCTGTGAACCTGAAGGGGGGGAAAAAGCCTAAAATGAAAAACGTGCTCTTAGAAATTGTAGATGTATATAAGTGGAAGAACATTTTGTAGTGGAAGAAAATTCTATAGAACCATCTTAGCATACAATCAAATTTCATGTTTACTAAACTCCTGTTTTTGTATTTATTCAGCACCATGGACAGTGACTCAGAGGTGGCGCACAAACACAAACGTATAGCTTCCTATTAATATCAACCTCTTTACCACAGCAAGTCATACTGTTAAACTTCAGCTTCGGTCTAAAGTTATCCCTTCTGGGGCGTGAGAAAACAATAACATGTTCAAAACAATGAACAGAGCATGACAGTTTTACCTGCTGTGTCCGTGTTGTGCTGCAGGAGGTCGGACAGGCGCTCAGTGGTCTGCCTCAGTGACGCATTAGCGGACACCTCCGGAGAATTAGTGCCACCTCATTTGTTCTGCAGGTGACCATTATTGTCTTAAGAGGTGTAAGCTCTTTACATAAGCCTCTCCAGCGGTGCGGTCATTATTAAGTCGCCTGCTTTAGTTGCACATACACTCAAGTAACTTTTACGAATGTCCAATTAGACTCCAAGTAAACCTTGTTATTAATGTAAATTTTGAGAGTCTTTTTTCCCCCCTTAGGGCAAAAGACTGATATACTGTGTGTTTTAAGTATCGGGGAGGTGGATAAACATCTCCACCTATTGGCCAACTTTGTAATTTCATTATTTATAAAATATTTTCTTAAATTTCAAATAAGTAATAATACATATGCAGTTATTTATGCTGGTTATTATCATTGTTTTTTGTGTGTGTGTGTGTGCTTGACAAAAGCCAAAGATTAAGGAAAACAAAAAGTATGTCTTATATACATATTTCCCTGGTACATATTAACTTTCGTGCGAGCAAATCAGAATCATTGACCTTTATTATTACATTTACAAAAGCTTGGAATAAAATAATTTCAGAAAAGCTATGCAGGGTTTCAACCAATCACGTATTTCCTTTCCTCACACGCCCACATGCAGCTAACCCCGCCCTCGGCGTGTCACATACAACGGTGCTGCCTTCACTTACCCTCAAAAGAATTTGAGTAGCAACATATTAAAGCCTTGTCTTATTTGTGTATTTGTTTTATTCAAAATTATTATATTTAATAGGCTGAATTAAGTATGTTTGCTTATATTCACTCACTGAAAATGTAGATTACGTGGCAATATTTCAATCGGTATCACAGATACTTGGCACACAAAGTATTTGTGAAATACATGTAGCGTCACATTATCGTTGCAGTACAAAGCTTGTCTGGTCCTTAAATTGGATCAAAGTGATGAGATATTGCTATTCTTTTTTCCCCCATCCACAACATTTCGTGTGCCTCTCATTCAATTTGTCAGAAAATTGCAATTTACGACATTGTTCAAAGCACATTAAAGCACCAGAGGTCCACCCGGTGAGTGCTGTGATATTGAGAGGTCATACATTTTCAAAAATCAAAGTAATTGAACCAGGTACGTTTTGGGCCTGACCGCATTTATTTCTCTTAATATTTTCTATCACAACCCGATTGAGTTGACACATTTTCCTTCGCGAAATATGTCCTTTCAATGGTAATTAAAGTGCTAGCATCATGGTTTTAGCTTTTAAACCAAGCAGCTAACTGGCTCAGTATCGCTTGGAAATAATTGTTTTTGTTTACTTAAATGAGGTCTGTTTTATCGTGCGATCTGTGATGACTAACATGGCTGGGATTCAATTTGATTTTATCCTCCTGACGAATTGTGTTAGTGTGCTATAGCGTGGATTCCGTTGAGCTCCCATGCTAGGAGGCTACATTGCTCTAGCATCTGATGACTCCCTGCATCTGTCACCGGGTGTGTCGTGGTTTTATTCAGCTTCTTTCCCAGTTTTCAGTTTTTGCGGAACGAAAAACTTCTACTTTTTTGTGCTTGTGGCCTTTTATCCACGGGATCAGTATTGATTTTGCCTCTATACATAGTGAAATAACTGCTGTTTAAACCACAGTCATAGCCTTACTGTATTATGGTTGGACATATTTTTTTGTAATTCTTCACTTGGATCTGTGTGAATTAATAAAGTAGATAACATTTGTGTTTTACACAATCATTTCATTTCAAATCTTCAACTACAAATATATCTATTAATTTTTCTATGGTGTATAAATATTAGCCATGGAAAGACTAGGAAACCTCCAAAACACAAACTCAGTTTACTTTGGGTTTTTTTTTAATCAATTAGGTCTGGAAATGACAACAAGAAAATAACTACTGATCCAAATTTGACCCCTTGCAGATAAATTAGTCTTAAAAAAGGTTGAAACATCTGAAACAAATGTTTCTATCTTATCATAGCTTATCTTGCCACCAGGTAGATGGCAATGAAGGTTAAGTGATTTTCATTTTTTTAAAAAACATCTTATTTATGTGTCTTCTAGCTGCAAATATGCAAAAAGTTGTACTTAGAGACTAATTTACCCATATAAAATATATGAAAATCCTTACACCTTAATCTTGGTTAAAATCTGCCAGTTTTTTCCAGCTACAAAAATCTGAAAAAGTCGACAGGTCTGGATATCAAAATGAAAGAAATTCTGTAGCACCTTCAAAAAGTTTCATTCATAAAGTGCTTTCACTTTTAAACTTCCAACATTCAAGCACTTTTGAAGCCTTGTTTAAACACATCTGTTCGTGGTTGTGCATTTTCAAGAATTTCAAGAACATTACATGAAAAATGGTCAAAAGGTCTGCTTGGTCGTACTGTCAAAATGTTTTCACCAGGCATTGTTTCACCTTTGTGTAATGCTGGGAGAAAACAGAGTAGAAACAAGCACTTAAACAGTGTTGCTGAAGTTTATATAATATCAATCTTACCTCTGCAGCTGTACTGCAAATACAGTACAGCATTAACAATCGTCTAAATTTGTCTAATACTCTCGTTTCCTGGTTTTGTGATTGAACAATTGAACTTGTGATTATAAAATTACTATTTAGTTTAATTTGTTGTTTTTGATGACAAACACGCCAATTTTCAAAACATAGTATTGTAATTAAAAATCATCTAATAATGTCAGACTCTATATGAATATTAATAGTTAGATGGATATTAGCATTAGCATCAAAAAAGTCTGGTTGTGATATACCTAAAAGCTAATCTGTTAGCAGTTTTCAAAAGATGTCAATAATTTGAATTTCTGCTTCTGATCAGAGAAAGTCCAGGATGTCCGAAGACTTGTCGCTCAACATAAACATTAAGGAGCCAAGATGGGACCAGGGGACCTTCATGGGACGCGCCAAACACTTCTTCATGGTCACAGATCCCAGGAATGTCCTGCTGTCCTCTGAGAAGCTGGAAGAAGCCAGAGTAATCGTAGAGAACTACAGGTGAGGTGATGGAAAATGGAGTCAGAACTGGTCAGGTAAATGAGGCATAAACTGAGTCTAGCTTTCCCCTGGTCTTCCTGTATGGAAGATCGAGCGTATTTACAATAGTGGAGAATATAAGTTATAACACTTATGACTTTAACGCAACTGTTTTTTCTGCCTCTTTAATAATTTCTGTGAAAATACGACATCTTTATGCTGTTTTGGTATTTTCAGAGCTGGAACCGTGACTCCTGGCCTGACCGAGGATGAACTTTGGAGAGCCAAGTACACTTACGACTCTGCTTTCCATCCCGACACTGGAGAGAAGATGTTTGTGATTGGTCGGATGTCTGCTCAGGTGCCAATGAACATGTCCATCACAGGCTGCATGCTCACCTTCTACAGGTACAGCAGAGCTTCTTGCACAGAGATCACTGATTACAACCCCTCTTCACCCCCCTCAAAAGTTCATTTGACAAAATAATATCTGAAAGAGAAAAAAAACCAGGCAGCTTTGACATTGGATACAGCAGTGCCTATAAATAGAAAGTTTAATCTGTATGCAGTGAAAATCCTCTTAAAAGAATCCAAAAGGCCACCCTCACATCTGAATACTGATAACTGACTGAGTTGATTATGTTTTCTTGATATGACGGCAACAATTAAATGTTGTGCAAAAAAGAATGGCTGGTCACAAATGACATAAAGTTCCAAAATTATTTTATCTAATTCAAAGTGATGTAAAAAATATACAGCCCTATAAACCCCATTTATTTATTTATTTATTTATTTATATTCCATTGTTTGTGTTTGTCGATTACTAAATGTTGTATTATTACTAAATAGCAATTTTACTGATACATACAGTACATGTTGTATCAGTATGTGTTCTTGTAATTCACCACTAGAGGACAGCAGTTTTTCACTATTTACTTTTCATACTTGTAGTTTGGACTCACTTAACCGTCTATAAATGTAGTTGGACAAATTAATGATATGATCAAAAAAAACCATAATTTTTACTATTCTTTATTGAGCACTAAGGTTAATGATTGCCTAAAACCTGGGGGCCATCAGTATGACTTTAAAAACGGTTTCTGTTTTTAAAACTTTCTTCGCTGCTGTTTCTGGACAATAATGGCTCCTTCTGTCTTTGGTTCTCTAGAGGCAAAATTCCAATTAGTCATTTTGAAGTCTAGTGGTAAAGAGGCAAATTCTTTTGCTTTCTTTATCCTTAGAACACAGTTGTTTACAGCAAGCATCACAATGTAGATCTGTTTTGATAGTGTCAACACTGTGAGACACTATGTGTTGACACTATGAGACCATTTGGTGCTGACTTTGCACACAAATGAGATCACAAGCAGAAATTTGAGTTTTTGAAGTTTCTGTTGACACGGCCATCCATGGCTTCCTCTACACACACATCAGGTCTGTTCATATGACTATCTTTGTGTTTGATCGGGTATGGATAGCACCTCAAATTATAGACCACATGTTAAAGGCCTGTGTTCTGAATTACAGCAGACTTTATGGTATTATGGTTTGCACTAGAGCATTTTTGTGTGCTGCTCTGATTACTCGGCACTATTTGCAGATATCGCCACATCCTCAACTTTATATGAAACCACTTGAACCCCTTCCTGTTTCCCTTCAAACAAACACTGCTGCCTACCCGATAAGTGATGTATCTGTTCAATCAAAGTAGTGGGTATGTGCATTTCATGTTAAGTGCAATGTAAACATATAGGAGGTGTTATCATGTCTAAGTTGTGATTGATGTCTGCTGTGATGCAGAAGCATTAAGAATGACAGCGTGCTGTTGATACTCAGTGTTTTAAGAGGAACTCTGTTGTGTTCTGATAAAAGATCTTAAATTTGATTAAAAATGTGTCTTATGCAGTTTCACTGAAAGTTTGCAATTTGTACACAAAGTGTGAATGCATAATATCTGCAGACATTATGCATTAACGGGTTTCTTTAGGTGAAACGTATTCTAAGCTTTAATGTTACATCATGTAGTTTATGCTCAAACATTTTTTTTTGGCTGCCGTGTACATATTTGGAAAAAAAACAAGAAAGAAGATAAGGGTGAATTGTCACTTCCTCTAACAGGCGGCGGCTGTTCTCTTGTGTTTTCAGGACTACTCCAGCAGTTGTGTTCTGGCAGTGGGTTAACCAGTCCTTCAACGCCATTGTCAATTACACCAACCGCAGTGGAGACGCCCCCATCACCATGAAGTAGGGAGGACCTCTCTCTTCTCCTCCCGTGTAGATCATTGATTTCCTCCCCTCTAAGCTATTGTCTGTAAGGACGATGTGGGAGCTGCTGTTCTCTGCCTTGCAGTGGTATTATGTTCCACAGTTAAGCATGTTTCCAATTCATGTCACCATGACCCCATGCTGGCATCTGTTTCTGACTGGCCTCTTGCGTCAGGTTAGCCCGCAGCTGGCTAGCCACTTTGCTGTGTTCTGAAACATGCAGACAGCTCATTCATTGGCTGCAGAAATGCATCAAACATATGCAGTCAGGAAGAGCATGAAGCTGAAATATTGTGCTTTTTTTTTCTCTCTGCTTTTTATGCATCTTTAACTGCAATCTCCGAACTTGCATTTAACGTTTAGTACAACGTCTTTGCTGCATGTCGTCTCTTTATGCTGTGGTCTTCAGCTAATTTAAACTTGTGGGAGTTGCGAAAAATGTGGTTGGTGTATCAACTTCATTTTCCTCTGTGCAGCCAGCTTGGCGCCGCTTATGTTAGTGCCACTACAGGAGCTGTGGTCACCGCGCTCGGACTCAAGTCTCTAGCTACGGTACTTCTTCTGGTTCACATGAATAATTAAAGTAAATCCAACAGATGTGGATCCACAATGTGATGCCGGTCTGTGCTCCTGTCCTTGCAGCGTCTCCCCCCAATCGTCAGTCGGTTTGTCCCTTTTGCTGCCGTGGCTGCTGCCAACTGTATTAATATTCCCTTCATGAGACAGAGGTGAGATTACTAGAGTATTGATTAGCGAACACTTCCTGTTTCACTTAGAAGGGATTTTAAGGACTTTTCAGATTTGAGTCAGCCGGCTTTCTGTTTCCTTCTGTCAGGGAGCTGAAGTATGGGATCCCGGTGATGGATGAGAATGGAAACCGGTTAGGAGAATCTGCCAACGCTGCCAAACAAGCCATCATTCAGGTGGTTGTGTCCAGGATTGGCATGGCGGTGCCTGCAATGGGTAACTCAACCTTGTACCTCATAAATGAATGTGTACAAAAGACTTGCACCTGTAGATGTAGGGGAAGGTTGTTCTACAAAGAGTTGGTTCAAGTAACTATCATTTTTCTTTCATCTCATTACTTTAGATGTTGGTAAAAAAAAAAAAAAAACGAATGTTCTTGGGGTATGAATGTTTTTGCGTGACACCATATTGGTTCAGTGCAGAACAGGTTTATTTTCAGAGAAAATAAACCTGTTCCTACCCAGAAGGAAAAAAAATTAATTTTTTTTTCCTTCTGGGTAGGCGGCACAAAATCTTCCCTCATTTTGGCGTCTTTGGCTGCAGTCTAAATAAAAGGCTGATACAGAGGCCCAGGAATGTCAACATAGCTGTTTTGCCAGAGTTTCGCAAGTGCATGCAGGCAAAATAAAATCAGCTGAGGCCATTCTTCATTAGATAAGGTTAATCATGGATAAATGCTGAGTACAGAGGATTAATTTAATTTGATCAGATGAATATTTAACTGTAGTTATGTTGGGAGATAAAAGAATGCCCTTCCCTGAAGTGACTCGTTTTCTTTTTACTTTTCTTGCTTATTGGACCGAAGCAACCTTGACTCATTTTTATAAAAAATGTTTTCACAGCCATTCCTCCTGTTATAATGAACGCTCTGGAGAAGAAAGCCTTCATGAAGGTAGGCGCACAACATTCTTCAGTCCAAATGAAATGGGAAGGAAAAAGCTTCGTCAGCAACACAAATGTGTTTTGCCGTTTTATGGCAGGACTTTATGTTATTAGATTATTTGTTGACTGATGATTTGAATTATGGCACAAAGATTTATCAGCTTAAAAACCTTACTTTAAGAGAGAGGGCAGTTTTTCTATTCTCTTTTTAATCGTAAAGGTCAAAGGTTAATCTGGAGTGAAGAATGCTTCAGGAAACCCAGGGCTTCTAGTTAGACTGCAGATGGATGGCAAAAAGCTATTTGAATCCTTGTAGCGATCCTTTGGGAAATTTTAGGAATTTTCCAAGGTTCTCAACTAGAAGAGTTAACAATAATGAATATCAACTCCTTTCATACAAAGATGCATTTGCTAAAAAAAAAAAAGGTTGTTGAAACATTTAAAATTCTTAAATATTTCATCAGAATACAGTACCGATAACATAAAGAAGGTTGAACTCACAAGACCCAACATTTGCATCACGGTTCGTGATGATGACATCATAACAGATAAACATCAAATTTGGTGTAAATCTGCCTGATTTTACTACTTTTCTTTTTTGTTAATTTTCTTGTAGCGTTTCCCAATTCTGAATGCTCCTGTCCAAGTGGGGCTCGTTGGTTTGTGGTGAGTAAGATAAGCTTATATTCTGAAAACGTGCTTTAAAGTGCAATTTAAAAAAAAAATCCTTTTCTGTTCTTCTTTCCAGCCTGGTGTTTGCAACGCCTCTCTGCTGTGCCCTGTTCCCTCAGAAAAGGTACATTCAGCAGCTTCCTTGATGCCTCTGCACTGGTAGAGAAGTGTTATCTAATGTGGGCTGACTTCAGAGTAATGGTTAACCATATCGTTGCAGCTCCATGAGCGTGAGCGGACTGGAGGCAGATCTGCAGGAGAGGATACGGCAGCTAAGTCCAGAAACCACCACCGTCTACTTCAACAAGGGCCTGTAGGCACATGAGCAGGAAACATGCAAACACACACAGACACATGTCTGTTATCATGGGCATGAGTGAGAGTAAAAAAAAACATTTATTTATGCTTTTGCAGTCATTTTTATTTTTGGTATATATTCGGTTCTTGTATTTTTATTTCGTCTTCCTCTTGATGGATAGCACAGGAAGCTGATAATCACTGACTGGGGGTTTACTTCATGCTACTTTTAATGTCCTACTAGAATATCCAAGTTATAAATGAAGGTTTTTCCTGTAACGTTGCCTTTGTGTGTTATCTTTGTTTTGACCGAGGTTTTCAACCTGTGGCTCTATAAGCCTTCCTAATTGACTCTTAATATCTTGAAAAACAGAACTCAACTGTGGTTTAAATCTAAATGTGATACAAAGTAATACTTTCACCTTGTTTCTCTGTTTTCTTGTCAAATTTGCACAGAATCTCCATAATATAACAAGTAATAGTACAAAGGTTATTCTTTTTGCATTAGGCCATGACCTGGTGTGTTTTCCCTTAGTTATTCAGAAATATGAAACTTCATCTAAACCATAAAATTGTGATATATTTTTTTTAACCATAAAACAAGCACATGTTAAATAGTGGGAATAAGACTGCAAATAATTATGTTATTAATCTATTATTCTATCAATTACTCTGAAAATCAGATAAAATAATTGGCACCTTCTGTAGATTTTTTTATGTCTAATAGTGTATGTTATACAAATTTAGAAATACATTAAAATATAAAAATAAATGCAAATAATCAAATTTATCTTTTTTAATCAAATTCCCTTTTAAATAAGAAAAACAATGCCTTAAGTGCAACAACAGCATTGGTTCAATGTAAGCTAGATCATTTGTTGCAAAATATTAATCTGCAGTTATAAAAAATATAGACTTTTAATATCAACATGTGAAAAGCTTGACTTGGCCTCATTACACTGTAGGGCTGATGTGTTGATTTTATGAATTATCTGATTAATAATTGGATAGCAAAATGTTCTATTAGAAGATTTTTTTACAGTATTTGAACCAGGTAAAGCTAAAACATTGCCACATTTTTTTAACACGTATTTACAGACAAAAGATAAATGTAAATTGTTTGTACAGGTTTGGTTTAATTACTGCTGTGGGTATTTTGTTCTTTTAGCATATGGCATGTTTTAGAGTCTGTATGCTCCAGTTAACAATTGGCCAATTACTAAATTAGTTGGCAATTATTTCAATAATCGATTCATCACAATTAATCTGATCCATCGTTTCAGCCCTAAGTGGGTATTTGTAAAGTGGATCAGTTTTTGAATGGTCATGCAGGTTTTGCAGATCAGTACAGAACTAATTTAAGAGCAACTAAGTGATAAATGATTCATAAAGGTTTCTAACCCTTAGTTTTGACACATCACACAAGCTACGTGGTGTAAAATTTTTGCTTCTGTTTTTTGCTAAAAAAAATAATCCCTGATGTAAGTTCCTGTTTTGTATTATGCAGCCTCTCATTAACAGGAGCAGCTCTCTTCAACTGTCCTTCCAAGTGTACTTAAACCTTTAGGTACATATGCCTCAGAAAACGTTTAGAGGACATAGATGAGTGGAATCTAATGAGTGTAGTTTATATTACTCTAGAGAAGCCCCACTGTTTTTTTTTTTGTTTGTTGTTTGTTTTTTTTACATTATGTTGTGCTGTTTTCTACACGTTGCTCACAGGAAGGAAGCAAAAACTGCACTTATCTAACTTCAAAATCCCCGTCTTACTTTTATGCGTATATTAAATGCAGATAACCGGTGCTGACATATAGGCACCTGAAATCTTTCAAACAAACTTCTCCCTCTCCTTCATTTAAATAAAAAATATAGTCAAAAGGTTTTTTGCTGTTTTGAGAACTTTGCTTACACCTTTGAGATCCAGTTCTACCAAAAGAAATTAGTAAGTGTTGTAACAAATTTTAAAGTATAAACATTAGGTGCAGAGTGAGTTTCAATAATTGCTTTGAGCATCTTATGTCATTTAATGAGGTCACCGAACACACAGCTAGCTATATAGGGTTAGTACATAGTGGTAGTGGTGTATGTGAGAGTATATAAGTCGTCATAGTGTTTGCCGTAAATAAATTGAAGCTAGTATATATTTTCTGAATACTTATGTAAAATATGGAGCACAGATAAATGCACTGGAGAATAAGGTCAGCTGCTAGTTTGTAGGAGTTTTGCTGCATCTAAGTGAGATTTCCTCATACTGAATGCTAATGAATGACTCTGTTTGGATTCATCTTCTGAGGAAACTCACTATTTACAATTTACCAGCAATCATTTAGCTCTTGTGCAATGAGATGCTTTGTACGCTCCTGTTTAAAAATAGAAATATATATAGGTATATATATATATATATACATAGGATTCTTGAGAAGAGGGACAAAACAGGTCCTATGGATAAAGCACAAAATTTGAATAAAATATACACAAAATATATATTTTTTCAAATATCTGACTAAACTAACCTGGGCCATGTGAGCACAATAATGTATGTTTTCCTGGCGTTTGTTGAATATTTTTTTATTTTAAACTTTGTGGTAGGTGGATGGTGTCCCAAGTTTTTGTCAACACCGTCAGACATAAAAATAATGTAAAAAAAATCAGGCATTATTATAATTTTATATTTATTTTTGTCAGATGGTGATGACAAAGTACTGGGTCAGGTCCATTAAAAATTTTATTTTTAAAACAATGTTGCAACTGGGAGCCTGCACCTTAGCATCTTTACATTTCCAAAACATTATTTGTCATATTTGTATACATAAGCTTGAGGAATAATAAAAAAAAAAATTGGAAACATTTAAACCCATTTTGTCCCACTTCTCAAGAATCACGACGGTAAGACTGTACAGGCTATGTTTGTAGTGAGGTTTGTGATTGCAAAATTGATTGTAAACCAATGGAAAAGGTGAAGGGACTCTGGCAACTACACTAATGTGTTCTTACTCACAAACCTACAGGTGCATTTACATATATTAGAATATTATTGTAGAGTTAATGCATTGTACTTCCATGAATTATAGCATCAGTCCAGTGTAGTATGGAAGAGGTCTGCTGAAGTTTTGAGGAATCAAACAAAATGTGACTGCGTGGTATTTATACCGTGCATTCATATTTTGGCTATGTGGGCAGGTGTCACCTCCTTTAAGAAAATAAAATCAGCATCTAAATGAAACTTGGCAGCAGGTTGAAGCAGGAAGTGCTCTAATGTTTCCAGCCGTGCAGCAACACCAGCAGATGACGCGCCTCTGTGCCTCTCCACTCTTCCTCCAGAGTCTGGGACTTTGATTTCTACAATGAATTCAAAACTTACTTTAATCTGAAATGTGGACTTTGTGCCACTGAGCTAAAGTCCCATCCTTAGCTCAGGTGAGAGGTCTCTAACGTTGCCACTAGTTCAAGGAGAAGTTAAATACAATGAATATATAAATATAATGAATATAACATTGATATATAACGTCCATTTCCTGCTACATTGCTGCATGGTGGATCTTAAAGCTAATAATACACTAACTAATGCAATGAATGGCCTTAACTTTACATCTCTGTCAAAACTGTGGATGTCCTTGCTGCTCGTTTACCGTACTTTTTTCTTCCATTCAACTTTTTCTTAATATGCTTTGATACAACACTCTGAACATCCAGTTTCTTCAGCACTTCTGTTTTATGGTTTATCCTCGTTGTGGTGTGTGTGAGTGACTGTCTGCTGGACGGCTGTCAAGTCAGCAGTCTTAGCCATGATGGTGTCGACCACAACACGTACATTTCTGTGCTTCAAGTCCTCCTATGTTACTCGGCTTTTATTAGAAACTGAATTTCGGGTTTTCATTCGCTCATAATAACCAACATAATGCACATCACTCTGAGTTGATATAATTTTTCCAGAGTTTTATTTTTTTTAACTGAATTACAGAAACTGATATAAATGATATTCTAATGTATGGAGATGCACCAGAAGGTAATTGTGTTTGTATATTCTGGGAATTTAATGGTTCTTAGCACTCAAAAGTCACCAGAATGTATTGATCTTTTTTTTTAAATCATTGTTGTAATTTGAGGTTATCATGTAAAACTTTGCAGATTCTGTGCGTTTTAATGTAACTATGACATGCTTCGTCCACGACTACAGACAGCGCTACCTTTGAGTCTCTTCCCTTCAAATGCTTGAATTAAACACGTGATTGTGAAGGTGAGAAACGGGCCAGCAGTGGTCTGTGACAAAAGCTTGTTGCTGCAGCAGTGTGGATGTGTTGCTGTGTATCGTTTTCCTATTGAGGGTGATGCTGCACTATATTATAGTGCTTTGCTGTGCTACCTTCTGGACCTGAGTGTATTTCTGTTGCTCTTTAAAACCTGCTTTTTACAGCGTGCATTGAATGTGTGTTTGTTGTTTATTGAACGACGATTATGAGGCGGCTAAACAATAGTTCTGCAAACTTTGCTCATCACTAAGGATTTTCTGCAGCTCTTAGCTTAACAGGAATAGAACAAACAGTTTGATTCATCTCAGCTTTTGACTGTACCATTATAACCTGATGCATCCAAAGACAAGGTGGCTAAGAACTCCTTGGAGAAGTAAGTATCTCTTGATGCAGCTTTTTCTCAGCTTTATGATGTAGACTTTCTCATGCAATGCATTTATTTGTACATGTGGCCCTCAGCCTGCACAGTGCTGCATTTTACACCAAACCGTGTAAGAAAATCCCAAAGCAGTCAGGAGTGCAAAGTTACTGAACTAGTTATGTATAAATCCCAATATATTTTACTTTAACTCTCCAAAAACACTGTTGAACACTTGACACTGACCCTGACTTTCACCTCTGTCTTGCATGCTTTGACTGCTGGAAGCACAAATGTAAGGACAAGCCATGTTCTTGTTACTCTCCATGAATGTTATTGGTTTTGTTATGTACATTTAGACTTGTCAGTATTGGTGCACAGTATTTTTCTCCCTCTGTTTTGTATTGTTCAAAATGTTTCCTTGATGTAAGATGTATTTTACCGAGAGCAATAAAAACACGTGTTGCAGATGTTGGAACCAGAGTGAATGTGTAATATGTGAAAGCAGTGTGATGAAGGACAAGGAGCTAAAGCAAAGAGGCAAATGCGGAGTTTCTATGCATATTTGCATGTTTATCTTATTTGACCGGAAACTCCAGAGCTTTTCATAATTTTTAATAAACTGCGATGTTTTTACAGCAATCAGTCAGCCTTTGCAAATAGAAACTTCAAAAGAAATGCAACTTGAAAAGACTTCAGACTTATGCGGTCTTATCAGGTCTCATCACTGATGAGGCCTGATGTTGCGAGCTTGGAATTTATATTATTTTATTTTTTCACAGATTGAAGATTGATGTATTAACTTTATCAGTTACTGATATAACTGCTGGCCTATAGAGCAGGGGTCTCAAACTCCAGTCCTCGATGGCTGCAGTCCTGTAACTTTTAGATGTGCCTCTGCTGCACCACCTGAACAGAATAATTAGGTCATTAGCAAGGCTCTGGAGAACTGATCTACACAAGGAGGAAGTAATTAAGCCATTTCATTCCAGCGGTTTGTACCTGTGGCACATCTAAAAACTGCAGGACAGCGGCCCTCGAGGACTGGAGTTTGAGACCCCTGCTATAGAGTTATTGTAAACAAAGCTTTACGATCCTAGTTTAAAGGATATATCACTGTCAAATTATTTAAAGATGAAATAATCCACTTTTTAAAACATGCATGTTGTGTACAGAAGTTTAAATAAACCTGCACCCGCAATCATAAAGTAAATTCTTTAAACTAAAAGCTACCGTTGGTCCATTGACGACGGATAATAGCAAAGGACCCTTCAAGACTGCATGTGGATAAGCCGTTCAAGTCAGGTAGGGGCAGGACTACAATAATCCACCTGTAATGCCTGAATGTCCACCATGCCTAATATTTAAAACTACCATCTCAATAAGTGTCTGAAAACAACCAGAGTATTAATCACTGCTGGACTGATTTCCTGTACTGTGAAAATCTACATGCACTTACATGTGGACTGTTCTGGTACTTTATTTTATACTGTTATGCTGTGCATTTTTACATGCATGTAAATACGTCTTGTGGTTTAATCTGTTTACCCAAATGTGTGAAACGACATTACTGCATTACATGCGTCTGTGGGCCGTTTGTTTTTACTTTCTCCAGTGAAGCGCTCAGGGTTGGATCTGCTCCAGGTACCAGCAGTGGTTTGATTTATTGGGTTCCTCCTTTTTTTTTTTTTTTTTTTAATTTCCCACAAAATATTATGCACTCTCCCTATCAACAAATGTTTAAGCCACACCATACAAATAAAATGCACTTTTATACCATGCATATATTGTTACTTCATCATTTGACTCTTGTATCCATGAGTATATTGTGAATGTTACCTGGTAATGGATGAAGGAAATGGAAACTAGCTGTCTTGCTTACGGCATGTTTACATTTGAGGCGATTACAATGTCTGCTAATGTGACCCTTTCAAATCACATTAAGTTAGGAAATGGGAACAGCTTTCTATACTCTGTTTTCATTCAGTGTGGAATAAAAACAGTCGGGACATTTTGGCAAAATATAATGCACCTGGCAAAAGGAATATAGGTGAGGACATTAGAAAGTAAACCCTTTCTGAAGTTAATTTCAACATATCAAGAGATTTGACATTTCAGTGAAACTTGTGTTAAGTTTTCAACATAAATTTGGAAACATGCTTATTTCTTAAACTACAGATTGTCTGCTGGAGTGGTAAAAGTTCAGTAGAGTGGCTGTTTTGTTTTCTCTTCCACTTCAATGTCTTCTATTACAAAAAAAATCAATGAAGCATAACAAAATGTTAAAAACATAAGAGGTTAGAATATTGTTACAAAGCGCTGTTGCTGGGGTTTTGACATTTTGTTGTACAATCCAAAAGTATGCAGATATAAGGTGGAAATTTTGAATTAAGACTTGGAATAAAATAACTTTTAATTAGGTATGATGAACTTTAACTAAGAGGAATGCATGAGCTATTTTTGTTAATTTTATTTTTATGTTACGGTTCACTAGAAGTACAAAAAAGCATATAAGCAAGTTTTTTTCAAGATCTTTTAAAACAGCATTGTCTATGTTGAAATATTTTAGGGAATTTTTTTTTCCAATGACAGGTGCAGCACAAGCAAAGAAGAAAAAAAAAGATTCTGATATTGCTGCAGTGAAATGAACACACAAAAGCACCTGGGTTATAGTGATGATTTATTCATCTACAGATTGGAAGCACGTGTCCAGGTACAAACAGTACATTTCTCGCTCATGCACGAAAACACACTCGTACAAGTAAAATAAAACCTGCTTGAAGAGCCTCGAACACTCCCCAGCACAATGACAGCAGCTGAACCTGTGTGTGTGTGGGGGGGGCATCAAACCTGCTCCTCTCTGCACTGAGTTTAGAGTCAAGTTGTCATTATTTCACACACACAGACCAGACACTGCTGTCTGCAATGACCGAGGATGTTCCAGGTGCTGGACAAGGACGGACAAGTTAAGCTTTAACATGTTAAAGACATGACAACTATACCAGTTACATATGACGGACTGATAATTAAACATCACACTTCAATATGACATCAAGCCTTTAGATTGCAATAAGTAGTTTGGATCTTTTTTAAGCGATGCTTTGTTTTATAATCGCTCTACCTGAATCTTAATGTATCTGAAAGAAAGTACTTTACTCTGATTATCTATAATTACAAAAAAAACATATCTGTAATAAACATTCATTCTGTCCTGTGCCTTCAAATTCAATTTCATATCGAACAGCAAATTACTTGGAGGTATATTGCCATATTAGCCAACGTAAACAGACACTAATCGCAACTCAAAGTAGAATTATTTGTTCATTTTAGCTCTGATTGAAATCAACATTCTATTTCACTGGAACAATTTTCTGTGCCGCCTTTAGGACGTCTGCTGTGTCCACCTTGTCACCAAACTGCTTCTCTTTGTGCTCCAGGAGGATTCCCTGCAAAACAGCAAACACCGTTCAGAAGAATGTTTTATTTTTTTGTTGGTTTTTTTAAGCCACATGATAATAATGTGCGCTGTTCAGGAGACGGACAGATTACCTGATCTCCTGGTCCGATGACAAACACTCCTCCCAAGATGAAGCCCTCACCGAGCATGTTACCTTGGTAACCAGACCTCCAGGCCCGAATAAAGTTCTGCCACACCCCAAGCCGGATGAAGCCTAGCCCTCCCATCTTTCTCTGCAGTGGTCCATAGAAATGTTTCTAAAATCAAATTGAGTTCTGGTTAGCGCCTTGGAAAGAATCCATGCCAACATTTCATCACCTTTCAACAACAAGCTTCACCTTTCAGCATGACAGACCCTAAACATTCAGCCAGAGCTACAGTGGGAACTGAGATTCAGAAACTCTCCTAATATAACATTAATCTTGGGAATATTTATCAAAATTATATTGTCATACTGTGCTCAGGTAGGTATAAATTCAGGTACGTGAGAGGCTCTACAGTCAAAACTTTAAGATTCCAGCTGCTAACCATCTCATCTACGTAGATGTCCCCAGCGAAGTGCGGTCTGAAGTCCTGGATCTCTGAGCCGACGTTCTCTTTCACCACGGCAACCAGAGGGACCCCGAGCTCTTCTAGCTGGGGCTTCAGAGAGGACAGCTCAGAGGCCTCCTATGGATAGAAGAACATGAAGTCATGCGATGAATTTGAACTATTAATCTATGCAAGCATTGAAACGTCAAGTCTGACACTACCTCTCTGCACAAAAATCATCCAGGCCGCCGTACGGCCATGACCACCGCTCCATTCTTCTCCCACAGGCTCTTCGCTTTTATAACCTTCCCATCTACAGACAGAAAAATAGAGTCTTTACCCCATCCTGACATCTTAGTCTACATGTATAAATTGAATATATGTGGACTAAAGAAAAGATGAACTAGAAACAAATATGGGAGGCTAATGGTTTTGTTAACAATTTGAAGTTAATGTTTCATTTGAAGTTAATGTTTCATCTTTCCACCCTGAGCAAAAAAAAAAGAAAGAAAATCATTCAAATACGTCATTAGAGCCCCAAAGTTCCACTGCATTTATGTCAACTTTTATATTCACACTTATGACTGGAACAGTATATTGTAGTGATTATTAAAACATATTAATGTCACGTTAAAATGACACAACCCCAGTAGATTGCAAACATACAACCTTTAACAACTACACAAGTGATTCTGCTGCTGACTGAAACCTACACTTCTTTCTGACTGTCTCAACAATGGATTTACATCAAAACATTTTAATAGACATCATCCTACCGTCTGTGGTGGAACGCAGATCGGCGTCTTCGAGGTGCTCCAGCGATGCGCTTGCACCTTTAGGAAGACACATGTCAGTGTTGGCCAGGAAGATCCCAGCCAG
The DNA here is from genome assembly GCF_002775205.1 of Xiphophorus maculatus. Classification (NCBI taxonomy): domain Eukaryota; kingdom Metazoa; phylum Chordata; class Actinopteri; order Cyprinodontiformes; family Poeciliidae; genus Xiphophorus; species Xiphophorus maculatus. Next base: position 14,618,732 of record NC_036464.1, on the reverse strand, counting down.
GGCCGCTCCGACAGCGCCGATGCCCAGGGACCACATCCCCATCTCAATCAGGCCCCCCTCCAAACCGGACACTGCAGCAAAACACGGCAAAGCCATCACGAGAGAGTCAGAACACACCTCTCCTGCTCCCTCTTAAATACGACTCAACTAACTAAAAGAGGCTGGACTTAAAAATGTCTTCTTTTTTTTTGCAGTCGTTTCTGCTACGATGTGTCCCTGCAGAGAAAGCTTATCTTTTCTGAAAAGGAGAAGCTAAATCTTTCTGAGGCCAAGTGATCAACTAGGTCCAGCATGTTCCCTCATTGTCTTCTATGTATTTTTTTTAGAGTGTGATTGTGATCCTTCCCGCCAGCAATATCTCATTGTACTCTAATCTAAATCTCACTTATGAGATTAGAAAGCTCAGCTACACATCAGATCCTTCGGACAGTGGCTGCTGTTTGTCGAAAAACCGCTTAAAGGCAGCCGACACTAAACTTTCATGGACTGAAATTTACCCATTTTAAAATGACCTAACATATAGTTATACAATTAAATGCAGATATTCGTTCTCCAGTTGTACCGACCTAATCTTATTTTCTTTGCTATGACTTCTTAACTACACCAGCAGAAAATCAATAAGAGTAAACATTTTCATTTTAAGGTCACCTTTCATATCACAATGTTTATTACTCTTAATAAAACAAAGAAATAAAAATTTGCATCAAACTAAATAACATCTGTTTTGGCTAGAACAACTCCTCCAGACTACAAAGTAGGACAACACTGGGTAATCATTACACCACAGACAACAGCTAATTGGTGCAGGAGTCAAATATGTTCTTGCCTGAGGTGATCTTGTTTGGATCAGGACTTGCTCTGGCTTTGCTTTGGTGAAACTGAGCAGTCTGGCTCTTTAGAAACTGAGGGCCGGCTGTGACGGAGCGGCTCGCCAGACGGAGGGCAGAGCAACGCAGGGGAAGCCTCCAGCTCAAAGCCGCTGAACATCTGGACAGAGCCAGCATGGTGGCAAAAGTCTGAGCCTCTTACTACACACACACACACACCCTCAAGATTTCACTGGAAGACAACAAAAAACAAAACTTTTTTTCTTAACAGCATAAACTGAACCAAGTTTCTACTGAGGCTCAACTTCAAGGTAAATTTATGTGACAGGGTTGGAAGACTAAGAAGAAGAAAAGGAATTTCACACCTCAAAACTTGTGGTAAAAAGTGCAACAACTCTCTTAACAGGAATAGCGGTGGCTGTTATCTTGATGCAAGTAAAATGCAAATGTTGTCCATCTGTGCGCACGCTTCCTTTTACATTCTAACCTCGTGCATCAACATGAAGTGCACGGAAAGACTAAAAAATAAGATGCTGCAATCATATCTAAAACTATGTTAGAATAAATTATGACACAAGTCTGGCTCCTATATCTAAACAGCTATGACATAAGAAGCTCACTAACTTTTCTCTGTAGTCAAAGGGAGAAAAAAATCCTCTCTTACTTCTGCTTCAGCTCATCCGTTGTGAAACGCAAAGTATCTGAAAATGCATCGAAGTCACTGGGCTTTATAACACAGGGGACAAAGGAGGAGAAAAGATCACCAGCCAATAGAGACGCTAGCCAAACAAGGAAGAGTTTGAAGACTAGCACTAAAAAGTATTTAGTGCTACACACATTGCATTGTCACACAACACTGAACACAGCCACACTGTATTCATCCTATCCCAACACACATCCAAGATCCAATCCTGCACTAAAATCTTCTTCCATGCTAAAACCATTTATTTATTTACTTCTCAGTGGCCTAATGACTGTAGTCGCCAGAAATCATCAGAGGACATTATTATAGAAACAAAACCAGAACATAAACCAAACCAGTTATGGTGTTAATAGAACCTGGTCTGTGACTGAATAGTAGTGTGTTAGTATGCTTGGGCGAACATGCATTTCTGAGAAAAAAATACAAGAACATACGATGAGATTAATATATACAGCTTATGCAATAGCACAGTTTCTCTCAAAGGTTTACACAACCCTTGTAGAAATATCAGGTCTTAGTGACATGTAGTGAAAGTGAAATATGGAAATTCACCAGAGGAAATTAAAATAGAAAAAAAATTAATCAAAGCTTCCAATAACATATTTGCATACATGTACATACTTTTAACCAAATACTTTGTTGGAGCACCTGCTGATTCAGTTTCAGCATTCAGTCTTTTTGACTCAACAGCTGTCATTAATTATAGTGAATGTGAATGAGTTCAAACTGAAATTAGATGTGCTCTAATGAGTTTACTTGCACATACTACTAAAGGCTAAGCCAGACTCTACTGCTAAATCTGACTGATAAAATGAAGCGGTCACTCGAAAACGGCCGGGATCACTGGGCAGATATCTTCACATGTTTTGATAAAACGAAAAGCACAGCAAGACAGAGTGAGCAAGTATTGCTAAATCAAAATGTGGAATGCAGGTAGACTCCAAATAAAAAGATTAGATGCTGAAATTGGTTCAAAAAAGTGCTTAAACAACATTATGTTGACTCAACACAGTGAATAAGCTATTGCTTGTTCCCTGTGTTGTTTATTTATTCATTTCTTTTAACAGATTTTCTTTGTAGATCAGCTGGAGGAAAAATGTCAGTTTATTTGTGGAAAAAAGTACGGAAATAACTTACATGGGTCAAACTTTTTTTTACACCAAAAAACCTGAGGTGTGTTTTGTAAGCCACTAATTTATACAAATAACATTGTTATCATTTAAATGCATTGTGCAAATCTCTCTTTATATATATATTTATGCTAACATTTATTTTGATCAAACAGATATTTTATTTTTTGTAAAAAATGTTGAAATTACGTTTTCACGTGACAAGAACATAATCTCAAAAATAAGTACTTTAATATCTCAGCAGATTTTTTGTGCACACCAACATTGGGCTACGTATGTAGCTCAATGCAAGCTAACAATAAGCTGATAAATAACCCCTTTGTCTATGACCTTGATACTCCTGGCACATAATCAAACCCACAGTATCAACCTAAAGAGTTAACAGAAGAGTTTACATTTATAGCTTAACCCTGTTAAGCTACAGTAATATCAAATGTTGCTACATGTTAAGTAGGCTTGTCTCTTGCAGCCCTGTACTGTAAAGCTGTAACTGGTATAACAGGTTCAATGGCGTCTATAAATTAGGACAGAGCGGCACAGAATAGACACAAACTCTTTGGTTTTATCCTGGGCTAAAAAGTACCAAATGCTGAAGAAGGAAATGCAGATTTTTTTCAACACAGTAACAGTATTGTTAAGTTCAGAAGTGTATGTTACCTTAATTTTGACACACCAGTATGAATGACGTTTCATGAAACGCCGCCTCGGTCACAGACGTACTCTGAGTAAACAGAACCCGGCCGGCGGCGCAGGCGTACTAAACGATCGTCAGCACAGGCTTAACTAATCGAAACAGATGCCTGGAAAAGTCGATGCGAGACGTCAACGGGAATATTTGAACGGTGACTTACATTTTCACATTTTGTCAAATTACTACAAAATCTGATTAGCTTATTTTTTTTTTCTTGGTTGAGGGCCGGTGGGATTTTAAACGATAACTATGATGCGGAAGGAAATTTATGCATTGTTGTCAGATTCTTTTGAAAATAAAATTCACTGAAAAAATAAAAATAATTGTCTTTTTTAATTTTATCTACTTTGGTACATTTATCAAGTTTTTAATATTTTTCTTACCTCATTTTGCAGCTCACTACACTCACCGGTTTAGTTTAGTTTTTTTTCTGTAATAATATAAGTAGCTGCTGAGGCCGTGAGGTTTGGAGCAACACTCCCCTCTGCTGGAAGTTAAGAAGGTGAAGACGGAAAAGATCTTTGGTCTAATAATGTAAAACTGAATATTCGCATTTTTTTTCCTTTACATTTATAGCTATTTAATAATGGCTAGTAAGAACATATTGATGTTCTTGCGATTTTCAATTTGACCAATTGTTTAGTAGGACAGACAAAAAACCTGCATCAAATTTGACCTCTGCCATCGTGTCCAACCTTTTCTTTCAATATTGCTCTATATTTTCTTCATCCATCTTCCCATGAGCTCCAATTAGTTCCCTTGGCCCTATTTTATCCCTACTTAAGAAAAGCATCCTCACAGCATAATGCTAATGCCAGTGTGTCACTATGTTGACACATAGTGGTTCTTATTGAGGTGCATTGTTTGTTTTCCTTTGTTTTTTGTTTGATGGTTTGTTTGCTGTACTTAAAATCCAAAGAATCCCATCAAAGTTTGGGGTTGTAATGAGACAAAAATGTGAAAAAGGTCAAAAGAGTCTGAATACTTTTGCAAGGCCTTCTAAAGGGAACCTAGTTACTGCGTTGCTAACACAATGTTTTCAGTATTGGGTTTTCATCTATTGATGCAGCTCAAGACATGGTTCAAATAAAATCATCCTTTGTGAAGCCTCTCAGTTTCCCTTATTCTGTTATGAGAGAATGAGTCTGCTTTCTGAGCCCAAGGCCTTACATGTCATTTGCCTTACATTATGAGTCATATCTAACTCTTGGTCTAAGCCGATTTACTCATAAAAGGGTATAGAAGAAAAGTGATCCTGTCTTTATTTTAACTGTGGCACTACAACTAAGAGAATAGATTGCTTGGCTGGTTTTCTAACTCGATTTAAAACTGTTACTTATTTATGACTATTTTTACAATCACGGTGAAGATAGCAGTTTTATTAGTGAAGCCATTGATAACAATAGTGTATGGTACAGTAAAGAAGGGTCAATGGTTTTCAGGTTGAAGGTATGCTAACACTCTGCCTCCACACTGTAAATACTTTATTTATAGTAAAACAATTAACATTTTTCACCATGTATCTTTTGTAAATTAGTCAACTGAAGTAGCTGTTTGCTGTTGCTGCATTGCTCCTTTAAAGTCTGAGAAGACAGCGTACTACAGGAGATATACATTGGTAATATTTCATTCATTCGTGGCAGCTTCACTCAGGAATGTGCTGAAGGTCCAAAATGGACTGGAACAGAGATGAGATAGAGTGACACTCCTCTAGGCCAGCTGCTGTGCTCCCTCTGGCTCCTCTACATGCTAACGGTTCAACTTGTGGAACAATTTCAAAGCATCTACTTTGAAACACAATAAATCACTGTTAGATTTAACTTTTAAAAATGAGAGATTTCGGCATTTAATTCATCAGTCAAAAAAAGTGTATTATATATACATTTATTATGAAAAGGCACAGTGTGAGTATATCCTTATCACTCAGAAGCACATATATAAACAAATGTCTCACAGCCACTACTTGGACCTGATCAGCTTTGGCATTAAGCTTGTGGGACTAACAGCCAATTGCAGCAAAGGATTTGCACCCCACCTCCTGGAAATAGTTTCTGCTGAAAAGCATTGGTTAACTTATCAACTTCTTACAATGCTATTGAAGCCAGTCAAAAACCAATGAGATTAGCTTTGAAAGAATGACCAGGTTTATGATTGTGTCAGTTTGAGTTTATCCCTTATTTGTCTTTTGTTTGTTGTCAACTAACTACTTATATAACAAGTTCCCCTCAGTCTTTCCACCATACAGTTTATATGCAGGCTTGGTGCGATCCCACTTACTCTGTTTGCTCCAGATGAAACCAGTTCGACGCCAGGCGAGCCCAGAGATGCAAGTTGTGGGTGAAAACTGAGTGTCCTTGAACTTGAGGAAAGACTAGCAGGTGTTAACAACCCCTGAAGTCCCGGGCCCTTATCTTGTCCTGTTCTGTCAAGTTTCAGCCTGGCGTACTCTCATGTGGTCTTTGACCCGGTTTTTAAATTGAAACTCGTCAGTGTTTATTATGACGCACAGTGCCACCAAAAGTATTTGCACTCCTTGAGTATAAGTGCTGTGAAAAAAATACGTTAGTTTGGCTAACGTTTTGTCTTGATAAATGATTTCCTTTAAAAATTGTATTTTGTATCAGTTACTCAGGTTGACCTTGTCTGATATCAACATTGTGTGATGATCGGAAACATTTAATCAGGACAAATGATCATACAGAACAAATCCATGTAAGAGCAAAACAAATCTAAAAATCCAAGTATTGTATCAAAAGTAGTTCACCCCATAAGTCAATATTTTTATAGCAACCTTTGATGAAGTCACAATGTGTACATATTGATGTTTTTGCCCATTTTTTGGTAAAATAGCTCAACCTCAGTCAAACTTGATAATAAGTATCTATGAACAAATGTCAAGTCTTGCTGCAGATTATTTAGTCAATCATTTTCTCATAAACTCTGAAATGTTTTTTTTTTTCATTCCATGCAAAATAAAAAGCGTCGCACAGCATGATGTTACATTTTCAGATGATGGACTGAGCAGATATTCAAAGGTTTTGATTTTTGTTAGATAGTATAATCAACTTTTAAACTGCTCAGATACCTTCTTCATGGTCTGCTTTTTAACTGAATAACTGAATATGGTGTACTACAATGTACTCAAATCTTAGAGATGCAATAATTGTTTGAAACTCTGTGTGTTCCTTCTATGCACATAATTCTTCTCACTCCTCATAGTCACATTATTCAGACTTCAAGCCTGTCTGAACTCTGATATCAGTAATCTTTCAACATGACTAGAACAATCTTACCGGAGTTAAAAAAAAAAAAAAAAAAGTCCCATTCCCTGTCAGTCATTAACAGGTTCTTTGATGCATAGTCCCTATTTTAGAGGGTGTTTAATGTTTGCATACATAACCAGTGTGGCTTGTCACTGTTTTTGCTACAGTAGCAGATTAGAGGCAGGTAAAAACAGACTCTGGCAGAGACATGCGATCCTGCGGCGCTTGCTCTCTTTAAGATCAAGAGGGAATTTTATGTCTTCTCTAGTTTTATCTAGTTGAGGTTTGTTACGTTGACCCACACACAACATTGACCTCTGATTATTTGTATAGTGTTGTTTTCTTTCTGTCCTGAAGCACACTTGATTGTAACAGCTGGAAAGTTACGAAATCACTATTGAAAATCTACATATCAACATCAAACACTTACAGAGAGGCTCCTCAAGATTTTTTGTAGCATTAGTAGGTCTCACCTTGTGCATAGAATAGTACTATATGTAACATTAAGATTTGTAAATGTTTACACAAACATTGCTAAAGTAAAGTATACAAATAAAGAAGTGTGTGTAATTTCAATCAGTTGATTGGATTTTCTGTTGGATTTTGTATCTCTCATGCTTCTGAAATGTGAAACATTAGTAATAATGCAGCGCGGATAAATACCAGACATATAACTCCCTCTTAGCAGTGTAAACATTGGATGTTCTGCACTGAAAAGAAACCTGTATTAAAAATGTATTAAAAATTACAAATGTGCATGCCACTGTGAAGCCTTGAATAGTTTTTATTTCTAGTGTATTTTTGCAGTATAAAAACACATGTCAATAAGTAAAGGCAACAGACTCACAACATATAAGTTTGATTGATAAACCAGTTAGATAAAAACACAGATGCTAATAAGACTCTATCAAATATTGTCTTTATTAGCTGTGATCAGTTATGTTCAAGTGTTCATGTTACAAATGACTAGCATTAGCATGTAAAGGGCTAATGTTCTCTTAAGTAAGCAAACTAGTTTTCTTGTCTTGTCTCTTGTAAGTGAAATTTAAATCACAGGTAGCTTTTTGTCACAAAAATATTTTTCTTACATCTGTTCCAGAGCGGGCCGTAAACCCATAAAGAAAGTGTTGAATTTTATTCTCTCGAGAGAACTATTTAAAATTCTCGTCTCATTTCACACGGCCATCCACAGCTGAAATTAGAGCCAGATGACAGAAAAATAGAGAAAATCTCTGTTTATGCTACAGTCAGGAGGGATCAGCTGAAAGTGCCTTGCAAAAGTCTTCAAAACCCCTTGAACTTTTTCACGTTGTTACATCCGCAAGCTTCAGTGTATCACTGTATTGACAGATCAACAAATAGTGGTGAATAATTATGAAGTTGAAGGAAAATTGAGGACTTTTGCATTTTTATGATAAAAAATAGGTTTTATCCCCTCAGTGAATGCTTTGTTGAACAGTCTTTGCAGTTTCCAACAAGTTTTCTTGCAGGGCTGCCCTCTATTTATTCCTAGAAACAGTGCAATTTGGTGCACCAAAGTTTGAGGATATTAGACTTAAGTGAGGTGAGAGCATATGCATCCTTCACATGAAGATGTTCATTTAAAATCCATTTTTTAAAACCATGCTTTTATCAAAGTAACTATCCTAAGCTTATTTATGTATGTGATATTATCCCCAATATTTTTTTTTTCAAATTTGGAATGATAATTATAGAGCATAATTTAAAAATATAAATATCAAAAACTTAAAAATTGTCTTTCAGCTCTGTTTTAGGAAGTTAGCAATTATTAGTCGCAGCCAGTAATTAAGTTTGGAGCAAACAGTCCTGCGTTGTCTAGAAGCTGTTTTCTGTAAAATCCCGGCCCGAGGCTCTTGTCTTCATCGGTGACTGCAGAATACACAGAGCCATATCCTGACAGAAAATCAAATAATGAAGATGTGTCTCAGATATTTCTCTGGCTTTCAGTTGACTCAGTGTGTCTGTGTTTTTGCAGAAAATTACAATTCGTCAAAGGGTTCAGGCGAAGCACACTTTTGGGGAGTCATTCACAACTTTGCAGTTACCACCAACTAGAGACACCCTGCGCTGCAAAAGTAATCACACTCCTTCAACTTCACATTTTTTCACAGCTCAAAAAACACAGGGCATCCTTTATTATGGGTCCATGCATTTACTAATTTCAACAGTCGGGGTACAAATTACAGCTCACATCCAATATCTTACATGGTTTAGTTAAAATATGTAGCCTCAGGAATGATCAAAGGTAAGAAACATTGAAATTAAAAATCAAGAATATTAGACTACTTTATATTTATACCTTTGAAAAAATCAAAGAAGAGCTTCAGAAGTCTAACTAATGATAACTGATGATTATTTCTAGAAATTATTTATAAGTTGCCGCAACACAAAATATTTTAGACTCAATAATCTTTAAAGCTCGACTTATTTTGGCCATGAACAGAAACAAATCATGTCTGGTGCTGACAGCAGCCACCTTCTCTTTTCTTCATGTTTCACTACAGGCTGGTTCAACCTGGCTGTTCATGACTCTGTCCAGAAAGGATCATTCACCATGAAACAGAGCAGCTAACGCAGGTTAAAAACCACAAACACACACCAGAGCATCACACTGAACACAAAGGGTTAACAAGCCATATCTGTGAGCTGAGCTGCCCACCCATCATCCACTCCCCCCCGGAGTGGACTGTACCATGGCTTCACGTGACATGTATATGTGTGTGTGAGTGAGTGACAGAGAGTGTGTGTGTGTTTGTGCGCGTCCCCCTGAGCCATATATATTGAACCATGTGGACTCAGACGTAGAGTTTTGCAGGACAGACCTTCCTTTGGCTACAGGGCTTGCGACTTCCAGATCCTTGATACTTAAGTGAAGAGAAGCAGCAGGAATATAAATCTGCTTTTAAGTCCCTGTTGGAAATCAAGAGGCCTTGCAAAATAACAGTTCCTGCAGGAAAAATGAGTGATAAACTGGACGACGGCTCTTTCATGTTCACCTCAGAATCTGTAGGAGAGGGACATCCAGGTGAGTTTTTGATTGAGTTTACACATGTAGAACGTAAAATCAGATTCTTAGTTGAAGAAAGTTTTCATAACTTGTAAAATGTCTCTATTACCACAATTGAACATTGTAGTTTCTTTTAAACTGTGTCGTTTCAGATTGAACTCATGTTCAAAATTATTCTGCAGAGTTGGGTCTTTACTCTTGAGGCATGTTTGGTATTTCATTCACAGCAACATGTGTTTATGACCCCATCATCTTTCACCTATGGGAGAGCAGATGCATGTTCAGCAGCCTGGTGTACGGTTGCACGCTAAATAAAAAAGACAGCGTTACGTAGCATTTACAGGAAAATTTGTTTAAATTTTAGCCTAAAAGATGAAATGTAAAGTTCACTCTGACCTGCAGGTTGCTGTGTGTGAAGGACAATCATTCACCCCTTGTCAATGTTTTGTAATCCTTTTACAAATATGTAATCTTACAAAGTCCTCTGTGCAGAATCGATAATCAGTAAATGCAGTTCTGTGGTAAACAACAAGTGCAACTTTAAGCCCTTAGTTCTGCACTAAGCTTTTCCTATCACCTCTTTGTTTAACATGTGTCTTAGTTGAAAATTATTTCCATTTGCAGTAGTTTGTGATCTTTATGGAAAGCAGCAGCAGCTGATAACACACCTCAAAGTCTGGTCTGTTCCCACACACAATGATTATCTTTTCAGGGTTCCCAAATGTTCAGACAGTTTGAGCAAACATGAAAAAAACAAACCTTCTGTCCAACACTTTCTATGGTGTTCTTAAACTGTCGACAAGCTGAGTTTCTGCAGAGTCCACCCGGCCAGATGTTGGGGTTGTTTCTGATGTAACCTGTTTATTGCGTTGCTTCAGCAAGATGACAAAGAGGAATGAATAGGGTGGCTGGAGAGGCATTGTCCCCCTCTGCTGCACTCAGACTCAACCAGCCAAACACAAAGCATCTTCTGTTTGAAATGAAAACGTGTGAGCTCTGAGACAAATATGTTATTAATATATTAATAAAGTTGTAACAGCTTATTTGTGTTTTGGAAAAAAAAACAGGATCAACTTTTGTCAAAGAAACAAAACTGAAATCTCAGTTTAATCACAATCTGAGCAAATGATTTCTCTATTATGCTGGAAATGATGGTCGACGCCCGCCCTGTGGCGGGCATGACGTCATGTTTCTGTGTGTGTTTTTTGCTCCAATGTGATAATAAATTTTGTCAAAATGAAACAAACACTGTAAAATCACAAAGTTTAGGATGTTCTGAAAATAATGATACCAAACAAGGTAAGGTAAATACTTTTTATGGTGAAAATATAAGGGTAAATTCAAAATTAGACCAAAACGGCCATTTAGACCCAAGACTCCAAAGGGTTAAGTTTAAGCCTTGTAACTTTGTCAACAGATAAGATTTGTGACCAGATCAGTGATGCAGTCCTGGATGCACATCTGAGGCAGGACCCAGATGCTAAAGTGGCCTGCGGTAAGTCAGCTAGAATTCACAACCATCTCATGTTCTGTTTATAAAACTGAGATGCCAAGAAATATCCAGTATGTTGTCGCATCGCAATATTTTCTATCAGCTTTCTTTTTATTAGTGTTTGAAGACACGATGCCATTGAAAATAAAACTCCCACATCATCTTCATTTACATTTAACACAGCAGCACAGCAGTATCGTTGACTAGGCAAGACAGGGTTTGTTTAGGACAAGTCCAAAGATTCAGCAGTAGAAACAGTGCTGCTTTCACAAGCCACGTAAATTGCACAAGTGCAACGCTGCAGCATATAAAATTTAACTACAAGTCAAAAATGGCACAAATTACTTATTATTAATGTTGGATAATTCTAAGCAAGACAGTAGAGATGTTTTACTTGCCTTGGCATGTTGGACTCTTGGCCTAGCTTTTGGTTATTTCAGCTAAGTAATTATCTGATCACTTGTGAGCCCTCATAGAGCATTGCGATACAATTTTCAGATGATTTGTTACTCATTTAATATGAAAAAGTCACATAGTAGAAAAGTACCAGGTCCCAGGTCAATATGCAGCACAACACTATGAATTTCACCCTATTAATCTATTAATTCTGGTTTACATGCACCACTCTGAATGGTAGCACATCAAAAGTGACACGTTTCAGAAACCTGACTGGGCTTGATCCTTCCAAATGAACTCCACCATTTCATTGTGTTTAGACCCACGTAACATGTTTTTCCAATATCCCATCATGCATAGTCAGCTTGGAAACGGTGTAACAACGGTTTCGTATTGTTGACAAAGAATAGTACAATTTCAGTTTAGCTGAGTACTTAAACTCTGTAGATACAAAGTTAGACCAGATTTCAATTCTGACTTCTTTTTTCTTTTTAGATTACTTAAAGTTCATCACCGTTTTCTTTATTTTTTGAGTTCTGTCCCAACAACTTTGACAAAGAGGTTTCAGAAAGGCGACCCACTAAGCTCGGGAGCAGCCACCCCAAAGCCTGCAGATGCTGTAGCATCCTGGAAGATCTTCCTGATTCTAATGAATCCATTGTGATTGACAGAAACTGTGTGTAAGACCGGCATGGTGCTGCTCTGTGGAGAGATCACGTCTCGGGCCAACGTGGACTATCAGAAGGTGGTGAGGGACGCTATCAAACACATTGGGTACGACAACTCTGAAAAAGGTGAGGCATATGACACAGAAAGCAACAGGATAGAGGATCTCATGTTGTTAGTGTCTTTAACCCTGAGTTACCACCTGCAGGTTTTGACTATAAGACATGTAACGTGCTGGTGGCTCTGGAGCAGCAGAGTCCAGATATCGCTCAGGGTGTCCACATTGACAGACGAGAAGAGGACATCGGAGCAGGAGACCAGGTGGGCAAGATTTCACTTTAGTTTGATATCAAAGCTATGATGTGAAACATTAAATGTAAAAGATGCTTGACTTTAGTACTACAATGAAGCACCTATGATGCAGCACTTTTTAAAGTGTTTAAATACTTTCCTCCAAGCACAATTTGGCTAAAAACTTCTAGCATGTTTTATAAATAATATGAAAATGTGGTTGAAAATTGAAAAGACGTGCACACAAAGACTTTGATTTTTAAAACTGGTTGCAATGTTGTTAGGGTTTATCAAACCGACTAACTGGGTCAAGGTTGCTTAGGCTAAAATCAGCATGAACATATGAGTAAAAAAGTGGGCAATGTTTAAAAATATTTTCACATATAGCCATAAAAAAAACCTCATCCACAGTTGAGACAGTCTCCTGTAGCATCATACAGGATGCTTCAGCATGACTTAATCAGTCACTTTCTAAAGCGCTTCAACTTTGACTTTGACATTGTAAGAAGCTTATAAGTATAATTTCATATATTCTGCATTTCTTCTGACTCTTTCCATCCCTTGCAGGGTCTGATGTTCGGCTACGCCACAGATGAAACAGAGGAGTGCATGCCTCTCACCATCGTCCTGGCTCATAAGCTAAACGCAAAGATGGCGGAACTGAGACGCAATGGCACAGTGCCCTGGCTGCGCCCGGACTCTAAAACACAGGTAGGATTGCCTGCTGAATTACTGCAAATTTCCTAAGTTCACTCTTGGAAAAACCAGGCTTTACCAGGCTTTCTCTTAAATTATTCCTTTTTTTGTCTCTGAAGATTATATGGGCATGTTCTCTCATATTTCATCCTTCTGAAATATGAATAAATGAGTAACTAATTGTTATAACAAATTAACTTGGTGAATATAGTAAGGCAATTTCTTCAAATCGCAAAAAGGAAAAGAGAAAACGAGTATTTCATTGTATGATGTAATGCCTTAAGGCAGCATTGTGTTAAAACAATCCCACTTCTGCATTGAAAATAACTGATAAAATTGTGAAACACGTCAGAAATGTATTACCACAGAAAACACACTTCTGCTTTATTTGTTTGCATCTAAAAAAAATGACATTGTGCATAAAGGAGACACATAAACAAGATTCAAATCGCATCTTTATGCAAATTTTTTGACTTTGTGTTTGTCTCACAGGTGACGGTACATTATGACCAGAAGGATGGAGCTGTGGTGCCTAAAAGAGTCCACACCATCGTTATTTCTGTCCAGCATGACGAGGGCATTTCTCTGGAGGAGCAGCAGAGGGTCCTGAAGGAGAAGGTACTCACCCTTGTAGACTCAGACAAACATGTTCAGCAGATTCATTCATAAGTGCTAATTCACTGGTGAAATGTTTCCCATCAGGTGATAAAGGCCGTGGTTCCAGCTAAATATCTAGACGACAAAACCGTGTACCATCTCCAGCCAAGTGGCCGCTTTGTCATCGGAGGACCGCAGGTTGGAGCAAGAGATAAAGATAAAACAAAATTAACTGCTAGATTTCTTTTGTTCATGCTCCACTTTTGTTGACAATCAGGGAGATGCTGGTGTTACAGGCAGAAAGATTATTGTAGACACATATGGAGGCTGGGGAGCTCACGGCGGCGGGGCCTTCTCCGGCAAAGATTTCTCAAAAGTGGACCGCTCAGCTGCTTACGCCGCTCGCTGGGTGGCAAAGTCTTTGGTCAAAGCAAAACTGTGCAGGAGAGTTCTGGTTCAGGTGAGCGTACAGTACCAGTTCAGTCTCTGCACATCACTGATAGCTTTGCTGATGAAAATGTAATTTTAATCTATATGTCTTCTTCAGGTGTCTTATGCTATTGGAGTGGCCCATCCTCTGTCCATCTCGTTGTTCACATATGGCTCCTCTCAGAAATCAGAGTCAGAACTTCTCAAGATTGTCAACAAGAACTTTGATTTGCGCCCCGGAGTAATAGTCAGGTAGTCACACAGCTTTTTATGTCTCGCAGAGTTTATGGAAACCTTTTAAAGTTTTCAAGTGAACATAAGATAAAACACTCATCTTCAGGTCAGATTTCAAATAAAAATTAAAATCTGTATCTGCATCTCTAATTGTTCTCTCTCTTCTTTTTTTTTGAGTCTCAACTAATCAATAAAAATAATCCAGTAATAAAATTATATATAAAATAATAATCTGCAAGAAAAAGGTAATGAAATGAGATCTACTAAGAAGTTTTTGGATGTTTAAGATGTGGCTGTTTTCTCATGACACCACTGGGTGGCGCCAGCTGTCATCTTTTGGCTTAAGATGAATATTTTCCACATAGCAGTGGTCTGCAATCGGTTCCAGACCCACATGCGGCTCTTTAGACTTTCCACGGTGGCTCCTAATAAAACACTGTGAAAAAATGTTACACTGATGTTGTTCTAGATATAAAGGAAGCAGGAAAGATTTGTGGTACTTTTATGTGTTTTATGCAATATCCGCATGTGTCTGTTTACTTTCCGAACAGGGTTGCTATGCAGGGTTGTCTTTTATTAAAACAGAAAGAAATCAAGGAAAATAAGAGCATTTATTTATGTGTCCAGAATGAATTTCCTTCCAATAAAACATCTGAAATTCTTAAAATAAGTTGCTATAGACAGATTGCTCCTTGGATGTGTACTTCCATTGTGTACATGGTTGCCGTGATGTCAGCTATTTTTTCCTCCTGTGTCTTGTTGTTTTCCATAAAAAACAAAACAGTTGGTCTTATTCTAGTCCACCTCAATCGATGTTACTATTTTAACATTAATTTCATTCAAATATCTGCTACTGTGTCTGAACTATGTTCAATTAATGCTAAGTCTGCTAGCAACAAAACAAAGCTCACATTCAGCTTACTTATTATTGAAAACTTCAAATGTCATCCCCGTTTGGTCTGCTTGGCTTTTTACATGAGATACGCACATTTCTTGACAATTCAGGTTTAGGTGCTATGTTGTGGTTTCAGGTTTTTTTGCCAGTTAACAAAAAATATTTTAGGTGGAAATGGGAATTGTGTTGTGTCAGGCTGTGTTATCTTGCCTCCACAAGACCTCTGTGTAATTCATCTTAACCAATACTGCATTTCTTCTGTATTGTGTTCAGGGATCTGCAGCTGAAGAGGCCGATATACCAGCAGACGGCCTCGTATGGCCATTTTGGACGACCAGAGTTTTCTTGGGAGGTGCCTAAGGAGCTTGTTTATTAAAAACTTCTTGTCGGTCACCTGGAAGAGCGATCAAGATAATTCTTTATGGACTGTAATGTCCGACTCATTCAGATGCATAATTAACTCAGTCAGGCCAAAGAGTCCGTTTCCAGTGAAACGGAAGCTCCACTTCACTCCCTTTGAACAGAACTGAAATTACTAGAAGTATAACTTTCAGCTTTTTATTGTACATTGGTTGATCTTAACTTGCCTAAGGTCTGTACCAAAACCAAACTTAGAAAAAATAGGTTCAAGTTGCTTAAGGGTCTCAAGTGGTGGAAGGTTCTTTCATGAGAGGAGTTTTAATGTATAGGCGGTCCAAAGCAAATGATGAAACCAGCTTCTCAACAATAAACAATAAAAAACACTCAAGATTATCACTTCCTTACAACTACCTGAGGAATATTGTTTTTAGAGGGCAGTGTAATGCAATGAAACAACCTCAACTTTTAACCCGAACCAGGTGCTTCTGACAAATCAGAAAATGCAAACAGTTTTCATCGCATTAACTCAGCGGAGAAAGATTAAAAGTAACATTGCAACTTATATTTTCACGCTCTTTACTGTTTCCTGTATATGTCCTTGGCTGTCTAAACCTTGCAGAAACATTAACATTGTTTCTATGTCAACAAAATCCACTAGATGGGATCATCTGTATCTTTTCATTTTTGCTCTTAGTGTCGCTCAATTAAGGAAATTGTCAAACAACTGAACCTTGCTTTGTTTTGGGACTTTGTGACAGGCAAAACTGAAGCTAAATCGTTTAGTGGACCATCAACATCTTAATTTATTTCCAAACTCACCCAATCTTCCGTGTTGCAGATGTAAAATTCCCTTCATTTATACAGACTTCTCTACTTGTTGCTTTTCTGAATGTGAGTTTGCTGCATCATGAAATCTCTTTGCCGTCGAGCAAAGAGATCACTGAAACTCTCCGTCATGGCATTAAATCTCCTGATTTAGAGAAAAATAGGGAGGGTTACTGGGAGATTTTCTAAAGGGCATTCAGACATTTTAATTTTGAGCTATCTTTTTTTGTTTAATCCATTTGAAGAGACTGTAGATGTACTAAGTGCAAGTGTGCTCATCTGCAGCCAACAATGTGTATATAATAGAGGTTTTCCTCTATTTTGAGGTGTCAGTCATCTGTGCCATCCTCTGCCAGCTTTATAGGCAGAGAAAATGGACAATGTAAATAATAAACCAATAAAAGGAGAACAGATGTGAACAACTATCTGCAGGTATTTTATTTTGTAGAGGATGATGGAGAAAATCTTATTTTTCTATGAAATACTAATATAATGGAAGATGGCACGAATATTGCTACATCTATAGATACATTTAAAATAAATGTAAATAAAACAAGTTCACTTCATACTTTCCTATTTTTGAGTAGTTCAGAGTTTCTGTTCCCCTGAGGTAAATACATAACATAGAACTGGTTTCTTTAGCCACTTGTAAAAAAAAAAGAAAAGGGAAACACAAGAAAAGATATGCAAGTAAGTGTTGTTCTTTATAAGCCAGAAAAAGGCTAATAGAGTCTTGAGGTCTTCATAGCAATTCCCCTTGAGTCACTTGCTGCATTTCTTGATTTGTTTTTTTTTTTTTCTAAATTAACTAAACAAGTTGGGATTTTTCAAAAAGATTTTGTCTGCTATGCTTCTTCCAATGTAATTTATTTTAAGATATTCTTACAGATATTCTTTACCTGTGGTGCAAATAAACACGTCTGTCACTGTAGACGGTGGAATTATGTGTGCCTGTTTGTTTTTTATTGTAATTTAATTGGAGATGTTCATGATCTAAGGGCTTTGGTTGTTTCAACAAATATCAACATAGAAATAAAAAAAATGCATTTAACTTCACTGATCAAAATATTTGTCCACCCTGTTTTGCAGCCTTGCAGTTAAAGATTGATCTTAACCCACATATTCACACTTTGGACTTTTTAAAGTTTTCATTTATTAAGCATTACAATATACATACAATCTTCTCACTTTGCATCAAAAATAGAATTTGCAACCTACAACTCTTTGGTTACTGATATGATACATAAGGCACATGATGCACTTTTTTGCCTTTAAGCAAATGGGGTACCGACTACTTGATTCTAATGTGGCTTACAGAAGCCGATTAGCTTGTCAAGATGCTGTCACCAGTGACCTACTGATTGCGATATTCACCACACTTTCTTGAGCATCTTGCGCAGTTATAAAAGCTACAATTAAAGCTACATATTTTTTACATGACAGAGTCTCGATTTACAAAAGAAATCTATGATATCATAGCTAATGTCAACTGAAAAATCAGCACCTATACTACACGTCATGACATAAAACAGAAGGTAGAAGCAAGCAGGTTTCATTCTGCTTCGAGTTGAACATTGTAGCTGGTGTCTGAAGAGTTTCCTGAGTGCAAAGATCCAAATGATCTATAAACAAGACAACAGAGTACATATAGTGACATGAGGATGGGTTGTCACAGGGAAGTGATTTACTACTAGTGTTCTGAGATGCACAAAACAACAAATAAGTATTTTCAACCATTTGTTTTTTGTTTGCATTCTATTAGCAATATTCTTATGCTGAAAGGAGAAAATACTTGGAGGATTCGACAAACTAAATTCAGATAGAACACATTCAGGTAGGAGAGCTTGTGGTTATTTAAAAAATAAAATCAGTCGTTTGCTATTCTTTGACTTGTGTATGTGACATGAAACAAGACTGCAACATGAAATGATGCTATACCGTGCTTGACCAGCAGAGAGCAGCAGGCGACCCATGCTCATTGATATGTTGCAGCTGCGGGGGCTTCTCCAGGTCTAGCCTTTTGAAAGTTTACATTCAGCCTGAAAGTTAATTACTGTTTGACAGATTTGCTTCTAAATTCCTGGCACTAAGGCAACATGAGGCCACTTGTATTTTAAGGCAGTGTTGATGAGAGCCTACTTATGAAAGTATTAAAGTAGTGAGGCCTCTGCTTTCTCCGATTTTCACACCGATACCTTAAAAACAAACAGTAACTTTGCTGTCTTCGGTTATCTAACTGCATGTTGCTGTAGTTATTTCTTGGCACTCACATGAACCCTCTCTCTGTCAATGAGTGATCTTCAGTCTTATTGCCTACGTAGATCGGATATTACAGCCAAGCAGAAGGCAGAAGTGTAGGAAAACCCCTTTTGAGTTGCAGCACCAATTACGCACACTTTTTTTTTTTTGTAAAAATATCATTTTAGACTAAAAAAATGTTTACCCTTTTTCTCTTCGGCTCAGCAATCCCAGAAAGATGAGCCAAATTAGTTGTAATGTTCTGAGCTACAAAGACAAAACCAGCAAGTAAACTAAAAAACACATTCTTCTCGTCCTTAACGGGGAATAATAGGATGCAGCCCTTTGTTAGAACCTGAAAACACGTGTTGCATCTCATCACTAAACCCAATAAACCAAACGCTCTGGCTTGAATTAGGTTGTATGCATCTGGTCACTAAATGCTCTTTTTCCTATTCTTCAGTAACCAGCAAAAAAACTGAATTATTTTGGGTTGTATATCAATTTAGAGTACATGTTTTTTTTTCTTTCTTAAAAAAGTTTTTTTTTTTTTAAAATAGATTGACTTAAAATTGGTTCTTGAATGTAACAATGTAAGGCACTAGATGTATGCTTTCTATACAGAAGTAAATGTATTCTGGCCATGAGTACCAAGTAGATTTAAAAAAAATAGTTTTAGTAACACAGACGAGCAGCTGCATAAGAGGTTGGAGCACCAACATGGCATCCCAAACAGAAAATATTCAAAGTCTATTGAAACTTGGTTGAAACCTCAGAAAGAAAATATGTTCCGGGTTTTTAAGCTTTGAAATCCACTTATCTTTGGCTTGAATACAAAAAGGCATTTGGGTATGGAGAAGAAATATTGGTTAAATAAGGTAAAATCCTTGTAGAATACCATGATAAAGGATACCAAGAGTGCTGGTTTGTTCTTTCTCCAGGGTTGAGTGAAACACTTCTGTTCTTTATCGGTAACATCCACATATTGTCTCTCAGTCTCACCACTGTAATACTGTCAGCTGGGCTGTCCAGCAGCCTCTCCTTCTCTGCATCCAATGAAAGCATCACGGGTGGGGATAAAATGGTAAAAAATGAAAGTGAAACAGTTTACAGCTGGGCTTGACCAGTACGTTCTCCCTATCTGATTGACAAATAACTCTGCTTCTTCTGGTCGATAACAACCGGTCTGAGTGAGGGGAAAGCTGGCTGTCACACCTGATCAATGTGCAAAATGCAAATAAGTTCATTGGAGACACAAATCCTGATGCAGACAGAGTAGAAAGTAAAGAGCAGGTATTTACCCGCTCTGCCGTGTCACAGCAGCTGCACTGGCCTTTTCTTCTAAAGTGTGAAATGAATGTGTCCCAAGATGCAGAACTCAACTAATCTGACCATTGTAGTTTGACAGGAACAAAAAAAAGAAGTGACAGCAAAGCTTCAGGAAGTGGCTAGAGTATGGACATAGTTTCAGGCTGGTGAGGATGAGACTGTCCTCCCATTCCGACCAGCGTTTCCAGCTTAAGTTCTCTCCCAGCAGGTCCCAAGGATCCTCCCCGCGCCAGCACCGCCATGGTGTCTCCCGACATGCCGGCAAACTCAAAGGCGAACGTCCCGTAAAACAGCATAATGATGACGCAGAACACCCACTCAAAGATGGCTGAGGCGTGCTGCAGGACGAAACTCTCCTGGCAGAAAAACACGCCGCCTGAACAATGTGGTTAAGGAAAAATCAAGATCTACAGAACAAAGAGCTTGAAGCTATCCATCAACCAACTTCAGTCAGAATGGAATATATCCACCTTTAGGTGTCACTAATGTCATTTTAAGAGTCACTCTCTACAAGTTTTGCACATTTAGATCCATTGTGCATAGCTACTGTTCAGACAGGATGGATGGAAACTGCTGTGAAAAGCAATCTTCCAATCTTGTCAAAAATTATCAACTGAATTTAGGTCTGGACTTTGATTAGGCCAGTCTAATACATGAATACACTTTAATCTAAACCACTCCATTACCCTGACTCTATGATGAGGACTGTTGTCCTCCGATTTCAGTTCTTTTGCTATCATGAACAGATTTACAGCCAGGACAACCCTGGATTTACCACCATCCATCATCTTATCAATTCTGACCAGAAAAACACGTCCATAGTATGATGCTGCCACCACCATGTTCACATATCACTACTCTGAAGAACTTGTGGGGCGCCATCGAGTCACGGCTTAAAAAGATACTGAGCACCAAGCCCACGAAGGCCAGCAGGGTCATAAAGAGACGCAGGTGGGCCACGTAGTACTCCCCCTGGGTCTTGGCCAGTCGGTAGGTTAGCGCCGACTGCAGACACACGAACAGCATGCTGGTGGGGAAGGCGATGCCTGCTCCGACATAGTGGAGAACTTTGGCATTATCCACCTGATGAGAGAGGATAGAGAAGAAAGAAAGGCTTTATTAAAGAAGTCATAGTATAAAGATAAGCAGCTCATGGAATAAAGTGGGAGAGAGGAATAAAACATGCAGGAGACGCCAACGTTGAGCTGGTCACAAGAGTCATAGTGCACAATACACAAAAGGAGCATGTGACCACGTCTCCCACCGATGGGTACAACATAAATCATAGATATTCTGATCAGGGCAGAGTCAATGAAGCATTATTGAAATGATAAAACCTGCTAATTCAGATGGATTAAGAAGAGTTGCTTTTCCTGGTCCATGCTCAGAGATTAAAGCAGATCTGGAGATCCAGTAATTCCAGTGGTTCATTAGAGAAATAGCCTAGAAGTAATGCACTTGTTGTTTCAAAGCCATTGACCTGTCTGGTGCATACTGAACATTCCTGTGAAAAACTACAAATCTGCAAAGTCACAAAGTTAGGTTTTCAGACTAATCCACATCAAATATAAATCTGAGATACACATTCTTTCACATATTTGCCTAAAAAGAGCTAACTAGACAATCAGGTTAGGGAGTTTAATCAGAGGGCTTGCTAAAGAATTCACTAATTGAAAATCTATATTTTCTTTAATAGAACTGCATCTATATACTCCATGTACAGTCAGGCACTTTAGGCTAAAGATCTGTTGGGCTACATATTCTTTCATAATAAAATTTCACAGATATCCAAACAAAACAGCCCTATGCTTTATATGACTGCTGTCTTTACTTAATTATGCAAGTAGATATTATGTAAAAGCTGTGCTAATCAAGCCTTGTTAAGCAGTAAAGACAAATTCATTAAAGCTTTTTATACAGTTTTACCAGAGGTGTTAAGGACTGTAGAGAACAATGCATAGTTTCAAATGTTCATAAACCATCAGTGCTGTAAAACAGATGAGAAACAGCTTTCACTGTACCTGCCTTTATTTTCTGAGCTAAAACGTTTACACCAATATGTATTTTTCAAAGAAACTGGTCATATTTCTTTAGCAGCTGGTTAAACCTCCTGTGGAATGTTTTGCCATCACATAAAATATGACTCAATGACTAAATAAGATCAGTTTGACAAATACGTTCCTGCAGGCCGACACAGACCGACCGGCAATGTGAGTCTGACTGACTGCATTTTGTGAAGCAGCAATGGGGCGTCTGGAGGTAAACATGTGGGAATAAGCCCAACATATCAGCATTTGTGAGCTTTGGATTCCCTTTGTGGAAACAAAGATAGATGAAAAGAAGTGAAACTCAGACGTTCAAATTAACGGCACACCTGATGTCTTGAACGCCTGCCAAGAATCTAGAATCGAAGTTATAAGATCATTAGACTTTTTAAACCACACTTTCAGAGAAAAATTTTATTAAAAAAAAAAAAAGATTATGGGAGTATTATTTCTTCTCTATTCCAAAAAACTGAATATTTCTGGAGAAACAGTAATCAGGAGGTGCCTCCCAGTAGTCTAGTTTCTTATTTTACAACTTTCCTAAAGCCAAAGTGTTTCTTCGTCATCTAAAAAGTTATGTTTCTTTTTCTGAACAATTAGAG
This sequence comes from Xiphophorus maculatus, assembly GCF_002775205.1. Lineage (NCBI taxonomy): Eukaryota > Metazoa > Chordata > Actinopteri > Cyprinodontiformes > Poeciliidae > Xiphophorus > Xiphophorus maculatus. Next base: position 14,595,995 of record NC_036464.1, on the reverse strand, counting down.
CGCCGAACAGGAAAAGCCCCTGTGACCACGTCACAGATGTGCTGCCAGCATCTTATGTAACAAACGTGCATCAACACAGCATACACTTGCATGTGCTTCGTCTCTGATACTTTTCACTTTGACTCCTCCCGTTATTCCAACTCGTCTGTTTTCACCTGAATGATCCTGAGTCCGTCAATACATTTTAGGTTTGGGTATATGTTGCAACAGAACCCCCATTTAAGGCGTTAATTAATCATATTCAGAGCTATGATTGGTTTAAATAAAAGAAAATGCAAAAAGCGTCATGGCTGCGATTGGCTACAGAAGAGCATCTGCTCCCCACGCCCTCTCTGCCCAACTACTCTGCATCTGGCCCTGCTTGATGATTCATTTCCCCCTGGCTCTTCCCGTAAATTCCTCCCATTTCTGCAGCACCGAGAGTTTGCAGGCAAAGCGGGAAAAGGGCGAGGGCAAGCTTTTTTTTCTTTTTTTTTTTCAGTGCACACAATTTGCCACATCTGCAGATCTGTTGCACTGATACAAAACAATCACTGCTCTGTCATAGACTTGTCCAAACTTATTTCTTGTTTCTATGACTTCATACAAACAGAATTAGAGTCCTCCAATCATAGACTGTGGGATTTTGCATTATATTTCGAATACAACAGTGATTTGCAAAAGTATTTATTTTCACACCACTTAAAATTTTCAGATTTTGTCACATTGGAAGCTCAAATTGAAATATATATATATATAGTACAGACCAAAAGTTTGGACACACCTTCTAATTCAATGGGTTTTCTTTATTTCATGACTATTTATAAGGCAAGAAATCCCACTTATTAACCTGACAGGGCACACCTATGAAGTGAAAACCATTTCAGGTGACTACCTCTTGAAGCTCATCAAGAAAATGCAGAGTGTGTGCAAAGCAGTAATCACAGCAAAAGGTTGCTACTTTGAAGAAACTAGAATATAAGGGCTATTTTCAGTTGTTTTACACTTTTTTGTTTAGTGCATATTTCCACGTGTGTTATTCATAGTTTTGATGCCTTCAGTGTGAATCTACAATGTCAATAGTTATGAAAATAAAGGAAACTCATTGAATTAAAAGGTGTGTCCAAACTTTTGGTCTGTACTGTATATACAGTGAACCCTCGTTTGTCGCGGGAGTTGCGTTCCCAAAAAGAACCCGTGATAGGCGAAATCCGTGAAGTAGTTACCTTTATTTTTTACAATTATTATACAGCATAATTAAATACTCTACATTGAAGCCAAAGAACAAAACCTGTTTTCAGGATCAAGCTTTTTTTTTTTTTTTTTACAAATAAAAACACTTTCTTACAAATAACTACAGTAAAATAATCATTTTAATCATCAATACGAAGTACACTAGGACAAATTGTGACTCGCGTATTTCACTGTGCCTCTGACTGTGATGCTGCGGCCTGACTCCGCTCTGTAGTGTCTTTTTCTTCTGAAGATTGTGGTGTAGGTGTGTTTTTTCGAGAAAAGAACGTAGTTATTGGTAGTAGTTGTTGCTTTTTTTCTTCTGGGCAAAAATATTTGGCAAAATTTGCCAAGCCGCATTACGTATATTTAAAGACTGTAACGTTATTGGTACGTTACGGTGTATAGAGAAGAAGCACGGAGGCTGTTTAGCCAATCAGGACGCAGAACACAATGCACTGTGAAAAAAAACTGCACAAAGAAATCCGCGAAACAGCGAGGCCGTGAAAGGTGAACCGCGTTATAGCGAGGGTTCACTGTATATATTGTTTTTGTAATAGACTTAATACATGGTTTTCAATTTTTTTAAATTTAATACAAATGTATATTCAGAGTTAATAATATCTTGGAGACACGTCTTTCAGTGTTATTCCAGATCCATGTGAGCATCTCCCAGATTTGAATACCTCCACACTGAAATATTAACTCACTTTCCTTTGGAATAATGTCCAAACTGGTGAATGTTTGAGCTAAAAGTTTGAAGTCAGATTTCTAATTTGATTTAGGTCTGAACCATTTGAAGGAAGGTACATTCATTGATCTAAACTAGAGCTGCACAATTTTAAGAAAACATTTAATTGAATTACTATTGCTGAATCCTGTGACAGCAATTAACCCAAAATTTCCTGAAGCTTCTCTTTCTTTTCCTTCATTACAAAGTCCAAACCACTCTTGGCGAACTCTAGAATCTTGAACACTAAAATTGTACATCAAGTGTGTCTTGTGAAAGTGTATCAAACTAAAGTATTATTGACATTCAGAATTTGCAAAAATAGCACCAGAAATACAATATTTAAGATAATAATAGATGTCAGCGGTTTTAAGAGATCGCAATATTGCACACACGTGATACTGCTGTGATTTGATGTTGTGTGCATCTCTAACATTAAACAATTCCATTAAAATATTAGCTGTTTGTTTCAGGTTGATGTACTGCTGGAAGATGAACCTTCAGCCTTTGTCCAGTAAATAGCTCCAACTTCTGTGTCTGTTACCAAAAAATGATCCCCACAGCACTGTGCTGCCATCACTGCCATGATTCTAAGTGGGGATGGTATGTGAGGAGCATGTCACTGGATTAGCACTTCCTCTGTATTTAGATGATGAGTTGAGTAACACTGTCAGATGTTGTTTTCTAACTTAACCTTGATTTACACTTGTGTGACCTTTCTCCCAGACCCGTCCGCTGTGACCCTTGGTCTTTATGATGCTGTTTGCTCATTAATGTTCTCTAATGAAACTAAAGACCTTCGAGAACAGCTGAATGTATACTGAGATTGAATTATACAATCCCATTATTTACCACTAATCAATTTAATGCAACTGGTTGCACTGGATTATAGCTAGGGGCATCTGAGTAAAGGGGGCTGAATGTACACTTCACTTTTCAGGTTTGTATTGTTTTCACTTCAAAAGTATGCATTGCCTCATTTTGGTCCATCACATAAAAACCAATAAAATTAAACAAATGTAAAAAAAAGTCATGGCGTATAAATACTTTTTCAAAGAACCATAAAATCAACTGGGTTTGAATAGTCTTCACCAAGCCTGTTTAAAATATTCAAAACAGAAAATGTTACCGACACGTTTTGTTTTTGCACCAGTTTTACAAACTAGAGACTTTTTCTCATCACATGAGTCACTTCTCCCTTCTTTAACTTATTCACAGGAACAGTCAGATATTGCACAATCTTTGTGAAGCCGGAGGACAACACCGATATGGCAGCCAAACAAAGCACAAAATAGGAGACCAAATGCTTTAATCTCAAACATCTCTCTTTTACAAAACACTAAGAATGCATCATTAATGGTTACTGTAAGTCTTTCCCGCCAGCAAGGCTATTTTTTTTCCTTTCTCAGGAAGAAAAACACCACCACCAAAGCATTAGGTAAACCAGACCTTCTGGAAAATTACTCTCAGCCAAACTGCTAGTTACACAACTCTCACCCTTTAATCTAAATCAAGTCATCACTGTGATGATTTGATAATTTGCATTAATGTGAACTGAACGTCCCCAGAAATGGAGTCAGCCTACCGAACTATGTGTGTGAACACATTTTATGTCCCCACAATGTGACCATTACAAGTCTGCAAACACACAGAGTCTAGGCTTCCAGCCAGGACTCCAAATATTTAAACATCAAGAAATTCTTTCCCAGAGAGAAGATATCTACATAGAAGGAAATCAGGTTTGCTTCCTTTTCTTGTAACTTTGACCAAGGCCAACTAAGTGGTCCACGCAGCTTTTAACATTTAGTTAGAATGATGTGTTATATTTGCAACAGATGAGCTCAGGCTTTTATGCACTCTTCACTGCCATGAAGGACTTTCATCTCAGGCTTTAAACGACGTCTTTAAACCATTCTTGTCAAGTTGTGTTGAAATTGTTGAACACAAATTCAGTGACTTTGGAAAAGCAGTAGCTTCACGTGTTTCAATTAAACTGGAATTTATCCAATACATTCTATGTGGAAATTACATATAAAGGCTAAAATATAAATACAGTGACCTAAACATTTCACCAAGTGGTGTTGAAGGTCAAAGGTCCTCTTAGCATAACACGTGAGAGATCATGATATGTTTGTCTTTGCAGCACAATCAGAATCTAAAATTAAAAGAAACTCAGTGAAGATCTAAGGACAACTGTAGATTTTTAGAAGTTGGTAAAATCTAGTGGAGCAGCAGATTATAACATAGACAATTCAAACACTTGAAGGTAAATATACTCCATTCTGACTTGGTTGAACTTTAATAAGGTCTGAGAGAAGGTTCAAACTGTAACCCTCAGATAAAACATTATGAATGTGACCTAACAAGCCCTGAAGCATCATGGCACAAAAATGTCTTTTCTTGGAAACTGCTGGAACACCAGAGTCAGTGTCCACAGTGAGTTTTATATTACCACAAAATTTGAGGATACTGACCAAGAAAAAAAGCACCTGCTTCAAAACTGATACCTGAGAGATAAAAATTTAAAGTAAAATGCTTATGAGAAATGTTGCCTGGTCAGATCAGACAGTGATTACGCTGCCTGTCCACAATAATGACATATTTGAAAATCTCAAGGACCGAGTCCCTGTAAGACGCAGCGGCTGCATCATGCTCTGGTGTTTTTTTGCTAATACTGGCATATTGCAGAAGGTGGATAGACCAATGACAAAGTGTTGCCTCCATTTTATTTAACTATACCTCAAATCAAACACTGGACAGTTAAAAAGTTGGACAAATGTGGGTGCTCTGATAGGACAATGATCAGAAATGCATGTCAAAACATGAACACAATGGACTTCCAAAAGGCCCAACTTCAACTATAGCAGAAATATGTGGACTTTGCTCAAACGCTTGGTCTGTTTCAGAAACACAATCAATATAAATTGATTTGGCCAAGAATTGTGGCCAAATATCCACAATTATGCCAGAAGACAGGGGTGTGAGGCAAAGTTCAGTCACAGAGATGACAGAACGCCAGTTTGATGACAAGTCAAGACATAAGTTTACCAGACCACAAATTTTGTTTCAGAGTTCCTGTTCCTTATAAAAAAAAAATCCAGCTCAAGCTTCAAACAATTAAAAGCAACCAAAACCCTTAAAAAACCTTAAATAGTCTTATTTTTGAACATTTGAATCAGGTAAAGAAGATGTCAACTCAAGGATCATCACTTTTTTTTGGTCTAGTCTGTCAGAATGTAAACTTCATTGTTTCTATGGTTACCGAAAATATTGCTATGCCGTGTAAAAGATGTAGAAACTTCTGCAGTGCTAATAAATATTATCATCTTTTGCAACAAACATAATTCGTTTAAAGCTTAAAATTAAAATTACATTCATGCCAAAAATAAGAGTGTATTATTTCTTCGGACAGCAGTTGTTAGTGTTCTGAACTGGAAGTTTGTTTGTTTTTTTTTCCTTTTTACAGTCACAAAGAAAGCTCGTCATGTAAATGTGTCTCTTATACAGTTTTTGTTTCCTACCTGGAAATTTCCCACCATCATGAGTCCAGCGGCACAGATCCAGCCTGTGGACAGACTCGCCGTGTTGAGAACACAGTTTTGATGCTTCTCAATAACATGGGCATAGCGAAGCAGTACAATCACCACCACTAAGAAAAGAAAGACAAATAGACCCAGATCAATAGGTTGCAGTCATTGTGCCAAGTAAGGTTGAAGGCTTCATAAGTAAAAATGGTATTGTTTTTGTTTATTTTGGCAGAGTACAACATACAGTGATTGGATGTAATTTAATGGAAACATGGACTCACACATTTCTCAGCCAAAAAACACATTAAGTTCTTGGACAGCCATTTATTTGCCCATAGAGGCCACTCCGAAAAAAGAAAAAACGAATCTGGAATAGGAAATAGCGGGAAAATGTGCAAGACACACTGGTGGGGGTGAACGCAAGTCCCTCTGTGGATTATAGGGGAAGCGAAACAAAGAAAAAAAAAAAGTATTTGGGACATTTGAGAGACGATGTGCTAATGGGTTCTAACTGCGCTCACTGTTGTTCTGACCCCTGCCTGATTCATCTTTATTCAGTCTTCACTGCTGGTGCTTGATGAAAGCTGACTGCTCACGGTAAAAGCGGGACATTGGAGATGAGTGGACTGAATGAAGCTGAAGGAACAGAAAGAGACAAGGAGGTCCTCATATCTTGACATTAATCTTATACAACTGTCCCAGACTAAACTGCTGTGGTAACTCTGCCACCGTCTCTGTGCAAATTCACAAGAGTGTAAAAGGAAAGCACAATAAAGTAAAAAGCTTCGTCATTGTTTGGTTTTGTTGCAGCTTTGGCGGCTGTGAGTCAGCATCTCAATGACTGGATATATTTAAAAATTTGTAGACCAGCTTCATCAGTAATATATCCACATAATTATTTTATGATAATTTTTACCCATTTGAGCAAATCTACGTAAATGTTGATAGTTATTTAAAATAGAGTCTAAATAGTTTGTCATTTCTTCATGATAAATTGTTGCAACTAAAAGACATTTGATATGACTTCAGTGACGCAAATAGAGCTTAACCAGAAATATAATAGTCTACAGAAACCAGGTGTTGCCATTTGAGAAAATAAAAAGGTAAATAAAAATCTTGTGCTTCTCTTTATAAAACATGCCTGCAGAATGTGCTTTTTAGGTCAAGACGTGTGTGCAGAAATCCACAAACTTTGCAAATATATTTACAAACTTCATTTTGCTGCACATTTGTAATACTACAGCTCATCTGCCTTGCCTTTCAATGGCCTACAAAAATATATGGCTTCACATAAAAAAAATGCTCTTGTATTTCTACAGTAAAAATCTGATACTGTTGCACAAAATTTACCACATTTTTGGAACATATGGTCACTGCTACCAAGCTTACATAAATGCTAAGCTAATGTTGCAGCAATGCCTCCATCATAACTTTTAAAAATCCATTGCAGAGTCTCTGTCTGCACTGATGAAGATTCATTTACATTGGCATGCTGAAATGTTTAAAGCAGCTGAGAGGGAGCACCCTGACTGTGTGTAGAATATTAAACTTCAGGTCCACAATAGTCAGATTATTGATGAATATGGGAAAAGAAAAAAAAGAAGTCCCCATGCAGCATCAGCATTCATTTTATTCTTCATCCCAAAACACATACAAAATCACAAATGTGAAGTGATTTCAGGTCAAATCATGGAAAAACAAATAGCAGGCTTGAAATAATCATGTCGTTATTCTTTTTCAGTTTCTTTCAAAATGGAGAACATACTGAAAAGTCAGCTTAGTGAGCTGCAGCTTATTTCATCCATCCCCATGCACAAGGCTGCCTGCATTTTATAAATATATAAGAGATGAACAAGAGATGATTGTGTTCAAACTTGGGGACCATAAAAGCTTGGCCTGGTGGTTAAGAACAGAACGAATTAAGATGTACCTCCTATAACCAAATGTATCGGTCTTCCTTACTTATCTTTTAGACTGCATAAGATATTTACTGTTGTCTTTCTTTAAAAGTAAGGCAGAAGCAGAGGTTTACTTAGTTTGCCCAGAATAGGGTTTTGATGAGCAAGCAGAGTAGTTGACCTTCCCCTTGCCTCAGAGGGTCAGAACAGATTCTTCCTGACAGCTCAACAATGGGAATAATTTCAAATAAACATGACATCCTACAACCTCTAACACAGTGCAACCTCACAGCACCTTTTCAGTTCTCACTCTGTTCTCTGAAGTCAGGAAACTCAGGAAGGAAGAACACTGCTGTTGGAAACACCGTTTACACACCAAACTTACTCGTCTATGTAAAGTCCTGTTGCAACATGTGGGAGTAAAATAATGTATACAACCCCACAGCGGTAAGAAAAGTCTGCAGAACCTATGCACACTTAAGTGTATGTTTCAGCAAAAATTGCAGTCAAACAAGCTCCCCATATAGGGATGATATTTCAGCTCAAGACCTCAGTTGCATTTCTACCACAGGAGGTATGGCAGAGAAATAAAGCACGCATTGTATTTTTAAAAAAATCATGTGTGTACATTGGCAGAAAGGTTAAACCTGGAAAGAAAAGGAGAAGAATAGTTCTGAGGCGATATACGGTTCACAGAGTCCGTGTGATCCTGATCCTGAGCCAATCGCAGCTGGCACAGTCGTCCAAGTAAGTACATAAATCAATAGGCTAACAAGTTAAGCACTGATTATTTACAATAGGCTGCTGTGGAGCTGCATACCTCACTAACTTAGCCTATTTCTACACAGACATAATGAGTTACTTTACAACTTGTATTAACAGAAGTCTACGTACAGATTAAGCCAGTAGTTTATGTAACCAACGTAATCTGGAGGTGGAGGCATCTAATCCAGAAACAGGTACTGGTAGGTAGGTAACTGGAGTAACAATTCATTACTATGTAATTTTTAGTGTGGGAGTCCAGTATTTTGATAAGGTTGCAGGTCGCATTTTGCATGCAAAGAAGTTTAAATATGCTAGAAACTTATAACATTTGCACATGTTGCGCTCTACCACACTAAAATGTTTCACTGGTTTGAAACAATCTATATAAAAGCTTCTATTATTTTTCTCATTAAGACAAAAATATTCACACTGTTTGTTTTGAAACCAAGCATCTGTTAAGAGTTTGCCAGAAAATAGCAAAAACAAAAAGAATCTTCAAACAAATCAACGAAGCTCAAGCATTAAGAAACTTAAAAGGATGCTTTAAAATATATATATACATATATATATTCTTTAAGTTAAATACAAGTAGTTTTTTTCTTTTTTGTGGTCAATAACAGATTAGAAGAATGCTTAAAATCGATTTGGCTTCCTTCTCATATTTACAATAATATAAAATCACCAGCTAGGAAAGTATTGGCTTCTTCCTATGACATCACCACCCTTATATGGTTGGTGATTGTTTTGTTTTTGCCATCAAGTTTACAGACATGCAAAAAAAAGAAAAAGCTAAAGTTGTATTTTTTAACCTCACGCTGATCCAAAGTAATCAAAACTTTTAATGTGATAAATTTATATATTAATCATCTTTATTGGTTTTGTGGTACAAGTAAGTAAATAACCAGATTTCAATTTCAACTAATTTTGTTTTGCAGACATAAATGTGAAAAACACACAATATCCTGAAGCAATGGACTAGTGCAAATGACCTACTGTTAAAGACTGGCAGCTGGTAATACTGGATTTTATTCCATAACAAGACTTTTCCTTTAAGGTTTGGGAACCATATTTGAACGATATTCATGGCCTTAATGCTGTTGTTCTTCATCTTCTTCACTTATTCTGCCTCGTTTTGTGTGGCACATTGTGTCTGTTATAACGCTCTAAAATTCGAATAAATAAATAAAAATTGATGAAGACCTGACATGCAAGTCCTAACTGTGGGAGTAAAATGTAACATGCAAAGAAAGCAGGAATATGTGGACTCTAAAGAAAGATCCTGGCCGGTCAGCAGCTTTGAACCAGTGTCCTGTATCGGCTGATCATTTGTCCAATTTATTGTTCAGTGTATTTCTGAAAAACTAAAAATATGTAACAGAAATTTAGCATTATTACTCACTTTATGAATCCTCATGTGATCTGATCAACAGTGCAATTCTAATTATATGTCATATGTATGTTGATTAGACACGTTCGCTGGACATAGGCACCAGCACCCCTCCTCACCCCAGTAGGCACAAGGGTGTACAGAAAATGAATGAATGGATGGATGTTGATTAGACAAATAAATGCATTATCAATAAAACTGCTTCTTCATTGTCTGATATTTACTAAAGAGCTTCAATGAACATAACTAGAATGATGCTTAAAAGAGAGGATATTCAGAGATAATTTCCTCATAACCTTGTTCTATATCATTATAATGATTCATATAACGGACATGTAAACTTTAATTACATGCCAGTAAATACGGACCCCACAAGTTTCATAGAAAAGTATTAGGCTGTAGATATCGGCTGGAAAGGTATTCCAAAGGTTTTTTTTAAATCACCTTCAAGTTGTCCTTAATGTCATCTATTTTTCCATCAGATGATAGTACCAACAGTTTAGAGGACAGTAAAATAGCTCTACCCCTCCCCCACCTGCTACTGCAGAATACTCAGTGATAGAAGGCTAAAACAAAAAAAAGCAAATTCAGCTGATTGGAAATATTTCCAGACTCCAAGCAGTTTTCGAGCTGCAGCTGTTAAGCTCTGACCCGGATGTCTGTTAAGGAGCAGAGTGCAGGCTAGCTACCTGAGAAGACATCTTGAATTCAACATGTAACAAAATAATTTTTATTAATGTCAGAAAAATGTACTTACTTATTCAAGATAATATTAAGAAATGAGGAATTACACCATAAAACTGTTTCTAATTCTTGTTTTTATCTATACAAACTGCCAAAACCTTTCTTTTATTAAAGTGAGATAAAGCAAATAATAACAAGGATATGTATCACACAAAGAACATGATTTGGGTTTTTAAATTAAGATTTTTTTTTACAGTTACTGAGCTTAGATACTGACAAAAAGCACAACATTTCTAAACTGCTTTTAGAGTATTTACAGTTCATGTGAAACTTTTAAATGTGGTCCTTTTTCAAAAAAGGGAAATTATAAAAGGAACTGATGACGTTATCAACAGTTTACCATCACCTAAAGGTGGAAGCTTATGGGACTAGTAGAAGGTGGAACATTGAACTTGACCTCACAGTTTTTTGCAGATGCATTGTGTAAGAAGTAATTGTCATAGTTGGCAATCTTGACTTAAGCAAGATGGCAACTGTCAGAGTTGAGAAACACTAAATGTGGAGCTCATATTTTTCTCATGTTACCCTGAATAATGAGTCAACATCTTTCTGTTATTATTGACCAAAGTACAATTTGCTAGCACTCATTCAAGATCTCTATGTTATGCAGTGATGAGCACTGACCCAATAAACTGAACAAGCATGTTGGTCTTTCTCTGCTGCCTGTGCAGACTTCACACTAACATGCACAGTCTGGTCCCTTCAGTCTGGCAAAGTGCACATTTTATACAGTCTCTGTCTAAACAGACAAAAAAGCCTATAACTACAATCTGCATCTAAGCAAGAAAGGAGTAAACAGTTTTACTACAGTCCAGAGGCAACCAGTCAGAAATGAACGATGCCAGAGGCATGGGTACAGAAAAAAAAGCTCTTTATACCAAGCTTTTTATACCAATGTGTGTGCGAACACACACTCACACACAGTCAGTCCACAGCTGGGAAACATTAACTAGATCAGGGGAGTCAGAACCACCAGTGAACACCGGGCAACAGCACGTGTAGACTAACAGAAGACATGCAGAGCAGCACATGGGAGCTCTGTCTCTTCTGTTATATCACGTCTGTTTTCCTTGTGCCTCCTGGAATACACACTGTCCCTTCTGGATGTGGACAAGTGTATATTTCTCCATTACAAATACTCTGAAACTAAAACATGATTTCATTTCTGCTTTGTTCAGATTCAGAACGGCCGCTAGCTGTGTTTCTCCTCATATTCTAGATAGACGTGCTGACAATGTAATTTTATGCAAGTCTCCATAATAATGTCATCATGAAGACCAAAAAACGTAGCAGACAGATTTGGAAAAAAGTGGAGAAGAACTTTAAAGCTGGGCCAGGCTATAAATCAATATGCTGAGCTATAAGCATTATGTAAACATGCCAAAGCATATTTTTGCAACAAAACCTCCCAAGACATTATCTTCCACCTAAACCTACAGCCTGGGAAAAACAACTTACTTGGTAGAACCCATTATTTATTCACCCCACCAGTTTGCTGTTTGTGGTTGAGTTAACTATAAGTCATGCAAGGAACACAGCAAGATGGCAAGATGTTGAGAAGGTTTTGTAGAAGTTTTGGTCTGATGAGAGGACAATTGGTCTGTTTGGTTCTCATAGAAAACATCAGTGGAGGTAAACTACGACAGCATTTTACACTAAAAACATCAATATGGTAAAACAAGGTAGTGGAAGAATCATGCTAGCATATGGGACCGGCCCAGTCAAAGTGCAGACTTGTCAAAACTTGTAAATGGATGGTAACAGACACAATTCTTCCAACCTGACTGAGTTTCAGCTATTTTGCAAAGAAGAGAGGCCAAAGCGCTTACTGTACTGATATACTGTATTTTCACATAGGAAAAATTGAAAGCCATGTATGGTTTTCCTTTCAATTCCCAAACATAAAATACTTGTTTGCGGTTGCTGTTTGTCACATAAAATCTAAATAAAATACATTTATCTTGTGATTGTACCATGACAAAATGTGTAAAAGTTTCAGTCCTTAGCAAAGCACTGTTGGTTGGTGGTTCATGTTGTACAATAAGGAGGATGGAGATGTGTGTTGTTAGTGCTCATATTCCTTACCCATGAAGGATCCGGTGCTGCAGATTAAGCTGAAAAAGCAGCTCTCTGGTGGAAGAGTCCCACATTTACTGCAAGAAAAAGTGCATAAAATAATTCATAGAATTACTTTGAATCAGTATATCCACACTCTCCAGCAACAGCGTCACCATTTACACCATTCTGTGAAATCAAATATGCTGCTGAGCTGCATTCGTGCTTGTTGACAGTCAGACTGAAGCTTGATCCCTCACATCCCGTAGTGAAGTGTTTGGCTTCTCACCGACTGCATACCTCGACTCTTTTCTAGGAATGGGAAATGTCTGAGCGATTGGGAAGCTAGGAGACACTACGGCTCCTGTCTGTTTCTGTAGACGTTCCTGCTGCATTAAGCCGCTCACATGTTCTTCTGGAACGTACAATTTAATATGATTACGGAGCAAAAAGTCCCGTTCCTAATCCTTCAGCACTAGTTTGATTTTGTACATAAAAAGTAGTTTGGTGAGTTCATACTGCCTACTTTGAGGCATTACATTTTAAATAAAGATTGTTTACCTGACTGTTGTAGTTAAATCTCCAGAGTCTAGCAGTTAAACAGGAACAGGAGTGACTTGATTTCCTCCCCAAAAAAGCAGGTTTTGCATGCATGCCTGTTTACATAGCTTAAGTGTTCCTCTGAAGTGCCACGGTGGCAGGCAGGAAATTTCAGCCGTGAGTTATTTTCAGAACGCACACAGGACAACGGTCTCTCAATCGTTTTTCTTTTTTTTATAAACAGTGTGCAGACAGGAGCCGAGCAAGACAATGGGACCGTGTTCCTGTTTTTAATCAGCAGAACCAAAAGAGACATGGGAGCCGCAGGGGTCCCACCGCAAATGGCGGGAGTCTCACTCACCTGATGAGAGGTACATTATCTAACGTGCAGCAAAACGACGGACCGCTCTGCAAATGCAGGTCCTCTTCACAGGACTGGTTGTACAACCTGCAACAGAAATCATTCAGCATTCATTAAAATCAATGCCCTTTGGATATCGCTCGTGTCAAGAATGGAACAATGATGAATTAAGCGATTTATTTCATGTGCATGTGGGTCCCAAATAGATTCAGCTCACACTCAATGGGCACCAAGTGGGCCTGGGTTCATAATAATGAGGTCCGCCTGTGTTGACTACATTGAAGTCATGGTAAAACCATGTGGGGTACCGTAAGCAGTTTCCCCAAAGGGTAGAAAGACAACTGGATCAAATTTCTTAAAACATCTCGGGCTCACATGGGTCACACTTCTTAACTTTTGTCGTTCAGCATCAAACTTATACAGGCAACTGGATCCTTGAACCCATGGATAATTCTATATGGGGTAACATTTTCAGCCCATTTTCAATTCCTGAGGCCATCAAATGTAAATAATGGCTGAGATGAGTGAATCAGTCAAATTTCAGCAGCAGAAATAATTGCCTTTTTTATTTAAATAAAAGCAAATAGATAAAAAATATATACATTTGTTTAAAATTTCTCCAAAAAAAGTGTTGTTCCTCAAGGTTATCTTACAATGAAAATCCTATCCTAAAGAAAAAGATAACTTTTTTTTTATCAATATTAACCTCACAATACTTCCAAAAAATGGCTTGGTACAGAGGTCATTTTGTAAGAACAGTCCATGAGGACTATTTGTTCTTATAAATAGTCTATGTTGTTCTTAGTAACCACTTAGTAACCACGTACCCACTGGTAAGCAGTGGGTATGTAGGGATCAACAGAATTATGATGAAGCAAAACACAGGACAGAAGAAGCAGCATACCAGTTATCGACAGGACAGACGTGCTGGTTGTAAAGGGCCATGGCATATCTGAAACAGACACAGAGTGATTAACCAGAATGGGAGGAAGAGAATTCATAATGTGGTCCGTTGCACTGCCATCCAAAAATGTTCATTTCTAAGGGATTGAGTAAATGAAATGATGAAAAGACACAGAAACTGAAACAAGTACCAACACAAATGACAAAAGCATCTACTGATGTATTTAGCATTGATCCTGAAGAAAGTGACATGAAATGGACAAACTAGGTAGTGTGTAGACATAACATCAGCTACTGAACATAAAAGCATGACCGAAAAAATACACTTTAACTTTCTGGGGGCCAGAAAACAACATTATAAACATTTTATTGGCCATTTCTAAAACTAAGCTTAAGCCTTTTAATTTCTGATATTTGCATTTAAATTAGTTGCTTTATCCCTAATGCTGATGGTTTTTTTATACATCAGTGCCTAAAAAGACACACAAATTAGAATAAAGTTCTGCCATTCTGACCTTACATTGACTTTCATCGGGTCAGCCTGTGAGACCAGGCGACCCAACGTTCAATAATCTCTTATCGTTATCCGGAATTAAAAAGTTCAAGGAGTGAAAATACTGGTTAGTTTCAGGAAAACCGGATTGATTAACAGTCATTATCAGTTCTGTTGTTTGTTTTTGACAGGTCACTGACCAGCTTCATCCACTGAGGGTTCAATGACCACAGGTTCAAAAATTAGTAGCTACGTTTTAAGCTAAATCACGATGATTACAGTGACCAAGTCAAAACCTATGTTGCCTCTAGTGCGACCACTAAAAAAAGTTTAACTTTCTAAAATTAGTTTACAAGGCTTTACACAAAAATGAATCAAGTGCATTCTGCAGTGGTCATTGATTGCTGATTTAAAGTAAGTTTATAGCATGTTTATCATACAACAAAACAATTTGGACTCTGGCATTAAAACAATGAACATACATTCACCGGCCGCTTTATGAGGCACACCCGCTCAACTGCTTGCTTAAGCAAATAGTAAATCAAGATAATCTAATTTCAGGAATCCAATTCAGTGAGGCATCTAAACAGGGTAAAGATGACTTGCAGAAGTTCAGTACCAGAATCAGAATGAGGTAGAAAGTGAAACATAAGTGACTTTGGAAAAGGAAGTGATTCAGATTTACACAGAACAGTCAGAGAAAAAGAAAATAGCCAAAGGCCAGTTTGATGATATAGAAAGGCATTCATGATTCACAACCAGATATGCAGTCAACAAATCTGCAGCAACTTTTGACCAAAATCTTATTATGTCAAATCCATCCAGCTAGGTGCTAAAGCAGCTCTGAACACAAATAGGACAAACAAACAGCAATGTTTACCTAATAAAGTGGCCATTGGAGTGTAAATGTCAAGCTTACTCATATCATTATCAACAATTTGTTTTTACTTCAAATAAAACCAATAACACGTTTTTTACTATATCTGATAATGCTTACTGAGCACCTATGAATGCAACGATCCAGATCATGTTCAAGACAGAAGTTAACGGCACCTTGTGATAAAGTTTTCTCTGAGGTTTCATGTCAGACCATAAAATATTTTGCCAGCACAAACACACACACAGCTGTTCTGTCTGTGCAAGTTCAATCCTTATGAAACAGCAAATGAGGAAAGATCTACACATGTCTGCATAACAGATAATAAGGGGAATTACTTCATATCAAGTAGTAATTCATACTTTTTCTGCGGTGGGAAAGTATGAATCCTGAGATGATTGCGTTCCCCTAAACCACGTGACTCAACTACAGCTAGAACAACCATATCCATCTATTTTCGATCAGTTAGTCTTTTTTCTACAGCGGGCCTCCCAGGAGGGGAAAAACAGACAAATGGGAAGGAAATGCAACTGTCAGTTTGTCATATTACACACTTCTCATTCAAGCACATCGACATGCAGGGTTAAAAATGGTGGGTTATTCTGAGATGGTGAACATCTGTCCTGATTTGTGAACTCAGATGTAGTTCAGCAAGAGTTTAAGCACCAATTAGGAATGTTTTCAGCGGCTGATAGTATCATGTTCATGAAGCCGTTTTTAAAAAGGACAGAGACAGTGTGTCGCAAACATGCACTCAATATAGACCGAAATGGCCATGTGAAATACATTCCTGGGTTAAAATAATTCTGCGACCTAAAAATCACAGTTTAAATTTGAGTTTGTTACCATCATCAGCCTCAACCTAGTTTACTGAAATAAAGAACATTTACAGCCAGTAAATGATTTTGGATATAAGTTCTATAACTTATATCCAAAACTGCATGTACGCACTTCTCAAAAAAGGCAAATACTGACAGTGATTGTAGTACTTTTATTCAAGACAAAAAAAAGGAGAAATAGTACAAGAATTCAAATATTGTACTATTTTAGATGCACAAATCTTTAGCATCAGAGATGGCCAAGTTACTTAATGCCATGATTACACCCAATATGACATACTGTATAAGAAGCTGGTAAAAAATAAAAATAAAAAATAAAACATTTTAAAACCAATTGAAACAGTTTAGAAACAGGCATCAAAAGTGACTAAAAGCTTAAACCACACCATTACTGTCAAACACACTAAAAACATTAACAATTAAGTTGGGAAAACATTGTAAAATATGACTCTGTCTTTGTTTATTTTGTGGATAAGTGCCACTTCAACAACTTTTTCAATAGAATCCTAGTAAAAGGAACGAGGGTGAACTCTGGGATGACCGTCTACCATTCAGGAAACCCTCTGATGGTCACGCTACTTTCTCTTATCGTCCATTTCATGCTTGGAATGCAGTTCTGAATAATATGAAACAGGAACTCCCACACTTCTCTCCGAAAACATCTTAAAAACTGCTTCCTGGAAAAATGTCAACAGGACTATATTTAAACATGTATTATTAAGGTTTTGTCTTTTACACCCTCAACTTAGTAGTATTGTATTTGCTTGATCTTTTTCTTGTTTGCGTGTCTTTTAGCACCAACCTGCCTATGAAACTAGAGAGACTAGCCATATGGGGGAAATTCCCCCAAAGCTATAATCTCATATTTATGTGTAATTCATCAGCAGCATTTTTATCCCATTTCTAACAATAAACTGAACTGAACAAGCTGGTGTAAGAGATTTCCCATTGTTGTTTACCTGGCTTACATTCACTAATATGAAGGGACAGTAGATGTGATATGGAAAAGACACAACTGGAACTGACTGAATGCAAGTTAGCCAGCTGAACATAAACTATGTGAATTAGCACACATTATGACACTTTACCCAGATATTATGAAATAAATCAACACAAAAGTAGTAGTGTTTAACATCATCCTTCTTCCCATCCACTCTGACCAGCTTCCATGTCGCTGCTAAAGAAAAGCTTCTTCTTAAACTTCCAGGAGGATTTTTACACTGCATGACTAAATGTTGTCCTGTCAATAGATCTGGCCTATTGGCTACTTCTCTAATTTATGTTTTCACTGCCCAATCTTTCAGCTTATGTGGACAACTATATGTTGCGACATATAATTTTGCTTGCAGTTGTGACATAAATGATAAATGGCCATTTATCAAGTCCAGAGGACCCCAAAGCGCTTCACAGTACATTACGTCATTCACAGACCAATCTACTCTTTCCATCTCCATTCAACAAGTTTGTAGTTGTAACACAACAAAATGTGTGTTAATACTTTTGCACTTCACTACAAATTTGTAGTAGGATGTTGATGTCAGAAACAATTATTTCCTCCGTAAATAAAAATGCAATGTCTTACAAATATACAGAATCACATAGCTCTAGAAGCCAAAGGTCATTGAATGTTTTTGTTTTCTTTAGAAAGAGAATATTACTCATCTTTGAAGGCAAAAATAGCATCTCTGCAGCTCTAGAAGAAGTCTAAATAGAGTCTGTTTTAAGTGTTTGAAAAAAACCAGAGCATTATGTGTTTGGAGGAGGCTAAGTAATAGTAGGTTTGTTTATATAATTAGCCCTCTATCAAAGCACAGCACAGCTGTATGCTGTAATTGCATGCCTGTGAGCAACATAAAAAAAGTTGCTTTTTTTTTCTAAGTCAGGACTAAACTAGGAACATGAGCAAAACTTCTGTGGAAAATCTGGGTTGTGCAGTGAAAATTCCCAATAGCAGTGCAAAAATAACCCCAGGAAAAGGGTGTGAGGAATATACAACGAGTGTACTTACAGTGGGGCTTCAGTAAAGCCAAGCTAGATGTAATGAGACTCTTTTTAAAATTAAAGCAAACTATGTCCTCATAAACAATTGCAAAAAAATGCCTTTGGGTACAATGAAGTCATGCTGCCATTTTAAACTAACCCATAAAAAGTCAACAGAGGAAGCTTAGTCAATTGTTTCTGGTGGGCAAAAGCAGACACAGAAGTTTTATGCTCTCTGCATGGTGACCAGATGCTGAGAAAACTCTGCCCAGGCTCTATTAAAACTATTTTCTAGAATTTACCTCACTTGTACAAAGAATCAGGGAGTTATGCAACATTTTACATCTTTCAACATTCCACTACTCTGGAAAAAGCCTGGAGACTTCTCTTAGAAACAAGGGACACTTGTTGAGTTCATGGAAAAGTTTGAACAAACAATCCATGACAGGGTTGGCATTGAAGTTTACTACGAGTCAGTTTTCTGCCTGAAAAACAAAAGTCAAAGCTGCTGATTATTACCTGTATCCTTTTAAAGTTCTCTTTAGGCAACAATATTTTTTCAGATGCGCATTCCTGATTGGACAAACAGCTGCATTCACAAACGTAAACAACCGTGCATAGTTTCAGCTTTGGGCTGCAATCAGGCTCCTCATCACTGATGCAACACAGAGCTTGGCTACAGGACAGCAAAAACCCAGAGTTGCACCATCTGTCTCCTTCTCTCCTTGGAGGTTTACATTCCTCCTCACAATCAAATGACAGGCCCAAGAGAAGAGATGCCAGCCGGAGTATAATCAGGAGGCATGCTCATTCTTTATGCTTTTTGGGTTGCACTTCTGCTCAAACACTGTACTGAAGATTAATAAGCTGTGCGGCAAAGCTTCATGTTGGACTTTATAAGAGAGGTGAAAATTCCAGAATCTTCGTGGAGAGACTTAATCCACGTGCCAATTGCCATGGCGGCGAGGAATTCAGGGTAAATATGCAGAGTGGCTCTGCTTAAAGAAACTAAGGTGGAAACATGTCTTTGTTCGGCATTTACAACACATTTATCTTTTGTTTCGTTTTTTATGCATTTTGGATTAATACGGGCGTGTTCATGGTATTTAGATATCCCAAGATTGTAAAACATTCCGGTTTCAAACCTTCAAAAATTGCCCTGTTATGTTGTTCCCACGAAACATAAGGTCATTCTAAAGCGAGGACAAGGAAAGCATCAAAATGCCCGAAGATTTCTTCTCCTGATCTGCTCTGTGACTAGAGCAGAAAAGTAACACCTCTAACCATATGTTGCTGCACACTGGCAGTAAGCTGGCTGAAAGAGGGATAGCATAGCTTTCCCTACGTTTTAAAACTACAGTTGGCTATAGTAGATAGCCTGGCAAATTAACCATCTCTTATCAGCTTTTTACACAAATATTACTCCATTTATAAAATGATAAAACATATATTATTTTACACATAAAGCCCTTGAAATCTACTACTTAGGCTGAATGCCATTTCATCCCTTGCTCGTTGCTCTGCCCTTAACCCTACATTTAGGCGTCTGCTTCGATAAAGAACTAAGAAACTTTTTCAAAATGTAAAGGAAAATTTTATTTAAAAAAAATAATAATCTAAATTCAGCACAGGTTTTTTGTTATCCATTTTTGCTAAAGTTTTATGTTTTATTTTAAAACTTTCAAAACAAACAAAATTATGGCTCTTTCATCTAAGAAATTTTACTAAAAAAGAAATGTATAACATTTAATTTAATTTTTTTTGTTTGTAGCTGAGTCAATGGCAAAAACGGCTTTGAGAAAGGGGGTAGAGTGGAGTCATTATGATATATATAAAATAATAGATCAAATTTTTTACTGTAAAATTCCAAACATGATTTTGACATAATTTCTCTACATAAAAAGACCAAATAGCATTTCTGTTTTGAAATGCTATTTGGTCTTTTTATGTAGAGAGATTTATCAGCTCACACAACTTTGCAAATTGTGTCAAACACAACTGACATGTAATAGTTTGGCAAACTTGAAACTTGATTTATGTCATTTCTCATACTGTTCCCTAACTCAAAAAAAAATCAATTCTTAATTCTAAAAAACAAAGATACAAGCAGAGAACATCTGATAAGATGTTTTGTTGAGATTTAAAGTTCAGAGGGCTACTTAAAGCACCTTGTTAGGTCTCTTACTGAAGTTTGCTATGATAATGCTAGAAAAGAGACATAAATTGTTGTTGGTATTTTGGCTACCCTTCCAATAACAAACCCATACAAAGCCTGTAGTACAATATAAAAGAAAATTAAAACTTACACAACCCATATCCCAGTGATGCTCAGTACTGGGAGACTGACAGGCAGTATCATCCACAGAGACATTTTGGACCACCTTGAAAAATCCCTTTCCTCTCCGTCCTTTTCGACCAGCCCAGGAATATCCTCTCAGGTAGCAGACAAACATTTACCTCCAGGTGACTGGGCTCTGCATGATCTCAGACTGATTTATTTTCCTAAAGATGGAGGGAGGCAGATGGGACAGATGTGTCCTTTTTTAGCTGGCGAATGAGACAGAAAAAGGGGGCAGGCAGTGAGTTAGGTCAGGATTATTTAGGTACTTATCGCGCACTAATCAGCAATACAAATTAAACTAATCTTCTTTGTTGGGTGAAATGTGATTCAATCAAGCGTAAAAATCGTTCAGTTTGTAAAACTATGATGTTACCTTCTTTATCCGATTTTTTTTTCCACTTTTTTTTTGCGGAGCGCAACAAAGTAATAAATATTAGGTATGTGCATTTTTTTTTCTTTAATCTATCACAGCAAACTATGTGGCTGATTACTCACCTTCAGCCTCCGAGGACCAGCGGGTTTTGCAGGAGGTTTTGTGGAAACTTTTGAGACCGTCGACGTGTCCACCTTGCCCTCTTCACAAAAAAAAAAAAACAAACAAAAAAAAAGTGCGACAAGATGCCGCGTCACTTTAAAAAATCTCTTTGCTTCGTGTATTTCTCCGGAGCAGAGGTTGAGCGTTTCGCTTTGAAGTGCGTGGCGTACAGCTTCGCGCTCACAGAAATGCTGCCACTATTCCCGGAGACATCCCAGAAGACCCAGCTGTTTGACTCCGCCCACCTAAAGTTACGTTGGAGTTGGCGTGGCCCGAGGCGTTGATGGGTTAAAGACTTCTTCATCCCACCGTAACAAAGACCAAAGACTACTCTACCAATCATTTTCTTTACTGAATACCATAAAATGCAAATAAATCTGCAGTGAGGCAAAAAAATCTTACTCGCCAAACACGTCTGTGCATACGTGAAAGTCTCAGATTGATCAAACAAGAACAATTGTAAATATGAAAATTCATGCTCAGGAAAAGTTTCCTCTTTTATTAGCGAAAGAAAGCGGTGAAACGTTTGGAAATGTAATTTTCGAAGCCATTTTGTTGAACATAGAGGTAATACTGCCCCCTGCTGTACATAAGGACACGCACATGGAAAGTCTCTGAGGAATAAAAAGTATTATTTTGTAACTTCAACAAGATTCAAGACGGAGCCTGGAAGTTAAATGCAGTCAATCAAGTTCTTTTGATTGAGTGAGTCATCAACGATATGAAAGAAAAAGTTTCGACTCACTGATATTCTAAAAATTACAACATGTAAGGTTTTCTGAAATAATTTTTGTGATCAGTGTCACATGGTGGATGGTAATGGTGTTCTTTTGTTTGTTTTTTACAAATGAAAACTGATCGTGATTATTTGTGTTCACCCCCTTTACTCTGATACTCCATGAACATCCATGTTAGGTCAACATGGATGTTCCATTATATGTGGTTCTTATTTTGGGTGTTTTTTAATCGTCCTTTTAGCAAAATGAGATCACTGATATGAAGAATTCTTAAATGTTATCCATCAAATTGTTTATTATTTAGTGTTCAGAATTGTGTTGCTTTATTTGACTGGATTTCAAAATGCCTACCATGCATTTTGAACTGTGTGTAGGAAACAATTTTGTGGCATCTATTTAGATGCATTTTCAATCCAGCAATAACTCAGAGATGTCTGAATTATTGGATGCAATGTCAGCTCGAAATGTAACAATCCACTGAGGGATGTGGCTGTGTTTCTTTTGGGGCGGGGGGTTGCATGCAAAGCAAGTAGCCAAGATATAATCCCTCAGGGTGGATTTTTGGGCAGGGCGTCAACGTTCAACACAGGTTAACACCGGGTCTAAACAAGCCTCAGACTTTATCACATACCAGGCTGCATTAATGGTGTACTATTACTGGCTCTGTGAAAAATTTCTTTCCCCAAATGAAGCTTAACGGGACTTAAGAAGGTACATTTCAAATAGATATTTAGACTACATCTCAATTGTTTCCAGAATGTATTCAATTTATTAAGGTTGCTTTGCAAACTCACAGTGATATATTTTGTGAGGAGGATGAATATTGAGTATAAATATTGAAGCAACAATTGAAAACACCAGTCAGAAGGTAAAAACAAATGGGTCATCCAAATAGAAAATTACTTCAACCATACAGCCTAATTTTCTCTGTTTCTTTGGGGGTTTTGGGAACAACAAAGTTAATGTTTTGAAGCAGTCATCACAAAATCTTAAGCTTCATCCTTTGGAAAATGTATGAGCACAGTTGAAAAGATGTGCATGATTATTTCTTCAAACTTGATTCAGACACATCAATTCTCAGGAGAAAAGGGCCAAAATTGGGAACCTTGTGAGATGATATTCAGATTGCTGACCATACACTAGAAAAGGTAATTCCGTTAATAATAAGGAACTACATGTAAACTTCAATATAGTAAATTAGTAAGAAATTACAAAATTTCTTAGTAATTTAAGAAAATTACTAAGAATTTTTTTATTTTTTTGAAAAATGCTTTCTTAATTTTTTGGCATTTTGCAAAGAGAAATAATTTTGGTTCACCTAACTGTCCTAAAAGAGATAAAGTTCATTATGATTTGATGTCAGACAGTGAGAAAATTTTTTGTCTTTTTAAATATTTTATTTCAAATTAATAACATAATACAATGCAAATACACAATAGCTCTAGATATAATGTTCCCTTTATTACCATGTTAGGATGATTAGTGTCAATTTCTTAGTTAATAGTTTTTTATAACCCTAAACAATCCCAAAAAAGTGCAACAATAACCAGAATGTGATGTTTTATGTATTTGCTTGATTTTGACTTTTTAGTCTTGGCAAGAGAAGTACATTTGTTTCCACTTTATATATATATATATAAATATCATGATTTTCTTAAGAAACGACTTGAAAGATTTTTACGTACAATAAATGCTGTTAAAAAAAGAAAAAATCCTCTGAGATATATCAAAGAAAACTCAAGCAACTCACAGAAAGAAATGTATGAAACATATTACGGTGCTGCATGGTTGCAACTTAACAATTAGCTATAATGTGTGAAATCTCTCCTCAAACCTTCAGCTATTTAATGCAACAGAAATAAAACATTTCCATCAGTTTTGTTTATGCTCATTTCTGCCATAATTGAACCACTTTAAACAAACAATGTAAATCAGAAGATTTGGTAAAAGAAATGAAAGAATGTTTTTACATTTTAACTCCTAATTATGAAAAATATATACACATAAAATGAAATCTTTTTCTATCTGCAACTCATATGTAAGTAAACAAACACGGTAAAATAGAACCCAAATGCAATTTATCTCATCTTTCCCATAAATATTGAGAATATTAATAGTCTGTGATTCAAAAGATCTGATCCCGTTGCGCTTCTCCTACAGCCTTATAGAGGAGCCAAAGCCCCACACGCTAAAAGCAGGGTACAGAGGCTCCACAAATGAAGTCTGAATTTTGTGCAGAAGGCGCATGCCATCAGAAACACTGTAATATGCAAGTATTCCCTTCCCGTGGTCCAAGTAGACGCCAATGCGGGATGACACAGGGGCAGACAGATCTTTGCTTCTGTTGTTGTGCACAAAGGTGAACTTGGACTCAGAGCAGTACAAACTCCACGACTTTTCATTCCAGCCAAGGCTGCAGTCATTGCTGTTTCCTTTTCTCCGGATTCCCTTGTAGGTAACAGCCATGTCTATCTCTGTTCCTCGCCAGTCCACTTCCCAGTAAAAACGAGATCCATACACACTTTCTCTGCACAGCACCTAAACATATGGAAAGACCAACGTGATCAAAAACCAAAAGCAACATAAAGAATAACAATGAAATAAAACATGATTCAAGCTGTAAATCCCCACCTGTTGCCAGTGGTCAAATCGATCTGGGTGATCAGGGTAGTGTTTAGGGTCACTCTTCATTGTTGCTGTTCTGTTTCCTTCTGAGAGGTGAAGGTTTCGGTGGACTGTGTTGACATCCAGAGTCAACTGGTGAGAATCTGAAATGGAATTTTTTTTTAAATAATTTGCTTCCTTGACGGTGGCTTTTAAAATTTCTCATCGGATTTATCATGATCGAGCACTAGAGTGTAACTGGGTGTAGTGTGGTATATGTTTACATAAGGTTGTAACAAAAGCAGTTACACCTGTGCTTGCTTCACTAAATCAGAATTGTAAGTAAGACTTTTAACCGACGGATAAACCGGTTGAGCAAGCTGAATGCCTTTATTCAAGTTTCAGTCATTTTACTTTGTGGACTCACCCTTTTGTCAAGTGAAGGCGTAGTTATTAACAATGAGACCAGGTCAGACAAAGTGTATAGTTTTATTCCCAGAATATCATGCTACTTACATTTCAAGAAATCTTCTCTTGTCCTTGGCTCTTCTACAATCCTTCCATCAATGCTCACAATTGATTCTCTTCTTGGCTTTAATTCATCTTCCTTTGCGTCTTGGGTGATGTACACTTCCTTTACTATGAAAGTTAAGAAAAAAAACAGGGG
Organism: Xiphophorus maculatus; assembly: GCF_002775205.1. NCBI lineage: Eukaryota > Metazoa > Chordata > Actinopteri > Cyprinodontiformes > Poeciliidae > Xiphophorus > Xiphophorus maculatus. The sequence goes on along the minus strand of NC_036464.1, from coordinate 14,570,800 downwards.
ATTCATCAAACTGCTTGGTGTTGGGTGTATTTGGAGAGGAAATATAGACAGTTATGTTTACCTGCTCCAGAGATTTTCATCATTTCTGTCTTGCTGACTTCTTCCACTTGCAATTTCAATGCCGCAATGGCTCTCTTGGCAGGATCAAATGAATAATTGGGAACAACATTGATGTTGTTTAGGTCTTCATACCCGGAGGGGCCCGATAGAGACTGCCAGCTCTAGTAAACATAAAAACATCCCCATAAATGAGCATATAGACCACTCAGAGCCCTAAAGTCATAGTGTTACATTAGGCAGATCATCCTCACCTGCAGAAAATGAATGTGATCATCGGTGCGGGAGAGCTTCTCCAGGTTGTTGTGTCTCTTCTTTAGCAGAGTTATCTCCTCCTCCAAGCGGTCCAGGAGTAGCTCCCCCTGGGTCACAGTGGTTCTTTCATGGGAGAGGACCATCTCTTTGACTTCATTGTACTTCCTCTCTATAGAATTCAGAAGCTCAGTGAAGATCCGTTCATTTTCCTCAAGAACTGTTTGAGCAGAGTGCTGTTGAGATACATGTCAATGATTAGAAAAGAATTACATTTCAGAACAGAAAACCTTTCTGTAATATAACTGGGATGTCCTCTACTTACTTTCACTGATTCAACTGCTTGTCTTAGATCCTGCCATTTTTTAATCCTTTGATCAATCCTCTGTTGAGACTTGTGCAGAGTGGTACCAAGTTGTTTCTACAAAAAATCAAGGAAAAGGAAGTTTAAATACTCAAAGGCTAATATCAACACACATATTTTCTGAGTTCAAAGTGCAGAATGAGTTCTGTTCAATGCTCACTTGTTTCTCAGTCCTCTCAGTTCCAGCCGGGACGATGTCATGGTGTTTGTGTTCATCCATCATGCACAAGACACAGACTGATGTCTGATCAGTGCGACAAAAGGCCTCCAGCAGCTTGTCGTGCTGGGCACATACCTTCTCTCTCATCTGACCCGTGGCTTTGACCAGTTTGTGCTTCATCAGGGTGGGGTAGTCATAGTGCGACTGCACATGTTCCCCACAATACGATGCCAGGCAAACCAGACAGGACTTCTCGGCTTTTTGCTTCCTCGTAGTGCAGAAGTCACAGAGGACCTCCCCATCCTTGGTCCTCTGCCTGGTCTGGTTTCGACTGGTTGACCGGCGAGACTTGTCCAAATTGGTATATCTGTCCAAGTCCAGGCTGTCTGAGTGAGACATTTTCTTTTCCAAAGATGAGAAAAATAAATCCAGCAGATAAGACACCAAAAATAAAATCCAGGAATCTAGGAAATCAGCTTGAGAGCAGTGTGACAGCCTTTTAATGAATCTGCTTAGGTTGATGGCTAAAGAAAAAGACTACAAATAAACAGGATCAACTCCCGAAGTGAACTGTTTGGGTGAAACTGAGAGAGTGACGCTTTGTGTGACAGAATGTTTGCTATGTGGACTACTCTCCCAGTAAAACCAGTATTACAGGTTTGACCAATGATAGTTGTAAAATCCACTTAATAGGATGAAACTGGCACAAAGGTCAGGAAAAAAAATAACATTTTGAAATTAGTGGTAACAATACGTCTTATTTAGTAGCTAAAAAAGCAGGTTAGTACGTTACCACTTTATTCTTCAAAAACTTATTTTTACATAAGACCTACAAAACCTGATCAATTGCTATAAAAAAAAATGGCACTGGGGAAGGAGCACCATCTAGTGGCAGAAATTGACAACTTCATATTCCTCTGTTATAACGAACTGACCTAAAAAGAATGAAATAAGCTGTATCCATGTGTTAGAATGGGAAAGCAAAAAATTGCAATAACGTTATATTCCGAAATGTATTAAATATATGATTCACATTAAAAAGACAAAAAAAGCAAATCAAACTATTTTCTAAAAACCTAATAATAATGTTTTTGTATTTAAGATTGACACCACTGTTCAATGAAAAGGGCTAAAAAGCTACTCTACATGCTAATAAAACAACAGTCATATAAAATAATTGATTAAATGACCAATAGTACTTAAGACACAAGAAAACACCTAAATGGAAATTTTAAACAAAATGAAAATCTCTTAGTTGCTAAAACACATCCTTTGTCTCTTTACTTTGAACAGTTTTTCTTGAAATTTTTAATTATTTGTTCATTTATCTGTTGTTCATATTGCTTTAGTGACATTCTTCTTGTAAATATCACAACAGATACAACATATATTAGTAAACCACACTTCTAACAAATCCTGTCATGTCTCAAATACATCAGTCAATAGTTTTAGACTTGCACTCATTTAAGTAAGAATGTAAATTCTGGCATTTAGTGATGCATTTGAACAGCCATTCTTTTCAGGGGGAAATAATAATGCAAGATATCACTGTCAGTAATATTAAAAGGAATAATTGAATGCACAGGTATGGATTTTTTGTGGATTTTATTTAACCCACAAAGGGTAAAAATGACAAAGACAAGCTCAGATAATAAATTCAGATAACAAATTATCCAAATTTACTAATTCAGATAAAGCTGAATTAATATGCATTTATATTTATCAACAACCTTCTGGCACGATATTTTTGGGAATCATCAAAGTGCTGACTCTTTAACATTAGTGTTAAAATGTCAACCATCTGATCCTGTTCCCCTAAGATGAACAAAGATAGGCATGGATGCTAAATGGTAAATGATGAACCACTAAGGATTAAATCAGTCATAAATGGTAGGATGCTGGAATAACGGCGTCACTGATAGCAATGAAGTCATGAACATCAGCATAGAATGAGATGGCACCAAACCAAACAAGAGATAGTTTACTTCAAACATTTGAAAGTTTGCAGTAAACTTTCAAAACTTTCAAACTCAAAGAATAAACTTCAAAACTGGGAAGAGTCCATAATCTGTCAAACATAGTGGTTGTAGCAACATGCCCAGGGTGTATTTTACTGCTAATGGTACTGGTGGGATAAATCTTCAATTTATCTTAAGATAAACAGAAATATGGCTCAAACTTGCACACATTGGGTTTTCCAAAAGATTAATAATTCCTAATGCACATTAAAACTGGCTTTAGAATGAATAAAGCAGGTCAATAAGCCTCTGGAGTGATTTTATAATATGTTGACTATAATAATATGGGACTATAATATGTTGATTTTTTACCCCTTGTGAATAAGTGACAAAATACAACTAATTCAACCATGAGCACCCAACTGTTGTTTTTTTAAAACAACTGAAATGATATAATGTTTCAGCTCACCCTGAAAGAAAAACAAGGTTACAGAAGACGTATTAAAAGTCTCACTGGAAAGCAACATTCTCAGCAATGATGAGCTAATGTAAACCTCCGATTAGTGGATGTTCCATCTCGACATATATTCCGATGGAGTCTGTCTGTACAAGATGTTCTATACATGCTTAGTGACATTTTAGTGATGAGATTTAGCACAATTTCAAAGCAAATCTACGGAATTAATCACCTTTACTGCAAACCTACAGTACATGTTGGCCTCCTTAATAAGTTATTTACTTAGTCCATACATAGCCAGCTTTAATTAAACGCCCAGCTAAATTTAAAAAACCCCATACCGTTTCATCGGAAATATTTTGGCAGAAATGAAAGGTTTACTCTTCCCCAACAGAATAATTAATAGCACTTTGAATTTACTTTTTGAATCTCCTGCATTTTTAACTCCCAGCCTGTAGGGGGTGACGATGGTGTGTGTGCAGATATGAAATGACAATAGTTGCTTTCGCTAAAGTGCGTCGGAGGTCCAACGTTGGCGCCAGATGAGCTGTGGCGCCAGCTGTACACACAGGCAGTGAGAGGAAACGAAGACACACAGAGCAGAGCAGTGTGACGAGGCTCACTGAAAAACTTGCAAAGCTCCCATCAGAACCAGCGTGTAAAATCCTCAAGCGATTCTCCTGCTTCGCTCTCTGCAACAACCACAAAGTAAAAGGACAGAAAGGTGGGTGTGTGCATGCAAGGTTTTGTATACTAACTCTATAGGATGTTAATCCCGGGGAACACTTCATCCTTTAAATGCAATCCATTCTCAGACATACTGTCTCTATAGGTGGGCGAGTGTGTTCCGGTAGATATAATCCTCTACTATCTTTTTAAATATTGTGTGTATGGGGTGGTAATAGCTGACCAGCAGTTTACAACTCTGATGGAAAAATACAGGCCTTGACCCGCGATAATCGTAACAGCAGTGCCCTAAAAGCATACCAACACAGGAACTCATAGCTTTAAGGAACTATATTATCTTTAAATCTATTCGTCTGTAGTCTATAATCTGTATTTATGTATGAACTACTCTACTTTTGTCTCTACACAATGTAGTTTTAAATGCACGGATTAGTGTTTAGTAAAGCTTATTCGCCAGTGTTTTGCGATGTGAAATTATATCAATCTGCATGTATATGGATACTTTAGCTTTGGTAACTAACTGGATTAGCTGAGTTTTTAGCTCTGCATCATGGCTATGTAGCCGCGACATGCATGCTTGGTAGCTGCTAACGCAATCAAGGCCGCCATTGAAGTGTGGTTGTTCTGCTGCTGCCGCAGTGAAACACTCGGTATCAGGTCAGTCTGGTTCACGCAGGCATCGTTTTACAAACCGTTTGGTTCTCGTTAACTTGAGGAAGTTATTTTAGCCTCATCTGCTCTGCAGGTTTCTTGTCTTTTGTGACTATAAGTCGCCCTTTCCCGGGCTTTTCGCACAGCAGCGTCCTTCTTCAGTTAGCCATCTTTGTTTCAGCTAACCAGCTTCTGCTTGGATTTATAGGCGAGTCTTAGCGTGCTAAATACACTTTTAGTTAGGTTAAAAGCCAACACAATGTCGTAACTTCAATGTCCAATGATTATTTAGGATCATCTATTCGAGTTCTTCAACTATATTTGCTCCCTTTAATGATTGTTGCCCACCCTGTTTAGATATATTGTGTATGACGGAAGCTAAGGCGGATAACGTTAGCCAGCGGCAGCCATCTTAGACTAGCTGGAAGTGCTGGTGTGGCACAACAAGATGGCCTGGTAATAATCGCACTGGGAGAATTTCCGCGTCGTTCCGTCGTCCTAAGGTGCGCTTATAAATTGGGTCTGGCCGCCTGTTTTACTGTAAGTATTTGTCGTCTTTGAAGCCCTGAAAATACAGTACTCGCGTATGTGACCATCTTCCAGCTAGTTAGCTGGCTAAAATGCGAACGCACTAGCAGCTAACACAATGCTGTTTTGTCGGTAACCAGTCGCCCGTCCTCCATAGCCAGCTAACTAGCGGCTATGGAGGCCATTTGTAGCCGTTGTTGAAAGGCTAACAACCTAAATGTTTAATAACAAAAAGCCCGTTGTTTAAATGTTCAGATGGTTACTCGTATATCCAAATAAGGGCGAGCCATAAAGCAAATCTGAGGGAGAAATTGGGTATTAACACCGAATAAGAAGCTGCGTGGTTTACTTTTGTTTAAACATCACTGGAGTATAGCTAATGAAGCGAAGCATGTACGCTAATGTAGCCAGCAAATGCATCACCTGGTTTGCTCAGGCATGAGTTATTGCCTTAAATAGGTTAAGTATATTACCCTAAGCGCACAGTTTTTTAAATTAAGATTTAATAGCACACGGCTTTAGTTCCTACAAACTATAGTTGTTGTGGTTTTGTGGATATTTTGTTGCTGTTTTGATATCTCAATAGTTTACACAGTGGTTTAAGTATCAGTGAAACTAAAGAGAATGGGGGTGTGTTTCTTTGACTCTTTGGTAAAAGATGAGATATCTTTCAGATTTTCATAAATCTTTAAGTTTGTAAAGTCTCACATCACTGTTGATGTTCAACTTGCTGCTAAATTTACAATATGGCTGTGTTAAAACAGTTTGGAGTACAAAATATTTGTTGCAATCCATTAAGTTTGGATGCAAGTTTATCTGTACTGTTAATCAAATTAAATACATTTTGCCATCTGCATTAATTGCATTCAGTTAGTAGTAAAGCTGCACAGTCTATTAAATCACAGTATGAGTGTGCGCAGTATCGCAAAGGGCTGCTTCAATGCAATATTTGGTGGGCTACAATATATTTGGAGCTATGTATTTAAACAGCTTTCCAGTAATATATGGCATAATTTCAGTTCAGCTTTATTATTCATTAAACTCACAACAGATATAAAACACAGTAGCCTTTACTGTCACTAAGTAGTAAAAACAAATTAAAATAATAAAGTAAATGTGATGCTATTTCCAAAATTGGACTGACCTAATTGATACTAAATTGGTCAATAAGTGAATGATTGGTAAGCAACAAAAAGATCCTATGATAACTTATTTGTGAGTAAACACTGTTTTGTAACATTTGTTGAATAATGTCTTCACTATTTTCTTTGTCAATGAATTTTTTCTCTTCTTTTTTTACAGGTCAGCTCACTGACAAGAACACCGGCGCAGGCAGAAAAACCCCCAACATATAACCCCGATTCCCTCTTTGGTCATCATCCGGCAGAAAAACGGACGCCGTGGGGCTGGAGTGTGTTCTTATGGCCGAGTCAGAGACTGAATGTGACACGCCAGGGCTTGACACACTTGGGTCGGAGTGTGTCATAGCCCATAGCCATGTCGACCTTCACTATGGAGCCGAAACGGAGATCATGACGGAGGAAAAGCGTGGATTGGAGTTGGAGATCCACGGCTCAGACTTAAAGATCCAAGGACTCGGGGGAGAACTTGGGGCTGTCACATGTGTGGATGCGATCGTTGCTGAGACAGACCATGACTATATCAAGGTGGAGCATGCTGACATGCACTGTTTCACAGCAGCAGAAATCAAGACAGAAACGGGCGAGACTTTACTGGGAGAGGTGCTGCTCAAGACAGAAGGTGAGCATGTGGTGAAAATGGAGTCTGATCATGGCGGCGAGTTGACAGTGGAATCTGAGAATGGCGTAATCATACATGAAGCTCATGGCCTACAGTGCAACGAATGCGGGGAGATCTTTGGCAGCATAGCTGATCTTCACCAACACTTTGAGATCCACAAGGACCTCAACCCGTATATCTGTATCCACTGTGGGGAGAGTTTTGCTGTAGAAGCCAGTCTCAAGCAGCACATGAAAATTCACATGAAAGAAAAGCCGTACGTTCCCCCGGGAGTCGACCTGATCGGTAAAGATGTTATTGATGCCTACAGCCTTAAGTCTCATCAGATGATTCATTTGCCAGACAAGCCCCACAGATGCACAGAATGTGGCAAGAGCTTTGCAGCTGCCATAACGCTGAGGGAACACATGAAGATGCATTCTGAAGACAAACCGTACAAGTGCACACAGTGCAGGAAGAGCTTCGTCCGTAGGAGGCATTTAAAGAAGCACCAGGAGGTCCATGCGCGCGAAAAGCCATACACCTGTGGCCAGTGTGGCAAAGGCTTTGCTACGACTTCCAACCTGAAGCAGCATCAAAAGACCCACACAGCAGTCGTGCTTGGAGACAAACCCCATCGGTGTGCACAGTGTGGAAAGTGTTTTGCGGCCGCTGCAACTCTGAGAGAGCACCAGAGGATTCACTCAAGTGAAAAGCCGTACAAATGCAACATGTGCAGGAAGAGTTTTGTCCGCAAGCGTCACCTGAAGAAGCATCAGCAAGTTCACGCTGGGGGGAAGCCCTACACCTGCAGACATTGCAACAAGGGCTTCAACCATTCCTCATCCCTGTCTCGCCATAATAAGACCCACCTGCAGAACCCGGTGTTTTCTCCACCTCAGCCAGGGAAACCCATCACTTTCGTCTCGCCTCCAAAGCAAAGAGTACTCCAGGAAGGAGAGAAACCGTACATGTGCCACCACTGTGACAAGGGCTTCAATCATTCCTCCTCTCTGTCACGGCACCAAAGAGTCCACTCGGATGGAAAAACATACACCTGCGGTCACTGTGGCAAAAAGTTCAATCACTCCTCCTCTCTTGCGAGGCATCAGAGAGTTCATTTGGAGAAGCAGCAGGCGCACGCGTCGCCGCTGCAGACACAGCAGCAGTTACAGCCACAACCACAATCACCACAGCCACCAACACCACAACCGCAGCAGTACACCGCCATCCCTGTTGGTAAGGCTTTCTCCAACAATGCCTTCCCAAAACAGCTCATCCTGTCTGTCGAGAAACCATACAGGTGCTCTCACTGCGGAAAAGGCTTTAACCATTCTTCCTCTCTCTCCAGACATCATAGGATCCATGTAGATCACAGACCAGGGCCTCACCCTTAGAGGTAGCCCTTAGCCCACATTACCACTTTTCATATGTTTCTGTTCCCCAAATCCTATCTATATCACAGCACCACAGAAAATGGTAGGCCAACTTCTGCAGTCAAAGAGGTCATGTCAGCATCTAGTTCTGGTTAAGTGGAGCAGCTCAGAATAAATGGACAATAATTCAGATTTATTCAAAAGGCGGGGACTCGGCTTGAGAGACTGTGCAACATGCAACTCTGAACTGAACCCAATTCTTTGTGTGCAGCTCCAAGATGGTATAGAATATAGTGAAGGAATTTCTCGTGATTCTGTCTCACTCGCTCCAGGACATCCAGAACTCTTTTAAAAGAAAAACAAATGTGGTTTGAAAATCTACAAGATAAAATAGTAACTTTGGGTAAATACACCTCTCATCTTTTTCATAGAGTTCCACTCATGTATCTTCAGGTGCACACATTTGCTTTTCAGCTGCGACTTTATTAAAAATGTCAAATACAACTGAACAGGAACTGTTGCCTCATTTGAATATTTTTTCCCTCCCAGATGTAACTCGTATGAAGCAAATATCAAAAATCCAATGTAGATAATTCTTGATTTTCTTTTATATGTATGTATAGTTAACTAGTGTGCTGTTCCAGACGATACAATTTTTGATAGCAAGATTCACTCTCCATGTTTTGTTTTTTCTTACTTTAATTTGTTTCAAGTGTTGGATATAAAAACAAAAAGAAAAATGTTGCAAATTTTTCCATAAAGTTGGGCTCCGTTAACATGAGCCATCTTGTATATTTATGAGATTGGATTTTTGTATGTCTCTGGTTTAGCACGGCTTCACAAACTGTACAGAGAGCAATACTCGTCGAGACCCCAGTCTATTCTGACAAGCAATCTAGCTGTGAGGAAATGCATATTAGAAAATAAAAATCTTCTGGGTAGCATATTGCAAAATGACCCGTGTCCTAATTATTTACTGTGTGGTTTCAACTTCATCTAAGATCCAAATGTACATTATTGCTTTGGAAACTAATTACCTGTGTATAGTTATAGGTAACACATATTCTTGTTGACCTGCAAACTTTTCGTTGTTTGATCTAAAACAAAAAAAGTTGTGTATACTAAAACATGAGAATCTCATTTTACAAGATTTTTCTGAAGTCCAATGGATTGCGCTCTATTTACTGTTCTGTGTAAAATATCTTTTACAAACTGACGTATTTTTTTAAATATGGCTTGGGTTATACGAAAGAGAATGAGACGGAATTTTATGAGAGTTGAACATTTGGTGAGCAATATCTTTATTTGGATAACAGTTGTGCGTCACACTGTAGCATAGTTCTTTTCCTTGTGTTAGTTAGGTGCCTTATTGCATGCAATGTAGAAATGTATGCCCAGCTGTTATTTGAGAAGTTAGGGTTTTCAGGATTTTTTTTTTTTTTTTAGTTCTTACTCATTAACTTACCCTACATTTTAATTTGTCACCTTTTTTTTTGCTTTCATGTATATTGCAATGTGTTTACACTGTTACAACTATATTGTTTTATTCCCCGTTTTGATTTTTATTTTATTTTTTGTCAATGGCCTCATTGAGAAAGTGGTGTAAAAGATCCATATAGACTATTAAGGGTAAAGCCTGTAACACATCTTCCCCATCTGAGTGGCACATATATGGATAAATAAAGGTTGTTGACTCTCTCTCATGGTGTTGAATTAATGCAGTCTGGAGTAGTACTAAAATAATTATGCATTATTGTCACAAATACCAAAAATTATTTACTGAACCTGCACTTACACTGTTTAAACACATGGCGCCGCTGTTTACCGTCAAGCATGCCAAACAGTCTTGAGTTTCTTACAGCTTTGTCTTAAAACTATAAACGGCATTAATTTCGGTGAGTAAAAGCTCTGATTGAATAGGCGTGAAGCCTCTTGGGGAATTACCTTTGACCTAAAAAAGAACAACATGTCTCCTACATGAACTAAACAACACAATGGTTTACATTTCTTCACAGCTGGAGGCTGAATTTAGTCCAAAGCAGAGGAGCTAAGCTATTACGTTGTAGCATTAACTGTATGTTTAGGATAGATTCACCCACTCTTTTTCAACATGTTTTATTCCTTCAGCAATAGCATTTTTCTTGCCATTCTTGCATAAAGGCTACGTTTTTTTTAGATTTAGTTACTCCCAGCTGTAAATTTCTGCAGCTCCTCCAGAGTCACTGTGGGCCAATTTTTTCTGTTTCTTTGATTATTGCTCTTTGCTCATCTTGTCGGCTTAGGTGGGTGGTCTTGTCTTGTTTCCACATATACCATATCCTTCATCTTCATATACTCAAGATTGTTGTTTGTATTATAACAAAATCTTCAAAGGGCATTAAAAGTTTTGCTAATTGTAGAAGGTGCTCAGTTCTCAAGAAGCAGAATAATGTTCTGCCTATACAAATTTTACGCTGATCATGCTTTTAAGTCAGTATTAGCAGAAGGAATGGGTGAAATGGACATGGCACACAAAAATAAGCAAAGAAGCTCTTACCAGTTAAGCTATTTCTGGAATCCATTTACATAAAGTAGTGCAATTTAAAAAATTAATTTAATCTTTTTTTACAAAAAATAAATAACAATGTCATGACACCAAACTGGGGGGAAAAAAAGAAAAATAATCCCAACATTATCTTTTGTTTTGGGGTTCTCAGACAGATTCTTAAAAGGATCAATACCAAGTTGTGTATAAAGTCCATACATGTATCATGAAACAAAAGAAATCTGGGTGAATATACAATATATTTTATTTTTGTAACTCAAGAACAAAATTGAAAAACTAGGACATGTGATTTTCTACACATTTGAGCTAATTGGACAATGAAACAAAAGCATTTATATTGCATACAATACAAACTATAACAGCACATACACAAGTAAGTCTGGATATATCTTAGCAGAATTTAAGTCTATTTACATTTATTGTGTTCACTGTACATTTTTACACACCTGTGTTGTCATAGGTGTCCATATGGGGAGGTAGGCAGCAAAGTGCAGATCCTCGTCTATGCATGTGCATACAGCAAGCATATCATTTAAGCCTTTTTGAGAAGAGTGACCAGCATTGCTTTACCAAGGATCTGCTATACGTTCATGACAGGAGTTAGCTGTAGCAGTGAGCTCTGTGGTCGGATAGTGCTGCTCTTTGAATGCAGCTTCTCCAGGTTCTGCAGGAAGCCCCGTCTCTTGAGACCTTCGAGGATCACAGTGTTACTCGATGCAAGGCTGACACGGGTCCTGTAAGGAACAGAAAAATACCACTTTGGTAATGTGACATCATCCAACACATGGCCAGTGCGATCAGGTGCACAGAGAGTTCAATGTCAGGAAAGAAATTCTTTTCTTCCTCTTCGATTTTAAAATGAGTTTTTAAGTGCTGCACAGCAATTATACATAATTATCAGCAATGACTCCCTGCTGTTCAAACACTGGATGCTATAATTGGCCACAAGGTGTTTGCTCAGCTTTATTGCAATTTACCTTAAAAGTACAACACATTTTGGGAGCAAGGCCAACCACAGACATGCAACCCCAAGGTTAACAAACTTCATTTCTGTGTTTACATTGGCCAAAGGCACTTCAGAAAGGCAGGCCGTGGTGTGTGGGCGCACATCTGGAAGGGTACGATATTTTGCGAAAGTTTTAACCCCTCTTGGAATTTTTCACATTTTGTCACATTACAATCTCTAACTTCTGTCTATTATGGCACAGAGCAGAGCCTCACAAAGTAATTCATATTTGTAAAACTAAAGGAAAATATTTGGCTTATGATTTTCTTTTGTAATAAATACTAAAATATTCAGCCATACTGAGTCAGTACAGATCCACCTTTTTGCAGCAATTTCAGCTTATGGATCTTTGCAGCTTGTTGCTACCACCTAGTAACATGGTTTCACCATGATTATGGAGTATTGAGGTGGAAACTTTCTGCCACACATACAATTTTGCAAGTAGGCCAAAAAATTTATTTCAGCTTCATTTGACCAGAGCAATTTCTTCCATGCTTCCTATCCACAACATAGTTTGAGTCAAACCATGATGCTGAGTTCTTTTGCTTTTCTTTTAACAATTACTATTTTGTTTCTCCTATAAAGGCCAGATTTACAGAGTGCACATCTAAAAGTTATCCAGTCAACAGATTCTTCCACGTGAGTTGTGGATCACAGGTCACACATGTCTGATTTTTATTTGCAAGCAATTTGAAAGTTGTTGTATACTTTGATTTCCAAAATTGTGATTCCAACAAGACAAAATGTAAAACAGTTCAAGGGATGTGGATAATATGACACAATATGTACTGGCCTTAGAATTCAATGGCTTTCACACTATATTATTAAGTAAGGGTGTTGTGAGGAATTACATAATCATTTTACTTTACTTTTTAATAAAACATACATAAAAACATGAAGACAGGCACTCACCGAGGGGAATCTATTCCACTGTCTCCAGTGATGCTCTGGTTCTCCACCATTTCCTCTGCTCTTCTGGCCCCAGTTGGTGCGCTCTGGATGACTTTGTGGGTCTGAGGAACACTATTCTCATCAAAGCCATCCTGCCGCACTTCCTGCACATTCACAGCCCAGTGCGCAGACTCGCCCTCACCTTCGTCGGCTGATTTTCGGACAGTCTCTGAGTCTGATTCGAGCTCGCTAGCCTGGCAGTAGTCAAAGATGCTGCTGTCTGCAGCTTCACATACCTCTGAACAGTTTCCATCCAGAATAGGACCACATCCCTTCTCCTCCTGGATCAATAGACCTCTCGCAGGACTTTGCTCACAGAACATCCCTGGTGATCTAGTTCTTTGATGATGCGGTCTCCAGCTGCTCTCTGCTGGTCTTGTGGCTAACAGGGAAGCTTCTCTCTGGATCATGGGAGTAATTAGATCTGTTAAAGTGCTGTCTGTTGAGTCTTGTTTGCAAGCAGCTTGCGGTTGTTGAAACATAACTTTGTAATAGGAATGTTGATGGGTTTTAGCTTCATGGTTATTGTAAACCAGCTGGTGATAGTTTGCAATACCAGTTCGGTAATTATCATCTGCATCAATCATCTCCTCGGTGTTCAGACACAGGGAGCTGCAGGCATCTTCCTCTTCTGGTCCATCTGCTGCCTCATAGAGCCTACAATCATCCTCTACTAAACCTTCACTGTTTGCTATTAGTGGTGTACTGTCAGGGGTCAGTTCCAGAACATCTCCACTGTTAATGGTTCTGCTGGCTGATCGGATCTCCTGCTGATCCTCAATAGTCACAGAGAGATCCTTTGGCTTTGGAATATTATCCCTTTGTTGAGTGGAAAGTCGTAGGGAGTGTTTCCGCTGTAAAGAGGGCTTGGGCCATGGCAGATCTGGATTATGTGCAGGGTTTATTGCAGACTGATATGGATAGGTAGGGCAAACAGTAGTCATATTGGAGTGTTGCTGGATGTTAGTGAGGCTGTCATCTTTTATTTTGCCTTGGTCTGGTACATTTTTGTACTGTTGGACACCTTGAAAATATCCCTTTTTGCCCTCTCTCTCCCAAATCTCCTTGCTGCTTTGTTCATCTTGACGCCGAATTTTGTCATCTATCCTGAGCGTGCTGCCATGTAGATATGCTGAGCTGTATTCCAAACCAAGCTCTCTACTGACCTTGTTGTCTGGCTGGAGCAGATGTTCAGCAACAAAGTCTGTCTCATGGTCACAGTCGTATCTGTCCTCAGACGAAGGGAATTTCAGGCCATTCTCTCCTTCTGCTGCCATCAGTTTTGCCCGATGAGGGTCCCATGACTTGGAGCGGTGACTAGTTCGTTCCTTTCTTGTAGACACAGATGTTTTGCCCTCTTTGACTTCTTTGGCCTCTCGCCTTCTGTGCTCCCTGTTGGTGGGAGCTATGTTCTCAGCATCCTTGATTGGATGAGTCTGGAAAGGATTATCAATGCGTTTCTTGTAGAGACTCTTTCCCTCAACATTCCCAGGCTCCTCTACTTGATCTGCAGCATCAGCAGAGATTTCTCCTTTAAGCCTTGTTGGAATCAAATCCTCCTCATCTGGATAAATGTCAGAACATATGGGGGCCTTGCTTTTAATCTTGTCTTTGTCCCTTTCCCTTTGCTTTTCTCTAGATGAGTGGACCCTCCTCTTGTTACGAGAAACCTTCTGAGGCAATCTTTTCCCTCCATTGGCTTTAGACAAGTGGTGATGCCTGTGTTTGGAATAAGTTAGGATGTCAGTTGACATTCCCTTGTTGACTCCCTTGTCTTCGCTGTCCAGACCTCGATCCAGAATCTTATCCACTCCCCTTTCCCTTCTCTCCTCCAGTTTCTTCATTAAGACAGTGTGCCGTGTCAGGTTGTCCACAGTCAGTTCAGGGTTGATGCGTTTGATGATGGCATGCTCCAGGTCTCGGGGCAAGTTGTTCAAGTCTTCCTCATCTCTTACAGGCCACTCCTCCGGAGGGAACTGACCTGAAAATGATGCATACTCCTTCTTTGGCTTCTCCTTTTTAGCTCCATTCCTCCTAAACAAGCTGAGACCAAACTTCCTCACGGGTTTATCCTTTTCTTTACGATTTGTGGCATTTGTAGTGGCTGTTGTTTTGCTGATCTCGCTAGCTTGGCAATCAGCAGCTGTGGATGTGGACTGATGCTGCACTGAGGGTTTATGATCTGATGCCCGGGGCCACTTTAGGCTTCTTCCCGTGCATTCGCTTATGGACACAGACACAGAATGCTGGTCGGGAACAGTGGAGGGAGGGACGGTGGCCGTTTCAGTGGCGGCAGTGGTGTTGGGGGAATTTTGATGAGGGCTAAAACAGCTGCATGACCTGCAGTGGGCGACAGGGACTGTTTGAGTGCCCTCAACACAGACTTCATTGCTCAAAAGGTAAGTAACAGGAGGGGTCAAAGGAGGGTCATCTATTGAACCAGAGGTCCACCAGTTCTTCTCTCGAACCATGTTGTTGGTGATGAAATATGTCTGAGGAGTGACAATGAAGTAGCCCTCGCCGGTGTGGTAAATCTTGCGCTCCTTGATCAGAGTTCCAAGTGCATTATAGAGGATGTCCTGAGTGGGAATGGTTATCCCTAAGATACAAAAATACAGAAGAGTGTGACAGACAGCAGGTGGCTAAGAGGATACATTTTATCTAGCCATAAGATGATTCTAACAATCAAACAAAAGCACATTAACATGTATGTGTTGTTTAAGTGATTTTAAAACGGGAACACAGCTGTAAAACTGTTCCCTCCAAAATTGATACTTTCAAATTATATATTGTGTCTTTACAAAAGTATTTATGCTCATTGAACTTTTGTCACCTAACAACGACATACATCAATGTATTTACTTGGGTTTAAAAGAAGAAAGCAAACACAAAGTAGTACTTTATAAATGGAAGAACAATAACACATTGTTTTTGGATTTTTTACAAAAAAAAACCCTAAAGAGTTTGGCACGCTTATGTATTCAGCCACCCTGAGCTAAAGCTTCAAGGAACCACTATTCACAGAACAGCTGCATTTATGTTGAGATTAAATTACACATATACTATTTACTAGTTGGGGTGTTCCTGAAGGCAGTTGGTTGTGCTGGATTTTATTTGATGGTATCCAATATAAATTGAATTAAATTGATACTTTCTGTTTGTAAAAACTTATTTTATTTACCTTCCACTTCACATTTATGCACTACTGTGAGTTAGCCTAACACACAAACTCTAAATAAAATACACAGGGGTTTGTGGTTGTAATGTAGCAATATGTAAAATGCTTCTGGGGATATGAATATTTTTGCAACCAATCTTAGACTTTTTGTAAACTCTCTGTGTTTTCATTGAACAGGCAATTTCCTTAAATGTCTGGGGATGCATTAAAAAACAGCTACTGCACACAATTATGATAACAACAATAGTGCTGAAAGAGATATGTAGGTTTTGAAAGCAGTCCGTACTGCTATACAACACAAATTGTTAAAAAGTAAATTGTGTAAAAAATTGCATTGTTTCTAGATATTTTTGTCTTGTATATTCATGTAAGACAATGTTGAACAACCTTTTGCATATCACAAAAGGACTTTGGATTAAAGGACTCAAAGTACTGCATGAGTTAAACCTTTTTCAAACCTGGCATAATTTACAAGATTGATAACATTCTTACATAAAACAAAAAAATTTTTACATGCAAAAGACAGGGAAAAATCATATTTTCTTAGTCTAAACATCTTCATTTGGTATTTTCTTCAGCTATCAACACAGTAAAGGCTTTAGATTTTAGGAAATATTTGAAACAAAGGGTCTTTCCAAAAATATAGCCAAGTGAAAAAATTAGGACTATGTTCTAATTTTATATTATATGTGAACGTGTTTATGTTTTACGTTGATAGTTAGTATAGTTGTGTAATCCTTTTTTATTTACCTCTAGAAAATAAATTGATTTAATTACAAGTCAGCCACAAAAAATGTGTTTGTTTTGAACAAAAATGTTAGGACACCTAACCCCATAACAGTTAAACAGGTCTTTCATTTAGCTTTTAATCCATAGTTATTTTATGTGAATTTCTCAGTATTGTTAAATTTCTTACTAAATATCTAAAACTATTAGGGAAAAACAACTCAAGCTGTTGTAGGGCGCTCTCATTTTTTACACAATTTACTTTTTAAATATGACATTTGAGAAAATATTTTATGAATTACCTGGATGGGCTTTGCTCATGTAGTTGACAAGCGCCTCCTGGGTGACGATTATCTGGCCAGAGTTCATGTCGGAGATGACAGAGCACAGCACTTCAGCCAAGGGAATGAACTGCGACTGAGGAACCGGGGACATCTGCACTGGGGAGAGGTCACCTGAAATAAACACACATCATCTTGAGGAGCGGGTGAAACAGGTGGGGCCCGCTTCAGGAGATCTAAACACACCTGGGTCAGGGAAGGTCTCCTTCCAATTGCTGCTGCCAGTGAAAACAACTCAAAGTACCAAAGTTGACATTCTTGCTCTAACCACCCTCTAAATCATAACCGTGGTGGTCTATTTGTGAGTTATATGAACCGTGCCTGACTTGCTTTTCAAATTCCAGCAATACAGAGACAGACCACAGAATTCCCCGACTCCCACAGAAACAGCCACAAGTCCGCCTGCTGTGCAGATCGGATACCCTGCCACCCATAGCACAAGGCCATGCACCCCCAGGAGAAGCATTAACACAAACATGTTGCCAACTCAAAGAAAACGTATAGAAGTGCTACACTAGATAATCTGTCTTTGAATGTACATCTTACATGAAGTTTGTTGGAAACATATTTGCATAAAAGTTCTTGCATCATTACTTTTAATCTAGTCATTTTAGAAACTTTGCATAACCAAAACAAAGGTTCGCAGGTTTCCCACAAGGAAAAAAAACAAACAATTTAAGCAATGTAGTGGTTACGTTAGATGAAGAAGGGGCCAAGCTGTCAACTGATCACCACCTGAAAGCATGTTGGATCCCTGGCATGATAAGCTCCCCAGACGAGAGAGGCAAATTAGGAGAGGACCCTCATTTGGAGATCTGAGAAAATTCCTTACTTGCTCTGATGTACATTTAGAGAAACTAATTCTAAATGGGTCTCCAATGAAGTTTCCAGGAGTTGTGGTCTAAAGTTCATTGGTGGTGTTGTGAGGACTACCAGAAGACACATTGGTGACTCCTGGTATTGGTTTTCTCTGAGGAGTCCTAAACCAACAGACTTGTTGGGAAGACTGCCGTTTCCATGGTTGCAGAAGCAAAAATATTAGAAAAATTTGGAAAAGCAATTTCATTTTGGTTGTTTGAGACTGAAAAGGAAAATATGACCCATTCCAGGTGTTGTTCTACTTTGGAGGTGTTTCTGGGTGTTTTGGGGGCATGCCCCACTAGGAGACAGACACACAACTCAATGGAAGAACCACGGTTCCCTTCTCACTCTCAATGAACAAGAGAGTTTTCCTGGGAAGAGTGATATCTGGGTTTCCTCTGTCACCTGATCTCAGATAATGAATTACTATTTTCTCAGTGATAACATACAAAGAAACAGCTATATTTGGCTTGCCTCATGCTGCCTTGTTGAACTAGGCACTGTGTACGTCTTGT
The DNA here is from genome assembly GCF_002775205.1 of Xiphophorus maculatus. NCBI lineage: Eukaryota > Metazoa > Chordata > Actinopteri > Cyprinodontiformes > Poeciliidae > Xiphophorus > Xiphophorus maculatus. The sequence continues at coordinate 14,552,447 of NC_036464.1, read as the reverse complement.
TGGAAGGTCAATATCATCAAAATCACTGATATTCTAACAAGAAAGCAGGGGAAGCACCAAAACAAGCCATATTGTGCTGCTGGTGAATGATTAGCAAAGGGACAAATGTTTTTCTCGAGGGTATGTGCATAACCTTACCCACAAGAGTGGGAAATTGGTTTTAGTTAATCAGCTACGCCACGCAGATATTTGAATCCCACCACATAGCCAGATGGACCGCCAACTTGTTTTTGTTTTTCCCACAAGTTTCCTTGTGTGATTTTAGGTTTTGGGGTTGTGGTCGGGAGGAAAATTTCTGCATAAACTATGTGGATTTGGAATAAAACTTAAACATGTGCAGTGTCTGTGTGACAGTGAGCGATTCTCCCCTCCGCCCCAGGGCCGCTCACCAGAGACATTCCCAAGCTCACACTTGAAGTAAACTAAACATTTACAGCCCTCACACTTGAGCCACTTACAGACAAGGCAGGGAAAATATACAACTAATCAAATGTGTGCCCTGGTGAAGCATGACTGAACACACACACACAGGACATTAGTACCGACAGGTCACAGCTAAAAGTCTAACTAGTCTGTTGTATTAAATATCAATAAAATACACTGAAGCCTGTGATTTTTCAATGATAAAAATTGGAAAGGTTCAAATGGTATAGATACTTTTGCAAGGTCAGAATAATTAAATTTAACATGCATGGAATTATATAATTATTTGACTTTTTGATGAATGTGTCAAAATGGCATCAAAATCAGTCTTTTGATGCTCACCGAAATGGATTTAAATTAAAAACCTAGATAAGAAATATTAAACACTAAGTCAGTATAAGAAAATATCAGTGCGGCGAGCTTTCTTCAAGCTCACAAGGCTTACAGATAAGGTTACCTCTTTATAAAATTGATCCTGAGGGATTGTAAAAGAAAAAAAGGGAAAGAAAACATCTGCGCTCCCTCAGCTGAGAAGAGGCATTAAGCTGCCTAAACCTCAGCAGAGATATCTTTATAGCAGCTGCACTCAGCAATGAATTAAAGCTGCTGACTTAGCTCCTCATTGTTATTAACTTCCTATAGGAATGTCTGGCAGGCTGTGCACATAAAGCACCAATGTTTTACCACTCTCAAGAGTCACAGGTTCAACTAAGATATGACAGAAAGAAAACGTCTTTATGCCTGGGAAAAGTTTACATAGTGCTCTTTTACAGCAGCAAGTAAATCTAGATCCAAGGATGATATCTTTTCAGATACCTGCAATCATGACCTGCATTAAATAAATACTTTTATTCCTAGGGAAAAAAGGTAGTGTAACAGAAAAACAGGACAGTGGAGGATTAAGGTTTACTGAACCCAACATTAGCAGGCGTGACCGCCAGGGAGGGTCACTGCTGTAACCGCCTTCTCTCCAGGGGGAACGGACCTCTGTGTTGCTGTAATCCAAGACTGGGAATCCAACATTACACCCTTTGTCATAGCCGGCATGAATACCCAGCTGAGTGCCATGGCAACACAGTCTTGATCCACAATGGGAGGGGAGGAACGGCAGCTCCAGAGTCAAAACAGGATGAGACTTGTGTTAAAGCGAGGCAGCATAATTTCAGTGGAGCCCCTCAAAGAGGCACCGATGGTCTGCACTCAATGGAAACAACATATTAGAAAAGTGGCATGAATTCATATTCAACCCCTTTTACTCTTATACTTAAAAATACAATTCCGAATCAATCTTTATTGAGAGCTTTATTAATCAGTAGATAGGTGCCATCTTCACGTAACTTAATCTCTGTGAATAATGTGGTTCTGTAACGGTTTCAGATTATTGTTAGAGAGCAATCAACTTTACCACAGTTACTCTAGAGGAGCTGCAGAGATTTACTGCACAGGTGGGGGAGCCTATTCACAGTCAGACAGTCAAATCTGGCCTTCATGGGTGAGCTGCTTAAAGAAAACTTCTGTTGACAGAATGCCAAAACATTTCCCATCCACAGTTTGATCAAAACCAGGCAGGAAACACAACAAAGATGTGAAGAAAAGGATCTAGACAGAAGATACCAACACTTAGCTCATTGGCCATCATACAGAATGCATCACCCTGATGCCTATGAGAATGAGGCTTTAGGTAAACTTCATTTAATTTTTTAAAAGTCTTAAGGAGACTTTTTAAAGTAAAAAATAATATTTATGCGCCTTATTTGAATTTAATGTTTTCTTGTTTTTCATATTTTGTAGAGTGGCTGACAGAAATGGGTCTCTATGTCACCTCAGATTTACAACTTACTAAAACATGAAGTGATGGATCATTGAATAGTGGTGCCCAAACACTTTCACCAAATTAACATAGACGGATAAACATTCAGAAATGTTTCAGTATATGCCTAGTTGAAGTAAAGAAAGAGGTAAATACAGACCTTTCTTTCGTTATTAGGAGTAACGAGGAGCTCCCTCGTTACTCCTAAATGTACCTCAATACTAATTTTGTGTGAAACTGTTCTGATAAACAAACTTCAGCATGAATTCCTATCTTGAATGCCTCGCATAGACAACAACACATTTCTCCCCAAGTCAAACTATGGGGTTCATAAGCTGCTGTCTGGGGAATATAAAGAAGAATTTTGAACTGACTGTTCATGTTACAGAGATGATTGACAAAGACCTTCTCTCCTCTTCCCCACTGAAATGTCTTTGGCTGATGAAACTGATCAATGCCACATGCATTCACATGGCTGTGTTGGTTAGCAGGCCTCAGAGCCACATGAATCCTATTTCAAGTGTGATTACATTAAGTTTAGTCCCCTGAAAAAAGAAGAAAAGAAAAACACAGCAAACAATATGCCGGGCGTTATGCAGGGCCTCTATCAGCTGTGGAGCTCCAGATTATCCAAACTGAAGATAGAAAAAGTGAAAACTTTCCAGACATGATCTAAGTGCTTCACATTTTAGGTAATTCCATTCTAAATCACAATCTGCTGAAGCAAAGATGTTGCGCGTTTCATTTGCCCAGATGTGGGGAAATGAAACGCGCTTCATTTGCCCACAAACACGCATTTGGAAAAGCACAACAGAAACACACAAAAGATGAAGCTTCAGATTAATATGTCCTTTCTCTGCCATCTTGTTGCTGTTGACATTTTGAGAACAAATGCATGACTACATCTTCTGTTTAAAGATCATTCCCAGGCTTTAACAAAGTCAGTAACAGGCTTGCTTGGATTTGTTGTGTCATACAGTCTAGCAAAAGCCCCATAAAATTTTATATGCTGCACATTAATTTGAAATATATTGTTCTTATTAGTCATAGTATTGGCATCTCGACACCAACTTTGTTTTCCACAGAAATATCTCAATAAATCTTGAATAAAGCTTATTGAGGAGAGTCTTTTGGGTGATCCATGACTTTTCATCAAGTGGTGTTATTATAATTGTTTTGGGCTTTTAAACGAGACGCATGAGTAACTCTGAGGGTTAGCTATCCAAATCCCCACTAAATATCCTATACTTTAAGTCCCCTTATATGATCATTCCATAACTATGAATGTAAAATAAGCGTGAAAGCAGTATTTTTGTTGTCTAGATGGGATTTTATATTGTAGTAACTAGTTTCTTAGGAAATGTAATGAAATGCCTTTTTTGGAATTCACATCTCTAATGCCATTACTACAATAGTGTATATTATAACTTTCCTAAAATAATGGTCTAAGTCATTTTCAAAGTGTTTGTTTTCTTTGCCTAAACATGTTTTAGAAAGAGAGAGGTGATTTTATTATTATTTTTTTTTGCCTAAATAACGTTTGGCAAAAAAATGACTTAGGCCATTATTTTAGGAAGGTGACAAAATGATGAACTCTCTTTCATGTGAAGCCTTAAAATGAGTTTAATGACTTGTAACAAAAGTTTTATTCATTTATGTGTGCAAAAACATTCTGGACATAGTTAATGAGCTTTATAATTTAACCCCTGCCGCAAATTCAACTCACACTGCAGCCAACACATTCAACACATACTATATAATTATTATGTTTTACTCCAGACGAGTAAACAAGCTAACATGGGGCACAGGACTAAAGACTGTTGGTAGAACTGTTTTAGTCCTTGATGCTTGTCTTGTCATTTGCTGCCTGTCTTCCCCTTCTCTCTCAACCCTTTTTCTGTCAAATTACAATAAAGGTCCCTAAATAGTTCTCAGAAAAGAAAACCAACCAAGAAAAACATTAGCTTAGCTGTTCAGCAAATTGAACCACATAAAATTTTTATGGCAGGAACAACACTTGAGTTTATATTTTTAGAAAGAAACAATAAAGCTCTGCATGTTTTCAGTGATACGCGTTTGGAACATTGTAGTAGCTTTTTTATACCCATATTGAAGCAGCATTCTCTGCAAAAACCCCATTTGGGATAAAAGATAAACATTTACATGCTCCAGAAGTTGTTCACTTGGTAACCCTGGACTCGGTATCAGTCGTCAAATCTTAAATGATTATGATCATTACTAGGACATAAAATGTAATTCCTGACTAGGACATTGTTACTTTAATGTGTTTCTTCTTGACACACAATGACTAAATGTTTCACAAAAACAGTAATCAGTTTATATCAATGTTTATACTTCGGTTTTGTTTATGCACTGAGAATCTGGCTTGTGAGCAGAATCAGGTGATTCACAAATTTTTTGACCTGATCACTGAGCAGTCTGAAACTCAAAAATTTGAACTCAAGTTCTGTTTCATTTTGACATGAATGCAGTGTACCACACTGGAGAGTTTTTCTTCATTGCTACTTCCTTTCATTTGTTACTACAAAAAAATCCAACATTTTTGGCTGTTCTCCCATCTAAACGCTAAATGGATCGCAGCGGTATTAGGAAATATTAAATTACGCTGCTTGTTCTCAGGGAAAGCACGAAAAGAAACTCTTAATTCCTTCCCTCTTTGCTGTTGCAGGTGAAACCTAGATGAAGTATCTGCTTGTTTTTCTCTCTCCAAGGCCTCTGGGAAGGCTTATGCTCTCAAACACACACCCTCTTATCTTACCCCGCTATCGTCTAATCTTCTGGATTCCACTTAGCCAACGACATAATCTTCTCTCTCCCTTATCATGAACACAGCACGGCGTTCAACACGATCAACGGCTAAGCCCTCCCCGCCTCCCATTGACTGAGACCTTGTGAGCGCCATGCTTGAGTGTATCTGCAGATTGTACATGCAAGATTTTGGTTAAGTCTCCATCGGGACATTCATATGGTCAGATTTAGTGTAATGAGAGTAGATGCTAACTGTGATTTATGTCCCTAAAACCTCCCACAACCACTTCCCACTTTGTTTTCAGTGATTTTGCCTCCATTACCCCCACCTCCCATTTGATATGTGTTTGTGTGCAGGGGGTATCATGAGTTTTTTTGAAGCTCTTTACGAGCTTGTGTCTTTCACTCGCAGAACAACACACAAATGTGGGCGTTGCAGTTAAATGACCCAATAAACTTAGTGAAAAGATCCCTTCAGAAAGCAACAAGAGGCCAAATGTCTCAAGAAGCAGACCAACACAAATTCTTTCCTGCCCTTCCTTCCTGAAAGCACTAGTAGCACAAATAACGACTATGGAACGCACTAAATAATTAACAAAATAACTCTACTGTTTGTGAGTCATCGATAAGCAGTAAAAGGAAGAGTATTTTATCACTTTACAGCTGTATTGATTGATTTCCAGCAATAAAATTTGTATTTCAGACCAAATCTTAGTCATTAGGTAAATATTTATTGATGGTTCAGCATCTCAGAGGAGAGTTAATATGTTTAAATATTAAGAGAGGTGCTAGGAAAGGGGAAAGAGTCCTGATTAATCTTTGCTTAAACACATTTATTGTCATTTATGCTAAAGAAATGAATGTTAGCAACAGCAGAATAAAAAAAACAAACAAAAAACCCATCAATAATAGCAAAATAAAGATTCATTAGCTAAATGGCATAGTCAGCGAAAAGAAACACAGGTCAAGTTTGTGTTGGTTCATGTCACCATGGAAACCTTTAGTATGGCAGCGACCTGCCAAAAGCAGCACAAAGACAAAGAGGTAAAAGGAACAGCAGCAGAGGGGCTGAATGGGTGTCTGAAATCCTTATTTAACAAAATGGTGCATTTGAATTTTTCATCTGTGCTGGCAAGAAGACACACAAACCTCTAAAACCGATCCATTCAAACATCTCAGCTCACATAGTTTGTCACCACAGAGTAACTAGAACAACCCCTGGAGCTGAAACCTCATTAAACATTGTTTTCAACACATGATTGACACAAAGTAACGGAAAGTTAAGTTATGCTGTTTTTGAGTTAGTATTCAAAGACCTTTTAGATTAATCAGCTCTGTAGCAGAGACGGGTAACAACTGCATGTTGTTACAAAGACCGCTAAGTCCTGATTTACTTGTTAGTAACTTAATATCAAAACATCCCAACGCCAGGAGACACATTAAAAGCACAACATTACCCCATCGTTTTTACTTCAGTCCTCTTCAGACTTCATAGACCCCACCCCATATCTGGTTCTCTTCGGCTTTTATGGAGCCAGAAATTAATCCGGAGTCTGTATAGGCCCACAGTGGTATTCATAGCAATCTGTTTCCCATTCACCCACACCCAGATATAATAGGTTTAAGGCTAGACCTTTTAGTTTTCTAGTAAAATCTGATATGAAAACCGCAGACATAGGTTGGAGAATGCATTTAGAGCAAAGCAAACCACCTTTAACGTAGCTATAAAAACTCGATTGCAGCAATAAATATTGTTATAGCCAAGATGCTCTAATCAATCATCCAGGGATCTGTATTGAGCAGTTTCCCATTGGAACTCTGACTAGCGCTCAGCAGGTCAAATACTAATAAAATCTTTTTTTTTTCCTGTTGAAGAAAACCATCAAAGCTAAGAACAGTTTTTATTTAATCTAAAATTACACCAGTCTTATATATACTTTGTTTTGAGTTTAACTAAACATCATATAAACATTAGCTACATGTGATTTGGTGCATAATTGAGAATAATAAAATATAAAATTGAGAGTAGTAATGATACTTCAGTCTTTGTTTTTAAGACTAAAATGTAACTCCAGCCAAATTCTGAAGCTATGGTTCTCTACATCTTGTTCATTGACTTTGGGTCAAAAACAGCCTTTATTTCTAATAGTGTGTGTGTTGTCATTCAGAGTTCATGTGATTCATTCAAGATTGCTGTGCTATTTTACTGATTTGCATTCTTTTCCATAGATGAAATGTATCATCCCAAAGGCTCTGTATTCCCAGAAAATCCTGGAAAATAAAGACAGGAAATGGAGAAGAGAAGAACAGAGAAAGAAAATGTAATAAAAGTGCAGCCTGAAGCTAAACCTGGGATTCCCTGTTTGCAGGTTGTCGGCATTTCTCCAATGACACCTCATCACTAAAACAAAGACACGCACAATAAAAGTTGGTTTCAGCAACTATTAATCAGGACTGATAACATTCATTGGTTGCAGATGAAACCTATTTCCTGGTGTTTAACTGGGCTCACGCTGCAGCTGATCCCTGTGTTTATTATCTTAGTTCTCGGAGCATTACCTGCCATGTGATGCATTGCTTTTTAATGTCCAACAACTGGTCCACACACACAATTTGGCATGATTCTTCCAAGCTTTTTCCTTTTCTGTTTAACCACAAAAACACAGCATTCTACTAATCGCAGAAACAAGTAATACATGCTCCGATGCAACATAGTTTGACAGCAGCAACATGAGAATTTAAAGATAAGTCTCCTTATGAGGAACCTAAGAACCTGCAGACAGGATTAGAGGTAAACCAACATATCGACCAGCCAATAAATTAGGCCGGCTGATATTCTGGCCCAGAAACAGAACACCGGTCTGTGTGAGCTGCTGGAAAGAAAATGCAGAATTTAATTTGTTTCAGGAGTTGGAACCAGGATGGCATCACACACGGGTTATGTAAGTCGACACACTGCGAGATTCGCTGATTGTTGTGGAGAGCTACTGATTTTTAGTAACTCAACCAATAAAAATGTGTTGTGTGCAAACACCGGAGGGACTGCTTCAAAAGCAGAGATCTGTGAATCTATTAGTCATCAGTTTGCACAAAAAAAAAATCTTTTGGTATTTTTCAAATTGTGTGTGGGACAAAAAAAAAGGAGATTCATTCAAGAACAGCCACTGGAAGGTAAAAGGTCACAGTGTTATTTGTTGAAGAGTTTATACCAACAAGCTTAGAAAGTACAAATTAGAACTTTAATGTAAATCAGAAACACCTTTTATTTGATCATTTATGATAAAACCTCCAAAGTTGTACTTTTTTTAATTGTTATTTTTGAGTCACAAATATTGTCAGATCTTTTTGATCAATTCAAAAACATAAAATCAGACAATTACTAAACAATAAGTCTCAACAGCAGAGGACTGATCCCCCTTCTAAAAAATAATTTCTCGACTCAACAGATTTGATACAACAGTCAATAGTATGGTTATGTTTTTTTATTGTGGCCATTAAAGTGGTAACCATGGTGCTGCTCAGGGAGGTTTCAATTGGAGACGCAGGAGCGCCCAATAAGCAAAGAACACCTGGGTACTGTATCGATCCATGTTTCTCCATTTGCTCTCTGAAAAAAGCCCTCTGAAGCCAAATGACCTCAGGGTGGCTTGTTACCAGCAAGGTTGCACCCTTTGACCCCTGCTGCTCAGTTAGGACAGGGTGGGCCATTTAGAGCCAGCAGAGCTTGGCAAGGGGTGTCATGGTTAATAAGCTGACATCTGGAAGAGTTATGACCATTAGTGGAGCGCTCTGAGACTTTGACCAAACACCCTCATGAAAGGCAACACCCTCTGTGTTACAACTACGCTTTCAAGTAAAAAGAACAGAGCAACAACGAGGCCTGCTGCGGTATGAGCAAAGTAAATGATCTAAAGCCTAAATGAAGCATTTCAGGAATGTTTCACTGCTTCATGGCATGGCGAGGTAAATGAAACATACTGTTTGAAAAGGAAACCAGGCTTAAAAAGGAGAGCAGAGCCATGCTCTAGTCCGTAAAAGTCACAGCTGAGGAGGTTTGTGCGGCATGCCAAGCAGTGTTTTCAATGGCAAAAGTGAGAATTGATTTGTGGCAAGAAAAAGGGTCAATTAAAGAAAATGATTATAAGAAGGATGCAGGAAACTTCCTACCCTGGTTCACGATATGGATACATGCTCCTCGTGTCACTAAGACAATGGTAAGAGTGTAAATAATTAAACCAGTAAATTTCATTATGGAGCCTAAGGCTTCAAATGGAGAGTCGGTAGATTGTTTCCAGTGTGAATGCACAATCTATTTTCAATTCAAAAGATTTAGGTAAAGTATTCATGAAGTGTTTTACACAGTGGAAAAAAGCAGTGAGTTGGTAAATACAATCTGCCTTCAAACTTTGCCAACAAGGGTCATTATTCAACTATATAATGTTTTTTTAAAAAACATATTCTTTCATTATCTCCAAATGGCTGCATAGTGGCACACGGCACTGTTGCCTTGCAGCAACAGGATCATGTTCGAATCCTTTTCTGCATGTTCTCTGTGTATATGCTTGGGTTCTCTCCAGGTACTCTCATTTCCTTCCACGCCCCAAAAACACACTTATTCAGTTTCTCTAACTTATCCTTAGGTCTGTGGGCATCTATACATGATCCTGTGTGTCCTTGGTTTGCCCTGTATCCATGCCAAGCTGGAATATGCTAGTTTGTCTCAATTGGAGATAAACTGAGTTGCTGGGGGTGAGAATGGTGGAATAAATATGGAATAAAATCTAACAATAGCAGTCACATTGACAATGTGCTTTGGTGGCGCAATAAATGCACAAAAAGCAAAATGCAAGGTACCAATAAAAAAAAACGCACTTTCACATTGTTACTGTATTTGTCAAAATGTTTAAGCAAAATTTAATCCTGTAATATAACTCCCTTTATTTTAAACTGATATGCAACAATTATTCCTACTGTAAGTATCACAACACACAAGTTTTTCAAGTTACAGTTATATAATGGTTATATGCATTATTTATTGCTATGATTTAATCTGATACAAAGCAGAAAATATCTAACGTCTACACACTTGATGGAGTTACAGACATTCCATGACAAATCAGAATGAAAACCCAGTAACTGTTGTAATTTTTCCACTTTTCATGCAGAATAAAGTACATCATTGTGTCTTTTTACTAATTACAGAGTAACAGAAATGTAATAAGCTAATATTTCCGACATGATTAGTAGCGTGTTTCTGCTCAAATAGCCAGCCTGCTTACCTACTGTGGCTTTAAAACTTAATAAAAGTGACACTCCTTTAATTTCAGATTTCAATGAGTTCTTCGGCAACAGACTTGTTCACCAATAAGACAATGAAGGACTCCAGACTCTCCTGGGTAGATGGAGGGGGATTACCAGTCACTTTAAGGCTGGCTGGGACATATAATCTGTGCAGAGTCCTGTGTTTTGCCCCCTGGGTTCTCCACCCAGAAGGCCATGCCAAGTAAACCTCCCAAGAGACGCTTCGTAATCAAATGTCTGAACCATCTCAGCAGGCCCTGAATATGGAACATCTCAGAGTTAAATTCAAGCACCCTGCAGAGATGCTAATTTGAAACATTTGCATTTGTGATCTTTGTTCATGTGGGAAAAGGAAGAGAATCACCAAGAAAGATGAGTAAAGGAAGGGTTAGTGCTCCCTCTTAACCCTGAAAAACCTGCGCTCACAGAACTTAGGCCTAAGGTATCATTCTTGAATTCTTTAAATAAATCTAGTTAAGTTTGAAATAAAGCACCCAAGTTTTCACAGATGGCAGATCCTTTAACTCTTTGTAATATAGTGAACCATCATATTTCCTTTGTTTGTTTAGCAAGACAAAATCCTCTGCTTTAGTCTTTTTATGTTGTAAAAAAAAAAACATAGCATTTGCTGGATTTAATAAAGATCAAACAATTTTGCTGACATAAAAGTTAATCAGAAACATTTACTGAAACATGTCCCACAAAAACGGTCTTCCATTTTTCCTCTCACTCTTTGTGCTTCCTTTATGCATCCCAGGTGTTTACAATAATAAATATGTCCTCTAACCAGGGTCACTGTAAAGCTGCAGCTTATTATCCACGGTACAGTTAGAGCTGTCTAAACTGCCACGCTGGTTATTACTGACATAATTTTGTAGGATGGATGAAGAGACAGGCCTGCAAAGAAGACTGAAAAACACCCAACAGACCCGATTTGTAGCAGAGAGGTCATTCACAGTAACACTGGGGCCCGTTCCCACAATGATAACAAGCCAGCCTGATCATGCTAACTCCTTCTCCTGTCTGCTTACCTCACCACCACCAGCAGCACCGCCAGCACCCCTCTTCACCCTGCCTTCATTTCTCCCAATCATGGATGATGGAGCAACAATCTGTGCAGACTCAGGCTGGTAACTCTGATTATCAGACCAGCAAGAAATTATCCACGAATCAAGCGGTTATGTTGTTGTTGGTTTTTCTTTTTTTCTTTGATTGGGGGTCTCGTTGGTTATGTCAACCAGCCTCAGCCACATCTGGCTTGCTTCAGCTTCACGTCGCCTAAAAAAGCCACTTAACTTGGCGGGGCAGTAAAAGCACGTCCCAACCTTGCTCAGTCCTGGGAAAGGAAATAGAGCTGTTTGAAAATTCACTGTAGCCTATAACTCATAACATTTCTGTTTTGCGGCTGACATTTTTATATCACGACAATGTCAAGGCCTTTAAATTCCCTACCTGATATCAATCTAGGAGTCAAACTTCCACAGTCCCTGACCGGCTGTGAAACGGAGAGGGTATTAATCCTGGTAGCAGGATAAGCAGCTGCAGTCAGCAGCCAGTTGCGTGATGATTCACTGCTGACCAGCTCCCGAAGAGAAGGTCATAAACCAGGCTCTGACAGCCGGCCAGAGCTGGTTTCTATACAAACTGCTACAAATAATTTGTTATAATGGCGTTATAGGCTGGAATGTACTCAGGAATCACCTAGTGAGCCGAATCAGACGATTTTCTGCTCAATCCAGATCATTGATTAACTGACAGAAACCTCAAAAGCCAATCTCCTTCTGATTATGTTCAAGCAGTATCAGGATAACTATAAACTCAAAGGATGCTATTTTTAGCATCCTTTGGCTATTTTAGTTTCTAGTGAATTATTGACATGGGCATAAAAAGGAAGCACAGAGATGTAAGAAGCCATTTAAAAGAAATCGTCTTTTCTATGACATGTCAACATGTATTTGCAGTTCATACAAGCTGAGAAAGAGGAACAAAGACTTTGACAGATAACAGGAAGGGTACAGCAAGGGTGCTGTCCTTTCAATTTGTAAATGGGACATTCACAACATTTGGAAATTATTCCTTTTGGAAATCTTTGAGTCAAGATAATACCTTCTCTGGGGGAATACAAATGGTAATACAAGCTGTGGTAATTGCTAATTACTAATGTCAGCTTGAAATCATTTAGCTTTTGTTTTAAAATGTTGCATTGCTACTGCTCTCACACACAGTTTGATGGAAGTTTAAAAAATTGACTTTGAGTGCTCCTCTTATTTGCTATGATATTTCAGGTCTTAAACAAAAAGCAGATTAAAAATCGGTCACAAAATTCTGATCCGTATCTCAAACTATAGATGAAATGTCTGCACAAATTTGTTTTTGTGAACTTAGAATACAAATTACTTGATATTTTGATGGCTGTCTTGCATCCAATACATCTCTGTTTCCATGATAGCTAACTCAGTTTCACCTTTGGCCTATACGCTGTTGTTTGTGAGCTAAATCAAAGGTTAGGGTTAGCAAACAGTCTCACACCAGGATGGTGTGTCAGCCTCCGCCACACCCCCTCCTCACCCGCTTCACGCCCTCCCATGCTCTCCCTCTGTGTGGTCTTTGCATTCCTCCATTGACTTGTCTGTGCACCGCTCAGTCTTGGCAGAGCTGTCGGGCTGACACAAAGTCAGCAAGTAGATGGTACAAACATAAAATCCTTTTATGATGCAAGTGTTGCTGGGAGTGTGAACATCCAAGATCTAGCAAAATCACAAAAATCCGAATCACAAAATCTGAATCTTAGGTCCACTTTTCAAGTGGAAACTCAAACTCCAGTTTTAAAGTGAGAAAATATACCATGTGTATCTCTTTGGAATAATTAGGTCTAAGACCCACAGAAGGTCGTGATTTTCTCCAGCAGTGTGTGCTCTCCACATTACCAACCTATGAGCTCAGGCTACAGGAGGCTGAATAAAGGGTTTCCATGCCTACTCCACTGTTTCATCTCAGCTATATTCTGCCTTAAAACACAACCAGAAAATGGAGACAATTACGAATGCTTTGGTAAGCTTTGGTAACAATAAATTAAGGATATGGGGCGTGCTGCGGTGGCGCAGGGGGTTAGCACGCCCCACGTTTGGAGGCCTCAGTCCTCGACACGGACGTCGCGGGTTTGACTCCCAATCATGGTGACCTTTGCCGCATGTCCTCGCCCTCTTTCCTGTCTGCCTACTGTCGAAAAAATACGACCCACTAGAACAGCAAAAACTCTTTATGGAAAAAAAACAATAAATCAAGAATACGCTCGTCTGTGAAGATTCTTCAGACTTCTTCTTTGCACCCCCACAGTGTTTTTACGATTGTCTGTTAAATGTAATAATTTATTGCAGGTTTGACTACTGCTGCTTTAAATTAAAAGCGCAACACAAGATAGATCCTTGACTAAACAAAACAGCAACAAGAAAACCAGTTGTGGGTATAATTGCTTGTCCCTCAATAACAAAACACCGACCTGGGTGGGAAGCCATATCATTCATATTGCAGGCTAATGCTACAGGCATTTCTGGTGCAAAATATGAACGCTTTAAAATGTGCAAAACTAAAAGCTGTTTCACAAAATAACATTTTTGACAAAAATTTGTTACATAGGTTTCATTTACTTAGGTTTAAAAAATTACACTTGTGTGATTAGTGAGGATTGATCTAAAGTCCTTTTAATCAGGAGTGATGGAAGTTTTCTCTGGCTGTACACAACATAGAAGATTACAGTACCGCCAATCCCCCACTTGTTTCTGCACACTAAAACAAGTCTACTATGCTTTCGCTCACATAAAAGGGTCACAAAAACCAATCATGCTTGGGAAACCAAAGGAGCGATCCCCTTAACTCCTAATAAGGCGGTCTGAAACTGAAGCTGAGCTTATGACCAACATATCTCTCCTTTAACCCTAATTCAGATCTCCCAGTCTGCTCTAGTGTCCTTTCAACCGCAGAACCGATATGACATAATATTTGTCACTGGTAGCCGCCCACTAGGGTCTGCTGAGCTTCTCCAAAAACGTCCACATGCAGGCCAGGTTTTTGTGTCCAGAGGGACTGTCCACGTCGGCAGGAACAACCATAACCTCAGTATGAAGATGGCACCAAACACACAACAAAGATCAAAAGGATGAAGAAAAACTTCAACAAAAGTTGTTTTAAGTTGTTATAGTGTAGGGAAGATCTACAGTGTATCATATCTCTTCTTATATCTTTTGTTTTTCATTTATAAATCAATTTATTGTGGTTATATTTTCTGTTTAAACAAAAACATTGTTTACACTGCGATACCATTAAACCATGGTATAATTACACAAAGTTATCAGACTCCCACCAGCCCTTGAATGCAGACAGGCTTTATTATCTCCACATTTTATTAACTAAAAGCCTGAAAACTAAGCCTTTTGTCATTAAGCTTAATTGAACTTTATGGCTGGTCCAATAAAGCTCCAGAGGAAATAACTGTGCTCCATCTGACACTGATGTGTTAGTCTTTGTTTATAGTTTTACACACTTTTTTCCCCATTGTTATAAACAAATTCTAATGGGAGGTTAGACACAATACATTGAAGACACCTTATTTTCATGCATTATTATGTTTCTTTTGATTGCAGCAACTGTGTGGACTAAAAACGCAAGGTGTATTAATATGGTAAAGAAAAAAGAAATGATATCACTGGTACGTACCAACAGCTTTAATGATGAATCCCTTTGGTGACCTCAGAGCCCTGCGCATCCATGCTTCCCTCAGCACCTCCAAGTTGTTTGAGTTCCCTTGAATGAAAAGCACCAAGTTTTCCATCCATCCCTGAAAGTGCACCTCCGCCATGGCCTTAACGAGTCTCTTATTCCAGAAACTGCGCGAGTTTTGGGCTTTAAAATCAGCAAAGATCTCCTGGCCACTCGGAGCGATGGGCTTCCCTTCGACGGCGCGTAAACTCTCCTCGTCCGGGCCGAAGACCACGGCAAGCGAAGCTCCGGAGAGCTGGACGAGCCGCTGCTGGTGGGACATGTCTGAATAACCTTTACCTAGCTCAGGACGGGAGTGGTCATGGTCTAAATCGAAACGCTCTCGTTAAAAGGCGAGTTTCCAATAGAAAACTCGCAGTGGACAGTGGATTTTGCCATGCATTCCTCTTTGGGGGCTGTGAACCCTGCAGCCAGCGCAGCAGACGGTGAGCGGAATGGTTTGTGTCGGCTTCCAGGGGAACGAGTGACGGTGGCAGGGAGGAGGAGGAGGAGGAGGAGGAGGAGGAGGAGGAGGAGGAGGAGGAGGAGGAGGAGGAGGAGGAGGGCTCATCAGCCCGCTAATGCTGCTGCTGCCGCTGCTGGGACACACACACAGGTGGACCTCCCACCGACTCCTCACAGGTGTGTGTCTGCTGTCAGGTGGCGTTCCGCTTCAACTAGTTTAAAAGAGTCACGGCGAAATAACAAAATGCTTTAAAAGATAAAAAAGAAACAGACTTTGTTTTAACAGATTATCAAGCCTCAAAGCTGCAAGGCAGCATGTCAGCAATTCTCACAATTATGCATTCTAATAATTTTTATGGACAAATACAGATAAGCTCTGATTTAAGTTCAAATGATTAGAAAAGGAGCCCAGAATTTTTCTGCAAGTCTAAGAAAACTGAGACTAGCACAGACCGTGTGAGTGTGGTCTTCAAATCCCAAAACGCAAAGCTAATTTGAGTCATCTAAATTCATGAATTTATTAGATTTATGTGTCTCCTTCCTCATTTCTTATTTTGTCATTGTCACACATAAATAATTCAACACTGGTTAATTTAAGACATGGCAGCATCGGGAGGAAAAATGTATTCCCAAGGATAGATGTGACAGAAACTTGACTTAGTGCATTTCACAACAATGACTATGATGGAGAAAATGCTGCTTCAGCCACAGGGAGCACATTTGGTGCTAAAATGAGAACCATACTTTCCTGTGCTCCTAACCCCATTAGGCCCAGCTTTTCTTTTTTTTTTCTAATGTTGAAACAGGGACAGACCCTGAAGCGCACACAAACACACACTTCATATATCTCAGAGGGGCCCGGGGCTTTGGTTTCAGCAGCACTCCGGCCCCTGAAAGGTCTGCATGGGGCCAGTATGAGCCTCAGTGGGGCATTAGAGCTTTTGGAGGAACAGGATATTACGCTTCCTCTGTACATCACCTCAGCCTGGACAAGATGAATTGTGTACAGTCTGTTCCAGGAAGTGAAGGAGTGAAGTTTAGGGAACGTGGAGAAAGCTTGTCTTGATTTTCTCGAGTCTCTTAATGAGAAATTTGTTATAAAAGTTTAACCGAAGTGATCAAAATTTACCCTTTCTGATTAAGATGCTCTCACATTTTACAATGCCTTATTGCCTTAAAACAGCGTCCTATTTGAACACAGTCCAAATAAAGACAAACTTATGGGTTTTGTGGATTGCTTTTTGGGGAAACTGATCCAACAGTTCTATGAAGCACATAGAAGGTTCTGGATTCAGAACTAAGCCTTGGTCTTTCCTGTCTAGAGTTTGAGTGTTCTTCTCATATATGTGTGGATTTTGTCCAGCTTCCTTTAACCACTGAAAAACGTACATGCTAGTTTAATTGGGACATTTGAACCAACCCTTAGGCGTAAGTTTGAGTTTGTCCTGTGATGTGTAATTTATCCATTAGCCTGTAAATGTTAAGTAGGTCTACTAAAATGAATGGATGAAGCACTTTGCAAAAGTTTGAAACCACCTATATATTTGTTTTCATTCCAAAGACCCAGATTTCTAGGTTTGCCAACCTAGTTTTGAGCAACAAATCTCCATCCTTTTCAATGGTCCTTCAAAGTTTTGCATTTTACTATTTCTGCAGTACTTTTTCAAACTACTGTACAAAATCCACAGAGCAGTACTCTGTAAAGAACATGTCTGGATGTTAGCTGGCGTCTCTTCATTGACTGTTTCTTTCAGGTGATTTAAAGTCTAACTTTTCCTCTTCATTTTGGTCAAAACATTGATTGATTTACTAAGATATGAGTAGTGATTACTGAATGTGCCTTTGCAGCAGTTTATTATTTAGCGCACTGGAGAAAGTTTAAGCTGGAAAGCTGATCACTCACTGATATCAGTAAAAAATATTCACTGAAGTACAACATTCAGACATCTACTATTTAATTCTTGTGCAAAACAAACAACTAATATAATGGGCCAACCACATTTACTAGCAGTTCTGGGAAAACTTGTAAAAAGGACTTGAAATAAAAAAGCCTTCTTTAATGCAGTAGCATGAACTTACTCTTAAAATTGTGGAATAAAGCAGAATTTTGATTTGAGTATGTTTATTCACTGGGGGGGAAATCCCATGTTTAGAAGTTGTTTTGAACAATTTGCTAGTAAAATAATTATTAGCACCCTTAACAATTCAAATAAATCTGAAGCATTTTTAATTAAGCTGAGTTCTGTCAATACATTTTTAATTGCTTAACAGTGCCTCTATTTCCATGTGGTGTAAATATGAAACCCACAAGTCACTGAGCAAAATGGTAAGGAAGAGAAGGCTGATGCCAGAAACAAACAGAAATCTTTTTTTCGGTCTAGTTTGTCCCACAGAGATCTCTTTTTGCAAGAGAGATCTGACCAAGACAGCAGTAAATTATCCAAAAAATATATATCAGGAAATATTTGCACATTTTTAACGCCAGAGTTTTTGTTTGGGTCTTTAAATTAATTTTAGAAAACTACATCTTTCTGCTGCCGTCCAGGCTGAACATTGTTCCAGAAAACCCAAAAGTTTTCTACCCCTGTTCGGTTCTTATTCTTCTTCCACCATTTACGTTTATTGACTGAAGAGTGTTGGTTTTCTTCTTTCCATATCAAAACAAAGAAATTGCAGTCGCCGTTCAACAGATATTCTGAACATTTTTTTTCACTTACTCTGTAAATATTTCAGTTAAAGGTGCTGGCAGTAAGTAACGTTTATTTTCAGTAAAAGAACCTTTTCATATGGTAGACAGTTGTTGCTGTCTAACAGTGCTTTTGCTAGAAATAAGGTGAATTCTCAATACAGAAAGCATGCTTAGGGAATAGTCACACCAAACAATGTGGAAACTGTTTGCATTATGTGGAGTCTGGAGAAATGCTGTCATTGTTTGACGCTGCGAGCTTCCTCCTGATAAAAATCCTGGCAGGCTCTTTGTTTAACTTGAGGATAGACAATAGGGTCTTAACCGCATTCAAAATGTGAAGTCCTTTTTTTTTCAAATGTTTAGTCTGCCTGCAGGACTGATTATCATGAAGCAAAGTTCAACGAGATACAATAATGACGTGAAATTCTGCACCCTAAACCCCTGATTTTTAATTAACATACATATGTCTTCCTCTGGCTGTGCACTGGACCGGTTTCAAAGTGGTATCAGATGTCCCTGAAGTTCCAACGACCTCGGCGTGATCACCGTGTATATTTTCCATATGATAATTTCAGTGAGCCACAGCCCTTAGCTTTAGGTTCCCGTCTGCACATTACGAACTGAAACATCTGGTCCTGCTATAGGAGGCTGACTCGCAGGACCAGAACGACCCCACAAGGCTCTCCCCCGGACCCAGAGCCAAGATTAAATATGACCCGGATCGTTCCAAAGACTAAATGCAATTCTTGCATGTCTGCCTATATGCATGAGTAATGACTTCTGCATCGATGCAAACGCTCTCTTTTGCATGCATCAGGTTTGCATGCATGTTGGAAGGAGTGTCACATTCTTGCTTAGGTTACACCTAAAGTCTTAACAGCGAAAGAAAAAATGGTCACTTCTGCATCACATGGTGGATGTCAAAGGTCACTAGCAAGTCTGTTCTGGGGGATTTCCACAGTAACCTCACTCTCCTGACTAAACAAACAGGATACAATGTGTTCAACAGATTTAAAGTTGTGGGAAGGTGAAACAGCGCTTATGGCTCACACTGCTTTAAGTTACAGCACCTTACAAAGGTAACTTTCACTTTTCCATATTCAGTGTATCTTAATTGTATGACTTGAATAGCTTTGGAAATCTAGAGGCTGAAATATTTACCTGACTTTTTTCTTGCAAAATAGCTGAATTTCTCCAGTTTGGATGTGAAGCATCAGTAAAGATGAATAAATCATTGACTGCGCCATTCTAACACATGAATATAGTATGGAATGATAACCGTTACCCTGTATTTGGCTCCATCTTTCCACTGTTACCAGCTTCCCTCTCCTGCTAAGGAAAAGCTTCCCCACAGCACAATGCTGCCACCTCCCTGTATTACCATAAAGATAGTTTATTTAGTGTTTCTCTTCATGCAGTGTGTTACATTTTCCGACCACTGCTCCTTCTTCTTCCACATGTTTACTGCCTCCTTCACAAGATTTATGGCCACGCTTTTTAGATTTTTTTGTTTTGGGTTGTCAAAACTCAATGTATAAATTAAAATACTTTCCACTGTGCAGAAGTATTACTCATAGAAACTGTCAGGGAAAACACAGGCATTAAAGTTTGTGATCCTAATTTCCTAATTGAATCTCCTCTTTGTTTTTTTGGGGGGGGGTTTTGTTAGGACCTTTTTTCCCCTTCAAGAATGTCTCTCAATCTTCGTGCCTGAATGAACACGTTTCTGGATCAGTCAAGGTGCTCTGTTATTACAATTTCATTATTTCAGCGCTCTGCCGTCGCTGGTCGCTACGGTGATCAAAGCAGGTCTTCTTCAGAGTCCCCTTTTTGTCTCACGGAGACATTTAAACGAGCTGCGTGTGCATGCCTGGGTGCTTCAGAGCACAAATCAACGCTCATCTTACGTGGAACCTACAGGAGCGTCTCTCTTCATAGGATCAGCAGGCGGCCAGACAAACATAATGATAGTGGTTTTGTCATAAAACATAATTACCTTGAGACGGGACTGTAATTGAAGTGTGTTGTTTTAATAAGCCTTACACACAAAAGAGGGCAGGAAAGGTTTTTCAGAGAGTAGGGGCTCTGTTTAGAGAAGAAAACTGAATTATACAGACTACTCAAATAGTGATGTGCTTTAGAAGGTGGTAACTGATGGATATTCATAAACCATAAATATACACAAAGACCCTGCTGACATGCTGAAGAACACAACCAGTGTGATGCGTGTCTCCATCTGTACTTTGACATTGTGTGAAAGCAAAGGGCTGATGTAACTTTGTCTTTCCAATGCAGGATGAGTGGAGATTTTGAACTGAAGGTACATCCAACCATGTGCACACACTCACAGGTGCCTCGGACTGTGTTCACACACTGACGTCCCCCGCCATAACAGTCCCCTTCTTTGAAAAAGCGACAGTGAGCAGACATGATAGTTTACATATAGTGAGGGGGACATTAGGATTCAAGATGAGGCATTTTTGGAGACTAACATCACCGCCTTGATTTATGACTCAAATGAAAGGACTATAAACAGTAAGACGAGCTTCTCTTTGAATTTATGGTTTCAAGACTCGCAGCGAATCAAAGTGAAGGCAGGATAAAGTTTCAGATGTTTCTTTGCTGAAAGTAATCATTGGATTACTGGGTTAATCGTGTCAACAAAACGATTAAACGCACAACAGACGGACATATTACAGGAATAGCAAGATTATACATGCATTAAGAGCCTCCTAAAATAAGAAATCACTATTATCGTTGTCATCATTTTTATCCATTCATCCTTGATATCCATCCTCATTATTGACATGACAAAGAAAAGTCAATTAAATTTTATTATTATCATTTAACTCACCATCTAGAATAATTTCTAGTTGGTGAGTAAAAAGTAAATGAAAAACAAATGCAACTCATTAAATGCTCCAGTTACCAGATACGTATGCAAAATATAGATAATATATATATATATTTTTACTTTTTGTCTGTACAGTTTACGCTAGTTCTATTTTAATTTGATTTTACTAACAATATAAGAATGTAACAAGTGTTTGATGCTAAGCAAAAATCCGCCAGCAACATGATAAAGCAAAATTCAAAGGATACGGCACAGAGTAAATGCTGGGACGTTACCGTTCTGTGACTCAGCAGATCCCGTGTAATGCATTTCAAATGACAGCTAATACTTTGGAACCTCATCTGACATTTATTACATAAATGGAAAGATTAAAGTCTTTGTTTGAAAGTGAAAAGGCTGAACACTAATAGAACGGGCTCATGGTGCTCCGTTCCTCAGGCGGTCGTTCATAAAACAGAAGGCTTTCTGTGGTGAAAATTAGTGCAGGGGGGAACAAACCTATCTGTACTTTTAAGACACATTAGACTCTCTGCATCTTGACAATCTCTTGCTGCTTACTTCATTTCTTTAAAGAACGCTCACCGTTGCAAATCTTTTTCCTCCACCTTTTATGTTTCACTTATTGGCCTCGAACTTCCATCCTAAATTGGAATCAGACACGTCAGCAGACTGATGACTCCACCATCATCAAGGCTTCACTTCGCTCTGTGATGTGTCACCTGTCACCAAATTAACTTCCTGGCAGAGCCAAACCAAACTGCAGCTTTGAAGTGAAGGAGCAGGGCCTGTAAGTCTTCCTGCCAATGCGACATCAAAGACATTCTCAGCATATGAGCTTCGTTAAAAGAGTCCAAAATACATACAGTTCTTCAGCCAGGGGAGGATATATGAAGTACCACATACCCAGACTAAAACATAAACGGGGAATCGGACAGTCAGGAAGAGCGGACTTCCACTGCGGCCCCTCCTTCAAGGTGATGCCGGACATTCAGGAAATGTTTCGGGGGGTTTCCTGGCATGCACAGGAAGACATGCTGGACGGGAAGCTGGAGGATGCCTGTGTTGGCCAGGATGTGAAATTTAGGAAGTGTTTGATTTATTTCTATTTTTCCAATAATAAAACCTCACATCAGGACAATGTGACTTTAACAACATGTAATGTTTTCAAAGTAAATACAACACTAAATCTGGTCACTTTGTTGCGGTTTGGTTCAATCAACTTCAGTTCTTTCCATTGTAATGTTTGAACTTTTTACAAGCACATTTTTCATTTTTATCCAGGCTCCCTATGCCGTTCATGCTCCTCCACAGATGTTCTTCATGTTAGTTCCGCTCACCTGTTCGTCCTGCCACTCTCCTCAGGATTCCAACCTCTAGTTTGAATTCTTTTATTCTCCATCTTGTCCTCCCAATGTTCTGCATTTCCTGTCAGCCTGTTTGTTTCAGTTGATTCATTAAACTCCATCATTTTTGGCTCTTCCACAACCACAAAACATGACATTTAAGTCCAGAGTCAAAAGAACGTTGGGTTTATTTTTAGTGAGACTTTGAGATACAAAGTCAGCAGAAAAAGTAAAGAAATCTGTTCTGTTGATACTTAAACAATAGTTGGAGATAGTTGGAAAAGTAAATCCTGAGTATAGATAAATAAATAAATAAATAAATAAATAAATTCTGATATTCAAGTTTGTTAAAGCCAAATCTTTTGCACATGACCTTGTGTGACATGCTGATATTAATTCAGCTGGTATCTGACACAAAGTAGATGTCGGTGTTTGCATGCAGACATCTGTCAGGGAGTCTGATGCCAGAAACCGACTCATCTTCGGACTCAGCAGAGAAAACAGAAAAACCCGGCAGTTTATTCAGCCAAAAAAGACATCATGAGCTAAAACCACATCTATAGATTGATTTGTTGGGTTTGAGTTTTCAGTCGTACGTCTCTGGACACCTGCAGCTTTCACTGCTAATGTTCCTTAGCTTTACCGCACACACTTTGTTGTCCTAAAGTTGCCGTTACTCTTGTTAGTTTTCACTTGGTTGCTCCCTTCTGAGCCGTTTTACAATGGAAATGTTTGTTTTTGCAGGCTGCGAGCGGGTATCAACAATCCTTCCAGTGTGTAATTATGCTACGGAGTGACATACTTCCCTTCAGGGCAGCATACAGTAGTGTTTAAGGAGTGTCTGCTTTTCCACCGACTGTAAATGTAGATGTGAAGCTCAGGTGAATGCTTGGCTTTGTGTAACTTTGTTAGGTGGTGAAACGGGGAATCGGGGTTTTTTGGTTTAAAGTTGCAGTGTGGTTCCACCTGTCCATCATGTCCCATCGCAGGTAGCGACACTTGTGAGTGAACAAGTGCTCATCCACAGAGGTGAAGCGTTCATGAGCTCCCCAGAGACACACTGAAAAGAAAAAAAGAAGTCCATACGTGGAACGTTCACACAGTGTAAC
Source organism: Xiphophorus maculatus (assembly GCF_002775205.1). Lineage (NCBI taxonomy): Eukaryota > Metazoa > Chordata > Actinopteri > Cyprinodontiformes > Poeciliidae > Xiphophorus > Xiphophorus maculatus. Next base: position 14,528,929 of record NC_036464.1, on the reverse strand, counting down.
CTAGTATTCCCAGTGAAAAGCTTTTTCAGAGCCGGATCGTTTCCTCAACAGCTCCTCTACTTTTGCCCGGCCGCTCTCGAGCAAGCCGAGCTCCTTCGGCTCCAGCCGAACAGGGGCCCCCCTCTCCTCTGCTCCACTGCTTCAGGGGCCCATGCAGGTAAGCTGAGGAACACAAGCAGTGCGGCTTCAATGGAGCCTCTTATGTATCAATTACCTAGAAAATCAAACAGCACGTAAGAGGGGCGGTTGACTTGTTTGTTTGACTTTGGTCACAGAGATTCCTGAGTAAACTCAGGGAGGAGGAAAGGGTGAGAAAAGGTTGGTTTATCTCAGAGGATGTGAGGCGCGGAAGCTGGGTCATTTGTCATCTGAATGACCTAAATTTATCGCAGAGGAAATTCAATTCTTTGCTTCACAATGCAGACAACGGGGCAGTTTTTAAACGTTTTGAACCTCTGTGCCAGTTAAACTGTGATGATTTAACTCTAGAAATCGTAACCTCAGGTTTTATTTTGCCCACATTTTATGGCAAAGCCAACAACAGAGGCGGAACCGTTCAGGAACAACACAAAGAGCAAACAAACGGGTTTTACTGCGCAGTCCCACTGGGTTTGTGTTGGGTGTGCGTGAGCAGCGGCCGATTTTGATATTGCTCAGAGTCCGTGGTAGCATGACAGTTAAAAACAGAACATAGTGTGTTTGTGTACAGTGTAGGCACCGCATGAAATACTCACTGTACACTGCAGCCTAACAACACCGCATACACAGACATATTCAATAAATTAGAATATATGTTCAGATTTTAAAAATTGTTTAATTAAAGGAATTTCTAGGGACAAGCAATGCAAATTAGCCATTTTTATTAATAATTGCTACACTTGTCCCTATCCAATAAAAAAATAAATATATTAAATAAATGAGTTGTGTTTGTCAGACTAAAAGTATCATGTGAAAAGAACAACCTCTAAAAACAGGTATTACATTTACCAGACCCATATTTCTGTATTGAAAATGTCTTTTATTTATCTGAAGCAATATTCTAATCTTTTTTTTATTAGCTGTAAACAAGAAGTCATCATTATTAACAGAAATAAAGGCTTTCAAATGTCAGTTTAATTTCTATAATGTGGTTCACTTGGAGATAAAGTTCCTGAAATAATTTGCATTTCAATACTATTCTAATTTATTGGGTAGGTCTATAATAATAATAATAATAATAATAATAATAATAATAATAATGTATGAAAAAAAATTTCTTTAAAAATATTTAATAGTTTCTTCTAAGGAATGTGGACTGCATCACACTTCATACTTATATTCTATTTTAATCAAGGATTTCTGATATTTATTTTATTGAATAAATATCTGAAACAGAGCACAATTGTGCACAGCTGTTTTTGTTTGTTTTTAAAGAAAAGGGTCTCTCTGGGTCCCTCTGTTTGGAGGTATTTTTAGGCGTGCCCACCTATGAGGAGACCTCCGGGCTGACCAAGAGTCAGCGGAAGCACTAAACATCCCTTCTTGCCTCAGATTACAGTAATCTTCCTCAGATTACAGTGGAATACCCCAGAATGAGCTGGAGGCTGCAAAAGACCTGAGACGGGGATTTAGGTTCACCCTAAACCAAGACAATGATCTTAATCATGCAGCCAGACCTACAATGAGACAGTTTAAGTATATTCATATGTAAGAAAGGTCCATCATCTCCCAGACTTGAATCAAATTAAAATTTCGTGGCAATCTGACTGAGTTTAAGCTATTTTTCAAAAATGAGCAGAACCCAATTCTACCAGATGTGCAAAGCTGGTAAATGCTGCAGCTATATTTGCAGCAGCAGGTGATTCTGAAGTGCTGTGCAAAGGAGCTGAATACAAATGTACATCACACTTTTCAGGATTTTATTGTGACGAGAAAATCTCCCTCCACTGAACAAAATGTGAAAGAGTCCAAGGTTTATGAATGCTTTCGTAAAACACCGTCATTAGATCAGGTTCTGCTCATAATACTTCTGACTCCACAGGTCTGATTTTCACCAGCAGTAATCAGTTACTGAGCCAGAACTGCCGGACCCCCCACCCAATCCCAGGAAGCTTTGGTCCTTCGATGAAACGGCCTGATTGTCAACAGACCTGTGGCCCAATTGATACCAGCAGGGGTCAAAGAGGGCTGGGGTGGGGAAGTGGCCACAAAAGCCGTCTGTCTCTGCCTGGGCATGGGGTTACCTGGCCAGTCCTCTCTGCTGGAGTCTTATTTCACACATGCACACACGTGCATGCCTATGAATGACCACTCAGCAAACAATCACACCCAGCTGCTACCGGAGTGAGGGGAGAAGCAGTGTGGTTCACGTCTGAGACAAATGAGGCTTGTTTGTCGAGCGTTCACAGTGGCAGAGAGTTATTGTTCTCCAGGACGTGACATGGAAAAGCCACAGGAAATGTTTTTCTCCTTGGTAGATGCTCAAACATTGGTTCGGTCTCAATCTGTCAGAGGAACAGATGTAATATTCGGCGCCTCAAAAACTTAGGAATTATTTCAGAGAATGTTGAGAAACAACAGGTAGTGCAGTTTCTCTTTCATGAAGTTACATGTGTCCATATGAAGAAAAGATTATCACGAATGCCTCAAAAATGTAAAACGGTATCCATTGAACTTACAACCGTAAACTCCAGCAGGTTTTATTTAATTTATGAAGTAGACCAACACAAAGTTTTCCGCATTTGTGAAATGGAAGGAAGGAAAATTATGCCCAGTTTTCAATTGTTTTCCTTTCTTTAAGTCAAAATATGAAAAAGAATGATGCACATTTTTATTCAGGATCTCTGAGTTAATACTTTATTATTCAAATCCAGGCCTTGAGTTTTGGTGTCCTGCAACTTCCTCTAGTAACATGGATAGCTCGGCTCCCTTTCATGGATGACCATGTGTACGTCAGGTTTTTCCTGGGTTACTGGACACTATTTACTAATTAGGTGACTTCTGAAGACAAATTCATAGACAGATTCATAGATTCTGCAGTTTCAGAGTAAAGGAAGACAAAGGCAAACCGTACTTTTCAGATTTTTATGTGTAAGGCAACTTTAACAGATTCTTCTGGAAGAAAGGGTATATTGATTTCAAAATGAAATCTCAGTTTAACTAGTTTCAATGAAATAAATCAAATAAATTGTAATACAATCGCTTTTCTACTTTAAATATGATGGTGTAACAAATTGCTCGCTATAATTATTGATGGCCTTTTAATGTAAGGTCAGTTTTACAGAGGAAAGGGTGGAGATGTGTGTTTCTCCTTGTGACCAAAAAGGGTTGGAGAACAAACTCTGCTTTCCACAAACAACAACTCCCATCAGAGGAAAGAAAAGCTTCAAAGGTAAGCGATCTGCCAGAGGCCGATGGGCAGAAACCTCCCTGCTCCTCTTCTGACAACATGCAACATTAATGATATTCCTCATCTGAAATGGATCTACTCACACACACACACGCCCACACACACAAAATGTCTCTCCAACTTCACGGGTAATGTTACTGATAAATGATTTGACCTCTTAAAACCTCTCAAATGGGGTCAAAAGTCAGGCGATAGAGAATCAAATCAAAATCAAATAAAATTGTATTTGTATAGCACATTTCAGCAGCAAGGCATTTCAAAGTGCTTTACATCATACCAAACACAGAAACACAATGCAACAAAAAATCAACAATCAAAACATGACATTAAGTCAAGTTCCATCATTAAATTTGTAATTGATTACGTTTCAAATGCAATCCTAAACAGGTGGAGTTTTAGTCGAGATTTAAAGGAAGTCAGTGTTTCAGCTGTAAAACAGCTGAAACAGACTTTTAAATACTTTCTCAATACAGAGAAAACACTTTGTGTCATGATACGTGTTTTGTGAAGAAGTTTAAGCAGAGTTTTTGTCATAGGTGGCCAAGTTGTGGCACTGATCATCTTGAGGTGGCAGAAACAAAACTATTTATGTAGTTTGAATATTAAATTAGGAGAAACAGTTAGACCTCTCTAGTTTGTTTTAAACAGTGAAGCCTATAAGCATTGTTAACTTTAATGTGACTGGTTAAAGTCACATGTTGCTCCATTTAAAATGCTGTAGTAGTGTAATTACTTTAACTCATTTAACATAGTAATGTCACTTATATTTAGTTGCTTTTTAACCATTCCTCAGGTGGTTGGTGTTTCTCAGCAAGCAAGTAGCTGCTTGCTGAGAATAGATAGGACTTAGCTCTCTATGAAGGGCATCTGTTACTACTGAAAAGTTGCAGAAAAGAGGACATTTTTATATATATTTGTTTTTGAAAAGACATCCACTGTGCACACCTCCCTATCTATACACGATTAGCAACACTCGAGAGGCAGGACACACTTTGCTCTGTGTTCCTCTGTGATGGACAGGCCTCATAGGGCAATGTGGAGAGATACAAGACTGACCCATGGACACACACTCACTCATGAGAGAAACTTAGAGAGACCAGTTAACTTAACAAGCATGTTTTCTCACCATCGGAGAACCTGCAGAGTCCATGCAGAGAGACCCCAGCCCAAGGTTTAAAACCAGGATTTCCTTGCTGAAAAGTAAAAGTGCTAGCAACCACGTTACTGTGCAGCCTGGAGCTGATCATGAATGTTCTTTTGTCAGCTGAATTGTTTCGAAGAGCACAAATGGCTAGCACATATAATTTTATTGTCAATGAAACAGAAAATATGTTGTTTTTTGGGGGGATTGTTTTGCTGCGGCAAAGACCAGAGATTCTCTGCCAGTGCAGACCAGAATCATGTGGTCTTGACCAAGAAACGCAGCACAAACACAAGACTTTCTCACATCTGTATAACAGCTTTGCAGACAGAAACAGAGGACCAAAGATTCTGGTCTCATTTCTGGTCTAAACAGAGGAAACCACCTGTTTAATCGATGTGAGTCATTCAACGAGTTTATATGCCTCATACCTCTGAGGCATACGCGTCAGGTAATCTACAGTATGTGTGACTACTCAGGATGTGCAGAAAGATTTCAGGAATGACCACAGAACTGCTTCTATTATAAAGCTAGTATAAAAGTAGTGAAATAACCCTTTACTTCTTTTTCACCATGTTCAGCATTGTGTTGTGTCATGCTTTTATTTAACATGCAGATCACAGCATCCAACTAGCTAAATGTTCAGAATCCGATACAATTTGTGGGCAAATCTTAAGAATTGCGTGGAGTTTTGAACTGGAAAACGGGTAGGAATCCTGTTTTTTTCTGTGTTTTCATTGTCCAAAACACTCCCTCTATAGCAAAAAGATCTGAGCTTTATAGCTTGATAGCTTATCCAGCAAACCTGGATAAGCAGTCATTGCTCAGCGTTGCCTTGCACCTACAGGTTCCTGTACGTGCAGGTACAACACCAACAGAAAAGGAAACATAAGATGTACAAGTGTAAATAATAATCAACCGTTTTGTTTGAGCATTTGTTGCTTTTTAAAAACAGATATTCAGTTCAGTTTTAATACCTGACAATTTTCACAGGCACATTGTTTTAGGTTTGTAAGCCACTTAAACCTGACTGATGAATCGCTCAAGCATAAGGCAGTGAAACCCAGTGATCTATTGCTGTTTACACACAACAGACAAGCAACTTAACTGGGATGTTTAGGTACTTTCACAACTGCTTGTTGCAAAGACAAATTTATTAAATCTGCTTCCTTTTCTGTAGCTAAAACAGTGAAGAAAAACACAAGAGATTACTTTTTTCATTGTTTTGCTGCATAATCAAAGCATTTCAAAGATCAAGACACCATCACACCATGTTTACTAGTAAGTGATGTATTTTGTTTTGACCCTGATGAAACGGGACACACTCCTTCCAAAAATCTTCACTTTTGTCTCGTCATTCCACAGAATATTTTGTTAAGTCATCAAGATGTTTTTGGCAAAATGTGTGACAGGTCTTTGTTATGTTTTTGGTCTCTGGCGTTTTCTTTTCTCTCCCATGGCGGCCATCTTTGTGCATCCTCTTTCTCATTGTTGAATCTTGAACACTGACATTACCTGAAGGAAGTCAAGTCTGCAGTGTCTTCACTGTTCGGAAGTTTTTTTGTCCATTTTTTAGTTTTACAACCCTTTTTCAAGGTTTAGACTGTAAATCCTTCAAATAGAAGTATAAAATTTCAATTCCTTTAAAAAAAAAATTAGCTGGAGCAAAAATGACTAGATCATAAAAGTTTCTGACTCCAGTTTAAATTAATTTCACAAGTTCAGTTCTCCATTTGATTGAGTGAATAATGGATGAATTGCAGTTCCTTCAAAAATGTCCAAGTAAAACTATGAACTATTTTCAGAGGAAATACTTGATGCCCAAAACATTAATTAAAGTCTCCATTTTGGCAACCATTCAGAATTGACAAGTGATCTTGTTTTTTTTTAATAACTTGTGAATCCTGGGTTTTTCAGCTGTTTGCTTTTTCACAGGTTGTAAACTCTGCTGCCATCTTCTGGCGAGGGATGCAATGTCTCCTGCTCCAATTTTCTTTGATAATTTATTTAGAATGACTGTTTATTTCCCCCAAAAATACATTTAAACACACAATATTTTATTGTTAAGCAATACACACACACAGACACAATGTAGTGTTAAAAGGACCACTTTACTCTTGCACAAGACATCCAAAGAGTACATCTTCAATAGAAAAATAAAATCACCTACTTTGGAGAACATTAAATGTAATCAAGCCTCTTTTTGTTTTTTTTTTAAATTTTCTTAGAAACAACCGGAACCAGCACACAGTTCAGAGATGGATTTCAAAATGCTCACTCCTTCAGCTGAACACACATTCATTGAGATTAACTTTGGGTTCATGTCGCGTTTCCTTTCATCAGAGAAATCAGCAAATGCTTGTCACAGTAAAGACAGGATGCACTGTGGCTGGCGGAGCAGTCAGTGGGTGGATACAGTCAGAACAAAGGTCCAAGAGAGGCAGGAGCCATGCATAGCCATACGTGTTAAAAAAAACAAAAAAAACATCAGAAACCTGTTAAACTAGTCAAACAGATGAACCACCAACTGAATGTTAAACATAATTGGAGCAAACAGAGGAGAGGGAGATAAATTTTAACCAAAACCACAAAAAAGCTCCTCCAGACCTTCTCTCTCCAGTCAGTTTATTTTCATTATAGTTCTCTCTGAATTATCCAGCACATAAATAGCATCATTATTGCTTGTTAAAAAAAGAAACAAACTCAAGTACCACTCACACATACTGGCATTTAAATCCACAATACGGCACTTCATTGGCCATGACAAAGCTAAAGCAACAGCAAAACAAAATGTTAGCAACTGAACCTAAGTCAGTTTGGAAATAAGCGCTTCAATGCTTTGTCCTGGTTAAAACGACTCAACGGGAAAAGTCAACAAAACATGGGGGTCAAACTTCACGCAGGGGATCTAAACTTCTCAGTTAAATTATACACATACCTGGGAGACAAAAGGCTCAATTAAAACAGATTCAAGTGACACTTTCAGGGTATATTTACAATTTGAGATCAACATTACAGGTTGGCTTCATCTATCCGAAGTTACTCGTCGGCGCCGTTTGTCTGCGACGTCTGAATGGAATCGCCTGCAGCCTTCTCGCCAGAATCACCTTCTTGATCCTGAAAGAAGTGGCAACAATCAGAGTGTGTGAGCTTATTATAGACGACACACAAAACATGAGCCTATAGAGCCTTATGTTGACCACTGCACACCTTCTTTAATACATCCAAAAGCCCATTGACCGTGGTCATCAAGGAATTGGCTGAGTTGCTCATCAGCTCATAATAGATGGTTTTTTTCTCCTTCACGGCTCTCAGAGTCTCTTCGGTTCGGCTGAGCACGCCCGTCACTTCCTCCAACTCCTTGCTTAGGGATTTGTTGGAGTGTTCTAGCTGAGCTTTAAGCTTTGCATCCTCCTCTGGGAATAAAAATCACATTTAAGGATGAGGGCAAAAAACAATATAGGTTTGGCTTAATTTAAAACATAAATTTAGCAAAATAGAAGAGACGCAGCATAAGAAAAAAGTTGGACAATTTTGTCAGCTTCTGTTTTTTTTAAGCTGAAAAAAAAGTTTAAACATTTGAGATACAAGATGTTAAACTCGTTTAGAGAGGAAGAACAATGGGTTTGCATCATTTATTTACATGCTCTCATTCTTTTCTAATTTTAATAACCGATATATGAATATATTACACTTTTTGGATTCAAACACGCTGCAGATGTTTTGACGGATCAGTGAAGCATTAAATTTTGCTTTAACATAGGAATGAAGATTGAAAGAACTGGGTTTATTATATATACAAAATATGATCATTCTTTCAGTTTCTTTCTTAAATAATGAAATTAATCAATAGCAATACAGTTAATGGAGGAAAAAAGTCAAACAACTATTCAATTATAATTTAAAAAAAAACTTTGAAAAAAAAGCTAAGTTTGTTCTTCATAGTAAATAACTTTTTACAGCATATATGTTTATTATATGCTCAATAATCTTCGTCAGTAATAAAGTAAAGTAAAACCTGTTACATTTGTTTTCCCAGTGAGAGCGATCTTTACCAGAAAGCTATGGTAAAACAAACACCTTTAAGCTCTTTAAAGGGATGGTTCCTTAGCTACAGCAAACACAGTGACTAAGGTTGCGACAAACAGTCATAAACTCTACAGACGCCCAACAAAGATGTGACAGTGTTGGGATGCCTCACTCACGCAAATTGCTAGAACCATCAAAACGTTAAACCGTCGGCTACAAAAAAAAGTTTAATTTGAAACACCGCAATGTGGAGATTAGTGGGTAGTAGGATAAAAACGCTGCGGTTTGAGAACCACTAAAACTTTATGTTCAACAATTCCCGCAGTTTCAAGTGCTTTTATTGAGTTTCCTCCTGCTGTTTGAAGTTTGGTGTAGTGGCAATTAGATCATGCCATGCATTTTTTGTGTTTCAAATTTCTCTCAAACTCACCTCCAGACTATTTCCACAAATTCACATTATAAATTATGCTGGGAGACCTTTACGCCATCTAGTGGTAGGAGTTTTGTAAATTAGGCCTTATTTGTCTCGTTTCCATTCCAAGTAAACAGATTTATATTTACTGTGTGTTATATATTTTAATTAACAGTCAGCATAATTTGTCAAACAACCTGACAGCAATACACTATTTGATTTGACCCCTGTTAGAGTTTGTAGTGATAATGTAGTATTTTTACTTAGCGTTACCTCACAATTTAAACTGTACCACAGTAGTGTTGCGATGCTTATTAAACCCAGTGTGGTCAGTAATAAACTATATGGATCATTTTGCTGCTTTTTAATCTGTAAAATTACATTTTATTGTCAGAAATTACAATGTGACAGTGTTATCTCTAGTATAACAGTAATAAATTCTAAATTGAATGCAAACATTGTCCTGAAGAGAATCTGGTATTGTGCAGCTTGTTTCCTACAAAACTACAAAAAGGCACAATCCACTGTTTACCCATTTTGGCATCCTGAGTTATAAGCTTCTGCTCTATCTCCTCTCGAGCCTTTTCGCTCTTCTCCAGTTTCTGCATCATGCTGCCGACGTCGACCATGGCTCCATTGTACACGATCAGATTACCAGACTCACTCGCCTCTGATGAAGCATGAGCTTTCGGACTGGGAAGCAGAGCTCTGTTGCCTGACGGGAAAAGAAGACAAATAGTTTGCATTAGTAAACGCTTCTGTTTGTTATTAAAATTGGTTGCTTTATTACACTAGACACACGACTCACCTATGAGGTTTTCTATATGGGCTTCATTGAGGGAGGCCGCCGCTTCATCCTTTCCCCTGTCTGTCAGTTTTCGATAGTAACAAGACTCTCTGACCACAGGTTTGTTCAAAAGCTTCTTGATCTAAAAACAGAAATCAACATGAGGCAAAAACCAAGAACAAAAATCTTTAAAAAGGCAGCATCATAATGCTGCCTTTTTTACCCCAGTAAGTTAAAAATATTGGGCTTTTGTTCACCTGTGCACGAGAAAGATGCAGACCCAGAGTGTACAGGATGTCCTCCAGGTCCCTCTCCAGCAAGTAGCCGCAGTGGCTCTGGTCAAAGTAGACAAACGCCATGAGCAGATCCCTGTTCTGGGTCACCATCTGCTTCTTCTCCTGGTGCAGAAAACAAGAATAACAACAATGTTTCTTTACATCAGTAACAAAATGATCCGGCTGCCAGGAGGAAGGCCCAACCTTGTCTTTAGAGGATCTGTCCTTCGATGACCTGCGGTCGTCTCTGCGGTCTCTCCTGTCCCTGTCGTTGGAATCTTCGTCGTCTTTGTCTTACAAAAAGAAAAATAAACATATTAGACATCAGATTTAATAAACACCTGAATTAAAATAAAATAAAGCAGTTTTAAATTTGAACAGAAGAGAAACAAAAGCTGTGTAGATTACCATCGTCGTCGTCATCATCATCCTCTGCATCTTCAGCTTCTAAGGGGTCGTACTCTTCAGCATTGGCTGTGCTGCCCTCGTCTTCATTTTCATCGTCGTCCCGAGACTCCTCCTTTTTGATGGTTTTGTCATCATACTGGGTCAAAACGTAACTCATTATTTTACAGCCACTTATCAAGCATTTAACAGATAAAGAAAAGCATTAAGCTTTTTAAACCTACCTTTCTTTTCTCCTCCTCATCATCTTTGTTCCTTTTTGCTACCGGCTCCTCAATCTCTTCTTCTTTTTCCTTTTTAATGTCCCGTTTTTCAGCATCCTTCTTGTCTGCCTCCCGTTTGACCTTTTTTTCCTTCTTCTCATCCTTTGCAGGAAGAGAAGCGAGCGCTTTGTAGATGCGGTAGCCAAAGTCTCTCTGCAGCATCTCGTTAAACAGCTCAGCAAACAGGGAAACCTGTGAGGAAGCAGGACAATAAACCTCTGCAGTAGTAAAAGTGTGTCCAATTAATCAAACACAACGTTAGAGGTCTTGATGATAAAAGCAGGGAGGGAGGTCTTCGTTCCACCCTTTTATCAAATAAATGTAACTATACTGTAGTTACTATAGTGTTTTCCTTTATTCTCTATCTCAACTTTGTATCCAAGTTTCTCCTTTTTCAAAATATTCCTTTTGAGTCATTAAAAGGCAAAGAGAGTCTTACTTCAAACGAATGCTCCTTGTTGTCTTCCAGTCTGTAGTCCAGCAGCACACTGAGGGACATGATGCTGCAGTCAAATTTGCCATTTTTGGCAGCCCAGTTGGGGTACACCAGGATGGTGGGCTCATCGGGAAGGATGTAGCGCCTTTCTCTCCGCTGGCGCTCAAGCTCTTCCTGCTTCTTTTTTTCATCATCCTATAAAAGAAAAACATCAAAAGTGTTGTTTTTTTTCCTGAAAAAGACTGAAAATCCAATGGAAGTATTCACCCTTTAAACCAGTGTTTCCCAACCCTGGTCCTCAAGGCTCACTGCCCTGCATGTTTTAGGTATTTTCTTGCTTCAGTCCAGCTGATTTCAATTGATGACTGATCAACAGGCGTCTGTTGAACTGCAATCAGTTGAACCAGGCATATTAAAGCAGGGAAATCTCTAAAACATGTAGGACAGTGTGCCTTGAAGACCAGGGTTGGGAAACACTGCTTTAAACCTTAGGCACAATTTAAGCCAAGTAATAGAGAAAGAGCAGTAACACGACAATCATTTTTTACACGATCAGATAAATTAAAAAAAATAGTACATATTAAACTTTCATACAACTTCAAATTCATAAATTCTTCATATTAATTTAGAAAAATTACTCACATCATCAATGAGAACCCTTATGACCGAAGGCTATGTTAAAAAATTCCGCTAAAACATTAAAATCTTCACTAAAACATGTTTTTTTTTCAACTCCTGGGGAAACGAAGAAGCTAAACTATTTTCCTACAATTTTAAATTACTAGTTTTGCCCTCGTGTTCAACATTTAGGCACTTTCATGTGTTGATGTCATTAATAAGTCGTTACCAGATGACTGAAAACGTCTTTAGACCATTTCCTCATGAACAGTCGAGCCAGTACCTCTTTGTCGTCCTCGGTGCGAGGCGGCTCCTCTTCCTCTGCCACTTTAACTTCTGGTTTCTCGGGCTCTTTGGACTCCTCCACCTGCTCCTCCACCTTCAGCTGCTTGGTGAGGCGTGCTATGAGCTGGGACTTTAATCCCTTTGAGCTCAGAGTGCGACAGTCAAGTTCTCTACGGAGGTCATTGACCTACAAGAGGAGCAAACCTAAATATGTTTCATTTTATTGCACATTTAACTTAAAATAATGAAAAATGAAGCAAAACACTGTTTATTCACATGCAACTATAAATATATATATATATAAGAAACTTTGTTCTAGAATCAATTTTCTTCTCATTTTGAACCCTACCTTCATTGATTTCGGGTCAAGTTTAGTCCAATGAGTGGCAATACTGACATCCTTAGACTCTTCGTCGTCTTTTTCCTCTTCCTCCTTGATAGAAAATTATTCAAATAGAGAGAAGGCGGGAGGGGGGGGAGAGGTAGGACAACAGTCAGAGCACATTTCATGGATTTAATAAGCTTTCAAAGTTGATCCGTGCAAGAAGCAAGGTCTCATCTGTCTTTCACTGCCTTGTTCTAGTGAGCTTGGCTGTGTTTAAGTCCACTGCTACTGAAGTGTACACAGGGAAGCTCTCTAGCTCTCATAAAAAAATAAAAAATAAAAAAACCAACAGAAATTTCCCCCAGCTGCCAATCAATCAATCTGTGGAACACAAAAAAGGTCAAAAATCAATGAGAGGTATGACCAAAAGGCGTGTGGGTACATCAGGTGAACTGAGGATAGGGTAGCCCTAACATGCTCTACGTCTGGGGAATTCCCACTTAGGAGTTTTACATGTCTACATCATATAGGAGACTTCTGTCCAAAATACGGCCCTGGAAAAACCAAGTTCTATGTACAGTCCAAATGAGAGCGTTGAATCCAACAATAAGAACAGACAAGCAACAAGACTTTGGGGAGATTCTCTTTTCGTTGTCAGAAGGTATCAAATTGATGTGAAGAACAAAAAAACAAAAATTATAAATATACACATTTCTACAACAAACATTATGTGCACGCAAGTGGCTCCACAGTTTCCAGCTTGTTTTGAAATTCAGAGTTCCAGAGTTAAGAACTGACCGCTGGTTCAAATTGATTAAACAAATTAATAAATAAGCTTTTAAAAGCCCAGTTAGGCCATCCAAGTTAACAGAAAATTAAAATAAAATAAATCACAGCATCAGGACAGCACCTAATCACAAGGTGTTTAGGGAACTGGAAGCTGTTTTGCCATTTGCGACTGGGGCCTGCACAACACAACCTAGTCTCACTGCTTCCACTGTATGTGTCTGCTGGATGTGAGGGAAGGTGGAGGTGCTGATGGAGGAATGGAGGAGTTCGAGCGGAGGAAAAAGGGGGGCAGGTGGAGAAGGAGTAAACAGAAGAAGTCTAGGTGAGGTTTGGTGGAGCATTAATATGCCTGTGTTCGTACTGATGTGTCTGTAGGGTGCGCTGTGCTTTATGTCTGCTGTGTATCTGCGATGTGTGTGTGTTTTCTGTTTTGTAATTCCTGTGCCTTCCTGTGAGAAGCGGAAATGAGAAGAGAAGGATTAGCGGTTCAGTGCCTGTTCTCCATCCGCCTCCTTTCGCTCGGCCGACAGCTTCTCAGCCAGCTGCTCCCGGAGTCGCCGTGACAGCACTTCCCACTCTGAGCGGGTAGGAAGACAATGCCAAACATCCGGAAGAAACAAAACCACTGTCTCCACATGAGCGGGGACTGTCCGCCCCTTGTGTGTCTCCTCCGGCCGATGATAGCGAATCTCTGCAAAACGATACCTGTCGCAAAGGAAGAGGGTGCATTGGAAAGAAACATTCTGGTCACGGCACAGAATCAAAGGCGAGCCTTTCTAGGGCAAGCCTTCTACAGCTACTCCCCTCCCATCCGGTTACTGAATGATCACAGAAATCATTGCATTGACCCGGCTCCCACACAACACTCAGCACAGACAAATGGACCCAGTCTGCAGCTTGTCATCTGTTGTCACAGGTTACGGCAGCCATTTTGAAAACAACAACAACAGACAATAACAAAAAATAATAATAATACCCCAAAACTCAACCCCGTTACAGTTTCAGCCAATTACTGGATGAGCGTTCTGCATTAAACCTAGGATACACTTAATGCACTACATTAGAGTTGTGCAAAGAGAGACAGAATCAAGAGACACTGAAAGCCAGTTAAATATATGAAATATTTAACAGGGAGAATAGAAAATAAATGATGAAATAAAAAAAAGACAAAGTAATGGTCTTCTGCTCCAGGCTACAGCTTCCAGTCACCAAGTCCATGCGTTTGGGTTTTATCACAACAAAACGTATGAGCAGAATCTCACGGAGAGAGCCAAGACAACACACACAAGTTCCAGAAGGATAATGAACAACAAATAATAATAAACTGCAAATTAACAGCAGAATAATAATAGTAATGCAGAAGAGAGACAAGTAATATTGAACAAGCTTTATGTAGAAAAAAATGAAATGTATCATTTATATAAAATTTAATAGTTAAACTAACTCTTAAGCTTAAATATTGTAAATAGGGGATAAATGAAAGTTCTGAGAAGAGCAGTACTTACCACTGAGTACACAGACTAAGGTCTATGCCTGTGAGTGCCCTGCAACAGCGTATGGCTGTCTTTATGAGGACAGACGGGTCCTTCTCTGGGTCCGCTCCGTCCAGAGAGGGAGACCAATGACCTCCAATTGCCATGGCCTCGTCTTTACCTCGCATGCCCACCAAAAACTGAAGGCGAAGAGGAAAGGGAGCAAAAGAAAGCACAACAGTTAGGTTGAAATACGGAAGAGAAAAATGCTGAAGAGGTTAAGAGAGTGGAAACCGGAGACAATAAAGACATAAAAAGAATCAAAAAAGGCCATCAGGTGGGAGAAATATTCATACCTCAAAGAATCCACAACTACAAAGTAAAATCATTTTTAAATTCAAAGAGCCAAGATCAGTCATTATTTTTCCACACAGCTGCTCAGCAATGGAACAGCTTCTATACATCATGGTGAAAATGCAGAGAGGGTCTGACATACCTTAATGAGCCTAGCAGGATGTTGGAAGGAGTCTCTGACTTCCTGGGGGTCCTCGGCCAGAGCACACGACTTGTGGTAAAGCTCCTCTAGACTGGGGTTAGCAAGCAGCATGACCTGAAACAAAGACAAACACCACTTTGGGTTCTTTTGTTTAGAAATACACAGCTGTACATTAATCTAACTGAACCCCAATAAGACAGCCGAGAGCTTGCCTGTCTTCATCTTTGAAACTTCAGCAGGTTGTTTTAGACTCTGATCACGAGTCAGATTGATTTGTTTAGCTAGCATTTATAGACAGAATAGCTTTGAGTGTTATTGATGTTTCCTGACAGAACATAACATAAAAACTGTTCCACAGTTTTAACCCGTCAACAAAAACAAAATGTCTTCAGAGAGGAACCTTAAAATATTCTTTACATTAACTACTTTATAAGCTTAAAAAAGCAGCATATATTCAACATATTTATCAGTAAATATTGTACCTTTGCGCTGTATGTGTGGTTAACGTCAGGAGGGTCCAGCACAGCTGTGTTCTTGACTGGAGGATCTACTTCTTTGTGCAAGATGTGGAAGTTACAGACGTTACTGAACAGGAAGGGTCTTGTAAGAGGGAAGGCGTCCACCCAGGTGAAAACCGCGTTAAAGAAGTCACTGGGAATGTAGAGACTCTGATAGCGCCGCCGCAACTCCATCAAGTCGCAGCTGGAGCTGAAAAAGAAAATAAAGAGCAGTTGAAACATCAGCAATCACATTCTTGACATATTCAGAATCACATTCTGAATACTGGTAAGTATTCTTGATCTATTCCCGCATTCAACGCAATAAGCAGCGATCATATTCACCCATCTAAGCTGAACTTGGAAAACTGGACCGTGTAGCGTGGGAGCACTCTGCGTGGACGTCTGGGGGAGCGTTCCCGTCTCGGTGAGCGGTCTCGAGATCGTTTGCGGGTGGGAGAGCGTTCTCTAGATCGCCTCCGCTCACGGTCTCTGTCTCTGCTGAAGAATTGCATGAAAACACTCCAGTGATTAAATCATGTGACGGAGACAGAGGCAACAGCTACATTCAGACTGTAAAACGTCGCACCTGCGTTCTTCCTTAGTCCGGAGGATGAGTTCAGGACCTCGATCGTTTCGGGTGGTGAAACGAGTCGGAGGCTCGATTCGTCGGAGGGTCTGCGGCTGCGGCATTATTCTCACAGGGGGCTGAAGCAAACCGCCAGCAAATACATCTGGACACAGAGGGAAACACTCATCACATCACAAAAAGAGGAAGCTTCTTTATGGGTTTAATGTTTTACAAACTGAAATTAAAATCAGATCTAAAAAATCATAGTGAAAGTAAGCAATCTGCATCAACTTCTAAACCAAAAGCATGAGATTGTACCTTTGGTTGGAGGCTGAGGGAGCAGAGGCTGAGGGGGGTTCTGAAGGAGAGGCGCCAGAGAGGCAGCAGACAGCTGGGCTTGCAGGAGGGAGGGTGGGGGGGCCTGGGCTTGAACACTGAACGTGGTTGGGGGAGGTAGCGACTGCAGCATGGTTGGGGCTGACTTGATCATGTTAGAAGCCTGAGCCTGGCTCTACACCAAACATGGAAAAAAGAAAACGCATGAAAAGATTTTTAAATCTGGGAAAGAAATGTCTTTAAAAAAAAAAAAAAAACGTCGAACAGAATGAACCTCGAACTTGCCAAAGACTGCACAAAACAACTGCTAAAACAGATAGACTGTGGATCAGTGATTATTCAGAAGACAGAAGCTGGGAGAAAGTCTGACAGGGCTGCTTGAAACAAAGACCTGGAGAAATCTCGTTTTTCATACAGGATGTCCTAAAACAGAAGAAGAGCTTTAGATTTCATTCTGTCTTGTTCTTTATCCTAAACTTTAAACATAATTATGAAAACTAATATTTTTGCATTTTGTAATTTGATGATTTACCTCCAAACAGAACAAGCAATGCTTATCTTTTAAAGTGAATGCTGCAGATGTCAATGTACGGAAGTTCAATGCTAAAGTGCGGAATGTGATTTTCTTTTCTACAACAGTTGTGAAAAATGTATCACATTAATATTAGCAAAAAAAATGTAACATCTTCTATTTTTTCCAAGGTGTAAAACGTACTGATATTTATTCTATTTTAATCAATCCCAAACACTTACAACAGACTAAAATACATGAAAACAAAAACAGATGTGTTCATAACTACTAAAACCATAACAAAAACACTGCTTAGCATAAAAGGTTTTTCAATGCTCCTTTTAGGAGAGACCGCACAAATTTTAACCAGAAGTGATTAAGTTCTGTTGAAAAAAAAAAAAACATTATCCCCAAATATAGCCCTAGCAGAAATGTGGTAGAACTGGAACATTTGGGGTCATTATTTATTTTTACCCTCAGTCTCGGTTATCACACCTTTAAAGTTCACCATAACCTCTAATGTGTTAGAACTCTAAGGTGTTAACACAGTTCCTACTGTGCAATAGTGCGTTTATCAACAAGGTGTGAATCTATGATTGTTTTATACCACATTGTTAGGCAACATCAGCTATTTTTTTTCTTTGCAGCGATACATCTCATGGGCAATGGTCTCGACTTATCAAATAAAATGTCACCAATGTGCCAGTGAAAAATGCTAAATGCCATGTCATCCCACATTCTCAGTCCTGCCAATAACCAGTGCAGTGTATAGTTTGGTGTATTTTCCTAGTGTGAAATAAATACACCAAGTATTTTTATAGTTTCTTTTTACATATTTGATTAGAATTGTTTTTAATATAAATTCTAATCACTTTTTAAATTACTATTATAAAATATAACTTAAAATAATTTATTAAAATGTTATACATCACCCTCATCTTTATGATTGTCAAATTCATCAATCTACTTTGCTCCTCAAGCAAACATTTCAAACATTTCTGTCAAACATTTCAATTTGACAGAAACTGAAATGTTTCTGTCAAGAAAGCAACCAGAGGGACCGTGCAGCAGCCCTGCTGTGGAGGACACTGCTGCAAAAAATCCCCTAAGGACTCATAGCCAAGTAAACTCACTTTTAGTTGGTTGTTATCATCCCACTTCATTATTCAAATTATTGAATAGTGACTAAAAGTCAATGTTTTTTTAAATAAAAATATTTTGTACCATTGTCTGTGGGTTTACAAAGGAAGTCCCCGGCCAGAATCTAATGTGATTTAGGGGGCACCGGCATAGAAAGGTTAGGGAACCCCTGGTATAAATAATCATGGATATGCTTCAAAACCAAGAATATATTGCATGCAAGTTTAACAACTGGGTAAATCTTTCTTAAAAAGGACAAACAATAATATCTGTGTCTATTAATGCATGCAGTTGATAACAGTTTCTGTTCACATGACATAAATTGGTCTAATAAGTCATTTTTAGGTCTATAAAGCTTTATGGGTAACTCAATGCATTTTGAATCAGTGCAAAACTGTGGCAAGGGTGATCAGAAAAGAACAGCAAATCTAATCTGATTACTCTAACCCACTGTGCAACTAAAACCTCAGTGGAATCCATGAGAACCTATGTTAAAATAACATAATAGAAATAATCAAGGTTTCAGTTACTTGAGGATTTCCTTCACAGGCTGAAATCCCTCAAACTGTGAGGAACTGTCGGTGAAAATCTTTGAATTTATAAACCGTCATGCCTTTGACTTGTTTTTACACCTTTTTCTGCAGAAATGATTCCTCATCAGCAACATTTGCGGTACAAACAATGACTACATTTTACATTAACATCTAAGGAAACATTAGGCCCCACTCCATAATGACAGTAAACCAGCAGCTTCTGTAGGAGAAATATAGAAACAAAATTGAAAAAAAACCACTGTTAAGATTGTTATCACCCATTAATACTGCACATAAAACAAAAGTCACAAAAACAGACACAAAAATCTAATGGGTGAGCAAGAGTGTGTATTTCAGGACTAGATGGTTACATTTTGTCTGTTGTCCGCAGCAGAGTGCATATCTGTGTAGCGGAGCTGCATTCCTGGCTCACTGTAAAGGCTGCCGAGCTGTGGGGAAGCTTGAGGTAAAGGCTGAGGCTGCTGCTGAAGCTAGGAGGGATTGAGAACACAACAGTAAAAGGTCAGAGAGATAAAAGGATTTAAAAAAAAAAAAAAAAGAAAAACAGCGATGCAGTATAAACGACAAGGTAAAGGTCTTCCAAAGTTTAAAATGAACCTGGGAAATCCTGTTCTGGATATTTAGAAATAAAATAAGTAAGCTGGCATTTTCCAGGCATGCTGGAGAGGACAGTCAGCAAACTTTACAAGATCTACTCAGAGCAATAAAGACAAATAAACTTAAGCAAATAGCCAGACGAACTCTACTTAAGAGACTCAACCAGTCGCAAATAAGTTGGTTTTATATCCCCTTTTTTAAATAATGTGCAACAACATCTGATTTAATTAAATGTAATTAAAAGGTAATAATTCATTGAAACTTGTCAACTTTTCTATATATGAAGTTTAGTGTTTTAATAATTTGTTATTCATGAAAATGAGAAAATAAAAAAGAGCAAAACAAGAATGACTTAAATGCATTTTGAAATGAAAATTACTAGCAGAGCACATAAAGCTGTGAATGCTCTCACCGACTGATTTGCCAGCTGAGGTAAAGTCTGGATGCGTTGGGCGTTCCACTTGAAGGGCATGTTAGGGTTGTACACAGCTTCCACTAGGACCCTGTCACCGACCTGGGGAGTTTTTCCTTTCACAGCACTATGGAAGGTTTAAAAAAGGACATTTACACACAAAGTGTAACATTATAGTAGCTTAAAATAGATAGAACTATATCTAGTATTTCATTTCTACAAGGTAACAGACCGTCTGACAATAACACTTCCCCACCTTAGCTGAAAGAAGACATCTTCATCTACAAAGCCAAACGTGTCATGTAACTTATTGACAACACCAGTGAAGACTCGCTGCTTCTGAGGCTGCGTCTGCTGTTGGTGGCTTGAACGTGGCGTTGGATACGACACAGTAATCTGGGCCGTTTGCTGAGGGTTGGACAAGCTCAGGCTGGTGGGCAATGCGACGGGGGGCTGAAGGTTATATGGAGATAATTAAAAACTCTCAACTTTATAGACACATTGTTTGCTACAAGGACAGAAAGTGACATATAATAGTAATAAATGTTTTCCTACTTCTTTAAAATCAACAGAAAACATTAAAAGAAAAACACTAAAGCAGTTTGTATGGTATGTATGGTCTGGATTTACCTGAGAGATCAGCGCCTGCTGAGGCTGAGGGAGCTGTGAAATGAACAAAATGTGATCATCACAAATGTGATCATTTTCTTAACTTAAAGCAAAGTTGTCTTGTCTCTCTTATTGCATTTTGACAACTCTTATTTATACATGATCTTACATATTAGCATAACAAAATGAATAAAACAAAGCTAAGTTATAATACGCTGCTGCAAGAAATCTAAAATAAAAATGTAGAATACCTTCTTCTTCAGACAAAACTTAGTCCAGATACTCAAAAAAGTGATACAAGACTGTTCTTCACCTGATGAGGTACATTATACAGTTGTTGAGGTGGTTGCTGGGGAGGTTGCTGTTGTTGCTGCTGCTGCTGCTGTTGTTGCTGCTGCTGCTGATACTGCTGAAGTGCTGAATTGATCTGTGACTGCAAACAATGACAGGATCATAGCCAGTGGTTAAAGTGTTACAATAGACAGTGACAAAATGAACAGATCTTTGCCCGAGGTCTGGACAACTATTGTGACTGACCTGCTGTAGAGCTGCTGCTGCGGCGGCCGCTGCAGCTTGCTGCTGCAAAGCAGCAGTTTGCTGAGACAGCTGATAGTTTGCTGCAGACTGGTTACTGAGAGAAGCTGCAGCCAAGGCTGACTGCTGAGAGTACACAGAGGGGGACGCTCCAAGGAGAGACGGCTGTTGCACCCCTAGAGCTGCAAGAGTTAAACAATAATAAATATAATAACAATGAGGAGACAGATGCCGCTACATATATAATGTTACTGTAAAAGAGAATCAATTCAGACCCAACAGTAACTGTTATCTTTAAAAGTACATCAATACTGCTGATTAAGAGATCACCAATAGTGCTTGCTTTTATGTTTTAATATATAAACCTTCACCCAACTATCAGCTTTCCAATTGCTGGTAAATGCATACAAATTTAATTCAGATTGGTCCAATCATATTATATAATCAATAGGTAGAAAAAAAAAAAATCAAAGAAATTTAAGACCGTCTATTAGAAACAAAATGTGCCAAAGTGAAACATCTTAGTCATTTTCTGAGAAACCTACGAGCAAGTGTTTATCTGCCCGGAGGCTTCGGCTTGCCTTACTTACAGTGTAGGCTGTTGAGGTCAAGAGACTGTCCTGAGTGACCCGGTTGAGACACAGCTGTGGCAGCAAACTGAGTTGCCCACGGTGGATTTTTCTGTCCCCCGAACTGGGCCATGACTCATTCAGGGTTAGGGCTGACTCTGTTTACCAGGTCTCTGTTTGCTGCTGAAAAACATAAATCAAATATGAGACAAACTGAAGTCCAAAACAAATGTTTAGCATGGTATAAAGCACAATTACCTTATAAATAAAATCATTTGCATCACAATCAAGAGATTAGAGTGGTGACATGACCATTACTTTTGATGTAAATAAAGGATCAATTTAAAACAAAGTTAGCAAGATAAAATAACTATTATCCATAGTTTTAACGTGCTTACCGCTTATCATGTTATGTTAATTTAATTTTGTTATAAACAATGCTAGTTATAGTGTTTTTATGCTCATCAAAGACAATTCTGAAGATAAGAAATATATACTTTTTAAGCTTAATGAATATGCCATGTTCATTAATTTTCTTATAGAATGGAATAGAATAGAATAGAATAGAATAGAATAGAATAGAATAGAATAGAATAGAATAGAATAGAAGTACTTTATTCATCCCAGCAGGGAAATTACTTCGCAGTTACAGCATAGAGACAAGACACAATATCTCTAATCAAATTAGTGTTTACTAATTTGATTAGTAAATTTGATTACACATCACTGATTTGATTAATTTTGTTTACTAATATTAGTAATGTCAATGGATACACAATTTGAACTGTATTAAAAGGAAGAAGTGAGTATGAAAAATGACCACATGTAGCTTCATTGGGTTTTTATTTGCTGTGTTGGTTATCTTTTAATAACAAAGATGGAAATGTTTGGGTATAGGTGAGCAACGTTTTAAATTTAGTCATCTATAATTTTGCAAATACTATGTTGTGCCATTGGAGTTAAAAAAAGGTCCATTAACCTCAGAGTCAGTAATTAAATTTAGCCAAATAAAGTTTATTTACATAAGGAAGTGGAGGTGGTAGTACTCCACTGAAATCGGTGTGGGTTTTAGCCACAAGATGTCCCCGGATATATGCAGTTACTGAGATTGTTTACAAGTAAAACAGCTTCTTACAGTGCACTACAGAGGGAAACAGAGAGGCT
The DNA here is from genome assembly GCF_002775205.1 of Xiphophorus maculatus. Taxonomy (NCBI): domain Eukaryota; kingdom Metazoa; phylum Chordata; class Actinopteri; order Cyprinodontiformes; family Poeciliidae; genus Xiphophorus; species Xiphophorus maculatus. The sequence continues at coordinate 14,506,314 of NC_036464.1, read as the reverse complement.
CGGCTTTAAAACCAACAACAACAACAAAAAAACATTTAAACTATTATACGGAACGGTTTTATTTTACTGCAAGTGTACTTCAATCGCATTAAAGAAATTCGATTAAATTATAGATAATTTCATAAATAATTTACTGAAATAACGCAGACAAAGCAGCTGTTAAAAAGCTCGCAAATTAAACAGGCTTTAGAGTGGCAAATCACAAAATGATATTTATTGCACTATTTTTTCATAATTTAGACAAATATGGCCTAAATATATGAAAGCTCCTAATACATTTTATAAATAGTTTTCTAAGGTTTCAACAGAGGTTGACACAGCAGCGAACTCGACGCTCAATCTAGCTAACATTAGCCACGGACTGACAGTTGAGCAGCCTTAGCAGGTAAAGTAGCACGATTTCTCACATTTGTCCGGCGAAAGCTAAAGCGGCAATGGTTGCAGTGATTGGCATGTTATTAAATATTTTTGCACGCAACGTTCTTGTGACTGTCCTTACATTATCCAAACGCACCTTATTCAGCTCTAAGCACATTCAACAGTGGGACTGCAACTGCACAACAGACAGCTAGCATCTCCAGACCGTTAGCTTTGTTGCCATGTTAGCCTCGTGCTAGTTCAATAACGAGCGCGAGGCCCTGGCAGTTAGCAGTAAACGAGAAAAGGTTGAAACCGCGAAAAATCGAGGTAAAACAACAGTGTCCGTCCTGTCCGCTTTAATAATGACTATAATCAATGATCAGAAAGCGAAATTAAATATTGGCTAAATAAAATACTATAACACTCACCGATGTACCTCTGGCGATTGTTAATGCAAATTGCGCATGCGCAGGAAGGCTACCCTGATCCATGTGGCAAAGTCAGCATAAATTGGTTTACCTATTTACTGTATTTGGGATAATCTTATGCTCGTTTGTTCTTAAGCCACTTTACAGTACTATTTATATTTCACTCAGTTAAATTTCTCAACGTATGACCTCCAACATATTAGATTTGTTTTAAAATTACAATTAAATTGACAATTGTTTGACGATGTTTAGGAAAAGTTTCCACAAACAGTTCCTCTCCGGAGTATGAAAAGTGGGAAAATTACCTGAAGTCAGATTACACTTTGAGTTTTGGAAATATGAGAAAAATGGTCAGTTCACCTTTAAATGTCAACTTAACCTTTGATGACTTTGGCTTTATAGCAGCAGGCAAATAGATAATAGATACAAATACTTATAGTTGGCTCAAAAAGCTATATTTTAAAATCTGTGCACAGATTTCAGCTTTCGCTTAATATAGAAGATCATTAAGGAGAGGCTTCATCCTTATTTAACTGCAAAAGCATGTCTGAATAAATCCTGAGGAAACTACATTCATGTTCTTATCAAAATCAGCTGTTTCATTGTCACATAGGTATTACTTTACTCTGCAGCTCTCACAGTCAGTCTGCTGTTTTTAAAAAAAATCTGTGCAGCTCATTTTTCTTCATGATAAACCATCTGAGATGAGGGATAGACACAATAGAAAAACAGTCAAAGTAAATTTTAATGTGATATAGTAAAATTACAAAGTGAAACACAATGCATATTAATAACCTTTGGGGTTTCATATGATAAACCGACTATCACACAATAGATAATCTAATCATTTTTCTCCATTCATTTATTTAAATAATGTAATAATTTCCTAAGTTTAACCTTCTTTTATAATGTTTGAAGCAGGAGCAAATGCAAATAACTGGCTAATTTTCCTGGAGGAAATAAACCACTGTCATCAACTTTCACAAAATCATCATCATCATCTTAGCAAAATATTCTTTCTTAATGTACAATATTTATAAGAAATAAATACAACACTACATTTACAACAATCAGAAAAAAAACTTTTCTATAGCAACAAAAACAACATTTTCTGTATACAGTATGTCATCTTTGTTTAGGAACAGGGGCATAAAGTATATTAATGCAAATTACAGTAAGAATATTTAGTTCAGAGGCAAAAGAAACTCTGGAAATAATTTTCTCTCTGCATGTTTTTCATTCAGTATGAGCAACAACAGAAATACTGTTTTCTCACATGTTTACAGATATTTCTCTTCTGACAGAATTCATAAGCAAGTTGTTTGTCGCTGACGTTCTTATTCTTGTAGCTTACGCTCCACTTCTTCAAAAACCTTTGAATTAATTTCATCCACTTCGTCTTCCACCTAGGCAAAAGATGAAACATTAGTAATGTAATTGTGACTGTGTTGCCTTACACTATAAGACCTAAACATATAAGAAAGTTGTAAGACAAAGATTTTAGAGCAAATGTAACCCCCCTTTAATAATTTGAAAAATATTTTTGATAGTGGTTTGTATGTTGCTTTGTTTATAATTTACGTAACTTTAAACTTGCAATTGATCATTTCTTTATTGTTTATTGAACGAATGAATGTTGGTGCAGCTTTTGTTGTAACCACATTCTCATTTAAACTTATATAGTAACAAACAAAGTATTAATTGCTTATCACAGTTATTTCACATCTTTAGTCCCAGAGGTATTGTTAAGTTCAACTAGATTAAAGAATTTTAAGGCAAGGAATTTAATAAATATCGTGTTCTTATTGAGTTGAACAGTATGTTTCTACTGCTTTCCTCTGTGGCAAAAATACTGGTTAAATTCATTTTATTATGAATTTACATCATAAGTCATTTATTTTATTGTTATTGTCTTAATGTATAGCATTAAAAGGTATTAAACACGCTTTTCATTAAGCCCATGTTTTGTTTTTAAAATGTTTCCATTGGTATGATGTAATATTTCAATCTTAAATGTCATGTTTTAATTATCTGTAAGTGGGAAAATGTAACAAAAATAAAAGTTTAAAACATCATTCTAAAAGTACAAAAAATATATAATCTGTTTAATTTTATGAACTGTGTCACTGAAATAAATGAACCTTTTAGTAATGTAATGGGTCTGTATCTGAAAGAAATGATATCTTTTGCTAAGGTTACTTTTAATTCATGAATGTGCCATTACTAAAATATCTATATAAAAAACTTCTTGTGTGCCCATAAAATAGCTTTTAAAAATAGTTCTATTGTATCAACTATAAAAAAAAAAATGCAAACTGCTTTTTACTCACACACAAACCCAAATTGCAGGTGAAAAAAAAAAAAAAGTTATTTAGTTAAACACCTGCTCCACGTTGTCCACTTCTGGTATATAGAACTGCAGCATGTTCTGAATTCCGTTTTTCAGAGTAACCGTCGAGCTGGGACATCCTGTGCAGGATCCAACCAGCTTTAACTTTACAGTGCCGTTCTCAAAGCCTTTATAGATGACGTCGCCTCCATCCTCTTGCACTGTAGGTCTTTGTGAGGTAAAGAGATAACACACATTTAATCAGAACAGAGGCATGGAGGACAGACTGATTAAAATTTTTTATCTCATAACAGCAGAAGGAAAACTGTCAGCAGGACATGTATTTTTTTTTCTTTTCTTATCAGTATCTGCATAATCACATAGTGATTTACTTGGGTGAAACAGATACATGCAGACAGTGACAAGTTTGTAGGTTTTGTACCTAATTCTGGTGTCCAGAAGCTCCTTTATCATAGATACAATATCATCATCATCTTCAGAAAGAGCTGTTCCAAAGGAAACATAAAATATTGTAAAATGTCAAAGTGTTCATACAAGCCACAACCTGGACATGGCTGTTAACAAAAACTCACTGCTTTCACGGTGCACGGCTCCTGTTGATATTGGGTCCCCACTCTCAAAGAACTTGGAAATAGCATCTAAAACATGCCGCTTAATGTCCGTCCACTCCACATCCTCGTCCGTCTGACAGTAAAAATAAGACATCTCGTGTGATCCTCCTTACAAACAATACTCTCACTGAGATGAGCTGTATATTTAGTGCTTACTTTAGTGACAGTAATGAAGTCAGGGCCAAAGAACACACTTTTCACTCCCTCAATTTCAAACAGGTCCCTGAAGGAGTCACAAATGTTTAGTTAAAGAGTAAAAATAGAAACACATTAAAGTCATAACCAGCGTGTTGTGTTTTTTTCCAGACAAGTGCTAATAATATTTAATCTTTAGAACTATATCTGGTTATAATGTAATGGGCATTGATCCTGACAGAGTCAAAATGAGGACAGCAATGATCATACTCAATCAGCCACAGGATTAAAATTATGACCTGGCAATAATCCCCAAAAAACACTATTCTCGGGTTTTTACTTGGACTGCTGCTTTGATCTTTACACATGGCAGCAAAATGGGTGAACCAAATGTTAAACTTCTCTAACATTGAGTGATTTAGTAGTTTATATCTGGACAGGCTGGGGATATTTTGGCAGCAGAAAGAAGAAGAACCAATGAACAGTAAAGGCAGCTGATTACTATTTTTGCTTAATGTGTGTACATACGGTATGCTTTTTGACAAATAATGCAAGTGTATTTTAAAATGTGCAATTTATGTTTGTATTTTGTCTCTTTTTTAAAAAAAAAAGTTTTTCAATCATTGCTTTAGTGTTCTAACAGTAAACATATTTAATTCAGTTGCTGGTCATCAGAAGTGTTAATTGTGATATGAATAATTATTGATTCAACTTGAATACTATATTATTGTGTTATTTAATTTTATGTTTTGGGCATACTATTTAGAACCAGTGTGTCAGAGTACAGCAGTATATTTGACCCATTACCTGGCTAAAGATGAAGATCCAGCTGAGCTCGGAGAAGGAAAGTCCTGCGTACCGCTTCCAAGCACAGGCTTCCCTGGGAGGAATTTCAAGCTTTTTGGGTTTGGAGTTTCTTGAGTCTGGATGGACAGGTTCCTCGCTGAAAAACGTCACAAAACAAGCTGCGTGGTTGGGTTTAACACTTTCTACTTGAATGACAGGATGATAAAGTCTGTCATACGTCTCACCTGAGAAGTATGTAGTTCCTGTCCCTGGCTGACTCTGAACTCCCCTGAAGCTTAATACTGTGGTCTGTGAACGATCTGGTAGCCTGGTAGAAACGTGAAAAGTTTGTCATACATTTTTTTTAGCTGGGAGACATGACGACCACTCTTTAGTTGTAAGGTTCGAATGTAAAATAATATTAATAATAATAATAATAAAGGCTAGAAAAATAATTCTGCTCATACTAAGCCCGACAATCTGTGCTAGCTGACTACTAGCCGATAACTTAAACTCTTTAGATTGTCAAGAACATATAACATAAATGTTACAAAGTGATATTACAGGGATTAAAATATTTTTAAATCAGTTCTGATATAAACACAAATGAATTTGCGCGTTAATACGGTCGATTGCTTCGTAGTTAGGTAGTTAGCTTGCTAAATCTCCCACGTACAAAGATGCGGCTAATGGTAGGCGTTACACAGGCCTTTGCTACGCATTACATCTGTTATATCAGTTAGATAACACATTTAACACACCATGAAAAACAGGTAAAACAAGTCAAACCTGAAGAGAGCTTTGTTTCGGGCCCGTAATAACCGTTGAAGTCCCCATCTGATGTGCGCCGACATTTTGTTTGTTTTGAAGTTGAGGACCCCATTTGGTCCAAGTCACACATGCCTGATCAGAGCAGTCTGTCATCATATGCTTTATTTTAAATTAAAAATCACTGTAGGGCAGTAAACGTAAAAATAAATAAATAATAATAATAACTGTTGGGGAAAAAATTCTATCTATCTATCTATCTATCTATCTATCTATCTATCTATCTATCTATCTATCTATCTATCTATCTATCTATCTATCTATCTATCTATCTATCTATCTATCTATCTATCTATCTATCTATCTATCTATCTATCTATCTATCTATCTATCTATCTATCTATCTATCTATCTATCTATCTATCTATCATCTATCTAATATGTGTTAATACCAAATCAAATACAAAGGGAAAGTTGTTCATTACATTTTTTTTCATCACTGATTTACAGGAAAAGTTGAGCAAGTATAGTATTTTGGGGCACAATCCTAAGCTGGTGTTCACCTACCAAACTTTTATACATTTGTAACAATAAAAAAACTTTCCACATGACAAAGCCTACAGAGAGTCTTTGAAATAATACAAACTATGTGGTTAAAGAAAGAAGGCCAACCCAGTGTTTCCCAACGTTCTTCTCTCAGAATAAGGTGGTGCTTCAGAGGAGTGGCAGAGACAAACAGAAGGAGGCTCATATAAAGCAGCTCTGTGCTCTTGATTGTGTGATTGTGGAGGACTTACTTTAACAACACCAGAATTACAGCTTATTAAAAAAGGAGCATTGCATTTATTTACCACCTAGGTTTTGAGGGGTTTTGTGATGAATTCTTTACCTGGGGATTTAATGCTGGCTCCATGAGGAATCCACAAACTTCTGAAGAGGTCTGACACCGAGTGTGTTGAAGACGTCAGGAATCCTTGTTTTTAATTTTATTCTTCTTCCTTAACCCTGAGACATGGTGCTCTGGATCATCCTTCCCATCTCACTAACACTGGTGTCCTTCATTGGAACATGGAGCATGTAAGTCTTTATTGACAATGTCTCTAATGTCTTTACATCCTGGTTAAAAGGCAACATTTCATTTTTACAGCTTGCTGTCTCTGCTGCTCTGTGTGTATTGGCATTAAATGGCAAGTTTACAACAGTTTTGTTTGTTTTTCACCTTCTGATCAGCTTTCTGCTGATAATATGACAGATTCCACAAAAGGCAGCATGTCAAAACCACGTCATGGTTACCAGGACGACAATACAGATTATATATTCTTGGATAGGAAAAATAAAAACACATTGAAGGACTGATATTTATAACAGATAACTCTGGCATGATTCTGTGCAGATGAGGCACCGTATAATCTTTAAAAAGTTGTCTAAATCAGACAAAACCAACACAAAGGCACAAATTTAGTCAGATGTGAGTTGCGTGTATCCTTGAGATGGTGAGATGAAAATATGTGACCTGGCTTGTTTAGGGTGCCAGGGTGTGCTCACTGGGTGAGCAAGAAAAACCTAGAGATATTTCCTTGTTATTCATACTGATAATAATTAAACTCTAAAAGTCAGTTGTGGCGGAGTGGTGTTCCCCCCCTCTATTCTGTCTTTCTTTGTGTTCGGTTTTAGCAGTAAAATTTACTGAGAGACAAAATATTTTGTTAATTTACTCTGGTTTAAAGTTTTCATAGACTGAATAAATGAATAAGCTGGTTTAATAAGTCTACATTTGATACAAAAGAAATAAGAAGACGCTTGTGCTTTAATGAAACCTTTACAAAACCTGCTTGGCAGTAATTTAACTATTAAATCCAATTAAAGCTGGAATTCAGCCATGATATTATATAACCAAATTTATCACTTATGCAATTTTTTTCAGATATGGCATGGCCTACTCCAACAATCATGTGTGTTCGCTCAGTGATTGGTGAGTTGAGTATCATTTGTATTTTAACTTTTTTTTAAAGTCTTAACTAATAAGTTCTCGATGTCTTTTGTAGGAGTGGTAAAAATGTCTGTCGAGGGAACGTGACCATAGGATGCTGCTTTGTTCCTACAATAAGGTGAAAAGTCAGGAGAATTAATGTCTTGTTTTGTATTCCCATGGCTGGAATCATAAACATAAATAATAAAACATGATTTTTTTTTTTATTCCAGTGGAAGTGGCACCTTTGCTCCAGAAAGCTCGCTGTTTTCAGCAACAATGAACGCAGGAACCTTTCTATGTGAGTTCAGCAGCAAAATGTCTGTGCTTCACATGTAAGGTGCCTTAAAAAGTATTCACATCCCATGACATTTTTCATTCATCCATTTTTCACAATCATAAAGTTCTTCAATTAAAGGGAGAGGAAAATTAAACAGGCATTTCATTTTTTGGTGGGGAACTATCTAAAACAGCATAATTACAGCAGCAAGTACTTTAGTGAATCTGTGTTAGCTTCACACATCTAGAAATTGAAATTTTTGCCCAGTCCTTTGTGAAATGTAGCTCAAGTCTGTCAGATTGAGTGAATGTCGGTTTTCAAGCTTTGCCGAAAAGGGATTTAATTCTGGACTTTGACTGGACCATTGTAACACAAGAACGTGCGTTGACCTAAACCATTTCTATGCTTTATGTAGGATTATGCTGGCTGTATGTTTAGAGTCATTGTACTGCTGGGAGGCGAGCCTCTGCCTCAGAGTTTTTGCCGTTTCTAACAGATTTTCTTCTGGCATTTCTCTATGTTTAGCTCCTTACATCAGTTCTGACCAGCTTTTCTGTCCCAACTAAAGAAAAACCTCCCCTTATCTTGATGCTGCCTCAGAGCTGATTCATGCCTCAGCCATGTATCATCACGGGGGATGGCATTCTCTCATTGATGTTCACTGTAAATTTTCGGACACAGTGTTTGCAGAAAGTTTAACTTTACTTCTCATCTGACCAAATTGTCTACCACTTCCTACATGTTTGCGGCTAACCAGATTTCCTATTAGCTTTCTTTCGAGAATGGCCATTTTCTTTTCCATTTAACACAAAGACCAAATTTACAGATAGCAAATGTTCTCCTTGCTCGTCTTGTCAGTGGGAGTGGACAGCCATATGTTGAAGGTTTGCAGGTGTGAAACCCTTGATTGGTTTTCAGATGCTGCCTTAAGTAGAGCTCAGTGAGACATTCAGAGTTTGGGATATTGTTTTATAACCTAAACTAACTCTATATCTTATCTTCTGTCATATTGTTGCTGTTTGTTCACTAGTGTTCTCTAACAAACCTCCAAGGCCTTCACACAGCAGCTGGATTTAAACTGAGATTAAATGATACACATATATAATATATTTAATAACTAGGTGATTCTCAAAGATATCTGGTACTGTACTTGTGTTTTATTAGGTGCATCTAATTGAAAAGAAATGAATAGAAATACATGTGACACTTGAGGTTATGGACTACTCACTAAAAACCCAACATGATACAAAAAACAAATAAGTCAAAGGGGTATGAATACTTTGTAAGGTGGTATGGTGCATGTTCCAATATGTGTCATGCTAATTCTGTTTTTGTCTTTAGTTGTGCTGTTCACCGTATTCCATCATGCCCACATAATGGAGAAACACATGTGCCATTCCATGCTGAGCAAAATAGCGTTAGCCTTTGGGCTTGTGGCAGGCGCCGGGGCCTTTGCTGCTGGAAACTGCAATGTAAGCAGTGCTTTACTTCTTACAAGAATTTAGCGGTGTAAAAGTGAGCAGAAAACCCCCCTGGGGCTGCTATGCGGAAGGATGAATTGTACAAAAAGATTTTATCCTACGAATACTTACCTTATATTAAAGTGGAACTGTTTCAGTTTACACCTGTGTTGAAAGAGCAAATAAAGGCAGATCACTATTTGCTTTATGCACTCTAAAGATTTCCAGCACAGGAGGCATATTGTAATCTCTTACACAGCTTATAATATTGCACAGAAACCAGTGGTTTACTTTTGAACCCAGACTTATGTATTGAAAACCTGTTACCATCAGGAGCATTAAACGATCTGCTATTTTCCACTACCGAGCCAACCACATGCCTTCTTTTTAATTTTTTTTTCCAGTAAGGAAAAGACTGAGCTGAACAGCAAGAAGGGAAAAAAAATAATTTACTAATAGCATTAGTAGAGAATTAATAATTAACTGCAATTAAAGAAGAATGTGTCTCAGTTTTCATAATGAAAAACCTGCTACTGCTCTCCACAGCCAGGTGATGTAACTCTCCTGCACTACCTCGGAGCCGCTGTCAGCTTCACGTGTGCCTGCTTCTACACCATCCTGCTCTGCGCCCTGACGGGGAAGTGTGTTCTGACCGGGTTCGAAAGGTTCCTCTTCCCTCTGCGCGTCTTCTTCGCAGTGGTTCAGTTCACTGTGACTGTCTGCTGTATCCTTTTGGAGTGTCTGATGCCACATCGGCTTTGTTTAGTAAAGAAATGCTTATCATTTGCACGATTATACAATAATTTAACTTGATGATTTCAAACTATATCTGAAGGCAGAATATAACAGTCAGACCTAAGTTATAGCCTCAAAGCTCTTTATAGGTCTGCAGTGCAACTGTGTTTACTAAGTGGGACTGACTACAGCAGCTTGCACGACACAAGAAGGAAGCACGAAATCTTCCCCAGGCAGGTCAGTGAGGGAGTGAATAAAAATAAAAAAAGATATTTAATCCTTCATCAATTCAGTCATTAACAATCTTTCCAGTGATCGTCTGAATTTGTCCTTCAGATCCTTAACTTGACAACCTGCAGATACCATTTTTTTCGTGCAGGAAGAGTACCTTTACAACCTCCTGTCTGCAGTTTTCGAGTGGACCCTCAGTGTCAACCTGCAGATATTTGAGCTCACCTACACAGTGGAGTTTTTCTTCTTCTCGTCCTTCATGGTTTCAAATCTGCTGACCAAACGCGAGGAGGAAAAGCCCTTGATATTGTCCATGTCCTGATATAAGGCGGCCAGGTTCCAGCAGGAAAGCACAAACAGCAGTGAAAGACTTCGTAGGACATCAGTAACCACAGTGGCTGGACCCTGGCTGAAGGTTCAATAGTGTTTTATATTATTTTATCGTTTTAGTCTTTGATGGCTTGGATTGCGTTTACTTTTGTTTCATCAGCTCAACTGTTACTTGAAAAAAGTTTCCTTAAATTGGGCATTTCTGTATCTTAGGTAATGTATTTATTAAAACTCTCCCACTTTAACAGCAACAGAACAAATCACATACTTGGATGGTATAATGCCTGTCAAAATCATTCCCTCTCTGGAACTTTTTCTCATTTTTTGTCACATTAACCATAAACTTCTTCTTTTTTTTTTAGTGGGATTTTATATGATACCCCAATCTGAAACATGCAGTGTGCAAAGGTATTGAGAAGCACTGAGCCAGCACTTTGTAGAACAATCTTTCACTGCATTTACAGCCACAACACTTTTGGTGGTACGGCTCTACGAGGTTTCCACGTCTACAAATAAAAATTTCTACCCATTCTTCTGTGCGATATTGCTCGAGCTCAGTCAGATTGAATTGATAAGAAATTTAAAATCTTGCCACAGATTGTTCTTTGAATGTAAGTCTTGATTTGGACTGGACCGTTCTAACCTTTAACTGTGCGTTGATCAAACCATTCCACTGTAGCTGTGTGACTGATTAATGCTCTCCTTGCCGAACTCGCCAGTTTAGATGGATTGTCATATTTTTGTGAATTTAATGTTGTGCAATATCTGTTCCATTTTCAAGCATGAGATTCATCACTTTTCTCCCTGATCTGTCTGCTGTGTTGCTTGGTCTTCACTAATGTTCTCTAACAAACCTCAAAAGCTTTCAGAGCAGGTTTTAGTTATTCTGAGAATGACTTTCACACAGATGGACTCCATTTACTAATTGGGAGACTTTCAGAGGTAATTGCTTGCTCTGGATTTTATGTAGGGAATAAAAGTGAGAATGCCTGAACACAAATGTCACACTTTGCCACAAATTTGCAAACCTTGTCTCAGTTTCCTTCTACTTCTCAATTATGTAGTACTTTCTGGTGGTCTATCACGTAAAACCCTAATAAAACGCATTAAAATTTGTGGTTGTACCGTAGCAAAATGTGAACAGGGTTGTGAATAATTTTTCACAGCTGTGTCAACTGTACCCACCAGAAATAATTTACCCAAGTCATCTGGCTTTGATGAAATGGTTTAAGCCTGTGTGTTTTTTAGTGCAATAACCTTTAGAATGTGGACAGCGTGTACCAACAAACACATTTTCTCTTGTAGCTCGGTACAGGCATGACGTTTAGGCACTTTAATAGAATTAAGAAATCATTACATGTGTTGTGCTGATAGACAGGTTAGACTATGATGCTCTTGGATCGAAGGGCGGAGTCCCTGTAACTACCAAAGATCCTGTTTGACTGAGTGACGTTTTTGAATAAAGACTTATGCGGTTCATTCTCACTGAAAACACACAGACGTCATCACCTCCTTTACAGAAGGTGTTGTCTGTCCCTTCCATGACATTACCTGATTATATCTGATCAGGTGTTCGAAGACTGACTTTACCGAGTAGGGTAAATACTGTGGTGAAGTCCTCCTTGCTTTTCTCACTAGTTTAAAGGGACGACCATGCTGGAAAAACATAAAACCAGGAGTCATCTTGGAAATGCTAAATTATCGTTCCCATATAGACTTTTATTTTATAAATAAAATTAGATTAAGATCTCTGAAGGTGTTTTATTGTGTTTAAATTCCTAAACACATGGGTGACTTTGTCGTTTGCCCAAAACCATGAACAATTTAAAATCTCCTCACGTGGAGTTTACTTATCTTTAACCCATAATAACCAGCTCCTCAGCTATTCTTCATTTGTTCTTTTTCAACATTAGTGTCCTCAGTCTTGCTGAAAACGTCAGGTCATTTAGTAACATGAGAGCTTGTAGGAAGCGTCAAAATTCTATAATAGTTGTCTTTATACAGAGCTGTGATGATTAAATAAATATTTTGCCCGACAATCCTCTCAAGGCTGCAGTTATTCCTGTTGCTGGTTCACCTTTTCATACCACATTTTTTTTGTTCCAGGCAACTCTCTAAATATGCAAGGATACAGCATTCTGAACAACCAGCTCCTTTAGCAAGACCCTTTTGTTTAATGTCCTTGTGGAGGGTGTCACCTGTCTTCCCCATGACTGTGTAGGCCATAATGTGGACATTACATAGCATACATACATTAAAAATGTGCTTTTTTAAAGATGAATTTTGGTACTATCGACCTTTATTCAACAGTAGCTGGACAAGAGTCCAGCTAACAGAAGACATGCAGCAAATGACCTGAACCATACCCAGGAGAGCAGCATCGACAACTGTTGCCTCAGCATATGGTGTGGCTAAAAATTTTTTTTTAATTTGTGTAATATTAAAATTTTCAGAGATGAAAATTTGGAGTTTTGTCATCTGTATGTCTGACTTTAAATTACAATACATAACAGGGTTAAATATTTGGTTTCAATTATAAATGATGTTTTCCAATCAAACATTAGCAAACCTTCCAATTTGTATATCAAGCACTTTCCATACCTCGGAAACACCTAATTGAAATTCAAGCACTTTCAAGGATTTCAAGCACCTGGATTAAAAAATATACCATAATCAAATATTTAACTCCTGTAATAAATGTATGAATGGGACTCACTTTCTGAAATGAGTGACAAAAACATTCTCAAAATCCTTTTTTTTCTCCGTGTACCCGTAGTTTGCAAACTACGGCTAAGGGTGGCATCTTATCATCACCAAGTTTCCATTAAACAATTTATTGTAAGGCTTTTGGACTTGTTGCAGTTGTTCACAAGCAAATTACCCAAATTACCGTAATCCTATTTTGTTACATTGGGTTTAATGCTGAATCACTGAAAACTCAAACTCTTCACAAAAGTGACAACAATATTGTGGTTTAATGCAAAGCACTTAACCTTTACTTGAAAGAAGGTAATATACATCCTGGAATTACAGATAATAAAGATACATTATGAGCAAAGTCATTTCACAATGAATATCATCTTTCTTTCGCATCAATTGAGGAGTGCGACATAATCTACAGTTGCTGTTAGGAAGAGAACAGTGAAAAAGCACACCTTCTATCAGCAATATTACTGTATGGTACATGGGAAAAATGTCATCTATATGCAGTAGTCCTCACTATAAACTGTAACCAAAGAAAAATAAAGCAAGTTTCGTCGTTGTAACTAAGTAACTGCAATCCATACATTATAAATAAATGTAACTGGAAGAAAACAAAACAAGAAGTACTACAAGCAATATTCCACAATTCCAGCATGGCTGAAGTAACAAATGGCCTTAAAATTCAAACCTTCCACTTTGGAGTGCGACCGAACAGCTTTTCCGAACTATAATGTACTGTAGATTCTTCATGCTGATGCGCCTGAAAGCCCACCTCATGCTCTGAGTAAATCAAGTTAAAAACTGTCCTTAAAACTTATTCTGTGTAACAAAAATGTGTCTAGAATTTTTCTTGTGGGAGAAGAAACACATTCAGCATGAGAAAAACACAAGGCCTTAAGAGATTAAGGGGGTTCTTTCCCAACTCAAAGTAGTCAAGAGCTGAAAAAAGCTTGCTCTCAGCATGGCCGTGGGAGGTCACTATACAAGTAACACAACTCCTCAACTCTAAAAGGAAATTATTTGTGTTCTTCTGCTCGTTTAAGACATCTTGAGGCAGACTCTCCAGCCAGCCTGGTTCTAATAACTCCTTGTGTTGGGGGGAAGCTCAGACTGTACACACTATAAACAATATTTGTATGCAATAAAAGGAAAATACACTATAGTAGTTGACAACTCAAAAGGTTAATGTGATGATGCAGACTGGTAATTGTTTAAATCTACAGCAAGTTGAAACAGGGGGAAGGGTTTTCAAACAGAGTACATGTTCTTGGTGGTGGAGCCACTCTTACTGGATGTGTCGTCATGTGACTGGTAGCCAATCATGGCTTTTATAGGGATGTTCAACCGCTCTTTGTAAAGTTGCCTGTAGAGAGACAAGGAAAAGAAGCTCACAGTCACCACCTAATGGTCGTTGGAATCCAGCACTATAACACCAGTCGCATAAAAAATACATCTTTCAATGCGTTTCACTGAGATTTGATGTTAGACCAATATAAGGTGTGATATAATTCTATTTAGGCCTGTCACGATAACAAATTTTGCTAAGCGATTAATTGTCTCAAAAATTATTGCGATAAACGATAATATTGTTTGAAGACCTTTTTACACTGATTTAATGGAAATTATGTAATAATGCATGCGATTTCCTGCCAAAGATAGATACACTTTATTTTCAAAAGAACACTTAACACTGGAACTGATAAACAAAATAAACAAAACAACCAAAAACAAAAATAAAATGGATTCTCAGTCACAATTAATAAAAAATGTACTTAAATAAAATCTAAACAACATAAAGCCAAAGTGGAAATAAGTACTGCATTTAACCAAAAGAGTGCAGATTATGAAGTCTGTATACTATGTTGCCCTTCAGTAATAATTAGATTTAAATAGAGAAGATGGGCACATCGACTACTTGATGCAATAATTCACACTACACGATTTTTTGCCCCTATTTTCCCTTTACAACAATCTTAAAACGTTGGTCTTCCTAAGATTGTCGTTTACGATTTCGTAACCGATCATCCTGTAGTGTGTGGTGTGTTATGGTAGATCGTCCTGGCCACTCAGATCCAAATTAGGGGTTTTCCCCCAAGGGGAGCGTTAACGCATCCTGTTGAATGTGACAGATATCCAATCAGAAAGCAGATTCTCCTCCATGCTTTCTGAGGAGAAATTACGGAGGGAATCCCAAACAGCTGACACAGCACAACCGAAGTCCAGCAGACATAGGAGATGATATGTGGAAACAATGTTAATGTTTATTCAACATTTCGTGCAAAGACTATAGAAATGACAAGAGGAGGAGTTGGAGCAAAATTGCTACCGCAGTTGATAAACCCGGTAACTTTTCAGCTGTTCTTCGTTAACGTGACGTAAACAGGTTCTAATGATTTTCATTCAGTCAGGACTTTACGCTGACACTAGCCACATGCATTGCAGGTAGACTGTAGTAAAGCATTGATTAATGCCTGGTTTTAAAATTAGTTAACTGGACTTGTAGTCATTATTTTGTGTCCATTGTTGGACACCACACGGCAGGATCGAACCGTTATACCTAGGATTTCTGTCGGCTAATGTGTGGTCTCTCAGGTTTTGAAAATGGGCAGACAGCTCTAAGATCGTGTCGTGTGCGCTGGGCTTTACACTGAGGAAATGAGGAAGGGAGAGGTCGGTGGAGAGCACCAGAGTTGAGCCTTTATCTATTCAGTGCCATCAACAGAAAGAGAAAAAGGCCGGAAGAGACGATAATGCCGATAATTAAAATGAAGTTGATCGTTTTAATTTATCATACGATTAATTGATTTATCGTTTATCGCGACAGGCCTAATTATATTCCATCAACTTTTCGGAATTTTATTTAATAAAGATTTGAGATCCAAGGGTCAGTTTTTTCCACATCACAATAATTGTGATGTTCTATGACATAAAACATAAAAAAAGACAGAGGTTGGAGGTTGTGATGTGCAAAAACAACAAGTTTTAGGAATATTAGGAATATTTTTGCACAGTCCTGCATATTGGTGTGACTTTCTTTCTTACCCTATCGTCATGATGGCTTCCCTGTTTTGGCAGTTGCTTGTCCAGATGGATATTTTGTCGCCTTTAGGTCTGACGTTCACCACTGCTCCACATACATCTTCACTTGCCTCATCAAATGACTCACCAACTAAACACAGGAGCTGTAAGGTTCAGCATGACAACGTGGGTCAATTCATCTTTTCCTAAACAAATCATGCTATAAGATGACAGGGAGTCGTTTTGAGGAGAAAACAGCGGCGGTACCGTTTCCATCCAGTAGCGGTCGAGGTCGTTATGCCTCTGTTGTTTGTTGAGGGTCATCAGCCATCGACCCCCGAGCTTATTCCGATCATCTTCCCACATTGGCTTAATCCCATCCTGGCACAGATAATTACAATTATATTAAATACTACAGTGTGTCCCTTTCTTTCAGATGCATTCATATTTTGTTCTCTTCTTAAACTCAAGTCCATAATTTGAAAAAGCTGATTTCAGATATGCTAGTATGTATGAAAACCAGACTGTGGAAGTGAAATAATACCCACTCTTAGTTTATTTCAACATAAATAAATAATAAATAAAACATTATCAGATGATAACAAGGAAGAAATGTCAGATTGTAGGCACAAAATATTCATACAAATGGACAAAAAGAAAAAAGAAGTAGATTTACCTTAAACAAGCAATAATCACAACCAAAACCAAGTTTGCTTGGTTGCTGTATGTGGTTATATAATCTGCAACAAAGATCAGAAGAATTTTTAACATTAAACAACAAAACTCAGAAAAATCCAAACATAAATATCGAGCCTCTTTTGCTGCAAACACGGGAGCCAAATAAAGACTTTAAAACAGCTCTGCTGGTTTGTAGGTGTTTGCATTTTGATGGAAGGTTTCATATATTCAGCATGAAAAATATATTATGATGAAAATATTTAATAGTATCTTTGTAATATTCAGAAACAGTTCACAGTACATTATTGAAATAAACATAAATGATTCCACATTGTATTTGTAGGAGTTTGTATCATTTCATAAAAACAAAACTTACGCCCAAAAGTCTTCAACTGTGTCAAACTTGGAAATGAGACGCAAGTTCTCCGTCCAGCTTTTGCTCTTGTCATTTTTGAAATACCACAGGGCCCATCTGTAAAAAGGAAGCAATTTTAGGTTCACATGGCAATTTATTGCTTCTCTCGCAAAGAAAATACGGTACCTCTTATCTAATATTATGAGCCAAATTGGTCTAAAGAGGTTTATACTTCATATTGTATGACCTCAGTGCACAGCAGAAACAACAGCTTCTCACAAAAGCACACATGGACGCAGAAAACCATCGGCAGCACTAGAAACGCAGCCTTTGTGTACAATGGGACCATTTATTCTTTCATATGTTCCCAGGAGGGGCGGGGCTGGCCGGGAGAGGGCCGAGGGCAGACAGGGGACACCAGGCGAACTCAGTGCCCCCACAACCTACAGCTGTTCCATTAAACCCACCCATAAGCAGCGTAAAACCCAGTCATACTGTGTAGTAAGGCTGGGCAATAAATCAATAACAATAGATTTATATCACAATAGATACATGATCAATGTCAATAGAAAATACAGCTGATAAAATGTTCAATAATTTCACTGGATTCCGATGCAGAACCGCACAGCATTCTGGGGGATGTAGGCAGAGTAAAGATTTTAGCCACTCAGCCTTTTCCAGCTAGCTAAGCAAAGTGAGTGCCATCAACTAACTCATGCACTCACTCTTGGTTACTTAGCAACAACCTGTTGAGTAACTTGCGCAGTAGCAGTTTCAGGGTTTGCCACCGTATCTTATAACTGCTATAAAAAAAAAAATAAAATAAAAAAAAAAAAAAACAAGCGGAAACTGTGGATAAAACACTGTTAAAAAACAAGAAAGGTCATGTCACCAGTTTGGCAATATTTCCAATACTTAAAACAAAAAAAAACTAATCAATAGTTATTGATGTTGTCTGATATGTCACTTTGGCTACATTTATACTGCAACCTGAAATTACCCAATTCTGATTTTTTATTTTTTTTTGCCTTAATGCGACCTTTATCTGATCTCTTTATGAGAGGCTGAACAATACAGATCAGATTTTCTTCAATGCAAGAAAATCGGCATTCTGATTTTCTCCACTTTGTATTTCATAAATCTATAGTATTTTTTATTTCTTTTAAGGCTTGTTTAACTGCACCTATATTTGCATGTTCTTTTACTTTCCCAAAATAACACATTTTCAGAAGCAAAATATGTTTTTCATAATTTCAAGCAGCTGGTAGTTTCAAGTAGTACCTTGTAAGAAAATCATGTTGCCACACTAAAACGTAAAGAGATTACCAAGTCTCCTTATGTTGTAACAGTGTAGCTAAGCTTCATTGTGTGATTTAAATGTGTATTAAAGAGACAAAAAAATAGAACAAGATGAAATAAATTGCAAACAGGTTCCAAGTTCCTGAAGCTTGAATTACTAAAACACACAATGTGTTTAGTCCCACCACAGAAACAGGAAAGTTTCACTCTTGCTTTGCTGTTTGCTCTATAACATTTAGCAAATGTTTTTGCATGTCCATCAAGAAGGATGCAGTTAATTTACCAACTCGGTTAAATGAGGAAGAAATGTATTCATTTGAACATGAAATGATTTCAGTAGAACAGTCCAAGTTTGATTTTCAAAATGTTTTTCCAACATTTACCTATTCAACTCAGTGCGTTTGATTCTCACCTGTTCTGCAATGGATGTTTGATATACTGCTCAGGATTTGCAACAACCTGACCATCAGCCTGTTGATCTTCAGTTTCAGCTGCTTTCTACAGAGATAAACACACAAACACATCATTTAGCTGCAGAGGAAACAGAATTCATGAATCTGAATGAATCCTAGTTTTGCGCGCACTGCAGACGAGAAAGGCACCAACACATTTTTTTAATCAGAGCTACAAAAAATGAGTAACACTTACTAATAATATTTTCAATAACAATTTAGCCTTTAAATTCTGCCAACTTAATCAGTCACCCAGTTTAGACGTCCAACATGAAACCGTGAGATGACTAAGCAAGCTTCTCAAAGCACGGCTCTGAACTTGGCTTCTGAATCTCTGTTGTACAAGAATATTTCTTAACCATAATCAGATTGTGTAAAATCTGAATTTCACTTTCACGTTGTCCTTCACACAGCATAGAAAATCCTCGGAGGGCAGAGACAAGCTATAAGGATACAAATAAAGACAACACCCCTCTTCCCCACAAATTAAATAATTCATTCCAGATGAATGACTAACCCACTCGCTGCGTTCAACAAAATGGGGTTTGTGAATCCAAATCAGCACAGACTGAGCTGCAAGTGCATCCACTGCGTTTACATGATTTGATCACCATCTGCATTATGATCTTCTTTTAGATTTTGCCCATTGTCATTGCCAAACCTCACACAGGACCAAGAGACTCATCACGTGATTTGAAACGTGGTTCTGAATGTTCAGCAGTTCCACAGATTTCACACGACAGAGCACCCAAGATGTTGCAAAACAGAACGGACAGACAGACTGTGTCGATGTTAATTTTGCAATATTAAAAAAGAAGAAATAAAAGTAAAGCAGACATAACCACTGTAAGGGTACTAATCAAGTGATTATTAAAGTTTATGTTTACTTCTATGCCTGTAGGAAACTACTGTAAGGGGTTGACAAACTTTTATTCTCATGACTTCAATATCTTAAGACATCAAGTGTACTAGTAAAACTGAAAAAGAAGATAAGTTATATGAGAGAAACAGTGGAAACCCGCTACCTTTTACCAGGGTGCCTACATTCAAAATTAGAAAGATAGATTAGATAGTGGATGTTAACTTCAAGTAAACATCTACATCTCGTTTCTTCAGCACCACAGACAGCGCCATGGACATGTCCACTTGACACATCAGAGCCAAGGCTGAAACCATGGATATGTATTAGCATAAACTCCAGTTAAAAAGAAATGTCAACGATAAACTCAGAAACACATTCTGACGGCTGCTGCTGGAGGGACGTAGAGATAATAGCAGGACAAAGATATTTTGATGATATTTTAAACTCATCAGTTAAATCAAATTTTTTTTTTAAGTAGAAACTTGAGACACCTGCAAGGTTTTAATATCTGCCATTCATAGGCCCTACACTGACAATATTATTATATATTTCAAGCTGTATTTTTGAAGGACACATTTGAACGCGAGTCACCAAATTAACGTTTATAAAACCTACAGATTAAACAAATTCAATAAATCTCGTAATAAGTGCCAGAAAAAGATAAAACCTTAGCTCACTTCACAACTAAGGGTTGCTAGCGCTAGTTTTAGCAGGCGTGCTAGGCTAGTTAGAAGCTCGATACACACGTGTTTTTAGCGCCATAAACTGCATCAATAAATTAAAGCGAGCAAAATAAAAAATGTTCCCGCCATGACCACCACTGTACCTTGAGTCTAATGTCGAGCAACAGCAAGGCAAACCACTGGACAAAGTATGAATGAACGACGCTCAGTCAATCAGTCCCTCCCTACCGACAAAGTCAGGCACATTGCACTGCATGCTAACGCTAATCCACGCCGATATTGTTAATGCGAAACATCGCCAATTACCCTAAATACGAGCGTCACGTTCAACGTGGAAACTTCGGAAATTAAATCCAACTACTAAAGCGGGGACTCAACGAGCCTCTCCGCGCACATCAGTAGGTTATTTTCATCTGTGTCTCGTCTCTCTTACCGGCTCCGATGTCGCCATCTTGACTTGTAGAAACGATCTGCCCGTGCGACGCTTCAATCCGCTCTACGGAAGCCGCACCGCTCCAGTTTGACTTGAGTGATCTAGGATATAATCAAGCTCCGCATAGTTTTATTTATTTATTAAATAATAATAACAATCATAATAATTTATTATTATTATTAATAATAATAATAATAGTAATAATAATAATAATAATAATAATAATAATAATAATAATAATAATAATAATAATAATAATAATAATAATGAAATACAGTATTTCTTTGGTCGAACGACTTACGAGAGCCAAAAAACTGTTTATTAGATTGGTAATCGTGAACAATAAGTGAATAAGTGAGAAATAATACTTGGCGACAAAAGTCTCTCCATAGTGTTATGAACACAAATTTTAATTTAACTCTGCTTATACGCAGACCTAAAATAGAACATTATTTATCTTTTTCACAATTTCGACACAAAAATGTGACTTACTGACGTATAATCTGGTAAATGTAACTTGAAATGTTGAAAATATAAATTGGTTATTTCATTTTCTACCGTTGATCACAAATCTACAATAGATGCCACAATTTAGAACCTCTCTTACCTTGTGTATAGATAGTTTTATGTCCTGGATGTGTCTGTACTTGACTAAAAGCTCTTCACTGTAATGCAAAACTACTTTGAACCAGATGAACTTGGAGCCTGGTGCCTAGAGCTCAGTTCCCTCCTTGGTTATTACCCGTAAGAGGCAGCTTTGTCACATGTGGTTTAGTAAATTATCATACTTTCCACGAGGACTAACGTTGACAAAAAGTCATGAGCAACTGTCATTATACATGTGATAAAAACATTTTGTGTACATCACCTGACTTATGATCCTTCCTAAGTTATTGTTGTAGTGCCTACAATTAAAAACTATTTAATTGGCAAGTATATTACTTATCTCATGAAAGGACTGGTAATTTGTTCATTTTTTAGAAACCATTTAAAAATTTTCTTTGAGAGCCTTAAATGATCCTGCTCCAGTGTATATAAGAGACCTTTTAGAAATCTAAGTCTGAAACCATTTGTTGGTTTCATCTTTCAATCACAGGAGACAGATTTAGTAAAATATTGTCCCCTGGCTGACATAACCACTGACCGGAACGCTTTGCATCCCCATCTTCGTAGTATGATTCTGTTGAATGTTTCAAAACCAGATGAGTATACATTTATTAACAACAGGGAGATGCAAGGGTAGCAATGACCACCCCATAAATTTTCTGGAATAGATTATTTATCCTTTTTGTGACTTCATAAAGGTTTTGATTTGACTATCTCCACTATGTAGCACTTTATCCTGCGTATCCTGGCTTTCAAATTAAATAATTTGAAAGCCTTTCCAATTACTGTGCCTTAAAACAGAAAAAAACATTGCTTCACACCATGAACCAGTGTGTTGTGACGTTGCCTTACGCTACGTCTGCAAATGTGCATCCCTGAAATGTATTAAATCAGCTTGAAGCCTATGGCTTCATGTGGACTTTCACAAATTGCATAAAGAGACAATGACCTTACTGTAAGTAAATTCCTCAAATAGTCTGTAACTTAGCAAATAAAAATAACATATTTTCTTCCTAACTGGATAGATGACTAAATATCAAAAATAAACAGTATGTAAAGTTGTGGTTAAAATTGTATTTCAATACACTGGAACTTATCAGTGAGCCATGTGTTGTTGAAGGTAGCATGAAAAACTGAAACAAAAACAAAGAGTAAATCATGATGAGGTCCAAAATATAAATATGACTTTATTTCACAATCCTGAACGAGATCAGCCATCCGTAAAAGGAATGCTAAATTTAGTCTCTTCTCAAGTCTAAACTGGATATACTTTTAGCAACATACAGTAATTCAGTTTTAAAATAAGCAAGATCACCCATTGTCTAAAACACCTTTAACAGTACAGTAAAAACAATGGTGGTTCACATACATATTTACAGTCTGTCTAAATGCTGGTGCTCGTTACAAAAATGTTTCATGTGGACAGAAAATGTCCGTTCAAAAGAAATAATAATAATAAAAAAAATTAAAAATACAATTTTCATTTTATTGTGTGATGTTTAAAATTCAGTGGATTCCAAACAGTTTACATTCATTTATTTATTTATTTTTTGCATGTAGGTTCAGATTTTTTAAGAGCTGCTGGAGAAATCTTTAAATGTGGAAGACATTTAAACTGTAAATGAAAAACTGCACCAGTATGCACCTTAAACTTGCACTTGAAAAACGTATTAATGCTTCATCCTGTTGTCCCCTGTCTGTCAATATTTGACAAAAGAAATGATACAGACAATGTTTGAACACGTCCGACAAGGACGAGTTCTAGAAAAAGCACCTTTATACAGTTTAGAACCAGTTTAACTCAGTATCTGCACCTTGATATCTTTTCTTTTAGCACCAAAACCAAGTTTGCCAAATGTTTCAGATAAACATGTAATGCCATCTGTCTTAGTGTGAATATGAGTGAAGGGTTGTGCTAAAGTTGCAATCATCTTAGTTCCTAAAAATAAAGAGCTTCTCTTTAATGGGTACAAAAAATTCCCAGGAGCTACTCCCAGCCCCTTTATTGAGACCCTGTAAAAAGATATATGTAAACAAAGGTCTTCGCAAGAGCGGGGCACTTGAAAAAACATCTTAAGCAATTGTTTGAGTGCGACATGGTGTTCAAGTGGTTTTACAACAAGAGGGTGTTGTGTTGACATCTGACACATTTATAGCATCTTGTAAGATAGCACCAATAAAATATACAGTTAGATTTTGAAGTCCTATAATCACACCTGTTCCCTATGAAAGACGCCTCTTCCAAGAGTGGAATACCAGAACCGGCCCAAGGCATGAGCAATC
The DNA here is from genome assembly GCF_002775205.1 of Xiphophorus maculatus. Taxonomy (NCBI): domain Eukaryota; kingdom Metazoa; phylum Chordata; class Actinopteri; order Cyprinodontiformes; family Poeciliidae; genus Xiphophorus; species Xiphophorus maculatus. The sequence continues at coordinate 14,482,499 of NC_036464.1, read as the reverse complement.
TAAGATATGAGAGCAATTGATACAAAGCAAAAATATAATGCACACGTCCATTTTCTCTGCCTTTAGCATTTTATAGTAACAATCTGAAGGGTTAGTACAGTTCATAACTAGTGAGGGTGAGTTCATCTCTTTTCAAAGATTCTGATCTTTTGGGTCGGCTCCTCAAATGAGTCTCCACTGAGTATAACTCAAGAGTCTTCTGTCTTGGCTTCATTTGTGTAATTATGAATATTTTGTCAAAAGTAAGGACAACCTCTCATTATTAAACTTAGCAAACCTCGCAATTGGTCAGTTGGTATTGTTACATTGTCTGTTTAAATTATTTTTTCTCTTCTTACAGTAGGATCTGTAAGAGCATTAGTAACTTTTGCACATGTGTCAAAATATGACTCAATCCAATATTGTGCACTGCTAAACAGCTCAAATGCTCTAATTAATATAACTGTTGTGGTGAAGCAGGCTTTGTGGTAGTGGTTAAATTGTGCTTTGAGAAAAGGACTTGTTCGGATTAGATCTGCATGCAATTCAAGAAGTATAATCAAAAGCACAGTGATAAATTTTCTTAAAAGTTTTTATCATCACGAAATAAATGCAACAAAATACTGTGATAAAATATTACGTCCACATCACCAATCAAGCTAAAAATGATCTAATTTCATTGACCAGCTAACTTCTGTGTCCATATTAAATTGTAGCTCTAGATATTTTATTTTTAAAATAAAAGTGAATATTGTAAGAAAGAAATATAAGAAAAATAATCTATGTAAAGCGTTAAGCTATACAAAAGTTGTCGACCACGTTTAATGTAGTGTGAGAATGAAATCTAGCAAACTTACTGAAATTCTTGATAAGCTAACATTAGTTAAAATGTTAGCTCAAGGTCTCTTCCACAATCTGCTGCTACAAAGGATGCACATTCATTGGCCAGAAGCTAGGCTTTAGCTAACATGCAAATTTTGCTAGCTAACAATAGTAACAAAGGGACATTAGCAGAGCTACAAGGGTCCCCACATTTAAATAACTCTGTTTAGGACCTCACACAGCCTTGGACCGGCTCTGGTTGAACTGAGAACATAATCTCGATAGTTTCTCGTGATTCATTACTTTGGTGAGAACAGAATTTCATTAAATATGTGTACTCAAACTGAATAAAAGGCTAATTATTGCAGAAATACTGTAAAATAAAACATGGTTAATTTTTAACTGTCAAATTTACTGTATAGCATCTCTGTCAGCACATACAATTCAGGCTTATGCCCTGCTTTTCAAGTTAAGTTAAGGGAAAGTGCTTCTTAATATGCCATTTATAGCTGTGAATTAAAGAAATAAAATATCTAAATGAAGAAAAAAGTAGATTTTTTTAAACCACCAACAGAAGACGGAGGCAGTGGAAGGAAAATGCATAATGCTACATGTGACAATCTGTAGTAAATAAAATTATGTGAAGTAACAAAATTGCTAAACCAAGGTTACAGTGAGAATGGCACCAAAGTACACTCCTACTGTACAATATAAAGCAGGGTATCATAGACATCTTGCAGTAAACAGGCTTATATCAGAAATTAAATAGAAATTGTTATGATCAGAATAAATAATCACATCTTTTTTGTTCTAAATCATGTGTATAAAACCAGTTTAAAAACATCTTGCTTCAAAGCACCATGTCTTTACATTAAAAACCAGCACCGAAACTCACAGTTAAAAAGCCAACAAACTTTGGTCCTTCCCATCACCAAAGATGGCAGACTGTAGGAAGGACAAAGTTAGCAGACAATAGAAAAGTACAATTAAAAAAAGCAACACGATGACGATGAGAATAGCCGTTTGAAGGTGAATGAGGTAAGGCAGAACCACGGTGTAGGAGTTTCGAGTGAGTGTTGAAACATGCCGACTAAGACCAGCGATTGTAAGGGCCCGTCACATGCGTAAGTGCATAAGGAGACACGGTGATAGCGCCGCCTGTCGGCGCAGTAAAAGCCTGCCGTGTCGGGACATTCATTACCCTTCTCGTCTCCGCTGTCTCCTTATCCTCGTCTTCCTCTCCTTCCCCAGCCCCTGATGTTTTTCTGTTCTTCCCCATACCCCCGCTTTCCTCCATCCTCAGTCTCTCCGCCTCCTCCTCCCGATCCCGCTCCCGCTTGGCCATCTTGGCGTCCCACATCGCCATCCCGTGGCCTGGCTCGTTCAGGGCTTTGTGCTGGTAGAAGACCAAGGAGATGCGAGTTGGGTGGCGGCGGTTTGGCTTGAGGATGGGGGTGGTGGCGTGGAGCTCGCGTCGCGCGCACTCAATCAGGATTGAGCCGTGTGACGGCGCCACAGCAACACCGCCAATGTCCTCGTCCAGGAAGTTGTGCTCGCTGTCGGACCACACCTCTTCCTGCTTCGCCTGTTGCGGTTCGAGAGGCGGGGCTTGTAAGGGGAGAGATTGGCCTGGAGGGAAGTCATGGCCCCTGACCTCTCCTGCAACACTTTCTGCAGCCCGAAGAAGTCCATTGAGCCTACTGAAAAGGCCCTCAGAGGTAGGTCTGGCAGAGAAAGAGGAGGGGGACAGTCTGTGCAGAGCGGAGCAGTGCATCTCGCTGGGCTCAGCTTTAAAGGGAAAGTCATTGTTGATGTCCTGTGGAGGTATACGTTCTAGTAAAGGACCCTGCTCACCAGACGCTGGAGTTAAACCACTCATAGTGGCACCAGCATTATGATAGCCGACAGCTACGCCATTATGCTTAAACTGAAGGTTTGATACGCTGTGCTGGTTGGAGGGGAGGACCTCCCGCTGCGTAGTGATCCCGGCCCCTGGAGAAGAGCAGCTGCTGATGCTGTGGCTGTAAGCAGTGGCTTGATTTCTCTCCGGTGTGGATCTGCCAACACTGGTGGGTCTCGGTGGTACTCCGTAAGAGCTGTAGAAGCCTTGAGGCTCTTTTTGGGGAAAACAAATTGCATGTTTTTCTATCACAGTTATAAAATAATTTCTGTAATTTTCTTATAAAAGAAAAAACATTCAGATAATTAGATGTACTGTACTACCTTTATTGGGGGTTTCAGATTTGACTTTCCCAGGAGTGAGAGAAGACATCCCGAGCTTCTTCTCCATCTTCTCTGCCTGCGCCTTCAGACGAGCTTCCTGTCTTATCTTACGAGCAGATTTCACAGGCTCAGCCAGCAGACGCACCTGAAAACAAATGGCCCCAATAAATAGAAAAAAACATTTAAACATAAATTTTCACAGTCAATTTAAAAAATTGCCCCAGAATCTTAGTTGGATTTATTATGAGTTGGGAAAATTAACTGGAACGCTGAGCCCAAAGTCAGACTTCTTGCTCTGAAAGTCAGAAGTTTTCAAAAGTCTTGCATCAACAATACTAAGCTATAGTGTAAACATGTAAGAGTGTGTCTGAAGCCAATGTTCCGTATAGAGCCTTCAACTCTAAACTGAATGAATTAAAAGTGATGCTTACATGTGGAATGTGCAGCATAAAACAATTTTCATTTGTAAAAATGGAAAATCATGTGTCATTTCCCTGCTACTCCACACTTATCTGCAACTTGATGTTGTTCTGTCACATAAACTCCTCAAAAAATATAAAACATTTGCATGGGATAAAAATTGTGACAGGATATAAAAAGATTTAAAGAGTTAAAGTACGACTGAAACCAAACATGGAGTGTTGACCATCGACCATTCTGCTTCTACGCACCACAAATGTGGATCAAGTTTCCAGAAAACTGCAAAACAGCTGAAACACTAAGTTCCTTTAAATGTACACTAAAACCCACCTGTTTAGAATTGTTTTTAAACAATAATAAATAAAACATTGACCAATATATTTGACATGTATTGATGATTTTAATAATGGCATTCCTCAAAATGTAATGTGTGTTAATGGTATTCTCAATTGTTGACTGTATGGTGTCATTTTATGACTTTGTGTATTTGTGTTTTTATGATGTAAAGCACTTTGAACTGCGTTGTTGCTGAAATATGCTATCAAATGAACTTCTTCTCCCCCTAAACGTTGAGCAGAGCTTCACTGACCACTTACCTCCCTGGGGAAGGAGGAGAGAACGTGCAAAGCTCCACTCCGGATCTTGGCCCACTGGCCTTCAACCTGACCAAACTCGTCTTTGTCAGAGATCTTGTACAGTGGGAGCACATGAAGCTGTTCATCCTCAGGTATATTCCGCACCGCACGGTTATCTTCCTTTGTTAAAGTGCAAACCTGAAAAAGCACACCGGGAAGAGGTCAAGAGTTTCATTCCTTTCTGAAAAATATGACTCCGATTGTCTTCTTCTAAGGCGTGAAGTTATTGGTGTCAACTTGCATTACAGCTACTGTAAGAAAGTGAGCCCTTTTTTTTCTTGTAATTTTTTTTAACAAATACAGACCAGTGACACAATGAAAATTGGTTGTGATCCATCTATATTAAAGTATGTTCATGTTTTTGAATGCCTCAAGCAAAATTCAAATCTAAATCAATTTGCGAATCGCAGGCAATATTTACAGACATTCCCTTTCCAATATGGTTGAGATTTGAGAAGAAGAATTAGCAAATATTTCAGTCTCCACATGTCATTCTCCTTCCACTTTACAGATACGCAATAGTTTACATTGATCTATTACAAAAAAATTACAAACAAAACACAATAAAGTTAGTGGCTTTAATCAGTCAAAAATGTAAAAAGTCCAAGAGATGTTAATACTTTTGTAAAGCACAGCCGGCACTGCCCAACAGTAACCAGCCTGGTAACAGTTCTGACTGAGTGCTTACCACGGTGCTGCCGTTGTTCATGTTGCTGGTGTCTTTGTGAGCGTGAGCGCAGAAATCTACGCAAGCTGTGACCCCTGAAAAAGGACGACCCTCCATCCTGCCCAGCCGGCAAGCGTCCACTGCAGCCTCACACTCCACCTGTGAAAGGTAGAAGGAAAATAAGACATTTGAAAAGTGCTATCGGAAAAAAACTGGGGCAAATTATAGGATTGCATGTAAACATTCTCTAATCCACTGATGATGGTTCAGAAGACATAAAATAAATAAATAAAAGTAACAGAGTCAGCAAAAGCTTCAAAACAACACCAATTCTGGGGGTTCTGGTAGCTATAATTCTACAGTTTCAATGTTTCATACCTGGTTCTGGAATGCCACAGGAGCCAGTTTTTTGTAGAGTGGAGCGAGATCAGTGGCCAAACTTTGAAGGTTGTTCTCAATCTTCGCCTCCTAAAAACAACAAATTTAGGATTTGTTTCTTTGGTTGCTGAAAAATGACTTTTGTTTGATGCTTTCTTTTTATGTCTTCTAACGTAATACTCAATATTGGTCACTAGGGGGCAAAATGCTGGAAGACATTTAGTTTTAAAGGTCTACATTTATAGCAAATTAAACAGTGAAGTGTAATTTATTATATTGTAAAACAAATCAAACATAGACCCATGACACAGATAACACATTATGACTTCAAACAGGGGAGTAATGGTTTCTAGCAGTATTTTAGGAGTTATAATGGACTGGAAAACTGATGAAAACATCCTCTAACCTCCTCCCGGAGGTCTCCAAGCAGACGAAACTTGCGGGGCACTTTGCTGCGGGCAAACTTGCAGCCATTGAAGTACATGCTCCAGGAACAGCCAAAGGAGAACGAGGCTCCGCAGGTGTCCGGGTCCAAACCCTGGCATGCACACGTGCGACTGCAGGGACAGAAAGGATTGATCAGCGAAGGGACAGAAATGGTCGGGATGAAGTAGCTGAACTGGAAAACAGCAGATAAAAAAAGCAACACACTCCTCGTTGAGGGCACAACGGCGACTGGTGGGGGAGCCGTATTTAAAGAGGGTCTCTGTGAGGTCTTGGTAAAGGTGGTCCGCCACAGCTCGAGGGATACCCTCCCACGCCAGGATGAGGATCACCAACACAGCCGTGTCGCAGTAGTGGCCCGGTCTTTGTCGGACCAAACACAGCAACTTCTCCTCTTCGCTCCCACGTCGGATCACCTGGTGGGTGGATCAGGATGTAACAAGTCAGATGGTGAGCAGAGACCGCACACACACACAAAATCATGTTTCAAAAGGAAGAAGCTCTTTTCCTTAAACACACAACTAGCTTCAACATGTAATCAAGATGAAAAAATGATGGGATTAGAAGCGTTACAGCAATCACACACCCATTTAGCTATGGGACACCCCTGGGAGCTCTTGCCCTCTTTCCCAGTGTAAACAACAACTTCCACCCTCACTGCATTTCCTTTGGCTCCATACCTGTGAGCAGAAAAACAAACATGTCATCCTCTGCATGTAACGCAATAACACAATATAATCCTATATTCCATATCTTGAATATATGTCACTAATTCTATTTAAAAAAAAATGTTTTCATAAACATAATTTCTAGAGCTTTTCCTTTTTTATCCAATTCTAGATATTTCTGACAAAATAAGATGTATCTAAAGTCTTTCTATCCAGAGGCTCCATGATGCTAAAGTTGACTTCCAATTTGGAAGTGTAGTAAATGAACATTTCAGTTTTCTTGCTATCTGGAACAACTTAGATCAGCTCTGTTTCTATTTCTGTTAATCAATAACATTTGAAATCAGATTTAAATTATTCAACACTACTTACAGATTTTTGCTGGCCACTTATTTGTAGGAGTTTGTAACAGTTTAAAGAATATATGTTTCAAACTTTTTTTATGGCATTGAAAACAAACAGTTTATGAACCACATATTTCTGTCTCAACACCTAGTAAACAACTTGCAACTAAGATTTTAAGCAATTTAGAGGCCAAGAAAGGCAGTGACATGTGCCTATTTTTATTTTTGAATGAATATTAATTGGTCATGCTTTCAAAATAAAAATGCTGCTGCATTACTGGTGTGATGTAGCAAATCAAAGAAAACAAATACAACTTTATAATTGCAAAAAACACTGTATTTTTAAGAAGGTTCAATGTTTATCCTTTTGAAAAGAGGATATGGAATAATATTCAATATGCTTTGACTGAAGTCAATAGCTTAAATGTAATCATCATATCCATTATTATGATCATTAGTTATCATATGATCATTAGTAGTAGATCATTAGCAATATTATCAATATAGTATTGGGATATTATATTTGTAATATAATATCCCAATATTTACAGATTTAAAATCTGTCCTTTATTAGTTAGAAAATTAGTTGGCAGACTGAACCCACAATCCACTCTTGTAATTTTAGCGCTAACAGTAACCTCACTTAGCATAAGCAAATAGGCAACTACTTGCAGAGAAGTAGTCATGTTATTTCCTTTTTGAAGTAAGGAATCTAAGACATCATAAAACAAGACATAAATTCCTCTTTGTGCAGTTAAGAAATTCAAAAACCGGCAACATTTTACACTCAGTGCTCTTCAGAGGTAATTATATCCCTGATGATCATCTGAGTCTACTAAAGATAATTGACTTGGTTTTAATGGTAATTTCATTTTAAAACAGTATAACTAACTCAGAAATGTAATTACGGTTAAAACCAGTAACCTTTTCATTCCAAGCACCTGGCTACACATAGTTTCTATTTGTCGCCACAGTAGCTCTCGTCTGGGGGTCAGACCACATTAACCACACTTCATTAAACTGACACTTGTTACATTACTTTACACAAACTCTGTGTATCCTGACTCTATCAGCTACTATAAATTCTCTCAACCTAGTAACTATTTATTGCTGTTCCAGTAAGAACGTGCTGCAACTTGGACAGTGATGGAGCCAAGGACCTTCGAAACAAGCTGTCATCTAAACTTATGGCCCCCTGGTCTCAGCTTTACAGTTTCCTGTTTCAGCACGCTGCGTGTTTCTGTGTTTTGGGCACATGTGTTGTAGCGTGACACTTAGGGCAAGTGTTAAAATACCTTAACCAAACTTCCTTCTTACTCAGAGTAGTTGAAACATTGCTGTTTACTTCTTGTGACCAGGAGGTTCTCAAAGTGTGTTTTATTAAAGCAAATCAATGTACCTGTTTTCCATCATTTCCCTTACGGCAGCAACGTTTGGTCCTGCCCCAAGGTGAGTGTAGTAAGGGCCTTCCTCCTTTTCAATAACTTGGTCTGTGAAAAAACAGACACCGTATGGCTAAAGACACGAATTAAGGTCTGCAAAGCATTCAAAAGTGTTCATGTGGATCCAAACATGGCAGAGAAACACAGTATTAATATGGATGAAGTGTAAATTGCAAAATTATTCATACCCCTTGAACTACAGTAATATTGTTTATAAAACTGCAATACTGAAAAAATATTTAGTCGGACATCATATATCAAGTGCCTTGCCCTCACACTCTGCTTGTCAAATATATTTGGCCTGTTGATTGGTCTTTAAATGCCTTTGTTTTCCATGTCAAATGTAAATTTTTAGTGGCTGAAATGCTTAACCTCACAGAGAATAGTGAGCAAATTAGAAAGACTGAAAAAGAAAGAGATGAGTCAGGAAATTGTAGGTAACTGCAATTGATACAGATATTGTCGCCATCTTGAGCATTTATGTCCTCTTATATTCTTAAACCTCTCTTATGTGATATACAAACATTAAGGTCAACATGAATTTGTTGTACTTCTTTTTACACAACTTTAGTCTTCCTTTAATGAGTGTCATTATGTTGTGAATGATATAAAGCAGAGCTAACTCACCCACACACTGACAGGAAGGAAGATCTGCCAGTTTTTTGGAAGGTGTACTGAGCAGGTTCTTGATAGGGGTATCCAGGAAACTCATCGGAGACTCCAGAAAGCTGTTGACACCGTTCCTGGTTGGAGTGGACTCTGCAGGGTGAGCCCCGTCAGTCGCTGTGGACAGGACAGTGACAGACCCGGATGTCTCTAGCTTATAGTAGTTCTGTTGGCTTGGAGGAGGGGAATCAGGAGGCCCTGAGAAGCCGTTACTCAGACCATGGAACCCATTGACGTTGCTAATGAAAGCTGGTTTTGCAGGGCTAGTGTTAGGATGAGTGCCGTGCTGCAGCTCGCCAACAGGCTGCGCTACCTGAGATAACACGTGGCTCTCTGTTGGTCCTGCAATGAAACCATTGCATTGATTGTGTTGGAGAGGCAGACCATTAGGAAGTGACCACTGGTGGTTTTCTCTAGCACCAGTGTGGTTCGTGGTTAACAGATTGTTGGGATTCTGAGACAGACTTGCACTGTGAATGTTACTTTGATGGATCAGTTGCCTCCTTCCTTCTTGAGCCTCAGCCAAGTATTTCTTCAGATCAATTTGAGCCAAAGGCAAAAAGAAATTGTTCTTGGGTTGACGACTTGATTTCCCATGTGGGAGACCATTCTGGCCTCGGCTCCTGTGAGGCGTCTCCCCACCCTGCGCGGTCCTACGACTCGCTCCCTCCTGTAATCCATCGCTTTTCCTCTTCCTGGGCTTGGACGGCGTAGTTTTGATCTTTTTTAAGGGAGGCTTTTTCTGACTGGGGCTTTGCTGAGATTTGTAGTTGTAATTTATAGCTGAAACAGGTGTTCCCTTAGGGGGGTCGTTGTCGGATTGCTGATTGTGCCGCGCCTGGATGATGAAGGCCAGATCTGCCAGCTGAGCTGCCACTTCTTCCTCATCCCTGTTCCTCCTCATTTTAATCACGCACCTTTCCCTGTCCTCCACTAACCGCTCATGACCCCTGCTGGAGTCCTTATAGCTACACTGTGAATTGATGACATAAGGAGCCTGACCCTGCCCTGTACCCCTGCAGTTTGAGCGCATTTCTGCAACAGAAGGCTTTGTGTCAGAGCTCAGCCTTCTGGAGCACTGAATGACATTCCCCTGCCTGGCCACAGGAGGGCGTATCACTGAAGTCTGGTGTAGTGGTGAGCTGATGACCGAGACTTTGTTGTAGTGGATGGCTGATGCACGTTTAGCTGCTTGCAGTGCAGGATTTGTGTTGAAACCTGGGGAACTGGAGGAAATGGGGTGTTCACCGTTACTTTCAGCTTTAATGGGACCTGAGGGGCTTTGTGGTATTACCGCCAGTTGAGTCAAGGCCTCGATAGCAATAGCCTGATCAAAACTAAGGTTTCTCCTCTCCACCAAGGACTGCACACTGGGTAACAGGATACTTTGAGGAGGTTCACTTTTGATGGGTTGGGGAGTCCTTTGCAAATTAGCAGGAGTGCTTTTCTTCAACTCATCTTTTTCTGTTTTGACAAAGTGCAAATCTGGCGGTTCTGTCTTAATGGAGCACAGAATGGAAGAACGTGTACCAAGAAGTTTCTCCTCTAATCCCTTCCTCTCTGTGACGGACAGGCAGACAACTGCTGCCAACATCGACAGAGGATCTTCGCACGTATCGTCGTCTTGTCTAGTCAGCTGTGTGGTAGTCTGCTCAGTGATCCACAGCCACGGCTCTTCCAGTTTGATCTTCTTTAGTGGAAGTGACACATCATCTGAAGACCCCTTTGGCCCGTTCTCTGAGCTGTCTTTTGGCATTGCGGCAATAATAGTCCTTTGAAGCTCCGATGCCATTGAAGTCTTTTTACATGCTGATTTCAGATCAGACTGAGACCCGTTGGTCATATTAGCACCATTAGGCTTTGTAAAACTCCCATCAGAACCATTCTGATGAGTCACAGAAGAGCATATGTGGCGGTGAAGTGCAGAATTGGTCAAATCCATCTCTGACTCTCTTTTAATAAGTGCTGGCTGTCCACCATGGTTGGTGAAGGACTGGACAATGACGGGAAATTGAGTGCGAGATATGTGGCCATCTTCCTCCTCGTCCTCCTCCGCTGCCATATAGGTATTATCCATCTGTTCCTTGCCTTTGCCATTTACTGAGCCGATTTCAGGAGCCACCTGAGAAGCAGAGGAGAAACATGAAGGAGAAAGCTGACTCAACAATCTCTGGCAGAATACAGTGATTTAGCTTGAACTAAATAGTCATGACACACAGAGCAACAGACCGCTTTCCAGTATGGGACGAGCATCAAAATGCTAAAATGCTGAGGCAAATGATGTGCATATAAAGTTAATTGTAAAAGGCCATGGTTAAGCACAGTGATGGAAGGACTGTGTTGTGGGGATGCTTCTTTTCAGGAGAGACAGGCAAGCTGAAAAGAAGCTTGCCTGTAGTAAAATCTGTTATTAGCTGCAAAAGACCTTAGGTGGAGGTTCCCATCAAAACCCATCTGATGAGTCAGAATATTAAAAATGCAGTCTGAATTTCAATGCATCAAATCATATTCCTGTGCTAGATTGGCTCAGTCATATCCAGACTTAGAGCCAACTGAAAATCTTTATGTAGACTTGAAAACTGATGTTCTTGAAACTCCATAAAATCTCTTGCTTGAGCTTGAACTTTTTTCCAAAGAAAAATAGGCCAAAACATCAGTTTCTAGATGTGCAAAGCTGATACAGACATAGAAATTACCCCAGATTTCCTGGGGTAATTTCAGGTTTTGAGATGAATGAACACTTTTGTGAACCTGGATATTTAAAAGCATTAGTCCACAGCTGAGGTGAAGATTCAGGTATCCTGCAGAGTGCGGACAGAGGTACCGACCCAGAGGTAGCCAAGAGCTAAGTAAACATTTTAGAATCACCCGCACTTTATGGCATCGCTGCTATCTGAGGTTCGCTGAGTTCATGTGTGCAGCATGCATGTACATGTTGTGTTTGAAGCTTCATACAGAGGTGTTTCCCTGAGCATGTCATAAAAATGTGCAAATTTATGCAGTCATTCACACAGACTATGTCAGCCGATGTGCATACAGTCATGTGAGTGGTGCACTGCAGCTTTTCACATCATTCAAGACTATTGACGACAAAAAGTGTAACAATACTCCAAAGGTCCAAAGTACCATTGCACATTGATTGCCCCCGAAAGCCTAGGCAAACACACACTCAACGTAATCTGTTACTACATGCAAACAATAATTTCCCCATCTTACAGTGTCTGTGGAGGTTTTGTGTTGTTCTAGATGTTATCTTAGGAACAAGGCAGACATATTTCTATTATAAAAATGTGGATTAAATATTGTTGAGAATTTTGTACAAATATAAACATATTCTTGTTTTTCATTCTCTTGACTCAACCCTGAAAATGTGACATGGCATGAAACAGCACAGGGTGCGCACGCATTACTCCGATGTTGTTTTGTTACTCATTCTGCTGCAAGTTGGCTCAATTTTGACGCGCAAGACGTAACTGGTAAAATCCGGTTTAGGATTTTCAAAATAAAAGATCCGGAAGTAGTTCATTATTTCTTGCGCGGGCCGGTACTAATTGGTACCGGTACCGGTCCGCGGCCCGGTGGTTGGGGACCACTGCTTTATAAGACTCAGATTTGCATCCTTCAGCAAGGTATGTATGACTAAATATGCAGCTGAAAACAACGTTTTTTGAAAAGCACCAATAATGTGCTAAAACTAAGCTGCAGATAGAATTTATAACTGGAGGTTACAATGCAATATCATAACCTGTGTCGTACACAATTTTGTAAGCCCCATGTTCACGCTAATGAACTAGCTGGGCAGCAGCGGTGCGCGGGTTATGTTCTTCATCACTTTTTACCTGGCATAAACTCTCATTAAACTCCACGGTCACTGATTTAGAACTGTTTGGAGAGGGAGATATACACACCAGCCTTACAGCCTCTCAATGCAAACCACACGCCTTTGAACTAACAGAACAAATAGAAAACACATGCGCTGACCACATAATTATGTCTTTTATCAACATTTTTCCATCTGGGTCAAGTTGACTCTGATGCTCTATTACAGCTATGGGGTGCTTTTACTGTATTGCAGCGAATCCAAAAAGAAGTCAAACAGATTTTTAGCTATATATCAAGAACAGCACTATCATCTGAACAAAAAGCTGGCCTGCTGTAAGCAACTTAGAAATGTCCTGGTTGTGATGTACACAGTGTGTTTTGTTTTATGGAGGCATGTGGTGAACAAAGAATTGAGCCTTGTGATGTCCCACATGTGATCACGTCAGGGTTGCCATGAGTTCAGAAGAATATTCACTGTAAAAGCTTACATTCACTCTCCATTGGCTTGAATGCAATATTAATGTTAGACATTTAAAAATGAATTTCAATTGGTGGAGTTCACATATTAAATCACATGCTGTCTTGGGGCGAAGAGATCTTTAGGCATAGAGCCCAAACTTTTTTAGAATTGAGTTTAGGGCTTTGGAAGTCCATTCCAGAAGTCGATATGGTCTTTTAAAAACATGCTTGGATCTATTTGTGGGAGTTTTATTCTTCTTGGAACACCAGTGTCTGTGTAAGTTTTAACAACATGACCCAAACTTTCCCCTCAGACGTAAGGAAATTGGTTCGGATGCTGAAAAACCACTAAGTATCCAATCTGCCATAAACTGGAAACTGCTTGAACACCGTTGTTGCTGGCTACAGTGTTATGAAGGTTGCTGACCAAAAGATTTTTCACTTTGCTCCAAAATGGACACATTTAAGTGCAAATGAAGTTTCAGTGTTGTCTGCATTTCACAAGTCATATTTAAACAGACCAAGAAATAAAATTGTGGCTGTGAGTAACCTTAATTGGTCTGCAACACATTGAAATGCACAGTACGTTCTGACACCTTTCTTTCAGAAACAGCATTAACCTTTATTGCAGTTTTAGCTGTAGCAGCTTGTCTGGTGGAGCGGGCCAGCTTTCACGCCCCCAGTGCATCAGTGAGTCTTGGCTGCCAATTCATCACAATTCCTTCCTTGGAAAACATTCAGACAGATACTGGCCATGGCTGACTGGGAAAACACCCAACAAGAGCTGCAGATTTAGAGATGCTCTGACCCAATCATTGGCTCCATCACATTTTGGCCCCTGCCAAACTCACCCAACTCCTTATGTTTGGCCATTTGTTATTGTTTTTAACATCAAATCTAAAGGCAAATGTTTACTTGTTGTCTCATCTGGACATACGAGGACATATAATTATCTCCTCATGATGAAGGATCATTGGGAATATTTACTTTACCTGTCAGTGGTTATGATGTTATGCCTGATCACTGTATGTTTCCCATTACTGTGTTTATCTCCACTAAATGTGTCTCTATATTAAAAGTGAAGAATCAAAATTGTTTAGATTTTATTGGTTTTGATTACAATAAAGATAGAACAAAGCACAACACTAATATTTGAAGTCAGGAAAGAGTATCTACATCTATATCAGTAAGACTGCCACAATAAGCAATAAATCAGTTAATCCCATGATAAATTAAATTGAGTTTGATCATATCCATTCCAATAATTTCCATTTTCTTCCCCATAATCAATTTCATTTATGATTTTAGTTGTGTGTGGTTTTTATTTCCATTTTCATGTTATTATTCTTGGTCATTTTAGTTATTTATTTACTTTTTTTTGGATATTTAAAATATCTTCCAGGGCCAGTGTTATGGCTTATTTACACAATTAAAGTAGATTTATCTTTGAGAGGGTGAAGTTGTATTATTATGACATTATCACTGTATTACTTGAAAATGCTTTCAAAACATTATTTTTATTACCGGTACAACAATTTCTGGGACAATTTATTGGACACCAAAATTGCTGTAATGATAGGCCTATGTTTCGGTAATGATATTTTCTTTTGCTGGTTGACCAAATTCTCTTGCAGATAACATCAATTCCTACTGAACAATCCTAAATTTGAAGACAGTTTGATGCTTTGAGGACGCCCAGGAACATGCAGAAAAAGGCACACAAGAAACGAAGGAGGAAGAGCTGGGGTGTCACAACTTGCTGTTTTCAATGACAAAGGAGCACTGGCTTTCTTCCAGCACTGCAGCAGACTCACACGTGTCATAATGCATGCACATGCAACAATTCTCGCATTAAACCTTTTATAATCTTAAAACGACATCAAAGCAGAGCTGCTGTTTTTCATTATGTTATATGCTTTATGATTACAGAGAGCCAAATGGAGGATGCAAATGAGGAGTCATGTGTTCTCATTTAGCCACTGGGTCTCTGGAGGGAGAGTTGGATCTGTGATGTGTTAGAAATGTGTTTCTGTGCTGAGCTGCCTCAGGGTGTCTGAAGTAACTCTTACTCTAAAGTATTACTCTGTTTGAGAAGCAAACACATCCTTATTAGATTTTTTTATTAGTCCAAGCGCTGAGCCAGTCATACAGTAATTTCAAAGAGCTAACATCAGAGGTCCCCTGTTTCGTAAATGGCAAATATCATTGTAATACAGGTCCATTAAACCATAAATATTAAAAGTATGAAATATAAATCAATCACAATCAGCTGTTGCATTGTTTTCCATAGTAATACATTATTTGATCCCAAAAAAGCTTTTATAGCCTCCTCTTGTAGAAGCAGGATGTGAGCACCATATATCAATGATGACACACAGATGTAAAAAGGACATGGAATTATTTCCAGAAATATTTTGTAAAATTTCTAAACACAGTTCAGAACGCTGCTGCATAGCTCAAGGAGTGGTGGCTTCTAATATGTTTTGCCATATGGGTGGTTGCCCAGGGTGGCATTAGAAAGGGCGATGCTCAATCACCACATATAACTGATCTATCAGGCAAGCTCTGAACATTTTTTATGGGGGGTATGCACCCCAATGTGTTGCTTAAACGTCCCCTCTTTGCTTTGAACATGGAGATTAATTTACATTATCTCTGAGTGAGTGTACTGCATTTATTACCAACTTAGAATCTCAGATAATTTCTCTTGTTGTAATTGGTTGTGGAGTGATATTAGGAAAGCCTCAACAGGAGCAAAGGAATACTTTCTTTTACAGTAGATTTCACTGTATATCTGTTCGTAGTTAGCACAATCACCATCACCACATAAACCCTCACTATAAACTTAAATACGAGCTGGAGAGACTGCGATTACTATTTCTGTTTCCAATGGCGATCGTCTTATGCATTGATATCAAATTGTGGTGTTACAAATAAATCTATATTAACTTTCAGCTGTATTCTCAACTGTCTTGTGCTTGCTTTTTAAAATATTTCTCGGTGGAAATGAATGCAACTACATGAGCTGCGAGCCAAAAACACAACTGAATATAAAAAGTTGTAAAAATGTTAATATGCTCCTTTTAAGGGAATGACTAATGCAGGCAAGAGCAGCTAAGGACAAGACTCATGCACACAAATATGCATTTAGAGGCTTAACAAGCAACGAAAGCGTGACCACTTTGTGATTGCTAACAAGTCAGAGTGTCTCAAGAGAGTCATGTGTCTTCGAGCAGGTTTGCACGGGTTTGTTTTCATTTGTAAAAGAACAGCTTAAAGACAAATTCAACCGATTTACTGGGAAAAGCAAACATTTTAAATTCAAAAACTCACATCCAGCTGTCCTTGTCTTCCTTACTTTGTGGCTGGGCAGAGATCACATTGCTGGAGCTGTCACTTTACAGCACTAAGAGTGAAACAATGAAAAAGCATGCTTCCTTCCTGGCTTACAGCATAGTGTTTCATGTGCGTTTCTCTGAACATGTGAGAATTTCCTTCATTCATTCTGTGTTTCCTGTCTGGCTGAGCTGGGTGTCACATAGTCGAGTACTCTACATAACAACCCCAAAAACAGCAACAAAAAGCCTTATTCAGGTGTCTAAAAACATCAGAGGGTTAGGAGGTCTGCACTGAGGCAGCTGTGAAGTAATGCAAGTATGGCTGACATCAGTAACAAAAAGACATTCTCGTCAAACCGTAAAGTAATAGCATTATTAGTACACCAGTCAAAGAAGTATGGCTTGCCAAGTTACAACAGTTGGCAATGTAAGCTTTAATTTATTGTATCTCGCTAAGTAGCTGAAAAGAGCACGTGCAAAAATACTGCTGACCACAACAATCCCAACTAGAAAAGAGGAAGCAAGGGGTGCTCTTCAGAATTTCAAGAGCCTATAAACATGAAAAAAAAAAAAAAAACTGGAAAAAATTAAAAACAGTTTGTGCTTAGATAATAAAACTTCCCCCGGATAGCACAGAAAAAGTCCTGAGTGATTAAGCAGGAGTAAAAACACCAGCTTCCAAGCAGAACGCTGCTGTCAGCTGATCCCTGGGTGACAAAAACAGACAACAGAGCAGCTCCTTTGCAGGCGGCTCATCTGCAGCAAGACAAAGCGCCTCAGGGTGAGAAGCCCTAGCTGCTTTTACCTCATCTGTCCTCAGCAGAGAAAGCCCCACAGGTTTAAGGCTGGATACTCCTAAAAGGTACCGGTGGCCATCTTGCTACGGCTTCCTCCAGATTCAACAAAAACGCTGGCTACAGTTGCAGTCCATGGGGCAAACACCCGGGAGTCATGACTAAGGTGACCGTGAGCAGCTGTGACAAAGTGGGGCTATGGCACCGTGGTCAGACTCCCCTCGCTCCACACACACATATAGACACACACACATATGGGATGCCTTTTGCAGATGCAGACGGAGCATCATCAGCCAATGGGATGGGGACCTCAGAAGCTTGTAAATTATCTTCCATGCCTAGACTCTCCCTAAACAAAGGATCCCCTATGTGGGCTTTTACTCCAGCCCTACGCACAGAGACGGCAGGAAAGCTGTGGAGCGGACGCTGCTGGATCTGGATCACACAAAACCACTCGCAGCTGAAATATTGACCCTTGATTTTTTTTATGCTTGAGTTGTTTCTTTTAGATTCGTTTCAAATCAGCTGACATCCCAAATCCTGTTTTCTGCTTATTTAGAGAGTTCATATTAACAATACAGGCAATCTTTAGGCACTTTACAAAATAAATAAATAAACAAAAGTACAAAAAGTAAAAAAAAGAAATTTGCACACCTTGGAGAATAAAAACGACCAGACTTTATTTTCAACTCTGTCACATTTTTATGTGTAATGGCGACACACTGATATGTTTTTTTTCTGGATAATATTGATTTCTGATTTTTTTTAAGGTCAGATCTGCCAATCACAGTTTTGAATCTAATATAAATTGAAACAATTTTAATATTATTCCCATTAATGACATTATAGCACAAGTTCCAAAGTGTCATCTGGCTTTATTAAACTCAAAATACTGGAAAATAAATTGTGATTTTTTTTTTGTACCTGTTTTTCTAATTTCAATCTCTGGCTGAATGATTCTAATATTTTCCTACCAAGACACAGAGTCTGCCTATTAACTAATTAAACTTTTAACTAGATGAAGAACTAGGTGTAACTTCATCACTTAAGATTATATAAAACAAACATTTGCTTTTGCTGTATATGAAAAATGTCAGCTAAATTAATACATCGCTACATTAGGTTTGTCCTCAAGCCATGAGGTAGTGGAAAACAATCAAAGGAATACACTTTAAATATTCTTTGGCAAATTTAAATCTTCTTTTAACAAGTTAACAAGTTAAAATTTAAACTTCACATATTTAAATCCTGGCTGTATTTACCATCTAGAAGAATCAATAAAAATGTTGCAGGGGTAAAATTGGTGAAAAGATACTCCAGCTGAAATTTTTAGCTGTAAAACTTTACAAATGCTATTCAAAAGTACACTCTGTAGAATAAATCTTTTTCTCTCTAGACAAAATTTTATTCTACAGAGCATGAATCTTTTTCTGTGGACTTATTCTTTGTAGAAAAAGTCAGCATCACTACAGATAGTCTCCGTCGTTTTATACACTCATTGGATTTTTTTAGTGCAGGATCTATAATGAGGAAGAAGTGCAGTCTGTTTTATTGGCTTGAAGCCAGTTTTACTTTCACTTGCTGCTTTTAAGTGATTCCATAAAGTAAAATGTGCAGAGGATGCATCTTACAAACATAAACAAAATTTCCCCTTTATCTTTGTCATCGCCCTAAAGAATTCTCAGAGTAGAAGCTGCGGTTAAAGAAAAAACACAGCTACAATAGGGTGAACCAATCCTCCTTTTCAACGTGACGATGAGGCCAAGAAGTTGGGGTCACGCCGGGACAAAGGAGCCTGAAGTGCAGTCAGAGCCAGCGCTCGTCGTTAACACTCCAGCAGCCAGACTCAGCCATGTGCTCCACTGTGGAGGAAGAGATTGTACTAACTGAGCAGTAAAAGCTATATGACATTTGCAGTAAACACAGCGGATCATTTAATAATAACTTGACCAAAATGATACAGTTTGGATGAAATATGGTTTTTGCACATTTTTTTTTACTTATTACTGTTTATTTATTTCTGTTTTCTAACATTAGCAACATAGATTTGAACAATTAACCTCTGATAAAGTGAGCGTTCTGCATTCCCTGTTGGGCTGTTTTTGTCTTGGTTCGTCGGTTACACTTCAACTTATCAGACTCAACCTCCTGTACCGCATGGCTGCACACACGTGTGGTTTCATAGCAAACATTTTATTAAAACCTTATGCCAGTGAATACCATGGCAGCGAGATGACATACAAACAGCACAACTTGGTGAAATATGCCAAACTGACTCAAACATAAAAACAAGCTCATCTGTAGAATAAACAGTTTTAAGCACACATATGTCCTGGAGGACACTTTTTCAACACAAAATAACTTTTTGTCTGTAATATCAGTGACAGAAATATGCAGCAAAACAACAATTTTACAACTTTCCTTAATTGGAAGACTGATTCCAATCTTTTGAATCAGATTCAGAATTTACAATACTAGCAACACCAGAAGATCTTGAACTCGCATCGAAACCATCCTGAAGTATTAAATTCTGGTAAATGCTGTAAGGCATGCACTGCATTCATCCAATATGTGTTAGTATCTCATCACAGAAACACGCAAGACACAAGATTCAGTGTGTAAGTTGAAGTCACAACACAAAGAAACAAGTAGCCAAAATCAGAAAGGAGATTATTACCTGTTTTTCTGTTAGTTAAAAATCTTAACGTCCCAATCAGAAACACATACTCCACGTTACTGCTTTCCTGGGGTTAATAATTACAGCAGTTACAACTGAACTCTGCTTTGACAGGTAACCTAACAGGTTTCACATTGCGAACAAGTTGCACCAACCCAAATAACAATCCAAGTTTGTCTAAAATACACACCTACCAACTGCTCCCAAGTTACTATTAGTCAATATGTGTTTCTCAGACCTTTACATAATAACATCCGTACATTAAGTCATACTTTCCTTCAGACTTCCAGACCCATTTCAGGACAAATCTGTGAATCATTCCAGGGTTTAAACAATCACCTAAGCTTTAAAAGTTAACCAGTATTGCGTCAGTCCATAACAGCACAGTTTAAAACTTCAGTATATCTCAAAATGATGCGTCTTTAAAAAGACTGAGTATACTGTGCAAAATAGATGACAAAAAATGATGTTGTCAAAAGATGAGGTTGTGTAAAAA
Organism: Xiphophorus maculatus; assembly: GCF_002775205.1. Classification (NCBI taxonomy): domain Eukaryota; kingdom Metazoa; phylum Chordata; class Actinopteri; order Cyprinodontiformes; family Poeciliidae; genus Xiphophorus; species Xiphophorus maculatus. The sequence continues at coordinate 14,462,225 of NC_036464.1, read as the reverse complement.
CTTTCAATACCACAGATTGATATTTCATTATGGCTTGCCTACTCTGATACAAAGGGCAACTCTGATTTAATAAAGTCAATCACCTAATACATCAAAAGTATTTTTGGTATTCCTACAAAATGTAAACATGTTTGCACCTCCTTCAGGCTGCAAGAGAACGAGGGAGAGCAGGACTTCACGGAGATAACAGGAGGGATGAATAACATACAGAAAAGTTGATCTCCTTTATCTTTTAAGCTTCTCAACCTCTGCCTGCCTTTTTGAACATTTAGGAGAGTAGATAAGAAACTAAATGTTTAAGTTATGTTAATGTAGAATGCCTTGTTATTCTAAACACTAAGGTATACTAATATAAGTTGTTTTTATCTTGTAACCAGGTTGCTATGTATTGCAAATTTTTTGCCCAGGTCCCTCTTGAAAATGAGATCTGGATCTCAACGGGGTTTACCTGGTCAAATAAAGGAATATAAGACTGCAAAACATGTTTAAATTGTAAAATTAAATCAATCATCGTTTTATTTTGAACATGATAAAAGTACAAAATCACACACATGAACAAGGAATGCAAAAGACACATACTTTTGTACTACAATAATCTTAACATGCTCAAAATCATTTTGCATGTTTTTACTGACAGCTTTTCTGACACCAATCGAATGACATTACCTCTGCTAAATGAGTGTATATGGCAGGATGATTGGAAAAATATTTTCAATCCTTTTATTATGTTTTATACTGTTGTTCTTACACAGAAAATGCAATTTGAAGAAAAGAATGCTGGTGGCAGTTCAAAGCTTTTTAGAAACTAGAAATGAAAAATCACCCATAAATCTCTGATCGGTACATCCTAGACTTATTTAAAAATGTTTTAAAATATGTATCTCTTTTCACTAAACTGTAAAACATGTTTAACTCAATAAGCACACACGACAGTTTGTCCAATTTGTTATGCAACAATAAACCAACTTGATCTCTTTAAGGCTTCAACATATTTCTTCCCTTTAATCAACAGCCAAGCTTGCATTAAGAATAAGGAATCTAGACATTAATCACAATAAGTTATGGTACACAAGCACGGCAAGTGAAGCACAGAAAGTCATAAAGTGTCTCTGACACATGTAGCAGCTGACCTACTGGAAATCAGCCCAGTGGCAGGTCTAGGCCAAACGGGAATGTTGCCAAACTTGGTCATTATAGCCATTACTGTAGATTTTAATGTAAATGTGTCTCCCGTTTGCATTGAAATACTTCATTCGATTATGTGCTAATCTTTTGTTCTTCCTGTTTGTGTAAAACTATAAGTTTGAACCCTCTGAGTTCAGAGTCACATGCAGAAAAAGCAAGTGTTAGAATCCAGTACAGGGATGTTTCTGTGTTTTTGTATGTTTATTGCAAATAAAATGAGTGCAGGCATCTACAGAAAAAAGGGAAAGCTTGGCTCTGCTATCATGCTGCTCATCATGTGCCCCCTCTCAACCAACCACATATTTTTAAACACCTATGTGTGCAAGTCAAAGGCCAAAAACCAACACATTCAGAGAATAACAAGTAAATCTTGAGTGAAAAAGATTGTAACCTTAAAATCAAAGTCCCTGTTACCGGTGATAAAGGACACATGATTGCATTTGCAGACTCAGACTGTGACTTAAAGCCCTCTCTGTGATTTTCTGAAAATTCCTTTACATGCTCTCCTCTTTGTCTACAAACACACCCACAGCACATAAAAAAAACAGAACAGACAAACGGACTTCCTGTCTGAATAGCTCAGTGCCCAGGAGTGGGGCTATTTTAGGGATAGAAAGCATTCTTGCTCTTAGTTCCATCTCACGAGACTGTATTATATACGTAACTACAATACAATTTCTTTAATGAAATATGCAACACTCAACACCACACCCTAAGCCCACACTGTAGAAGCCAACAGCATAAAGAGGACATCAGGTCACTTTCTCCACAACAGTCTGTCCAAAAGATGAGGGGAGTGGTTCAAGATGTGCACAGATCAACCATATGTGCAGGTTGCATGGAATGTGACTGAATCTTTAGGATAGTCTGAGTTATTTGCAACCAAGCAAAAAAAGGAATTTTGTCTCAAGACTGGTGAGATATCATCAATTAATCTGAAAGAGGTGATAAGCCAAAAACAGTCGTGAGTTGCTACTGGTGTTGAGGCTATTTAGTGCTGAAGTTTTAAGTGTAAATGAAGGGTTTTTACACCACACTGTTGCTAAAGCTATGCTGATGCAACAGCAGACACCAATTCTATTAATTTCCACTGGTGAAATATGCATATATCCTGGTTTTAACCCTTTCCACAACTTTATTTGTGTTCTGTCTGCTGTGTAGCTTGGTCTCAATAATGCTTTCTGCTCTCCAGCAAACCTCTTTGTTCTTCTATAACAGTGGCTAGAGGTGGACTTACAACATTCGAGTTAGTTCCTTCTTTGTAAACAAATAAAAAAGAAAAATACATGCACAAAATATACATAAACACTCAGTTTATACTCTACTCTAATGTAATAACAGATTAGGACTAGAATAACACAAGCCAACCATCTTTAATCCTTCAAAATCGCTATAGCTACTCTGAGATAGAAGTTTAACTTACAGCTGTAGTTTCAATCCCTATTTTCAACTGTTAATTGCTTTATTATGGCCCGGTGATGTTAATAAGTATTATTTTAAATATAGTTATAAACTCTCCTTGCAATGCTGCCAGGTTACAACAATCCAAGACTCGATAGAGGTAATGTAAAGTTATGTGAAGAACATTCACAAAGAACATTCACAATGCTTAAAAAGGCATTTAACAACCAATCTGCTCATTGTAAGACCTGTTTAAAGTGAATTAAGGATAACAACAATGATGTGTAGTCTGACAGTATCCAGATGCTCTGCAGAAACTCAGATCAGAGCAAGGATCAAATGTTTACTAGAAGTTTATGGGCTCCCTGCCTGTGCAAAACCAAACCAGTAATTTTATACAACCAGTGGGAACCATCTCTAGCACTGGCTCTGTTAAGGTCTAGAATCACTATGGTGAAACCCCCCCCTTCATCCTTAATTTTGATTTTGGTGGATTTATATCGGTGTTTCAATGAGTGCAGACTAAAATGCCAAATCTAATTGAAGCAAACACTCATGGTTGTGGTTAGAGTTAATGTTCACAGTAGGAGTTAGGAGTATCACTCTGTGCTTTCTTGTGCCACACACAAATAGAAACGTTTTCTCTACTAAATGAATTTAATTGATGGGAAAAACAGCTTAAGGTCTTGCTTGGTGCACTTTGGTATGCTTAGCATTAGCATCTTACTTCACTGAAAAAGATTTAAAAAACACCAATGAATTTCATTTAAAAAGAAATTGTGTCTAAACAACCAACATTACATTCATTCCAACTTTTGCTAGTTATCAAACAACCCACTAAAGTTCAAGTTAATATTTAAATTAGTAAAATATTTTCTGTCTATCGAAACCTATCATATGGTATCGCTGAGTTGCAGCATTTAGTCCTCATATTGATAGTGTCATTATGTCATTGACTTTGCAGCAAACCCTCATATTGAGCATGCATGTAGCAGTGTACCAGTGGAGAGGAAAAACTCCCCTTAAATAAGAAGAAATCTCTAGCAGAACCAGAACCCGACTCATAATTAGACTGATTCTACCAGACTGAAAGCAAAGGTCATGGACAGGAAAGTCTCAGTCTTTGTTGGCCTTTAATTATGTAGTTGATTTCCCGTTTTTTTTCGTAGGAATTAAAAAATAAAAACTGAGTTCAAAAGTTTGATTTTATTCCACATTTTTCTCTTATTGACAAAGAATTAAACATGTTTGGCAAGCTTCCTCCTGTTCATTACGCTACGCATTTTTAGAAAATTTAAAAATAAACAAAGCTACAGTTTTGAAAGTAGCCATGCTCAAACTATTCTTCTTTTGTGTTTCTCTCGAGTAATGAAAAAATGACATTACTGTAACCTCCTGACTTGACAACATTTCATCTTTATATTTTAATTTCTGCCTAAAATGCTCCTTTGAGAATTTTGAAGTTGTGTCGGTACCTCCTGATTAATAATGAAAGACCAGAAAACCACAGTAACAGATCTAAAACCTAAACTCTGAAGTTTTACTGTTATTGATTTACTGCACCTTAAAAATGGTTAAAAGAGAAAAAATGGCGTAAACACAAATTCACATAAACACTGAGCAAAATGGATCCCTCAGATCCTCCTACAATCACGAAGGAAAAGCTTACCCAAGTTACTGCTTTTGAAACATGCTGAATAAGCGTGTTGCTGTTTGACCGTGAATGAATGAGTTTATGAACTGCGACGAATACACACGTGCGGTCATGCATGCAAATCCACATGTGTGGATGGAGAACATGAAAGAGAGACTGCAGTCCCTGACAGACTGAGCTGAGAGATAAAGTGGACATATGGGAAAAAAACATCAAGGTTATATATTTTTTTTATAAGTTTGAGGATGGCATTTTTGCAAATAAATCACACAAAAATAGCACAATAAGGATGCAAAATGATCTATTTGTATTTCAGGTTGCAGGTTGAAATTGTTTTGTTAAGTTCTCTGGGTTTTCCAAAAGGAGGCCATTTGGAGCCCTTGGCAGGATTTGAGTGGCATTTCTTTTTAGAGGGCAAAGTCAGGATTTCTTTTCACCCAGAGAAACCAAGTGGCATGACTTCAAAGCTTATCCAGGGACTTCAAAGCTCTCAACATCCAGGACCTGACAGAGACTCACAGTGACATAGTGGTAAGATAATGTAATCAAAGTTGAACAAATACTGTACACAACTTAGAAATAAGGTAGCAAGATAAACACTAACATGGTTATTTTAAAACTCAGGTGAAGGTGCATTGAACAGAGCAGGAACAGAACACTAAAACTTTCTCACATTTAACGCAGTAAAACTTCATACATCAAACTATCTTAATTCTATTTTGACAGAACAATCAATCAAGTTTACTTGTATAGCACATTTCAGCAACAAGGCAGTTCAAACAAATAGTGAATTATACGTCGTCTGCTGTTTACAGAATTAATTTGAATTTACAAAAAAAGAGTTTCTGTGGTGGCGCAGGGGGTTAGCACGCCCCGCGTTTGGAGGCCTTACGTCGCGGGTTCGACTCCCGGTCCCGGTGACCTTTGCCGCATGTCCTCCGCCCTCTTTCCTGCCTGCCTACTGTCGCAAAAAATGCGAGCCACTAGCGCTGCAAAAACTCTTTGGAGACAAAAAAAAGAGTTACTGTGCTCAAGAAGAGATGTAGTCAAGCTGCAAAGTATGCTAAATGAATTTTGCCATCTTAAGTAGTCTATGTTAAAATATTGGCAGCGTCTCTAACATATAATTCACAAATTTCCCCTACTTCCTTGACTGGTTGCTGTCCCACACATTTATGTAATCAAAAGAACAGAAAAGGATGTGAATATGTGCCGTTAGCTCACTTCCATTGTCTTACTTGCATTGTATTTGGACAGGGTTTTTGTAGAGGAGAAGCTCACACTGGGCAACACTTGTAACTAGATTTTCCTTATCTTTTCCTTAAGTGGCTGCTCTACCAACATATTTATTTAGACTGTGAACATGAGGGCCTTGGTGGCATCCATAGATAAGGAAAAGGATTACTTTATCACTGTAGTAAACAGCAACAAAACTATGGAAATCACAATTCAAGTGATGTTTGAACTAACTCCACTCCAACATATCTATGGAAGCATTTTTTTTTACCTTTGTCCTTGTCCAAAACATCAGATTGATCCTGAAGCCTTGCCTTTATTCCGAGGTTAAAACTGAATTTTCAAGGAAATAAATGCAAATGGAAGAAACCAGAATCCTTTTTTTCTATACTGTGTTGTTCAACTTTAATGCTCACCTTTCCATTACAGTTTATTTTGACCTTGCACGTCAGCAACCATACAACAATACATGGCAAAACGGTTCACACAAACTGCAGCTGTGTGAAAGTTTACGAGCACATCAAAACTGGAAATATTTTCTTTTATCCAAACTGAATATTTACTTTATGAAAGCATAACATCTCTGAGTTGAGACAAAAGTCTTCTGCTGCTTTTCAGTGTAAAATACAATACTCTACACAGTAACAAGACTTAGAGCTAAATAAACAGATTGCTACAAGTGAAATGAATTAACATTGTAACTAATGAAATAGGTAGGTCATTCACCAAAGATTATTTGTTGAATACTTATAGAAAATCAAAAAAAGTTAAAATTATTGTAACTCTAGGGAGTCAAAAAATGTAAACAACTTGTCATTATAGAAAACATTAGAAAAAAAAAAAAAGAAAAAAAAAAAAATATATATATATATATATATATATATATATATATATATATATATATATATATATAGTATATATATATATATATATATATATAGTGGCTTGAGGCAATATCCAGCCTCAAGTCTCTAAATTGTAATTTAATTACACTGAAAGATCAAATGCACACCACATTTTTCAGAGTTCATTTTCTTTTTTTTTTGTTGTTGTTAAAATTACATATCACTTTCATTCCATTTTAAGATTATGCACAACGTTGTACTAGCCTGCCACATAAAGACCTATTAAAATAGCCTTTTAAAATAACTGGAAAACGTTCACAGGGAAATGAGTCCTTTCGCATGATGCTGTACATATTTGAAAGACCTAAAGACATTTGACTCCTGAAAAGGTATCTTTCCAAGAGAAACATATGTATTCTTCAGCTGGGTCATCTCTTGTGTAATAAAACCTTAGCTAGCTGGTCCACTAAGAGCTGGAGGATCTGAGTAAGTTAACCTCATTACCAGGATGTGGGTTAGTGAGTTTACAGCCTTAAAGCCACAGTTGTACGTCTATGGGTTATCTCCACTAATCCTCATTATGACTCTGAGAATAATGCATCTGACAATCATGGCAGGTCAAATGTCAGCAAGCAGACACAGAGGTTGCCATAGAAACTGTAAGGACTCCAGACCTTTGCTACTATCTATTAAAAGAGGGGTAATAGGGTTTCAGAGCAACCACGACAAACAGCTCTTACTTTGCATTAAGCTTTTGCCATCTGGGAACAATAAGCAAGTTGATGTAAGGGGGGTCTGCACTGTAAGCAGGTAAAAAATATTCGTGATAGTACAAACACACAGCTGTGCGCAAGGATAACCTTCAATTACAGACGCAACTTTAAATACCTGTTACAAACCTGTGCAGCACAGTGCATGTTCTCGCAATAAGAGCCTCCAGACAAGAGTGTGACACCTGATGTCACTGCTGGACCACTCCTCTAGCTATAAAGCACCACTGCAACAAGAGTAGGAGGGTGGAAACTGTGACAGATAAGTGGCTTTGCAAGAGAAGCTGAATTGAGCTTTCATGCTAGGTTGAGGCATCCAAGTTATGTTTTTAAATATAACCTGGAGGATGAAAGAATTTGTCCTAAAATAAATTCATTTATATGTAATCAATTCACTAAAAAAAAATGAAAATACATACAAGGGTAAACATTTTGATTATAATAGTAATTTACACTTTTCATTAAATATGAGAAGCAAGTGAACAAAAAATAAAATAAATAGAAAATGTAGTTTTTGAGAGAGCTGACTGTGAGTCTGTACAAACTGAGTCAGCTTAAGTAGCCTACAGCTCCAAACATGTCAGGACTGTTTTACTCAGATACACAAACAGCAGCCTTTGGTACTCTGGGACTTGAAGTATCCTGTTTCTATAAGTGTGGAAATGTGTGTTTAGGGACAAGTCCTATTCTTGTCCTTGCCGATAAAAAGACAAGTCCACCAGTGAGGATCAAAGCAGAAGATAAAAAGATACTTACAAAAAACAAAAATATTTTCCCACAAAAAAGAATTTTCTAGTAAGCCACACTCTTCACTCTGAGATCTAAATTGTGTTTTGCAAGTATTTTGAGCCTGCATTTAATATTTCATGACTGGGTAGCAAAGCTATACAATGGTAAAACCAGTAACAGGATCTACATGCCCCTACATGAAGTCTTCTTTGGCCTCTGCACCTTTATGAAGCTTGAAACATTCACTGGTAGGGTGTGTGAGCTTGATGAGCAGGACTGGCCGGTGAGTAAATAGACAGATTTACTCACACTAACGCACCTTAAGTGAACTCACATACACAAGGTAGCTGTAAAGGCACACAGTTAACCTTGCTCGACCTGCTTTCTGAGTAGGATTTGGTGAAAGATTGAGTTTGAGATCAGTTCAACAGTATACAGACGGAGAGGCCGACTGTGGGAGCTGGCAGCTCTCGAAGCAGGCTCCACCCCCGCAGAAGTGCAGAACCAAACAAAAACCAGTTTTAAGGCCACAGACACAGACCTTCCTGTGTGTAAATACAGGCTAATGTGATGTCAGTCAGGGCAAAACAACAACCGGCTGTGCAGCCTGAATCAGACTGGATCAGCAGTTCAGCGTGACTCTGTGTGAGGGCCCTTTAACAGTAACATGCACACTAACACCACTGCATGAATGTGCTGTATTAAAAGTCACAACCAGATTAGTGTGTCACTGAATCAGTAGATTACTCACACAAACTGATCCACAATTCAGAGCAATCCATAGAATATGTCAGCAAATCTCAGGATCACCATTCCTTCCCAAACCCCCGTCTTACTCTGACAGCATGGACAAAGGTCCCCACAAACAAAAAAGGTAGTAGTTATATAATCAGCTCTAATCTGCTACTGTCACGGCTACAACTCTTATGACTCAGTAGGTCCACGTGTACACGCTTGTATACAGCTTACACGTGGACTTTCACACTCAAACACACCTCTTAGAGACACACAGACACTGAACTGTGCACATACTCGTTTAGAGGTTAGTTACTCTGAGTTTTCAATAAAGTTTCTGCTGTTCCATTTGTAAGATTCTAAATGTAGGCTGCGTTTTTACTAATGTATTTCTTTTCTGTTCTGTTCTAATGTTATTGAAAAAAAATATTGTGAACTCTCTCAAAAGCAACAAAACAAGACTTATTAAATGTGAAAACAATAAATCTTGGACAATTTTGTTGCTCTTAAAGTAAAATATGATAAATGAACCTCAAAAAATATAATAAGCAAATACTGGACTTTAAATCTTCCTGTAACCAACATCAGGTTTTAACCAGTCAGAAAAAAACCCGTTATTATATCATAATTTTGTGATGACAAGTGGCTGTCAGTGATATTGGATGCATTGTTGAGTGAGTGTCTTTTTGGTTTGTAACGCACCATCTGGACTGTTTGGGTTTTTGACTGACTGACTAATTGATGTGTTTTTCAGCCAACTCAACATCCTGAACTGGCACCGGGTTAGTCAGACAGAAAGAGAGAGAGAAAACTCAAAATTGTTCGTCACGTTTGCGTATTAATCCACAAGAAAGGCGACAGTGATGCAATAAAAACGCAAATGATTTAAAACGCAACTGGTAATGTTTTTAATGTAGGCAGCGCCAGTCTGCAAGAAAGGAGACAGAGGTCAAAGAAATGACTGAAAACGAAAATCCTGCTGTGTTTAATATAGACAGTGTAATGCTTAGTGATTTACCTACAACTGCTTCCTTTCCTGGAAATCTCAGTCTTCTTTTCACAGTAAGTAGGTTGTGTGTTATTGCTAAGGCAGGTTAAGATGCCAAATAAAGTAATTTCTTCTGATCAATGAGAATGTAAAAGTAGAATTTACTGTCCCTATCAGGTAAGTTATTTTGGTTAGTTAAGGAAAATACAGCTAAATATTAACAACCTAAAAATGTAGGGTCCTCCACTCTACTGGCCAAGAAAGGCACTTTTGCTAAATTTCGTTTACTTCTGAAGTCTGCAGTCGGATCTGAGACATCAAGCTGAACAGAACCGTTTTCTGGTTGCAGCTTGAAAATCCCTTCTGGAATTCTGGTTTTAGTCGACCTTCCTGTTTGTTTTTACAGTTCCAAACTCTGACATTTTTTGTTCAAACACACAGCGTAAGTTGGACAAAGATGTTTTTCTCCTTTTCTTTTTTGTGATAAAACAAAACAAACAGAAAATGTCCAACTGCTACTGTAATTCTGTATTAGTATGACAGTAGAGTGGCACCTAAAATGTTGTATTTATTAAAGTGTTACCATAAAGACTTTGATAGTCACCGCATTAGATGATGTCTACATGCCAATTTTTTTGCTTAAGATTGACGTCAGAGAAAAACATTTCAGTCACAAATGTATGGAGTTTGCCAGGACTTTAGCGGGAACTGTTTTGGTCAAATGACAAATTAGTTTTTTTCTTTTTACTCCATAAATCAGCAAAATGACTGACCCAGAGAAACAGAAACGTATTCTACAGTAAGAGCAGATACATGTACACAACCTGGAAAACATGCCAGTAAAACAAGGTAGAATTACTTGGCATGCAAGGTGTGAAATAGAGGGATAGAGGGATAAATGTTCTTGTTTATGGGTAGGGATATATATCAGTGTGTGATTATGCCAGTGGAATTCCAATTCTTCTCATGTATCTTGAAGAGATCTGCATTAGGTACTTATTCAAACAATAACACACACATGAAGTTCAGAGACATAGCAACCTACAACATGGAAGCAATGGCATTAAGAACTATATTCAGCAGTAAGAATATAAGTCCTGCAGCAGATGGCCACAAAGCCCTGATCTCATCAAGACTGTCAACCTTAAAAGCCTGAAACATCCGACAGGCAGCCTAAATCCAAAACACAAATGCTGCTCATAAATAGTGTACACTCACTTTAAGTTTGAATTCTTTATATAATCTATCTACAACAGTTTTGAGTGGCTTTGTTTTTGGAGGCTTTATTATCTGTCCTCACACATTGCTGAAAGTTACTCTCTTGACTGCAACACTGAGGACACACACAAACACACCCATTCACGCAGGCATGTGAAACAGGGCTGTACTTTAAACATGTGCTAAACTGCCGGCAGTCATGTGCCAGTGGCTTCCCGTCCAACAGTCGGATCTCTATTCTCCAAACACACACATATGCAGAGGCAATACTTCCCCTTTCACTCAGTGACGAACAGGAAAACATCACAAAGCTATCTGAAAGCACCAACTGAGAAATTTTGTTATCTGAAAGTGAAAGCTTCTGCTTCAACTGTTTGTCTCTAGTAACTCGGAATCATCGCTGTTATCAGTGGGCAGGAAACCTCAGAGATCACAAGAATCAATGACACAGGGCAGAAACTGCCTCCGATCAGCTGTTCGCAGAAGATCTGCATAAATTCATTTTATTCCCAACATAAAATCCATTGTCTAACAAAAGTTTGTTATTCACACGGGGTCACAAAGAATTTATATGTCTTACCTGTGCATCACGTTGACTGATTACAGATGAAGATCTTCTCCTCTTTAGCTCCACACACTTCCTAAGCTTGCAGATCTGGTGGCCAGTCCTGCGATTGAGGCAGCAGCTGCACTGGCCGCAGTTAATCTTCCTGAGGCACGGCTCGCACGCCCCACACCTGCTGCGCTTCTTCCTCCCCTTCCGTTCTGATGTCAGAGTCGGGCAGGCGCGCGAGCCCGTCCCCTCTGTCCCCCAGGATCCAGGCAGAGCGGAGAAGCTGGCATTGCCGCACCCGGTCTCTGACTCGGTGTCAAAGGAAAACGAGGAACGAGTACTTTCTGAGCAGCAGGACAAAGTGGAGCTGCTGTCTACGGAGGAAGTCGAGATCTTTGGCACAGGGTCATCCTCTGGCATTGTTGCCTGGGTGCCATCCACAACAAAGTTTGGTTCATGTTTTCCTGTGGGGGGTTTGGTGTTTGCCTCAGTAAGTAGCATAAAGGAGGGAAAGGACTTCTCTTTTTGTGCCTCTTTATATATTTCACCTTCATCTTTGGTCTCTCCTGGTGTGCAAGCTTGCTTCTCTAACCCAGCCACGGGCGTTTCTCTTAGATCAGACTTTCCTAGACTTCTTGGCTGCAGAGAGTCCCGACAGATGATAACCGGAGTACTTCTAGTCACTATAACAGTCTGCACCTTCAGAGCAGCATCAGAGTTAGTCGAAGACCCTGCGAGTTGAGGCTTAGCACCATGAACGGTTGGTTGAAAATCTGTCTTTGCCTGGTTCACAACCTCCAGCTCACATAAATCTGAGTTGGAGAGAGCTTTGGTGGGATATGAGGTAGCTGCGTTGGAGAATACACGCACAGGTGACTCTGACTGGGCCGTCAGTGGGTTCCAATGAGTTGGATCTGGGATTTGACATGTTGGAGTGTTGGTCTGGGTGTCTTTTTCCCAAATGTCTTCACTCTCACTACTTCCCAGCTTCACAGCGATTTCTTCCTTCACTCTCATTGTCTCGTCTTGTCTCTCAACCTCCGTTTTTGCTTCCAAACTCTGAACATCTCTCTCTGTGACAACCAACGCCTTCTCATCTGTCCTACTCGCTTTCGTGGCCAGCTCTTCACAGTCCTCTTGTTGGACAGCTCCCCCCTCATCTTGCATACCACTGCTGTCAAGATGATCAAGCTCATTACCATGGACAGATGAAGTGTCATTTTTCTCACTGCTGCCCTGTGCCCCCAGGGAGCCACTGCCTGTTAATTCTGACGAGCCAGAGGTGTGATCTCCACTCCCATCACCTACCCGTCCATCACTGTCGTCACAAGCTGTGACCTCAGTAGCTGGCTTCAAGTCCCCTTCACTGTTATTGCTGAAAGACGTTTCATCTTCAGTTATAAGGCCGTCACAGCTGTGCTGCACATCGCCTCCACGTGTGTCAGTTTCAAGAGAGCTGCCCTCTGTGGCATCGTTAGGCTCAAGACTTGCCGCAGCTTCAACGCCAGCCTCATGATACATTCTGGGGGGTTCTTTGTTGTCTGGTTTCTCATTTTTTCCATCAGGAGGAGAATTGTTGATGCTGATGCTTGAGGGCTTGTTACTTGTGTTTTGTTGCCGGGATGCAGCTCTTCTCCCACTGCTCCCCCTCCTGCTGTTTTTCCCTCCTGTGAACGCTTTCGGTGACTGGCAGGGAGCAACAGACACTTGCGTTCCCCGTTGGGACTTCCTCGGCCCGAGGGGGTTTTCGGGCACACTGCTCGACCGTCTAAGTCTAGTAGATCCCGTTACATTTCCGGCATGGTTACCTCTGCCAGGGGACCCCCTGAGATCCTTCCCGCTTCCACATGGACTCCGGCCTGATTTGGCCTGGTTGCTTCTCGAAGTTGACCGTGTGGATTCTGCTGGTGTTTTCTGTGTGTTACAGGTTTGGCCCCTAGAGCTGGTCCCTCTCTGGGCTTTTTTTCTCTGAGCAGGTGTCTGTCTCCTGGTTGGCTTGGTAGGTGCAGGCATGGCTGAGGGTGTAAAGGAGAGGACCTTTGGCAGCCAGCATGGGAGCCAGGTAATTGTTTATTTCTTGCTCAGAAAAAAAAAATTCTTAAAATCTTCTTCTATTATGATTTATCCTCGAATTGTAAATTATAATGAATGTTAGCTGGCAGTTGCAGAGCATCACCTATAAAAATAGAAGGGACAAACAAATAAGAATATAGCCACACAAAGTTTAAATGCTATAAAATTGAAATAACTTCTTACAGATCAGTTATTTAAATCCAACTGTATTTGTTTTTACTGTTGCCCCTCCTAAAATAGCCACTCGGATGTGTATTTGCCAAGGGGCTGACGTCAATAAAGCCGTAAACAGAAAAAAAAAAGACGAGAAATAATCAGACAAAGTCCATAAAACAAACATGGAGAGGCTTTAACATTTTAAAGGGCAGGCCCGTCGAGGAGAGAGGGCTCTGTCCGGAGGTCGGATCCTGTTTTCGTCTTCCTGGCTGGCGGAAGAGGGGGTTATTACTGTGTAAAAACCGCCCTCAGCGTCGCTCTTTATTATTATTTTGCACTTGACCGCTGTCATTTAAATAACACGAAGCACTGCGCGTCTGGAAACCTCGCTTTGCCAAAGCCCTTACTACTTTGACCCGAGCGGGTTTTTATTTACACGTTTACAGACTGAAATGCTTTACATACCGCAGAAAGAGAGAGAGAGGGAGAGACAGTTGCACTGCCTGGACCGCTAATAATACTGCGCTCCAGCGAGACGGCGAGACCTTGTATTGGTTTCCCTCCTCGGTAAATATAGACCGCTGCTAAGTTCAATCCTCTCCCGGGGGTGACACATGGGCATGATACCAGTACCGACAAGCCGGGGACGGGCACCGAACAGAACCGCCGCTTTTCCAGCCGTGCAACCGTGTAAAGTCTTTGCGGAGCACGACGCTACGTTGAAATGTAAATCCCTCTTCTGTCAATCCATTCAGGGCAGCCCCGCTCACTCTCCCTCCACCAGACGCAGCCCACGGTCTCTGAGCTGGCCGAGAGCTCTTCGTGAGGACTGGAAAACCCGAAATGGAGTACAGACACGTGAACGCAGCAGGACTGTGTCAAAAGTAATCAGTCAATCAAATAACCTCGCAAAGTTTTAGAAACATTTTTTTTCTTTTTTACTCATAATGTGTCTGTTTATGACACAGCTAGTAAAACGTTTTGTTTTTTCTTGCGTTCCACAGTTTCAGCTTATCGCATAAAATGTCAGTAGATACATTGGAGTTTGTAGTTTATATTTATAACAAAAATAAATTAGTACAATACTGAACATTAAGTGCAAATTTACAGCATAAAAAATATTAAAGGACCTATATGTTTGTCATATAGTAGTAGAACTGGACTGAGAGCAGTAGTATTGTCATAAGGTCAGCAGACTCACAGTTCCAACACATGTTCGCTAATTGCTGCTGCCACTAGTTTTGAGGAACTTGGGGGAACTTGGGGAAGCTCCAAGGAGGAGATTTGTGAGATCAAGCGTTTAGGCACCCCAGATGGCTGCCGTGAGATTCAAGGATTCCTCAAACATGTATGAAAGAATCAAAGCAACGCTCCAGGTATGCTTTTGATCAAGAAATAACATTATAACATAATATATAGCTCAAAAAGAATTGATTTTACATAATACTTCCCCTTTAAACATTTATAGCTTCCTCAGATTCAAAGATTTATGCAACAGAGTAGAATGATGTATGAAATGTGCAGGGACATTTGTAAATAAATAATAGCAATAAACTATTTTCAAGAATTGTAAAAATGCGGATGTAATATTACATGAGGAAAAGCTCTCATATAATATTACATCCATCCATCCATTTCATCCTAATAAAAGCAAGGACGTAAACACTTACTGAGTTTAAGTTTGTCAGAATCTATGGTTGAAAGCTGTTTTGAGGAAGGAGCGTTCCTTTGTGCACTGATGATGCAGCAGTTTGTCACTCTCCACTTTGGTAACAGCTTCTTGCATGGGGTGGAAGACATTGTTAGCCCTTCCTTATGAGTTTATCTAACCGCTTCCGCTCAGTTTTAGATAAGCTGCTGCTCCAACAGACAACACCATGACCGATGTGACTACTGAGTCAACAAGGATTTTCAGGAGCGCCCCTGGATGTTCTGTGTCAGTGCGGTGGGTTCTGTGCCTGCAACAATCCACCTCCAGCTCAAGGAATGGTTGATTGGATTCTAGAGTTTCACACCAGGTAAAAGGAAGGTGGAAATGACAGTTGCTGCCGTAAACGTGTATCAATTCAGCACACCGGGAGCATGAATGCTTTCTTAAAACCTAGTTATAAATAGGTTGTGTGGTCATGAAATAACTTTTAGGGGAGCTTGCTGAAAGAGCCAGAATTGTTGATACTCTAAAATTAAGACATATTAAGTCAGCGTTATCGATAGCAGAGCAAACAGTCAATAGGATATGATTAAAAATGGACAAAAAAAACAACAACAATCCTCCACTTTGCTCAAGGTATCTGTCAGCTGCTGGAACATGATTCATTCAATTGGTTAAAAAATGAGTTAAAAAAAGCTACTTTAAAAACGGAAGGGTGAACATTGCTTTTGTTTTGATTTGAGTCACAGTTTTACATGTTTTTGTTACAAATAGAAAATCTGCTTACGCAAAATCTGATTTTGAAAGGCTGATTGATTTTTTGATTGCTACAAAAAATCTGAATTGTTACACTATTTTGAAATAGTGTATTACAAAACCACGAGATACAGTTTCAAAATACTTATTTTTTTGTCATATTTTTGATTTTTTTTTTTTTTCATACAAAAGACTGCTCCATAAGCATTTTTCTCATAGCCATTATTCTGTATAATTTCAGGTTTTATACTAAATAACTGTACAAAGCAGCAGCTCAAGCATTAAACAGATATCTAAGTATTTGGAATACATATCTTGGAAATTAGAAACTTAAAAATTGATAGATTTGTTGTTGAATTTGTACCGGGAAACATATCATTGTTTAAGTAGATATTTACATATGTGATCGTTTAATAAATAAAACAGCAATAAATACATTCAAAAGAAATAGTCAGTATTAATAATACCATGTCATTAAAGACACAGCTTGACTCTCCTAGACCTAGAGCTCACACGGCTCTACGGTCCCTCCCATGTGATGTTTCCCAACCGGAAACATCATCTTGCGTCAATATCCTGCGACTGTTTATGTCCGGTAGTCGTTATTCTTAGGGCGAAGGGCACAAATGTTGCAACTCCTCATTTTTTGAGCCACTACACCGTGTCTCAGTCACACATGTGTCTTACGACGCAATCGTCACAAACCTTTCAGTAGCTCGTAGCAATCTTGATCCCTTCAGTCATTTTGTCTCAACGGGTACAGGAGAAGATGGGGGGAAGCTGTGAAGGTGCAGGTTCTTGCTTCATTGAAAAACATAGTTAAACTTCACTACTGATGCTGCTTTGACTGGTTGCTTTCCTGTTTCCATTAGTTTGTAAGTATCTTTTTTTTTATTGCAGCTGTCATGTAGTGTTGTCATTTAGCTGAAGCTTCATGTGGGCGTGGACGCTAATCACCGACAGTGATCTTGCACACATTTCCTATAACCAGTGACTGTTTCGGTCAGTGAAAGCAGCTTTCACCGTTGGGCAAAGATAAATGAAACGATTCAGGAAGATCTAGTTTCGCTTAAATTTCAGTTAATATGTTGTGAAAAGTTTAATTGTGGATTAAGATCATTTTGCAGTTATGATATGTGTTTTTATGATTCGTCTGAAATCCAATAGTTTATTTCACAGTGCTTTCACTAAATTTGACAGGCATGGATGTGTCAGATTCCTGAGCAGAGAGGATGACATCGGAGGCTGCTGTCTCCACACCTTCCCCTACTAGCAGCAGTAGTACACCTGCTAAAAGAGATTACTACTGGCTTCGCTCCTTTGTGGCTGGAGGTATGATGTGATACATCAGCTTACTAATCATGTTTAGGGCAGCTTTGGGAGGGTTCAATCTTATGCAAAATGGTATCATTTGTATTAATCACTTCCTATATTGCTTTATTGCCCTTTCATACATAAAAACAACAACAACAAAAAAACCCTGTAACGTAATACAGGAATGGATATTCATTTGTAAAACTATATCAGATAATGTTAAAGTAGAATAACACTGAATATGATGAGACTGTCCTGCTACCAGTGGATAGTGATTATCCCAAGCTTATGCAAATATCCAATAGGTTAAAGGGGGGAGGGGAGTAGATCCATGTATTCTAGGCAGATTAACCTAGAATCTGGAGTTTATCAGATGAAAAAGTCCCAGTTTCCTACATGGTTGTCAAAATGATTACAAATGCAATGATTAAAAAGAAGAGTCTGGTAAATAAAATCACTAATAATAATTAAACAACTGAAAACTGTGACCAAAAGAATCTGTTATATAATAAATGTAATGACAGCTGGTTAAAGAGTTCATCCTTTTGATATGCTGGTAACCAAACTCTTTGACCCTATGGAATATTTTTTTTCTTCCCCTTTTTTCATAAATAAGGATAACCAGTACACACGATAGTGATGTTCAATGGCTTTTCAACATACATGTACTCATGGACCTGAATTTGATTCTCACTTTAATTAAAATACCACAATGTCACAGAAAAAACAATGAAATATGCTGCACAAGCTGCAATTGAGACGTTTGTATTTTTATGCATGAAGCCTAACATTTTGTTTACATGTTCATGTATGAGTATTGTTCTGTTTACAGGTGTAGCAGGATGCTGTGCGAAGACTACCATCGCCCCTCTAGACAGAGTCAAAATTCTTCTTCAGGGCCAGAACCCCCATTACAAACATCTTGGTAAATTACTGACTAACTACCAAACAAACAAATTAACTCTAACAAATTAATCACCAGAGTGAATCTTGTGAATTTTCTCTTTAGGGGTATTTTCCACTTTCATGGCTGTGCCAAAGAAAGAAGGCATCCTGGGCCTGTACAGGGGTAATGGTGCAATGATGGTCAGGATATTTCCTTACGGAGCCATTCAGTTCATGGCCTTTGACAAATATAAAAAGGTAAAGTGAATATTTTATCATTAATTCTCTGGTTCAACATTACGTTTTATGTTTATGAATGCGTTTCCGTGTCGGCATTTGTTTTGATGCATTGTTGATAATAATCTCTTCATAGCTGCTGAATAAACGGATTGGGATCTCTGGACACGTCCATCGCCTTGTGGCAGGATCTATGGCAGGTACTGATAGATCTCTTATCACGGTGCCCCATGCTTTACTGACACAGATAGTGTTGTTAGACTGTTTCTTTTTTTTTTACTGTGATCTCATGATCTTTGCTTATGTGTTTTCAGGCATGACTGCGGTGATATGCACCTACCCTCTGGACGTGGTCCGAGCCCGGCTGGCCTTCCAGGTGAAGGGTGATCAACGCTACTCTGGAATTATTGATGTTTTCCGCTCCATTTATCGCAAGGTGATTTACTGTTGGTGAACTTTACTAACTTAAACTAAAATGTTACATCACATTGTAAGTTCCTGCTTACTTTATGTCTACCTGTTATCTCCTTTCCACAGGAGGGCGCATCTGGATTTTACAGAGGCCTGACTCCAACTCTGGTTGGAATGGCGCCTTATGCAGGTGAGTTTTGCTGCATTTATTTTGTTATTCAAAGGTACTTGCAAATGTCATGCATAATGTCCTCCACGTGTTTAGCCAGTCTCTTATTTCTCTCTGCATCCTCCAAGGTCTCTCCTTCTTTACCTTTGGCACCCTGAAGAGTCAAGGCTTAAAGCACTTCCCGGAGCAGCTGGGCCGCCCCTCGTCGGACAACCCAGATGTGCTCGTTCTGAAAGCCCACATCAACCTGCTCTGTGGAGGGGTTGCTGGTGCCTTCGCTCAGACTGTCTCGTAAGTGCTTTTCTTAATGGACGTGTTGGATTTTTAAGCTCCGACTGAGTCAAACGCGGGTCGGTTTCCTATTTTTAATAACTCTAATTCATAATTTCTGGTTTCTGTGTTATAATGGGACTTTCCTCGCC
The DNA here is from genome assembly GCF_002775205.1 of Xiphophorus maculatus. NCBI lineage: Eukaryota > Metazoa > Chordata > Actinopteri > Cyprinodontiformes > Poeciliidae > Xiphophorus > Xiphophorus maculatus. The sequence goes on along the minus strand of NC_036464.1, from coordinate 14,442,837 downwards.
AGCTACCCCTTGGATGTGGCAAGGAGGAGGATGCAGTTAGGAACTGTGCTTCCTGATTCCGATAAATGTGGGTGAGTATCGCTGCTGGTTTGACTTGTCATAGTTTGGTTTTACAGAGAGATGATATCATAACTTTTCTTTTGTGGAAATGATTGAATATTGAATCAAGAATATTTGCTTACAATTTTTCATTCTAAATTTACACTTAAAACAGAATTTGTTTACTTAAGTTCTTTAAATTAATGAATATTTGCAAAAGTATCCATAGCCATTTAATTTTTTCCTTCCCTCATATTTTCATGTTTCAGCTACATTGTGTTTTTTTTTTCAATTAATGGAAACATATATTTTTAAGCAAATTTTTACAAATATGGACATGAAAAGTGTTGCTTTTCTTTTGCATTTAGCCCCATTTTCATGATACCTCTAACAAAACATCCAGCGCAACCAGCTGCCTTTAGATGTCACTTAATTACTATAAATTAAGCAGTTCTGTGAATGCCTCATAGTTTACTTGGAGAGTGAAGAAGCGACTTCTTGAAGACCAAGGAAACACACCAGACAGGTCAGGGATAAAGCTTAGCAAATGCTTAAAGCAAAGGTTGGGTTATTGAAGAATGTCACAATGGAACAACTCACAGCGCTCTGTTCAATCCATCATCCTAAAATCAAATGCGGCAAAACTCGAGACCTACCAAGACATTTAAGTTGTTGAGTGAATTTGTTGAAAGTACAACCATTAAGAATGCACTCCGCTAATCTGACTTTTATGAAAGTGTGTCAGGAAGATAGTTATTGTTAAAAGAAAGCCATAAAACTACAATGTATTGGTTGGTAATTCTAAATGAACATCTGGTAGAGGCTGGGCCAGAGGTTCACCTTCCAGTAGAACAACAACCCTACACATTTAGCTTGAGGAAAAGTTGAATGGTTTACTTTGAAGTATATTCATCCAATTTATCTATGCATTAACTTTTCCGCAGTAGAAAAAGCAAAAACTTCAGTGCATAGATTTGCAGAGCTGATAGGGATACATCCCAAAAGGACATGCAACTGTAAAAGCTGCAGGAGGTACTTCCACCGAGTTTTCACTTTTCACTAATGCACTACTTTGTGATGGGCTGTATAACATCACTGTATGGATTTGTTGGTGACAATTGTCATAAGAAGAAAAGATGGTCAAGAAGAGACTTTTATGCAAAACCAGCCATTTTGTTCTTTATTAAGTTTTTCCCAAATAGCCGCGCAGATTACTCATTATCTGGAGTCTATGTTTTGTCTTAGGGTTGTTTAGTTTTTAAAAATATATCTTAAATCATATGGCTATCTGACTTACCTAATATCTTGCAGCCTTACTTTGTGCTGGTCCATCACATAAAATCCAAGTGAAATGTGTTAAAATTTGTGGTTGAAACATGATGGGATGTGTGAGTATCCAAATATTTGAGAACTTTTTGTGTTATAAAACAAACTTAAATCTAACTCTGAGTCGTCAGGCTCCAGCAACATACCATTCATTCCTGAAAAGGTTCATTGAATACTTTTCCCAACACAACTCATTGTTCTCCCTTTAACTACTTCTCTTTGTCAGAATTTCCAGAAATATCAAAGTTTTATTAGCCTTGAGAGGTTTCATTTAGTTTTAGAATACATTTTTAAAGAGTCCAAATGACGCCCTGCGTACTTGAAATACTTGCTCTCATAACAAACAGAAAATTGTCTTTGATTCTGTGTTTTATTTCTTATCTGGGTCCGATTGTGAAAGTAACAGTGTTGTTTGTCTTGCATGTGCACAGATCGCCTTTCAAGACTCTGAAATACGTGTATAACACATATGGTATCAAGAGAGGACTATACCGAGGCCTTTCTCTTAACTACATCCGCTGCGTGCCGTCACAGGCCATGGCCTTCACCACCTACGAGTTCATGAAGCAAGTCCTCCATCTGAACTAGTCTTCTCCTGAGCCTGAACAATTAGATCATTGACCCGATCAGCTTCGGTGTTTCACTGATGGAGTTACCGCTCAATCAGCGAGTTCACTCAGAATATCTTATTGTAGTTCAGCTCCCCAAAGAAACCAGGAGAGTCAATAATAAAGAAAAAGGGGAAGTATAGTGTCGAACAGCGGGAGGCTGTAATTCCCCTTCATCTCCATCATTACTGAAAACATTTTTGTTTTAAAAGATTCTTACGATTTCCTGATCAAGCAGCACCAAAGCAGCCCTGGAATGTTTAGCAAACGCAATCATATTTTAATCATTTATCACAATTTAAATAATTGTAAGCACGTATTTTTTTCCTTCTGTTGAATGAAAGAATTTACTTTTGTTCTTTAAATTCTTATGAGTGTTTGTCATTGTACAGCTGCTCGTTTATATCCTTACACTTTTTTTTCTCTTTTTTTTAAGTTTACCAAGTTAATGTAAGAGGTAGCTGCTGCTAAATGGTGACATTTACGATTTCTTTGTACATCCCTTTCTGAGGGCGTCTTTAGTTTTGCAATGCACTACTTTGGAAAAAAATTGTCTGTTTTTTTTTTGCTTTCTCAGTACAAATCAGCATAAATACTGTTTGTGCTTGCACATTATATTATTATATTATCTCAAAACAGCCTTCCATTTAATTTTCAGGTCTTAAATGGAGCAATTTTTGTTTTCGTTTTATATACCGCTACACACGTGTACATGTTTCTTAACATGCATTTAATGTCAAGAGTGAGTCTCTTGTAGCCGTGATGATGTCGCTTGATGCACAACCATAATATTTTACAGGGAACTCAGGTTTAAATTGCACTGAAGCTTTTTATTTATTGCTTTAGCAACATGTTGCCACTGGGTGGCAGTATTGAAACAAGATGTAAATGGTTATCCAGCCCTGCATACTGCAAACCTCATACATAGACATTACATGCTTGATTTGGCCTGATCAGACACAACCAAACAAAACTTATTACTGCTGTTTTGTAGCTACTTGCTATTTAATAATCTTAACCTCAGATTTCAGTCAACTGAGATGGTTTTTACTAGTTATTACTTTGTAATAATGACATTTCTTTGACAAAAAAAAGAAGAAATTTACAGCTTGATTTAAGTTCAAATGAAAAAAAAGCAGACTATTTAACTCTTAACAGCAGTACCTTAGCAGGTTATTTTTTGTTCTTTATTTTGTCTTTAATAATTTTAGGGAGCCCAAATAGACTTTATATAAGAAAAAGGCTATTGAAGAAACTAAGCTCTTAACTTCCTGAAAACTGGAAATGTTCCAGTTTTCTTCTTTCCAGTGAAAATAATTTGATCAAACATTTCTAACAAGGCTCCATATAAATAACCTCTTCTGTGTTGGACTGTGTGTCCTAAAAGGTGATCACTGATCATGCTTATAATTAACTTCGAATGAACAATAAAGCACAGTGCCTTGCTAAAGTATTTATTTCCCTTTGTTTTTTCCACATTGTTACGTCACAACCACAAAACTTCATGTATTTTAGTGAGATTTTATGTTATAGAACAACACAATGTAGTGTCGAAATTTTAAATGCCTGTAGAACGGTGTCATGGTTTTAAAACAAAAATGTGACAAGAGCACCATGAATGTGTAATCAGCCCTTGATTCTTTAGTCTGACCTCCTCTAAGTAAAATCCAGCAAACGAAGGAAGAAAAAGGAAAGTGTTAATCAGAGAATCGCCTGAGACTATTAGTAGTTGGAAAATTATTAGTTGTGTGTTCCACATATTTGACTTTTACGGAAGAGTGGCAAAGAAAAGCCAATCCTGAAATAGAACAAGAAGATAAGTTCATTGTGGCCATAAGCCATGCACAACATAGCAAACATGAGAGAGATCAGGCCCAGTTTTTGGACTACATGGGAGACCCCCCTGATCACATCGCATGACCTCAATTAGAAATCAAAAAACATTTTAGGTAATTCATTGTAAAAGAAATAAATGGGAAACTATTTGTCATTTTTTTGTCTCGCTTCATAATCATGTGCTACTTTGTGTTGATTTGTCACATAAAACCTCAGTAGAAGGTTGTTGACGTTTGTTGTTGCGTAACAGAATGTGAAAAAGGTTCTAGTAAGCACCCATAAATGATTGAAAAGTATATTGTTTTAAAATGAATTGAACAAAGGGAGACTTTATTATTCATACATTCAACATAATGAAGTGCAATAAGAATTTTTATTTCAATATAAATACTTTTTCATTGTAAGTGTTCCTTACTTCCCTGGCGTGTAATCTCACACTTTGTTGAGAGTTTGAAGCTGCCATCCAGGAAACAGAATAAAGTCTGGAGCAGCTTATCATCCTCTGATAGCTGCCATGTCTCTTTTCACAGTGCTGCTGTTTCTGAATGTGCAGATATTCATGTATGTTCTGTAGAGATGCTTTTCAGTCTGTTGGATGTCGCATGAAGCAGATAAAACATTTTGAGAATTACGAGTGTCTGAATCTCAGCATTTATTCAAAGTTTCATTTGGGTTGCTGAATAAACGATGTGTAACACCATCTCCTTTATGCCGCACCTTCCGCCTTCTCCTTTTTCCATTTGACTGGATTTCGGACTTATAGAGGATTCCTCTAATCTTTATGTCACAGTTTTTGGCTAAAACTACGGCAGGGCTGTGTGAAACATTTGCATTTATTTTACTGGAACGGGAATACACTGCCTGTTGTTGTTTGACAACATGCACTAATTTGACTGGTAAATGAATGAGTGTGACAGAAGACTCATTTCCTTGTTATGAGTAAAATCCAGATTAAAAACTATAGCTGTGTTTTATTTTTGTCTTTGTAGAGAAAAAAAAGAACATTTATCATTTTTATTAATTTTTTTTTTTTTGGTTATCTCCCACCATCTAGTGCCAGGTTGGAATGTTTCCCAAACTGGCACCAAGTTTTGTTTCTAGCTTTCTGCCCCTTCACTTCCTTATGTTCTCCAAAGAGCCTGTGTGTTTGTTTGTTTTTCCCTCTCAAATAAATGTACGATGATGTCTTTATACTTCTGACACCTCGCCTCACCATATTTATAATTAATCTAAATAGAAAAATCCCCTTCAGAAGTTGTACAGACCCTTTTCTTTCCTCACTGTTTTTCCAAGCTGATGACATATTTATATCACTAGGAAAATGCATAAGAACCCATGGAGGGTTTGTTCAGTTTAAGGGTGGAGACACTGATGACTAGGTCACTGTAATAAATCTCCTTCCTCTTTTGGGCTCATTAGACACTGCTTTAGCATTTTTGAGTTTACGTCAGTGAAAGGCAGAGCTGCATCTGAACCAAAGCCTTTCCAGAGTAACACAGTTGCTGATTCTTCACCTTTAGACGGCATTTGAGCATTTTTGGCCCTGTCGTTTTGTGACCTGCCATGCCGTCGTACACAGTCACTGTTGCCACGGGGAGCCAGTGGTTTGCAGGGACGGATGATTATGTCTACATCACGCTGGTGGGTACAGAGGGATGCAGCGAGAGGACACTGCTGGACAAACCCCTCTACAACGACTTCGAGAGGGGGGCGGTAAGTGGAGTCACTGTAAAGTGGGAGCCGGATGCCAAATTTTATTCTTTTTTTTTATGTTCTGTACAAACGCGTGCTTTAAACGTGAGCGGCCAGGTAGTTGGAAAACAGAGAAGTTGTAAAATAAAGTAAACTTGATATTTGAGGAAGTATTTGTGAACTTCTGGAAATTGCAAGGCCTGCGGTGATGCGTCTCTTCTGCTTACTCTTATATCACCAGTTTACAATTTAAAAAGGAGCATGTTTTGATGGAAAATTACTTATTAACTTTTAATATGTTTTAAACACTAGAGTTTTTTTTATAATCCAATTTAATTTTATGGTTCTTCTCCAGATGCATTATCATAAAAATATTTTTAACATCAGAAGCAGAAATAAAACTATATGAAACAAAAACGGGGACTATAAATGGAAACTTTTTTAGGTTTAGATTAACTGTGCTTCTCAATCCAAAATTCATCCTGACATTTTATGTCTAGTTCTTTTTGAATTTCTGAGGCTAATCTAAATCAATGCTGAGACTGTTAAATTTAGTAAAACAGACTTGAATATTGGAAACCTTAAAGTCGCACTGTCACGCATTGCTTCTTGGCACAGTGACAGGAAAATAAGTTTAGGCTTATATCAGAATGAAGCAGGTTAGACTAACAAAAAGAAATAAAAAATAGAAAAAATACTCGACAAATTACCGAACAAATTGATATATGTATAAGGAATTTTTTCTTTGTATTAAATTTATAGTAAAGCAAGTTACGGAAACCCTTTTTTCAAATTTAAACTGAAGCAATCCTATTGTATTGTGACAAGCATTTCTGGAGCAACACTCCTCAAAAAAGATTTAAAAAAAAAGATAAAAATAATTTTAAAAAATGGATTCTGTTTTGTGCACAGTAAAAGGAGTAAACTAAGAAAAAAAATGGGTCAGGGTGTTAGGGTTATGGTTGTTTCATAGTTTAGATAAAAGATAAGAGAGCCTAGACATTTTGAAGAAGTAATTTCATCCATGAATGTCACTGCACTACACACAAATATAGTCAAATGGCTTGGACATTTCTAAACTACATGGACTTGTCTAGATCTATGCAAGCTGTTGTTGAACATGTTAGACACACACTGCTTTCAAAAAACAGGTTTGAGATTGTCTTTATTCTGAGTGAGTGAGCTCATTTCCATGTTTTTCACAGTAGCCTCTGTTTAAACTGCAGATTGACTCATATGATGTGAAAGTTGGTGAGCACTTGGGTGATATCGTACTGGTGAAGATTGAGAAGAAGAAATATTGGATGCAGGATGACTGGTACTGCAGGTACGTCACTATCAAGACCCCATGTGGAGATTATGTGGAATTTCCCTGTTTCCGTTGGCTGGTGGACGACAAGGAAGTGGTTCTGCGGGATGGACGAGGTATTTACCTATCTGTCTGTCTCAAAAAAACTCTGCCTCACTCATCTGCTGAAGCCCTCATCTTGCCTTTGCATCTTTTCTAGCATTTCTGCCTCAGGATGATAAAACCAGCATAGTAAAGCAGCACAGACAAAAAGAGCTGGATCAGAGAAGAAAAACCTACAGGTAAGTTTGCTTTACTCAAAACATGCGGGAGATCAGGTTGTTTTAATGACATTTATTCTGTTTGTAGATGGAAAGAGTGGCAGCCTGGATTCCCTCTGAGCATTGATGCTAACAAACACAGGGACCTCCCCCGAGACATCCAGTTTGACAGTGAAAAGGGAGTGGACTTTATTCTAAACTACAGTAAGGCGTAAGTAGAGCCATGTGTACTACATAAAGGGACCATTTTTCAATAGGGTTTATGTCTATCTTAGTACAATGAAGAGGTTTACTTAGCCTACATTTGCATTGTGGATGTTTTTTAAATGAAATGCCTTCATGAAACCTTAATCAGATGCAGAACTGATGCCTCAGAGCATGCTTCTATATTATAAATTACCTTGGGGAAAAGAAACAGTGGTGCCATTGTGTGTTTATCACATGGGATATTTGCATTGTGCTTTCAGATAGACTTTTGAACTTGCTGACAGGCATCATAACAAACAACCAATGTATAAAAGGATATTGTGCAAAATGTGTAATATCTCGTAAAATTAAAAGTTGAAATGTTGAGCTGCCTTGTTATTTCAAATGCGTTGCTAGAAATGCTCATAGCCTCTAATCGACAAAATAACAGAAATCTGAGCCGTCAGATTTTTTTGGGAAGTATAAGTAAAACTAATTTTAATGATTTAAAAATATCAATAAATTAAGAATCCTGTTGATGTCTTTTCAGAATAGAGAACTTGTGTGTGAACAGCTTCATGAACATGTTTCAGTCTTCATGGAGCGACTTTGCTGACTTTGAGAAAATCTTCGTGAGAATCAAAAACACAATCTCAGGTTAGACAAACTTTCTGTTCTTTTCTGTAATTGCATGCTATGCTAATCTGTGCTACCCTATATGTTATGCTCTCCTATGTTAGGTTGTATATTCTAAATTACAATTACAATTAATTATGTTAGGCTGTTTATTCTATATTATTCTATGTTCTGCGAGTTTATGTTATGTTCCATTACACTACACTAAACCACTTCACATTAATTAAAATTATTACACTACTTTGTACAATGTTATATTATGGGCAATGCTAACATAAGCTATGCTTTGCTATGCTAACATATGCGTGGTGTTATACTATGCTACTGTTTTTTTTTCAAAGTATATTATCAATTCAGGCTTGCGATGAGGGTGTGCTCCATGTGCTATGTCTTATGTTAAGTAGTGTTATGCTACGCTAAGCTACATTGGGACTATTGTTTTAGATTATGTTACCTGAAGTTATGCTAGGCTACAATAACTTCAGTTATATTATGTTAAGCAACAATTTATGTGAAGTTGTTTTATGTAATTTTACATAATTTTAATGCACCACAAAATGCTATAATATGTTACATTACAGCAAATTTGTTGATATGATAAGCTAATTAATGCTAAGCAGTACTACAATACGTTTTTAATGCCATGCTATTCTAGCTTATGGGCCTTAGGCCTTTTCTAATATGTTTTGCTCTATTATGTTACCTTTGTTGTGCTTTGTTTAATGTTATGCTGTGAGTCTTGATTTTATGTAGCATAATGTAAGACTACAATTATTACGTAAAAATAGGCAAAGCTTGGCTAAATTAAAAGGGTTTAGCATCACCACCTTACTCTATCTTAAGTGGCTTTTAGAAAGAAAAAAAAAACAATACTTACAGTAGTTTTACTGTATTATACTACTCCTACTTGAGTAAAACGTCAGACTACCCTGACCACCACAAACTGAGTGAGTGAAGAACAATGATATTTTAACCAGGAATGCAGGAGTTTATGTTACAGTGAGACATGTTGTTAATAAGGAAGCTATGTTGTTTTAATGTTGCTTTCTGTCTACTAAGCCTGCTGAACAATGTGGAGGTAAAATATTGTAAAAGTAGATATTGTCACTGGAAGCACTTTAACCTGTTCTAACAACCTGCTCTAAGCATTTATTTCATAAGTTACAGCTTACTTGAGTAAAAATTTAAGCAATGATGCTCTTATATGACCACAACTTTTAGCTACTCTGCCCTCCTCTGACTACATTATATGTTGTATAATGTTGTATATATATATGTATACATACATACATATATATATACAGTATATGTTGTATAATGCTATTTTTTACGAAGTTATATTCATTATGTTATGTTTTATAACCGTACAGTACACTACGCTGTGCCAAGCTATGCTATGCTAACACTTGTGAGGCTATGTCATTTTAAGATTAATTATGTTTATATAAAGTTCAGTAAAATCTAATATTATTGAGAAGTTAATTTGTTTCTGTTAATTGTGATTTTCAGATTACACTCAATTAAAAAAACATTAGACATCTCAAGGAAAACATTTTAGTACAGCAATATGAGCTTCATGAAAAGCATATTTAATAGCTGTTTAAAAATTAATTTGGTTTGCTTGCGTTTCAGAGTATGTGATGGAACATTGGAAAGAAGACTTCATGTTCGGGTATCAGTTTCTGAATGGTTGCAACCCAGTGTTGATTTGCAAATGCACCAAACTCCCTGACAAGTTCCCTGTCACTAATGAGATGGTTTCTGTCAGCCTTGAGCGGGATTTGACCCTTGAGCAGGAAATTAAGGTTGATATTTCTCTGTTTTTATTCATCTTTTTGGCTTTTCTTTGACAATTGTAACTTTTTGATCATCTCAGCTGAAATACACTTCAAAGCAGTGTTCTGCTTCCAGGCAGGTAACATATTCATAGCGGACTACGACATGTTAGAGGGCATTAATGCAAACCCCACAGACCCGTATACGCAGCAGTACCTGGCAGCTCCAATGTGTTTGCTGTACAAGAACCTACGGAACAAGATTCTGCCTATAGCTATACAGGTATAGCGAGCCTGGGCCACTGTAAGCGGGACTATTTCAGCTCATTCCTTTCTGTATCTGAACTCTGGCTTTGTCTTTTTCAGCTTGGCCAGGATCCAGATGAAAACCCAATCTTCCTTCCCACTGATGGTCAGTATGACTGGCTGCTGGCAAAGATCTGGGTACGATCAGCTGACTTCCAGCACCACCAGAACGTCACACACCTGCTCAGGACACATCTGATGACAGAGGTGTTTGGTATTGCCATGTTCAGACAGCTCCCAGCTGTTCACCCGGCATTTAAGGTAAAGCACTGCCAGGGATAATTTGTTGATTGACAAATTGATTGTTTTATTGATTGGTTGCTTTCCTTTTTGTTCTCAGCTACTCATCCCGCACATTCGTTTTACTATCGCAATCAATACAAAGGCCAGAGAGCAGCTCATCTGTGAGTGCGGGATCTTTGACAAGGTTGGTTTCTGGACATTGAAATAATGTGGAATAAGCACAACATCTGTCCAAAAGCAACAAGAGAAAATAATAAGAATGTGGTTTATTTCCAGAACTGTGCGGAGAACTAAAACCACACTCCTTCCAAGGAGAGCGTGTTGAATTTTTTTTACAAGTGGGCCTTAGCCACAGGCAACATATTTTAAAGTCATGAACTTTAAACCATGAGAAAAGTAGAAAAATTACAGTTTACAGTTCCCAAAAGATAACCTAAACAAAAAAGAGTGGCAAATTTATTATGTTATCTTTTATTATTAAGCTGATTTACATAAGCTTACGAATCTCTGGGAGTTAGAGATACTGTACAGCAAAAACTGTGGATGTACTGTATATATCAGTTTTAGAAATTTAGTTGCAGGAATTTCATTCTTCTTCTTTTTGGTGGGATTTCATCAAATAAACTTATTACTTCAGATATTTCACAACATCTGAAGTCTTCTGAAAAAAAAGTACATTGGCCAGTCTAAACTTTATTTATAGACAAATATATTAAATCTTTATTATTTGTTTACAAATTCCAGGTGTTTAGAAATGTTTCTCTATCATCCTGATCGAGTTGCAGAAAAATGTCTGTAAGACAACATAAACACCATATTTTCAAATCAGACTAGCTTAGCAGATTCAGCTGAATATTTTGGTTTAGAGCCTAAAGTGTACATGAAACAAAAAGAAACAGTATTCATGAATTCTTAAATCAAAACCATTTATGCTGAAGGATAAGATGTTTTCTCATGTGCTTTATCAAGGCCAATGCAACCGGCGGAGGTGGTCACATCCAGCTTGTCCAGAAAGCCATGAAGACGCTGACCTTCAGGTCTTTCTGCTTCCCTGACATGATCAAGAGCCGTGGCATGGACAGTACGGAGGAGCTGCCCACCTATTTCTACAGGGATGATGGCTACAAGGTGTGGGAAGCCACTAAGAGGTGAGAAACAATTTTCTTTCCAGTCCAAAAGTCCCTTTGAAGAAATAAGTCATAAGATGAATTGTGCATGCGTTGGGTATGCAATTTATTCCTCTATTACTTTTCCTGGCAGTTTTGTCTCTGATGTGATCCATATTTACTACACCAGTGATGAGAGAGTGCAGGAAGACGAGGAAATCCAGGCCTTCGTCAAAGATGTGTGCAGCTTTGGGATGCAGGACTTCGATCACTGTGGTACATTCACTTCACAAACAAACGGTTGCAGAGCTTGGAGAAGCAGAAAAGTTGACTTGTGGTGACATTCCCTGAATGTTGGTGTTGTAACGTCATCCGGTAGTTTATCATAATTTGTGCAAGGGTCTTTTCACAGCACAGCTTGCAAAATAATTGAGTGGTTTTGTAAAGACTGCTTTCTCAATTCTGTTTGTTTCCAATCTGTGCAAAGAGTTTCCAAAGTCTCTGAAGACACGTGACGAACTGATAGAGTACCTGACTGTCATTATATTCACTGCTTCATCCCAGCATGCTGCCGTGAATTTTGGACAGGTGGGTTGTTGAAGAATCTCCTTTTACTTTTCAAAATAGACAAAAAAACAAACAAACCCTGATTTTCCACACATTTTGCTTCTTTGTATGCAATGTGTAGTATGACTGGTGCTCCTGGATCCCCAATGCCCCTTCTACCATGCGGAAGCCCCCTCCGAAAGAGAAAGGGCAGGTCGATGTGAAAATGATCATTGAGAGCCTTCCTGATCGTGGACGGTCCAGCTGGCACCTGGGGGCCGTCTGGGCCCTCAGCCAGTACCAGGAGAATGAGGTTCGCAGAAAAAATACAAGCTGCCATTTAAACTGCATAGACGGGAGAGCTAAAATCTACATTTAAAGTTGAATTAAAGAATATAGATCTGTTTATTGCTGCGTGCCTTTTGCCTAAATAAAGTTTCTTTCTATGCAGCTGTATCTGGGTATGTATCCAGACGAACACTTTATAGAGAAGCCAGTAAAGGACGCCATGGGAAAATTCAGGAAGGAACTGGCAGAGATAACCAGGAGCATCAAAAGGAGGAACGAGGAAAAGAAGCTGCCGTACTACAACATGTCTCCAGACAAAATCCCAAACAGTGTTGCTGTTTGAGGAGTGAAACTCGTCTGATGCATAAATTGTCTTTCTGTATATTAAAGAGCAGAAGACACTAAGGTTTCTGCAACTATGGAAAATATTGATTTTGAAATTTAGATTTGTCTACATTGTGATCATGATTACAGATATAAAACGGAAAAACATAAAGGGAAGACTCAGCTGCCGTTTGCAGGTAGCAACAAATTGACCAATCAGAGGAGTATGGATTCCATAAAAACTGTTATTAATCGCTGTTATTTTTATATTTATCACTTTATAAATAAACTGATATTTCATCTCTGTTTTCAACATAGCTCACTGTTATGGATTGCTAATCATACTTCCGTATCATAACCCTATTTAAAAAAAAGATAATGCAGTCTAGTGACTTTTGGAGGTATGTGCTCTTCAAATAAAACTTCACAGGTTTTGTGTGTTACCTTTATGAATCCAGTTTGCCTATATTGTGAATCATCCCACAGGGGAAAAGTCCTATTTGTTTTGTATTCTGAATTTACTCTTTATAAATTTAAAGGTAATGAGGCCATGTCACCAAGAAGTTTGGCTAAACAGTTAAGACCATTTTATAATGCCTATTTGCAGGGAATTCAGTAACTCAGTACAATCTGCTGGGCTTCCTTAAATAACTTCCTTGGCAAAATATGACCAACAGAATTTGACTGTATTGTATGAATATTAGAATCTATGTATTTAAAACTGTCCATATGAATGGACTGGTATGAATTACATTGATTTGATTTATATTTCTGTAAGCTAAGGTTGAATTTGACCCATTTGTTATGCAGTAACATTTACATAACATCTGTTGTACATTGGTGATATATATATAAAATATAAATAAATTGATCTGTCATTGTCAAATCATAAATTTTTTATTTCAGTGAAAAAAAAACTCCACACAACTGAATCCTAAATGCAGTTCTTTGCCATAAAGCTTAACCACTTACTGCTTGATTTTGCATAATGTGGATTTTGTGTCAAAATTTCTGAATTTGGTAGAGAATAGGTGTGAATACAACATGACCCATAACGAATACATTAAGAAATTGAATTGACATAATTGAAAATAACCCCAACCTACTAGATATCAGAAATGTGCTCCACATATAATCCCTGAAATAATTGGGTTATGGATCAACAAGCATCACTGATATACATGCAACCCCTTGTCTGTGGAGTGGATTTAGGTGAATTTGAAACACTCTACAAAAAATATTCTGTTGTAAAACAACATTGATTACTTTTGTGCAATCAGTGTTACACACCAATGACTGCAACATCAGTCGATGTTGTTGCAATCAACAAGGCAGTGATGAGATTAAATTGGAATACAAAAAATAGAAAATATTTTTTTCTGCCCCCATAAGGGCTAATTAAGGACTAAATGCATGTAATCCAACATTATATCCATCCATCAATTTTCTTACACCCTTGTCCCTAGTGGGGTCAGGAGGTGCTGGTGCCTATCTCCTGCTGACGTTCCAGGTGAGAGGCGGGGTACACCCTGGACAGGTTGCCAGGCAACACAGTACCAGACAGGACAAACAACCATGCACCTAGGGAGAATTTAGAGAGACCAATTTACCTTTTTTGGGCTGTGGGAGGAAGCCGGCGTACCCGGGGAGAACCCATGCATGCACAGGGAGAACATGCAAACTCCATGCAGAAAGACCCCAGGCTGGGAATTGAACCCAGGACCTTCTTGCTGCAAGGCAACAGTGCTACCAACTGCGCCACTGTGCAGCCCGCAACATTATACATTTAGCTGAATTCTGACTGAAAAACCTAAATGAAGTGAAATTGTAAGCATTTCGAGCATTTGTATGAGTCTCACAAATCCTGTTAGCTTTACAGGAACAATCAAAAACACACAAGTGAAAAAGACCCAACTTAATTTTTATTTGAATGTTCTTTTTAATTCTACATATTTGTTCAAACATTGAAAATCAACTGAAAAGACATCAAGATTTCTCTTAAAAACTTACACACTTTTACCAAACTCTTTACAGTTACTATCTCAAAGCAAATTCACAGACAAAAACATGTGGAATGATATAAGACAGGAGAGGAAAACAGTCATATATGTTCAAGTCCAGTCAGTAGTAAACAAATGGAGCTCTTTTATGCAAGTTCCACTAGTCTCAGACATGATCCAGTTTTATGAAAAAAACAAAACAAAAGATAAAAAAAACATCAAGGGAAAATACAAGAGAGCTGAGAGTAAAATATTCAGGTTGAAAGGGTAAGAATGAAACTCAGTTTCCCAGGCATGAATTATGAACAATAGGCTATTAATTTGTCAAGTGGTAATAATAAAACTTCTGGCTTTTCATGCTCATCTGACAAACTGAATCAATTTAAGTCAAAAGCAAATGACTATCAAAGAGACATTTACATTAAAATGATCAACTTCATGAAAGGAGCCAGCTCCTGTGAGTTAAAAGTAAATGGAAACCACAAAGTGGACGTTTAATCTTCTATCTCAGGAAAACTGCAGCTTAAGTCCGAGGTGATTTCATTTCTAAAAGTTGAATGTTGTGGCTTTTAGCTCTGGTTGCATATTTAAAACAAATTCTAACAATTGATTTTAAAAAAAGAGAGAGAGAAAAAAAAAATCACTAAATATATGAATGAAAAACTGTGCAAAACGCAAGTGGCAAAAAGATTTTCTCTTGTACATGCCTGGAGAAAAAAAAAAAAAGAAGAGAGAAAAAGGATAGACGCAAGTTGCGTAAAAACTGGAAGTAGAAGGGTGGGTTTAAATGGACAAAGTGTACCCTATTTCTGATCAAAATAAATACAAGCACAAAAATAAAGAATTTTGTTTTCCACCCAGAGGACACCCTGACCTTTAAACACCTTTACTTTCGAGTAAAGGAACAACAACAAAAAAACTTAATTGCACTTTCTTAAACCTGTCTAATTGCACTGAGCCTTTTGGGTATTGAAGATGCTGAGAAGCGTTTCTGGTTCTTAATCAAACCTGACTTGCGGTGGTGACAGCTCCCCTGGCTCATGCTTTCTATTTAAACAGAACTTAAATCACCATGGGCTTGTACATAAATACAGTATGTTTTCTCACAAACCCCCCCCCACCCAAAAAACTGTGCTTCTAAATTATTGCTGCTGCAGAGCAGTAACTCATCCTTATTGGTCACAGATAGCACACTGGTATCAGTGACAGTTTTTAAAAAATGTTCTTTGTCGTTTGAATGGCTGTAAAATCTTGCATTGCTGAGTTTCCACAAATGAAAGAAACGGAGCCTAGAGAAATCAACTGCTGCCTGTTTCACAGTGCAATTTCAGCTGCGCCCCAGCAGGTGGCGACACAGCCAGCTCATTATTAACACTCGGTTTCCAACACAGGCTGCAAAGGTAAAGATTGTTTCAGAGGAAAATAGAGTATAAAAGTAAGGATCACCTTTATACCAAATAACATGTAGCTGGATGTAATGCAATGAAACCCCCACCCCAAAGAAATCATAGGCTTAATGCTGTCTGTCTGGTGACATAATACTATAAAAAGACAAAATGGAGTATGTGAGCGTCTGGAAACAACTCAACAGCAATTTATCCATTTTCTCCAGTCCTCTAAAAACTCTCTGTAAAAACGGATACGGGTGGAATCTTAATGCCCTGTCCTGCAGAGGCGAAAATGAGGCAAATGTTAAAAAGCCACATTAACAATCTGTTGGGTTCTTAATCAAAGCAGGCTGTGAAGGTTTAATTAATTCTGGGCTGTACTGTGGAAGCAACAAAATAGGAAACTGAAAACAGTGAGCTGTTCATTTCTCAAGGCATGAAGTGGTAATGTCTCATGACTAAGCAAACACATCAGCTCACATTAAAAACTGCACATGGAATATTACGCTGTAAATACTGTGTCATTCACAAGATATTAAACCCCAAAAACAACAAAAAGAAAAAGTAATGCAGGCTCACATTACCTTCTCAAGACACGGAAATTATTCTTGCAATGTCCAGTTACTAGTAAAAAAAATATTTTTTTTACATTTTATTTATGTTTTTAATCATTTTTAGAAAATATTACATTCTCAAAGCCTTCAAAAAGTTCATGTGTTGGGGCAGAGGAATGGGATGTTAACCCTTTCCATTTCCTTCAGCAGGTTTCCCTCTTTTTACCCACCTTTCCTTTTTTTGCCATCAAAGTGAAGTCTGTAGGAGTATGTGCATTTGAGGAAAAGGTTTCTCTGTGCTCTGCCCAATGAACAAAACAAAAAGATTTAGGTAATCCAAGAATAAAAAGGGAGGAGAGGAGTTGTTGTAGAGCTTCAAGAAAAACAAAAAAGTGCTTAAATGCATTTCCGAGGCCCGGTCAGAATTGAACCGGTGCAGAGATGGCAGTATGTGGAACGCTCCAGACATGTATGGTGGTGTTCTGATCCAACACTTACAGGAGGTAAAAGCCAACTCCAAACGCATCGAAGATGAGCTTCCAGGGAGTCTTTGTGTCTCTGATCTGCTCAACCGACTGGGAACGTGAACAGTGCGTGTAGAGTGCCAAGCTCCAGGCCTTGTGTGACATTTATAGAAGTCAGCACAAACCGTCCGGTCCTGGGGAAGGAAAGGTCAGAGTGCGGATGGAGAGTGCAGGTGGAATCAGGAGAGGACAGCAGGTCAGGTCTACCATCAGAGAAAGGGGAACGTCGAGCGCTACTCTTCCCTCCCGCCAGTTTCTGCAAGCACAAGTGGGGGGGCTTATGAAATGAACTCTGTGTCAGACGTGGAGGACCTCCATACTGTATTCTTCTGTCTCTGTGTACTGGGAGGAATTTGTGTCCGACTGGGTGGGGGCCAGTGCCTCCTTGCTCTCCAGGCTTGGCTCCATGAGTGGGGGCTTCTCCAGCACCAACTTTTTACACGTGTCCGGCCGGTTCTGCACGTATATGACACGGTTGTAGGCCTTGAGTCTCTTCCATAGATGGATGTAGACCTTGCACTGGACGTACATAAAAACCAATCCGCCTGTGAACCCAATGGCCACCACCACCAGCTTGGTCCAGAAAGGCCATTCCAGGATACCTGAGGATGAGAGAACCAGACAAAAAAAAAAGGGAATCATGTGCACAAGTCAAGCACAAAGCAGAACTATATTATTTAATTCAAGCTTATACGTAGCAAAGAGAGCCTCACTAAACAACCTTTCACATGTCAAATTATATACAATAAACCAACAAAGTGGAAAGTAGAAAATTTTTTAGAAAGGAAAGTCGAGAAAGGGTGTTATGTATACCTAGTCAGCCCTTTTTTAATCTCTAAATAAAAGCCTTAATGTTATCCAACAGAGTTTGCATCTAAATATACTTTTTCTGAGTATGTTCTCAGAGAAAGAACATTAATGAGTAGTTGCCAATATTCTCAAGGTAACTCTGAGGGAGTTGCAAATGTCTCCAGATCAAGTATAGCATAACCAAGAGCATAACCATCAATAAGTCACTCTACAAATATGGAGGGATTAGAAAAAAACCCTCTGTAGTTTGCAACAAGTCAGCCTGTTTAGATGAGACCAAAACTAAACTGCCTAAGACACAAACAAGCAAAATAGAAATCCAACATCCTGAGCACACCATTCAGACATTAAAACATGACAGCAGCATCATGCTGTGGGGAGGACTGGTCAACCAAATGGGAAGACATATGGAGCACAAGGCAAGCATGGAACAAAACCTTGCTGAGGCTGCCGAAGATTCAAGAACAGGGTGGAGGTTCACCTTCCAGTAGGACAAAGTAGGTCAGAGCTGACGGGTTAAAAGTGGCCCTGGACTAAATTTAATCAACAATCTGTGTAAATGATCGAAAGCTGATATTCACAAACGCTCTCAAACTATAACTGGTTGAGTTTGAACTATTCTGCAAAGAAGAGTAAATGTGGATGTGCAAAGGTGTTTAATACATACCCCCAAAAGATTAACAGTTGTTACTGTGATAAAATGTTAAGTTTTATCACAATAAAACTTATTATTGTGATTATATATATATATATATAAGCCACACCTCAGATTTTTCTTTGTATAAAACGTAAAAGCAGTTATAACTTTACAATTATAAACTACATTGCATTGGTTTGTCATATTGTATCCAAAACATGTATTGAAATTTGCAGTTGCATTCTAACAAAAAGTTAAATTGAACAAGATCAGGAGTAATCAATACATTTGCTTTGCATTATAGTTGTAAACATCTAAGGAAAATATATGCAAGTGGCTGAGTTTCATAAAAAACTAGTAAAATCTTACAACTCTTGATCATTTTCTCAGCATGCCCTTAAAGGGAAAAAAATCTAAAAATCTACAGGAGATGTTATACTTATGTTTATTTTATTATAAGGTTTCAACAGATTTGAGTTTCAGTCAACCACTAAGACAGATTAAATCAAAAGCATAAATTTAATACTGTCGAACAGCCGGGTGTCTAACTTGACCCAATTTTAGCAAAGATCTGACTTTGCAAATATAAAATTTGGAATTTGTGAATGCTACTCCATATCCTTATCTTCATTTCTAATATTAAAAGCTAAAAAAGGATGTTTTATTGGATGAAATACCAAGAATTAAATAAGAAGGATAGAGTGAAAGGACTGAACAGTACTTGTTGTAGACTGCCTACATTATAAATACATTTTGTTTGCCCTAGGGGTAGTTGCAGGATTTCTGCTTATTTATTTGGCTCCCACATGCAGCCTTAGGGTTTTTACAAAATTGGAGAACATAAATATTGGTCAAAATAATACACAACAGAGAACCTGAAATATTGGTCTCCTACAGCACAGCTAGCAAGGATGTACAGTTTCAAGATGGAGTTACTAAATCTCATCTTTGCTGATAAAATATGTTAATTAAAAAGCAATATTTACCTTACTTTCCTCTCTTCCAAAAAAGGTATACATATTTGCAAGCAAACTATTTTGCCTTTATATATTTCTTTTTAAAATGTCTTTACTGAGAACAAAGCGGAATCAAACTCGACTCCATGTTTGTGTGGAGAAACCCGATTCTCATTCTGATGTTGTTAAAAAGTTTAAATATGCAAACCCACTGTAAGAAGGCAAGCATGATAACTGCACGATTCAAGCTGAAAAGAAATGTCAGGCACTTTATTATAAACCTTGCTTGATGAAAATTTGTGAATAAAGAGAATTATTGAGTGAAATTACGTTCGTATGCTCTAATGAAAACCTCTAGTCACAATGTATAACAGAAGATAAATCAGTGTGTCCTTCGACTTTGTCTGGATTCTGCTACGGAGAGATGTTGCTTACCCTAAAATTAAGACAGAAAAGGGTAGAAAGAGGAGGGACAGGGTGTAAAGTGTAGTTGGAAAAGAATTGGATATAATTGACAAAAAGTTGACGGGAAGGGGGAAGAACAAAAAACACACTCTGAAAGTCAACAGGCCAAAGTGGAAATGTTTACCTGGGATTCTTCGGGCTGCATGAGTAAAGAGAGCGTCACGTATTATAAAACACAAGAACAGATTTCCAAAATTAATATTAGGTCAAACAGTACAGTGGTAACATCTGAGAAAGTGTGTCATCAGGCAAAACCTGTTGCATCAATTAAAATTATGAGCAAATGTTTTAGGGTGCTGAACTATGCAGACATATCAGATTGGTCATCACAGCTTTGAGCAAATTAAAGCATAAAAACAGCAGCAGAGGAGCAGAGCTGGTGAGAAATTACTGTACATCACCATGGTGACTGAACCCGACAGTCCTCAGAGACTCGGACATTTCTGATTCATCAGGTTGAGCTTAACAAACAGCCTGCTGCTCCATCTGTACACCGTCTCAGAAACGCTGTATGGAGCGATGAGTAACAGGAGACGTACAGCCAGCCAAAGCCATAATGGCTCTGCATTAATGCATCCATCTACATTTTAAGTCCTGATGGTGCTGTCAATTAAGCAGAGTGCTGCTGTCTATTTGCTCAGAATGGATGCAGGAAGCAGCATATTAAACATGTAGAGGAGGTCCTGACCTGCTACTTTATTTGATCAGTTTCAAACAAATGCGAAACCCATTTCACTTCATTTTGCAAAATTTTTCACTGCCCCTAGAGAAATTCAGGTTTATTGTTATTATAGGACCCATCTTTCTTTTTTAAAATCAAGAAATTAATAAAAAAAGAGTTTAAAGAAATGTTTTCAGAGAAATGTTTTAGCTGAGAAGTTACCACAATTGTGTCTGTGCATATTCTGAAGAAAAGAGCAAAAACTAAAAAAACAAGGTCATGGAGATTGCTACTCTTAAAAAGCTCTCTTTACTACTTTAAAAGCCTACTTTACACTTACTGACACGTGCTAAGCTAATTAGACATTTATTTTAATTGTGGCAAATTTGAATGAATTTAGTCAATTTCAATTACTCCATGTTACGCTAATTTTCAGCTAATGTTAGTTATCAGAATTTACAGATACATTTTTCACTTGTTTGGTAAGCAGGTCAAGAAAAACGCAAAAGGACTTCAACCAACTTCTTCAACAAACTGGTTTATTTTCTTAAGTTTTAAACAACAGTAAATTCCCTTTATTTTTTGACACTATTTTGGTGAGGTAAGTGGTTATTATGGGGCAAAAACAAATAAGGCAAAAAAAAAAAAGCCCATTTCACTCAACTAGTTTAGACAGTTTTATACAACAGCAAGTTTTAGATAAAACAATATCCGTAAGAAATATTCATTTAAAAGATAAGTGAATTTCTTTGTATTTACAGATGCTGTCTGTTGCCAGATTTTATCCAGTGCTAAACCAAAGCTAACAGCAGCTATCAAAATGACCCGCGTCCTCCTCAAAATGTTTTTGTTTTGTTTTTTCCACATGGATTATTACATTTGTTGCAGGCTGAATAGTTGGTCAGCTGCTTTGTTCAGCTTTGGTAATGTACATGCATGTGTCACGACGACAGATGTAATTTTCCCTGGCACACACAGATGGTGCGTAATGAATGCTCAGAACCACATGCTCACAAGTCATGCCACATTTGTCCTTGTGAGGATGTTTTGCTGACTCAGTTTCTTCCTTTCACCCCAACTCACGACGAACTGCCCTTACAAACAAAACATCTGAACAGCCCTCTGCCTAAACCGTTAAGCATTTTTCCTTCACGAGCCTCATAATAAACATGAATAAATGTGTTTTCAATCACCACTAAAAAGATCTTTATCTCTGCTGTGATTCTGCACATGAATTACACACAGCTCTGACCACAAGGGAGACTTTCATGCTATCTTTAGTCTTGTAAATGCACGAGTGAGTGATTTGTAGATTATGGAAAATCACTACTGAATGGTTCATTCAACACAGTGCATGGTCTAACACAGACATTTATTGAAGATTAGGGTAAGTTTTTAGTGTGTGTATTTTTATGTGTGTGTGTGTGTGTGTATTATCTGCAACTCTGCTTACCACTTTTAATTTCCTCCGCCGTTCTGTCGATGAGGACGTAGAGTGACCAAACCACGCAGGTGATTGCGATGACGTGGAAGGTAACTGAGCACATGATCTTCCTTCTCTCGCTTGCCGTCATCTGAAGTTTCTCCCACTGCAGCAGATGGAAAATATGCAGACAGAAAGCAGATGCATTCTTTTAAACTTGGCACGTTTTGGCGATAAATACTGGATGTAAAACATTCAGCTGCTGAGAGGAAGACCTGAGTTACACGGCATTTCTTGGCGAGGTTAATAAGACGCAGAAAGAAAAGTGGCATGCTGCAACCCAGCATACTGGGGAGCAGCCAGCTGTTTTGCCAGGCAGCTCTGTTAACAATGCTGGAAAAGAGCCCAGCCATTTAAAAATAAAAACTGTAAGTGCAATCAGATTATTGCTGTAAATAACTGCTGTGCTTTTTCAAAATGCCCAAATCCATTACTCCAGTCATGAAATTGTCCAATTGCAGGGTAGGTTTCATTAAAAGCGTGTCGCAGCACGACCTAAATCCTCAGTTAAAAGACACCTCATGCCGTGACCATCATTCCCATTTCATCGTGATCTTCTCTACACGCTCGTGTGTGAAAATCGTCAACAATCACCCATGGGGTTGAGGAGCTATTAGAAGAGCAGCATTTGTTTAAGGCCTTTTGTGCAGTTAACGAGGGGTGGAAAAATTTTAATTAGTGTCCGGCTATCTTCAGGCCACAGCAATTGATAACAGCCTCTCAAAGATGTATGCTTCCTCTAAGCCATTTCAAGTGAATCATTTTCCTCTCTTACAGCGCCCTGCTTCAAAGCACACAGTCATGGTTGTGTTATCTGTGTGACAGATTGGAGACAGTTTTTCAGCTTCATGGCTTGCCAAATTAGTAAGAACATTTGGAAATGGAGCCAGAACAAAACCCTGAGTGAATTTATCAAAGAAATGGAGTGAGGGTCCGTTGGCTCTTCCTTAAATTAATGCAAACACAGTCAGTCGCACCTTGCGCAGTGGTTTGAGCTTTGTCTCCATGATGAACTCATATTTGCAGAGCTCACAGCAGCGGGTGTCTGAGCTCTTGATCCACTGCTGCAGACAGCCCTGGTGGACGAAGCGCAGACTCCCTGTGCAGTGGCACGGTGTGATCAGAGGACTCTCATCATCTCCTTCACAGTGACAAATCCTGTGAGAAACCAAACATATACGGTCAACACATAGCTGGAAAAAAGTCAACTGACAAAAAGAAGGCAGAGGGCAAGGAATCGAACGATCCAAAAAGGTAGACTCAAATGTGCCAAGTGCCATCTAAACATAGACTGCTACAATTTTCACAATTTAAAGTTTTTGTTTTTTAAACAACATGTCTGAGGAAATTATTGGACTGACTGGAGTTTTTTCTGGATGTACTGACTAATGCAGCACTGCCAATCCAATACCTGTTGCTTCACACTGCTGGGCAGAAGCCTGAAAGAAGTCAAACACTTTCCACTCATAAAAAAAAAGAAGACATGTTTGACTCTTTGGAATATTTCTGACTGTGAAACCTGACATGGGAACTGAAGAAATGCCATGCATCACTCCTATTGAAGAAGATGTGCCAACATGTAGCATGTCTGTTCAGCCCGACTCTTCACTTGCACACTTTCTGTATAGCTCAAGTCTCAATATACAGTCACAAAACCCACTGAAGCAAATGCATGTCTCATATGAATAAGATTAAACAAGGAAGACTTGTTTGATTCAGAAAACACTTTCAGTGAATATTCCTTAATCTGGATTACATCTGAAATATGATGCATATTTATCATTTACACCAATTCTGTGGCTCAAACCCAATATTTTTTTACATTTATATAAAAATTTCACCATGTACAATGTTTTTACCCAGTGCTATGAAGAATTTAGAAACTGATTTGACAAGTTTAGTTTTTTTGAAAATCTGACTTTTTTTTTTTTTTGCTAAAAAAAAAACAACAATACTGAGTATGTATTGGGCATGAAAAACTAAATCTTGCTATCGGTCAGTCACTTTACTTGTGTGGTCTGGCATTTTGGTTTGTGGTACACTTAACATGTTAGACCGCATGAAAGTGCGGTCTAACCAAATTTCCTGAGAAATTTGGTTTCTCAGCAGCTGAGAAACCAAATTATTGACTAGTTTGTTGAAAGGAAAGAATGTAAGACCTTCTCTACACAACTACATGTTCCTGTAACTACGGCTGAGCAACCTACCTTCATGGATGCAAGAGGAAAATTGATGGCAAATTGAATAAATTGATAATAATAATAATAATAATAATAATAATAATAACAATAATGGTAACAAGAGAGCCAATAACAAAAAATCAGAGGGAAACTCCAGGATCAAAGTTTATTAGTGTCATATTGCATCTTTTTTAGTTTAAGAAAAAGTGGACTTAATGGACACAAAAGGGGAACAACAGTCTAGACAGCAAATCAGAAAAGAAAAATGCTGTAATTGGGCAAAATGCATGATGGCAGGTGAAAAAGCTTTTAGGATACTGTCCTTTGGCTATACGAGACAAAACTGGAGGTTTTTGACCAATCAGAGCTCCATCTTCACCTAATGGCCCTAGAGTGAAACATGAAGCAGTCTTCAGGTTGAATCTGTGGAGAGGACAATAAACTCTTAAGACCATCGAGGTATTCTGGAGCAAAATGTGCTGCCTCTTGTCTGAAAGCTCAGTCGCATGTCATGTTTCCTTCTACAGTATAATGACCAAAACACACAGGACCAGGACACACAGTCAGGCCCAGTTTATATCTGGTGCCAACATGTATCCTAAGTGAAGCTAATTGTCTGTGGATAGTGTTAAATACAGATGCAAACACACACAAAGCTGTATTAAGGAATGTTTCCTCCAGACAACCTCCAGAGCCTGAGACACTTGCGTCTGCATTGCTTTGCCACTTTGAACACAGAGATACAAAGAGCTTTACCTGGATGACTCAGTGGGGGGGGAAAAATACACATCAACAAGAAACAGCAGTTGTCAAAATGAGAGCTGCTAAGCAGCTATCTGAAATGAAGTATTCTTTTGAAGGAATCTTTGAGATAAAAACCCTCTTTATCCTCAGCGATAATGTTTTTTTCAACAGTTGTGATTTATTGATACGTGGATGTGGGGGGGAGAGGAGGGGCTTTCTCTCAAAAAATGTTATACTGTTGTTTCTGGACCCGACTGAAACTGCTGCAGTCTGCTCATTATATAATTACTCTTTCAAAGCACAAAGCCTCTGGAATGCCAAGTCACATTTGTGCAGCTTTAATGCGTTTCTGTCCTGCTGTGTTATGGGTTAATATCTCGTTTTCTTTTTCTCTCATATCACATCTGTTAAGTAACCAATTTAAGATTATAAAAGTCTGTGGCTGACATAACTTCATAAAGTTGTGACTCAGATGAAACTCATGCATGTTTATATCTGGACAGCAATGCAATTAAATGACAAGAAGCATCTGCGATATTATAGGAACACCAGCGGCCCTGCTGATTTCTAATCTGACAACCCAGGCATTGGCATGGCTTTATCTCCACATAAAGTGGTCAGGAGACATTTTAATGCCAGAACGACACGTCCAGATTATCGGGATGTATGTTGATAACAGGAATGACTGCTTTAAAGGGTTGTGCAACAGAATTTTAAGGTGACCATCACTTTTGTCCAGGCCAAATTCATTAGTTTTTAATTATATTCTTTTGGTCCATGATTCAAAAGCAATGCTGGATTTTCAATGTTGATTCTCTAATTTTAAAATCTATATATACAACTACTTATTTCAGTGACATCTATGGGTTTTTCATTTAAGGGTATCAACAATTTTGTCTTTGTAGATGTTTCCAAGTTTTGTCCAAGTCCAAAATCCAAACTACTGAGGACATCAGGGTTCAGGGATTAGTCATCCATATTAAAGAGGCATGCTTAATTCTCTCACTACAGTGTTGTGTGTGTGCAGATGACACAGCCTGATAAGATTGTAGACATGATGCACTCCTCCGCATGTGAGTCGGGGTCTGAAAATGCTGTAACTATCAATAAACAGTCAAATGGATGGAAAATGATTCATCAGAGCAGCGTATAATCTCTGTCAAACCATTTTCTTAAACATTTCAAAGACAAGACAGTAGAAAATCGATAAGATCCGCAAATACTGTGACACGGACCAGCTGCTGGCCACGCAAGACGGTCACACGTCTCAAAGGCAACAGAAGAAGTTAAATACTGCTCTAATGGAGAATAACAAGACCCGCGTGTCCACAGAGGCCTCATTGAGAAATGGATCAAAAACAAACACCCACAAGACAAATCAGTCGATTTTCTGAGCCCTCATTTCCCTCCGAGTTATGTATGAGGGAGCGTCGCCGTCTCTGCGTGTTGCGGCAGGGAGCTGCGGGACACCTCTCTGCGGAGCAAGGAGCAAACAAACGGCGAAGGTGGAGATTGCAGTGGGAGCATGGCATTCAGATGGGATCGCCTTCATCACGCAGTTTGGAAGAGGATAAGAGCAGGAGAAGAAGCACATGCGCCTACACATGCTAGGAAGTGAAGAGAGCACGCAGGATGATGCTTATTTGCAGCCCGGCCTGATCTGGCCAAAGCGCCACAAGATTAAAAGAAAGTGAACAAAGGCGGATAAAAATAGGTCATTTACCACAGAGGAGGAGGTGGAAGGAGCAACGGATTAAACCAGAGAGGAGGTGCAATTAGCATCTCCAGCGGAGGCCTTTTTTATGCTGGTTAGGCCGCTTTCTTTCCACAGATAAGATGATGAACTACAGACTCTCATCCTACGCATACTGTATTCCTATTGAAGGAAAGAGAAAAAAATCAGCTCGGGGAAATGGACCATGTTGGTGCTTGTGTGAAGAATTGGTGTTTGAATTGAACAGATGAGAAATTATTATTCTGATAGAGATTTTTCTTTTTTTTAAATGTAGGAGGGAAAACAATCCCAATGAAATTCCTACACCTCCACTTTAAGTGCAAGAGCTCAGAAAATAAAGACAAAAACAGTACTGCTCAGGAATGCGGACTGCGAGCTAACAGCAAACAGGTTGACATCATTAAAGATAAAAATCAACAATTCTTGCTTTGTCATCCAAGGGGATGTGCATCTATAACACCAGCATAACCAGTTAGGAAAGCCTGCAAAAAATTGGACAGCATTTTTGCCACCAGCAGTTCATTCCAGAAGCATTTAACAGGGGAAGTTGAAATTTAATTTGCATCACTCGGGTAGCCACAGTCCACCTTCCTTCACAGTCATTTTACTACATTAGAGGCGACGCCAAAGTATGTCAACATGAAAATGTGAGAAGGAAAACAGAATCGGGAGATCACAAGGACTACAAGCCAAGATAGAAACAAGCCCTGCGAGAGTACAGTACGTCCCTGCTGAGGCATTTGCTTTCTTCCTGTTTGGAACCTCATTCAGCTTCCTCATACTTTTCTCCAGAGGTATTCAAAATGTCTGAGCTGCAGTCTCTCGCACGACGCTTTAAAATCCTGCCCGCTCTCCTGCTCTCATCACCAAGTGTGTTTTAAAATTTGTTTTTCAACCAAGAAAGACTTTTTGTCGTTTAGGATTTTGAGATATTGAGCTTTGAGCATACAACGTAAATACTAACACACAGATCAAATAACTAAACTTGGATGCTAAATTTAAAAATGTACGTTTTCTTCTTTTAACTGATTAGCAGTTTTCCACCATATGCAGTTAATATGCATAAGGAGCTTTACACTGCAAATTAGCAAACTGTTAGAACCAAATATGTAGGAGTATATGTGTAGGTCAGTCACATGCTAATATATATATATATATATATATATATATATATATATATATATATCCATCAACTAAAATAAATATTCAACTGAGTTAATATAATAGCTACGCTTTTAAACAAAAATCCACTTCACTGTTTAATTTGTGAATATTTGATGGTTAATTATTTTTGCCAACTTTTGTAACTGTTGGACAAGTCTATATTTGCAAAGAGGGTCTAAAAGTGAAGGCATATTTTCATGCTCAATATAGATTTTATGAAATTTACTATAGATTAAATATCTATTTACACATTTCTTTAACTTATAACTCGGTTATATTATATGCTGAAGGTGTTTTCTGGATTGAATTACATATAAAGATGTTCCATGTCACTGCAAGACCGTGTTTATTTGTATTACAACAAGCTCTTTTTTTTTATTACATATTAGTACTATTACAATTGCAAAAAAGAATACAAAACCTACTGAGTGATTGAATGAAGATGTAATGCCAATAAAATAATGCACTTAGAAGAAACATCGTTTTATTCTTTGTAGTAGCAACTTTATAAGCAGTGTAACATTTTCTACCAAAAGACTGGTAAAATATAGTCAAAATAAAGTCAACATGAATTGTTTTTAAATGTTAACAGAAAGATTACTGAAATGATCTTTGATGTGTTTTTAGTTGTCTGGCAAGATGCGGAACAATCCTTATGAGCTTTCCCAGCGCTGCAATGTGTTGTTAATCAAGGCCTGGCTAATGATTAGTGGAAAAACAAGTTTGCGTACTTCCTTAGGTGAACTCAGATCTTAGCTCACGTTCCAGGCCACCTGACAGAGTGGCTGGCACAGGGTGTTTGTGTTTGCACACGTGTGTACAGTCAGAGGCTACGCAGCCTATTTGAAGCCCATAATCTCTGTTGATCTCTGACCTGTCTGTGCCCACATCTAAGCTCATGTTGCTTTTCTGCTTTAACGTAATGAAGTAAGAGGAGTGCAGGTACAGGACACAGCTGAGGGGGCAACAAAGACATAATTGTTGTCTGTCTGAGCTAAAGACATAAATCTCTTCAGTCCAGTGAACTGTCACCATATCGACAAACGGATGGTGTAACCCAGAGGGGCTCGGTGTCGTGCTTTCGGCTACTAATCATTATCTATTGCTACCAATCAGCAGGTTTCATGCAGCCGTGGCCTGATCTTCAATCAAATCATTCCCTATAAGGCTGCACACAATCAGCCTTGTGAACCAAGACCTGTTAAATAGACCTATTGTCCACTTCTTACCAGAGAAACACGCTTCACATGTCAGAACTATTACATTTTCAGGACTGACCTGCTGCCCTGAGCATTCCCACCAGCCCTTATTCTCAACTCCAAACGTCTGAGCGAAATCAATCACATTTTTCTTGAGACTATAGAGACACTTTACCCCACCATCGATCTAGTCTAAATGAAAAACTCTTAAAAACACAGCTTGGCAGCAGACTTGGGGGAAAAATACATGGAAGAGTCTCGAGACAAAAGTGTAGTGAAAATAAATGGAATGAAATGACAACACAACCAATTTCTTGTTCTACACACAAAATAATCATGGTGGTTGGGAAGGAGATGTTTATGTTCAGCGATGTGAAAAAGTAATTGTTCCCTTACAGTTTTCTTTTGTTTTGTCACTCTTAAATGTCTTGGATTAAAAAGAAAAAGGAATAAGACAAAGACGGCCAAGTATTATGATCTAATCAGTCCACAGAATATTTTTAAATTCATCAAGATGTTTCTGGTGAATATGAACATCTTGTGCTCTTCTTGATAACTTTATTATGCTTGAATGCTGAACACTGACATTAACTGAATCAGATGAGGTCTGCAGTACCTTAAATTTGGTTTTGGTTCCTTTTCTGACCTCCTAGATGAGTCATTAATGTGTTCTTATGGTAATTCTGGTGAGCTGAGAACTCCTGCAAAGGACCCTATTTATGTGAATGCTTGATTCTACAGGTCTGGCTGGATGTGACTAGTGAAATTAAACCAAAAATAAAAAGTGGTTAACTTCACTGAATGGAGAATTTAACAAAAGATGATTTCAACTATTTTGAAATCAAAACAAGGCAAGAAACAAAAGAAACCTGGAGGAAGGGAAATACTTTTTACTAACACTGAAAAGCTACGCTGGGTCCTTCCGATTACCGGTTCCACTCTGAGCAGAGTTTTGAATGACAGACACTGCTGGGCTGGGTGACTACACTACGGGAGGAGGAACTCTCCACTACTCCACAGGTCTCTGGGGAGCACCGCCACATTAACTGTACGATGGAGGGTTTCAGGGCTGTAGACCATCCAGACAATCACCCACCTGCAGCAGTCCCCTGATAGAGAATAATGTGACAGTGGCCCTGATTTCTCCGTCAAAGGCGACGAACAGCATTCCAGGTCCGTGTCCTCGTCCATATAGCACAGCGGGGCTAGAAGAGTCCCAGACACGCAGACCGTCTCTGGGGTCGTCGTCTGGCTCGCGCCTTTGGAAGGTGATCTACTATGCTCCACTTCGAACACACTGTCATCTCCTTGTGAGAGGAAGCCTGACTCTGTGCCTTCTAGCAGCATGCTGCAGGACTTGGTGATGTGGAGGTGGGAGGCGTAGCTTCCCAGCTCAGAGCACTGCAGGCTGGCGGAGGTGGAAGATTGGGAGAAGGGAAGGAGGAGACGAAGGAAGTTTGAGCCTGGAGTGGAAAGAGGCTGGAGGAGACTGCTGGGGTGAGGAAGAGGAGGAGCAGGACCGGATGAGTTGCCCAACATGTATTTGTGGTTGTTAGTGAGGGAGGGGACAAGATGGAGGGTGGTGCGGGTTGAAAGTGGAGCATCCCTGCTCTCCCTCTTAGATGTGGCGACCGGGTCGTCTCTGAGGATCTTGCTGTTGGGACACTGAGCAAGCTCAGGCTTCACGTCCAGCTCTCCCTCTGAGCATGTGCGATCTATGAAGTGCAGCCCACGACAAAGGCTGTCCACGCGCTGACCCACGTCATTCAGAGACAGAGAAAACTTGAGGGAGTTTTTAGGCCGAGTGCTGACGGAGGCGGGGCGCAGCACAGACAGCCAGTCTCTCTGCTTGGTGCACTTGGAGCCGTGCAGGGAGTCTGCGCAGACGGTGCTCACTGAAAGACCATCAGACGTTTTACCGTTGGAGTTCAACAGGACCACCGCAGTCTGTGTCTTAGTGTCCTGATCCTGACTGCTGTAGTGTTGGAGGTTTGTGTGTATGCGTGTGTGTGTGTGTGTTTATGAAAGAGGATCATATGATAGACAATGGGATTAGAAAGTGGAGAAAAAGACAAAAAAGAGAAATGGAAAGGACAATCATGTGCTTTAAAATGGAGAAACAACAAAAAGGAAGATGAGGTTGACTTTAGCTGGCTTTGACACATGCAAGGGTTGATCTCAAACTGGAATATCATCTAAAAGTTAATTTACTTCAGCATACCAATTCACCAAAGCTAAACTCGTATTATAAACTCGCATTCATTTCTGTGAAATGAATGCAACCCTTTATTTAATAATCATGATCAAGAGAAGGGAGTCTGACCACTGAGCAACATTCATTTTTCTCCTCAGCTCAGGTAAAACATTTGTAATGTTTTTGGTTAAGATTGGCTTAGCTCAAGGAATGCACCAGCTGTCTTAAATGGTCTTTGCTTAAACATCCTGTCAAGGCTGCAAATATACTTGTGGCATATACACACCCTTTTCTACCACAGATTTTCTTTCAACAAAATTTTCCATTAATATAGTTGGATATAGCAGTCTGAACAGGATGCTTCTTTATGACTCATCACTGTAATTTGAAGAGATTGAATTTTGAACATTGAATTTTATTTGGCTGTAAACCACAATCATCAAAATTGACAGACTCACTCTGTGTAATGAGTCCATAAATGTAAATTTTTAAGCAAGATTCCTAAAATAAAATTCTCAATGATATTCTAACTTATTGCAATCCAACTGTAAGTGATGATCTGATAAAATACACTTTACAGCAGTTTGCAAGCAATCCTTGGAAGACTCACAGTGACAGTAAGCAGCTTAAAAGTGCAGGGAAAGCCAACATCGCCCACTGATGGGGAACTTCACTGGTAACATTTGCAGAAATAGATTTAATTTATGGCACTCTGGTGTAAACAGCTGTCAAGGGTAAATGGAGAGATTTGAAGCAGTTTGTACCTGCAGATGTCCTGGCTGGACGGGGAAACGGACGTCCTTGAGAAACTGCATGGGGCGTTGACTGAGGTCGGGCTCCCCGCCTGGAGAACAAAAACATTCAGGAAAAATTCAGGGAAGAAGAAAAAGGCTGTTCAAGACAGAAAATGAAATCATGCGAGCATCAACACTCTACTGTTACATAAACTTGAAATAACCTAGCACGTCGCACCCAGTTATATTTCTAGTGATGACTGTAGTTGTCTTGTGGGGTGACAACAATCAGGCTGTCGGCTTCTGAATCCGATTTAGTTTTTCTTTTTTTTTTTTTTTACAGAAGGAATCAAAGCATGTTGAATACTGATGCAGAGGATAAAAAGATGAGAGGGAGGAGGAAATTCCCAACACTGACAGTTAATCTATTGGTTTTAAAGTTGTGGCACGAATATCCTGTCTGAGAACAGAACAGAGGAGGTGGGAAAAAAAAAAAAGGCAACCACGAGGAGAGATGGTGATGAGACAGAGAGATATGAACACATGCAGTGCTGAGGAAAGACGACACTGCAGGTGGTGAAGGTAGGACGAAAGTATATATGACAGACCTGAAGCTTTTATACTTGTGTAACATATTGTAAAGTAAAAATGTTCACGGAATTTAATGGGATATAGACAAACAGATAAATGTTTCCCTAACTTCTTTTAACAAATAAAACTTCAAAGAGATGATGTGAACTTGCATTCAAATCTAACTGAGTCAAAACTTTAAAGAGGCAAGAGATCACAAGAGAGAATACCATTATGTAACTGGCCTTAATTTTACTTGCAGAGCATAATTTTCAGGTTGTATTTGCAAAATAATATTAAAAACGATGCATCCTTTACCAGTACTACTGGATGTTCAAGACAGAATACATAAAATGGCAGCAAAATATATTAAAGTTTACAGTTGTAGCATAATTCAGGAGGAATGAATACTTTTACAAAGCACTGTGTAGCTTCTATTAGCTCTTTACAGAAAAGGAATAGTTATGTTTTTATGACAAAATATAAGCAATGAAATAATTACCAAACCACTTCAGAGCTAAGAACTTTGCTATTATTCACCCAATTTGGAAGAAATTAAGTAACTACATTTCTTTTTAGCACAAATCACTGTGTGGTTCACACATAGCTGTGTTTGTCTTGGAGTGAAACAAGGCGCAACTTGCACATCTTTTAAACTTGGGTTATCATAACTCAATACAGGTGTATAAGTACCATGAATAGGCTTTCTCACCACTTCTGTTTTCAGTTCTAGCTTCAGTTTCTCACAGTAGTTAAACACTTGTGTGTTTATTGATACATATAAAGTGTAAACCGTGGTCTTGGAGTTTCAGTATCTAATATAAAGACAATTTCAACACGAGAGTAATTATCCATCGACTTCATTTCCTGCTAAAGTAAAATTTATAGCTCATTACCCAACATGGATCAATGGAAAACTCGATGTCCAGCTACGCCCTTCAGCATGTGTAATCCCTGCGTGCATATGCTGCAAAGTTATAATTAAAAAAAAAAAAAGCTTTCAGTTCCACACCAAAGGCCAAACTCTTTTCTTTGTTCCGGTTTTCTTTCATTGTCCTCCAAGGTTACCATTTCACCCAATCAATTTGTTCCTCCTGCTTTAATATTTAACTATTTCAGGTATAAAGATCACAATATAAAGATAGCTTATTAATAACACCGCAGTGTGTTGTAAAAGTATTCATAGCTTATTCTCATTTTGTCAAGTTAAATAAAACAAAAATTTATCTTATTGGGATTTTAAAGATTTTTATTTACACATGGTCCAGCTGTGTGATATTTATACTCATAAATCCAAGATTTTGTGAAAGCTTTAGTGTTTGGAGAACATTATTGCACAAACAAACCACCAAGAGGATGGAGAGAAAGTTGAGAAGAAGCTTAAAGCAATTTAAATTCCAAAACAAAATTTCAACCTTTTCATGGAGTTCTGTTTATTCCAACATATGAAAATGCAAACTTGCAATGCTGTGGCCTTGCATTTAAACTAACTGAACACACAACTATCAGACAACTACTACAAATCTTGCCTTCATGAAAAGCTGATAAGAATGAGAATATCATTAGTAGGGCTGAACAATTTTAGGAAAGAAACACATTAAACTAGAATTGCTGAATATTCAAATGGAGTCATTTATTCCTTTTGTACCATTACATGCATTTATATTGCGATGATGACTGCAGTTTGAGATGCTGTGCAGGTGTAAAAAAAAAAAACCTACAAGTCCTGTGTGCAGTTTGTCAAAACCCATGTAAGCAAAAATGTGCAAAAATGCAGCAAAAATGTGGAAAGACCAAAGCATGATCTGACCATGCTTTGGTCTATGTGCTTTCTGTGACAAAGAACTAAAACTTCACATCACCATGAACACAAAACCCCACGATGAAGTCATGATGCTTTGAGGAGCGTGGAAGTTGTTTGGAGAGGAAAAGCAAAATACAGGGAATTCCTGAAGAATAAAAGATGATTCAGAAGACTTGGCTGAATTAATCCTTCAAGTACAGTAGCTATAAACTTTTAGCCTGTGTAAGAATGCATCATGTGAGAATAACCCCAAGTCCAGATCAAAATATAATTCAGAAGCTGTGGCAAGTGCCGACGATGGATGTTTACAGACGCAATCAATAAAACCTGACAAAATCTGAGCCTTTTTGCTGAAAAAGGCAAATAGTTCACAGTCATGATGTGTAAAGCTGATAAGTATAGCCTGAAACACTTGCAGCAGTAATTGCAAAAAAGAAACAGGTGGTTCTACAAAACAATGCATCATGTGGGCTGAATACCAACAATCTAAAAATATGGAAAGTTGAGCATTATTTTCCTTCCACTTCACAAAATATGTTCCACTTTGCACTGTTTAGAAGTACAAAATGCCAAAAACAAATGAACAAAAAAACCCACACTGGTACAAACAGATGATTTATCCAAGTTATTCCTTGGTTTTATGATTGCAGAAAGCTACTGGAGGTTTAGCATTTTTTAAAGCTTTGCTCCTTTTAATCATTCACTCAGTAAAGTCGTGCATGCTGGCCAATAAATAACCAGCAGCGACTCTGAACAGTCAGACAACAGGGTGGCGAGAATATTCCTGAGATTTTAATGATTAACTGCCTGCCATCTGTCTGAATCTCCAGGCTTCTATGAAACATCATCTCAAAACGTGCTGTTTTACCTCAAACATTCTGTGTTTTAATAAAACTGTGTCCACTAAGCAACAATTACTTTATTCTAATCTCCCTCCTCAATTTTCTTTTTAATCCCCACGCGTCACCACCTGCCTCGTTTCTCAAAAACTGATGTTAGGAAGCTTTTTGATCGTTTCTTACGTTCTTTATTTGAAGCGAGCTGCAACCACATTTACTCACATTTTAAAAGTGAAAATCTAATAGGACCAAAGGATGAGAGACCTTAAAAAAACCAATGTGAAAATGACACAAACAAGATATGAAAATCAGAATTAAAAACAAAAAGAAAAAAAAAAATTATTACAAAGGTATCAGGGTGAACTTGGCCTCGTCAAGATTAATTTCATATCACACCAATTTAAAAGTCCTATTGATGATTTCCTCAAGGAGAAAGCTGAGGCAGAAGTTATCTCTCCAGTCCTGCCTGTCAGCACGATTACATAAGAGCCACTGATAAGACTCGATATCAAGCAAGCTTGGAAGAAGAATCATTAACTCTTCCAGATTACATTGCCAGAAAAAGGCTTTGTGGGAGAGTTGCTCTCTCCGGCCGCCATTCAACACTATCACTTTTATCTCTTTTCATTAATCTGTGTTTTTAAAAACTGTTTATCTACACTCAAGGTCCCCACAGCAGCCACTGATAAAAGCTGACAACACTGCTTCCCCGGGGGTTAAAATAACCAAACAAATATCATCTGGCCATGAGCAGGACGTAGTGATGGAAGGTCTGTGTGGCCTGAAGCCACAGCCAGCAGCTGATTAGGCTGGATTAACATCCATCTCTGACCTTCATGCAGATTCATTATGAAACTAGTTTATTACGGCCCTGCTGAAACATTAAGCAAACCGGAGTAAACAGTTCATTTATTCCGTGTTTAAATCTTCATTTTCATCGTCTGTGGAGACCAGAACTGCATCTGGCAGCTCAAAATAGTTTAAGCGTCTTTATAGGTGCAGTACCACAGACTAAAAACACATTAATAAAACGTCACAGCAGTCCGAGTGATGAGCAATATGTCTGGTGTATTGTGGGAAAGTCCTTCAGCTCATACCTGAGATGAAGCGAAGAGACGTTTAAATATTGAAGCCGCCTCTAGTGATTACACACCAGGGCTGTGTAATCACTCAACCTGAGGTAGGTCTCTGTGAAACTCAATCACGGGACAGCTGTAACCTTTTCCATAGATGGCAGACAGGAGCCCAGGCTGAGGTATATTTTCTGGACCACTTCTTAAAATTGAAGTGATGTACTAACATTTTCCTTTCCCACTGAGACACTTGAAAAACATTTAGGCATATAATCTGGACAACTTAACAGCAGTAGTCGGTGTCGAAGGCTGATTTGTTTGATTGGCCAATTATTTCTCTGGCACTTAACACTGAATTATGTTTTTGTCTCCGCAAAGGCCCTGTGTGTGTGTGTGAGCTACAAAAACTGCTGTACATTTGGACAAGCCTTAATTGTGGCAGCTTGATCTCCATTAGAAGAGAGAATATTTTAGCTTCTTAAAAATGAATAAAATTGCCTCCATGTATTGATTTTCCACATAGCACTTTCCATCTGTGTATTATTTGCAATTATTTGAGACATTAGCCTGGTTTTCCTCCTACTTTTTTACTTTGATAGAAAGCACTCATTTGCCTGCGAGTGTGATCTGTGTTTTTCGGGCATTAACTTGACATACACTTAGTTGTCCTCTGCAGTAGAAAGTTCACCTGGCTCAGTGTTTCTGTGTTTAGCTGAGTCATTGAAGTCACCCTTACATCCAAGGTTCTGCTGGTGGTTTCTCCCTGTAACAAGCACCACAAAAATGACCAAATCCTTCTGGTTTCCCCCACTCAGATCAAAGTTCTGATTTCCTAGTCGAACTGAATACAACATGAGAGCCAGCATCAAAAACATACCACAATTTGTCACTTTTTAAATTGGTGAAAACAGTTGTAAATACTAGTTTAATAGATGGAGACTCTTTTTCACCAAGGTTTGGTTTGTTTTCTTTGATAACCCTCCGAAAGTAATTTCGTAGCACAGCTGGCTTTTTCCACTGAGGAACAAAAATTGCCTGATCAGAAAAGAAATCAAATAAGAGACGAAAGTGCGGTGGAGAAAGTAAAACTGATTTGCGGAGGGTGGGGAACAATTTACTTTACATGGTGCCTGCTGTAAGAGCGCTACCCCAAACTGAAGAGAAAGAGCCTTGTGGAGATCTGGAAGACAACACTGTGCAGAACGCTAATGCAAACGAGCCTATTCTGTGAACAAACCTGCAGCTCTTCAATTTAAAGCTGCTCCAGATGCGTCACCGAGTGTCAGTGGCAGTCCAATGAATCCTGAGTGGCTGCTTTGTGGGCTTATGAGGACTGTTAATAGTTTAATTCGTTCCCAAAACCATGTGGGAGGCATTGCCAGTTTCCTGGCTCTGTGCTAAACAGAGAAAAGGTTCCAGCTAAGCCTTCTGACCTCGCCGGGTGGAAAATCAACTCATGCCAAATCGGTGGGCAATCTTCAGCCCACACCATGTGCTCAGATAATGCTCCAGAGGTGCTTCTAAACGTATAAGCGCACTCAAATCTGACCACTTTCACAATTTTCTGATGATTTTCTTTCCGGCGACCTTTATAAACACGAATTGAGCAAATAATGCAACAATAATTGGCTGTATGACAATCCATTTCCGTCCTATCTACAGCACCTTTATACCCCCACAGTGACAAGTCCATTGATGGAGGCAATATCACCCTCATGAAACAATATACCTTCTGGCTAAAATGTTTTCCTATTTTCTCAGTCTCTTATGTTTCTCCTGACAGGTATTCCTCTGGTAGTTTTGCACACGCCTGCAAATCTGCAGGTCCAACGTAGCAAACTTCGCAGAAAACGTCAAGCAGCCCCTCGATGGAAGGATCACAAGCATCTTGTTAGGTCATCAACACAAAAATGGAGCAGAATGCGTCGACAGCATGCATAAATTCTTTGTGTGTGCTCTCAGATGCTCTAAAGTGGACCGTTGTGCCAAGCTGTTATGAAATACTCCTCCCAGGCTGAAGCTGTAGTTATTTATACAGAGACATATCAGTTAAGTAGGTCAACATTTAGATAAAAGAGCGTTCTTTTCTCTTTTTTTGCTGATCTGACACAATGTAATGTGATTTGGTTTGATTCTGAGCCATTTGAGGTAATTCAGCAACACTTAACTGTCCTTATTTCCAGCTCATGAGTAAAAGAAGCTGAAATTCAGCAATGATTATTTATAAAAACTTGCATCTGTGGCACCTCAAAATAAGGCACATGTGTGATTTAACAGAACACATAATCAGTTCTGTATTTCACAGTGATTCAGTGTTGCAAGACAAATCAACTTGGCCTACATTTTGTGTTCTTGCTGCAAAGGGAAGATTTGAGTCGCTGCCAAAAATATGAAAATCCTTCATCTCATCCTGCCAATACAGCAGAGAGCGAGGAGATTTATAAATATAATGCATATATGAATAAAATCTCACTTCTCTACTCTTGCAGATCTCATTTGAAGCAGCTTGGAGGAGACATTGTTTTGAAAAGATAGTCCGCTGCAGAAAATGTATAATAATCCTGCAACGAGTTGGACCGTTGGCGTCATCTGCTGAAACTTTTATTGAGTTACTGCTATGTCTGGATTTCCAATTTAGTCCAACCTTTTCTCCATCGAGCAGACTCGCTCTTTTTTTCTTTTTTTTTTTAAACAGATGAGCACTCTCGTCCATCCAGAGAACAATTAATCCCGATTTAAAACCTGTCCGTCAGTCGCATTTCCCTGAAGGGGGGAGAAGGAAACACCATCTGGCAGCACAACTGCTGGATATTAATTAAAGCTGTCAAACTTAAGCGCATTCTTAATATTTCATGTCTATCACTTCATTTAACACACACATTTGTCAGAGGAATGGTGGTCTAGGTAGGGCATTCAATGACAATGTGTCTGCTTACGGACAGCCAAGGAAATCGCCGTCTGAATTAGTGAACAGGAGTCCTCAAAGTGAGGATATCATTAAATCGATTTATGGAAATAAGACTAGGGAAAAATTACAGAAACTCTTTCTTTTAAATAAAGGTGACAATTATTTATTGTGTATATTCATTATCCATAGGGTGATCTATTGGGCAATATATTTCAAGTGTTGATTACTATTAAAGTTGTGGAATATGGCTTACAGCAAATTAAGAACTCAAAGTGTGTTCGCATGAGTTTTTAACATTACCCAAATTAAAACTAATGGGTAATGTTAAGAATAATAAACACTTAATGCAGACATGTTGGCATGCTGAGAAGTTAGGCAATTTACTGCCAAGTATGTGCACTCAATCTTGAGTCAATTACATTTTTACACCATTTCCTTCCACTTAACTTTTAAGTGAATAATACTCTGGTACAACATTTCAGTTTAACAACAACCTTTTGTGGCTTACGCGCCTTGTTGTGGGTGTTAATGGCTGACAACTCAGCAGCTTTACACATCAGGGATTATGTCATAGCATATTTTAAACGCATGTATGTCTTTAGAAATACTTTATATAGGCCAAACCTTTTTGGGTCATCAGCAACTGTAAACAACAATAATCTAAATTCACAGAAATAAACATGTGAAATATTTAATTCTGAGTGTAATGAAGCCCCTGCTGATGACCGGTCCTCCTGTTAACTGACTGCTGGAGATAAACACCAGAATTAAACTATTAAAGATATGAGTTACGCTTTTTGAGTGACAGAAGAAAATTAACTTCTCAATTATATTTAAATGCATTAGAATGCCAGCTGTAAGACACCACAATACTTGAGCTGTGGGCATTTTCAAAATATTCTCAAGTTCTCTTTTTGTTAATTGGTGTTAACCTTGCAAATATTGGTAGCAAAATCTCCAAGTACAACAAAAGGAGTATGTGATATCACCAGTGATCTTTGATATTGACCACAAAAGTACTTTCCTTAAATAAAAAATAAACCAGGAAGAAACATTATTCTGTCATGAAATTTTATATTCAACTTTAATTCTAAATTGTGCTCAATCAAATAGGAAATGGCTAAGTTTAATACAGTTCTGACACAGGTGATTAGTTTACCTTATTTATTCATTTATTTTTTACAAGCAGCCCGTCTTATTAATGAAGCTGAATGCTGTCCTATAAGACAGTATTTATGTCCAACCACAACCATTACCCTGAAAATGAGCAATAAATTTGCCACTTGGGTGCATTAAATGCCACCTTCCTCTTGTCTAAAGAGCGAGTGGCTGGTGAATCAAATAAAACCGCTGGGAGCTGTCCCCGGGTGACAAAATAACTCCCGACATCTATTAGTCCAACTAAAGCGTTTATACTCTTAAGAGGCTCAGGG
Source organism: Xiphophorus maculatus (assembly GCF_002775205.1). NCBI lineage: Eukaryota > Metazoa > Chordata > Actinopteri > Cyprinodontiformes > Poeciliidae > Xiphophorus > Xiphophorus maculatus. The sequence continues at coordinate 14,402,302 of NC_036464.1, read as the reverse complement.
ACGAGTGGACTGACACGGTGGCATCTCACTCAATACAGGAGGTCGGCTTTAGGTACAGTGGCATGAGAGGAAAGAAGAAGAAAAAAGGGATAAAGAAAAAGATTTACTGCTTAGAGAAGAGAACCTGACTAGGGCCATGTGATGTGAAATAAGGAATTTTATCAGCTGTTTTCACTCTGTTAGCTCCTTCCATCTGCCTTCATCTTTAATTTATAGATTCTTTCATTTGTATGGTTGTCACTCACCTTTGATATATTGCTGGATCTGCTAGCTGAATGACCTAGAGGCTTTTCATTCTGTAAAAAAAAAAGAAAAAAAGAGGAGAGAAGCATTTTAGTGAACAAATAAAAGCACATTGAAAACAAAATGAAGAATAAATGCTGGTCAGCATGCACGTTTTTTTTAAAACTAAGAACACGCATCACATTACCATATGAAGCACATTTTATTTCTAATGAAAAGTGCTGCTAAAGGAGCAGCCTTCATGCATCAGATGCAACAGATTTTATAGAGTAAATAAAGGAGGACTGATTCAAGATGCATCAATCAAAGCTCAGAGTTCCAGTGAATCTCGGTTGCTTGGTCTCTTAAGTTCGTAAATCAATTTATTAAGCCACGAGACTAAAGGACGGCAATTGCATAACATATCGTTCAAACTCCAAATCAAATGGCGTCGTACTATTTGCATCATTAGCCAGGAAGCGGAACAAGCAAATTCTTCCAAAGCTGTCAAGATGCGTTACGAAGCTTTACTGATTCCCACTCTGTGTCCTCAGCTTGCATCAGAGGCTGGGATAAACAGCTGCTGGCATGTCCCGATTCATTCAGGATTGGCAGTGAAGGTGGGCATGATTTCTTAATCAGTAATCAATCATAGTTACGTGACGCGAAGCTCAGATTAAAATAGACTGGACACGTGAGCGAGCATGCAAGAAGAGCTTGGCTGAGAGAAATTAGCACCGTAGGAGCATTTTCTCAACATTACCACGCTAGGTATAGGTTAATTAAAGTGTTGAAGGGGTAAAAATCTGCTCGTCTATGCTTTACCCTGAACTCCTCAATAACTCAATATTCCACACATTAGCAGCACAGAATGTGTGGAATAAGCAGTGATCAGTTACTAAAAACTGATCACTGCTCATTTTTTCTCTATAAAATTCCTTCAAGATTTGAACACTGCATTAATACTTAGCTTGGGATCAGTCTAGAACATTTCCTTGAATAATGCTGTACTTGCAGTAACAATAAAAGACCACCACCAATTAGATGAATTGCATGCATCAGCATTACAAATCATGTCTAAAACCCAACCTTGCTGTCTTACTTGCAGCAGGCATCCTTTATATTGGATAAAGCTGTCACTGATACATCCCAGCAAGTGCAGGTGGAAATCTGACCCATGGGCTAGGCTGCACTATTCCTGGCAGGGAGTGTAAAGTGTAAAATGAGCTTAGGCCCAACGCTAATGTTCAAATTTATGGCCAAATACCTCTAATGACATTAGGGTGACATTTGATTAAATGCTATAGCATTTAATCAGATATGTTTGTAAAATTTAGAGGAGTCAAGCAGATTACTAAAAAAGATGTTTGCATATAATGAAATAGTTGACAAAATTACAGTTTTATATAGGGAAAATCAACATTTCTCTTAGGTAAACAATTAAATTCAATATTCTGCCATGAGTTTTGAAGCAACAGGAGTGTGCGATGGTGCATTTGTCTTCACAACAACTCAGACCTGAATTTTTACATAAAACTGGAAACATAAGCATTGTTTGTAAAGTCTCTGGTGAAATCTCTTTCTCCATACTTTGTCTGAAAATGTTCCCATGTCCTAAAAAGGAATAAGAACAACTGCATGTTTATACTCTCTCAACAAAAGCTGGAGTTTCGCCCTGCTTGGTTCCTCTTTATGGCATTATTGGTAAATACATTGACTACTACCACACGTTTACATGGAAATATTGTAAATAATTAAATACAAAACATGTCTTATGTTATGTGACGGCAGCAGATTTGCTTTATAAAGTAGTAAAAAGTCTTTGCTCAGATGTCAAGCTGATGTCTACATAGCTAAATAAAGAAAACTAATTAAATGAAGAATGCAGAGTGAAGACAATGGTCTAAAGACTCACTTTAGTGTCAGTGGCATCCTTACCCAAAAATATGAGAACCCATGTCTGAAGTTTCGAGCTTGAAGTGGTTGTTCATGTTGTTATGGAAAATGGTCGGAAGAGTGTGAAAAATATGTTCTACATTTGTGTGGGTTAACTTCAAACATTAAATAAATGAGTTGTCTGGAAATTAACAACCCATTTCCTCTAAGATGACCAGAATTCTTCAAATAAAAGCGAGGATCACTGCAAAACGTTCTTCTTTCCTGCTTGTTTATTTTTTATATTTAAAGGGTGCACAATAACCCACTGTCCTATGTTATTTTCAGAGGAAATTGGAAAGGTCTGACAACAAATTACAGGATTGTAAGAATTACTGTTAACTTTTATGGAAAAAAAAAATCATTGTTTTCTGATGTGCCGTAGTCAGGAGGCAGACTGAGGACAGATGTTAGGTTAAACATTTTTTTTTTGTTGGTCCAATCTACCTCAAAGTCAACAAATTTGATTTGAATTAACCCATTTAAGACCGGTTATCTAAAACAATACCTGTTACAAGCACAACGTCTGGTTTGCTAATTTACTCCGGAGAACAAATCTGCTCCAACATGTTTGTAGATGGTACTTGTGTATTTTGCGACTCTACTCCATTTCATTGTCTTCACTTTGTCAATGTGGTCCATTTAATTTCCACAAGACAGCAAGTGAGGCTCTCCAAGGGTACAATTTGTTCAGAAAAATCAATAACTAACTTGACACAGAATTCAGTTTCCCAAGGTATGGCAATCAAACCTTGAAAAGCACAACAAAAATATACACAAAAGTAATGATACTTGGCCTTAATCCTGTTTTCTCTGTCAAATGTAGAGCAGCAAGGGAATATGCTAAAGTAAATGTGAAATAACAAGGCCACAGGTGCAATGCTGTCGTAGACAGTAAATGATTACAGGAGATTTTGTTTACTTTATCATTGTACAATCTATAAGCAAGCAGCCATATTGGACATTGGAGACAAGGTTGGTGAGCGCTGATTTTCCCAGATAGACCCTCATACTGAGTCTGGCTCTGCTGGAAGTTTCCTCCTAATAAAAGTCTGTTTTTTTCTATCCACTGTCGATGCATGCTTGACCAGGATGTGAGATTGCTGCAAAGTCAATAACTTGATATAATTGGACCAACTGGCAATATACAGTAATTTGCCTGTAAAGCACTTTAATTGTGATCCAATAGTGAAGTATTCAATTTGACGTGGAAGTTATCACATCATTAGAATGAACTGGATCGATTTGAACAATTTGGACGGGTTTAGATTTCATACAACTAGAAATGTGTGGGATCAGTTATCAGTGTTGATTTGACATGTGTTGTAATTTGGTGCTTTGTAAATGAAATGAAACAGAATTAAAGTTTTAGTGTGAACATTACTTTACTGTCAGAAGTCTGAACATATTTGTGTGATATTAAGGCTATAAACGTAAATGTCAGTTTTCATATGGCCGATTGTAAAAAAAGACTAAAATATCAACAAAAATCAAAGAGATGTTAGAATTTAAACAAAAGTAAATAATCTATTTTAATAAATGAATTTAGATCCATAGAAGTAAATCCTCCTACCGCTTACTGTTGATTTCCTGTGATTTCCTGAGAATTACAGAAGGCTGTTAACAGTAGGGACAAATGTCTAAAACCAGATTTTATACCAGAAAATCAACTATATTCTAAAATAAATTTTATAAAGAAAATAAGAATTAATCAATCAAGTATATTTGTATAGCACATTTCAGCAACAAGTCAGTTCAAAGTGCTTTACAACACAAAAATGAAAGAATTAGACAAAATAATTTAATAAAAATGAACAAACAGGAAGAACAACTCCTGAAACACCTAAGACCTGACTTTTTATTTATATAAAAACAGTGTTATCACTCATGTCAACACTGCTGTTGTGTTTTCTGTTGATGTTGTTTTCCTAGACTGACTTTCCTGAGTGTCCCATTCCATACTGGGACGTGCCAAGACTTGTTGGATGTTGTTTCCATACTGGAGCAAGTGGTCTTGATGGGAAGAATCACAGAAATCATAATAATTTTTGCTGTAAATAAGCAGATACTAATCATTGGTAGCTGCAGTGCAATGAAAGCTTCCACCAGTGAACCACCTCCATCCTCCTCAGCCACATTGAAATTATGTGATGTGTAGTAAACAGAGTATTAATATTACAACAAGCTTCCAGCATGGAGGAAAAGCACCACAGAGACATAAGTCAGTGAGCTCTCGGTTTCTGCTGCATTAAAACAGCAGCAAAGGGTTAAAAGAGTGAGAAAGTAATTTTGTTAAAATTGCCTCAATCCCAATTGAAAACTACATTCAGCAGCGATGTCTACACGCTGCGTCTACTGAGTCCTAGCAGACATTATAACAATCGTCTTGTTTTCCAGGCGGAGAGATGTTTTGTGGTATTTTCTCTGAAAGCCTAATAAGACGAAGAGAGAGGGGAACAAATATACCACTGTATTTTGTCTGGAAAGACATTTTTCAGAGGCTTTTGCAAGATGTTTTACACTTATTCAACAAGAAGCTTCATTAACTACAATTTCAACTTAGACAGCTGGAACAAGTAAGATGCCTATTAGTATGATGTCCTTATGCGAGCAGCTGTTTGCTAAACTGACAAACTGCAGACTGTAAACACGAGTGGGTACGAATAGAACATAAAGCCCAACAGCAAACAGTTCAGGTCAGATACTCTGCATTATACTAAAATTAAAATATTTATAGGACTTTGACTGGGCCATTTTCACTCGTAATAATGTTTATTCAACCATTGGACAGTAGCTGTCCAAAGGCAATAGTTTGCTCAATCTCCAGCCTCCATTACTCTGGAGGCTGGAGTCATTTATCACTTCTAGCAGTTTCTCTTCCCCACAGCATGCTGCTGCCACCACCATATTTCACAGGAGTTAGATTTTGGTTTCATCTAATGCTCGGTCCTTCTTTCACATGTGCATGAAATGCTGCATGTGGAAAAACATCAAGTTTCAGATCCAGTCACAGATTTTTGGTCTAATGCAGGGCCAGACTTTGACTGTGCCACTAACGCATGCACAGACTTGGACATAAACCCTTCCTGGCTGTATTTCCAGCATCATCCAGCTGGAAGGTGAACCTCTGCCCATGACTTAAATCATTTGTTTGCATATTTAAATGAAAATGTTAAAAAAATATATCCTCCTCTTGGAGACATGAAAGCTAAAAGACTGAAAGTTTTATTTTGCTATTACCTACAACAGTGTTTTCAAACTTAAGATGATAAGATAAGCCAAAATCAATACATGACAGCTGAATAGGAAGGAAAATATACCACAGTTTTTTGAAAGTTAGTCCCAAATGATTAATTACATAATGGGAATTTGCCTTCCTGAGGGTCTTAATGAAACCATTATGAAGGGTGTGAGCTGTGACTAAATATGCTGTCAACGTATTTCCTGCTGTGCTTGTTTTAGGTGACACCCAACCTCCATTACTTTTCCTCCAGGGAGTGAAACCAACATGTCTACTTTTCTTCCAATGAAATCAGCCGTTTGGTTTTGAAAACTGGCATTACTCTGATAGGGGAAACTGGGTAAAGCTTATGATTTGTACCAGACTGTACTTAGCGTCTGATCTTTCTGTCTAACACAAATCTAAAAATTAGGTCATCCCTTACCCCAACCCTCCACTTGCAAAGAAAATCTTCCCTAAATATGCAGCTTGCCAGAAAAATACAGCTGACATGGCCCAACATGCAGAGGTACGAGATATTCCAGCAAACGCAGCATTCATTGTTTCCTCCCTGAGCATGAGTGACACATTCCGGCAAGCCACAATAAAGAGCACCTACAGGAAGGGAAGTGGGCCCTTTCTGTGGCTTTCTGTTAGCGCCGTCGTCCAGCAGTCACTTCAGGGGGAAATGCAGACTAACTGTGAGTTTGCAGCTGAGCAGCAGAACAGAACCAGATGAGAAATCTCAACTATGTAGTGCTATGACGACCAGGGCTTGGCTGACCACAAACGTCTAAAACAAAATAGAATTTAAAAACCATTGCTGTGTCAGAAGACAAAGGAAACAGACTTTATAAACTGCGAGTTCGTGATGTGCGGACAGAAGTGGAAATGAAACACATGCTCCAAGTGCTGGCTTTCTACAGAGCAACTTGACTTTAGTTGAAAGAGCTTTTCTTCTCTGAAATGGCATTTTCCCTTAACAAATTCAATCTGTAACCCAAAAGGAGACATATAAAGTGGATATCATAAAACCACACTATCCTTAGATAAAGACAGATGTGGGAAAAGATGTTTCTATACGAATAAGAAGGTCTATGTTATCCTCAACAGGATGCATCCTTGTGGTTTTCCCCTTACCACCTTCTCCTCTTCCTCCTCTTCTCATTTTTCCCCTCCTCCACACATTATCCCCTTCATCTTAGGAATAATTACATCAGTATGTCCAAACAGGATGTGGAAAAGCAGAGACAGTGACCATCAGGTTGAGGTCAAAGCAGATATTTTTCAGAAAGGCTCTCATGGACACATTACCAAAAATTACTTCAGTAACCAATAATAGTCACAGTAACAGATCAGGAGTGAGTTTCCAGGGGGTTTACGGTACATAAAAGGCGAAGTGAGATACAAGAGAGACAGGGGAAGAGGGCAGATCTGCTCCCCATAAAAGAATAAATATGCAGAGATCTGTGGAAAGAGTTTTCAAAATCTGCAGTAAAGTCGCATTTCCTCATTAGCACTGCAGTCAGTTTCACTCTCTCATGTTATTTATGACTTGTATGAGAAAGTCAGGCTACAGATAATTAGCCCAGCACAGTACCGACTAATGGCTGCATCATTGTTATTAATGCTGTTCTACCCAGTGATCAAATTATTCCTTCAGAGGCTCAACAAAGCATAGACATAAAAATAGAAACCAGGAGGTCAAGTCAATAAGGACTCACTTCCAAGCAGGCAATTATTGCTTAATTTGGGCAAATCCAAAAGTCATCACAACTTTTGCACTGAATGCTTTGTCTTGGGTCAATTAAGTCCTGAAAACAAGTATGTATGTATGGTATAGGAAAATGACTATTAGGAAACATGCTGACCTTTGAGGTTAGTTAGAAACAATCAGCTGAACAACAACCAAAACCAAAACCCAGTCAGTGTCTTGCAAAAACAATTCATGCCTTGTGACATTTTTACATTTAGTTACGTTACGGCCTTAAACATAGTTAAATGTTACGTTTAGTTACGTCTTAAATTTAAGTTGCGTCTTAAAGTTACGTCTTAAATTTGATTAAGATTTTATGTGACTGACTAGACATTTATGATATCATAATGCACCAAGTATGAAAAAACAAAACAAAACACCAACATAAAGACGATGTGGTTGTGCATCCAAACCTACGGAATAGACAAGAAGATCACCATTTGGAAAAGCAAAAAAATGAGGCCAATTGATTCTGGAGAAGCTGCTCAGGTGGGAGAATCTCTGAACAAGAAATTATTCAGACACCCCACAAATCTGACCTTAATGAAATGCAATTCTGGAAGGAAGACCCATCTAGAGCTATGTAGGGGATACAGCAAACTGTTGTAGACAACAGACTGGTCACATGTGAGCAAAATTTTACTTTCTGGCTAGCATGAAAGAGAATACTGCACAGCAGCTTTAACAGCACTATTGTGAAACATAAGGGTGGGTGCAGGATGCTGTGGGAATGCTGTACAAACACGGAAACTGGTCAACACTGACAGGAAGATGGAGGAGGTAAACAAGACAATCCCTAAATACAACCGGTTTTATGCTGCAAAAGACTAGAAACGAAGACAAAGGTGGGACCTTTGGAACACCTTTGTATGTTTAGTGTCTTCCAGCAGAAACTAAACATTTATTATTAACAGATAATAATGTCCCAATCAGAATTCACATCTAAATCTAACTAAAAATCTGTGGCAATGATTACCACACTTTTCTCTTGTCACCATGCACTACTTTGTCTGGGTTTTTAAAATACATTAACTTTTGGAATGGAAAAGTTGGACGTCATCGAAACTCCACCGGTGTCATCTCCTCTTCCTCGGCTGCTTCTGTCCAACAGCTTTAATCTCTGCCCCTGACATGTGACTTCCCTAATCCCCCCTCCCTCCAAACAGCTGCAGATTTGACACAAAGCTCTGCGATTTGGTTCATCAGTAGATGATGCGACATGCTAAGCTGTGCAGTGAGAGCCGCACAGTATTTTTACACGTCTGGCTGCTCTGCCACAGAGGTCGCTGGTTTTGTCTGGAGCTTCTGTTTGCAGCTGGAGCTCCAGCTTCCCTGCGCATTCTCAGGCGAGCACAGTTTAATGCCAGGGCGGATGAGGAAGGAACAGACCACTCTCCTACTGGGGGCAATTAGGTTTTTGTGGGTTTCTCATGTTTTATGCTTTACTTCGGGCAACAATCTGCAAACCCCCACTCATTTGGAACAAAGGGCAGCAGCAAAGCAGAAAGTGGGTCAACCTTTCACACTGAAAAGGTGGCAGATGCTTCTCTGGACTGTACAAAACAACATGCATTTAAAATGTACATGAAGAAGAATGAAGAAGGTAAAAAGATGAGGGGGAAAAATGATGCACCTACACTGCCACAAAGAGACAGATGCACCATCTTTCCTCACCTTGCCTCTCTTAACTAGCTTCTTTCTGTCATAGACCAACATGGAGTAAGAATAATAATGCATCTCAGAAGCATTATATCCACAGAGACTGAAGGCCTCACCATAACAACCAGTTACAATAAGCCTTTGCCTCATTTCTACATCTCGTCTTTTAATACGAGAAGAGGTGAGGGGGAAACCAACAACAGCAGGATCAGGATCACTGACAGCAAAAGGAACTGCATTTTAAAAATATACATACCTGAATCTTCATTTTCCAACAGGAATTCATTGCTGGATCTTCTAGTCACCTCACCCTCTCTCACACACACACAGTCACACACACTCTCACACTGACGAATGCAGATCAGGGGGGTTTACATGACCCTTCAGTAAATCCTTGAGGTGAATCCAGATCGAAAAGGAATGAATTCCAGAGAGAGCCAAGCCTTTACAAATACGGAAGTAAAGCTGCGGCGTCAGTAGTCACTGAGCAGAAACAAAGGCGGAGGCAAAGATAGGAAGAGACGCAGCAGACGGACGCAGAACAAGCTGCTGCCCTACATTTTTTCTTTTCAAACACATAAATACTGATCTGCTGCTGCCTGTCCAGGCTTGTCCCCCCTTCAGCTGCAGAGAGACACACACAGACACGCACGCAAGCACACCCCGTGTTGGTTTGCTACTGTAATCTCATTGGCCGAGCCTCCCCTTCCTCCAGCTGATCTTGATGGGAGCTGGGGGGAGGGGCATACTGCTGTTGAATCATTCAAGAGAGGGAGGAGGTGGTTTTAAATAGACTGTCTACTGAGCCCTGTGCTGGACCTTAAAGAGCCTCTTGATAACCCTGATTAAGCTCGTCGTGTACCACCACACATATTAACACAACCTGCCGCCCCATCAATCCCCGCTGATTTAAGACAAAAGAGTCAGCCACCTAAAGATGTGAAAAACTGCCAAGGATCCCCACCAATCACAGATGCCGTTACTCCCACCTCCACCAATCTACAGCCTGCAAGGTGCAGCGGGGCTGACTGAGGTGGCAATTCATTACACACATCTTCCTCACAGCTGTGCCCAAGGACGTATCTAAGACAGTCTGATGCTGACACAGCAGGCCATTAAAGCCAAAGTCCACCAGTAAACACACCAAGTCATCTTTTTTATATCGTCGTGAGTCACCAGATTGTTTCACAAGGTGAAGCCAATAAAGAACATGTCTACAAGAAAGAAACATTTTTTCCGCTGTACAAACAAACAAAAAACGGGTACATTTAAGGTGATTAAACAAAGAATAAACAAGCTGGACACATTAAATCACCTGATTATTTCCTGTTTGGGTTACATTCTTTACACACACAAACATACACAAATGCCAGATTACCTTATGTGACCCCTGAAACTCAACTTTGAAAACCTGTGGCTTAAGATTTGTAGTTTAGTATGACATTTCTGAAACCAAGGACACATAAAAAACCTTTAACAGCAGGTGTTGCACGTACATAACTGTGCCCTAGTTTGTAATCATACACTGCCGTTTTGTTTTTTCCTACTTACCTTTTTGACCAAAATCAAATAATTTCTAATTGGTGATCTATATTAATAGATAGTACATCTGATAGAATATTAAATAATTTTGAACTCTGATCCAAAACCATGTAGGCAGATTTAACCTCTAAATTTTTCATGGCCAGCTAAGCTATTGTGGTGGCACCAACTAACTTCTTTACTCTTTGATTACCTAGCAACAACCTGTTGAGCTTGCTCAGTAGCAGTTTTAGTTTTACCACCATGCTGCTTAAAAATAAAATAAAACCTGTCGTGGCAGCACCACCTGTGTGGCAGCATTTCAGATATTTTAAACAACAAAAGAATAATTATTGATATTGACCGATATGATGATATAGCCAGTAACCTGAGCTGTAAATACTGAAATAAAATCAATATATTTTTATGGTGCGTTCACACCAAACGCGCTTGATGCGTCAAACGATTCAAATTGCGCCACACTAGATGCTCCAAATGGCTACGGCTCTCAATGCGTCTCCACATAGACTTTGAATGTAAACCAGAGGCACCTGATGCATAATGTATAATTTTAAGTTAAAACTTTTACATTCAACATGTCTCTGAGGTTTAAAAGGTACAGCACTACCTGAACATTGCAGATTATGACCCTGATCTCACTAAAATAACTCGACATAATCTCCTTATGCTAGACATTCTTATTAGAGTCACATGACCTAATTTCTTCACAGTAGACTTTTGGTATATTGTGAAAAATCACTTTAAATCATGAATTGTCAAAACAGATACAGTTCACTAGACAGGTATGAATTGAAGTGAGGTTGGTGTGAAATGAGCTGGAAGAAAACTAATTTTCTCTATCTTAATGCCAAAGAAATCTTGGATCCTTTTAATTGGATATTGAGATGAGCAACACCTTACTTTCATCGAGTTCTCTCAACAACTTTTGTCCCAAAAACACACTTCCAGCAAATATGCTGGTGTGACAGAACGTTTATGTTTTTGCGTGGATTCGGAGAACTATAAAGTGGGTGTGTGACAGTGGAAGTGATTTACAAAACTTACAGGAAGTTCTGCCCATTATTATGAAATGTCTTCACTAGAAGGAAGATTGAATCTCGAATCTTCAAATAAATATTAATTTCTCTGATGTTGTGGAGTCTGTCCAGGTCTTCATTTAAAGGGTGGCTATTATGTCAAATGTAGTTTTTTGAGCCCTATATCATCTTACAATGTTATTACCTCATCAAAAACATATCTGGAGTTTGTTATGTTTGAGAAATCCCAGAATCTCCCGTTGCAGCCATTACAGTGGTGTCTAAGCGCATGCTTTAACAAAGTACGCCTATTTCCACGAAGCTCCTCCAGGTTAGCGGCAGCAGCAATTAGCAAACAAGTGGTGAAACTGCAAATCTGCTGAGTTCATCAGCATTTTTATGCTTAACATGCTTACTTGGCAAGAAACCATGTTACCTACCTAGCCATAAAATGGCACTATGTGCTAGGAAATATATAATACTGCCACTTTAATACTTTTACAAGGTTCTGCATATAACAGTTTTAGCAAACTAGATTGTTTTCTTTTTCTTTTCTTGCTTGTGGCTTTATTTATAGTACATGATTGGACATGGGCAGAGAGAGAAGGTGGGAAGACATGCAGCAAAGGTCTCAAGGTCAGGAATAGAGTTCAGGACTGAAGGACTATAGTCTTTCTATTTGTGGAGCTGACTTTACTGCCACACCAGGAGATGCCCCAAACTAACTTTATTTTTCATTTAACCAATATTCCACTCAACAAACAAGCCCAGTTGTCAACAGATGTGTTTGTGCTTGCATTTGCTCAAAGCAAAACATCCACAGAACCCGATATCTGATCAGACATTTTCTCCTGCTTAATACTGAATAAACTACAAGCTGCAGTTGGTGGATGAGTGCTGTGAAATTAAATTCAGGCAATAACTCGGATGAATTATGAGGCAACACCAAGCAAACGGGAGGGCTGATGATATCTCGTAGCCAAAAGGCTGCTGTAGCCAACTTCATTTAAAAACACCAGTTTCTGAAGATGAGGGGTATGCTTCAAATTTACAGCAGAAATGTCAACACCAGTGTCTGCAGCCTGAAAACAGTCAACAGGCTTTTTCAGACAAAAGTAAAGAGCAAAAGAGAAGATTGCCAGCTGGTGACTCAGCTTGCTAACGACTATTTCACTTGAAAAAACAAAAATGTTCTCTCAGAGCAGCAGAACAGTCAGAAGGGCCTTTTCACATGAAGATAATGGGAGAGTGGGATTATAGAGAACAGCCTTTGTTGCTGTAGCATCAAAGTCAATAAACACAACACACTGGATCTATATTCACATGTGGCGTGATATGCACTTCACAGAAAGGCTGGAGGAGCTTCTTGTTGGTTCCCTGCCCTTGAATCGCTCTTGTAGATTAAGCACAAGTTTAAGATTTCCACATCGACATGGTCATTCAATGTTTGACATTCTGAGGAACAAAAGAGCAACTACCAGGAGTTACGGAGCTATATGCACGTATCTATAACCCTTCATCTTTTCACATGCTGTCATGTTACAACCACACACTTCCACGGGTATGACTCACTTTCTGTCAGGCCATTGGAAAGAAGCACTCAACTGAGAATTGTTTTAAAAGTTACGCAAGTCCCTCAGTTTGTACCTTGGAAAGCTGCTTTTAAATTTATGCATCTACTAGCTTGGCACATCTAATAACTGAAAAGTTTGACAATTTTGTCTTTACATAACAGCGTAAGCCCTGTCAGGTTCACTGTAGTGCTTTTGTGAACATCCGTTTTAAAGGCTTGCCTTGCTCTGAACTTTGACAGGCCTTTCCAACACATGAACACGCTTCAATTCAAGCCGAGCTCATACAGACCAACTACTGTTGATTTTAGTCAAAGTCTTTTTGGCTTGAACGGAAATCTCTGGTTGTGAGTTTGAATGGATGGTCGTGGGTTGTTCGTGGTGATAGATGCACCAACTACCAATCATGACCAGTGATGACCTAAGACAAACATCAAGCTACCCTATTTTCTGGGAAAATGGTGAAGCCCAGTCAGTATTTTTTCCACAGCATCCTCCTTTCCCTCTTTTTACTCTAGTAATGAGAACATTACAACCCATAGTCCTACTCATACATTTATTGTTTGATTAATATCTGATGTGTCGGATGCACAGTCAGGCATCGTTCATTGTGTAGCATGACAGGAATTACCATTGTACCAATCCCACGCAACGAGACATGTTTAGATCCTGTTTTGGAAATCGCACAGTGTGCACCGGGCTTAAGCCATCCTAATGCAACACTGGTTGTATTTGTTTGTGTCATTGTGGTGCTGTAAGCAGAACCTCCTAAATAAATGAGCAACTCATCTGTAGCCATGCGTGCACCTCTAGCAAGCCTCCACTATCAAAATTCAATGACTGTCCTTGAATGACAGTCAATGAAACCTACAGATAAAGAAAAAGTTTAAAGGACTTTAATGAATAGATGATAAAAAAATAATTTAGCCTTAAGAAAAAGTTAAGGCTCAATTCTGTTGCATCATCTTAAAGCTTTCTTCCTTCAGGATTGCTCTCCAGGTGTATTCAGGTTGATTAGTTGTTCCTTTTTTAGCACAAATAATAATTAGCATGCAAGCCAAAGCGTTGCACAGAGCTCAGCGAGACGTTCAGAGCTTGAAACTGTTTAACTCCTTTCCTGCTTTCTTCCTGACCTGCCTGCTGTGGTCTTCCTGAAGCTATTTGTTCACCAGTGTTTTCTAAAAAGCCACTGAGGACTGGACTTATACCTGAGATTAAATTGGCTCCATTTCCTTATTTGGTACCATATCTCTAATTTTATTTAAGAATGCTACAGTAAACAGGGTTGAACTGAAATGCATGTTTTTCTTTTTTATTTGTGAAATGTGAACTATGTATAATTTTTGACCCATGTCACACTACTTTGTTTTGGTCTGTCACATAAAGACCCAATAAATTACACTGACATGTTACAACCACAAACTTCAAAGTGTAAAAGGTTAAAGGGATAAACATAAAAATCTCGATATATCACTGATTAAGAGGCAGTTGCTAGATGATATAATAATAACTCCACCCAACCCAATCACATTTGACAGTCTAAAATGTCCTTGCAAACCAGAGCGAGCAGAAGAGAAGGTGAAATGTTTTAGAGCTGGATGGAGGGATAAAGACAGAATTTTAGGATAAAACAAAGAGGGGCAGAGGAGCGTCTGACAGACTGATTTCTATAAAGAGAGGAATGTGTCTGGTATCCTGCTGGGCATGAAATTGAGCTGTAATAGCCTTTTCAGTTCATATACAAATATAGTCATGCATAATGATAACTACAGCTCTGTAGCTTGTATTCCTGCTGCATTAGTCAAATCTACCTCCAATTAAGCGAACGCGACAAAAGAAAGACGAGTGAAAGTAAGAAGAGAATAAAGAAAAAAAAATCACCCAAGAATAATTTGCTGCATGAATCGTGTCCAGTGATATGATTTGAGCTCTGCTTTTCTTCTATTCTGAGCTTCTGCTATTCACAGTACATAATCCAGAGTCTAAAATGAAGAGGCAAAAACATTAAGTAAGCCATCACTGTAACAGCATGGCCTCAGCACAAAAGCATCGATTCATCATCCTGAAATAACAGCTTGCTGGCTGCATAGTAGCTTTATTGATTTCCAGCTACAACCCACTGCTCACTGCTCGCAGTTTCCTCCTCCTTTTCAATTCTGGCGCCTGATGCAGAACATCTATCTCGGACTGTGAAAGCCGATGGGGACAGCTGAAAGGGGCCCCTGCTGAGAACGCACATGTGACCATCAGCAGGGTGGTCAGACAGAGGTGGAGGGGAACAAACTTTGTCCCCTTTTTGGGCTATTTCTGTTCGGGCTGCGAGGTCAGGGTCAGGCAGGGCACAGAATGCTCTCAAATTTTGTTCTGAATTTACAAAGTAAGCTTGTGACTTACAGACTAGTTTCCTTATGATACACAGGCAAACAGAAACCAAAAGTGTACAGTGACTTGAAGAAGTATTTATATGTCGCTGGTTAAACATATTGTATCTAGATCAGATTATGTAACAGGGGGTTTTATGATGAGGTGGATTCCACTCATCAGCTCAGTAGAAAGAATCTTTCTACAGAACAACTACGAGTCATGAAAGCAGCAAATGTGGCCTATATGGAACAATGGAAAAGTGAAGATATTTCTGAAAAAAAGCCAAAACCAAACATTTTGACCATCAAAATGTTACATTTGTAAGAAACAAACACTGTCCATCACTCTGATAGTTTTTCTCATCTTATAGTGAAAAGTAGAAGTAGCAGCAGCTTGATGTCACGTTTTTCTTTAAGAGTTGATGGAAAAACACTAAATGCATGGAAATGCTGGAAAAAAATTTTTTTAGAGGCACCAAACACTAAACAGCTAAAGCTACAATGAAATATTAATACAGTATTCATGCATTAAGAGGGGACCAGTCAAAGCCCAGACATAAACCCAACAAAGCATCTGTGGAAATAGATGCCAACTTCATCCAATTTGACTGAACATGATTCACTTTGAAAATAGAAATTGACTAAAATGTCAGTTTCTAGGTATATAAAGCTGGTAGAGACTTGGTGGCTCAACATCAGCATTAACTCAAGTTAATAAAATAACAGTGAATAAAAAAAACCTAATCAATTAAATCAATAAAATAAGACTTTCCTACATTAGTAATTTTTGTGTTAATTCTTAGATATGTATTAGCTGCTTTTGCTATTTTTATATTAATCCTTATTTTTACCCATCTGATGTCAGTCTGCCAAAAATAAAAATGCACAATTTGTTTGTAATGTAATGTCCACACGTCACTGGTGACGTCCGTCACTGGCTTCCTGCAGCAGATTTCTATGACCAAGCACACAAAGGTCTAGCTCACTAATCAACAGCCTACTGTGTGGGACAGAGCAGAACACATTGTTCTTCATAGGAATATGATAACAAACAAGGTTGCGGTGTTGTAGCAGCTGCTCTATATTGGAGACTAAGTGTGAAAAACACTGCAGCCATTAAAAACAAGCAAAACATTAAACATTGAACATGTGTGTATTTTCTAAAATTATTAGATCTGACTGCAAGCTGTAATGGTGCAAAAGAGCTCCTTATGATCACAATTGTTGCACTAGTTTCATATTCAGCCACCCTGCAAAATATCTCAATAATATATATATATATATATATATATATATATATATATATATATATATATATATATATATATATATATATATATATACTGCTCAAAAAAATAAAGGGAACACTTAAACAGGTGTTTAACACTTAAAGTGTTCCCTTTATTTTTATTAGCAGTATATATATATATATATATACAGTATATTATGGTGATTAATGATTCAGAGTCAGACCCACATCATGACAACACATCTGCTGCACTTGATTATTTTTTTTCCATCAAACAAATAGTCATATGAACTCAAGCTACTCTGCCTCTTAGGGCTGCAGTAACCTTCCCCATCACTATTGTATGCGACTAACATGATTTTACCATAAATTTCTGCCTGTGAGGTTCTTCTTCACCTCACGTTATGCCTCTGGAGTCACTCTGAGTCATACTGATGATTGCTAAAACTATCTGAGGTCGACCAGTAATTATTTCTGGTAATTTAACAATTTTGGATCCTAAATCTACCTAGTGCCTCTCTGCAGCGCATGACTCACAGTTTACTTGGCTGCTGTGAGTGGACAAAATACATCAGCACTAACACACACCTCTCGCTCTACTGAATCAATATGACTCCCCAGTTTGATTTGTGCATTCATTCATAGCCACATGTCGCATGAAAATCTGTTAAAATTTCAAACCAAAGGGATTCGGAAATGCAATTTTTTTTTTCCAGCAGATATATAGAGCTGAGTTTTGTTTGCCAGCATCTGTGTTTTATAAAGACTATAAAAAAAGTTAAAAAAAATTTTTAAAAAACGAGAGACTAAAAGCTCCTGCGGCATTTATTGCTCCATCAGTATTCAACATCAAACACCTAAGGCAAGTGATACATTTAAGATGAGATAAGTTATCAGTACATAATCATCATATAGCACAAATTTAATTTTAATTCCTTCTCACATTACAACGCAGGGCGGCAAACTTCATTAATTCTGCACAATATGCAAGCGAATGAGTGTGTCTGAGGTGAGTCATTAGCAGCTATTGGGATGCAGACGGCAGCACAGAGCATCTACGGCAGAGCTTATCATGATTCACAGTCTCGACCCGGCTGACCTCGTGTCTGTAGGATCAAACAATTACTGTGAACAGGTTAGGAAGGGAAAAAGTGAGTGAGCAACCCTGCAAAGATTAAACAAAGTGGCCACTAATGAACAATTTCTCCCCACAGCATTCATAAACCTTGAACAAATGTAACATTTTATGTTAAAAGTGCAAACCGGCTTGTAAATTCATTTGATTTAATGTGATATGTCAACATATCTGACGTTGAAAGACACAATTTTCACATTTTTGTTTTACAAATAAAAATCTTAAAGGTGTTGCATGCATTACAGAGTATCTTTCTACCACTTCAGACTAAGTGACTGAAACTCTCACTCACTGCTTTTTGCAGAATAGTGCAAGCTCAGGCAGACTGGATGGAGAGCTTTAGAAAATAAAATGAAGTTTTACAGCAGATTCTCAATTGGATTTGGGTTTAAACGTTGACTGGGCCCGTCAATCACATGAAAGTGCTTTGACCTGATCCCTTTTATTAGAGCTTTGGTCGTGTATGACATCATTTAAACTTTCCTCTAGGTTATGCCTTGGTTTATATTTTGACTTAAATGGAAGCAGTATTGGAACAATGTAACACAGATGCAGGGAACATGGCCCAATATGTGCTTTACTTAAGTCTGTACATATGATTGGACCAGTTAGTCCTCTAAAGCGCTGTGAGAGGACATTTGTTGTGCAATTAATAATCACATTGTTTTTATTTATCAGTAGATATTCAGTCTACAAATAGCAGACAGAGTTTTTAAAAAGTTGTTTCTCCAAACCAGAAATTTCCTATCTATATGTGAACAGGAGGTGCAAATCCAGTACAAAATGCTTTTTGCAAAATTTCTGAGTTACTAGATAAGGCCTAAATTATACACACCTACTAAGTGACTTCTGGTGGCAGCTCAATGCAATGAATAATATTTGGGTTTATTGGAGAGAAAGTGAAAAAGATTCATGCCACATTATTCAGGTTTTATTCACCTGAATAATGTGCAGAGATCCGTCCCTGAGGACCAGGATTGAGAAACACTGCTCTATCATATAAAAATCACATTTCAAACACATTGAAGTTTATGGTCATAATGTGATAAAGTGTTAAAATATTCCATGCATAATGAAAACTTTTGCAGTTATCACTGTTTGTATACTTTTTTTTTTTTACTGATAAGGCTGCAGGCAAAGGCCCATTTCGTCTTTCCTACAGACAGGAGCCTAAAGAGGGACAACCGGTTATATGATCATTTATTTTTCAAATTTCAGACTTGAAGAGTGTTACAAAGGCCAACTCTGGTTTTTATTGCCTGTCTCAACCCTTTAAGGAGTGAAGAGCAGCTCTATCCAAGGCCATTAAATCCATCATCTGCTCTGAGCTCTGCAAGATTGACCTCGATATAGAGAGAGAAACCAGAAACAACTACACCCCCTCCCCACCCTCCTGCATCCACCTCGTTCCCTTCCAGGCCGCGGTCCACTCACTGTGACATCAGCAGTCCTCACCTGCTGCTGAAACAGATGGCATCTCATCACTGACCCCAGCCAGGTTTAGAAGACCTGCTCTGTACATATACTAATTTGGGAGTTTATAATGTGCAAATCCTCTGAAGCCATTAGCTTCCTCTTCTACCAGAGCAGCAGCTCTTTTACTACGTCTGTTTTCAGATCTAAACAGGATGTAGGAGTCGTAAGCAGCTTCCCTGCAGCAAACCACCTCTCCACAGGGGGGCTCTTGGCACACGAAGGCACCTGGGGTTGCAACTCTTCCTCCCCCCTTCATGTAAAACTTGAATTTCTGCCTTCTAATGTGGCCAACAGATGGAATTATGGAGTACTTCTGATCCAGCTTGACAGAAATCTGTGCACATTTCCTCATTCAGTAGCTACTGATACGAAGAGAAAGGATATATAATCCCTCTAACTCCCACCACACCATCCTTAGACATTGGGAATCTGACTACAGAAAGGTTGAACAAAAGACTTCTCACAAATTTTTGTTTCACGCCATCTTGTCAGGTGAATTAAGACGGTTTAAAGTTCTGCACACCAGCTCAATCCACTTCTCACAACAAGTAACTTTGATTTACACACCCTCTTCCTCTTCCATTCTGTACAATGAAGAATGAAGCTTGCGAAATGAATCGCTCCACCTATACTGCTCCAAAAGAGCTAGGTTAAGCTCCAGTACCTTTTGCCTTCCAGATAAATACAGAAATTTGCACATAGACATTGTTTAACTTGCATACTTCTTACAGAAAGTATGCAAGTTAAACACATATCAATTCATTGTAAAACCATCATTACGATGAAATTATATTTAATCTATGCCTCGGCATTGAAAATAACTTTTTTTTTTTTAAAAAAAGGGGAAAAAATCCTTTTTCTACTATATCCAATTTGCACCCATCATAAATCACAATGGCTTGCACATCAATGTCAAGTTGACCTGTCCTGCAGAGACAGAAAGACAAAAAGCTGCTTTCAACTGCCCCCTGCTGACACGGTCATGAACAAATCCCAACCTCAAAAGGAACACTGAGCAATTACTGCACAGGTCAACTCAGATCCGATACTCTCAAAGTTCTTGTTCAAAGGTGCAAATTCAGTTTAAGGGTAGGCTTAAACTGAATTTAAGCCTACCCTTAAATTCAGGGTAAATTAGATTTAGATTCAATCAAAATCTATTTGATTGAATTTACTGTCAAAAGAAAGAGAGAAACAAATGCTTGTGTTTTGGGTCCATGACCGTTTTCCCTCTTATTTTTGTTTTAGGGAATCAGAATTTAAACTTCATTTAAGCTAATAATTAACCATTTTACACACAAATACAAGCTTAATAAATAAAGAGAATTTAAATTATACAGTGAGATATCCAAGGAGCAGAGGTAACGAGACAGATCCACATAGACAGAATACATAGCAACCTACTCTGGATAATTTATGTCTCAGGGACAACAAGGATACAAAACAGTATTAACATTCTGGTGAGAAATCGCGTTAGTATTATTTTTTTGGTTATCTCCAGCTTTTTCTACCCTGAGTAGACATAGTGTCCCCTCAGAGGCTGTAGTTAAATCTGTTTGCCTGAGAGGAACATGGCTCGAGCAAACCGACAAGGACAAAGCCTCAGTTTTGATTTACATAAAAAGCTCAGATTCGAACTTAAAATTCACTCTACATTTGATGTCAGGGTGAATGATCAACAACAGAGCTGTGAATAACATACCTGTAATGACGTTAAAGGTATTTTTAAAAAAAGATCTCCTCATGTTTCTGGACACGTTTCTTATTCCAACATTCGGTCAACTAGGTTTCAGAAAAATGCTATAACCTTTAATCAGCCCGTCGCTGACGACAAGCATAGCTTTATCCTTTATTTATAAAGAGAGATCCGACTCTGCTTCAAAAAGTCTTCAGTCAACACACATCTCACTTTGCTGTGGATGTTTACAGGGGAAACGTTTCCCGAGGATGATGTCGGGTTTCTTCCCCTGTGCTTTCATGCTTTTCTATGCCATGCTGATTGTTCAACTTATTATAAAATGTATTTGCATCTGGAATTGATTGTGTGTTGGGAGCAAGAATTACCCCCAAGAATTAATCAGATGCTTTGTTCCAAATGACTCAATAGTATTAGAGAAGCCGTTATAAAAAAAGCATGACTGATACGAACATACTACAGACTTACTAGTGGCCAACGACTCTACAGCTTGCGACAGCAGCCTCTATGCATTCACTCCCTTTGAACTGACTTCATCTCTCAAAAATCATCATTCCCCCTCCTAAAATTTGTGAAGTTTCCGGGGTTGTTGCTCATTACTTTATAGCAGCTGTGAGGGGGTGCAGCTGGACGATCCGAATCTCTATGGATCTCATCTTTATGGCACCACAAGGCCCAGCAATGATGAAATCAACGATTGTGTCAAGAATCTGAGTGCTTTGTGCTTTGTTTACATGGCAAGCAGTTGATTAACTTTCACTCTTCCTCCTCCTCGCTCAGTGGGTTGGTTCAACCAAAACAGCAACGATACCACACACCAAATAGGTGTACTTCCATACCGCCACAGCTCACAATAAGACGACTAAGGACTGCAACTCAAATGAACCTGCAGAGTTGATCAAACTGTGATTATCAAGCCGAAATGATCAATCTCACCTCGGGTTAGGAGGAGGCTGACGGAAAGATGGAAGAGATGTGTGCAGAACAGGAGGCTGAATTTTTCAGTCAATTTTCTGAAAGGAAATGAGCATGGAATCCCAGCAGGTTTATACAATTTCCACTGCTATCCAAAGCATAATTTCTCAATTTCCCAGCCTATTCTAAATATCTTCCACATTTTCACCACCCTTGTATTTACTCAAACCTCCATCCAATCACTGTTCCACTCTCACATCCAATAGTTAATATTTAGTTAGCCATCAGTCTGCGTTGGGCAAATATTAGGAAAGTGGAATCATTTCCACATGGAACATGACCGAGGTCAGGTCTCTAAAAGGAAGCAGATGGACAAACTTTCTGGGTGAATTCTTGGTGGGTGTCTTTTGCTTAAAGGTGGTCTCTAATCTGCAGACTAGGGGTTCGATCTCTGGCTAGAGCACGAGTCAAAACGTGCTTTGGCAACAAAGTGAAGCCAACACTTCGCCTAAGATCAACTAATGAGTTTGGATTTATTTTACTGGCTACAGCATGAGCAAACAACATCTGTGGGGGTCCTGGAGTGTCTGCTACTGGTCTGAAGTAGATTTGTGGCATCTATGGGTCTCCGACCACATCGACAAAAATGCTCAAACTCTGTTTCTGCCCACTGCTGTTTCACTACATAGGTGACATAAGTTTAACAAACACTCCCTCAACAACTTAGAGGCTCAGAAGCTGTCTGCTCCTCTATCTCAGCCTTGAGCCAAAACCATAATACGGTAGGAGAGCTGGATAACATGGTAAACAGGAATGACTTTTACAGATAAGACAACCAAGGACAGTTCTGCTTCATGCTCAAAAACAGGAAAAAATACTCCACTATCTCTGCCATTTTGTGCTAAGTCGCTCTGCAGTGATATTCTATCTGGTACACTCTGATAAACAAGCTTGTTTTTTACATTCAGGAGTTGTAATAACTTATCTGGGAATAACATGAGATTTACCAAATATTAGCAGCAGCATTATCTTTTGACAGAATCCAAGTGAGAAGGGCCTGTCTGTCCAGTGGCGCTGCCCGGCCTGTGAGGAAGGACAGCGACAAAATCTGGAGGATTGTGGGTGATGTATAGGAGCATCAGAAAGATCGGCATCCAGATACTCAATATAAGATGTGTCACCATGTCTTTAACTTAGACAGCACAGCGATGTCTACTTTAAATCCTTTGGCTTCCCTTCTTTTGAACATTGTGAAAAATAGCAGAAAGCTTGTTTATCTGTAGAGTACCATTAATAAATGAGGTCACTTCAAATTATTTAAAAGAAAATATAGCAACAGAGGTCAATGAAAATTACACTAACATGAAAAGGACATCAAAAGAATAATAGCGATAAAGTTTTTTGTCTAGAATGCCTAGACATGCTAAAGAAAGGTTAAAATGTATAAACTTATCTTTTTCCCTAGTGGGAAAACAACGTTTTCTGATTAAATTGAATAAGCAGTTTCTGTACATCTCAGGTTTTCAGGGATTTGGTTCGATGGTTGAGGAGCAAAGAAACTAAATCACACCTTCTCATTTTTTAGTTGTGGTCCTGGGAATATAGAGAAATCATCTCTTGACAGTGACCACTAAAGACACAATTACTACAAATAAAATGAAATGGGCAGATTTAGACTTTACTGGGTGTTAAAATTTAGATCTAACTTTATAGTCATGCTTTGTTTCTTGCATGCTGAGTAATTTCAAACCGAGTCCTAAGAAAGAGCATGTGAGTAATGAATAAAAGTGGAGCATCGAGAAAAACCACAAATAAACTGTTAGTTCATTCAGATTTATAATTTCCAAATGACCCAAATTAGTTCCAATCAACAAAACAAGATCTGAATCAATTCAGCACAATGCATGACAATACCATCCATCTTCCCAGTATTAACTTGTACTATCAAACAGAGAACAATAAACCAACACAAAAACAAGTCCCCATTGCAAACCTGACACTTTCTTTGTAAACTAACCCTGTTCTTTGTCCGTTGTAAAGGGCTATCTTGTCGAACATGAGAAAATGCTTTGAAATGATCTCTAAATTATTTGTAAACTAAAATCACAAAGAACATTTTTAAGTGTGCACTTACCATGCAGTTGTCCAACAACTCTGTCATTCATCACAACAAAGTCCCTAGGAAAGATTAGTATAACTGCTGCTACAGGCCCCTGAGGTGAAAATCGCTTGAAAATGAGTTACTCTGTTCCAATAAATATAGTTCCACCTATTTTCTACGTTGGAACTGAAAGTGAGGCCTTAACACAGCAAATATAGTAACAAAGACATGTAGTATACAAGTGCAGAAAGTAGGTAGTTGTTTCTTGATAGCATTTGTTGTCCACAATGAAAGGAGAAAGTATATTTCTTCATAACTTGCAGAGGAAGTCATGTGATGTTTAAATAAAAACATTGTTTTTGGCAGCAGCTTAGTAAAATCCAAAGAATCTGGTTCCTCTACAGACCCTCTCTGCTCGTTTCAGGACATCTTGTCTCGCCAGCCTGAGATTTTCTTGCGGTCCCATTGTAATTTATTAACAAGGTCGACAAAGGCCACAGCCTTGAAGATTTGTTTATGCTGCACACATGCAAAGGGCAGGGCAGATAGCCGTCACACCTGAAGCAAAGGATAACATGACAGCCCTGGCCGCCATCTCTGGCCTGTTTGGAAAGTGTTGTGGATTTCAACAAACACATCAATCAAGATGACAGAGACCAGGCAGCAGGTACTCACAGTTCCTGGTCTTACAAATAGGATTCACCTGAGAAGACTTTCTTTTTTTTTTTTTTTTTGCTTTAAGAAGCTTTTATTTCTAAGAAAGAAAAAAAAAAGGTCCAGAGCTCTGAAACATTGGACCAGTCCTCGGAAGGCACACTACATGAATACTCACTGATGTGGCAAAGTGGAAAACCAAAGCGATCCTGCAGCTTCTGACGACCCCGCCAGGAGCAAAGCTGCAGCATGTCTGTGTTTAGGAGCCAACTATCTCCCTCATTCCACTAGCATTGTCTCAGCGCTGCCAACGGTCTGTTTCTACAGCAACAACAGACTCTCGTCTCATTTCCTTCGTGGTGTTTATAGCATTCCTTTTTTTTTTTTAAACCTCATCTGTTTTTTTCTCCTCTCACCTGGCCCTTCTCAGTGTCTGCTGGGCGTGCCTCATCGATGCTCATTTTCTGGTTGATGGAGGTGAATGTCAACGCAGGTCCACAGTCCTCTACAGCGCTGAATGAAAAGCTCATTAGGAGGCCGAGGGTACCAGTGCATTCATGCTGCTGCACGTTCTGCAAGTTAAGGAAGGAGAAGATGAGAGCGACGCACAATTTCCTGGTCAGAAGCCTCTGATCAGTCTTACATGAGATAATTTGTCACTGTCCATTACGTTTACAAGCCTAAGAGATTTAGGTGCACATAAACTGAATTTATATTTAATTTTGAGAAAGAGAGGAGAGAATTTAAATAGATAAGTTGCCCAGAAATCAGAATTGACTACTTTTGCCTTAATCTCTGACTAGTGATCGACAGGTCAAAAACGATTAAATTGGATTTTTTCCCCTCTCTATTTAAAAGCAACAGAGCTAAAAAAGCCTCCAGCATTTTCAGTCTATGCACACATCAATGAACAGCATGTATTCTTGATCACCCTGGGTTGAATAAAGGTTGTATTTGTGGGACTACAATGAGGGGAAATTCTGTTATTTATTTTCTACCATCTTCTTCAATCTGCAGCCTACTTCATTACACATTCTAAGCATTAGAAGAAATTGGTATTGTCCAAGAAAAACATGGCTGGCGCATCGTTAGATTTAAAGGATATTTATTTAGATCATTCTAATTATAGTGAACACAGCAACATTTCAATGATGGCAGCAGGTTTCTAGCAGTGACAGAAAAGCTCAGAGTTGGAAGGAGAATGGATGGAGCTAAACACTTGAATGCTACACGTTCGAAGCAAGAACTGACTTAAGGCTAGGTTGGAGTTTCACATTCAAACGGCATTTTGACTCCAAACATGCAGCCAGAGGTAAAATAGAATAATTTAGATCAGTGAAGCTCAACTCTAGTCCCGGAGAACTACTGACCTTTAACTTTAGGATGCTTCTCTTTTCCCCAAAAAGGCACAATGGAAATACAAACCACACTTTTATCACTGTTTCATATTAGTCTATCATATCAAATCCTTAAAGCACTGTGGTTGTAATAGTAAATTATGTAAACAGGTTCAAGAGGTCTGAAAATGTTTGTATCTTTTGTATGTTAAAAAGGCTCTACAGTAAAACAAAAGTCTAAAAAGCAAGTGTTTCATAAATCACAAAAGGAGACCCATGGTCTATTGGATAAAAATAAATACTAGTGCGTTTGTGTGCTACTACAAGTAGTCTACAATTAAAATTTAACAACTAGCTATCGTGTCTAACTGCAGCCATTCCACACCTGACAGCCAGGGGGGAAATGTTCGCAACGTGGTCACAGAAATGAGTGCACAGGCGAAGATCTACCACACTCAACTAAAAGCTGGATTGCGAGTACAACTGAGGAAAGAAAGGAAAGAAGGAGAGGAAAGATTAACATTCTTCAAAAGACAGGAAGTGGAGGACATTTAACTGAACGCAGAATGTAAGAGACTGAGATGTAATGAATCTCGTTGAAAAATATCGTAAATAACAAATACCAACAACTCCACCCGAATTAGTTGTCTGAGAATCATGTCTAACTGGCACGGCTGATTGCCATGTATCTCTTTCACTCAATGCACTAGAGACTTGTTATGTGCCTGTGCTCTCACTGCATATTTGTTTTCCACCTGGGATGTGCAGCTCCAGATGCAGCGGATGCATCTACCTGCCACCGAGTGTCACAAAAGTGAGACAACACACTGCAGGGAGGGAAGCATCTGAAGCGCTTCCTGGAAGAGAGAAATTTGGGCTCTCGGGGTGTTCGGAGCCAAGCAACTCATGACAGTGTAGTCAGCATATTACAAGAACTCAGAATGCCATCATCCAGTGATGAGAGGAAACAAAAAAAAAAAATGTTGAAAGCAAAAGTGAAGCTGAGGCTGCGGCAGCGTCGCTTTGATGAGGTGGGAGATGTGGCATTTAATCCTTTTCATGTTCCAACTTCAGGCCTCCTGCCTGTAAATGAGTTAGTCTGTGTTTTGATACATTTCCTTCTGGTTCTGGTACAACAACATCCTGAGTCACCCTCACATGATTGTATTCAAAGTGTGAAAATGCAAAGTAAATGGGTTTCCTCCTGAGATTTGGACACTTTTACATTTGTTGGCCGCCCTCATAAAGCTGGGTAAAAAGCCTCAACATAAACTTCTCTTTTAAAGCAGTCGCATATTGTCACATTGTACTTTGCCAACAGGACAAGTATTAACCATCTATAACATTTCACAGTGTTGGAGCATATGAAGAGGAGATGTTTGGCCAACCTCTTAGACCAGCCTCTCTGCTTTCATCTCCTCAACTCATCCCAAATGTTTTCTATTGATTCAGGTCAGAGGACTGAAATGGGACTGATTTTGAGAGACATTAATCATTTTATGTACATTTGACTATGTTTTGGATTAATATCCCATGACAAAAAACCCCCTCAAAATAACCCATTTTTTAGTCCACCAAATTTTTTATTTAAAATGTTTTTGTATTTCAAAAATCTTATCATGGCCATGCACTTTTACAAGTTTCCCAGGACTTTTGAAAGAGAAAAATGGCCCACAGCATCACAGATCCTTTGCAATGCTTAAACAGTGGACACATGGTGCTTTTCCACACATTCACATCTTGTTTCATATCTTCTGCACCTGCAATTTTGATTGAAGAAAAGCTCAGGCTTAGCCTCATTTTATCCAGCTGCATAAAGTCACAGCAGAGATTCAATTTGTGACTGCAGGTCAGGAAAGGTCGGTCATCCCTCTCAAATAAACAATCATGTGGCAAGAAGATATCATTAGAACTGGCAAAAATGTTAATCTGACTTTTTTTATTTTAAATTGTAGAAACATTCACTTTCTATATTAGCTTATTTTATTGGATTATTTAAGACGGCTCATATGTGAGTGAAAGCTTTTGTTCCTGCTAATGAGAGCTGAGACTGATCAATTTAATGGAAAGCAGTAAAAGCACTAAAAGAAAACTTGATTAATATCCAGCATTTTCCCAGCATGCTTAGAACCATCAACCTGATCAGCAAAGGAACATGTCAATATTAGCTCTTATCGTCCCATTCCTCCTTTCTTTTTTTAGGCCTCTACAGACTAAATTTACTCAACCATGTAAAACTTAGTATAACAAAGAGTGTCACAGCTACTGTAAGAACATAAAACACTCCATGAACCCATCCTGGGGGGTTAAGGAACAATATATTTAACAAGGTGAGGCCGAGTCCTTCCTCACAGCACTCAAGGCCCTCAAAGGCCTGACTGTCATGTCGTCTACTCCACGTTTAATTACATTTTCTGCACTTAACCATCAAGTGGCTCCTGGGAGACTTATGCAAATCTTACACAGACAGCCAGACCAACACCAGCTGCTGGCTTTTGTAAGCGTGTAGGAGCCCTTAAAACCCACTTCATTAAACGTGTGTGTGCAGAAAGAAAGGAAGATTCAGGGGAATGCTAGCAGCAGGTGAAGTATGTGCAGTGAATACAGAGCAGAAAACCTTCAATGGATGCAAACAAAAAGTTGTTAGCTTGTTTCAGTCAACACTGCTTTTAGTTTTAGGATATTATGGATGCAGAATGCACCGTGCCAGGAAAATCTGTGATGTGCCATTTGTTTTGTCACATTCACATGTTTGCTATAAAAACGGATGCAAAGATGCTTCAGAGTTACATCTTATTCCTTTTCATTAGCCAAGTTGAAATCCAGACAATTTATGAAGTATTGCAATAGATACAAAGTAAGTCTACAATATAACTCTGACCGGAGGTAACCTTATCAAAAACACCAAGCTCTTTTCAAACTTTAATACACCAGTGATAACCCACTGTATTTTATTACTGACTAGAAAAATACTCAATCCTGAAGACAATTATCTTATGAGGAGATTCTTATTTTATGAAAATATACTATAATAAATCATGCATAAAATATAGCACTTATTGTGTCCCCAGTTTAAGTCGTTTTAAATGGTATTAAAGTTTCTAACTAAATTCAACTTCCAGCATTTGTTCTTTTGCCATCTGTGATTTTATGCCACCAAACCATCAAGTATCACTTTAAGCACCCATTTAAAAAAAAACAAAACATTAACAAAACAAAGTGGTTTTGTTAATGGTGATGGTGGTATGATGATGTGGGGAATATTTTCATGACCCACACTGAACCTCTTTGTACAAACTAGTATAGTTGTTGCTCATGTCGTTTCCCTCATCACAGAGTATCCATCTTATAACACTTACCTCTAACAAGACAATGTTAGAGGTAACAATGTGACAAACATTTCAAAGGTTTGACAATGTGACAAACCTCAAAACAAAACAAAACTTTTTCCAACCTAACAATGAGTTTGCTCTCCTAGAATGCCCTCCATAGTCTCCGGACTTCAATCTAGACACTATGACTTGTGAAGATTCGATCAAAAGATCTGCAACCTTCATATTGCGACTAAACTTCCAAATTTTCTGTTTGCTGAGCCATGGTGGGTTCAAAACAAGAGTTATCTGATGAAAACCAACGCGTTACACAATGCACATCTCAGCATTCACTCTGTTGGTCCAACATCAAAGACAGGAGGTTACAAACAGTGTTTGCGTGCATGTGGTCAGCAGCAGCTCACCTCATCCCACAGCAAGGCGATGTGAATGGCTGTGAGAAGGTAAATGTAATCATCACAAAGCACACCCCAAGTCACCACCTCCCACTGACGTGTCCATGAAGGGGCGTCGTCTTCACACTTGATAGTCCGGTAGATTTTGTTCAATTGAGGACCAAAATTGCAGCGTTTTCATTTTCACTTTCACACAGCACCATGTCAAACAAACCAAACCCTCTGAGAAACTCGTTTACTCCTGACTTTCTAGACAATGGAACTAGCGTTTCAATAAGTGACAAAATAGGGCTGGTGTGAACACACTTATTTGATTATTTCACCTTGCATTTCACATAACATGGACCAAAATCTCAGACAAATGTTTGACACCTATGCCATGAAGAATTAAGAACATATTCAAGGCAAAATGGGGTCTACTGCATTGCTAATAAAGGTTCTACTAATAAAGCGAAAGGTGAGTGAATGTTATTGTTTTTAGCTAAGTATCGGGACATCTATACATTTAGTTACTCTGTTTTAACACTAAACATTGGGTTCTGGAGTAGATGTTTAATATCGAAACCAATGGCCTCAGTTTTAAAGGTTAAACTATTAAATTCACGAACAACCTGAAACATTCACTCTACGAATGAGATGATTGTTTTCAGGAACAGTTTAGATGCCGGTATGTAGGTTTTCAGATTTACTGGGTGTAAAATGTAAAGTAGGTTAGTTTGCTGACACACAACATCCTCATCCTTATGAAAACAGCAGCCAGAATAAAGGCAGCCCCATTCTGCCAAAGCGTTATCTCCGCTCTCCAGATTCTGCTTCGTGCACCGGCTGCTGCACCTGTTTACACTCACAACATCTCCGGCACAACAAACTCAACTGTGTCACAGTGTGAAGATTCCTCTGTGCGAGTGAGAGAGGAGTGAAATTGAGTTCACACGTGATTACATTTGTGTAACAGGAATGCCAACAAGATTGCACACGCGTGTGCCGTGGAGGCATATGTGAGAGATAATTTGAAGGTACTTTACTTTTGAAGAGCACCTTTAGCCAATCACATTTTCAAGTTAGACACTGGTGGAATTTAGTTTACTCCTAAAGTACTCCAGTCACACAACATTTACCGTCAACACTTCTCTTCCTGATAAGTGAGCATTTCACACCTAGTTTATAAACGGGTCTTAGGGCTTTCAAGGTAATTATTCTGATATTTCCACTTGCAAACCTGAAGGCATAGCAAACTGGATGGGATTGGTATTTTTGCCTGTAGGGATACAAAAATAAAAAATATTTTTTTTTTTAACACTTGCATCGTTTAAGCAAACAGTATTTTCCAGACACATTTAACAGCTCCATCATCTCAGCCAAAGCCCTTCCAACCTATCTCAGAAACCACGTAGTTCATTAACTACACAAAGAGAGACACATGAAAAAGGTCCTTCATCTAGCCCACAGGCGATGTTAAAAGTTTTTTTATTGGCAGCCGACGGGTTTTTGATCTCGTCCAGCAATGCTCAATCAGTGGCCCGGCAAGTCGGTGGCATCGGATGTTATCAAACCGATAAACATCAGAAGACAAACAGGCAGTCTTCCCTGTCCTTGACTGAGAAACTCACTTACTGAGAGATGAAACCTCCAGAGCTCTCCCCTGTGCTCATTAAAAATGTATGCGGCTTCAAAAGTTTTGGCATCGTGCACCACTTTGCCAAGCGAGTGCACAGAGTTAGAGAGATAAACTGCTAAATATGCTGCCAGTGCCAGATGTAAATAAGTGTGTATAGCAGAAGAAAAAAAAGACACAGCTGCATCTTCTGATGCTAGCTCTTCGATTCACTGGGCATAATCCATGGCCATCATGTAAATTACTGTTTAATGAGCAATGCCGCAGAGGAAGTCAAAAGACCTGCGGTAATGGGAGCCAATATTGTTATTGGATCTGATCCAGACTTCATTCTTGGATCAGATGTTGTCCTGAGGCCACCCATGAACCTTCATCTGGAACGTTAGGCTTATAACTGAATAAAGTGTTACACCGCTAAATAAAATAGACATAGTAATGTTGTGCATTGTTTTAATGCATCATCTGATGTTTTTTTTTTCTTTAAGATTTAGAAAAAAATTTCCTCCACTTTACAAAACCACAAAGCAAAAAAAATGAGCTGTAAATTGTAGGCAGCCTTAATGGAATGTATTTTGCTTATATTTAGATTAACAACTGTTTGGTTAAACAATTATGTATCAACTTATTTTTTAATACAATTAATTGAAGTTGAAGAAATGCATTGTTTTTTCCAAAGTCCATGAGCAAGCATTTTAAACATTCAGAATTTCATTACTGACCAAATTAGCCGTCATATTTTCCACCTCGGAGCAGACCGCAGCAGGACATAACCATTCTGGACTGAAGCGTCTCCACAACCGTAACAAATGACAGCTCTACGAGCGGCCTCCTCCTGCATGTTTACATTTCACCCTTTCCACCTTCCAGCTTCTGTCAGAGCTTACTTTACCATCACGTCATGCACAATCCATTCACTGCGTGCCTTATCGAAACCCACAGACTCAAATAAGTCTGACCACGCTAGCCGCAAAGAATGAGAAATGTCAGGGAACTTTGCTTCTCCTTTCAAAACTTAAAACTGATGATTTATCAACCCAAACATGAGTTCTCAATTGGAGGACAAGTAAACTGAGTCACTGAGGGTAAATTTTCAACAAACTATCTTAAGTAGAGCTGATGAAGGGGCCAACAGGAGGTCAGGACTGGTTACATGTACGTTTTTCTTTTCTAAAAGACCAGCTTCAGACTCCGAAGGCAGGAAAGTTTCCCATTTTTTATCCCTCCCTCCAGGCATCAAAGTACCAGTTGTGTTGTATAAGAAGGCCGGATGGATTTGAGTCTTGTGACTAAACTGTGGGTGCACACACATACACCCACGCACACACAGCCTGCCAAGACCTTCAAGCTAATCAGTATTCTGGGTTGACACTCATCTTCCTTTCTCTTCTTGCTTTCTTCTTTTTACAAGCCGCTGATAGTTCCACAGGGAGTGAAGAAATTGCTGCTCTTCATTCATTTATTTCCTCTGTAGGAATTATAATCAGAGGCTAAGCCACCAGGAGACGTGCAAATAGAGGATGTGATGCCAAGCAGAGGCCCAGAGCTGGACCTTTACACTTTTGGTAAATTGAAGGAGAGCAGTAAATCTCTGCCAGGAAGAGAAACACTGACAGTCACTTTTATTTCCTAAGACATTAGAGTAACCTTTCCGTGGCTGATCTCAGAGTCTAACAGCCCCAATCCAGTTAACTATCTCCTGTACACCAAAAAACATCCAAGTATGCAGAGCCAGGATGAGATTCTACACAAAAATAAAGCGTCTAATCCTTTTTAAACACACCTAGCTAGCTGTAGTTTTAAAAACACTTAATACGAAACTCTGTCATATGCTAAATTTCTTAGCACAAAAACTTACTAGGTTTTTCTAGTGACAGAAATAACTATACCCCTAGTTATTATGGTCAGTATTAAAATAGCAATTATTAAAATATGTGCCAAGATGTTTGCCAACATTCTATGCACCTAAAGACATTTCTGCAAATAAGAATGTGGTAAAATACTTATGAATATGGTTTTTGTTGATTATTTTGTTTTAATGATCACTTTGAGACAAGATTGAAACTGAAGCATAATTTCAATGATGCCTGACTTCAGTGACAGAACCACCGGGCTGACTAATATAGTTGATATAATAATGACTGCTTACATGAGTTTGAAGACAATGATTAAAATAGAAATAATTTTAAAAGTAGTTTCTGACAACAGTTTGGAATGCTTCACTAAAAGAAAATGTCTGTTTGCTTTTTAATGCCGTCTGTGGGTTGCTGTGGCCTCAAAGCATCAAGAAGGACTTTCCACAGACCAGGAGCATCGGCACAGAAAGCTCTGTCCCGAGTGGCGCTCAATTGGATTCTGGTTTTTGAAGCAAGTGGGAGTGAGTGGAGAGGAGCGGAGCAGAGGGAGCGAGCTGTGGTTTGTGGAGCGAGTCTTCGAGGCAAACAGGGGCATTTTCATGCATGCATTAATGAGTGAGAAAAGTGTATTTTCACACTCTCATCAGCATCCTAGCTGCAGACTGTTGGAGATAGTGCAGCTTCTGAAAACTCTTGTAACAGATCCAAATGAATGGAGCATTACAGTAATCCAGTCTGGAAGCGACAAGGCATGGATCAGTTTTTCTGGAACTGCTCGGGTGAGAGCGGACCGAAGTTCGGAAATACTATGAAAATGATTGAAGGAGATCTAACAAAGTAAGCTTACATAAGATTCAAAGATGAGGTGGAGGAGAATTTTAACTCCAACTGATGGGAATAGAGGATTGTTATGACACAAAACATAATCCTGGGTATAGGCGATGAACGATGCCTACCATGATGGCTTCTGTCATGGAGGTGTTTAATTAATTTAATTAATTTATATTCATGTCCCTTTAAGTTTTTTTTCCCAATTATTATTGTTCATCTGTGGTTTCTTTCATTTTGTAACTCCAACCGAAAAAAATGAAAAGAAAGGTGACAGATAAAGGATGAATAAAATATGCATATAAGTTTATTATTTAAAAATTAAGAATTGATAACTTTAAAAAAAAAAAACAGAATAGGGAATAAATCCAGAATCAAATATTTTTCTTCAAGAACCCCACGGAACCCTGGACTGTGTTTTAAATTTTACATCAAAAGCAAAAGCTCAACAGATGAAGGAGGAAACTGTTTCTATCCCAGAGATCTTACTTCCCCACTTCAAACTCGCCTAACAGGCAACGCTACTGAACAAAGCTCCAGCATGTAGTGCCGTCATTAAAATGCAACAGCAGAGAGCCGACAGGTGATTTTAGAGACACAGAGGGAAAGGCTGCTCAGACTTTGACTACGCTCTTTAGATGAAAACTCTCAGCCAAGCCCAAAGGAAGGGAACACTTGCTGAAACTGTAATCGCCGGCTCTGAAATTTTTATTTTGCCACATTATGATAACAGAACAAATGGGAGAACTGCCTCCTGACTTCAGTTATACAGAATTAAATCTCCTCTTTCTCCCCTATTCGCAGGCAACTTTTTGCCTTTTTTGCATACAGCTATCATGTAAATTAACATTAAATAAGCCAAAAAGAATGCCATAGTATGAAAAAAATGTTTTTCAAAAAGTAAAGTATGCCACAAAAAATGTATGTATGTGGATCAAAAACTACCAACATTAGCATGGTGCTTCCTCCTGTTTGCTACTTTTTTATTTTAAATCATCTCAGCTGAGATCACTTGCTGTCAGCTTACTAAAATATTTATTCACCAGCGAGCCACAAACAGCACTGAAAAATATAGCTTTGGATCCCGTCCACTGGAGTTATTTACTACCTTTTCACCAAACTGCCATTACAGAGGAGACATGACTCACTACCCCAATGCATCATCTGCACATCCAGCCAGATTTTTGGAGAAGTCGAACAGTCACATAATCTCAGAGTAAAATTAACAAGAGAAAAGCCAATTTGATTAGTTGTGCCTCTTTTCTTATTTTGAAGTTGCATAAATCTTTAATAAAACTGCTTAATTAATGTTATCTCAAAATTCTGTAACTGTTCCGGTTTCGCAAGATGAATATTAATTTGCGCGTTGCTTTGGGGGAAGAGCGCCTTATCGCACTCTGACACTCATCTGTAGACGTTATGTGACGGGAAAAGCTTGAATTAATTTGGATCCTGTCTGTTCATCGTGTTGTATTTGTTTTTTTATTCACACTGTACACAATGTTTACTCAGAGATGTTCCCCTTTCAGCACAGAGATCACAATCGCTGCCATCGACTAACTCTGCACGACGAACATTTCTCATGATGCAGCACAGCTTTGAGATGATTCATGCTTCTCTCCTCGTACCTGCTTGTCCTTGTCTTTCGCTTTCCCACTGCCCGACATCCGCGAGGAGGTGACATCCCGTGGGATGACGGAGATTTGGTGCAGTGGCATGTTCATCCCAGCGCGGGCCAACCAGGGTTGCTCACAAACACACGTCCTGTGCTGCTTCCAGAGCAAAGCGCATGGTGGTTCTAACTGCAACACCTCGCCCGATCCTTCCTGCAGGGAAGAGAAACCGCATCAAGATTTGTTCCAAAAAACATTGCACATTGTTGCAAGAAGGCAGACGTGGGAAACTGTCAAGAATCTCTGATTGTTCTTTGTTTCTGAATGCTTGATGTATTCACATTTTCTATTCATGAGTTAAAAATGAGTAAAACAGATCCCATCACAGGCTTAGCCACAGAGATGTGTTCCTCTGGTAGAGGTACAGAGTCCGTTACATTTGGCCATTTCATGCTTAACTCTGAACATCCCACTCAACAGAAACTGTTTTTTCCACCAGTGTTATGCTTCTCCACATTGAAATCAAGCTCTGGTTCGGTTATACGCTTGCCTTGAGCACAGGATCAAAGTGTGACATCCAGCTCAACGGAGTGCGACACAAGCCAGAGAAAATTGTTGAATTTTCACGAAGAATGAATATGAAACTGTGTCAACCAACAGGTCATTTATGTTATTTATTCAACAATGTTTATCATCTAATCTGACTTATATTTTAAAATATGCCTCCATATAAAATGCATTTATATAATCTGTATTTCTAGATATAACTTCTTTCAGTTAATCAGCTGCAAATGGTATTACATTATATTAATTCGATACACAGAAGGAAATACAAGGGTTTATTTCTTTTAATTTCCTTAGACTTAACAGATAATTAAAAAAAAAAACCCACAAAATTCTATTTCTTGTAAAATTATAACAGCATATAAAACTAATAAAAAATATTAATACAGACATTTTATTTCCTAAACAAGCACAGGGATTAAGGCCGACTTGACAGCTGTCCAGCAGACAGTCATCGACATCCTAAAGGAGGAGGTAAGCCACAAAAGTTCATTATTAAAGAAGCTGAAAGCTGACAGAGTTCTGTCAAAATGATGGAATGTTGAGTGGAAGGAAAAAGAGTGGTAGAAAATATTAGGCTAACTTAAGGCCAGGTAGGTGCAGGATTCATATTATTGTAACACAAAACCAACTGTAGACGTTGGGGAACACTTATAAGATGGTGGCCAGGTCATGTAGCACATGACCTGGCCACCTGAATCTGCATTTCCATTAAAAATGTGCGCAGAACTTTATCGATAAGACACTAATGTAAAATAAATAAACAATTTGGCAATTGTGGCGTTTCCATTAAATAAGAAGCACAACTGAAATCAAACATGAATAAGTTAACTCAGCCAACAACAACAGCCGGTTGTTGATCACGACTCGTGTGATGCGAAAAAAGTTTTTCCAACGCAGTTTTTCAAAAATACACTAAATTCAATACAGTTGAAAAACCACCTCATCCCATAGCACAAAACATGAGGTGTTTAAATTGCCGTATTTTCATTAAAGTGGATTTATTTTCGTTATTCCAGTTTGCTCAATTCTATGATCAATGGAAATGGAGCTTATCTCATTCATTCAGTTAAACCCTTCAGCCACAGAAAGTCAAAGCGGTGCTAAGAAAAACAAAAGAACTAAACTGTTGTTCAGTTCTATTTTCAGATGAAAGATTGAGTATCATTTGGAAATCAAAATCCCAAAGTCAGGAGGAAGAATCCAGATTGCTTTAATGCAAGTCTGAAGCTTCCACAGTCAGTGATGATATCTGGATGGTGTTGGTGTCATCGCAGCAGTTTTAGCGCCCTTCATTCTAGGTGACAAGCTTTAGGAGATGCTTTTTTTTTATTTTCCAACAGGACTCGGTAGTTGCCCACTCCCTCCTAAAGTAGCTGCTTTAATGACCATGTTATCACTGAACTTGATTGGTCATTAAACCTAACAGGGTATCTATGAAGTATTGTCAAGAGGAAGATGAGGGACACCACAGACATCAATGCAGATGAGCTGCTCTTAAAAACTACCTGAGCTTTCTTAACACTTCACCACTGCCACAGCATCCTCTCCTGGATTTCTCTACACATGGTTCGAAAATACAGGAAAAAAACCAGTGTAGTAAATAATTGAAGAGCTGATCCCTGAAAAGATTGAGAAAGAGCTGTGTAGGAGTGGAATCAGAGGCAGGATTTTCACAGCAGACAGCAGTAGCGAGTGAGGTTCATATTTGGGTATTTTCAGCAGCAGCAGCATCATAAAACCATCGTCGTGAGTTACACTGATCGTCCATTTTAGCTTTTCTTTAATGCAGCCATCTGTACTGCCACTGACAGCAATTAGGCTTTACTTCTTCTCACAACAAGTGCCCGACTGTGTTGTGTGTCTGTGAAAGTGCTCGTATATGGGCCAGTCTGCCAAGCGGACCCTCGAGCTTCAGCACATGAAAATGACAGGATTAAGAAAGCAAAAAGCAAGCGGACAGATGGGAGGTCAGTAAAATTAAACCAGCGTTGACTGGCAGCAGGCGGGGGGGGGTTGGTGGTGGGCGTGGGGGTGTCTGCGTGGGCTTTTGGATTGAGAATGCCACACGGGTTCAGCGAGGACCCGGGCTGAAAGCTAGATCTCTCACTTCAGCTCATCACTCCTCTGTCTCTGGCAAGTCCTCATCAATATGTAGAGTAGAAATGAACTCGCCAACAGCGGCTCTGTCGGCTTCATGTGCAGCAGCTGGCAGGCGAAGGGTTCGTAGTTTTATTAAGAAACTCCAACACAAAATTTCAGTGGTAAGAGGAATTACTGCCGGTGATTGTTATGAACAAGACAGAAGAGAACGACACTTTAAGCAGAAAAAAAAAACAACATTTAGGCCAGAATCACAACTTTTATAAAAGTCGTTTGTGTTGTAATAATTCAAATATTTTTATTTGAAATAAATGTTTACTTGCTGTTATTATTACCCTATGAGATCTCTACAGTAATGCAAGCTAGTATTCATGTATATTCCCATTGTACATAGGTCAAGACTTACATAAGGGTATACATTTACATATTTTACATTTATATTCAGGTGAATAAAGGTTAATGCCTAACTGAAGGTGGTACAAAAAACAAGTTTAATCAGGAGTGTCCCAAGTGCAGCTTAGGGGTTATTCTGTGATCCTTTTGCAGAACCACCAAACTATAGTTCAAGGATGGTACAAATCCGACACACAGCTGATAAATATCAAAACTTTTGTGTTTTTATGGTACGTTTTTCTCTGATAAAACATAATCCTATTACAATAACTGGAAAATATTATGTATAAAACAAATGTCATTTTTAATCCACCCCTCCCCATTTCCTGTCCAGCAATCAGAGTTGTTATAAACATACTTTCACAAGAGGAGCATTAGGGGTTTTGATATTACACTCCACTTAATATATGTATAAAAAAAATATTACAAACTGCTTTGAATTCATTTCCATTGCAATGGAGATGGAGATAGAAAAGAAAGGGAAAAGGGGAAAAATGAAATGGAGAGGTGGGGAAAAAGTTAACGGGGAAGGAAGGAAATAAGGAGTGAAGGAGAGCTAGAAAACACCCAGGAAGTCTGATTCTACACCTGCAGAAAGAAAATTTACAAAAGAAAACACATTATGCTCATATGACACTTAAAAGTAAATGGTACCAATTAATACAAGATCTATTCAGTGACAACAGCAGCCAAATATAGAGTGTGACTCTGAACAGATGAATCTAAACACCTGCGGATGCGGGTGGGCGTGTGTGTGTGTGTAGGGGTGTGTTTGTATGTTTTGTCCATGGAAATGTTTAATTACAGGTATGAGGGGGCAAAAATAGGGCAAAAATAAATGGAATAAGAACACAGTATCAGCAAACCAGGTGATTAGGAGAAAGAATAATGCTATATACTAAAAGTAAAACCTTTAAGCTTATCTTCTCTTAAGCTTAAAACGTACCAATGTAAAATGCTGAGATATGGCTGAAGGTCAGTGTGATGATAAACAGAAACATTTTCTGCAACACTAACAAGTTACAGTTCATAAAATATTAGGACCCCCCCCCCGAGAGATTTTTTCTTGGAGCAGCATCATTACACTTCCTGCTAGGTTCCCGACACAAAAGGTTTGCAACGCTTACAAAAGCAGCATTTTTTGTCATTACCTGAGCTGTGATACAAAGTAAATGAAAGAGATGAACAAAATGAATCACAATTTTCTCCGTCGCGATCTAAATTGCACTCCCACAGCTGTGGTTCACTCACAAGTTTTTGCAGGCAGATGGAAAAGCTGACATGCACCACTGTGATTAGCAGAGAGCTGCTGCATCAGCAACTTAATTTCTATAATTTATTTTGCACCTCACTTCATCACATTCAGGATGGTGGGTTGTTTTAGCCCATCACAAGGCTAACCTGCTGACCCATAACCATACACATTCACATCTAAGGCAGTTAATTGTCACCCGTTATGTATCGCACATGTCTTCTGTGTGAAAACAGGACGAAAAAGAGAAAACCAAAGAATGCACACAAGCAACAATCAAGCCCAGACTTAAACCCGGGATCCTTATTGCTGTGAGGCAAAAGCACCATTCTACTGAGCGAGCTCTTATCAACCTAGCAATAAAAAAATTGCTGCAGTAAATCCATCATTGTCTGCTCTCCTAATTTGAATTGTGCGTTTGCATTTTGTTTTAAGTCTAGCCACTTTGCCGAACAATAACAAGGAGAGAGATGTGGGTGTTGGACAAAACAAAAACATTACCACATAGAGCACTTAGTTAGTAGATATATTTTTAGGATTAATAAAGCTAAACTCATTCTGTCAAGCTGCCAGGTAGTACTGTGGATGTACCATCAAGGTGTGTGTGTGTGTGGGGGGGTGTGTATGTGTGTCCTCCAGGCTGTCTGCCAGTCACAGTTCACAGCCACAAAATGACAAGCTACGATCGCAGCAGCACCTCCACCTTTCTCTGACCTCCTGCGGTTTCTGTTCTTACCGGCCTGTTGGTATTTTACAGGAACGACGGCTTTCACCAGACAGAAGGACCTTTAGGCTTGTTACACTCAAGAGTTAAGCTGGTGTTTATAATCAGCCACCAGCTGTTCACAAACCTGGCAGTAAATGTCTCCATGAACCTATTTTCATCAATGTTTATTAATTTTGTTCCACCCCAAAAGCTTAAAGAGTAGAGAGAAATTAAAAGTGTGCTCTACACATGGAGCATAACTAGCAGGCATAATCAGTCTCAGAAGTTTAACAAACTAACAATTCTCTTTAGTAATTGATGAAACACACTCTTCAGAGAAATTATAGCCCAGAATAGTTACAAAACTATTTTAGTTTGTTTCACGGTAGAATATAAATAGGACAAATTTTGTAAGAATGTTGATAAAGATTTGCTCTAGCACACTTGGGATGCCTTTAGTTAACACTGCTGTTAATTATTAAGTGGAAATTTTTTTCAGATCTACACTGAAGAAAAAGAAAAGCAGTGCAAATCATCAATCAAAATACCTTTTTATTAAGGCGATAATAACCCTAAGCCCACAAAAGCTGTGAAGGTACCCATGAGGATTACTTTCAAGAATAAAAGGGAGAGGTTTTTTTAAATCATTTTCTTTACAAGAACTCAATCCACTCAAATGTGACCAGAGGTGCTGCATCAGTAACTCTACATAGATCGATTGTGTTCTCAGGCAGCTCCATTCATCTTTAGATGAACGACCATTATTCATGTCTTGTACATTTGGGTTTGGTTTTGTTTTTAAATTGTGCCTGCAGACAGGAAAATAGAGATGATCGACAGAGATGAAATGTAAAAAAAAAAAAAAAGAAGAAAGAAAAAAAAAAACTATTAGCTCCCATTGTCCAGCTGGAGGACATTTATCTAACCAAAGACAATTTTGGCTTTCCTTCCATCTTGTCCTCTCCCGGGGCAGGTAAATCACATCCAGGACTCCTCCAGGTTCTGCTCAGCTGAACTCTGCTGTTTCGCCGTTTGCCAAGAGACCTCCTCTGAGATCATGCTGTCAGATAAGATCCAAGATACGGGTGAGGGTCTGTTCTCTGGTTCTGAGGCGCATCCAGCCAGAAAACCTCTGCTGTGTATCAATCAGTCCTAATATCACTGCTGTACAGACACAGGTGAGGTGTCTCCCCAACGGTTCAGTGGGTTAGTGAGGAAACTTACAAAAAATTTTTTGATTTAAACTGATTTTTAAATAGATTTGTGAGAAACAAAGAAACGTTAAATAATTTCTTACAGCTGTCATTTTGAGACAGTTTTTTTGTTGTTTGTTTTGTCACTGAGAGAAGATAGTTACAACTAAGATGAAACAATTTTTTGTCATATCTTTCATCATACTGCTGGCGGCGTAGCTGATCTGGCAGCTAATTTTCAGCTCAATGCCATCCCAGGAATCAGACTCTGATTAGACACAAAGATTAACAGAGACTCAACAACAACAACGCATTCAAGTCAAACCAAATCTGTCATCAAATATGACATTTTCATAAGACTAAAGATACAATAGTTTACCAAACTGGTGGACAACAGTCAGTGATGTTCTATGATCTCTTAAGCATTCATAGTCAAATGAAATCAGAAATTACCATAATGTTTAAAGTGTTATCATGTCTGTGTTGTTTATCTGCAGCAGTGTGTGATCTCATAATGTGTCAGCTTCTTGCCCTCAATTGTCTTTGTGACAATTTGCTTGACATTCATGACCTATTTTCAAGAAAACTCAAATCAAGTCTTTCTAAGTATTTGGGTTTCTAGAGAGTTGAATGTTCTAGGAGTTGATCATATGAAAACAAAGCCCATCATACATCTAGCCATTATCTCATACCCAATTTATATACCAAACATTCATCCAAAAAATACCCAGAGAGAACCATGGAGAAAGATTTCAGGCTGGGATTCAAACCCAGGACCTCCTTGCTGCAAGGTGACAGTTCCACCAGCTGTGCCACCATGGAGCCCAAATATTATCTGAGACTTCAGGCATAAAGATAAAAAGAAAAAAAAAGCAAGTTGGGCCTGATAAAAGCATACGTAAAGATCTTTGCACACTTACGACCTGTGTTAAAAGTTCAATCTTTTGTTGCAGCATCATACACTACAAGAGTTCAAACAAATTTACCCAAATTAAATGTATTTTTATCAGGAGATAAAAAACCCTGTCATCTTAAGAAACTACCCCCATCAACCTAGCGTTATTGGATTTAGAGCTGCAGGATCAAGGCAACGATAAAAATGTTTGCTCTAGCATCTTTTCCACGTTTACCTGGCCGTATGTATCAGTTCACTATCGGCTTAAAATTGTTAATGATCAATTTTCAGTTTCCTAGTTGAACCCAACAGATTTGTAGGTTAAATCTCCCTGTGTTTTTTAAAGAGATGATGACGCCATGCACTCTAATAATGCTCCCAAAGGGGTTTAGAAGAGTAAAGGTCTCAGCATTACAGATCCTTCATTGCACTTAGCAGTGGTTATGAAGTGCATTTCCATGTTTTCATCCTTTGTTTCACACCAAACAGCTGGAGTGTTGCCAAGTTGCCCAGAACCAACAATTACAGGTCAACTTAAGTCTCAATAGGGCTTTATGAATTCCCCATGGCTATGTTTGCAATTGCGGGACAGAAATGTTTTCTTAATGATGTGCCTCAGAACATCA
Organism: Xiphophorus maculatus; assembly: GCF_002775205.1. Classification (NCBI taxonomy): domain Eukaryota; kingdom Metazoa; phylum Chordata; class Actinopteri; order Cyprinodontiformes; family Poeciliidae; genus Xiphophorus; species Xiphophorus maculatus. The sequence continues at coordinate 14,359,087 of NC_036464.1, read as the reverse complement.
TTTGCCATGTAAATGGCTTCCAAGTTTGTTGTGGGAAGCTGTTAATCTCAAGGAGGCACGTTTTGTTGCAAAGACTCATGTTTAAAAATGAATCAGAGAAAGCATTTATAAATTCAGTGAAAGAAGTGGCACAGAGCACAACCCCATGCAGCATATTGATCATGGTTATGGGTGAAATCAAAATAAACAGCAGATAAGAGATAGCAATCCATTTTGTTTGAGTGCTATTATGACTTTTTATTAATGCTGAACCTCAATGTTTTTGCAGCTTTTTTTCTGCTCAGCTTATCTCAGAAACAAAACTAACTCTGGATTTTAAATAGTTCTGAAACTATGTTGCCTAGTTGATCTGATAAACCCAGCTTCTTATGAATGTTGGAGACTGTGAAGCACCAGTTTATCTGTGCAAGAGACGGGTCAGAGAAAAATAAAAACAAAAAATGTGGGATTATATATTTGGGTCCTTACCAAATATATAAGTTTGACAAAGTCTTCTTGGTCAAACTTCTAGTGCTTCTAAACTTTAAAATTACTGCATTTTTGAAGATGTCCACATGCCACATTATCCGCATCACATTTAGCAAACACCTGTCAATAAGCTGCAGGTGTCCACATTGTAACTTTTATGTACACAAAAAATATTTTATTTTATTGAAATATGTACCAATAACATACAAACGTGAATTTCCCCATTGTGGGACAATAGATTTTTATTCTATTCTATTGATTTTAAGGTTTGTGAAAGACTTGGAGACAAAACTATTGACTTAAACCAAAATCCAAATAATTAAAGAACAAGCTATTTTCTGTACTGCCAGAAAAATGGCTAGAAATTTAAAGAACAGAGACTTTCAATTCCAGTTAAAAACCAAAATTAAAAATTATAGTAGTCATGTAAAACCATTTCATTAATGTTCTCTTGTGAAACCTATAACTCAAGTCTAGTCTGTATTTATGTAATTTTCTAAAATGTAATGTGAATCAATTCACTTCTAATCATAAAGGCAAACATAGAGGCATTCAATTGCCTTTGAATGAGACCTATTACAATTATTACACTATCAAGTGCATGTTTTATTTTTTATGTTTTGAATGAGAAAAACTGGTTTGATCATTTGCCCAATAATCTTTAGATTTAAATCATTACAGTACTCAAAGGGCAGGCTCTTGAGGAAAAGCACAGACAAAATTGTGTTAATGTTTAAACATAGGGTTGCGTAATTTTAAGAAAAAAACAACACATGGCAGTCTTACTCTTAAATATGTCGGTAATAATTACTCGTCCATGCGCTGTCTATGCATGCCTATTATTGCAGGGATCAAACAGGGGATGATGCCCATCTCCAGCTGTCATTAGGAGAGAGACAAGATCCCCCCTGGACAGTTCACCAGTCCATCACAGAGCAGCACAGAAAAACAACCATACACACACACACTCATACTTGCACAGCAATTTACATAGACCAATTAACCAAACAGTTCTGAATTAAAATATGAGACCTTCTTGCTGCAAGGCAACAGCATTAAACACTGTTCCAGAATGAAGCTCAGCAGGGAAAATATGTCTAACAAATAACCTATAATTTCCTCAGTCCAATTGTTTTTCCATCATCCCAGTGCAACCAACACTCTACATGAGCTTTCTGATCTTGGTAACTAAAATCTACATTTCGTGCTGACAAGTGAAAGTGGCCAATTTTATTTTTGGAGAGCAGATTTTTCAATGTGTGGCACTAGAAACTTGCTAGGTAATGAACTACAGCACAAAGGCAGATATTCTGTAATTGACATATCATACCCATTGATAAGGGAGAGAAAATTTGGGTTCAATATACTGTCCTTTTTGTTGTTTTTTAAAGGTTTTTAGGGCCTTTATTCCACAGTAGCTGGAGAGGAGGAAGGAGAGAGAAGGGGAAGACATGCAGTAAATGGCCCGAGACCACTGAACCAGGGACAACTGAATGAAGGACAGCAGGCGCTATGTATGATGCAACTGCTCTGTCCCTGAGCTACATGATGTCCCCTTATGCTGTTCATAATTAAAATGAAACAAGATTTATCAAAGAATGCCACAAAGGACTCCAAATATAGACATGACGATGTTGAAACGAGCAAAAAAGTCTGTCCAAGCAGCAGCACCAGGACACAAAAAGACAATTCCTTTATATAGTGTTTTAAAATAAGTGGACTAGGTACTCAGCCTTGGGGTACACCCTTTATTATTTTTCTATGACTTCCCACCACTTATGAAAATACAAGATATGATTCAAATCTAATGTATTAGAATATATTTCACTCACTGGCAGTGAGGGGTCAAGTGCGAATCAACTCCTAGAAACATTAGTGGAGGGGAGGGGACTCTCTAAATGTTCAAAAGAAAAGATGGAATCATCCACTAAGCAGTGCAGTGGTGCCCTTAAATTTCAAGACAGCAAACAAAACACAAACCAAAAGAACGTAGAGAGCCTGCAGGGAGACTGCCTGATGGCTTTATTGTATTGGTACTTTCAGCAGCTGAAAAGAAACAATGCCAGGAGCAGATTATATTAGTTTCGCCTGTAAGTACATTGCCCATAGGCCAAAGTTAAATTTGTTTTAGTGTGCATTGTGCAAACAAAGTCGCCCCACAAAAGTGCATTGTTGCCATTTACTGCTTTCATCCAACAAAAGCCAATTAGAGTTTGAAACTAATTCACAAAGATTAAAGCAAATCTGATTCAATCAAATCTGATGACAATTTATTCTTCATTAGAGATAATTGCAGCATTCAAATAACATGTTTCTGACAGAAGACTCCAGCAGCAGACTATGCAACAGCTCAACCAGCTGCATAATGGGCTGTTTTCTCTTTAAAAAAAAAAAAAAAAAAAAGCTGCCGTCAATTGAGACTGATTAAAAAAAAGCCCCAGTTAGAAGGAAAAACAGTCGCTTCAAGACTCAAAGAGAATTTTATGACACAAAGACGTTCGCATCTTTTTGTGCACAAGCTGCCTGACAAGAAAAGAAAAGCAAGCAGACTCTGGATGTACCACAAGCAGGATGAATAGTAATTCCACCGGAAAAGCAGAATAAAATATTTGTAAGCAAATGAAAAGAGGAAAATAAAGCAAACACATAATTCTTCAGTATGAAGACAGGAACTAAAATGGCTTAACACTTAGTCACTGCTTCTGTAGATAAACCGACGCACCGAGCAGGCCGCTTTGGTAATCTCAAAGTACCAGTAAATGCTGTGAAGGGAGAAGTGGAATAGAGGAAGCAAGAGCTCCAGAGTGCATGCAGGCAGATTTAAACAGCAACTCAGAGTAACAAAGTGCATGAATTCAGCTAGAGGCGTCTTAATGCAGCACTTTGTTACACAGCTTGGTAACCTGTTAGCACGATCTCCCAAAGGTACAGACATAACTCTAAAACCACAAGTACAGATTCGCATTTACATGTTGGGAGTTTAGCCAAGGCTGATATCCTGATTGAGCAACAGAGAGCGAACAGGTGCAGCTTCGGCGAGTCAAACAGCAAAGACCGTTTGGAGAGGGTTTTCATGCAGCACTGCTATAAAAAAAAAAGAAGCAAAGGTTTGGCCTAAACACTTGAAAAGCAATGCTGCTGCTTAATCTGAGGAGCATAAAGATCAACAAGTGGAAGCTTTTATAAATGCAACGCGCATTTGCTGAATTGAAATTATATTCATATCTATCTAGGATGTGATGCTTGAGTCAACTTAGACCTTTAAATGAAGGTCTAAGGTGGACAGTACCAAAAGACAAAAAGAAACAACATAAGAAAAATATGACTGTTGATCCCTAATTTAAAGTCAGTGTGAGAAAATGCGAGAGTATTTACTGTAAGTAAGAAGCATCACAAGTCATCACTTCAAAGTGAAACTCTAAATGGTCATTTCTCAGTCTCACCAAATAGAAAAAGGGGAAATTTCCCCCCCAATTGACTGACATGAATCAGATCTTATCTATGGTCTGGTTCCAAAAACTCCCAAGACATTTTTCTTTGCAAAACTCTTGTAATGGTCAGCAACTTCCTTGATTTTGTTATGCCTTCATAAAATTAACAACTAACTGCCTTCAGAAGTAACCTTATTTATACATGGTAAATGATAAATAAAGCTATCCTGTGAAAACCTGAGAGGTTTTGAAAGGGAACATTAGTGAACAAACAGCATAATGATTAGGTTATCAAACCACATCTTTTGACCATATCACAGAGCACTGTTCAATTCATTGCCTGTAAATGGAAAGAGTACAACATAAGTGGTAGGAAGACAGAAGTCCATCTTGTAGTTTGCCACAAGACATGTAGGAGACCAAGCAAAGGTAAAAGAAGGTTCTCTGCTTGTCATGAGTTGAAAAATGAGCTTTTTGACCTACAGACAAAATTCTGAATGTGGCTGGAAAACAGACTCTGCCAATAAACGTGACTACAACACGAAACATCGTGGTGGCAGCCTCCAGTTTCAGGGATTTGTTTCTTTTGCGGGAACCGGTAAGCTGATCAGAAGAAGGATGGAGAAAACATGGGGCTATCTTGGCAGAAACCTGCTGAGAGAGTAGAGAATGATTCACCTTTCAGCAGCAGATTGACTCTAAAGGTACAAATAACAGATCATTGGATTTAGGCAGGACCCTGACAGGTACAACCTGCTGTGTTCTGAACGGAGAATAAGGGGCAACAAAATTGTCAAACTACTGATCCAAGATGATTTTTCTGATTTTGCTTCTCAAAATTGGTAAAAATTGGTAAAAAAAAAAATTGGTAAAAATCTCCAGATGTGTAAAACTAATAGAGGCAAACTTAAAAGACTTGCAGCGGTAAGTACAATTGCAGAACATAATTATGCATAACATGTGTTGGTTTATCAGATATAATAATACGTTTTAGTATGAATACTTTAAGTTCCTTTCAAGCTGGAAATGGCAGAATTTCCCTCGTTTTAATAAAATATGAAAGTTTATCGGAGTATCTGCAGTTCCACTTGAATGTACTTTTGTTAAAAATAAACAAAATTGTTTATTATTCTACACACCTCTATCCTAATGAGAGCCTTCTCAAGCATTTCTAATCTCAAGACAACTTGCTGAATAACTTTGACCTTGCAAAAATCCCAAATCTTTCTTCCTGGTACTTTCACATCTATTGTTCTTCCAGTTCGTGTTCATGAATTTGAATTATTACTTTTCTTCTTTTTTTTTCCAGGGAACATGCTGTTACAGTGAGTCATGGAGGTTATGGTGTAGGATGTCAAATTTCACTGAAAAGCAATGAGGCATTCATTTGGTGCCTTCCTGTTTGATTCCTTGAAAAACTTGCACAACAATTGCTGCTGGAAAAAAAACCCAACCAAACAGGATGAAGTTAACCAAAGATTAAAGTAAATAAATAAGCAGTATTTTTTGCTGAATACGTGAACACTTTGATAGATTCAGAACCACCACTGCGTCTTTCTTTTTGGTCAACATTCAAGTGAATAAAAAAAGGGGCTCTGCTTTTGCGTAGGAATGAGGAAATGAAACAACAAAGTCACCACTGAAGGAGAAACCAAAACCCATTTTCACTCTTAAAAATTGTTTTGACTTCAGCAGCAAGAGCTAAGTGTGTCTGTCCTCCTGGCTTGTGTTTGTCTTCTCCCTGCTTCACGTCACAATCCAATTCTGTGAAGGAGTTACGGACCGGTGGGCAGCTGGAGCCCATCGCACTGCTCCACGAAGAAGCACAAAACAAAAGTGAACCGTGTGTGGGCGTGTGCGTGCGTGCGTGTGTGTGTGCTGAATGTCAGGAAACCAGGCACCGAGACAGTCTGAGAGGCCGGTACTCGATCCAGTAGCAAAACACAGCTGAGTCACCATGTCACAGTCGGAGAAGTGGCTAGTTAGTCTAATGGAGAAGGGTGCAGACAAATCAGAACGCTGATTAGAAGAGAAGGTAAACATTAGTTGTAATGGAACGATCCTTTGCTAAAAAAAAAAAAAAAAAAAAAAAAAGGTTCCTGTGGCCTAGGGTCAAAAATTGGCCTTGTTATTGAATTTTCCTGTGATTCTGTTTGAGGACGCCCTTCCTGCACATTATTTTTCTCTGACGACTGAACACTGTTGAACACTGCAAGCAAGAGTACTTAAACGCTTTGAGTACTTTAAGTACTTACTCACTACAACAGAGAGTAAGGCTTGATCTTTAATTAACACTAATAAAAAATACTTTAACCTCATGTTTTTAGTTTTCAGTTCATGAAATAACAGCTGACATGTTACTTTGTTTATCCCTTATTTTTCTAAGCAGGTATTACCAACAAATTAAGTCAAACTGTAATATTTGTTAAAACACTGTGGTTTTTAAAGCAACTACATTGTTCCTATTTACAGTATGGTAAAGTCACATGATTGTCTGCTGCCAGACAATTGTTTTGGACTTCTCTTTGAATTTCACATCTAATTGTTTAGAGAATGTAATTCTTACTCTATTTATAAGAGAGCTATGGAGTTTTAGGACAAGCTTTTGCGTCTAATGAAAAATATTCAGATGAATAGAACATCAGCGTTGTTTCCTGAGGTCATCTATTGTTTCAGGTCAACATAACAGACATTTACTCAAACGACCCAGCTGAGGTTACTCAGGTTCCAGGCTGAAAGCAGCACACTACCAACTCTCTTTGTCAGAGGCTTTTCCCACAGCTTTTATGCTGTTTGAAATATATTTTCTTTAATTCTATCCAAACAGCTGACAATACTTGTATCTTCAGAATAAAATCTAGATGCCTGCTTTGTGTGTACTCCATGCAATTAGTGTGCTACACGTTTCTATGTGAGGAATATTTGATTTGTCAAACACAATTGGTCACTTTAAATTTAACAATAACTACTAAAGGCTTATGTTGTTTTTCTTGCGCTGACCAATTCTGTATGCATTTCTCCTCCACATAAGTTTATTTGTGCAGTAAACCTGCAGGATAACAAACAACAAATTATAATCACAATTGTTTTGCAATTTCACAAGCGTCATGAAAATAGATTGAATTTATTCTCCTACTGAAAATTATACTTGCAAAACAGAAAATAGCTAAATAATTTTAAGAATAATTGCTTTTTTGATGATTACATGGTTTCTAATGATTGTTTTCAGCTGACATTAAAACTGACGCACAAACTGAATTAATTACAGAAACCCGATTTGGGGGCGGCGAGAGGACATAGGGAAAAAAACGATAACCGATTTCTAACTTTTCACTTTGATCATCAGACATGAAGCAAAGTCAAAATATTAGCTCAAGCCTTGTGATTTTTTTCTTTTTACATGACTGAATGTTTTTTTTTAAGATTAGACAGTACTTTTATCAACTTTGCAGTGCTTTTAATGCGACACTGATGAAAGAGGTAGTCTTGATGGGCCGCATTACAAGAAAGGTCTGATTTCTCTAGCTTTATTGAGACTGGCTGTATTGAGATATAAGTTTATATGAGGCCTGATAATAGAAAGTAAAAAGCTTGCAGCAAGCCCAATGAAAATATAATGCAATAATGTAATGAATATGCTAATGATAATTAAATATACATCCACAATTGAAGTGATTTATGTTGTACAGCATTTTGTGACTGTCTGTGAAAAGTGCTTTATAAACTTTACTTACAATCAGAAGGATTTACTCAGATATGATCTAAATTATCTTTTAGTTTACAGTTATTTTTCATGTTGAAAAATAAATGTACATTATATCGGGTTTAATCCCTGTACAGTGACCCTTAAAAGACACCTAGTCAAGTGTGAATTTGCACTAAACTGGAACCAGCCAGTGAACTCTCTTCAGGTTTTCCTAAATGTCAGTTTCCTCAGCATAAAATGTTTGCACCAGGAATGTTTTTGGTTTTCTTTTGCGCGCTCACCTTTACGTACACAGACCAATAACTCTGCAGGGTTCATTTCTCCGCATCTTCTATTTATTTTGGCTCAAATGTTTAACATATTAGCCACTTCCAAATATTTCTCATCTTATAATGAAGTGATCAGAAGTATAAGAGTTCAACGTTTAACAAACCCGTAAATATCTACACGAGAAAGGATTGGCAGTAGACCAGCAGGCACAGGTGATAAAACCAGTCAGAAATGCTTTGACTGCCGAGTGGTAAGTCAGCTGCATAACATGAAACATGAAAAAGTTTTCACAAATCTAATAAGACAAATTTCGAAAGCAATTTATAAAGGCTTGAGCAGAATGAATTTAAATAACTAATAATAACCAAAACAGACCAAGAATTGAATTAATCAAAGAAATACAGTTCTGTTCATAAGCAGAGCGGGGATTGAAGGTTTATTTTTGCCACTGTAACTGTCTCATTCTGCTTGGAATGTATTATGATGAGAATTAAGTGATGAATGCGCGCAAATTTAAATTACAGGCAGCAAAAGCAGCCACTGGCTCTGCAAACACCAGCAGCAATAGTCATAAGCTTGAGAAGCCATTAGTAATAAAAACTCATTTGAAATTTATAATGAAATGCCAGTGTCTCGTTTGGCTGTTGGGATTTTCTTGTTCATTTGAAGTTGATTATACATGCATTGTATACAAACAGACAAGTAAATTGCACATGAATGACTAATAATTTTAAAGAGGAAGTTAAAAAAATGTGATGTGACTTTGTCTTTGGAAAACCCAGTTTTCCCCATTTTTCTCAGCACAAACAACATGCCTCAACTAAAAACAAACAGGATGACAAAAATTAAAAAATAAATACATAAAAATAAAACCATGAATATTAAATATATAAATCACAAATTAATCAACAAAAAACCAAATTGAATTTCCCTATGGGATCAAGAATGCATTTCTGAACATGAATTTGAACGTTTTTTTCTAAGGTAGGCTTAAAAGTTGTTTTGGTAATAAGTCTTTTTAGCAACACCTTACTTAAAAAGAACAACAGTTCTAAATACGAGTGATGACATTTCATCTGAATCTACAAAAATCAAAACGTATAAATATATTTTAGCTATTGGGTTTTATTATTATTATTTAAACCCATATATGACTAAAAAAAATTGTGGAGAAAAGAATTTATTTTGTGCCAAAACATCCTGCAGGTAGCCCTCATCTTTGTGCGTCTGTTGGGGTGAAGACATGTCCGTCTTAAACCTACATGTTGTTCAGCAGTTTACTTTGTATATCTGCTGGCTTGGCGCTCTTTCTGTAAGCTAAATGCGACTATGTAGTGAACCTAGGCAGGGACCTTGTAAATTGGGTCATTTCCACGTTGTAGTCAGCATTTTATCCACATACTTCCCAGATACTCCAAAATGTTCTTATATTTAATCTTGACAGGTCTTTTATGTTTATTCTGTATCAATTATTTACTTATTTACTTAGTTTTCACTTTTAGTGCGTCCTTTTGTCAAACACACAAAACGAGTCTGCTGGTGTCCAATAAAAATAAATAAATCTGCTCTGTTTTGGGGCAAAACATCACGATGATGTGGGAAAGTAAATGAAGACAGGCTTACGGAGCCTGCTTGTGGTGTCCTAATGATAATGTTTGGTCATTGTTGTAGTGCAGCTAAGCTCACAAGTAAAAACATGGATGGATTATATAGACAACATTGGGACTTGAGCAAGCACTGTGGCTCATCAATATCAAAGATGATGAGCCACTTGCTTCAGACTAACATTGGCCACTTTTAACTTTTTTCTTAGCTGTCTGTGCTAACTATTTCCCCTTGAGACGTTGTTGCATGTTTCTCAGTTTTAGCCATGGTAGTGAATACAGCTATAAGGAGCTACAAAACTGAACACAGTTGAAATGTTGAAACAAAAATAAATAAATAAATAAATACATGTTCATTAAGTTACAGTTACAACAAAATAAAACGGCAACACTGTTATTTCATTATAATCGAATGATCTACCAGAAATATATCAGCTCCAGGCAGTTGTGCAGATATTTTTGGAGTAAATTGCTATTATAAAACGACACATTTAAAATGCCTGTAACTTCAGCCAAAACAGAGCATTAAAAATAAGTTTGGCTTTGAGATTCAGTAACCGGCACTTGTCAGGAATGTAACACCTGTTGACCCTACAGTGACTTTCTCTTTACAATGTGCTGATTACTCTTGACTGAACACCATAACATTTTAGGCTACAGGCTTCCAAATTCAATTTAATGGATTGATTACTTAGTTAGTGAGGAAAGTCAATCTGACTGGAGCCCTACGGTCGGGGCTGCGTCGATGAGGGAGGTCGTTCCCTGGCTGCAATCAGATTCTAACCATCACAAGATTCGTGTTCTCCAGAACCACTGACACACAGAGAAGAGAGGAATGTTGCAGGTGGTTCCTTCCTGTAGCAGACCGGTGGCTCAGATGACATCGGACTTTCCAAGCACCTTGTGACATTCAAACAACTAAGATTAGGCCAACCAAGTTCTCGTTCTGCAAATAATAAAAACGTCAACACCGCTACCCTCATGACAGGCCACAAAGCAAGAAGAGAAGTTAGCAATTAAAGAAATTCCCAGCTTTGTAAGCTCCTCACATGCAGTTTGGACTTTGTATTCTTTAATGCCTAGCAAAAAAAAAAAAAGAAAAAAAAGCTGAATAATAAACCTTTTGTTCTCATCTATGTCTCTAATAGGTTTACTTCAAAACTTCCACATTAGCAGATCTGAATAAAAATTTCTAAAAAATAACTAGAAATTTTATTATGAATTAAAAGTTTTGTTGTTCTTAGTTTAAGAGCGTTTATTTAGATGTTTTCACACATGGCTTGTACCTTATTGACAGTAACCAGACACCCTAATTAAGCAACCATTGTTCCTCTTTAGTAACTCACAGGCAGCTGGTGTTGCAGAAGCAGCTGGGTTGATGCTTCCTCACACTGCTGCCATGTCTGCTCAGAGGCATCTTCAGTCCCTCCTTCTGCCTCTGCTCTTTAACATACGTTGTCAAAAAGTACCATATATTTTTTCATTTTTCATCATTGTTTCAGGTCTGCTGTAAGGAAATTGTGCTTTTTTTTTTTTTCTTTACAGCAAGTTTTTTTTAAAGAGTTCTCCCCCCACCAGCAAATATTCTCCAACCAGCCATTGTACACTTCAGTAAAAGTACCAATGAAAGGGTAACTGAAATGCAGTTTCTTTTATAACCAAAGCACATCTCAAATGTCTAATGTCTGACTTGCTCTTTGCCGTGTAATCTAAAAACAACAATATCCTTAAAAAAATCTTTAGACACAAACACAGAGAGGACATAGAGCACCTTGCAACCGTACATTCACATTTTGTCACGTAACAACAACAAATTTCAATGTATTTTATTGCTGCGTGACAAATAAATACAAAGCAATGTTGAACTATAAGCAGGATTGGAACTATAAATGTTCTTTTTTTTCTTCTTTTACAGTGAAATAATATGGGTATATTTTCCTATCAACTCTGACCATCTTCCTCATCTGGCCTGAAATACATGATCCCCATCAAGATGTTTCATGGTGAGTATGATGAGTCCACTACACAAAGCATTTTGCGTGCTGGCTATAATGTTTAATTTGGTTGAATCTGACCAAAACATCAACATGTGGGTTGTGCCTCCTGCCATGGTTTGTGGTCAGCTGCTTTTTTCTTGCCACTCTTCCTAGAGAACAAATTTGTGCAAAGTCAGCAGATTTTCCTTTCTGTGCTTTGGATCTCTACAGCTCTTTCAGAGTTACTATAGGCCTCCCGGCAAAGAGTGCACAATTTATCCTCATCGCAGTATGATTGAGCGCAATACTGACAATGCAAAGGACTGTTTCAAAAGTAACAATTGTATTCTAACTTTACAGTTTACATACCAACAAAAATATTCAGCTTGCTGACCAACAATATCCACATCTGACCCAGATCACAGCTAAAGGTCACAGAGTGTCAGGCACAGAGAGAGATGGTGATGAGCATTTATGAGAGGCATTTACCAATTCAGTTCATGATTTTCTAAAATCATATTCCCAAACTCTTGGCTGTGTTCCTGATAAATAGTCTAAAGGAACTGCATTAGATTTCTTATTTGTATCGGTAAAAACATTTTGTGCTACTTTGTTCTGGTCTGTCACATAAAATACCAATAAGATACACTGAAATTCACAGCTAAATAGACAAATCTCTTTAAAAGAAAAAGCTTAATAAACAAATGCCATTATATACCACTGGGTACCTCCATGCCCTCTTTCTGGCCCACTGTTATCAGCAAACACAAGCCTTGGGTGAGCATGGAAGCTCTAATGACAACATCAATGTTGTACTTCCATTGCAGCAGTGCCACTCCATGATTTTTTCAGCTGAGCCAGCACCTGTCCTCAACTGATGTATGGTAGCAGTTCAACATCCTTTCACCTTTATCACACACTTTACAATTTTATTGCAACCAAGCAGCGCGCAAATACCTGCAACAGCATGCACACGCTGCAAGTCGGAACGCAAAAAACTACTTAAGATCCTCTACAATATATCGGCGAAAACATTGACCTTTCACCACATTACTTATGTTGTTAACCGAATCCATTAGCGTTACTCTGAAGTTTAATTTGCAGGACGTATGGCATCATCCATTGAAGATTAGGACTCATTAGATCGGATCGATGCTCTCATTCCTTACCCAGCTAGGAGGAAACACGGGAGAACAGCAGACCAGAAGAGAGGAGCGCTCTGGCTGCTTTATCGTGTCATTATGTTACAGCCAAGCAAGACACTGATGCTACAAGACGAGCAGGAGACATGGCCCTACCGTAATGGGATCAGATGGCAGACTTTGTGTTAAACAGGTCCACCAAGTCTGCATAGTAAGTAGTACAATTTTGACAGCCAGATATTTATAGAGTACCTTAAAGTACAGTCTTTGTAAAAAGAAAATACACCCCATGACAGTTTTGGGATTTTGAGAACTAAATTATCTGGTCTTTACCAAGTACAAACGTCTGACTTCAAGTGTGCAAAACCACACACATGGATTTCTTGTATGCATCGTCGGATTTATTGTATTTTACTTATTTTTCCTCTAATAAAAATTAAGGGGGTATAATTTTTTTCTTCTTTAAACCAGGACTGTAGCGTGTCCAAATAACTCAAGGAAAACAAGGTGTCCAGCATTAAAAGTGAAAAACTGGCTCTTATTCCGACTACTGACTGAGACCCAAGAGTCCAGGAAAAGCTACATCCAGGAAACGCACACACAAAGCAGAATGAGATATGCAGGAAAACTGACTTTTGTTGGCTCCATCAATTTCCTGTCGCCTTGGAGAATCTAGTCAATATTATTTTACAAGTGAACAAGCAGAGAGCGAGGCAACAGGGACTTAGAGCAGCTTAACACGCTGCAAAACTGCAGGTGGGCTTCCGAAACTTCACAATCTTAATTATAGAAGCGCAAACACAATAAGAAAAATATATATATTCTTGATTGGTAAAGGTTTTTATAATTGCAGTAGCTGTGTGGTGCAATTACCTGCAACATTATTACACCTTCCATCCAAGTGAATTTGAAGCAGAGGAGAAAAAGGAAGTGTGAGTGTGTTCTGACATGGTGGATTTAACTTAAAGCAGTTAAAATTAATGTGTTAATTTACTTGAAACAACATCAAGGAAAAAGACCAAGAAATGTGCAGCCCGAAAAATAAGCTCTGCTCCGTCTTCGTCAGTTTAGGAAAAAATTATATACTCTGACTCCTTCATTGTTTCAAAAAGACAAAAACACCAAAAGTAAATTAGTGATGAGTAAAAAAAAAAAAAAAAAAACATGGGATCCTTCAAACCATCTGGCCAAAACTCAATAAAAGCTTCAGAGTAAAAACCAGAGCAGACTATAAAACAATTTTGAAATTACTTTCCTCACAAGCCTTACTTGAACACAGACACGATGAGTTTATTTTCCAGCTGATAATGACACAGTCCATTATGACTGCAGATTCCTTCCTTGCGGTTTCAAAAGCTTAACAGCAACAGCCACCTTTCCCTCCTGCCTAGAATCTTAACTACGGCTTTATGTTCGCCTTTTCTCTCTGCGGCTGGTTTGTCACAGCGACTGATGACTTCAGAGACTGCCGACGGCTCACGTCGTCTTGAAATAGACGACACCACATCACGGCGCGGTAATGGCCGCAACAGGTGAAATCTCATCATCACCATCGCAGTCAAGACAAAGCAATAGGGTAAGAAAAAAAAGGAAAAAGTTAGGAACCAGGGGAAGAATATATTAATGTGCATTATTTAGTCCTAATAAAAGATTTTCTAGATGGCTCCTTTATAAAGATTGTCTACTTTTGCACTCTTCCTATTTTGTCATGTTACAAACACAGCCATCCATTTGATTTACATGACAAGTAATCCAAACTTTTCACAGATCAAAATCTGAAAAGTGTGGCATCCATTTGCATTTATCCTCCCGTACTCAGATACAGCTAAATAAAATCCAGTGCAACCTACTACCTTCAGTTGTAACAAAAATAGTAAAAAGCGTCAGCTCATGGGTAATTTAATCTCAGGAATAAAGAGGGGGGAAATAAACCCATATCTGTAGCTGCACCAGGACAAAATCTGAAATATTTAAAGGTTATAAATGACACTGTAAGTCACCGTCACTACAACCTGTAATGCTTAGCTTCTGGAGAGATAAAACTAGTCGGGCTTTTATCACGTGAGACAAGAAGGTATCTTGATGGATCATCTTACTAACTAGAGTCCCAGAAATATCTTATGGTCTGCATGTTTAGTTGCTGTAATCATATTGAGTATCCGCACATTTAAAGATGACAAAGAAAAACAAAAGTTGCTCATAAATGTGACACCACAATCTCCATTTTTGAGAATAAATGCCTTCCTAATTATGTTTGTCGCAGAAAAATAAGCTTCAGGCTCAAACGGCAAAAAAAGGAAACTGCCTATCGCTTTTGTTGAAACAGCCTTTTCATGTCTAAATCGTGAGTGCTTATGAAAAAGCAACTGATCTTCATTTTGTGCACCAAACGAGGTGGCGGAATTATAAATAAAAGGAAAAAAAAAAAGAAGCTTTTTCTTATCCTTGAGTAAACTCATGCACACAACAGGACGTTGAGCTGTCGAACTGCAACGAGCACTCGGTATTTTATACCACTGGAAGAGGCGTCACTGAAGGCTACAGTGATGTAACACAAACACAGCTAGTCCTTCCTCTACGCCAAGCCCGGCATCACAGCACAGGCTGTATTTTAGGAATCGGTTTCTGGCTGCAGGCCACGGTATGCCACTTTTGATAGAAGAAAAAAGGAAAAAAAGGTTTGCACCACCAGCAGCAAAGTGAATGCATGCAATAGTAATGTACAAAAAAGGAAGTGAGAGCACATAGCATTACAGTACAACAGCACTTCAAAAATGCTTATTGCAACATGAATATGCAGTACAGGGAGCACAAGCTGTGTGAGATGAAGGAACAGGCCAATGGTAGATTATTACAGATCCACCAATCAACCAGATAAGCCAGGGATCAGAATCTGACTGTTGTTTTTGTTGATTTGTTCAGATCAGTCAAATACTGAAAAAGATTGCTAATTTTATCAAATCCATCACTTTCTGATCTAAATAAAATTCAAACCTAGGGGCAAATGGTTGATTTTCGGTAGGATTCGCCGCATCTCCTAAGCTGATTCTGCAACCACAAGAGAGAGAGAGAGAGAGAACAGGAACAAGAAGCAATCTTAAATTAAAGCCAGCACTAGTTCCCATTTATGCACCACTCAAGAAAGTCAAATTGTGTCCGATATCCTGTTATTGTGCCGCTACTGGATTCAAGCAGAGAGGAAAAAAAACTGGAATCCCAGCTCATAGCCTTTTGTTTTCAATGGCTGCATTATGTTGCAACAGTGTAGCTATGCAGGGCGCTTCTCAAGCTTTATTATGGTCCATAATGAGACAACACTGGGGTGGCGAGTGCGCCTCATTAGATATTTAACTAATTATTTTTACTAAAAGGGGGAAACAGTCCCCATTTTAACAGTGAATAGCAAGTACACTGAGAACAACTGATCCTCAGCTCAGACTCTGTAATATAATAAATTTCCACAGAAACGCACGCTATGACAGTATTGACTCCAAACACAGACAGCAGGCTGCTTAACAATGCCACCATAAACCATGTCGAAATCTCGATGTGATCTCGAGTGGTTACAGAAAACAAAAGAAGAAGAAGAAGAAGAAGAAGAAGAAGAAATGATGTCTTTGTGTCGTGGCTCAACCACCGCACGCTAAATGAACAAACTCCGCTCGTAAATTCGTTAGGGACAGACATGCGAACTGACACAAAGAGCGACGCTGCTGCAGGGCGGTCCTGTTAAATTGAATTTTCCTACCTTAACGACAACAGGCTGCGGAGACCGACTGTCTGTGCGCCCTTAACAAGCCGTGATACACTCATCACATCCCCGAACCCCGCGGACCGCCGACAGGCAGACGGAGCTCAGCTCAGCCGCCTCCGGGTGGATTTAATCAAGCTCAGGGGCGCAGCGGACACGCAGTCACTGGACAAAGCCTCAGTTCATATTCAAAACCATAAAACACACACAAAGAGACTCACCGATGCGTTGGGCTACTGAGTGACGACGATTTGTTTAGTTTAACAGCTGTGTGAGGCGGTGCGTAACTGACTTCCGCGTTGAAGATGGGGTGGAAGAGGGACGGAGAAAACATCCGCAAAGAAATCGGCAGTAGGAACATTTAAAGGGCAGGCGGCGCACGAGGGCGCACCGCGCCGGTGTTTGTGCGTGTTCAGGGGAGGGATGAAGCTGAGGGTGATGATGAGGCAGATTAGGATGGCAAACAAGACGGATGATAGATCCAATAAATGTACACTGGAACTAATCAGTTTTTATATCTGGAGGACATTTGCTGATCCCACTTTCTAAAACTACATAAATAAGATGAAATGAAACCAAAATGTATTTTAAATTCCTTAATTTGTTTGAAAGGTATTTTATGTTCAGGATGTTGTTGGTGGTGCAGTGGGGCAGCATGTATCTCCAGCAGCAGTCAATCACGCCACACATCTAAAGAAGCCTCTGACTAAAGACTGTCACCACATTAAAGTTTCATGATTTTCATGTCACCAGCGTGAGCTCACAAAAAAAAACATTTTCCTACCCAGACTCTAAAACATTAGGCGTTCATTGATCTGTTCGTCTATACTTACTTTGTAGTGAAAAAAGTGCCCCTTTAATGTGATTCTTTGTAATTTTATATTTTAAACGAAGATTAAATCAAATCTTTACAATAATTCAGTCTCTTATCCTGACACAGCAAGGGGGGTGGGAAACGGTGGAAAAGAACAACGTCTCTGTCCCTGCTGAAGAAAGGCATTCCCAAAGCATGATGCTGCCACCACCAAGTTTCACATGCCACATTTTTGGAGGATTGTTATTAATAAAACCATACATAATTTTTTGTGTTAAAGTTTCTGTTTGTGAGATGGAAAAACCATGAGACAAAAAAAACCCAAAGTCGATTACTTTCTTTAAGCTAAGCTTTACAATGTATTATGTATTATGACTAAGAATGAGATCAGTAACAGACCTAATTCACCGCCAGTCAAATTGAATTTGCTCAGAGGACAGCAGACAAAAAAAAAAAGGAAAGAAAAAGAAATCCACAAAGAGCTGTTTAATTTCAGATCGTTTGATGAACTATTATACAGTACACTCAGTAACTCAGGCCATGAATGGCCCGCTGTTTATTGTGCGACTTTTCCTCGCTCAAGTGAATCACCGCATGTCCTGCAACTCCACACCAAGAAAGCCCCCCGCTCAGACAGCGGCATGCTGGCAGAGGCTCACGTCTCCTCTGTTGACTCAGAGCCGCGGCTCTGTCTCTGTGAAACCTGTCATTGTGTTGGGGCTTATTACTGATGCTCTGGCTGCTGCGCGGTCCCTGGGGGTCGCACAACGGAGCCTCTGTGCTCTGGCCGGACAAAGTGGGCTCCTCAGGAGTGAGTCCACGAAATTGTCATGCATGTGTCTCTGCGTCCGAGAGATACAGCAGGCTGTCACTCTCTGAAGCCACAGAGGATTAGGGCTCATGTGTTAAATGTGAGAGAGGCACACAAGGGATGAGCAGCTGCTCCCTGTGATACTAAAGCAGCCTTTTGCGACATTCAGCCGACAGAAAAGCGGCTTCTCCGGGCGGAAACAAGCTCTTCTCACAGGCAAATGCAACAGTAACGACCCTCCTAACCCCTAAGCTTTACAAATTTGTTATGTATTATGACTGAGAATGATTAAAGCAGGGCGTGTGTTTATCTGGAAGGAGTGGATGGTGTAAGAGCAAGAGTCTAACATGCCAACTCCAGCAAAGGCAACAGGCCTCACCGGAGAGAACAAACAAATTAAGAATCCACGGTGGAGAAGGAGATGAGTTCATTCCAAGAGGTCACCAGGTTTGTCAGGATATAAAGGTTAAAGGTGAGGCTGGTGACGTTATGTGACTGGAACCCTTCTGATGTGCCACGTGTGGGTATTTCCTGCTTTCTTACCCTGCTGGTTGGTCCTGTCAGACTGGTAGCGCTGACCACTTGTTTCTCACTCTAACATCCATACAGGCTCAGCACCATGTTGCTTTTTTTTTTTTTCAAAGTGTTTAAATTTATAGGAGACAGAAGCAAAAGTTACAGCAGAAATAAAGGTTTCTTATTTTGTCATATTCTTGAATAATTACATTAGTTTGTGAAGTGTGTTGGTTTATGCCTAAAGCCATTCTTCATTTTGATAACACCAACAAAACTAAAGTGAAGAATTTTAAGGCTCTATTTGGTGTACTAGATTAGTTTTTTACTGTGCAAAAAGTATTAAAACACACTTTTTGCTGTTGCAACCACAAACTACAGAGTATTCAGAATAATAACTAGTACTTAGAAATAGAGGTGCACCGATTGCAGTTTTCTGACCAATCTTTAAAAAAACTGACCTGTCAATTCTGATTTCAGCAGTACGGAAGAGGAAGAGGGCCATCGGAAAAAAAAGAAAAATCTCAGAATTCTGACTTTAATCTCAGAATTCTGACTTTAAACTCAGAATTATTATTTTTATTTTTTCGGTGGCCCTAATCCTCTTCCGTACGGCAGAGACCAATTTCTTTTGTCTGAAATGTCACTATACATAGCAAGAAAGTTGCTGAGTTGGTAACAGACTATTGTTAGCTGCAAATGTGTAGACATGACCTGGCATCATTCTCAGTCAAACTTTTCTCACAGGAGAGCAGGAACGGACAGTGGGTGATTTTTAGACCTTTGCTGAGATCTGTGCATAAGACTGGGGGATAAGATCGGCTTCACATCTAAGTTTCTGCTGATCACAGATCTCTCAAAATTAAGAAATCGGCTGGCTGATAAATTGATGCACCCCTACTTAAGAAATGAATCAGGTCATTAATCCAATTTAGTTCAAGTACATCACGTTAAGCAATATTCCTCAATGTCAGTCGACTCATTCATCATGCTGATTAGAGCTCCTCTAATCTCACTGAGTTTATCAGCTCACATATCAGTATCTACATTCAAGCATCAATTTTCTCTACTGTACAATCTCAATATTATTTTGCATGGCAAGGATAACTACATTTACAAAAACCCCTTTGTAAATGTTAGATTTATGGTAGTTTGAAACAACACATGAAGCGAGCAATAAACACATGGATGAAAAAGACATTGGTCTGGTCAACTGACCAAAATACATTTCTTTGACAATACATACAAAATGCTCTGTGAGTGAGAAAACTAACACCCTAGGCAAAACATGCCTATGAAAAATAGTGGTGGCAGCATCATGCTGTGGGAATGCTTTTTTCATCAGAAACAAGGAAGCTGGTCAGACTTTATGAGGAGTTAGATGGAGTTAAATGCAGGGAAACCCTAGAAAAAAACGGAGGCTGTGAAAAACTTGAGATGTTTTTGCAAGACTTCTTCGGTTTCTTGTCCAGACCGACAATATGAATATGTCAAGTTTCACTGAGCCATATTTCAAGAGAATTTCAGCTGTAATTGAAGAGAAAGGTAACTTAACAAAGAGGTGGATTGAATAGAAGTATGTACATCACACTTTACAATTATCAAAGATGAAAAAGGAAAATAATTGTTTTCTGTAATTTTAAGTAATGCATTTTTTTTCTGTTGGTCTAATTATTAAATGGGAAATCACTAACCCTGCTGCTTAAGAACCTAATCAATCATGTTTCTGTTTCTGAAAATTAGCCACTACACCCATCACAGAGTGAGAGGTCTTTTACTTGAAAGCCGTGTTTAGAAAACCGACCACCGTTTTCAGTCTGTGCAAAAATGTAGCATTGCTGCACTTGGCAGAGCTGCAAAAGACAGGCCAGGAAAATCCCAGAGCAGATGACAGACATTTGACTGGTCTGTTTTTGTGCGACGCAGAGAGTGGCAAACCACATCAAAAACTCAGACCAAGCTGTCATGTATTCTGATTGCTCCCTGTGCCACAGGAACAAAAACAATCCTCTCGTGACAGTGACGCTCCTGACATGCTGCATATTTCCCACATGTTGCCAGATGTGTTGGCATTCTAATGTTTACCGAATCATCTTCACCCCAACCCGAATCATACATAGACAGCTTTATTTGTGGAAATTGTAAATCATAAATGAAATTCATAGAATCTGAGTGAGTTATTTGCACTTGAGTGTTTTCCTTAAAATGCTAAATGAATTTCCATACATTCAGCATGACTGGAAGGAAACTCTCAAGAGTTGAAAATAGATTTACTTTAACCACTCAGCTGAGGTTGAATTCCTTTGAATAAGAAAGAGGTGCCCTTTGCCATGTTAAGACGCATTTATTATCGAAGGGAAAACAAGCAGCGTCCCAGGCAGATCTGCATGGTCCAATTACAGTGGATCAAAGCCAGACAACATGGAGGAGGAAAGTGGGGATAAAAACACTGAGACGCATCTCCGGTCAGGGTTTGTCTGATGCACAGGAACTGCGTCCAGAGAATAATAAGAGGTGCTCTCACTGGATTTTTAAAAAATCTACATAAGGGTGTTCAAAGTGGTTTCATATTCACTGACGGGTTGGATGTATGCAGTTTTCTTTGTATGCAGAGGGATGGGCATTCATCTGCACCTCCTGGCAATATAAATTGAAACAAGTTCTTATAAATGTAAACAACACTTCTAAGAATTCCACATTATTCTACAAGAGCCAAATTTAAAGGACTCTGACTGTGTTGGGAGAAAAAAAAAAAAAAAAAAAGTCTTCAAGTCTGAAACAGTCACTTTACTAAAGAGGCCAAAATATTTACTGGTTGACACACTTCTTGCTGCTTACCATAAATTAGATGGAGATAGTAAGAAGATCATAAGCTTCCCATCATTAAGTGGTGACCCGGCATTAACGAGGACGACGTCCTCTGGCTTAAATTGGCAAAGTGGGAGTTTTAGTGTTTAATAGGTTTATTGGTATGCTGAGCTTGTTGCTAAGAGACTAGTCAAGGGTCCAAAAAGGGGTCTTAATGCGGAAAGACTGGCTGAAATCATTTCTCATCCTGGCTGTTAATGGAAAACTTGTGACGATGGGAAGTGACACAGGTCAAAGAAATTCAGAATGCCCGTAATGAGGAACAGAAACTGCGATTCTTAAGAGCACTTCAAGGAAATCAAAAGAATTTATAGAGCTTTCCGTAAGTGCAGGAAATAAGCATTTCCTTTACCATAAATTATGTTTGAAGTTTAAGTATAGAAGGTTGTAGAAACTAAAGACCAGAAATTTAAACAGAAGGAAACTTTATTAGATCAAACCCCTGTGGATACTTAACCAGCATTTAGCTTTTTTTTTTTTTTTTTGCAACAGCGAAGCAATTTAAAAAAAAAAAATTAAACTTTTTTTTTTAATGGCAGCCACCTTACTGTAGACACAAAGACCATAACCTACCCCATTCTACTACAGCTTAATCAATAAGTGGACACATTACTGACATTCACACTTACATACATTGCATACTTACCATTTCAAAAACAGCCTTTATTTAAATAAGTAGCATTAATTAATAAATATTAGAGTATTTTATCAATAAGTGGGTGGACTGGTTTTTTTTTTTTTTTCCAAAAGAAAAAATATATATATATAAATGATGCATTTATGTGCCCAGTTAAGAAAAGACATTTAGATGTACAGAATATAAAAATCTGGATAACAACACTTCAAGAGACAAGCACAGAAATGTACGCAGCTTTCCCCACTAAGAAGTAAAGTTAGATGTAGAAATATAGTTCTAAAGTGCATCTGTTTTAAGACTTGTCAAAGGAAGTCAACAGCGGTCCTATTGGGAAATAAAATAATAAAGTAACAAAACGTGCAGCAGATATAGAGGAAAACCTACCTACATACATGCAGTTTATTTTAAAGACAAAAAGGAATAAACTAAGTAAGAAATACAAAAGACATATTTTCACATTGTCAAGAGGTGATAATTAGTTCTGTGCCATTTCAGTCCACTCTTGAGTGTTCCACACTTGATTATACATAGTATTTATTAAAATTTTAAGTAACCTTGGCAGAGTAAAATAATAATAATAAAAAAAAAGCACACAGTGGTGTAAGTGTTTCTCTTTAAAATGCCTTTGCAGTACATTTTCTCCCTCTCGGTTTGTCAGAGTTGTCCTTCTGTTTGTCCCCTGTAAGTGGTGGCGGGCTCTGCAGTTTAGATCTTAGGCAGCTTGGGAGCACTGATAAGAGGGTTGGTCTCTTGCAGAAACCGTCGCCCAGCAGTCTTGTAGTCATAAGAGCAGTCATGTGTCTCGGCGTAACGGTGAGTGGCACAGAAATTGTTTCCACACCTAGAAGAATAAAGATATTACAATGAGCATGCAAAAGATTTGCTTTTAACTTTTGTTTTCTTGTTGTTTCTTCTTAATTTAATGTACTTTTTTTTTTTGCAAGGTACACCTTTATCTACACAAAATGGAAAATATTTTAGGACCATAAAAACTTTAAATATTGAAAGTATGAAACTTCAGGCTTTCAGTAGTAAAAATAAAAAAACTATCATAAGAAAAAGCACTTTCACTTGGATCCATTTTCTGGTGGAAAATATATATTTAAATATATATATACGTATATGTAGTAGGAACTTTAGTTCATTTTAAGGGTTTAAGCCAGATCAGCCAAGGTAGCTGCAGCTGTTTGTCTTTTCTTTCAGCAGAGATGTCTGTCGATGTCCCCAGATCTCATTAAACTAATAGTTCCACTCTCCAAACAATCCTGCATGTTTAGCTAATGTAATTAATTTATTTTTCCTCTGTTTGAGCCAAATGGCACAGTAATGAAGGTCTTCTGAACGTCAGTCAGCAGTCTTCAGCCTGATTGTGAAGCCAGACTGACTCAGAGTGAGAGACCGGCTCAGCAAACCTTTGCAGATGTTTGAGTTAGTTAGTTGGTGACACCATGAGTTTCCAATAATTTTCTTTTTTCCAGTAATTACTTAGAATTTTTGGTTGTCATTATCTTTAAGCCATACATGAAACACAGGCCTGGAACATGTCACAGTGTGATGATTCTAGATAACATGAGTTTCACTTTCTGAGATGACTGGTAAGAAATGCTGCGATTTTCTGCAACATAATATTTTTTTAGATGTACATTGCTTTATGAAAACAAATTTAATCAGACTTTTCTAAAACTGCTTTTGTCCTGGGTGTTTTTTTCCATGTTTTTTTTTTTTTGTGCGTTTAATTTCCGTCATGGAAATAAGCTTAAACACAACCACAATAAAAAATTAAAAACAAAATCCCTTTAATCCAATATTTGTTTCAATATTTTATTCATTTTTTAAATCAAATTCCACTGATGCTTGTTTAAATCTACGCTATTCTGTGTTTTTACAAATGAGAATAAGTACCATTCTTATTGTGCACCCAGAAACGCACCAGATGTGTTCCTGAACACAACTGGGTGCACAATGTTTGCAAGTTGCTGAAACTAAAGGTGAGATATATGAATTGATGCTACGAAATGACAAAACCAATAACTTTTAAAACAAAAAGTCCATTTTCCTTCGACATGGCAGCAAATCGAAGTGAACAAGGGAAGGACAGCTTTGTACAAAAAGGTGTGCCTCAAGGGCAAGGGTGAAAGAGAAAGATTTACAGTCAGACAGCAAGTGTTTAAATTGAAAACAGAAATGGATCTGGGGCGTTTACCTGCATTCGTAACTGGTGGCTAGTCCAGTTTTTTTGCCGCAAAGGAAGCAGTGCTTCGAGCTCTTTTTCTTGGAGCCAGTGGGGGCCTTGACTGGAGGTAGGTGGTACGTTGGAGTGCCTGAGAGCAAAGTTAGCATGTTAGGTACACGTCAGAGTAAAATGAACCACCTCAAAAAATGAAATGCAATAAAGTCTCGACCGTGTGGTCTTTTTTTATAAATTACTTCATGTAAAGTCTACAATCATGCACAGCTTGAAATGATGGAGCTTAACAGCATTTGTTAAATACTGCGATTCAACTAGTAGGAGCCGATTCAATTTTAGAGCGATTTTTAAACGCATGCAGATGAACATAAAATTTGAAGTGCTTCCTTGTTGACAATGACATGTTTGCAGATTGTTTTGGCTTTAATTTGCACAATCAAAAATCACTCCGCCTTTAAATGAGCACCTACTAGATCTGTCGCAGTAAAATGATGCAAAAAGTGACTGATAAAAACAACAATAGGCATATCTGTCTCTTCAGAGCTTTCAGGCATCGTGAGAAATGAAAGCAGCAGTTTCCTTCAGCTGTAAACAGGAAGAATAGTTGAAGACAACACAAACTAAAGACTGATAACTGCAATACATTCATCTCAGTGTATTTTGGAAAAAGAATTCTCATTACAGATTGCTTTGTTTTGATCATTGATCCCCTTGTCTTTCAGGGTAAACTAAATATCTACTTAATATCAATCCTCAAAAACCTTAAAATAAAACACATTTCATCAAAATACATTACTTTATTACACCAGGCTATTTCTGTTTAATGTTTTCCTTTGTATGTCAAGTGCTAACATTTTAGTTTCAGTCTGTTTTAGACCACACTAAAACTGTTTTAGTTTCTTTAGCTTTATTTACAATGCAAATAAAGCTTGCATTGTAATGCATTAGTTGTAAGTGAAACTATATTTAGCCATATTCTTAAACATTTTCATAATATCTTTGTCTCAGTTTGGAAACATAAAAATGCTTAAAAATTCACACAAATCAAAGAAACACGACAGACAAAAGTAAATAAAAAATGAGAATTTACCAGGGAAAATATTTGCGGAAGCTGCGGGGATTCTGGTAAATACAAATAAAACTGGAAGCTCTTTTATCAAAGAAAGCACAGCAAGGTTGCGGGCGAGCCAGATGGAGGGCAGATTTTTATTTTTCTGAATTTTCACCAGTTCGTCATGTTGCTTTTGCAACCACCCTTCTTTGAACAACTGCAGCACCAAAGGTTAGTTTCACATTTTGCTTTTCAGCAGACTCAATTTTATTATTCAGTCTGAGGTTCCTTCTATGTACACAGAGAAACTGCCAAGACACCAGCTCACCAATTTCTTCCACAGTGGAGAAGACTCCAAAAAAAATTTTAACTACAAGTTTAAATAAAGTCAAGCAGAACAAAAGTTGTGAAAAACCATATGTTCATTCAGGCTCCTCCAACAAAGCTGTAGTTTGGCAGCCTGCTTCGCATCTGACTTTTTCCAGGAATGAAAATGAGCATTCTGCTACAGGAAGTCAATTTGTACCTGCCTCGGAGGCATTTCATCAAACTGTTGAAACAGTGAACTGATCCTTAGCTGCCTTGAGCTGACAGCATGAAGGCTGAATGTGATACAGAAAAGATTCACTGTTTTATCCCGAGCTTTCAATCATCTGTCGTGGAACGTGCAATTTCAGCAGGGTTTTGGAAATCTCAGTTAAGGCTAAATGCCTATTGTAGAGGACACAAGGGGACTGATTTTAAGAGTTAATAACACTGCATTTGCTTAATGATCAATTGCAGATCATTCTGTCTTAGGTTAGGAAACACTCCATGACAGGCATTGGAAAATAGTAAACACACCATACCGGATTGAATGTTTCCTCTGCTTTCAATGAAAAAATGTTGAGCTGCATACAGGATGAAGGCCAGAAAAATATATTTAATACAGTCTATTGTTCTTAGCGAAATTAGACCCAACCTAAATCAGTGCTGCAACAAAAATGGGAAAATCTATTTGGCCATAGAACTCGGACTGGAGCATCTGTACACAAGTCCTACATTATGAATGTAAAATTAAGGAAATCATGCACAAAATCAGAGTAACAATTCAGAGTTAAAAAGAAAAGAAATCTATTATTTTAATTAAAAACATGGCAGGATTAAAAACACGGTACAAGATATGACTTAGTAACAATGACTTTGTTTTTTCTGGGAGTCTCCAAGAGCTAAGTGGTTGCGCGCACATTTTTCCACAAGTGAAGAAATTCTACCTTACCTAATGTCCCAAATGAACTCATGACTCCTCCAGCTGATGCAAGACAGTTACTGGTCTGAAAACAAAGCAACAAGGACAAAATATGCACAAGTAAAAAATATACACAAATACACAATTTAAAATTTTTGTGATTTGATCGCTTCATTTATCTCATGCTGTATGATATTAGCAAGACATTCATTTAGAATTAAATTATTGAATATTGTTATATTCATTGAAAATAACCAACACTTCATTTAGTTTCTTTTTCTACCTTTTTTCATGATTTCTAGCATTTAGATGAATCCAACTGGAGTGAGATGTGTTGACCGTCATTTACAATATTCTACTAAATACTACCCTGAGCAGCCCTTTGAGATTTCGATTTTGCCCCCTTTGATAATTTGATGACAATTTTGGCTTTATATATTGTGCAGCTCCAAATTTATCTCCATAACTCATGAAAACACTTTTCTACAAGGGGGTGGGCGGGTGGGAGGTCGGGGGATTGAGCCATTTTATCCAAATGTTACTACTTACACCATAAAAAAAAGGCAAATAAACAAAGTTAAGACAACAGTTAAAACACATCTTTTAAAATAAACTTTAAAAAAAAAAGCTGCACGGCTACTGATGATTGTGTGAGCTCACCCTATAAGAAGCTGCAGCTCGGCGCAGTGGCGACATTGGTCTAAAGAGGTCTTCCTGAAGAAACTTGTTGGTAGGGATGGATGGCAGCCTGGAGCCAAGGCCGCTCTGTCCTGAGGCAGTGGCTGCAGGAGGTAAGGCCAGTGCAAAGCCCAGACTCTCTGCAAGGCCGTCTCTGCTGCTGCTGTCTGGAGCTCTGGTGGAGAGCGACGCAAAGAGCTCCGAGTTGTTCAGAGACCCTAGTGGCTCCTTACAGGCTTGGTTTACCATCTTAGTGATGCCTCTCGCTTCCCTCTTAGAAATGAGCTCTGGTCGTTTGCCAGGTGACTCTACTTTAACGCCGCGAAGGCGTGCTGGATGAGTTGCTAGGGAGGCTGGAGGATGAGGGGATGTGCTGCCCGACTTCGGCGAGGATTGTGCTTGTAGGTTGGACTGTATGCAAAGTGTTGAGTCAAAAGGCTGAGAGAGGAGTCTGGTTGCTGAAGACGAGGGAGAGGCAGGTAACGGAGAGGGGGGGCTGATATGTACCGATGTGCCAAGCTGGGTTCCATCAGCTCTGCTGGTGAGTGCGTCGCTTGTGCCAAGAGTCCAGGGGCAGAGAGGGGAGGGGGAGTGCGGCAGCTGGTGCTGAGCCCCCACATCAATGGTCTGGTGACCTCCTTCATGCTGAATGGACATATCCAAGCTCAGAGGGTCAGAGAGTTCTCCGAACGACGCCCCAGGCTGTGCTGGTACCACAAGTCCAACCGGCTCCTCCAGTATACTCAGCCCGACTGCCTCCACCGACGGCTCAACGGGGTCAAAAGGGGATTCGCTAGCCCCTCTAGTGCAGAGCGGAGGGAGCTGAGGGTAAACGCAGTCTTTCATCAATCTGCTGCCAATATCCATTCGAGACACTTTCGGAGGAGGGCGGATTTTTGCAAATGGCGGGCACGCCTCCCAGGGTTCCTCCTCCTGAAGCATGTAACATGAAGACGAAGAAAAAGGAGGAGAGCGTCTGTGGACGGTGACGTGAGCAGAGGTTGAAGCAGGGGGAGGCGAGGTGTCAGCAATTGGAGGCAGTGGGGCATTTGTCTGCCAAGGCTGGTTGATCTGTGGGAGGGAGCGAAAGAGGCGATGAAGATGTGTGCTGGGAGGTCCAAGAGAGCTGGTGCCAGGATGTGGATGAGCAGGCGCCAGCGGCGTTACTTTAGCAGACTTCTGGAAGAAGACAGAGAATGACGCATTTCCAAATGCTAGCAGATGATCGTTAAAAGTCAATGCATTACACAGTTTGACATCCTGCACTACATGGAAATGCTACTGAAGCTCAGGTTCTCTCTGTGAGGATCTATGCTTCTATCATGATGTCAGCAGATTTCTATCGCTGCTTAATTACAGCAAAGCTTCAAGCGGTAACAATGTAAATAATTCAGTTCCCTTCTTATAAAAATTGACAAATGAACAAAATTTACATCAGTAAACCAAAAATGTCCAAAGCACCATCGCATATATAGTCCCAGCAGAACTTTTATATTTGAAGTTCTCTTGATAAATCTGCTTACTTTAACATTTTACAATCAGAAATATATAAAAAGTATGATGTTTCCACACCTAAAAGATGCATTAGAGAAATACAAATATTAACATTTAGATAGGTTTTCTGACCTTTTTATTAAGGTTCATGTCCTCCATCTTGGCTTTAAGCAGCTTCATTTTGGTCATGGTGATTGAGTTCTCCAGGCAATGCTGTGCAGCTGCTGAACTCTCTCCATCCTCCTCAGCGTACACATTGTACACTGAGCCACCACTGAAACACATGGCAAGCAAAAAGCACTTCCAGTAAGTTATCTAATAATATCAAACTAAAAACACCTGCTTGTTTTTCTCTTGTTTAAGCATGTGGTTACTGCAATAGCCCTATTTTGGCTGCTTTAAGCTCCCGGTGTGGCATCTTTACCGTAGAGGATCTCTGGGTGTCTTGTCGCAGGGTCCTGGAATGCAATTAAAAGTAACACTTTGCATATAGCTGAAACACCTTTATATGCAAAGGTATGTGAAGGCCACTGAAGATGTAGTGGTGAACTGCCATTTCTATAAAACCAATGTTCTCTTGTCTGTTTCAAGAAGTTAGGTGCAGTGTTTTTATTTTATTAATGCAGAGTTTCATTCATGTTTAACCAAGTTAGCAGCAAAAATAGTTACAAATCCCGATCCATGTAAATTGATATTTTTAACTCTTGTACTCCACTGACCTTCCTACAGTATAGAGTCTTTATAACTGTAATCAACATTGAGTTTCAGTCAACTATTTAATGAGCATCTCAAATGGTACTGAAACAATAAAACCAACCTTAGAGACTCGGAGAGGGGAGTCAGGGTCCCGTCTCCCCTGTCAACGACTCGGAAGAAGCTCAGTTGGTCGCCCTCGCGATACACAACAAATGTGACCTGCTTATTTGTTTGGTTTTTGTCCCAACCGTCCTCCTTCGTGCTCTCCATCAAGTCAGCCACTTCCTTGATAGGATCCTCCAAAGTTACTGACAAAAGAAACAAGAGGAGAAGGATTCTGTGATTAAAAATAGGAGCACGTCTACTCAATACAAGTCATTTATCAAATAGTAAAGATTTCTTTTTAAATGCCATACCCCTCCTGGTGTTAATTGGGCCTCCCCTCATGGCCAAAACAAGCTTCAATGTGCAGCCCTCTGCAATTCTGCAACAGTAGATGCCAGATTTAATATGTCTACAAAAAAATTCCACACATTTGCACCAAACGCTCTGACTCAAAGCAGAAATTCCAAGAGGCGGGATAAGATCTAGAGAAACCTAGGTGGGAATTTTAGAGGGGTAGATGCTCTATTTTACTCCTGGAAACCTAAATGCATGCTGCAGTGTGATAAAGGAGCCTGGTAAGATTCCACAGCAGGCTGTTCATGTGGAAAATTAAGTGACACGCATAACAATACAATCAGCTGCACCCAGCAGAGAACTGAAGGTTGCATGCTGCAAAATGATCAAAGTGGAAGAGCAAGTTCTCCAAATGTCCTCATATGGGGCTGCTCTACAGCTCTGGATTATTTATGTGTGAAACTATGAAGACTCCCACTCCACCCATAACAGCACAAAAGCTTTAAAAAAAAAAAAAAAAAACATCTTGCAAATGACTAACTGTACAGAGATTAGGAAGTTTTGGCACAGGTGCCAGGGCTCCAAATGACAGGAAGTGTTGATTTACCCATAATCATGTAGACAATGATCATCATCCAGCTCAACATTGTTCCAGATAAGATGCTGCTGTGCAACAGGGATACCTTTATACAGTCAGAGAGAGGGGAGGAGAGAGAACAACCAAAGTTCACAAGGATCGGTTCATGTTTCATTTGCTAGTTTGACTAATGGAGGAAGGCCTTCAGACGTAATGATACATGACTCATGCCTGCCCCCTAAAGACTAAATATGGCATCTGCTGAAAAAGCCAACATGTAAACAAAAATGATCCACTACTATAACCATTCACAACTGAAAAGTTAGTTATGTAATAAAAAAAAAAAAAAACATATCTGTAAAAAATTAAGCTTTTAAATAAATCAGTGTGGCTCGGCACACTTAAAAACTAAAAGATATAATAATTATCTACAAGCTGAGAGTCCACACAACACACAGCTTGAAATGAGATCGAGTGTGTGCATGATTGGGAAGCCCACTGTGTGGATGAACTTCTAACTCCATGCTGGGGGTAAGACTCAGTCTCAGGAAGTGAACAGTGGTTGCTTCATTGCTGAGCAGCATGAGCTGTGAGAGACATCTTAAAGCTCACACACAGAGAACTTGGAACTTCGTCTTTACTAAAACTAAAGACAGTTTGGGAGGAGTCAAGAAAGAAGGCGATGTACTACAACAACCTTTACAGGTTAAAATAATCAACACACAAATTCAATAGATTTCTAAAACAGCCTAAATAGACCAAAAAAATGTAATTTAGATATTTAATTAAAATACTTTTTATGTTGCAATTTCCTTTTTATTCAATAAAAGCACCCCCTGCTTTTTCAGAGAATTGAGAGGCAAACATTTATGTTAGATTTTTAATTGAGACATGTGAGCCATAATGACAGAGACCTATTGGTACATTGGTGGACCACAATGTGCTCACACAACTTGCAGTGCATTAAAATACAAAGCCTCATACAAAGCCCTGTTCAAACCTGAGAAGGTGTGTGTAAGAGAAGCAAATGTACAAAACATGGAAGGAAAAAAAGTACCTTAGACTACTTTTGAGAGGTTGAAACCTGACTTTATCTCAAGCCAATAAATTGTCAAACTACACATTACATTTCAGATGAAACTGAAGAACCATTTCACATAACTCCGATCCAATTTAACATCGCAAAAAAAGCAAGGAAAATATATATTCAATGGAACACCTGGGTTCTTTTCATTATGTCAGTTTTAAAATAGATGATCTAACTATAATTTATACTTGCAAGAATAAAATTTTCTGAAAAGCAGACTGAGTGAGCTTTGTACCTTCCAGCCTCTGGATCTTCGCTTTGACTGAAACGACAGCTTCAAAAGGCAAGACGCGCAGCTCAAAACAAGTTCCCGTCAGGGTTTCTATGAAAAGCTCCATAGTGTCATAGAAGGGAAGCTTATACTGAAAAGCTCCCACGCTGTCGTCATTAAAGAAGGGGGGCTCCTTCCTGTTGGTCATCGTGGGAGAATGGCAGACGCACTTCAGAGGGTTGATGGAGCAGTGAGGCTAACCCACGGTGACGGAGAGGGGGACTGCTCACTCCACTCGTTACAGACACGCATCATGAAGGACGACCTCAGCTGAGAGTAGAGGCAACAAACAACAAACATCTGTCACAGTGTGCAGGGAGGTCTGTGATTTTATTAAGTGCGAGTGTCCAATTAATCGCTCCAAAAGGTTCTAAATTAACCTGGCAGAAAGCAACACACCAATTAGTCAGTAATTTAAAAAAAAAAAGGGCCAATTTTCCAATAATATCATTTGACCAATGATGCAAATGAAAATGTTCACTTCTTTTAGTCCGACACATTTCTGTTCAGTATAAAAATATTATACTGAACTGACATAATCCAAGTGAAATCTGATTTCACTTGGATTATTTGTAACCACTCAGGATACTTGCAGCATATTTGCGTTTTTTTTCCTTTTAAATGGGTAATGTCATTTAACAATTAAAATTTAAGAAGTTTATCCACATAAGCTTGTGTATGCTAAAGAATGTGTCATTCACTTAGAAATCAATACAACAGACTTCAAGGAGAGCCGTAAACCTGCTTAAAGCCTATGCATCTCTGTACCTAAGCTCATTCAGCTGAGGTTTTCTCGATTCATTTATAGTTTAGGTCCTTCATTTAATGCTTTAAACACTTACTAAAGGATACGTAATTAAGTAAAAAAAAAAAAAAAAAGAAGAAAAAAATCACTCAAGAGTCATTTGTAGAATAGAGAAATTTAAACTGTTGCTCAACTGTTGAGTAATTGAGAGACACCACCTCTGGATGCAACAAGATGCAAATTTCTCATTAAACCTTCAGCATAGTATTAATGTCTTTGGCCAAAATTCAAGAAGATCAGGTGTGCTACATAAGCTCGTTGGTGGTATAAGGTGTCCAATGGCTCACCTAACCCTCTGACAGATTATCGTGTGTCTCTTGAATTAAGCAATGTACTACATGATATAAACTGTAAGGACAGTAGACCAGAACACCCACACGTTCCATTTAGTTTGAGTCAAACAAAATGTTAACATTTGAAATCAGAAATACACATGTTCAACTCATTTGAAGGCAGAATGATGATTACATTTTTAAATGAAGTATATTATCTTGGTCCAACATGTCTCGCAAAATAACCGTCCAGATGCAATAAACCTAAAAGTAGAGAGGCACCAATTAATGACAGATAAATGTTGGAAAAATAATCATCCCTCATTCCTTAAACATTAAAACTTTTTAAATGTGTGCTATGAAATAATTTAGCACCCATTCATTGGTTCAATGCCATATCAATGGCACAATATGGCAGCCTCGCTTCTGTCAGACTGCACCAGGGCCGCTGTGGCTACAATCCAGTAGCGTCCATCGTCAGTGTATGAATGTGTGTGTGAATGAGAATGACTCATTCCATTGTAAAGCACCCTATGAGATGAAAAGCCCTATACAAGTCTGATGTCAATTTCATTCAGTATTTACTCATTAAAACTGTATAGTATATTGAATCAGAACTGTCATAATATCAGTATCAAGGTGTTGCTTGGAAGCCAGATTTAGTAGGCCGTTATACATCATGTATAACGGCATGATGTATAATCATGCCGTTAAATTAAATTCTGTATGTCAATAACATAGTTGGTCAGGTGTGGTGCTTGACTGTCCTTATTGCCCACATCATGTCTAGATTTTGGTGACAAGATCTAGACATAAGAGTGAGTTTTGGCACTCTCACTAAAAGTGCTAAAATGCTTAGCGAGAATATTGCAGTGGTGGAAAGATATGCATACCTAAATGAGTGGCTAAGGAAAAAGGGGTTAATTTCAACCGACAGTAACATTAAGCAATAATACTGAAATACAACGTTTTACCATGCCTGAGAGGTTTTGAAGTACTATACAACATTAAGTACAAAAAGTTAACAGTTACACTTTTAAAAAGTACATAAATATAGCTTTAGGACTTTAAAACGGCAGCAGAAAGAATTACACAAAAGAAATGCAATCATGTCCTGTAAAAACACACAAAATATCTTAATTTTGGAGCCCTTTTAACTTTTAAGGCAGCGTGATTTAAAAACTTGTAAGATTTTTTTTCAGTGACTAGAGCATATGCTTCCTGTAGAGAAACAAATGAAACCAAACACTGTAGAATAACTTTCTGCTAGATAGTCTCTGTGGTGGGACAGGCCTCAGATATTGTCACGGTGGCTGTTGAGCTGAAACAGGCCCACTGTCTAAAGAACAACGTTGATCAACTTACAAACTAACATCCGTTATTTGCTAAAGCGGCATTTATCGACGACGCAACGAAAACACAGGGCTTGGTCGCAGTACAAAAGCAGAAACCACATGCTAGGCAGGAGGAGAACATAAAAATGTTGCTAGCAGTAAAAAAAAAAAAAAAAAGAAAAAAAAATGGAGATGAATGGAGTTCAAACCGTGTCATTGTTATTTCAGAACTCAGCGTCAATAGAAACATTTCACACGGGCATTTTTTAAACATGCAGATTTTTCACTTGGTTACTTTTAACCCCGAATTTAAATAAACATCATCATTCAACCCCACTTACCAGTAAGTCCCATCTAGCCGTCGATGCTACAGGCGTTAGCTTCCGTTGCCATGTTAGCCAACAACTCAAACAATGGCTTCCCTTCACGGGCTGCTGCTAGGCTACATCCAACACTGGCTTCGACTCGGTCCTTCTGTTGTAGCCGTTTAGGGCGAAACTGCCTTTAGAACTGAGCAACATCACTTACGACTGCCAAACCTAAATCACAAAACGGAGCAAAATATACTGATCGGTGAGCGTCGCCGTTGTGTGCTGGTTGGCGACATCTTTTACCTGTCAAAGGGGGCTGAGCAACACCTAAGTGACTCACAATTGATTGATTATGAAACGAACCAATAGAACGAGGCAAAGTGGGCGGGACAACATGGCATTTCAGTTCGTTTTTATTATTGGGATGTTGATTATCATGGTGATGAAAAGTGTTTAAAAAATAACCTCTGCCATTTTGGCAAATAATCTTTCACAATGCATACAAACCCCGCAAAAACAAATATTAGTTTAAAAATATATATTTTTGAAAGTATGATTTACATACTTTCAAAGGGAGGAAAAGAAGGACACCTCAATAAATGTTAATTCTTTATTAAAAAATGTTCAAATATTTATGTCTAATATTTTTATTTCTCTCTGGAAAAGTAAGTGCTTTAATTTCACTTGTAGATTAATCTTGTAACCCAATAAACAACAAATATCAACAAAGTACTCCTCTACCCATATGTTGTCTTAACCCTTTTGAAACATTTCAGTGAGATGCTTCTTGTGTCCATCTGCTATTCTCTGACAACTGAGGAAAGTTTACCCCACTCCTCACTTTCAGCTGTAAAATGTGTGAAGGGTTTCTTGGATACAGACTGTTTTAATTCACACCACAGCATCTCAATGAAATCAAGATCTGAGCTTAGACTTTTTGTCTCTTAATTCTAAGCCAATCTTTATTATGTTCCGACTTGTGATATTGCATGGTTCAGTGCTACAATAAAATAGTCTAATTTTCCCCGGTTCCTACTCGGATACATGACATTAGTCATAATGGTGAGGTGGCCAGATGCAACAAACCCTCCCTAAAACTGTGACATTTCCAACTCCATGCTTCATAGTTGCTATGAGGCTTTTTCCTGGAATGTTGTCTTTGGTTTCTGGTGCATGACAAGTTCAATTTTAGACTCACCTGTCCTCAGAAACATGACTTGTAAAAGTTCTGGTCTTCATCTATACTTTCTGTGGCAAACCTTAGTTTGGTCATTGGATAGCAGCCAGAAAGAAAGAAAAATGATTTCCTCCTTGTTCATATTCATGACCAACTATCTTGAAGGTCTTCAACTTGTAGACTATTTTTTGTCTTGAATAGCTGTTTTCCCAGATCTTTTTTGAGTCCTTTCTTAGCATACTTAGGTCAGACAGCTCTTTGGGTCTTAACATGAGATTCACCCTCTCTTCAACACATTTAGCTTGATTTTAGCAATTTTAAGGGAACATGAAAGTCCTTATCTATTCCCTACCACAAATGGCATTTTAAGTTAAATTTATTTTTGCTTGTTATCCACGTGTGGAAATGTTAGAAAACCACACAGACTTTCTTGATTTTAATGTTTACTGCTCTTATAAAAACTAAAGAAACTATTTATTGGATTCAACAAACGACAAAATACTCCCTTGCTCTGGAGTTAAAACAAAAAAAAAAGCAACGATTGACCTGGAAATAATCACACATAATTCAGGTAAAATATGTTTCATTTTAGTTATTAAAAAAAGCATCATCTTTATCATCACAGTCAAAGTTAGGAAATGGAGGAAATTCTTAATAAAAACATTGTCAAAATTGACTAAGACAGTAAGAATGATATGGCACAAACCTAAAGAAAAAACATCTCACATGGCAAAGCCAAACAAATCAATATAATTTCTGCAGGCGTCAAGACTAAGCATAATGTATGCTTATAAAGTGCTATTATGTATTATAAAGACTAAACAGTTATATTAACTATGATGCCAGGATAATTTTGGAAACTCCGTTGAAAGATGAATGGAATTGTATTAATTACAGTCTTTGTCAGACAAAAATAAGCCACATACTGATATGATGTTATAGCAATAAATATTTTATCAACAATGTATCATATCTTTTCTTGATCACTTAATAATGAAGCAAAAAAAAAAAAAAAAAATCCACAATTTTACAAATTCCAGGCCACTCCAAGACATCAGTTCCCACCCAGAACGTTAAGTGGGTCATCAAATATGTTGCTGGAATCTGGTGCAGTAGTGGTTTCCTTGGCTGGTGGAGTTTTCTTTGATTTATCAGGAGCCTTTGGCACTGGCTTTGCTGTGCTTGTTGTAAAAATGTCATCTTTGAAGAGCAGAGAGATGTAACGATGTTAAAATATGACAAATAAAAGGTGAGCACTAAGCAACACAGCTGATCTTCAGAAAGTATACGGTGGCATGCAAAAGTATAAAGTTTTGTATTTTTACATTTTGTCATGTTCAGACCCCAAACATATGTTATAGAGATTTAATATGACAGATTTACACAAAGTAGGCCATAATTGTTAGCAGTTGTGCCATACGCTTTCTACTTTTGGATGACAGACTGAAAGGTGCTCCATGAGACGCTTGAAAGCTTTAAAGATTGTTGCATGACCTAATTGTGCTTTAAACTACTCAAGTTCTTCCCTGGCCTGTCTGGTTCGTTCCTTAGTTTTTGTGATGTTTGTTCTTCAATGTTTCCCAACAAACCCCTGAGCCCTTCACAAATCAATTGGACTGAGATTAAAATACACATTTGCTAATTGCATGACTTCCCACTTGCTTCACTAAATTTCATCCATAGGTGTCAGAGTAAAAATGTATGCCTCACTTTTCAGACTTTATGACACTTATTTATCCCCCACTTCATTATTACCCACTACCATGTTATGCTCACACAGAAATCCCCATAAAATATATTGACATTTATGGCTACATTCTAAAAATGTGGAACACTTTGGAAAAGCATTGTAAATGTGTGACAAGCATCACTGTTGCTTACCCATGTCGTCATCAAATATTGACTTGGTCTCTCCCTTTAACTTGGACTTCGGTTTTGGTTTAAATGTGTCTGTCAGGTCAGCAAAAATGTCTACATTATCATCAAACAAGGCAGCATCAATGCTTTTCTCTTTGAGCTTCTTGTCAACTTTAGGCACAATGGTGGCTTCATCCTGTAACACAAATTCAGACAGGAAAAACAGGAATCAAATCCACCCTCATAGCACAGATGAACCTTGACACAATTACCACAAACAAAAAGGTAAACCTACCTGAAAAATGTCCTGTGTTGAAAAACTATTACCATTCTTGATTTCTTTATTAGTTTTGGATGTGGCAGTGGCACTGCTGTTAAGTCCAAATAAGTCATCATCGTCATCTTCCATAAAGGGTGAGACTTTAGCTTTCTTTGTTACTGAAAGTGGCTTAACATTTTGGAAAAGATCATCAGTGTGCGTATCAAATATAGAGGAGTGTTGACTGGGATCTATATCCTTCTTCAGTCCTGCCTCACTACTGGCCTGTGGCTCTATGCTCTTGGGGGTCTCTCTGGGTGAGGGCTTGTTAGAGACGGTTTTAGGCCCAAAGAGACTGTCTGAGCCAAAGAGGTCATCATCTTCTAATGCTAGTTGTTTCTTTGTGCTGCTGCTGTCCTTACTGGAGTCTTTCGTTCCTGCTTTTGTCGATACTGGCAATGACAGCTCTTTGGGTCTGGAAGAGCTTTGAGAGGATGAAGGCTGTGAAGGTAAGGGCTTTGGTGAGGTTGGTGCTTCGGATGAGAAAAGAGATGTTGGGTTGATGGGCGTGAGGTTGGATTTGTCTGAAGGGGGCAATGCTAAACTGGAAACACTGGGATTTGGCCCAAAAACATCTGCCCCTCTGCTCTGATCTGTGTCCCCCATCGACTTTTTGGCAGCCTGCTGCCTTGCCGCTCTGGACTGGGGTCTCCGGAGAGCCGAACCTTTTGCACGGTCCTGCAAGGGTAGGGAGATTTTAGCTACTTTCGGAGCAGATGGAGGTGAAGATAAAGAGACAACAGTACAGAAAGTGCCAAACTCAAACCCACTTTGTGTGCACTTTGCAGAGTGGTGACCTGGACTGGTGTATCAAAGCTCACCCCCCCTTCACTCTCCTCATGTCCTCCGATGGGGGTTGAAACAGGACTGGGGCTCAGGCTGGAGCTGGATACCCCAGAGGAAGAGCTCAGAGTCCCTGACATGCTGGAAAGAGCTCCAGGGAGCAAAGCAGCAGGGTTGATCATCAGACTGGCCTGGATGTTAAAAAAAAAGAAGAAAAAACAATCAGTTGCAGTGAAAGCTGAGTAGATTCTTTTTAAGATGACTTTACTTCAAGCAAGAAAATTCAGCATTTGTACAGAACCACATACTAATAGTACAGATTTGTATCACTTCTCTAACTTGTTAGTTCCTCTGTGTGGTTCAGAGAAAGGAGAAACCAGGACTGAGAATGGAAATGGTGCAAGAGCAACAATGAACAGCAAGAACTGCTGAAACTGCAAAGACCAGCAAGACAACTCTTCTTCATTAGTAAGATAAAATAAAATAACCATTTTCAATTAGGACAGTCAATTTTAGCCAAAGTTTGGAAGAATAGAAAAAAGCAGATGAAAAAATATGTCAAAGTAGCAATAATAAAGATCTTCCCTGAAAAGGAAAATAAGATAAAAGAAAATAGGTCAGTATTAAAGGCTTTTGATTCAGTTAAAAAAGAATTAAATTACTTGAAGTTTCCCAATCCTTGATGAGGAATCTTTAGGTTTTACAGGGCTTGGTGCTGGTTTCTGTGTGGTCAGATTACAGCAGGATCAAAATTGTATCCAACATAAAATTTGTGTTTTCTTAATAAATAAAAAAAACAAAGAAAAAAATAATTTAAAAAAACCCACAAAAACTATCTTACAATTGAGAACAGAACAAAACAAAAATAATGCTTCTAAATAAGTAAATAGTTGCCACAGTTTTGTAGTATGGAACTGAAAAAAAAAATCAAAACCAATCAAAAACAGACAAATTTAGCCCACCTGAATCTCTGAAACAGGATCAGGGCTTGCAAGTGGCGCTTTATCAAGAGGTTTGCTTGGTTTCTTTGCTACTATCTATATAAAAAGGGAAATAAATGGTTGGTATTTTTTGTAAGTGGTAAAAAAAAATTTAAATCCAGTGTTTTCTAAAAACATAAAACTCATTTGTTACCGGAGGGTGAGGTGTTGCTTTGACAGAGCTGAAAATGTCATCTTCGTCATCGTCTGAAAACAGATTATGTGCTGCTGGTTTCATCGGACGGACCTTAGAACTCTGAAAATTGACCAAGAAAAAAAAAACGTGTATTTTTTTTTTAAACATACAATGAAAAACATTTGCAACTACATACAGAAGAAAACATTATTTGCAGAGTAAGCAAAAACACAATGTTGTACACAAACATGTTCATGACAAGTTTGGCTTTGGGGAACTTTGAAGAAGTAATGTCGTTAAATGGCAAACAAATGTAACTGCACAACCTTTAGGAGACACTTTTTACTTTATGCAGTAAAGCAGTATGTGATGATGTGAAAATTGCTTGTTTGCGTATCAAAGTATTGGCCACTACAATTAATTCTGATTCTCAAGAGAGAATGCAATTGCTGCCAAATTTTATTTGACAAAAATATAACGAGGAATGTGAATCAGTTCATAGTGGAACAATAATTGTAGTTTGGAAGAGTTTAAATAAATTTGACTTTAACGTCTGAACTGAACTTAGAGCTGGTTCTTGTTAAGAGTGAACTCACACAACAATGCAACAAATGCACTGACCTCAACTTTTGTTGTGGCTGCAAAAAGATCAACATCAGGGTCGTTGTCCTTCTGCTGCGTTTGACTGAACAGCAGCTCTTCGTCCTGGAAAACCCCTGTGCTCTTTTTCTGCTGTTGCTCCTCTGCAGGCTGCGGAAAAAATTTACATTTCAAATGCAGAAGTAAAACAAAAATGCAAATGAACAAATTTTCCCATATTCTCTGTTCTATTACAAGGCAGACAAACCTCTGGTGTCTTCCCTGCCGTGGGCTTACTGGCCGAGAATATTGGAACGTTCCATTCTGATTCGTCTTCGTCATCCTCATCAAACAGACTGACTGTTTTTGTTTTGCCTTTGTCTTCCTTCTTTTCATCGGTTCTAAACATTGGTGGTGGGGTGCCTTTGGAGAGGAAGAGGTCATCCTGGCCTTCATCGTCCAGAGGGCCCTTTGTCTGCTTGCTGCTGAGAACATCAATGCCACCAAAGAGACTGACTGCTCCAGCAGGCTTCTTTCTGATTTCAGTGCTCTCCGGTGACGGCAGTGCTTCAGGTTTCTTTTCAGCCGGTTTCGGCTGCACCGGCGGTTTGTCCTTTGCTGGGGTCTCAGAGACCAGAACCTGCTCTGGCTTCGAGGAGGATTGCAAAGTGGCAACAGGCATCTGGGAAAATTACAGATAATAAAACGGTTATACGTGGAGAACGCACAAAAACACGTGTGAATTTTCAAACATAAGAACTGCTTTCCTTTAAAAAGTGTCTTTGA
Source organism: Xiphophorus maculatus (assembly GCF_002775205.1). Lineage (NCBI taxonomy): Eukaryota > Metazoa > Chordata > Actinopteri > Cyprinodontiformes > Poeciliidae > Xiphophorus > Xiphophorus maculatus. The sequence continues at coordinate 14,318,088 of NC_036464.1, read as the reverse complement.
CGAACAGTTTAGGTTTGCAGCACCACACGTTATACCAACTCAATATCATCCTCTACACCAGTTTATTATGCTAAAGTCTTGTCTTGTTGATATGAGTGAAAATGCCCTTGTATAAATATTCTTTTTGGTAATTTAGAAATTTAAAATTCTCAAAATAATTCCCAAACATCAGACAGTTCTATCCACAAGAATAGTTTATCTTCTTGATTTCAACTAAGCATCAAAATATATATATACATATTTTTTAAATGATGCATAAATCATGTATAAGCAATGAATTTAAGATTTTTGCTCACTCACTTTTGTTGGGGCTTCAGAGTTTGTGTTATTGCCAAACAGAGATTCTTTTCCTTCATTATCTCCCTCGTCTTCAAACAGGAGAGCAATCCTCTGGGGCTTCTTCTGACTTCATGAAGGCAACAGAACAAGATGGGTAAATATTTAAAATGTTAAAGTACAATAGAAGTTACAATGCAACTTGAGCCAGACAAGAGCTGCTTTGTTTTCCGTTTCTAAATGAATTAAGTTATTTACAACGGTATGTACCTTGAAGTCTTTGTGTCGGCAAACAGGTCATCGTCATCCTCGTCGTTAAACAAACTGCTCTTCTGGGGTATTTTAGTACTTGGGAGATTAGATGGGGCACTAGTGCTGGTTTTCATTCCTCCCGTTTTACTCTCGGCCTTTGATGAGTTGCTTTTTGGACTAATCCACTGATCCTGACATTTCAGAAAATGACATATTTCAAATTCAGAAAAATCCTGGTTGGCGAGTAGAAAATATTACCTTTATTATCCACATACCTCATCGTCGCTGAAAAGAGAGCTGGATGCCGCTTTGGTGGGTGGTGGGACGGAGACTTTAGCTTGAGACGGTTTAACTTGAGATTTGGCTGCAGACGCAAAAAGATCCTACGAGGTAATAGGTTAACATGTAGTGATGTCAAATAAAACAAGTCAGATTTGATTTTTTGCTGTAATAAAACAGTTTTCACCTCTTCTTCCTCGTCATCAAATAAGGACAGGGGCGTCTTGCTGGTTTTACCCAGACTTGAAGGGTCAGGCTTAGATTGACTCTTAGTGACTCCTGGAAATAACTGACGCCAACAAAAGGATATCAAGCGTTATCGAAATGCTTTGTGAGCTTTATCTCTTCTTACCATTTTGTTTCTACTGCAAACATTACCTGAGGCTCTTCATCATCAGAGAACAGGCTTGTACTATGAGGCTTTTCTGTTGACTTAACTGGAGCTTTTACAACATCAGGAGAGGCAGGAACAACCTGAAGTTCATAAATGTAAAAAAAATACTAAATAACTTGAGTTGTGAAATTATACTATTTATTGAAGAAATGGGAATTTAAGACATAACAAAAAACAAAACAAAAACAATAAAAACCACAAGCTCAGCAGAGGAGTAGTCAAATTTTTAAAGAGATGCACAGGTTTGTTTTCTTGTCAAAGACAACATGTAAAAATTAAGAACGTAAACAAAAAATGTAGACAAAATAATGCAATGGCTTGACACAATATTTCCCAAGATGTGGAACGAAATGTGAAGGTTTTCTCCTCTACTTGATATGATTTCTGAATTGCAGAATAATGGGGTCATTTTACACAGAACCTTTTTCACCCACAATCTAATTCTGCATGGTGTCCCCCAGGGCTCAATTCTTAGCACTGTTCTTAATGTGCACTGTCCCTTGACAAATAAATGTTAATTATTTTGAGCTTATTTAATAAAGTTAAGTAAAGTTTATTTACATAAATGTAAGTTATTATTAAATCTATTTTTCGAGCATTCCAGTTTTAGTGTATGTTTATTGCTGTTCTATAAACATTTGACTGTCTATGGATCAATGCACAGCATTTTGGAAAAGTGTTGTTATAAACATGCTCTATAAATCAGATCTAGCGAAGATTATCAAGTTCAATTAAAATTTTAAATTTTCTTAGGTGCCTTATTTTTCCCCCCACAATTAGGTTGTATTACTTATGCAAATAACATAAATTCTTCTAACATATTAAATTATTTGTCTACATTTTATCCAGTGTCTACTTAAGAAGCCGTAAATTGTTTTAGAAGAAAAACCAACCCTAACATTGTGACCACTGAAGACAATGGAGCACTTTTAGATTGAAATTCTGACATTTTGCGAATGAAAACAAACTAAATTGATGTGTGTTAGGGCTAAGTAGGTAAACAATAGTCTATCCAGACCTCTTCATTTTTCTCAGAGTCCTCATTGGTAGACGTCTGCCGTTTTTTCAAGCCCTCGTTTAACAGGCTTTTAGTTGCAGGGCCAAACATGGAGATAGCCCCAGCTGGCATCTAAACATGAGACTGACCGTCACCATGGCAACACACAGAAAACACAACATACAACACTAGACATTTCTTAGAAAGAATGTTTTCATTTACCTTTTTCTCTGGTGGTTTATCTTTCTCCTCCCCAGACTCCTTCTTGCTTTGGGTTGGAGTTGCTGCTTTGAACTTACCACTGAATATGTCACCATCATCATCCTCATCGTCAAAAAGGTCAATTGAATTTTTAAGTTTGGCTTTCTCCTGTACAGCTGGAAATTAAATAAAAGAAATAATCAAGCCAAGATCCCATTGTAATAACTGCAGCACCATTTGGGCGCCTCTCTCATTCACTTACCAGAGTCTGACTTTTTCAGGGTTTTTCCACTAAAGAAATCATCGTCTTCGTCGTCATCAAACAGCCCCCCAGCTCCACCATCACCCCCACTCCCAGCTCCAGTGAGAGGTTGTGTGGGAGCTGTTTTGGTCCTGACAGCTGGGGTACTATTTTCTTTTCTCTCCTCTGAGTCAGAGCTTTGTCCAGAACCAAACAGGCTGTTATCTAATTGGAGAAAGTTTGTTTCAGTACAATAAAGCATAGAGAAAAAAAAAGAAAGAAAGAAAGGTTGCATGTTACTATTAAGATCTCTTCTACTACCTGGAAATATTGATACAGCACCAGCTGGAATCTTCTTATCAGCTTTACGAGATTCTGAACAGCAAAATAAATGTAAATCTCAATCCGTGTGTTTACCTTAAAAATGAATTTATTTCTAGATTTTACCTGCAGTTTGAGATGTGCTTTTTATCTTTTCATTCATTACTCTTTTCTCCTCCAACGCAGGTTTTGGCGCCTCAGAGAAAAGATCTCCCTGTATGATGCAATAGAACATGACACATTAAAATCTGATCCCACCGCTTCCAAGATGCAGATACAAAACAGGAAATAAATCACATCACCTCGTCATCATCGTCAAAGAGACCCTTTCCTCCGCTGAAGAGGCCGCTTTTTCCTCCAAATGGGGAGAAGTCATCATCGTCGTCATCATCATCATAATGATCATCCATCTTGGGAGGCTTAAACATGTCATCGCTGTCCTCCTCAGCCGCTGGTAAAATTTAAATGAACAGTTTAAGTTTGGTTGGTTTGTTGCGAAATCTCTAATGGAGCATCTAAACGTAAGGCTCAACAGGAATGATGATGACTGTGTCCTACCCTGTGGTTTTGCAGGCTTTGGTTCTTTTCTGCCTTTACTCTTCTTCTTAGATGCCAATGCTTCAGGAAAATGAAATGGTAGAAACAAAAGATCCATAAACATGCACATGTAAAAATGGCAGACGTATGTGAATTGCACTTGATGTTGTACTCAAACAAGCGCTTTAATGACGATGTTATTGTAATCTTCCCAAATACAAGTAGGCAAATTAACAGCTATACAGTATATTAGCTGTTATGAACAGCTGCATTTTTGCTTGATTGTTCACTAATACTTATCCAACAAAGTTCGGTTTCCTCAGCTGCATAACAGGTATACATGGACAAACTTTGTAATTTCGTAAATAACCGTGTCCCAGATGGATTTTACCAAAACGATTTGTGTGAAAATGATCAAACATGTTTGATACCTGAGGACCAATGAGATGTAGGAATGGAAATCTACAGTGGGTGATGTCGTGTGTGGTAGCTGGTAATGACAGGAACTTACACGCACGATCTCCTTCAGGCCGGGTCATTTGTTCCCCTTTGATTCGGGCGGCTAACTCATCTTCAAATCTGAACTCGCCTGTGTTCTGTGAGACACAAAATATCAGCGGTCATTCTTTTTAGGAGTCATCTGAATTACCCAACACTTAAATTATACTTTCCTATTTTATATACTTTAGGTCTGTACAAAATTATTATTTTGTGTGACCCAGCTATACCTTTGGAGCATCATCTTCATCTGATTTTTCAAATAAGTCTGAATCCTCGTCCTCCTCTTCTTCAAAACTAACCATAGATGACTTCTAGATGAAATTGAGGGAAAAATGTAAAACTTAATTGGTTTGGAGGTGAAGTTATTTTTTTATATGGAGATAGAAAAATGACTTAAGATACCTTTTGAATATTATTGTGAGCTTCAGGCTCCTCCTGGGAAACGTCATCATCTGAATTCTGTTTAAAAGAAGAAGAAAAAAAAAGAGGAAAGTTTTTCAACTAAATGTTTTTGAAAATTAAAACAAAACCATAAGATGTGAAATAATAAGGGAAATATTATCTCACAAATTCTTCTTTGTCATTTTCACTATCAACAACGCTGTCCCTGTCGCTGTCAACCGATAGTTCTGAAAGTGACATAAAGGTTATTGATGTCAAGCTGAGGTACAGACAGAGCGGCTGTGAGAGTCTTACCGTCACTCGACAGGTCGCCAAGCCCAACATCATCCTGCTCCATGAAGGCTTGAGAGCCAATCAGATACGGAAGTGGCCTATCCACATAGAGATCCTAATACAAAAATAAGTAACATCCAAACTTAATTACACTAATCTCATCACATGCATTCCAGTCAAAACTGCAATAATTGCATTTTGCAATTATTGCCTTTCAGAGGAACAGCACACCTTGGGTTCCAGGATGGCCTCTACTCTGTCCGGGATCTCCTCGTCCTCAGAGTCAGAGTTCCCTGCCTTGATGTCCAGATGTTCAAACGCTGACTCCAGTACTTTCAGCCCATAACTCACAGCTTCCTGCATCTTGGGGATCAACTCTGCCTCTTTCTGCTCGCGAGTCTTTTCCTGAAGTTCAGAGATGAATATATAAAATGTGAAAATACTTGCAAAAGTAGTTTCAGACTTAAAGCTTTTTCACATTTTGTCATGCTACAATCAAGACATCAATGTAATTTACTAGGCTTTCATCTGCTTGACTAACACAAAGCAGCACATAATCAAGAAGAGAAAGCAAAATGTGACATGGGTTCATTTTCTTTCCAGTTAAAAACGAAAATATGACTTGTTTTGTATTTGGCCCTGTAAACAACAATACCCCTACATAAAATTAAAATCTAGTGCAACAAGCTGCCTTCGGATGTTCAGGAATGAGTAATTTATTCACTCATAAGCACAGCTGTTTAGTGAAGTATCATAAATGGTTTTTTTATTTCAATCAGTGAACAAATGGCATGAAAAAGACCAAGTAAAGGCCAGGAAATAAAATAATTACACTAAAACTGAGACAATGCATTGTTTTCCTCCCATTTTACAGACATGCACTACTTAGCATTTTCCTATCACATAAAACTCAAGTACAATAATTTCACATTTGTGTTTGTAAAGTGACAATATGTGAAAAGCTCAAAACACTGTACTCAAGGAAAATGAGAGATGTTAGCAGGTTTGTGCTCAGTTACCTGTTCAGGCTGCTTCTCTGAAGCATCAGCCTTGGGCATCGTCTCCTCCACCTCCTCATCATACACTCTCTGTTACAGAACAGGACACACTGAATCATGTATCGTCTACTTAAAAAACTCCTCTGGCTCAAAAGAAGTCTAAAAATATCAATGTAAATTTAATTTGGCAAATACTATTAATGAATTTATGAGATACATTACATTTTCTATAAATTGTGTATTAGAGAGCATTAAAAAGTCATTGAAGACAGAGTGCAGGCGGCTGTCTGTGGCCTTGGTGTCCCGGATAAGGCTGTCCAACTGCTTTTCAATCTCATGCGTCTTTGACAACATTCTCTGCGAAAAGTCTTGGAGGAAGAGGAAGAGCTGTGAGATAAAAAGGAAAAGCCGTTATGAAAACAGGATCCGTTGATTTCACAACTTTCTCAAGCACTGTTTCACTGATGCTTCAAAGTTACAACACCATTTCTAGCTTACCCCCGAGTCGGCTGCTAAGGACCAGTTGGCACTCTGTTGTCGGATCTCCTCCAGACTCCATGGTCTCTCCCACACCTGAGCATCTTTGCTAAAAGCCTCACTTCGGCTTGGGCCATTTGCAATTCCATTTGGCAAAGTACTCATCTGGAATCAAATGATTTGTTGTGATGATGGAAATCAATAATTCATGCAGGCTATTTAACGCCTGTCAACACATAAAGAGCACAAAACTAAACAGAAAATTGTCTTTAGTATACATTTGTACTCTAAATGAACACAGGTTACCTGTAGGAGGAAATAAGAGCTAAAACACAAATTGGAGTGAATGTTTCCACTGACAAAGACTTTCTGAGAGTGAGTTTTGCTGCCTATAGCTACCCTGACATAAGTACCACTTGTGTATGACATTAAATAACAATCAGTTTCAGTTGCATATCTTTTCTTCATAGTACCTTCCCCATAACATCTTATCATATTAAAATTTCAAAGCTCAATGCATTTATTGGGATTGTGCATAACAAACCAGTAGAAAATTCCCCTAGTACATAATTGTAAGGTGGAAGAAAAACGATTACAACACATTTTACAACAAAAAAAACAACAACTGAAGAACCTGTTGTGCTTTTCAATTCAGTTTACATTCTAAAAGCATTGATTCTGATACTCATAATAAATGCCAGAACAATCAGCTACATTTAGTCCACCAGTGGGTAATTCAGTCTCAGTGTTTACAGTTATTTATAGTACCATTTTGTGAGGTCTATTAAAGAACAGCACAATAAAGAACAAGGACACAGTGGTGTCTCTGAATCTTCGATTAGGTTATAATATAACATCGAGCTCTAAATTTCTCTCAATTTCTCAATTTCAATTTCTCTAAATTTTGAATGATGGTCAATCCATCATTCAAAAATGGAAAGAGTATGACACAACTGTAAATCTACAATGGTCACTCAACTAAGCTGAAGAACCTGGCAAAGAAAGTATCACTCAGAAAAGCAACAAGAAGGTCTGTGGTTACCCTGGAGGAGCAGCAGAGGATCCACACTTAAGGTGGGAGAATGACTACATAACTTGCTTTAATGCAAAAGTGGAAAACTTGTCAAATCACCATAAAACATTGTGGGGGCAACATTGCACTATGGTAATGGTAATTTTATTCAACACAGCCAAAAAAGGTAGTCAGATTTGATGGAAAGATGGATGTAGCTAATTGCAGCACAATCCTCTAAGGCAGTGCTTCTCAATTCCAGTCCTCAGGCCCCCCTGCTCTGCATGTGCCTCTATTCCAGAACAGCTGATTCAAATGATTGCATGACCAAGTACTGCAGAAGCCTGTCAATCACCCACAGATTCAATCGAGGTGTGTGGCAGAAGGGAAACACCTAAAACATGGAGGGCAGAGGGGCGTGAGGACCGGTATTGAGAAACAGTGCTCTAAGGAAACATTATAGAGGTGGCATAAGACTTCAAATTGGAGTGCGGGTTGTCCTTCCAGCTCAAATTAATCTTTGCAGCCAATTTGACTGAGCAAGGCAGAACGGCAAAAAAATGTAATTCTCTAGATGTGCAAAGCTGGTGGAGACATAACCAAAAAGAAAGCCAGAACTGCAATGAGAGGGGGACTAACCACAAACCATGCATTCCCTGCTTTTTTTTTTTGTGGATGACATCTTAAGCCTATGAATTATTTTCCTTCCACTTAACAATATGCATCACTTGTCTTGGTTTATCACAGAAAATACCAACAAAATGAACTAAATTTGCATATATGTGACAAAATGTTACTAAATTCTAGAGGTATCATTACTTTTACAAAACACTATATGCTGCTCTGTCATAAATTAAAAACAACATGGATATCAGGGTATCCCCACAACATCCTGATATTCTGGATGTTATGGGGCTACACTGACCATTCATCTGATCAGTGTAGCCATCTGATGTACACTGACCAGATGGCTATCTGATAGCCAGATGTGTACAGGGGGTGGGGAAAACAACCTAAGAGCATAACATAGAAGTTAAGGACAGTGATATCACAACCAGGAAGTTCATCATTGCTTGAAAGATCTCAAAGCTTTACAAGCAGTAAGAGTTCAGCTGTGGGGTCAAAGGTTTAAACTTCTTTAAAGTAAATTACATTAAAAAAACAGCGGTAATTGCTTAAAAGATTATTAGCATCTTTAACATGCTACTATGTGAAACTAGATAGTTGACCAAGTTTGTAACAAAAACAATACTGCATGTATTAACTAAAATTACAAAGACAGGGCTACCTTACCGAAGAACCCAATTCAGAGTTATTTAGTGATTTGGTGCGTTTAGTCACTCAAAAACAAGTAGACTTGTGAATTCCAATAAATGTTATAAACAGCTTAACTAGTACACTTGTAATGAAACACGAGAGCAGTGCCTTTATAGTGACGTTGCTAAATTAGCGAAGTGTAATTTATGACGTCCCCATGAAGTTTCCAGAATTTGGTTTTCTTAAGGGAAAGCGGGGGAGGACTGTTTGGCTAAGCTAGCATTTAGCTAGCCAACATCAACACTGATGTTCCGTGTAGCATAAACGGATGAATCACCCTGCATGTAAGTGGCCCCACGCTTACCTTGAATATCTCCTGTCAAGCGCTGCCCACGACGGACAACTGCGGTCAGAAACGAAGAAAAAAATAAATAAAATAAGATCGATTATGCAAAATTTGGCCTTTCCCTCATTGGTCTTCTGACAGGTCAGCCATATTCTGTCTGCAGACAGTCACCTGACTAGAGTTGCATAGCAACCAAGTAGAGAGGGGCGGACCGGAACAAACCAACAATGTGGGGGGAATCCGACAGAAGTTGTAAAATCACAGACATAAGAAAGACCCTTCTCTACTATGCCTGTGTGAATTATCTGGTTTAGTTTTAGGCTGAAAGTCCTTCCTTGTCCTCCTCCTATATTTCAATAACTCCTGATAAATTTGTTTTACTTTATCTGGAAAACAAAAACATTTGACACACCAAATATTCCACCAATAAATTTAAGAGAAAGTGGTTGATATATATATATTTTTTTTAAATAACCACAATAATATATAAAACACCTTTCCCAAATATTTGTTTTGCAACTTTTGTGGAATTCAGTTTCTTACTCTTGCAGATGCTCTCCACTTTAGCAATCAGTCTGTAGCACTGCTGAGGTTTAAGCAGTTCCTCTTTCTTTAACGAAATCATTGTTAGGTCTAGTGTCTCATCTTCCTTCAGACAATATTCCAGATTTTCAGTGGAGTTTAGGTCAGGCTGGCCATTCAAACACAATTATGCTATGGTAAATAAACCAGGCATCGGTACACTTAGCAGTGTGAGCTGGTGCCAAGTTCTTCTAGGACATGAAGTGAGCAACTAAAGCTTGTCAGCAGAGAAAATCATGGAAATGGACTAGTTTCCTGGCAGATGGCTGCACTGAGTTTGGATTTAATTAAACACCAGATGACAGCTCTCCCTGAATCACCACTGTGGAAATTTCACTGTTGAAGTTTAAGATTCTGTGCGTCTTCAACCTTCCTTCTTTCCTTGTCTAAATGAAATGCACCACTGACTTCCATCTGAAAGATGATTTTGGGCCACTTCAAATTAGCCTCACTTGTTCATAACCCAGAAAAAGTGTTTCTGACATTTTCTATTGTTCAGGGGTGGCTCCCACAAACTCTTGAATGGGTTTTGCTTCACAATCCTCAAGGCTTGGTTTATCCCTGTTGCCACTATATTTTTGTCTACCATAGATTTTCCTTAAACTGCACTTTCCAGTAATGGTTGGATGAAACACTGAGCAATGACCTTTACTTGCTTGTCCTGCTTGTGGAGGATATCAATAAATACCTGCTGGAAAGGTTTTCACCATGATTTCTGGTTTATTGATATTTTGCCTTACATACTATTCACATTTTAGACTAAGTGAACTGGTGCTTTTTGCTAGCTGAAAGCCATAATCATTCAAATCAACAAATAATTGAAATACATTACACTGTACAACTTCCACTTTAACTGAATTACCTTTGATCAACTGAAATTCATTTCATTCAGGTTTCAAATATGAGCCTGAATTAAATATTTTTCCCATGAAAAATGTTATGTGTAACCAAATGTATGAAATGATTTTTACATCTCAGTTAATCTCCTGTCATTTCAACATTCAAGTCAGAAATTTTAGTCACCAGCCCCTAGATAAAATAGCTTCTTTTAATACAAAGACATCATGGAAACTTACAAATAGTTTATTTTATGTACTTGGAAAAAAAGGCCTAAAAATATTTTAATAATTAAAAATATGCAACAGTGAAATCAACAAGTAGGTCATTTTTATAAATAACATGACAAAGCCTGCTTTACTGACCAAATGTCATTAATGGAAAAAAAAAAATCTTAAGTTAACAAAATATATACATTTTTACCTTTTAACGATAGCACAAAAAAACCAATGCGGAAAAATTGTAAAATGTTTTTCAGCAACGTATTAAACAAACTAAATAACTTTTAATATGTGCAAAGCACAAAAAAACAACATTTACAATGCTCTTGACCTCTGTAAACTTTGTATTCTAAATGTTTTTTTTTTTTTTAATCAAATGTAAAGTTTTATAAAAATCTACTATTGCATACGGTTAACCTGAGAGTTACATATTCAAAGAAGACTAATCAGTAAGTAAAAGTGCAAATAATTTTTACTTAAAGGCAAAAGGTTTCAACAACCAGAAGAGAAAAAAAAAGATATGCATGACAGAGATTCACATGACAGCATCAGGGGGTGGCGTTTTTTCCCTTTCAGCAGTCCGAGTCTCTGTGTCGGTACATTCTTTAGGACTGGGATCAATTTTCTCATCCACAGCTTGAGGCTCCATCACAGGCATTGCTTGCAAGTCATCAGTCACTTGCTCCTCTGTCGCTTCTCTCGCCTTTGTGTCGTCTTCCTTGTCTCCCGGATGTGCAACTACTCCCATGTCTTCTTTAACCTCCGTTTTTTCATTTTCTCCTTTATTTTCGGCAATTAAAGTATCATTCTCATTAATTATGGTTTCTTCATCGTCTTCAATGAAAACTGCTTCTTCATCGTCTTCAGTGTTTCCGAAGGTTTCCACAGGTTGCCAATAATCATACAGCTTACCCTGCAACAAAAATTATAAACCATTGCAAAGACGGTTCAAATGGCTGAAAAATGTTTTAATATATTCAAAGAAGCGGCGGTGAGGGAAGTAATTATGTGTACTATACATTGAGAGGTCTAGTTTTCTGGAGGAGCATCTGCCACTTTGTGTAGATCCTGGCTACCAGATCCTTCACCTAGAAGAGGAATACAGACATTATGCATGGCTTTAAACATATACAGTTTGTTCCTGTTAATTAAAAAGCTTTTTCTGATGTTGCTACAGACGATGTAGCCAACAATAGAAAGTTTCAGTTGGTAAAGAAATATCTGCATTAATAATTTAATGATAAAAAGGAACATCTTTATATCTCTCTCTGGGAGAGATTTTCCTCATTTTGTACCTTAGTTTTTTATAAGCCTTCATTTTTTCAGTATAAAATGATGAAGGCTACTGCTGGACATTTGGTCCTGACAATGTTCACATTTGCACCTGCCAAGGGGAGTTTTCATGTTCACTTTGATGTGATGATATAGTAATTTTTCATGTTAAAGCCACAGCCTACTGAAAAAAAAAAAATCTAGTTAAAGGAATGTGATGAATAACATCTACCAGCAGGAGGTCATGCTTTCTTATTTTGGTTTGATTGGAGTCACAGGGTGTTATTTTGAGTCAAGAATTTATACTTGAGCGAAATTGGGATGCAAATTGGAAAACTGACCTGGAGCTAGGGTTGGGAGAAATGGACTTTAATTTTTATGTCAATACTTTGTGATATTTATGGTGTCATGGTAACAGCCTTTGCAAACAGAGATGAACAGATAATTATTAGCTGTAATGGCAAGTTATTAGACATGGACACTAGAGCCCATATATTGGTGTGTTGCATCACCACATCAGAAATTTAAAGTAGTTCCCCAAATTGCAAGGCGGTACAAAAATAATGTCCTAAAACAGAGAAACTTGTGGAGTTTTGTGATTTTGTTGCAGCTTTTCTTCTAAAAGCAGTGAAGTAGATAGATATGGCCTTTTAGTAATAAAACGTGAAATCTGACACTTAACTGTTCTTATTCACCTCAATTATGTTTTGCATAGCCAATTAGCACTTGAAAAGACAAAATTGTAGTTAGTATGTAAAATTTTATGAAAAATCCTAAAAATAAATGCACTACAAAATTTAAACTGAAATGTTTTCAGGAAGTCAGGTTTAAACATCTGCCTAAACAGTTTAGTTAAGAAAATGCTGTAATGCACATGTATTTGCACCGGATCCAGATACATTTTTCCCATTTATATTTTGAGGTCATCCCCACCTTGCTGCGGTAAAGGCATTTTTCGCTTTCTCTGATGTCACATTTAACATGTGTTTCCAGTTCGGATGACAAAACAAGCAGCTGCGCCTAAAGAACAAAAAAATAGATAAAAAAGAAAAACAAATCTCCTTTAGTTGGATTTCTAGTATCCAAAATTCCATTGTGATTTGTTTAAACTAAACTGAATTCCAACAGCACTGCAGAAAAAAGAAAAAGAAGTTACCTTCTGCTGAGGTGTGAAGACCTGTAAATTGGACGCCTCATTTGTCAGAGTCAGAAGGCTATAGCACAGGTAGTAGGCCTGGAATGCATAAGAAACTTGTGTAAAAATAAAATTGATATCCTCTTTTTGTGATGCTACTCCTTAAATCTGTCCTCACCTGTTGGTCTTGAGTTGCCATGTCCTCCTCTTTGTCTTTCTGCTGGATACTTCGGAGGAGGGCGGAGGGTTGCATTTGAGGAAGATACGGCCTCAACTCGGCAAGCTGCCCACAATGCAAACGACATTGTTTAACATGACTGAATTCAAGCTTCTGTAGAACGGATGCCTCCAATACTTTAAGAGAGCTTACCGGAAGTTCTGTCTCCACAGGGATATAGGTGCAATTTCCATCCAACAACTTAGAGATGAAGCACATGCTTAGATGGCGGCGGAGTTCTCTACTCAGAGAAACCCAAGAAGGAAACAATGAGATTTTAACTGAGATAAAGATAATATAACTAAATGCAGAACCCCTCCTTACTTCTAAAATGTCCGATATTTATGTAATACTTTGCATGATAGGATTTGAAACCACTAGGTTTTTGTAATCTCACTTGCACATTTTGATTCTTTTACATCGTTAATATAACGTGAGAAAACTAGATTTAAAATAAATGCATTAAAAAATATATACTCACTTTCCACATTTACTGTCAGGTAGGAGCTGAACCAGGAGGCACATGTTGTGATGATCATCTGTTAAATCAGTCAGAGCTTTACAGACTCTCGGCAGCTACAGCGGAGAAATAATGTGATGTCAGCAATTTAACCACAGCGTAAAGTGTAAAGGAACACAAAAGCCATTTTTGCAGAGTGGGAAGTGATTTTTTTTTTTTTTAACTGACCACAGAAGACCAGTCACTGATGTTGTTGATTATTGTATACAGCAGACAGCTCACTGCTACGTTGGACTGGAGGATTAGCCGTGTGTCAAGGCTGATTCTTCCCACCACAGTAAGCAGCAACAGCAGCTCATCGTTGCTGTATGCGTGAGGGCAGAGCCCCATACAGTAAGACAGGTACTGGGAAAAATGTCCAAAAAAAGCAAAACAAGGAGGAATAGTGAAACTGGTTAGATAAGGTTTTCTCGTTTTCACTCTAATATGCGAGGTCTCGTTACAGTAAAATCAGTTGCATAAAAAAAAAAAGGTAACTTAGCGTGTTTTCACACCTGGTAGTTCAGTAAATTTGGTTCAATTGTGGGGCCAAAATTGCAACATTTTTATTATTTTTAGTTGGTGTGGTTCGTTTTCACACTGAACTGCGTCAAACAAACAAAACTTTTCAAAAAACCTCTTCACCCCCTCGCCTGTGGTGAGGGTCCATATTAAGAGTTTGACTGCACATTCACATCTCCAAAAAATGAACTGCACTTTCCAGGCAAACAAATCAGAGTTTGATTAAAGCAGGGTAAACAAGACTTTTATTTTGGTAACACTTATAAGACATTCAAGAAAAACCTTTACTGAATAAAGGTCAATCTTAAGTGTAACAAATTAAAACTTCCTAATTGCTCACCTTTAAGATGTTTGTGCAGTTGTGTTCAGGGAAACTGATCTCTTCACTGTTGTTAGTAGGAGACTCACTTTTGAGATAGACATCCTCTCTAAACAAAGAAAAAAACCCTTGTCATTTCAAACAAAGTGACTTCGTTATTTCATGTCTTATTTCTAAATGCAAAGCAGCAACGTGACTGATTCACAGAGCAGTCACTCACAGCAAATCTCCCTCTGTGAATGATGGCTGCAGACTCTCAAAGGGGAAGAGTGTCACAAATGCAGCACCCATGTTCATAAAGACCAGCGTCACATCTGCCAAACTGGGAACCCAAACTTCAAACTTCTGGTTGTCATTGTTCACTAAGTGTACAAACAGAAAAAAAAACACATCACTTTTCCCTCAGTAAAAAAAAAAAAAGTAGCCAATGAGGGGAGATGCTAACCTATCTGATAAGCAGCAGAACAGGCGATGTCACAAAGGGCTCGCAGGATCTTATTGGATATGATCCTTTCACTATGGACCGACATCATCTATGAAGAACAGGTGAAGGTTTAAAAACAGTTTCTCAGTTTCTGTGACGCAGCTTCTGCAGAGTGTGTTGGGCGTACCTTGAAAAGAAAGCAGGTAACCTGAGCTGGACATGGTGAGTTGCAGTAAGCTTCCTCAAACAGACCAACATTCAAGTGCAGTCTCAACTGAGCAGGACTGGACCTGCAACGAGACAGGAGACATAAACAAACAAGATGAAACTTTACATTGGTTCAACACCATTAGTTTGCCAACGACCAACAGAGGTTACATTGTTGAATACAAGCTCCAGTACAGGAAGTTGCACAAAGTTCAAGCATAAACAAGAAAATTATGCATGCTGAGGAACTTCCTGTGGCCTCTGTAAATGGACTTTCTGAAAATAGAGGAAAATTAAATGATTCACAGGTTAGAGCATTTGGGTGATCTGGTCTACTGTCACAATCTACTTCATCATTGTTTTAATAATGTTTAGAAAAATAATCTATATTCACACGGCTCACTTCGCTGTGGCATCTTTTGTTGCAACTACAGCTACAAGTCTTTTTGTGAGTGCTTCTCCTGGCTGTGCACATGAAAAGAAACTTTTGCCCAGTAACCAATTCGTAAGCACTGTGATTATGGGACAAAAGTCAGAAAAACAACAGCACCTATGTTTGATAAAGAGCAAACAGAATACTCTAGTAAAATAGTTAAATTGCCTACACTGGTGTTTTAGGGCACGTATTTAAACACAGCTTCTATTACAAAGCACTAAGAGTTGTAAAGTGACTCCACGTGTATAAACAAACACACACGAGTACGCCTTACCAAATAAGTGTCTTCTGAGAGGCCCCTTGAGGACTGACGTGGCACTGCCTGAGCTGCAGTGAATCCTGGTGAAAGACCTGGCCGAACCTTTCCAGGTTAAAAACTATCTCCCCTGGTGGGATTTCTCTGATTGCAGCAGACATCAATGAGAAGTGCTGCAGAAACTCCCTGGAGAAGAAATTATAAATCAGTTTTCGTTTACATTAAGATCATGTTTGTCCCAGCAAGCCCAGAGTATTACTGCCAATATGCTTCGGTTTCTCTTACTGGTGTTCATTGGCAATCTCCTCCTGGTTCTCCTCTGCCGCCTCATACTCAGCTAACCTCAAGAGGTCTTCATTGCAGGCAGACAGAAGTTGTGCTTCAATCTCCTTTGCTCTGATAAAACATTTAAACAAAAGAGAAAATAAATTGAATATGGTCCAGAGACGTGAGACAAAAACCAATATGCAGATTATTTTTCTGGATTATGTACTTCTTGGTGCTGTTTATCTCCTTCAACATCTGGTCCAGGTTGTTCTTGTAGACTCCTGGCTTTGTGGAGGATGACAGCAGGTGCTAAATGAAGTAAAGGGAGACAAAAACCCCCATCAAAACCAAATTTTAAATATTGATCATGTTGTATGTTCAACTTTATGCACAAACAACACAAATTAGAAGGAGCTTACCGTTTTCGACTGAGAGCTACGACTTCCTGGCGTGTTCGGCTCCAAAATGGTTTCTTTCTGCGGCGTGTCTGGAGGCTTCGCAACGTGCTCCATCATCTCCTGGAAGGAGATTAGCGGCTCCTCGTCCTCGCTGCTGTCAGAGCTCTGGCTTGGATCTATACCATATGAAATGCTCAGGCCAAGGTCTAGTTCAACGTCAATAGAGTCTTCTTCTTTCCCCCTCTTGCTCCCATCACTGTCCTCCTCCTCTAATGGTGGGGGCTTTGTGCATGGAGGGGAAGTCTCTTGCACAGAGGCTGCTGTGTCCATCTCCGAGCAACGCAAACCCTCACTGGTTTTAGGTTTCAGGGAGAGGTTGTGCTGAGGTTTAAAACTCTCATCCTTAGATTGACTTCTTGAAGAATTGACAGGACTGTGTCTGATGCCTCCATCTTCCAGTTTTAGTCGCTCCAAAGTCACAGTTGGCAAAAAGACAGTCAGGTTAGAGGCTGGTGAGGAGGCTGCCTGAAGAGGTTGTGTGACAGGAGGAGATATGGGTGTAACTGTTGGATTGCAGCTGGAACTTTTCTTTGAAGTGGGTGACTTTATCGTTTGCTCTTCCATCTTACACTTTGGGGCCTTACTTGCAGGCCTGACAACATAAACGTTGGGGTCAGGGGTGAAGAGTTGATCTATGTCGTCAAGGACAAACACTGGTTTTCGTACACGACTGGCTTTACTACGTTCTGGTGTGCTACAACTTAAACTAGGCTTAGATGCTGGTTTTGGAGAGATGCCCTCTAATTTTCTGCTTTCTGTCTTAACTGGTACACTACAGCCAGCGTTGGAGTTACTACAAACCGAACCAACATGTGGAGGTTTGCTGCACTCCTTATGATGAACTTTAGAAGAACTTGATTTGTCCTTCTTTTGGTTTTCCTCATTTTGAATCTTTGGACTCCCTTCACTCAGAGTTGAAGTTAATCTTAACTTCACTATATTATTCTCAGTGGTAATAAAGCCTTTCTTTGCCCCTGCAGATGGCGTTTTCTTTGGACAAACTAAGTCTAACCTCGAGGGTTTGAGTGTGGATGACAACGCTGAGCATGCCGGCTCAGACTTCAGAAGTCCGTTTGCTGTTTCAGGCGACAACTCAAAGACCAAGGAGGTTTTTGTTGATGGCTGACTGTCCAGTGAAGATCTTGGAAAGGTGCCAGGAGTAACTCCGTTTGTCTCTGTTGTTCCATGGTTTATTCCTTTGTGACAAGGTTTCTTGGTGTTCTTAAAGCAAGGCTCCCCCTCCCAGCGTCTCTTTTGGGATATGCTATTCAGATCCATCACTATAAATAGAAAGAGAGTTTCCTTTCAATTAAATTCAGTAATGCTTATAGGGTCATTTTAATAATACAACAATAAAATGAGGGCGACAATATTGCTTGTTTGCTTTCGTTTTGTTTCTCTTTCTACCAAAGAGACTGGATGACAAAAAGCTCAACTCCGGTGCCTCCAGTTACTCCGCCCCTCTCGTTTCCTTGGTAACGGCTAAACACACAGAGAGCTAACGTTTCTTCCACTCGGGCCGAACCGAACACACGGACAGATAGCGAAAACGACAAAAGTGGAACAATTTTCAACTTTCTCGTGTAGCATCGCTAGCCCGCGTGTGCACGTCTGCGTATATGAGCTCGAAATTTTGCATGAACGAATTACGCTGTGTGCTCGTCGGGATGAGTGCAAACTCCATAGAAATAAATGGAGACGGAGCAGCGCCGTCTCCCGCCGTGATCGTGTGACCTTACCCCCAGTTACCTGCCGCCGGGCTCCTAGTCTCCTACCACTGTGCGTAGAATAAAGCCCGGTGAGGAGGAGCGAACCGGGGAAGAGCAGATTTAAAAGTCGAACGTGACAGCTGCACAATGGGAGCGCTGTCGATTCAAACTGAAATAACCGTGATGAACCACTTAACCTGTGGAGTCGCTATGTTGTAAAACATAAAAACTAGCAACCTACATATCTGCACCGATGCTTGCTTTGGGACCGTCCTTTAGGGCTTAAACAATTCCTAGAGTGATTCGAGTACATCGATTATTAAAATTATTCGAGGAAAATGTATCTGCCTCGAAGCTTCATTAAGTTTATTTATTATTTAATGCACCGTGGTCAGACCGGGATATTATCTGCGTTGCACAGCGCTCTCACTTCCGCCTGACTTGTTGCCGGAAGCCAAGTGTTGGCAGCATAACTTCCAATTTTCAAGTTCGGCCTGGGAGGATTTTATTGATTGATGAGAATGTAATGGGTTTTTGTGGTTTTTCGGGGGACCAATAAGCATCCTTAAAATGACGGCAGCTTTTCTAATCCCGGAGTTTATGGTTCAGAGCGAACGGCGGGATTATTTATATAAGTGAGCGGATGGACTGAACACTGCGTGCGACTGTGCTTTAGATGCGTAGCTTTACTGACTAACCGCAAAATAAATTTCATATCATCCCAGTCGCAACAAATGGGAAACTTTATTTTGTGCTTTCATTTGCTGCAAGCCATAATCAAACTCCTCAGTTACTAAAAAGTTGAGACTGAACAAGTTAATACATAACTGTAATTGTCACAATTTCTTCTTTTTTTTTTTTTTCAAATATTGAAAAAGTAATTGTTAATAAAAATATTACCTGGAATAATGCTTTCTCTTGAACGTGTCTGTTCATGTTGGTTGCTCTAAAACAGTAAAGCAAATAAATAAATAACAATAGTTAATAGTTATTCATTCAAATACATGTCAGTTAATGGGCTAATCAACTAAGTCACTGAGTTATTATAACATTATGTCATCATAACGAGTAATGGCAAAATTATTTAGAGTCATTTCTTATGATCCGCATGGTACTATTCTGATTTGATTAATGAATTCATTTGTTTATTTATACAGACTTAGACTGACTTTATTATCATTTTGCATGCACAGGGTGTATACAGAACAAAATTTCGTTGCACAGATTTGGAGAGTTAATGTTAATAACTGTTCTTGTCAGTCTAATGCTTAACTTTGAACTCTATAAATCTAATATGATGATCATTACAGGAATAAATGATGAGTTTCCAAAAATCACCACCTGGTTCCCAAGTTCAATGTCATTCTGTGTCAGTTGTTAAACCTGAATTTAAAACTAACAATAGTTATATCTAAAACATTTGTTTATTATTTTTATGTATGTACTTGTAATAAAGAATTGTTCTTAAATTTAGCAGAAGTTCTGGTGTTGTTAAATATCAGTTGACTATTAGGTCGGGTTGTCTGTTAGCTTAACAAACATGCTGGTCTTAGTTTGAAAACAGGGCTGCCTTACTAAGAATATCATTTGCTGATGGGTGATGCTAGCTTAGTTTTTACATTACAACTGTCTGTGTATTTCCCTCAACCAGAAATGTGCTCATTTATAGAAATTTTGCCCCCAGCTGACCAGCAGTGCTCTGCAACAGATGGGGGAGAATATGCTCCATATGGCTGGAGACAACTTAAAGGATTGTTGTACTTTCTCTAGTCTATCATTAAAAGTGATTTTAAAATCGTAGAAACAGTATGAGGGAGAAAATTAAACTTCTTTTTTTTTCATTTCTACCTTTTGAAACAGGTAACCAGTCCTTGTCTATGCTTTAAATTGGGCAAGCAAAATATAATTCTGTTACTACACACAGCCAATAAAAAGGCTTTTTAATAGTCCAGGAGCTACATTGCTGTGTCTGAAGGGTAATCTATAACTAATAGTTTTGCATTCTCTGCTGGACTCTGGAAGTTCTCTCACAGCCGTTTGCTTGACACCAGGAAGAAATCCCTTTGAGTCTGTATGAGGATGCGTGGAAACTTTCTGACTGCCTCAGAGCGAACACTCACACAAGGTTTGTACAGAGGAACATTGCGTAGGAAATCTCTTAGTTTGCTGAGCAGAGCCTGGCAGAATAAGTGTGAAGAATCATAAACACTTTGCATTAATTTCTGCTTTAATGCCACAGAAACGCCATGTTAAAAGAGAGAAAGAATTACCTTATTTGGGTCTTCTCTCTGTGACACATTCTTGATTTTTCCTGAGTTAGAGGATGGGATCTTGGATTCAGTTCCTTGATCCTGTCTGAAGGGGCAGGAAGGGAGAGGGTTGCTTATATTCTTCCCAGACTGAGGAGATGGAGAATTAAATGTAGTGGGAATAAAAGTTCTCTCAGCTGAGGTTTGAGTCTTAGTTTGGCTGGCTGAAACAACTTGAGGTGAGGTGAAATATCCTGAGCCCAACCGTATCATGTTGTGCTGAGGACCCAGATTTTCCCTTGCTGGAGTGGCACCATTAACCGGGCTGCTCAGAACATGGCCATGAGATGGAGAAAAGGGCTTCAGAGGACCAAGTTTGTGTTTTAACAAAGAGTTCACAGGGGAAACAATGTTTGTTGAACTACTTGAAACGAGAGCTGCCGGATATTTCATTCCTGCTGGATGCCAGTTTGGGCTCAACTTGTTCATGCTGCATTCCTCCGGAGTCTGGAGAGGCAAACCTCTCCTGGGTGCCGGATGAGAAATCAAGTTTGGGACTTGAGATGGTTTGATTGGAGTCTCTTGGGGAAAAGATGCGAAATGTGAAAGTGAGTGTTGCTGGAAAGCAGGATCCATCACTGCAAACAGAAAAAAAGATATCTTCGTTCAACAAGTTCAGCTGTTGTCACATTTCTGAGAAACACACCTGTGGACTTATTGAAAATTGCCTACAACAGGACAGTATTCACCAAACTTTAAGTCATGTTTTGTTTGTGGAGTTTTACTAGTAGTGGTAGATGAATCCAAATCCTCTTTCTTTCATTGTTTAGTATGCCTTTAAGATTTGATTTGATGAACTACTATGAAAAAAGTACTGAATTTGCTGAAAATGGAAATTTATTTGGCACAACCACTTCCACATCCTTAGCCAGAAATTTCAGTGATAGAAACCACAGTACATATGCAAAAGCAAAACCAGGTTATAAGGTCAGCAGACGGCGCTCAGGCCGCTGTGGAGATCTACACCAGCCTGTAGATCTCCAACAGGCTGGAGATCACAGAAGCTGACACATCAGCTTCTGTGATAAAAAAAAATGCTTGGGAACCTTTCATAGTGCAAGCAAGGAGGCATAGGATCTGGCGCCTGTGGCCTTGAGAAGTTACAGGGAGTACCAGTAAACAGTTTGTATTTTACCACTCCCAACTTTTTTTGTATCAGTACTTAGTGTTGTGAAAAAGAGTAGACACCTCTGAGAGACGAATTAGAAGACTGAACACTGCCCTAGCTAAATTAAACTAAAATCTTTTAAATATTTGTATTGTTGTCAGTCATCTTCAGCATTTTGTTTTCAGTAAGTCATTTTGAATACACAAATTCTTCAGCAGTTTTTTATTTTTATTTTTTTTTTATTTTCCAGAAGCAACTTCATTATGTCTGGTTTGGAGGTGATTCAGGTTTAGTCCTCAGCAGGAAGGATTTAATGTGTAAAGAGCTGTTAAAGTAGATTACTTTTCTTTTCAAATTGGATAAATGACTGGGTCAGGTCATCTCCAATTGATTTGCCAATTGGCTTTAATAAATAGTGTTGCAAGTGTGTGATATTTTAGCCATTTTATTTGGACCCATTTTGCCAATTTCCTGAAGGCTAGCGGTGAGAATGTGCTGCCCCACTGAAATACATTTTAATGAATAAAACTACTGAAGAAGTTAATGCAAGTTTTGATGAAAAAGTGTCAAAACAATGTATCAATTATTTGCATATGGGGCTGCATTACTGAATGCAAGTCAGGTGCCTATGCTGATCATAACGTTATGCGTGACAAAGATTTAGATTACCCAGGGTAGACAAGTGGTAAAAAGTCGGTAGCTACTCCTTTCAAATTGAGCAAAACTGGCCAGCACAGTTAACTGAATTTCTTTTTTATAAATACATATTCAAAAAGGGCAATAATAGCATAAAATTTTATTTCCCTCTGGGATCAGTAAAGTATTTACTTTGTATGTACCTACGTAATACAGTAAGAGCTGGCAGAGCAGACTGGACAAAAAAAATGACCCAGTAACTGCCATATAAGAAATTCACAGCTCTGTTTAGTGAATATTAAGCTGTTTTAAACAAAACATTAAAAAAAAAAAAGTTTTAACGAAAAATGCATTCTTTCAACTTTTGTAAAATGCACTCGTTATCTTGGAATCGTAAATACAGAAATGTCATTTTGTTACCTGAATTGGTATTTTTGCTGCAAAGCTTCACAATGTGGTGGGTGTCCTGCTGCTGTGCTTCGGGGAGAAGTAATCCTCAACTACTCTAAAAAGTCAAACCAGGACTCTTTGTAGATCGTTCACGAATGGATGTCCGTTCACTAAGACGACAGAAATGCAACTCAAACAGGCTGTTTTCAAAAAAAAAAAAAAAGTAAAGGACGCAATAGCGTCACATGTTTATGTCAAACTGAGCTCTCGCTCCACCGCACACAGGAAAACTCCAGCTCTGAACTGAGAAAGACTACCAATCCGAGTTTGCTACGTAAATGAAAACACGAGGAACTTATTTAAGGGGCTTAGGCGTTAACACATGTTTAAACGCTTTGACAATAATGAGATTAAGCGAACTTGTAAATGTCATCACAGCACGGTCGCGTTTTAATCACAAACGACCACAAAGCTAACTCCTAGCTAACAACAAAGAAGGTGCACAGAGCTTTATAGAAACATGCTTGTTATTCTTTAACTTACGATCATTCTACTCACCTACAGCCACTTCCTGCATGTGTAAGAGTCTTAAAATACGTACACAGAGAAAGATACATACGTTTTACAGTAGCTTAATAATAGTAAATACTAGCAAGCCGCCGTTCCAGGAAGTGAGTTTAAGCTAGGCGGCGGTTGACGCGCCTACAAACTTAACCATGTGGTAACAACAACGTCAACGAGATTCTTTTACCGCGTAGTTCCTTGATTTTCAGAAGTCTTCTCCATTGGACGAGTCTTATGATTAGTTTATGACAACCTTTAACCCAAATGACAAGACCGAGGATTTCCAGTGCTACAACTGCTCCATCACAAGTTTTTGTCCCGCTTTCTACTGTGTCGTTGTTACACGAACTGCATTCTGGAAGTTGAAGTCCAAGTCAAGCATTTTACTTCCGAGGGACTTCCGTGTTAACACAACCGTTCTTCCCTGAACCGTGGTAAAAACATTATTTTTAAAATATTTGTTAAAGTACTATTTTGTCATCGAAGTGATCAAATTACTGTCCAAGGAATGAAAAGGACTATTTACACACATAGAAGTGTTCAACTGTAGGTCGCTACAGTGCCCATTCTTTTTGAATAATAATATTTATAATAAAATAACTACAACTTTCCATTCCACTGTAATGCAGATCGCTAGTGGAAATTGTGTCTGCAAGCAGCAATTCATGTTTGATTCTTTAAAAAACAAACTTGTTTTGTTACCCCAGAATTTCACTTCCTTTGAGCATTAAAGTATGTTTTATTAGAACAGATTTAAATTAAATATTTTCAAAGAAGCAAATGAACAGTCAAACTAAAACAGCAGAAGCGTTATCAAAATCACTCACACTGACAGCGTGGCCTCATTTTATTCCATTGAAATCCCCAAGGTAACCATTTGGACATTATTGTTGGAAGCACAAACACAGTAAGACATGGCCACCTGTTGAAACTGACAGGTGGGTCAAGGAGAGCAACTTTTAATTGTACACTTCACAAATCTAGTCTTTATGGGAGAGAGGGAAGAAGAAAGCAACTGATTACAGAAAGCCACAAGCACTGTTTGCAGATTGCCACATGGCACATCATATAGAGGACACAGAGGACACATGCTCTGGTCAGATGAGATAAAAGTTAAACTTTTTGGCCAACAAGCAAAAGTCCACATCACCCTAGAATCATCATCCCTGTGGTGATGTTTATATTTAAAATCACCTTCTCCAAGAAGTACTTTCCATAAAGAGGCAGGAAGACAACACACACATACACACACTTTTTGATTTATTAGTTAATGTTTCTTTTAAGCAACACACAATACATTGCATAAATTAAAACAAGCAAGCATTCAACAATACTGTAGGACATGGTGAGAGGCACATTAAACCAATAGCAAACCAAATATGGTGAAACAACACAAAAACTCTGCTCTTAGCACTGTAAAATTGGTGAACTCTTAGCAAAATAAGGGAATTATTCTTTTTTTTTATACAGTGTAATACTTACAAAGAGATTTTAGTCAATGCTCAAAGAGAGACAAAGGTTGCTAGATTACAGACAAAACCACAGACAACATTCATAAACATGGTACACAGCCTAAAGACATGCAGTGAAAGGAAAACAATTACCTGCTCTAAATATCCCATCCCACTCTCAAGAGATTGAAAAATTTGACAGCTGTTTCCTTTGAATAGTTTTCCTGAAGTAAACATTGAAAATTGAGCAAATAAAAGCACATACTGTACTCAAAATGCCACATGCATCACCTTGTCCCACACATTAAACAAGGACAGGGGAAGATTGGTCCTTATCCCTGGTGCAGAAAACAGACTACTTAAAAACACAGAATAAACATAGAAAGAGTATGTAAGTTCTTACTAGTTGCAAACATACTATGCATGTTGAGCATCAGAAACGAAACTAAAATCTTATGAGCTTCTAGCTTATGGCAACATTCGAGTTTCATTCAAGTCATTAAATATATTTTACTACAAGCTTTAACAAGTCCTAATAAATATTATTTTAAGGTTATCATTTTTCCTGTCTCTTGAGAGCTGTGCTTTCAATTTCTCTGAAACATATCCATCCATGTTTGTGATTTGCCCTGCATGAAGCCAGAAGAACAATCTCTAGCATTTTGTTCATACTGTAGAACCTGAAACATATTAGCATTTGGGAAACACACTAATCTGAGGTCAGCTTTCAGGGATTACTTATACCTGCACACTAAATAGACTATTATGTTTATTTATTTATTCATTTCTCTCTTGTTACTTCTTGGCTTTTCCTTGAGCAGCAACAGCCTCCATGGCTTTGCGTACAGTCTCCTCGTCTCCCAAAAACTGCATAGGCTTCACTGGCTTCAGGTTCTTGTCGAGCTCATAGAGGATCGGGATGCCAGTTGGCAGGTTCAGCTCCATGATGGCTTCGTCTGACATTCCTATGGATTGTTACACACAGAAAGCTAATTCTCATTAATGGATAAATTATTCCACTGATTTATAGGAAACTTTTTGCATGCCAATCCTGCTTGTTGAAAACGTGTGTTCAAAGAAAACAAATTGACACCAAGTAATGAAGAATATATTTTTAGAGTGAATTGTAAAGTGCATCGGCACCCACCCTCCAAGTGCTTCACAATTCCCCTCAAACTGTTTCCATGGGCAGCAATGAGCACCCGTTTCCCCTGTTTGATCTGAGGGGCAATCTCCTCATTCCAGAAAGGCAGTGCACGTGCAATGGTGTCCTTCAGGCTCTCGCAGGATGGCAGCTGGTCCTCAGTTAGGTCTGCATAGCGACGATCCTGCAAAGAAAGCCACACCAGAATGTAAGGTTTTACAGAAAAGAAGAAACAAAAGATATTTTGAACTCTTTTACCAACATTTGGACATAAATTGGTTTCCAAATGGTGCGCAAACCGGTGCCTTACATATGTGCTTGCACCAAGCTGTCTGAAGCAGGTTTGTAAATTCGATAAATTTGGGGAAATGTTTAGTTGAATCAGTTGTTTAAATGACAGGTATAGCAGAAAACTAAACCAAACTGACAGAATGGACAGGGAGATCATCAATCACAAAGGCAACCAAGGAGCCGAAGGTATAGGAGGGTCATTTGACAGAACAATGATTAATTGTACACTGTAATACACCCTTTATTGGGAGAGTGGAAAGAATAATTAATAACAGAAACCCAAAAGAAACACTTCTTGCAGATGACCAGAAAATGTATAGAGAACATAAGGGAGACATGCTCAGGTCTAATAAGGCAAAAGTTTAACTTTTTGGCCAGCATGCAAACCTCCACATCACCCCAAAAACACCAGCCCTGCAGTGTGGAAGTAGCAACATGCTGTGGGAATGCTTTTCATCAGCAAGAAAAGGGAAATTGATTATTATGTGCTAGTTTTTGGTGTGTCACATAAAATCCCTAAAAAATAAATTGAAGTTCATAGCTGTGACAAAATCCAAAGAGTTAAATGGGTATCGATACATTTGGAAGGTTCCCTGACCTTTATATCTGCCTAACCATTTCAAAATATGACCATTCCACCTTATCTGAACTTTGAACTTAAATCCAGAAGTACTCTATTGTGCCAGTCACATATTAACTCTCACTAGACATGCTGTTAGGCAATAACATTAGGGTGCTGCAAGCAAACATAAGGGAATTGAATTCCAGCGGTTATCATGTTTCGTTCCATATTATATGTGCAATTCCTTTAACCCAATATTGTCCTTTAAATATTGCAGGTATTTCAGTTATCATTCAGACCTGACTGAAAAAATATACAAGGCATGCCTCCATTTTGTTATAATGTGCAAGCACTAAGCCAGTCAACATGTACAAAATCCGAATGCCAACATAGCTGATTGTCTGTGTATTTACACTGGAGACAATCATATCAAACCTTGCTGATGATAGTGTAGTAGTCATGGTCTGGGCCCATGGGGGGAGGAGGGATGTCAAATGAGCGCCTCCAGATTTTCACTTGGGCCTCTCCGTGCTTAGCCGCTGTTTCAGCTTTGTTGAGCCCAGTTAGACCTCCATAATGGCGCTCATTGAGCCGCCAGGTCCGGTGGACTGGCACCCACATTTGATCAATGCCGTCTAAGACGAGCCATAAGGTCCTGATGGCCCGCTTCAGTACCGAGGTGTAGCAGAGATCAAACTCAAAACCAGCATCTGTGAAATGCAGATAGAGACACAAAGACAATTGTGTTAAACATAAACTTATTTTATTAGCATCACAACATTTCGGACCAATTTGCAGAATATGAAATTTGCATTTTACTCTTAAAACATAATCCAGAATCTCTGTTGTCACAATTTAATGTTAGATTATTTTTTAACAATTGGAAATAGATCATCAGTGAAATTTATTGTATTCCACAAGTAGGTCTAACTTTGACTGGATCTATAAATCTTACCAAATGATTTGGATAGGAGTTGGAATTAATTAGATGCATGTGAATTAAATTCAAACTCAGTTGGATTCTACATTGCATATAATGCACTATTCAGGATTTTCCTAGTTAACAACCATTTATGGTTTTCTCTGCCAATTTTGTTGCTTTTTTAAAATAAAAGTCCTTTGGTGGATGAAGCTATTTTGTAGTGCCTAGTGATGATATTTATTGTGAAAGGGTGTAATAAATAAATAAATAAATAAAACTGCACAACTGAATGCAATGAAAGTTATCTGAAACATGTTTTATGAACAATTAAGGAAAAACGCCAAAAATATTAATATGAATATATTACAGTAAATTAGGGCTACGAATATGATATTTCTTATCACTGAGGAGACATAAAATGATTTTTCTTAAAATTTCTTTTTGATTTACACAACAGGATCCTTGATTTCGTTTATAACATTTCTGTATCTTATTGCTAGAAAAATGACGAAGAATCATTTGCCCGACTAATAGCTGACTATTTAACTGTAACCCATTGTCATCTCTCCTTGACCTGGAAAATAAACATTTTTCAACAACCTGTGTAATGTTATTGCACTCGCACCACGTCAAAAAGCACATTCTTTCAATCTCGTTCAGTGTCGGTTTGCGACCTGATGCATGCAGCTGCAATGATGCAACTCACTGTTGCATGTCTGGAATAAGATCGCGCCGGATTGCCGCAGACAATTATAAAACGCCAGTAGCCCCCACACCTTTAAGAGCCTGTCCTCCTCTCTTCGCCTCCTTCTCCCCGGTTTCGCTCAAATCTGCATCGAACCAGCCGCAGAAACGATTCTCCTGGTTCCAGTTGCTCTCTCCGTGGCGAATCAGCACCAATTTGAAGGCCGCCATGTTCAATATTGCTCTGCAAGCTTCGATTGTTAAAATAAATATAAACTATAAAGTTGATTCAAACAGCTGATGCTGGTGATGGTGATGATGATGATGATGGGCTGAGAGCGTGCAGCTCCAAGAAGCAGGCAGGTCAAATCTTTGCTTTCAAACGTTTTTATTCTGGGGATTGGTTACTATCTCACTTCCTGGCTTTTACATCCAACCAGAATCCGTCAATGTTATTTCTCAACCAATAGTAGTGGAGGGCGTCATCAGATATGACCTTCATGATGTACATTGATTTCATATATCTAATAATTTAATCAAGTTAAAAATAATAATGTTGGCAGTAAAAAATAGCAATACAAACCATATCTAAATTGTGCTGATAAAATATTGAAAAAGTTTGTAAAATAAGAATTATAAGGAAAGGTGTTCACATTTACTTGTTAATGGCACTTTGTAAAAAAACAGTGTAAATTTAAACATTTTAAAATGTCTAATTAACCTGTTAGATCTTATACAATGAAGAAACTAGTCTGTATTTATAGTTTTTTTTTCAATTGGTGTGGTGCATTTCTCACACCACTCACAACTTCACGACAGCTAGCACATTTCTCTAAAAAAATGTCCAAACTGCAAAACATTTTTGATAGACATGCAAAAAGTATGGCAAATGCTCTAAACAGGTTCCTCAGAAGCAGGTATTCATGTCATTAAAAGTGTCAGTGTCATGAAAAATGGAAAGTCCTGATGCAATATTTATGAACAAGGTAGTCAAATGGCTTTTCTCCTAGTATAATCTTGGTGACACTACCTGAAAATGCTTATAGCAGTACTATATGCTATTTGCATATAAATGTGTGGATGTGCCAAAACTTTCTCTTGCTGAACAGAAACAAAACTGAAGTTATTATTTTTGCACCTAAAGAGGAAGAGTCAATGCACAGCTTCAGTTATTACAACTAAAAACCAGCGATCAGGCCCAAAACCTGGGAGTAGTGATGGACTCTGACCTGAACCTCCTGACCCTTGACCTTTAGGTGCAGACAGAGTCCTGGCCTGAGGACATGGTACAGCTGTGTTGTGCAATGTGCTGTTAATGTGTATGTAGTTCCCTCTTTCTTATACAGTTGATGCAACAATGTAGGGTTTTTTTCCCCAATTCTTTCTTTGCTTCTTAGTATGCTACATACTGCTTACTGCTACTGAGAAATAATCTTTGTTTGAAAAAGATCTTTATCCCATCATAATCTTTTAATCTTTATATAAAATAGCAAAGTGCTTGATTTAATATCAGTGCTATTTATTATTTTCGTGTATACACATGCCCTCTCACTCTCTTGTAAAAACTGCTCTGTCCTTTCTCTAGTCCTTACTGCTTTTTGATTATATAATGTAGTTTGCTGTTTTGTGGCTTTACTTTGGTTATGATGAGAGCGACTGACTGGACAGTCAATCTCATCCTTACACTTCTAATTAAAGTGTATGCTTATGAACAATAAGCCTTCCTAATCCTAAATGAGAATGTGTGGCCATTAGTTTGTGACATCATTGAGTCTAAGTTAATTCAGGTGGTGTAGCATGACAATGATCCAAAACACATCAGCAAGTACCCATCTGATTGGCTAAAAAAAAAAGAAAATGAAGGTTTTGGCCTTAATCAAAACTCTGATTCAAATCTGATTAAGATGCTGTGGGATGACCTCATAATTGAAATTCATGATTCATGCTTGAAACCCATCCAGTGTGGCTGAAATAATTCACCTCTTTGAAGAACTGACCAAAATGCCCCAGCATAGATTTAAGAGACTTGTTGCGACTTCAGACAAATGCTTGATGGCAGTTATTGCGACAAAGGTTTTAAAGGTACTTGTTGTTTGTTCTCAGGTAATCTTTGTCTAACATAAAATATGTTTGCAGATCATAAATTAGAAGAAATTTGTAAGAGGGAAAAAAAAAATTCACAGCATCATAAGACAGCTTTTTAGTACTCCATGGTGCCACTTGGTGGATTAATGAATAATTGCAAACAGATGAGAGGAATTAAAATTCAGTTGAAGCTTCTGAAAAGAGTCCATTTGTAGCTTCAAAACGAATGATGCCGTTTTAAATGTTAGATCAATAGAGTCACTTAGAAACCAGATTTTCTAATATAACAAAAAAAAAAAATCGTAAATATTTTCATCATTGTGATTTAGAGATGTTTTTTTTTGTTTGTTTTACCTCTGTGTCTACAACAATTGATTATTGTGAAATACAAATTTAGCCCATGTGGCTTGAGACTGATGGAGAAAGTTTGCCTGGAAACAGTTACCAGCCTTGTTAGCTGTTATCAGAAGAGCCATCATTAACACTGGGAGGCAATTTTTCTATCAACGAACTTTACACAGGAAACAACAGCAAGCAACAATTATAAAGAATCACATAGAAATGTGACAGTTATGGGTACAAATGTGATGCTTTAAGAAAGTACAAGTTTTATTAATGGTAAACAAAGATACAGCAGCTAATATGTACATTTGCATTTCAGAAACTTTACAATGTAACACAGGAAATCTGTCATTTTATGGAGCCATTCCCTTCTCCTTTCAGCTCCTTAAGCTCATTCTTTCTGAAATACGTTCTGCATGAAAAGTTGGCCAAAGACCGGGAGATTAAAGGAAGTGGTGGTATTTTCAAAGCTCTATAAATAGCAATCACTATTTCCCTCTGACTGCCCTCACACAACACATGGACACAAGGCCTATTCAGAGTTATAGCTTTCCCAAGAGCTGCTCTAACAGATGTTTATGGTTTCCTTGCACAAGTGAATAAGGAAACCATAAACTGCAGTATCAGAGACAAACAAAGCTGCCACTCACAACATGTTGCTGATTCAATCCTCTCACAGACAGGAATTGAAGTGCATCTCAAAAATATCTCAAATTCCTGTTTTAAGATATTGTCACAAATTCTCCTAGTTTTGCTCCTTTTTCTTCTTCTCCTCAATCACTTGTTCGTTTTTCCTTCATGTGGTTTTCCGACCCCTCCTTGCGTCTCCTTGGCAGTGGAATGTGCATCTCAGCAGTAGCTGTTGAAAGTGTGGTTATAAAGGGCACTGCTATGTGAGCGTCTTTGTTTTCGTCTTTCATGTGAGAACTTGTAGACACTTGGGCCAGACAGGAAGAAAGCACAGAAAAAAATAGAACATGCTGACAAAGTGGACACTTCCAGCAGTAGTTACTCACCTCAAGCTTGGGTGTAGATGTATTGCGGAAGCTTCCATGGACCTGCAGAGTTGCTGAAAGGATTTTTATGCACCCCAGTGAACATCAAAATATTAATTTGCTGAATATGCTGAAAAACGTTAAATGTCTTACTACTTTTCAACAGATTCCGAAGAGCTCTGCCCTAATCTCCATCTCTCTCCAAGGATTCACCATCAGATTCGGGTCAGGACTGTGGCTGCACCACAAACAGCTATGCACGCACCCACACCTATGGAGAATTTAGAGAGACCAATCAACCCCACAGTCATGTTTTTGGACTGTGGAGAAAACCGCAATACCTGGAGAGAACCCATGCATGCAAACTCCATGCAGAAAGAAAGGGATGTGAACCCAGGAGCTTCTTGCTGAAAGGCAACAGTACTCCACTCCAAAATGTTAACATTATTTCCAATCAAAAGCAACATGTTAGTAAAATCAAAGGATTACTTCAAACTTAAATATACCTTTGAACTTAAATATTTTTGGGCTGAATTGCTGATCTGGAGTTTTAGAGACTAAATGCTGTTTCATTGTTCACTGGGCCATATATTTTTTCACTCTATAGTAAATTTTCACTTTGTATTCTTTTTAAGAATGTGTTTAAGGCCATGTTTTCTCAAGATCAAAAGATCATAATCATTTAATGTCTTCAACCTCTTCTCACTTATTATATTTCTCTGAACCACCAATATGACTTGTTTATATCATTGACATACTGACAATAATGTATTTTCAATTTGAGGTTTTGCTGCATTTTTCTTAATTAGGAAAACTATTTGTTCATCTTGTCTTTCACAGTCTGGTGACATACCACATAGATTCACTTGGGATAGCCTTACGTCTCAGTCTTTGCACTTCTGACTCAACTTCCCCAACTTTCAAAATAAAAAGGGATACTTATTTCATCACTAATCCGTTTTCTATTTTACAGCACTGCACCACATTTCCTGTGCTTTGACATTGCTGTTTCTACATTTTATTCTATGGAAAGAGTTGTCAGTATCAAAATCTGCATGCATTTCTTGAACAACTATTTCTAAGTAAGAATTCATTGTACTCTTTTTACATTGATTAATTACTGCCACCTGTTC
Source organism: Xiphophorus maculatus (assembly GCF_002775205.1). Classification (NCBI taxonomy): domain Eukaryota; kingdom Metazoa; phylum Chordata; class Actinopteri; order Cyprinodontiformes; family Poeciliidae; genus Xiphophorus; species Xiphophorus maculatus. The sequence goes on along the minus strand of NC_036464.1, from coordinate 14,285,347 downwards.
TAATCACACTTTACAATGGGCCATGTTTTCTGGGAACAAACTCGTAGTAAATCGTGATTCCAATTTTAAAGAATACAAAGCTTGTAGATGTTATTCAATCCAAAAGATGAACAATATTTCATTTAAAGTAAAAGTCAGTCTTTGACTGACATGCCTATTAGATTTTTCACCATTGCAGCTTTATTCAACAGGATGCTCTACTTCCAGGAAGGGGTTAGAGAAAGGGTCTGGAGGGGGTATAATAACACTTGCAGATGGGTGGGAGAGTCCATACAGGAAATGTCTCATTGGATGACCAGCCAAAAGAAATCATACAGCTCTATGATTGTGCCTGTCTCTACATACCCTAATAGTAATGTGCTTTTTAATGCTTTTTAAACTGTCTGTGCAGATGGAACAGACAGTTTACGACAAACACTACGACAAAAACCATAATTTTTGTCGTGTTCAAACCCTTTTGAAAGTAATTTGCGTTATTATTACATAGGATGTACATGTTTAGGATTGAACTTCTTTTTCTCAACCATTGAAAGCTGGATGGTATAGTAACAGAAAACATTTTATTGCCAGAACCTTAATGGCAAATCTAGAGAATCTTCCTTTGGCCGTAATTGTCAGCATGTTTTTGAGCTAAACAAAATGTAAATGATTTACTTTGTTTACTGTCAATTACTTATAACCTCATGCTTGCTACTTTGTTTAGGCTGCACACAGGACTAATGAACTGCCTCCATTTAGCTGTGTGCACCAGTTGTGTTTCCGCAGGCAGGGACACGTGGACAGGACAACATTTCTGCAGAGGTCTCCACAGGGAGAAGAATGGGTGGGAGTGAGTGTGTGTGTGTGTGTGTGAGGGGAGGCTCATTTTTGTCTTCAGAAGTACATACATTTCTGTCCTTGTGCTGCAGCTGGTTAACATTAACCCTCAGCACCACTCTTGCAGCTCAGGTTGTACGCTATCTTCATTTGCACAGTTGATTTTACCTGCACAGCCCTCATCTCTTATTGTGAATTAGGACTTAAGACAACATGTTTTCATTTTGATGCCCTCCCATACCCCATCTTCCCATCCCACGGAAAAGATACTCATTAAGTCCAGTTGCCAGTGTGCATCTTGTTTGTTTAACTCTATATTCTGCATCCTGATTGCAAAAATAAATAAATAAAAGAAACACAGATATTACTATGAAGTTTTTCTCTTGTTCTAAAAGCATGGAAGTTTCTATATTTGCAGTGTTTTTGTTGGAAATAAGTGTTTTCAAAGCAACATAATTGGGAGCATGTTTTGAAACTGTATGCAGACTAGAGCGAATGAGGCACTGAATCATCTATACTTGGCTTTACTTTCGTTGGCTGAATTTTCACCCCACCTCCAGAACCCAGACAAAGTGTTCCAGTAAGAGCCTCCTTCCAGATAAATTTAAAGGCATAACACATATTCTTGCTCGTGCACTATGTGCACACATTAGTCAGATGTCTGTGTGAGAGGCTCTTGTTTTCTTGTTTTTATCACAGAGATAGTTAATACACAGATAGAGACGTTGTTTAACAGCTGGGTGAATTTGCACCTTTTCAAATTCATATATACAGTACAGACCAAAAGTTTGGACACACCTTTTTATTCAATGAGTTTCCTTTATTTTCATAACTATTGACATTGTAGATTCACACTGAAGGCATCAAAACTATGAATAACACATGTGGAAATATGCACTAAACAAAAAAGTGTAAAACAACTGAAAATAGCCCTTATATTCTAGTTTCTTCAAAGTAACAACCTTTTGCTGTGATTACTGCTTTGCACACACTCTGCATTTTCTTGATGAGCTTCAAGAGGTAGTCACTTGAAATGGTTTTCACTTCATAGGTGTGCCCTGTCAGGTTAATAAGTGGGATTTCTTGCCTTATAAATAGTCATGAAAGTAAAGAAAACCCATTGAATTAGAAGGGTGTGTCCAAACATTTGGTCTGTACTGTATATATATATACAACAACTAGTGGGATTTGTTTACAAAGATTTGTACCTTTGTTTACCATTATCTTTCTGCGTGGGATTTCTGTTGTGATTTTAACAAAGAATTAGCACTATGCATGGTTGCTTTTAATAAAATTTAGTAAAGTAAAGAAACATCTCATTGATTCTCAACCAGGGCATCTTTATTCATATTCTCTGAAATTATATTAGGAGCATATTTGTTCAGCATACAGCACCATTCACATCCAGGAGGTTGCAACTGTTACCATCTTGAAGGCTGAAACTGGATGTTTGCAATATAGACAAAAGAAAAAGCGTCGTGAGTCGATACAAAAAAAAGGTGTAAGAAGATAAAAAAATAATTGTTATAATAAATCTGCAGCATTCCGATGATTTAGGACTGAGTTAAAATGAATATTAAGGTTATTTTCCATTAGTCTACATATAAAAATGCTTCTCAAGAAAAGTTCTGCATTATTGTTTACACTATTGTCTGTGATAGAAAAGGCAGTAATACTGAGACTTGTACTCCAACCAATCAAACCCTCTCAGGGGGTTCTTGACCTTTGTACCTGGAGCTGCTTTTCATGCAATAACAGCCACGATGGGAGACAGTAGAGGCAGTTCTTGAGTAAAATTACAGTGAAGGGAACTATTCCTCATCTTGCAGTGGATACTCCTCTTCCATCCCTCATCTCAACCTGATCCAGTGTCGTTAGATGACAGTCTGTTCTCCTCGGCTCTTCCTGCACCCTCCATAGATGATCGATAGGAGGTAGCTCAGGCAGCACAGACAGGCAAACACGGCCGCCGTCAGGTAGACCTTATACAGGCAAAAGTGCTGGTACTGGTCCAGGTTGCAGTAGGAGTAGCTCTCCGTCTTGTAGAACATGACTCCGATGGCCGGCAGGTAAAGCGCGGCGGCGGCCACGTCGTGCGTCAGGTTGGTGCAGAGCCAGCGCTCTCCTCCCAGCAGAGGAACCAGGTTCTGCTTGTCCAGGAGGGTGATGAAGAACAGGGCGAGGGTGAGGAGCCAGAACAGGACAGCGACGAACAGGACGAAGTGGATGGGACCATCGTACTTGTTGGCAGCGACTGTGATCCACAGCCCAGCTCCGAACACAATCTGCAGGATCCGGGTGATTCCCAAGAAGCTCCGGAGGAACTTGGAAATGTTGCTCCTCACCTGAGGCTGGGGAAGTTGGGGTGCCATCTCTGTCTCTCTCTCTCTCTCACTTTTCTCTCTCTCTCTCTGTTCTCAGTTCTCTTCTCCGCTCAGACTCGAGTTTTTTTCTTCTTCCTCTCCCGAATAGGGCGGGTGCTTTTTGCCAGCTGCAAACAGCTGGAGAAAAGATGGTAAAACCCCCCCCCAAAAAACAAAAAACAAAACAAAACAGTGTAAGTAAAGTAATCTTCACAGGAGGATCGGAGGTCCAATAAAAGAAACCAAAGTTTGGGAATAAAGAGGGGCTCTCTGTTCTTTCCACAGCCCGGGGTTTTGAAATGACAAACCTTCTTGCAGGCTATGTTTCGTCTTTTCCGTTTCCTCTGTTGAATCCACAGTCTGTGGAGGGGGCGTCTTGTAATTCCAACTTTACTCCTCCTCAGACTCGTAGACGCAGAACAGAGAGGCCATGGACGTCTTTGTCCAGATCCATCAGCCATGCTGGGAGTGGCAACTTTGCCTTAGAAATCAGGATAACGGTGCTCGGAAACAGGGATTTCCAAGTTTAGGAAACACAAAACCTTACGTTTAACCAATTTCTATTGGCAATTTCTATAGATGACAATATCATGATAAATAATATTGCCATTATTTATCATAATAATAAATAACTATTAAATGCCTATGATTGCTCTTACTACTACAATTAAAAAGTGAATGGAGTAAAAAGTAATTTGAAAAGATTTAAAACATATACGATAGATTCAATACACATAAAGTGAGCTATTCAAGTGTTTGTTCAAGCCCTAGGTTAAAATGTAACTTTTTAAAAATAATTTTCTTTAAAATTGTAACTTTCTGAGACACATAATTTAGGATTTCATCGTCTCTAACCCATAATAATAAAAACTACAAACATATATTTCATTTTATAATAAAGCTATATCATATCAGTTTCACCTTCTTTGACAGAAAATGTCGAACTTTTACACATATTCTAACTTTTTTGTTGCTTTTGATGTGATAGGGGTTGACCGAACTTGGTAGAAATATGCTCTATGGAAAAGGAAAGGTTATTATTTTTCTTTTCTTTTCTTTATTCCTTTAATTTCTAAAACGAAACAAGGACATTATTCTCATAATGTTTCACGGTGTGTGTGTCTCAACGAAACCGCCCCTCACAACATGGCAACGACATCGACGTACACACGGACTCTCGGTGTTTTCATCCATGCACGTAATAGTTGTTTTCTCCCAGTTAATGCACATGTGCCGTTTTAGATAAATCTATAAGCCTATGCGGAGCTTTATCGACTAACCAGTCTGCATCGTTATTTAAGTGACTGGTCACCATTGGGACTTTTTTTAATAATGCCAGCTCTGTTGATAGAGCTCCACTGCTCATGAGCTCTGCATGCGTCATCCCAGCGCAGGATCCTCACATGTTACTTCCTTTCTCACATTAATGACAGCCGCTCCTCGCTCCAGCCAGGCTCATTGACGTCAATGAGCTTACGACCTGAAAGCCCGACGTGGACAGTGGGCGGAGCCGAGCGCCATCCACACCCCTCCAGACTCGTTATTGGTTGAAATAGCAAGTTTGACCAGACTCCAGAGGCCGGCGCATGCGCGTCGCTCCATTCCTATTACGTCATTGATTTATAAATGACACTCAACTGAAAGGAGCCAAATCGAAGCACCACAAACAGAGCTGCACCAGTGTGTCGTCGCCTACTGCGGTTTCTGCTCTATTTAACAAACAGTGGAGGACCACGGAAAGATGGACTAAATCTTCAGGTAAGCGCCCATTGTTATTATTATTATTATTGCTATTATTATTATCATCATTATTATTTTTCACATAATCAAACTTTTCATCCTTTCCTTCTGAAAGTAGTTGAATAAAAGTTTATCCCAGCAATCTTCATGCAACTATTATACACTTCGTCAAGTTTAAATGCACTGAATATTTCAGCAACAAGGCAGTTCAAAGTGCCTTAAGACAATTTTTTTTTTTTGCAGGTCCGGGTTCTTTTATAAAATAACAAACGTGGAGTGTTAAATGTTGCATGAGCTGATTGCAATCATTGACTCAGTTGTGAAACCCGTTGAACTAGTTAATGTATAATAGAGACAGTATGCTGTGCTCTGGCTTCATGGGCACAGAGACTGTGCAGCTTGCAGCTCAACTAAAAGAGGATGTGAAACTCACTTTGATTAACAAACTAGTGAATAACGAGGAGCTGCTTTAAACATGCAAATCTTTAAAATGATCTGCTTGAAATAGATTACTTTTTATTACTTTTAATAATAATAATAAATGTGAAATAACTGTGAAAGGGTTGAATGTAGTAAAGGAACACGCAGTGCCATAAAAAATATGTAAATTCCTTGAATTTCTTTATTTTATTTGTTCAGGGTGATGTGGAGTGCAGTATGAGTTATCCATCACACACATCCTTTTGGATATTGGTTTCATTCGAACACAATAGGGTTCTTCCACTAATTTGCTATGCCCGATAGTGGTGGAAAATGCAAGCAGTGTTTTTTTTTCTCTCTTCCATAAAGACCAGGTTTGTGGAGCGCACTGCTAATAGATTTTCCCACCTGATAGATAGAAGCGTTCCTGCTTCTCTTATTAAAGTTCTCCTCATATGGCCTCTTAATGTAGACAAAAGTCCAAAGAGCAATTTTTACCATGCACAAGCTAAATTATCTTTTTTCTTAAGCAGCAAATCATCTTTACAAAAAAAGGCATATTACTCAGAAAATACCCCCACATGAAAGCTCCATTTAGAAAGGCTGCAGGCTACTATACCAACATCAGTTGAGTTTGTTTGACCCCATTTTAGGAAAGTTGCGCTGTTTTAAAATATAGAGTACATAAAATGTTAAATCAAATACCATAGCAGGAATATAGACCTATTATTTTTATAGTGAGACACAATATTGAATGTTTAAATAGAAGAACTGGTTAAACTAAGAGCCTAATGACCTGCCTGGAGCCTCAGCATGCAGACCCCTGGTGTAGATGGTTGTCCATGTCTTGGCAGGTTTGCAGCTGTGTCACATATTTTTTTATTTTTAGATGATGGACTGAACATAGCTTTATGAAATGGACATTGATTTACCTAGCCCTGCTTCATTCTTCTTTACAACCTTCTCCCTGTCTGTTGTGTTTCTTAGGTTCTTATGATGCTTTTGCTTCTCTAATGTTCTCCACCAAACCTCTGACCAATACACAGAACAGCTGTATTTATTTTGAGAATAAATTACACACAGGAGGATGTGTGTGTGCACAACCCTGTCCTCCACTGTTTTGTGCCGTATCACATAAATAACATACAAAATATGTACATACAGCATACAAAGAAAGTATATTGAAGTTTGTGTTTTTTATATTGCAAAAATCTGAAAAAAATAATGGGGAATTGCTGTTTTTTGCAACACACAGCATGTTTTTTTTTTATTTATGTTTGTGACTATGAACTCAAAACTAAAAACTTTGGGAAAATAAGTTGCTACTTTATTTTACATGGAAGGTAAAAATATGTTTCCTGATGAAGCCATGTTTTTATGACATAGTCATATTCCAGTGTATTTGGAAAAAAGAAACAGTCAGCGGTAATTAACTAGTAATGAGAGTACACTTTGTGACTTAACTGCCATTTACCAAATTAGTGATAAATTGACATTTCAGGAACCGCTCTGACTTTACATTGTAGGTTTGTATTCTGTCGTCTTATCTGTTGTGCAAAGAGAAATTTTGTGCCCCATTTCTTTAACATATATTCATTTGAACAGCTGAGCAGGAAGCACGTTGAGCAGAAAACAATCACTCAGTTGTGACTTTTGCCATTCAGTAAGCACCGAGTTGTGATTGTCCCACTTTCTAACGGATGTGCGTAAAGGCAGACAAAGTTGCCATCTGAAGTGTAATGGGCTTTAAAGTGCTGATCGTCACTTGCCTTCAAGCAGGATTTAAGAGTTGGAGCTGACTGGAGGATTCTCAGTCACATGACAGCTGCTGTCTTGTGGTTTTACTTATTCCCATGGAGTGAGGATGTGGTTTTGTTCCCATTTCCTGGCTCAGCAGGACTCACTTCTTTGTCATTAGTAAAGCACCAGAAACAGATGAATTTGATGAAGTCACTTGTTGTATACCCTTTCAACCTTTTCCTTTTTGGTCAACACATTAATCTGAAACAATTCCTCCTCTCCCCACAGAATAAAGCCTGTGTAAATCGTGTGTCTACCACCTCTACCACCTCTCTCTGGATGGATACCAGATCTGCCTCCGCTTCTCCCTCTGTGGTGGCTAGTCCTTCCTCCTTGTGGCGTCTGGCCGAGCGGAGGAACAGGAAGTCTGGCTCAGGAAACATTTTCAGCACCGTGAACCTGTGGCAGCTCCAGAGGTTGTTTAGGGCAGCTGGAGATGAGGATGCCGAGCAGAGGGCCCAGCTCGTCTGGGGACACAGAGACGAGGCTGAACTCGCTAAGGCCTTAGTAGCGCTTCGGAGTCGAGGTCACCGCAGAGCGCTGAGGACCAATGGAAGAGATGCGATGGGCTCGCACTGGCTGCGAGCCTTCAATAACCTCAGGTACAACCACCCACATATCAGGGAGGTACTGATTTAAGTCACATACCCAAACAAATACCACATGGCTTTCCTCTTCCTAAAACACACAATCAGCAACAAGATGGAAATAAACATTGATTATTAATAGTCACCCAGGGTTGCATATGAGAAAGATACAGATAAGTACGAGAAAGACAAAGTGAATTTCCCCACAGAGGAACAATAAAGGTTATTTGTATTTTTATTCTGTTCTAACATTGGCCGACTCTCATGTTAATACCAATATATCATGCATTGCTATATACTAAGCTTTCACCTGTAATGACCATTTTCGTCTCTAACAATGATCTCTGTTGCTTAGGATTGGAGAGACCGCTCCGAGGAGACAGGGAAAAGATGCTGGCGAGGACAGGGATTTTAGAGCCGAGACAAAGAGAAGTCTAGAGTTCTACAGACACTCCTCATTTGAAGCGACTTCAGGAGAGATTGGTGCAGAATCAGTGCTAACTGAGATACAAAACCCCAATGGAAACTTTGACAGAGCGACTACAACCAGCTCAGGGCTGAGGAGAACAGGAGAAAGTAATCCAGAGAGATACCTGCACCGAATACTTCACTGAGAAACAAAGAACAGGAAAAAGTCAAGGACAGAACAAGGATGTGTATGTTTGGCCTTTCTTTTGCTGCCCTCTCTTACTGTACTATCACCTGTTGGAAATGCAGTTGCACTAGATTAAACCACAGACTGATTCAAAACATCTCACAGCTTTAGATAATGGTTGTTGCCCAGTAACTAGCTTATGTTTGTTCTTAAATTCATGTTACTAGTAACACTAAGATGCTTAAGGAGAATAATAATAAGATGATTGGGAAAAAAAAATAAGATTTAGTTTTATTAAAATGTATTTATTTAGAAAAAATATATCACCAAAGCTATTACTTACTGAAAGCTCAGGTTGCTAATAGACCAAGAAAACTATGTTGAAGTGCTTGTTGTAAAAACAGACCTCATCTGGAGATTGGAATACATGTCCGGGATTTATTTCATTTTTTTTTTTCCATAAACTTGAAATGCTCCATTTTGAACTCTGGGAATAAAATCTGTTTGATTTTCATTGTCTACCATTGTCTATTTATCACAACACAATGTAACAGAAGGCCTAATTATACCACATTACCATATTATTTTTGTCTTTCCTACTTTTAGTGTGGTACAAGAATATTTGTAGTTTTCAGAAAGCACTACTATAAACACTACAAAGAGATCCCGTTTTTAATAATTTGTTGGTATTGTCTCTTATGTTGATGCACTGTTTTCATAAACCTTTTTCTTTTTATTTTGAGACAAATAATTTCAGAATAAAGCAAAACACTCCTACATTTTAACCTCACACCTGCTTTCAGCTATTCTGGGTTCTTTTCTGAGTATTTGAACCTCATAGTTCACATTGTTCCTAACTGCAAGGGAATTTAAAACTGAGCCAGACCTTATGAAATGTTTAAACAAATTTTAAAATTGGAGTCAAAAGATAACATGTTTTACAAAGCTACATTATTGTCTGGCTGTCTTACTTATTATAGTGCCCTCTGTTAAATTAAAGGGACATTTATCAACATATTTTTGTCAGAGAGTACAATAGCTACGACTAACAAATTGTTTCATATAAAATACAAAATGGCACTTCATTTGGGCTGATCACATTTGCAGCTAATTTCTACAGGCATGGAGGTCAAAGTAAAAAGCAAACAACAAAAAAAAAAGCAATAGAAACATTTTTTAAGAGCAGTCCTTATACAGGACTTGATATCAATAATTCTGGAAATTGTGAATCTTTACATCAACTCCATGCTCACGTAAAGAAAAAAAAAAGGAAATCACTTGACAGACTTTACTGTTGGGAGGTAACCATTGAGGTAAAAACTTAATTTGCCCAAAAAATATACATATATTTTTTAGATTGATAAATCATACAGTACTTTAGTTTGTACTTTTGATATCTATTTATAACTCAGAATAGTCATTTTTTCCAACAATAAGCAAAATTGTCAAATCAACTTTCAAGGGTTCTATGTTAAATATCACAGTAAAGGTTATAATGTGGGGGGATTTATTCTAAAAACTAACCTCTGAGAATGAAAGTTCTGTTATGCTGAATAGGGTGTGTTATAATCAACAGCTGGCCTAATGAGAACATGTGTTGTGGTTGATAAAGTAAAGACATCTTAACTTAAAAAAACTGTGCATTATAACAAAAAGTCTGTCTTATAAATAACGACATTTATTCATTTACTTATTGTATTTTATCTATATATAAATATGCAGAACAGGTATATAAGAAAACACTCCATCAGAGAAGTGTTTTCTTCTAGAGGGCAGCGTTTCTGTTGAAACATATGCTGCCCTCTAGCGCTCATGTTTATTTGTGTTATTCACATAGCTATGTCAACTTCTAGACATTAGATGGCGCAAATTGTTTAGTTTTGGAGAAAAAAAAACCTTGACAAGAGTTGGAATTGGACATAACTCAAATTGATGATTTTTCTCAAACTCTTTTACCAATAAAACTTTACTTGCTACTATAGACCTTTTAGAAAATGTATAAGATTTTAGAAATCTGTAATAAATGGGCTGTTTTATGGTTTACTTTAATGTATACAATATATTTTCTGAACAAACAGCTTCAATCTATTAATTCAATATGTGTTTTAGTTTTATTATAGTTGTTTTCCCCTTTAGATTTTAAAGCTAGCATGAAAGATGAGTTTTGGCCACGTGGAGCAGAAAGAGGCTAATATTGAATCAGGGATACTGTCCTCTTTGTCTGCCCTGGATTGACTTGGCTGTGCCTGCTTAGCTGGAGCCCTGACAGGCCTGAGGCCACTATGGGGTGGCTTTATGAGGTGCTGAGAGCTCATCTGATTCCCCCAAACCCACAGAAAGCAGCTGAGTGGCTCGGAGAAAATCCCCTATGAGCTGAACTTCTCACCTTGTTGTATTTAAATAAGCATGGTTCACAGAAAAATGTACTTTCTCTGTGGGCTATTTAAGCCATTCACATGTGAACTGATGATCCAGCAATAATATATATCTACAGCTATGCAATCTCCCTTTTTCATATTCACAGTGTATGTACATTTTCCTTTCTACAGAATGAGCATTTTTTATTTAAACTTTATTATTCTCAGTATAGATGTAGAACTTGTCGTGCAGCAGTTTTTAAGCTGTTGCCCTGCTACTTATCTACAAATAAATACCTAATCATCCTGTTTATATTGAAAAGACTAAAACTGGTTTAATGAGCCAATAAAACACGTGTCTAAGATTAGCAAAAGCCTAAAACAGAATCATTTTCTCTAGCTGACTCACTGATGCTCAGGATATTTAGGTCCATAAATATGATTCTGATCCTATAACTGAAAAATGACTATTAATAGATGTTTATAATATTCAACAATGTATTCTGTAAATGCATGAGTAATTAAAATGCCTTAGTAAGTGTTCACCTCTCTTGTACTTTCCCAAATTTTGCTGTGTTACAACCACATACATCAGTGTTTCATCGTGTGCCTAATCAGAACTTTATGTAATAAACTAACAACACATATATATTTTTAAAGGTTTTCCCCAGATATAGAGGCCTTTTTCAACAGTTGTCGAACAAGAAAGTGGGTCATGAGAGAGGGGGCAAAGGTCATAGGCCCAAGACTCAAACCTGTGATGGCCACATTGAGGACTAAAGTTTGTGTATGTGGGTCACATTCTTTACTCCTGCGTCACTGCGATGCCCACAATGTCATTTTTGACTGGGAGGAAAGTAATTTAAAAAACTTGTATTTTGCATTTGCATGTATAGTCTCCTGCACTCTGACAAATGCATAAAATCCCTCACAAACAATGCCTTCAGCGACATTAAAATAATTTATCTCATGGGTAAGAATGTTCCAGTCAAAGTTCAGACAAAAATTCAATTGCAAGTCTGTTACAAAATGTGGCAATTGCTTTTTTTCACATACAGTATGCTCTCTATTGTATCTGACTGAGGATGAGTCATTTTGGAAAAAATTATGGTCAAAAGTTTCAGGTTACGAATGCGCAAAACTGGTAGAGACATACCCACAAAAATCTCCACATGTAAAAGAAAAATTTTGCACATAGAGAATAAATACAAAAGTACAACACACTTTTTAGATTTTTGTTTGAAAAAAACAAAACAAAAAACAAGCAAACAATTAAACCAGATTGGTCACATAGCTCATGTATATATATATATATATATATATATATATATATATATATATATATATATATATATATATATATATATATATATATATATATATATATATATATATATATATATATATATATACAGTATATAGTATATTACAGTGTGAGTGGTTAGTTTACGTTTAGTGCCTTGGTTTTGATCTCTTTGCTCCAGAGCCACGCTGTTCAGCATGCCATGGAGTGATGAGTGAATCTCTACCCTCTGGAGCAAGGGTGGAGAGGTTATCTGACCTTGGAGCCCAACGAGGGTGCTGGCCTGGTGCAGGAGCTAAAGAGATCCAAGCAGTCATTGGCATCAGCAGGCAGGCAGAAAGAAGAGCTTGAAAAGCAGAGTGCAGCAGAATGCCTGGCAGTTTAAGTAGATAGCTCAAATTGTCAGAGTGTGCATGATATATTCCACAGAGTGTAAGAAAGAGCACATGTGAAGCTGCAGCCAGCTCGAGTTGGCTGTCTGAACTGGCTTGCAGGTCTCGCCTCATTTATCGTTTTCTGCTTATTTTGCAATTATTCACTACTTTGTTTTTACGTGTCCCATAACATTCAGGTAAAATATCATAGATTTTATGATTGTAATATACCAAAATATGGTCACTTTTAACTAGTAAGAATAGTTTTGCATGTCTCCTGTCCTATGACCTTTGACCATGACATAGATTAACAATTTTTTCAGGTTCAATGTTGCTTAAATCTTCTTTAATCCTATTCCTATAAGGAATCTTTCTTAGAATTCAGACAGATCGTAGCATCAAGCTTTCATTTCGTTGTGCTACACTGTTGCCTTCGGGCACATTTACATCTTAACAGTTTTCTAAGTTATGTGCATATGAATGAACATCAAAATTCCGAGTGGAGATGAGGTTTTAATAAAAACTGACAGAGGAAAAGGCTTCTCTATGCAATGTTTTTGGTTGTAAGCCTTTTGTTATGGAAGTCTCCACACACAAAGAAAATTAAATTGGTGCCTAAAAATAAAGTAGCATATTGGTTCTTGGCAGAAAAGCATTTATCGTCCAGCTGTCCACTGATTAGCCCAGCAGTACTTAAAACCCAAGTGTCTTTAGTTTTCTTTCTCAGCTTTTTTTCAGAAGTAAATTAACCAAAATATGACAAACACTGCCTGTCTAATTTCTTGCAGCCTACCCTAAAAACTGCAGCAGACTATTAACTTTGCATCTACTTCGCATTTTGATTAAATCCTGCTTTGTGGCGTTCATAAATTGGATTTTGCCCTCCGCTTGTCATACAAATCAGCCCAGTAAATGTCATTTTGGTTGACAACTTTTCATGAGGTTGTTCCGACAGAGACGTAAACTCTGATGTCAAATATAAAAGGCTCACTTTTGAAGTCTCACCTTCCAGACATTTTTTGTGTGCAGGTGAGGCGAGGCAAAGCAAAACAGACAAACGACGAAGAACAAAGATGAGTGACAGATGCACAGGGAGCACTGGCAGCAGATCTGATTTTCTAAGGAAGAAAATAGAAGTGTTCCTGTATGTGACTAACAAAAAAAAAAGTTGTATGGAGGGATTTTAGATAGGGAAGGATCTGAGGATTCAATGTGTCCCTGCTGCACCATAATTAGAGCAGGGAAAGGTAATTATGTGAGAATACATACAGAATAGGCTCCCTGTGCTCTGATAATGATTTCTAACATGCAAATACAAAGCCATGGAGCTGCACTCTGCATCTTCATTCACGGTAAAATCACACAACACTGCAGCACAGCCATCATTGTTTGTCCTCAATTTGTGTGTCAGTGTGTGGCTTTGCTCTTATTTTGGGCTCTGATTCTCCAAACACAGGCGTGGCACTCTATCCGCGCTCGTCTTTGAGGTTCACGCAGACGTCAAGCATGATTCAACAGAAGAGTCATGCAGAACAAAAGGCAGCATCTTCTTTCTTAGCATATTTTTTTTCCACTTTTCAAATAAAAGTCACTTGGTAGACGCAAAAGAAAGATCGCATATTTAAAACTATAAAGAGAAAACTAGAGGTGTACGGTAAGATACGTTTTTAAAAGAAAAATGTAACTTGTAACTTCTCACCGAAATATATAAAAAAAAACACACTCAACTCGTTTTCATGTAAGACCATTCTGTTTGCCGTCATGCTTTGCTGCCATCGTGCCCCCGAAGGCCCAGGCTGTTGAGAAAGATAACTTCAAATCAAATCAAATCAAATCGTTTGGGCCACACTGACAGTTTGAACCATTACGATCAGCAGAGGCAGGGGAAGATCGCCCAAGCGGCATCGTCACCTTTATTAAAAGGTTGGAGAAATGTGTGAATCTTTTATTCTGTTTGTTTTTTTCTGCACCCAAATTAGAAACATTACTTTTTGGCTGCAGTGGTTGGATCATACATCCAGATCATGCAATTTTATATAGTCCTTTGAAAAAAAAAAATTGCCCTTTAAGTTGATTTTTTTTCTCTGTTTAACATTGTGTCACATTATTATTTTTTTATGGCACCCAACTAATTTTAATATCAAAGTACAAAGAGGATGTCAGAAATAACCATTTAATTTCTTGTCACTTGTACCTCTGTATTTATTTTTTTACTTTATTTTATTAAAATACTCTGATTCAAACCACATTTTTATCTGCATCTGGGTCCAACCTAAACGGTCACAAATCTATTCAATGATCTGAAACCGCTATGAGTGTAAAGAAGAAAAACATCTAAAACAGATGGGAAGTATCTTTTATGCCACTTTCCCTTATAGCACATTATTCAGTGATGTAGAGTTCAGATTGTAAGCTTACCTGTGCACTGCAGAATAAGTACACACTGAATGAAACAACAGTTTGTAACTTACTTGTGCAACTTGGCACAACTTTATCATCACGCAATCCTGATTTATTCAGACGTCGGCTTGCAGGGGACGGTTTACTGAGATGCGTGGTAGGAGGAGCATGTGCATATGAAGATCTGCTGGGTAAAGTGAGACTAATCTCATATTAACATGTACCACTGGCTTGGAACTAAGAGGGGGAGCAAATCTGAATAATTCACTTTAAAAGAAACTGCTGAGTCTGTGACACAGTATCCATAGAGTAACCTTCAGCTAATGAGGGAAATTGCATGCAGCGCCATTCGCATGTTTGAGGCTGTGCTTTTGCTTACATGTGTATAATAACGTACATGAGTGCACAGACTTGCATCTTCGGACCTCATGCTGTGTAGAAAAGTTGAACTTAAAATAAGCTGTTGTCTCCCTCATTAGCGGCAACATTTGGTGACAAAACAAAGTTCAGGATAACAGTTTTTTTGAAATTTACTAAACCCGTCATGTCTTGACACAGCATTAAAGAGAGTAATGCTCTCACAATACATGTAGATAGTTTTATTAAGACCTTAAGATTAAAGTACAATTAAGACTAGGAGAGACAAAACATAGATTGTAATTTATTCACATAACAAATGTTATACACAATTTATTACCAAAATATCTCACTTACCCTTCAAGGTTACACACATTTGTGTACGTGTGTGTGTGAAGGTAAGTGACCCAATACTTTTGACAATATGGTACTCTTTACTCAAATAACTTTACACAAATCAAGATCAGAAAAAAACACATCTGACATAATCTGTCACTTACTTCTCTGTGTAGCACTACTAGCTCGATATTTGTGTGTGAAGCAGTTCAAAAATCAGGCAACATAGTACAGGGTAAAAAGTTAAAGTATAAGAAAGCAGCTTAAAAAATGGAAAATCCAGAAAGGGAGGGTTTGGACTGAAGGTTTGGAGCGAGGCTTTGTCTGGGGCTTTAGGGAATTTATCACAGTCACTCTACTCTCTGCTCATGTGCTCCTTTGCTGCTTTTTTCAACCTTGATTAAAACTGTTTTTTCTTTTCTTCTGCTGCCAAACCATTTCAAAAGCTTGACCTTCATCTTCTGCCGCCACATGTGGACTCTGACTGAGTTCCCCTTCAGTTTATCATGTTTACTCCTCACCTGATGTTCTGCAAAGCTTGGTGCATGCTTGTGGGAAGTAACCGGGGGGCTGTTTCACAAAAACAGGATTATGAAATCCAGGGTAAGAGATAAAGTCAGGCTTTATATGGCGTCATCGGTTCAAACTCACATCTCCTGAGACTGGTTTGGTCTTTATGAAATGGATAAAGTCCAACATAGTCTCAGGAGATGTGAGTATGTTGAGCCAGGCTTAAATAGTTCAGGTGAATGCGCATCTTCAAGAGAGTAAAAGACTGATAGCAGACTCACTGATGCTACGCTAGATCAATTGTGTATGCCCATACCTCACATCAAACAAGCAATATATTTTTATGGAGGATTATGAAGAATTGAAGCACTTTATACTAAAGAAAGAAAACTGGCGCTACAATAGGAAGCAATAGGAAATCGATTCATGCAAAATTAGCCCAAAATATACATTTCCAAACCATTCTTAACTAAAAAACATTGTAATCATTACTGTAATTTCCTCAAATACACAACTTTAAACTAATAAATAAACAATGGAAATCAACATTATAACATGTCAGTCTGACAGCAGAGTCATTTATGCTACTCTTTTTGGTTTCACATCTTCTGGATATTTATACAGTAATAAACATGACAACAGGTCAAGATTAACTATAAGAAGAGGATATCCAGAAAATCTCAGTTTAATCCACTATCCTAGTTTTGTGAAACATCCCTCTGGTTTTTCAACACTTCAACCCTGATTTAAACAAAACAATTTTTAAACCACAGCAACTCCTCAGGGCTATTCAAATCAGAACCACAAGTACAGCCTCTGTGGGTTTATGAACTGTAACGCCAGATATAATGCTGCTTTCCAGTGCCTGAGAATGTGCTCAAACTCTTGAGAGTTTTATCATATTTTACCTGTCTTTCTTGATAAACTCAAAGGATTCACAAATAAAGTGGATGGAAAATGACAGAAGCCTTTACAGGAGGAAAGGCCCTGCAGACAGTGAGCCTGCAGAGCCTTTGTCTCTGCAGCCAGTTTCTAAACTCTTTGCAGAGTTTGCAGTTTGGACATCTATGGGGATTCTTCTCACAATTTGGTTGTTGAGATACCGGCGGCAGTGCTAAATAAAACTCTTTGCTGTTAGACACAGCATCTTGTAGACTTTTTACTTACTCATACCTATAGCACATTTTGGGTTTCATAGCATTTCTTTGTCTTTTGACCCAGTGTTTTCTCATGACATTTGCATTTCCATATGATACTGGAATCTACACTTTCTTTCATTCATTCAGCCAGTCATCTGTAGTTTATCAATTTAGAACGTATGCTCCCTGCGGAAAGAAGCACAAGACTTGCAACTTTAATCGCAGCACAAGGTGGCTCTGCAAAGTATTGACTGAAGGTTGCTGATTACAAATATATGTCACAGCATTCATAAATATTTTATATATACATATATGATGAAAAAAATGTTGACTACCACATAAGTCTTTTGTTTAACTTAGATAAAAGTACACTTTTGTGCTGCTGTTGTGTTTGTGCTAATGATTGCAAAAAAAAAAAGTTCTGATTAAAAAAATAAAAAATAAAAAAGGGGGAGTAATTTTTGCGTGCATTCTGCTTATACTGTAAACCAGCACTTGAGAGCATGAAAGGCCTGAACGGTAACCTGTTAAAAGTGTTTCCACCGACACCTTTGATGTTGGCTTAGCTGCCGGGAAGGACGTGACCGAGGCCTAAAACGGATGAGATCCTTAATGGAAAAAGACCCCTGCAGCACCTCTAAACCTCCCTGAGCTGACAGGAGGACAGAAAGACTGCAGGGGTGTGTGGGCGTGTGTGGGGGTGTCTGTGTGTGTGCAGCAAAAAACAAGAAAAAAGAAAATCCTGCATCCATAAGGCTCGTCTTCCTGCCTATCTTGCTGCATTCAGATTACTGTCTTCAAAGGGGCTAATTTAAATGCTACAACAGCAGATATGTTGGAACACAGTTTAGCAGAGGGGCTGTCATTGAAAAAAAAAAATAGATGACTAACACTAAGAATGAGGAGTAAGTTAAAAAAAACAGCAAAGGTAAAGTAACATCTGATAGAGGATTTTTTGTGAGAACTTGTCAGTATTAAGAATAAGATAATCATTTAACCTAATTTCCACAAAAGGCTTATATTTGCATTTTCTACATGAAGTCTTTCTCAATCTGAGGATCAAAGCAGTGAGCCTCAGATTGCCTCGTGTGCCTGCATGCTGTTACTTTAAATGAATTAATTTTTATGTAAGTCACAGACAATCATTGCCCAGGACAACCCCTCTCATCTTTGGTGGGACCTGATTCATCTCTGACTTGTCATGATGTGTTACGACACATTAAGACAGCTCTAATGGCTTCTTGCATTACTTATGACTATTACTTTATCATTCTGTAGCTCTCAGTGGGCTACATAAGCTACTCACTTATCATTACAGGGTGTGGAAGGGGGGCTTACAGTATGAGATGAGTGGGGAGAGAATCTGTCACTTCATTGTGGTTTCAGAGTTGGAGGATTTTCACCATCAGTAGTTGACAAATTTTCTCATCCCTGCTCAGCTCACTTCAGGCCTTGCAGAATTTATTACAGGCTATCCTTTTAATGGGATCAGAGCAGCTTAATCTCTATCTGTGCCCTTATCTCACCACAGACAAAAAGGTATCTTGGAGGATAATTTAGCCTCCAAGATATTTGAGAAAAATTCTGAATTCCTCACAAATTTCACTCTAACACAAGAAGAGAACCTTCCTGTTATATATGCACTTTATTTAACAAGCGTCAGGAGATAAAACAGTGATACATTGCTAGAAGTGTCTCTTGTTGAAGGATAAATTGCATGTCCGTTCCTTGGTTGGGCTATTGGGCAGTTAAACCTTTAAAATTCATAAATAAGTAAAAATACACTATTTGCTCACTATTTGCGCTTTATTTTAAAAATTATGACAGACCTTGTAGAAAAGGTCTGTCACAATTTTAATTTAATTGTGCAGAGAGAAAAACAATCTTTTACACACTGTTTATCTGGCTTCAAATATATCATCAATCTGTCTGCCTGTTAGTTCATCCGTCCATCCTCTCCTCCAATAAGTGGCTTCGGGTTGTAAAAATCTTATGCATTTTGTTTCAGTCTTTAAATACTAAAAAGCTGTCAGTCTAGGAAAAGTGAAAAAGAAATGTCTTCAGGGAACAGCAACATGTTCACACTCACGTTGTTTATGGTACAACAAGCAAGTCTGAGTCCTAACACATTTTCCACTCCAAATTCAGAACCTGATTATCTGAACCAAATGTTCCCTGAAAAATGATAAAAATAATATTATTCTCATATATTACATATAGATTCCATAACTGTATGCATTTCATATCAATTATATATGATTTTGTAAGAAAATCAGCAATGCAGACATTAACTGTTTCAGCCATTATATAACAATTTTATTCAACTGCTAGTTTACACTTAGCCATTGCAAAAATTATCCAGCTGTTACAAAAGCTTTTTATTCAAGAAGAGAAACATGAAATGCCTTCTCTTTGAGCTGGTCTGAACGATGCCCAAGTTAAAGAAAATGGATCAAATAATAGGCATGTGCATTTATTAATTAAATATAAATTATTCATGTTGTCTTCAATGTAAAATTATTATTTCAAAGAAGAACTATAAATACAATTCCTGGATGCTCCTTTCAAATCAAAACAAGAAAAATGTGTTCCGATCAAAAAAAGGTAATTTCTGCAAATCTGAAAAGCTATCCAGTTAAAACTCATTGTATGTAATTAAATAACATTTTAAAAAAGTTACAATTATCATTCTGTGTGTTTGTTGATGGACCCAAATGCAGAAAAAACAGAGACGGCAAGTAGTGTTGAAGGTTTAATGAAAGAAAAATTATCAAAAAACTTACAAAAAATCACAGAGAACCAATGGAGCCCGGGAAGAACAAAAAACATAAATCCAAGGAAAAAGGACAGCTGTCATGTCTTCGACAAAAAAAACCAACAGATTTTTATGTCCGATGGACATTTCTATAGATGTCCATCGGCCAGAATGTTAAAGAACATATAAGAATGTTCTGTAAGCTGACAATGTAAAAGTGACAGTTTTTGCAAGGTGTGCTAAATTACAGCTAGTGTCAAAATGTCATCATACCAAAAGTCAAACATAGTTGTGTTAATGTGATGGTCTGGAACTTCTTTGCTGTGTCAGGACCTGGAAAATTTTCAATAAATGATGGAACCATGAATTGTTCTGCCCAGCGGAACATCCTGAAAGAGAAAATCTGGGCATCAGTTCAGGACACCAAGCACATGCAGACAATAGGACAATTATTCTAAGCTCAACAGCAACTGCGCCTCTGAATGACTCAAAAAAAAGAAAAAAAAAAATACAGGAAGGTTTTCAAGTAGCCTAGTCAAAAATCTGGACTTACTTTTTCCACACTAGGGCGAGTTGAAAAACAATTTTCTTTTTAAAATTAAGAATTGAAAATGAATTATTTGTTTTCTTATAAATAAAACTGTTGAGGGCAAATGCTTTTTCACAGCACATATTTTTAATAAAATGTTTCCAACAACAACAAAAAAACCCCCCCAAAACAAACAAAAAAAAAACATGTCTTATCTATAAAGCTTGTGGTTGATGATCCTTGAATTCAGATTTTACTGATTTACTGATGTAAAGGAGATGTAGTTTAAATGTACACCTTAATTTAGTCTTTGCCAGTGGGCAAAGAGAGAAATAATTTGAGATTTTGTCAGGCTTGCTTTACACTTTCAGATTCAAGGCAAGGATATCAGATAACTGTGACACAATTCCTGCTGCTCTGCTCGTCTGTCTATCCATCAGTTAAATCTCTTTCATGAAACATTCCTGTGCGACGCCGTTTCCCAGATCTGCTCTAATTATACAGAAACATCCAGCTGTATCATTAGTGTGTGTGAGAATGTGTATGTGCTTCATTAAACTCTGTGAATTTTCACAAGACACCAGCTGAAGCTCAGCGTGCTGATCTGATTTTCATACTGCGGGTGAGATGTGGCAGCTTAGTGTGGTTTTGTGAGTGTGGAGATGATTCAGGAGGTCAGACTTCGATGTTGTGGCTGCATGCTGACTGGAGCTGTGCTCAAGGTGAAGAGAAAAGAGCAGAAAAAAAGAGCTGACAAATATACTTACTGGTATGCATGTGTGATGTAAATAGTCAACTGTACCCACCCTCCATGGTCTGCTAGGACTTTCTATGGATGTCCATCGGAAACCCAGATTTATGCACCAGTGTATGACACTATCCAGTAGCTCACCACCATTAGCCTGTGAATGGATGAATAACTGAATGCAGTGTGATGTACTTTGGGGTTCTCTGGCCTTGATAAAGTACTATACAAGTATAGGCCATGTACCACTGTCTTTTCTGACAATACAAGCCAACACATTAGTGTTCCCCATGAGACTAATCTGAAAACTGCTTTTTTGTCACTAAAACTAGAATGAATACAGTCAAAATAATGATGAAAATGTAGAAAATCATGTTATGCCCTGTGTTTAGTACTTGTCCAAGGTGAACGCTTGATGTCATAGCATAAAAATCTGTTCCTTTTTAAAGTGCATCGTATCACAAAGTACCATGAAACATATAACGATTTAAAAGATACGGCCAAATCACCAAGAATTGGTTCACTTGAGATGATATCAACCTTCTGTCATGGCTGTCACAGTCTCCAGGCCTAAATCCTGAAGAGAAGAAAAAATAAGCAAGAATCCAGGCCCACTACGCTGAGTATTATGAAAAAAGTGATGTTCAAATGTTCTAACCTTGTTAGGCATTACAACAGAAATGTGGCACTCTTTGTAAGGAGTTGGTAGTACAAAGTAACAGAGTGCCAATAATTGCACCATGATGAAACGTTATCTGTCATCCACACACAAGCTCTACTCGTAAAAGTCAAGCTCTATTTATAACACAGAAATAAGTACGTATTAATTTTAAAAAAGGAAGTGATGAGATCAAACCTTATTTAAGTTATTCATCATTTGCACCACAGCTGAGTATTCTGGCTCTGATGTTAGCTGCGACTTGATATCCTCTGGGCCCTTTGTCAAAAGACATGTTTATGAAAAGGCCTTGTGAATCATTTAGAGCTTTTAAAATATATATTCAAAACAGTAATGGGGCTAGTATTTAGTATGAAGAAAAACAGTTTTGTTCTGACTTCTTTGTTTGGCCTTTAAAGGTTATATAAGGGGAGGTAGAGTGCCACTGAGAGCTACATGCGTAGTCATACTGTGACAAAACGGCACTCAGATGACAGAAGCTATTTATATAAGCAATGGCCAATAACGTCTTCCCAGATTTCGCCTTCCTCCTCCTGTTCTGTGAACACAAAGTCCTTGTGTTTCTAAACTTGATCCAAGATTGAAAACACAGGAATAGTTGTAATGATCTTTTCACACACACACAGTGCACCCCACCCCCTCACACACACCCACCCCCACACACTTGTTTATACCCATAAAGCTACTCCAAGCATTTATTAATGCTATGAACCAGGCAGGCTGGTTCTTCCCTACACAGACATACCGTGAAGAACCTCCCTCAGCAGGAAGGTTTTTAACATGAGGTTTTGTTTTAGCGCTCTCCGGGTACTCCGACTTCCTCCTACAGTCCAAAAACATGACTGTTAGTTTAATTGGTCTCTCTAAATTCTCCCTAGGTGTGAGTGGGCGTGTGCATGGTTGTGTGTCCTGTCTGTTTCTGTGTTGCCCTGCGACAGACTGGCAACCTGTCCAGGGTGTACCTCGCCTCTTGCCCGGAACGTTAACTGGAGATAAGCACCAGCACCGCTCCCAACCCCTCTAAGGGACAAGGGTGTACAGAAAATGGATGGATGGATGGTTTTGTTTTAGCAGGAATGAGCAGCTGGGGAGAGCTATCGGACCAACCTGCAGGAGAGGAATAAAAATTAATCAAACCTAAATAGTTTTTGGGAACTTTTTTTGAGACTCAGCAGAAAATCTTAATTTGTCCCCCATCTGAGTAGTGAATCTGATGCCATGAAATTGCTGCAGAGAGGTATAGACTATTTAATTACATCTATGTGATTAAGGCGATCACACAGAGA
Source organism: Xiphophorus maculatus (assembly GCF_002775205.1). Taxonomy (NCBI): domain Eukaryota; kingdom Metazoa; phylum Chordata; class Actinopteri; order Cyprinodontiformes; family Poeciliidae; genus Xiphophorus; species Xiphophorus maculatus. Next base: position 14,262,256 of record NC_036464.1, on the reverse strand, counting down.
GGGGCCTGCAGAGAGCAGCAGACAAAACTAAAATTCACAGAAGAGGGCTGGCTATTAAAAAGTTTGTTGGGAATAATTTTGTTATTATTGATGGGTTGAGGATTTGAAGCAGCTGTCTGGCAGTTTTGATGCTGTGAAATCAAAGTGACACCAGGCAACACAAGCCACCGGTGTCCTTTCACCACCATGTGATCGCATTACATCAAAGTCCGTCGCCTCATTTCAGACGTTGACATACTATTACTCTCAGCTGAACATGCCAGTATAGTCAGCACAAGAACTCAGGTTCTTCTTTTCTCCCTCATTTCCTGACAGCTTCTCCTCTACTCTGCCTCACTGATCAGTTCATCTCCAGATTTCTGCCTATCTGCCTGACGAAAAATCTTCTCTCTCTGTTGGCCTGTCAGATAAATGATTGACATCGCTGAGCTTTCACTTAATTGCATCATAGCTTTCAACTCTTACACTACAGACTGCAATGTGCATAATAAATATAACAAAGACTAGATTTGAATGTATCATTCTCTGGACTGAGTCTCATTATCTGTCAGTGAAAGTAATGGTGTCCATTTTCATTGAATTGAGTTTGTCGCCAGGACAACTTAATCTCATGAACACCACAAATCTGGCCTTTATGGATCAGTGACATAAAGATAGACATTTTTTTTAAAGTCATATTGAAAGTTTGTCATGAGCCATGCCACAGCAAACACAGTAAAAAAGGGTACTCACATTAGATGAGATCAAAATAGAAAATTTTGTCAATCTCCAGAATACAATGTAATACAATGTTGAAAACTAGGACTGCAACATTCCAATGAGGAAACAGAGGGTTTTAATATTGTGGAGGTGCAATTGGTGATGTGGAAAATATGGTATAATCAAAAGAATAGGAGACAAGTGAGAAAAAATAAGGAACTAAAGAGAAAGAACTTAAAATAAAAAACAACAGAAAAACAAGATGAAACCAGAATGGGTTGAATCAAAATCATGTGGAATATACTATCCAAAGGAGATGCCACTAAAGTAAAAGTCAAAACCGAGATATATAGTGATAGAACTAAAAGAACTTCGATAGTCAACACAAGGGAAAAAAAAAATCAGACGTGGAACACACTAAGAGACAAATTTAATAAAATCCAACAAGTGATTTCCAAAAACCTAAATACCCACAGATTGTGTCACCTGGAATAAAACCTGCCCTGACAGGCTGCAAAACCTTGAAACCATATACGTTTTACTTTGAGTTCACCATTATGTGCTACTTTGTGTTGGTTTATCACATGAAAATGGCTTAAATAAACTACAAAACATTTAGTCAGGACTGAAAAGGTGTATTTATTTTTCAGCAAAATAGGAATGCAACTCAATAATAAAGTCTTTTGATGTGATAATTAAATCAAAAATACCAAGTACAATTAAAGCTCTCCTAATATTTTCACATACACAGTTAGCTTTATTGGCGGTTAAGGTACTTGATACAGAAATCTAATTAGCATCTTTACAACTTTGTGCCAAAAAAATACTTTTCAATTGAAAAACTAAAATTGAATAGCTTGACAAATAACAGATTGCTGTTGTACTTAATTTTTTTTTCGTAGACAAATTATTTGATTATTATTATTAAGATTAAGATAAAGTACTTTTTTAAAACTAGCTCAGAAGTAATACATTTGTTAGGGATTAACCAATCCAATGCAAAAGTAAGGCAATGCATTAGCACGATAAGTATAAAAGTATGACTGCCTTTGTAAATGCCCTGAAGAAGGGGAGTATTTTAATAAAATAGCTGGACACGGTGCTTCTGCTCCAACTGTTATTATTAACTAAGGAGGAAGTTCCGGTTCTCTTCACTATAGCTAGCGCAAGCGCTAGACTCCCCCTGCTGGTTGGATTTGACCACTGCTTCAGCCAAATCAGACTAGTCAGTCTCTGAAATAACCAAATTTCAATCCATCACACCTTCACTCCCAACGCCTATTATTGCCAGAAACTTGCTGGTTGCCTTGTCTAGAATAAAGAGTTTGAGTATTTTTGACAATAAAGCTAAAAGAATGGGGGACTAAATTTTGTCATGCTGAATGACCTCCACCACACTGATGAGATGAATGCTGAGCCACAGTAGGTCTTTCTCTGTCAACACAGCAACTACTTGCTCTGGATAAAGAAAAAGTCTGGCCTCACCTTTGAGGATTGTTATGTAAAGGAACAACTATTGGCTTTAGTGCAAATACTTGCAGTTCAGAGGTTTGCCTCCTTATTGATTCAATTTGTACTGTTCTGCATGACCAGCAACAACTTGCGAGCAAATCCACATTTTACAGTGATAATGTAAGAAATATAGAACAACAATGGTTGATGTAAAGATTCCAAGGATGCACAATCTGATTGTTTATGCAGCTTCTGTGTTTCTCTGTTACTATTTTTAAGTAATTTTTCTGCACCTATATGCTGTAACGTTTATTATTGTTAAAGTGACCTTGATTATTACAGAACCTGGACGTGTTTAGGTTCTGTAACTCCTCCTAGGAAAAAAATGTGCTGCTGAACCTGTTCTATGGTTCTGGAATCATCTGTACAGAGATATTGTTAAATATAACGGTCCAGTTTTTATCCCCTTCTTTTTTTTTTTTTAACTCCCTGCTCTCAGATCCAATGTGACACACACTGTGCTGCTGCACAAGATCTGAGCTGGCTTCTCACTTCACCCCAATCTGCATGGCTTCATCACGGGGCAAACGCTGTTGTCTCCTCCAGCGCTGCCATGACACAAACGCACATAAAGACACAAACAGCCGCATCACTCAAAGCCTGCATGGAGCTCTATGGCTATTTCTGTTTCCAGGGAGCTTATGATTCATATTTGTGTGTCTGTTAGTTTCCCATGTAGCCTCATCTCTTGACTCCTGTGCAAGTTTTAACACCTTTCGCAAACAATCACCTCTTTTTAGGTTCTGTAATCAGATTCATACAAATATATCTTTCAATGTGTGGAGTTTGTCTGTCTGTTTGTGAATCCCAGGTATTGCTTTCACTATTTTATGCTAATCTTATATGTTTTGAATGGCTGCATTGTTTTGTAGAAAATATTTAGTCACTATAATTTAAGCACAATCAATTGAACAAATGCAATATCTTTGGAAACTATTGACCCAAAGTACTGAGCTATCATTTAGCATCTGTTTTTAGTCTTGATTTATTTGCCCTCACTAATCTAATGACGAAGCAACCAGAGGAATGTCTGGTTGCTTTTAATGTTAACAGCTTTTAATGGCTTTCAGTTGCGAAAACTGAAGTTTTCCGATTAACATTTCATTTTTTAACATTACATTGGCAAAATGCGGAATTTGAGTTCACAGCTATGTTAAAGCATTCAACAAAAACTCTGTGACTCTCCAGCATTCATAAGTACAGTTTACTCTGGCTGATATGAGATAAGCAGTGGGAAATGTTATAAAACAATTGATACATGTCCAATTTATGCAATTTATTAGAAAGAATTAGAAAACCGCTACTATGATGTACATGGCTGACTACATGTTGTAGAGATTGAACTTAAAGATTTGAGAAGTTTTACTTCGATCAGAAAAATGCATGAAAACAATTGAGAAAAAATGAAATGAATTTGCAAAATTGTCCTGCCTTATTGCTCAGGCTGCAGGTAAAGAGAGCTTGACATTTTGTAAACTTTTCATCATGATGAAACCATTTGATAATAACACTGTGCAAAATTAAATACAACTTTAGTTATGTCAGCAGAAATGTTCAGTTTATTGTTAGTGAAAAGGCTTTAAGTATAAATTAAGTCTCTAAGAGACATCAGAATGCTGTTGAAATCTATATCTCTCATTTCTGAATGCCATGATGCACACATTTGAAAATCTTGTTTTGAACTGCAAGAAATATCCACGCTGTAGCTATTGTGTGACAAGGAGTGTTAATGCCCCAATATACCTTAATGCACCACATACTACATTAGAACAAGCAAGTAGCAGACAATAAAAAACTTTCAGATGAAGTGGTTTTTCACTCTACTGGCGGCCTGGAAGCTTTTTAAAAAAATAAAATAAAATAAAAAAACTTCTCCTTTTAGAAGTGCTCTGAAAAGTCCAAATAATTGGATTAAATTAATATGGCAGCATTCAGCTCTGATTAATCTTAAAAAGGGAAATTTTTCCCTCTCAGACAGTTTTTCCACATTGAGGGATGAGTAGAGAAGTGCATTGCTCAAACAAGGAGCATATTTTCCATTTTATTTTGATTTATCCATCTGTCTAGTCATTGTCTGTGCTATATCGTCTATTCCTTGGGTTGTAGGTAGCCTTGTGTCTGTCTCTAGAAGCCAGCAAATGAGATTTAAATAAATCAGTCTCTGGCAGGTTGTCAGCCCATCATAGTTAACAGCTGCATTACAATGCAGGCTCATATTTATTTAATTGTAGTAAGATGTTTAGCAGAACCCTAAATGATTGAAACCAGTATTCACGGAAAGGATGTGATGATTTGAGGGAAGAAGGATAAGCTGAAGAAGGACCATGTGAAGGGCTTGGTAAGTGGCCTAGGCTCTGTTGCCTGAGCACATAAAAAATGTTGGATTTCCTCCAGTATGTATACATGGTGGGACCTTTTGACATGTATGATTACAAACTTTAATCGTCCATCCAACCAGTCAAAGATGTGAAAGAATATCCACATTTATCTGTATTACTAGATTAGTGGCTTTAATAGTAGAGTTCATGACCCCATCAGGGCTTTTCGAAACCTCAATTAAGGGGTCGTAAGATGATCCTCAGAAATCAAATTATAGCTCAGAACGTTTGCTAATTACATATTGCATTTGTTCTGACACTTTAAATAGTCAAAGTTATGAACATTTATCAAGCTAAGGTTTAAATTACTTAATCTCTTGATAGATGATTAACTGTGTTTCTTTTCATAAACCTTTATCAATGTGTTTCAAATGCCCGTAGAAATAATGTTCACTTTTTTGAAAAGTGGGTTTTGAAGATTGGTGTGTTTCATGTGTTCTGTAAAAATACAGTAAATAACCCTCCTAAAAATACTGTAAATAACAGTTATGCACATATTTTATACCTGTCTTCTGGATGATTAAGCACTTCTTTCTGCACAAGTTCCTTTTGCTTCAGGAACAAAATTTTTTAACCCAAGGTTGTTTAATATATCAATATTTTCCTCTTTACTCTTTCCCTGCCCCTTCTTTCTAGCTGTGCTCTGTATCAAGTAAATAAAGCATAGATTTCATAAAGCTATTTTTAAAACTTTAATCTTCTCTTGGTAGTTTTCCAGCAGAACCTTCTTCAGTCGAGCCAGGCAACTGCTAGAAGATCCCAGGAAATAATTTATTTCTCTGCAAGTGGGTCACTAAGCAGCTGCGGAAGGTGAAATATTGAGATGCATTAAGTCATTGGTAGTTTAAGGATGGGAAGCTGTGAGCTTAGAGACAGTGTGGGAGTGCACCAGCTGATGTGTGTGCATGCATGGTTGTGTGTAGGGGTGTCAGTGTGTAGGTAGGAGCTGCACACTCTGTGTCTTTAATAAGTTAGGGCCGCTGGAGTCCATGGTTTAATTAAGAGAAGGAAACAGACTTGCGCCTCGGCAGCGCCATGCTGGTCTTGTCCTTGGATACTTACAGAATGTCCTTGGATGTTTTATAAAACACATACAAAATGGGAAAAAAAAGATCAGTAATTTGCACAGCAAGCCCATAAAGAGAAGAAGCAGATTCCAGAGAAAGATGGTAAAAGAAAAATGAAGGAAGATCATTTGTGGGGAAATAAAGTGTTACAAAGTGGAATGAAATAAATTAAGAATTTTTTCTTTTTTTTGTAGTGTTAAATCTCAGGATTTAAGAAAAAAGTTCATAAAAATGAGGGTTTTAAACAGATACAATCAAGCTTGTGACTTGTCTTATTCAGCTGCAGTTCAATTCTGGAAATACTAACAAAATTAAAATAACACAAAATAAATTTTTTTTTATGTGTCAATAAGACTCCACTCGGAACTCTGCTCCAGATTTGCCTTTGTTTTCCATTTGTTGTTGTGCTTCTCTAAATTTGTGAATGTAGAAAAATGTGTACATCAAAGCAAGAGTATGCTGCAGAGCACAATGTGGGATCAGGCGAAAAGCAAAGGTGCTCATTAAGCTCCCACATTTGAAGTTTTATTCTCAGTGGTGGCTGAACTTGTCACATTTTTATTTGAAGACTTTTATTATAAAGCTATACATTTAATCTAGCATCTTTATCTATCCGAGTCCTTTTATTAAACCTTTTTCTGACAATGTTCCAAACTCAAGTTTTGATTTAAAGATCATAGGTAGAGTTCTCTTAACCCAGAGATTTAAAAAAAAATCAATAATTTATATGCTTGTTCAACTACGTGAAGATGGTTTTCTTGCATTTATAATGTGAAGTAATTATTTGATTCATATTACAGTATTCAGGTCAAGTCAAGTTTAATTATACAACACATTTAGCAACGCGGGAGCGAAAAGTACTTTTGCACCATAAAAACATAATACAGCAACTTGTAAGCAATTAGTAAGCATGAACCAACAATAAACATTGGATTTTGTCAAATGTTATCATCAAAATGCAACTCTAAACGGGTGAGGTTTTACCCTTGGTTTAAAGAAACTAAATTAAAACAATTTACAATTCAAGATTCACGAGTTATCAGAACTTTTAAAATAAAAACAACACTCTAGTTGACATGCATTTTCAAGGCAATCTGTGAACCTTCATTTTCAAGTTCAAGTTAAACCACCTTTTAATGTTTTGCAGTGAGGATGTCCTTTATAGCCTCCAAATTAGACTACACTTTATAAACCACAGCATGTTAATTGTTTTAGGTAATTCCTACTTAGAATAGATAAAAATTTCCCTTCGGCTAGAGAAAAACAACTAAAACTTATCATCTTACATACTTTAAAACAAAATGGCAGAGAAAAGAAATTGGCCTTTTATAGCTGTAGTAATTTTGTGTTATGGATGTTTAGTCTATTTGGGGGTTTATTAAAGAATATTTTGACATGTCAAGGTTTCTTTATCTGTGCAATTGTGAGGTGGAAACGCAACAGTTAAACTTGGCTGCCCTGGCTGTTAAAATTCCAAAAAGGGAGAAAGCTGAGCGATTCTGTGCATGAATCTTAAAGGTCATGAACCCCAAAGCCAGACTAAACTTTGCACACAGTAAATTTGCGCTGAAACGTTTAAACTCCACTAAGCAGGAAAGACCCTCAGTTTGCCCCACTGTTATAATGAAGTGAGGTCATAGTCGCAAGGTTGTGCAATCAGAGAAAAATCTGATTTCGCTGATGGTGCTTCCCAGCCATCATTTCCTTCCTTCATCTCCCATCCTCAATTCCACATGATATCTATCTACTACACAGGAATTTTTTTTTTCCTAAAATGGCAAAGAGCTTCTCGTTAGTATGCAGAGTAGTCTTAGAAGAAACAGCACTCTTCTCTTTCAGAAGTGTGAAAATAAAAAATTCATGACTACAGAGTGCTATCTTTGGGTGAACTACAGGCAGAGAAAGATAAGAGAAAAGGAAAAGCTGTTGTCATTTTTAACCAGCTTTCCAAAGTGTTCCTTCCTGCTTTCAGGACAGCTGCACTTGCCTTGCACCTGTTGTTTTTTTTAGACTTAAAGACAGGAGAAAAAAAATCAACTCTCATCAATTACCCTTTCAAACTGTTTGTCGTTTTGCTATTTTTCTTCTCTTTCTCTGCTATTGGCAGTATCTCCCTGGCAGTGAATTTCCAGGACACAGCCCTATCATTGCTGACAAAAACACGGTGAATGATGGTCGATGCTACATGTAAGATAAGTGCTTTCCTACACTTATCTGTCCAAAAATTGATTGTGCACTGTAACAGCAAACAACTGAAAAAAAGACATTTAAAAAATTCAAGTGCCAAACATTTGACTTTTATGTAACACAGATTGTTAATAAATTAATAAATTAAATGAATATAGGAATAAAGTTTAATTATGGCCCTACTGCTTGATTTTTAATTACAGAAAGTGTATTTGCATGTATCTGACTAATTTATTCATAATCTGAATGTGACAATGCTGCAATTGTAACGGCTTCTAGTTTTAGACTAAGCACTGGAATTCAAATGAAAAACACACAACCAATAGAAAGTATTTTGAATAAATCCATCTTGTCATGCCAAGGCAGTGGTTGAGACTTTTTGGGTCCTTAAGCTTCATATTTCTGCCTGTGACAGCTGTCATCCTAATGCTTGTAAATAATAGAGGATAAGATTCTCTAAATACACTTAACTTCCTTTAATATTAGGCTCTGAATGATTTAATTCACTCTAAGGATTTACAAGGACTGATGAGTAGAACACAGCTATCAATTATATAAATGTTACCACTCATGACATCTTCTGCATGTCAGATAAATTATGTATTTTTTTTTTATAAAGGACTGTCAATACCAATAAATGATGTTGTTTGTGAGATCATATCAATACAATACAAACACAAAAAGAATCAGTGTTATTGTGTTTTTGAGAAGTTTTCTAAATGGATTAAACACTTGGTGGAGATCAGTGCCTCAACACATGATAATGAAGAACTGTGTAATTGCCCATTCCATTATTTATGCTGTTTGTAGGTTGCTACCCATAGTACTCACTAGGGGCGCTGTAGTTTGGTTCACTTTGAGCCATAAACTTTGCAGCCCTTGGACAGCGGAGCGAGGTACATGTTTAGAACTGCATTAGTTTGTGAAGTTAGCGTTTTTATGTAATGTATTCATGTTTTGTGTCAAACAAAGGCACTTAAGCAAATGCATTTTCTTTTCTTTTAGTTTTCACGGTATATTTGGAGCACAGTGTATTCAGTGCTATTCTACAAACTTGGTTTCGAAAGAAGTAAATACAAATCTACTGCACCCGTGGAAGCTCTCTGTGTTTTCTTGGGTCTGAGGGACTGCTACAAACTTATTTTGTGTTTTTCACAAACAGGATCTTTTTATTCATCTTTTTCTTTTCAGACTCTCTGTTCAGTGCAGAATATTGTTGAGTTTGACCTAAATTTTCCAGATTTTTCTATAGGAATCATGGAGTGCAGACTGGACTTCATAAATCATGAGATAGACCTTTAGTGTGGCCTCAATAAGAAACCTTGAACCAAATTCAGCATCGTTAGCTGTCATAGTGTGCTGTCATTCTTTTTATATAGTGTATACACTGTGGAAAAATAATGGAGTGCCCATTCCCCATTGACTGAACATAGTACAGACTAGAAAACCGGCTCACACTTAGGCTGTTTTCCTTATTTGTAGTGGCGCCCACTGAAGCAAAAATATTGCAAATTGATGATAGTCACATTCAAGAAAAGCAAAATGAAGTTATCACTATTAAAGTTAATCTATTATTTTGATCTTTGACACCTATTGTCTGCACAAGTTCACAAAGGGATTAGTAATTTGTTTGCAGATGTTCCCTGAATATAAGGGAAAGGATTGTTTCTTTTATGGTGAAGACAACAATAACAACAAGAAGTAAACTTTTAGACACGACAGAAAGGCAGCCAGGACCGAATTTCGAATGTATTGACTCAGGTGCTGAATAAGGAATCATTCATATGCACAATGGGAATGCCACGCAGGTGATAAATAAGCTGGGCTTTCGTGGCTCTTTGGTCACAGTGCTGCAGAAGAAAACAACTTTTCCACAGTGAGATAAAAAAAGGACGAGCCATGCAAAAAGTTAAGCAGGACATGCAAAAAGATTAAATTCTTACATCTACTACCAAACGTTTACTAGGCAGAACAGATTTTGATTTATGAACGTTTTAAAAGTTGCATAATTACTGTTTAATAATTTTACTATTTCTCCACTGACTTTGTTTGTAGCATTTTGTTTGTGTGTTTGTTTTTGTGGGGAACACTGTGTGCTTGTGTGACAGTGAGATATCTCTGGAGCTCTGTTGGAAAGACATTGAGTCACCTTGATTTCAATACACCCCTGCAGGCTTCTGCATTGGCTAGCCTAATGACTAAGGCTGGTGTAGATAGCCTGAGGGACAACTGGATATGAAGGACAGCTTCTTTAAGTGACATACTGAAAGCTCACCTACAGATTTTGCCAAGAAAGACAGAGAATAGCACGATGACTTGGCTTCATCTCATGTTGAAAGTTATTTATGGTTACTTCCCTTTTTTAAAAATCTATGATTATGACTCTGGTTAAATGGATATCGTGTTTTTCTTCCGTGTTTTTAACATTTAGCATGCAGTAATTTGTTATTATTGATATATAAACACTCAGCTGTTCAGCTGACCATGTTTCCTTGTACAAAATTACAGATGTTTTTTTTATTCCTCTGGTGACTCTCTTGAGATGAATAAATGTTTGGCATGTTTGGCATGCGAAAATAGGCTATAAATGACAGAATCTCAGTTTCATGTGCTAGCTTTAGTTTATTGCTCTTTTGTCCTCTCAGCTGTATTGACCATCACATTAGAGAAGGCTCAATAGCAGCCAGGTAACAGAAGTTTATCGCTCCTGCAACAAATGCAGACTGCAGCAATGGCGACTTCTGCACCTGAGTGGAAGATTAAAGCCATGAGTGGAAGATTAAAGCCACACACTACAAGCTTCATTCACCTATTCATAAAATACTGAAGTTTTTAAAAGAAAAGAGGAACTGATGATTGATTCAATGACTTTACAGTTACTGAATGCAACAAATTTAAAGTCGTTGCTTAAAATCTGATGAAAGTTAACTCTATGCTATTGTGAATAATGCCTACAGATGTTTTCTAACCATTTTTATAATGGCTAGAGAGGTCTGATTTTTTTTTTTTAATAAATAAAAGAATCTGTACCTATTTCATTTTCAAGTTCTGTACAACAGAAGAAAAAAATATATAAAAATGAGTACTTGTTGAAAAAAAATTTCTACACCTACAAATATGCAACTGGCATGTACAATTATCCGAAAACCATTGTTGCATTTTAATAAAGGAATTGCTTTTTTGAAGCCAGAACCTGGAAGATAACATGACACTATTGTGACCTTCTGTATCTCTGCTTTAAAATTTAGAATGTGCTTATATGAAGATGATACCGCAACATGTCTGTGAGTGTATTTATCTTGGTTAATAAATACCAAGATACCAAGGTTGACTGTGTGGTACGCTCCACAGAGGGCAGATGACTTATTGATTAGACAGACTCATTTATTCAGATGAAGCAGCTGGAATGGCCTCTGGGCTTGTTTTAGTCATAGAATCAACCTCTCTCGATTCCTCATTCCAATCACTGAGACGCACCATTTTAACATTCACAAAGGTAAAACAGATTTTCTTTGGAAACTTTACTTTAATGGATTACAGTAAGCAGGAAGACTCAAAACCTTAACTTTAGAATTTTGATTCATTTCAATCCAAGGTATTTATCCTTTTTATTTGTTTAAGGAATAAGGACTAATCTGCTTAGTTAAAATTTTTGCTAATAAAAAGAGCAACACATTCTGCTTTCTGATTTTATTTCATCCCTTAGAGCAAAATTGCAAAGTGGAATATTTTGAAATTTTTTCTTTTTGAAAATCTGAAAATGTAACCTACGTTTGTTTATCAGCTTCCTGAAACCAATCATAAGCCCCAAAATATAATCAACATAAATTACCTTCCAAAGCATAGCTCTGAAAATTTCAGTGAACTACAGTAGAATGGTTTAGATTAAAACATGTTCATGTGTTTCACCCTTCACTCACCGTCTCCAACTGAATCCATTTAAGAACCTGTGGTGAGACTTTATGTTTACAGATATTGTTCATCCAATCTGACTGGATAGATAACCCAGTCAGATTATCAAATTTTGCAATTTTGCAAAAAATAACAGAGCAATCTCTGTTCAAGCTTACCTGGGAGAAGCATTCCTCAAAAGACCTGCTGCTCTATTTATAATCGAAGTATTAACTCAGGGGGTTGATTTTTAATTGAAAAAATTGGATATTGTGTTTGCAATTAACTTTTATGCACTATTTGAGATTGATCTCTAACAAAATTAATCAAAACAATACACAACCATTAAGGTTTATTGTTGTATTGAGACAAAAGGAGAAAATGTTCAAGAGGTATGGAAAGTTTTAGATTGCATAGGAGACTGTTACCACAGTGAGTTCATGTTGCTGCTAAAATGTTGTGCATTCTATTGTGTGAAAAGGTCAAAAGGTATTTACCTTTATCCCATTGCTATGTCCATCATAAATTACTATTTAATGCTAAGATACTAAAGAAAGAAAATATCAAGGCTTGAAAAGAAACTACACTTCATGATTGTGTTTTTAAACAATATCAACATGTCTGTCAGAGATTGATATTTCCCCAGTGCTGCCCGGATGCCTCTGTTCAAAATTATTTTTACCTTGGATGCAGATGAGACTCATCATCAGCATTATTTTGTCAAACCCAGCAGCCATGATTTGCATAAAGCCCTGATATTTTTGTCAGTTTATGTGCCGCACTTACGCAGCACCAGAGAGGATGATGCTCACTTCATGTTCTTCGCTGAATATTCATTCTTCACTCAAAACTTTGGTGAGGTCATCCACTCCCTTATTTGACACAGGGACGCCTGATTGCTTTTCAAAGCTTTTTCATGCTTTCCCATATTTCCGGGTTGAGGGTGACAAAACTCCAAAAGAGCAGCGCTCGAGGATAAAGCACACATCACACACTCTTCACTCTCTGCAGTCTGTCTCCTAAGCCTGTGTGCTGACACAATCCTGTCCAGCCTTGAAGTAATAGGTCACTGTTGTGATGTTGTTTTGCCAGGCTGTGATTCATGTGTGACTGGCAGAGTAAATCTTGTGCTTGGCTTCGGCTGACATAACTTACATCAGCTGGATGGGGAGAGATTCGGATTTATGTAGCTTTTCACCCAGGTGCCAACATAACCTGCCACTAATCTGCCTCAGAGCCTAGGATTTGCCCCATGCCTACATGGGTGATGCTCTACTTGATGTGTGCAAGATACTGACTGCTGGAAATAAATGTGTCAATATTTATTCATAATGTGAGAATGTACTACATGCTGAAGGGTAATGAAAAGCACTAGTGCATGTTTAAGGGGTCAGAGAAAAAAACAAAACAGCTATTAGTCTGACACATTAAGATGAACTCTGTGGATTCAGAGTTCTTTGTTTTTTCGCGTTCTCTGAAATACAAAGCCTTTAATCTAGGGGTGTTATTTTTTGTGCAACTCTGTATCTTCGTAGCTGCAGTCCTTTATGCACCTCTGGTTATGATTTAAGTAGAGGTTTAAGTAAAACCTTGTGTTTTGACAGGTGCTTGAATCAAAGATTAGAGCAGGGATGAGAGGTGCATTAATACAATGACTCATTCTCTGCTGCTTTGCTCATTTTAGCGACAATGAATCCTTTAAAGGGCTCTGAAAGCTTAGCGACAGGTGGATAGACACAACAACAGTATGAATGTGTCAAATGGAGGCAGTGGCTGTTCTTGCATGAATGTTGCCCTGAGTGAGCCCTTCCATCTGAATACAGAATATACTGGGTATGTGAAGAGATTTTAAATATATGTTTGAGAAAACTAAATATTACCAATTATTGTTTTCACAAAAATGATTCACACCAAGCCTGTCTTTTAAAAACCTGTGAAGTGATTTAGACTGGCTCTCACGATGCAGGTTTAAAGGGTGAGAGCTGGATGAAATACTTTCTTTAATGAATGAATTAATGAACTTACAAAACGCCTCAGAGAAGCAACGGACAACCAGCAACATGGAGGCCCCAGCAACACGGTCCAACAGAAAAAAAGCAGTGTAATAGAAAAGGAGGAAGTAACTAATTACAAGTAACACACTGCAGCTGGGAGTGAGACTAATGAGGAGATGACCAGCAGCTGGGGAAAGAGAGCAAGTGGCAAACTCAATAGGACCAAACTGAAACAGAAATAAATAAAATACTAAATCTAACAGGATGAATCCAACAGCTAAAAGAAGAAATGACAAAACTAACAAAACGACTAAATCAGGTCAGAAAAAATAAATTCCAAATGAGAAAAAAAAGGAACAAATCCAAAACTCAAATGAGACAGAACTGAACAGAGGGAATAAACTCCTCAATCCTCAGGTATGAACCCAGATGAGAGAAAACTGCCCACATACCCATGCCAAGTGCTGCTCCCTCATGCAATGATGCCCTCAGTGGTGAGCCTTATTGCCCATAAAAGATAACCAACCAACAAACAAAACCCTCCACCCATTAGAGGTCCAGCACTAGAAAACGAGACAGGAGTGTCAAAGTCCATGAACCTGAAACAAGAAGGTGAGCTGAAATTGACAAGTCTGAGAGGTTTGTTTTGTTTTACCCCCAAGCCCTTCTCTCTTTTAGCTCGTCTAAAACTTCTAATGCAATATTGCAAGAGGCAAATTGCTCTCTCCATGCCTCTCTCTCTCCTTTTCCTCTTTATACAATTTTTTAGCCGCCAGTTGCCTGGCTTTTTCATGGAGGTGTTGAGGCCACACCGAGAGAACATTTCTGCTCTCTAAGTTAAATTATTCAGCTCCTCTATTCATTTGTCACCCTGTTCCTTCCTCACTTGTTTTCAACAAATGGCTCTTATATCTCTAGGCCAAAAACCTGCACTCATAAAAGCAGTGACCCCCGAAAATAGAGAAACCATTCCTTGTGCTTTTACACACTTTCTGCAATGTGACCTACAGCAAAAAGATACAAGTAATCGCAGGAGTTTGGATTGGAGTGAGTTTTTATTTGATGCAATGTTTTCCTATAGTTTAAGTTGAATACACCCAGAGTAACCTTGAGAGAAGCAGATGTGTGGGCCTGTCTCTGTTTGTAGCTTAAATCCACAATGATTCCACAAACAAAATTACCTGATGATTAGTTAGAATCCAAATCCATCCGCTGAAGCTGTGGTATTAACCTCGCCGTGACTTTGAAAATTTGGAAAAAGTGTGTGAGTTGGCAGCACTGAGAGAAGAAATCACATCCAATCCATTCGAAAAGACAAAAGCTTTGTAGATTGTTTACTGTTTTGTGCTATCTTGGTTGCCAGTTGGCTCTTGTCCCTGTCCGCTTCTGCGTCTCCTTGTTCTGCTTGATAAAAACGTCAGGAAGCTCTTGGATTAGAGGACTCTTTAAAGCCTCGGTTGCATCCTGCTTGCATCACGTAGAGTAACCACATTTAACACACTCACACCTTCGACAGCATCACTAAAAAACCTATTTCTCTTTCCACAGCGAATAAATATTTAATTTACTCTTTCTATGATCATTCCTATAATTTTGAATCTAACTTTCTGGTCATTATATGACTAATATTAACATCTATTGGTAAAGAGCTGGTATAAGACATTTCTGTCTGACCTCTAGAAATAGTTTTTTTTCTAGGACAGATGAGCTGAGGAGGCAACATATTCATGTCAGTTCACACAGTTATGAGTAAATGATAAAATCTGAGCTGACCTGTTTATGTCATTGCAATAAATATAACAAGAACTGGGCAGATGTCGGCAATGAAGAAATGAGACCTTGTATCTCAAGAGGGGAAAAGCTGTGGAGGAAATCATGCCTGCTGCACTACACAGGAGATGTTATTGAAGTAAATCTTTGTTTGATTTAATTTATTTGAAGCAGATGAACAGGCTGGCCAGGTTTACTTTAACATACTAATGCCATTGTTGGGTGCATGTCTTTATTTGGGACCTATTGCTAAGTTCAGCACATCAGACAATGACAAAATTGAGAAAAATGTTTTTATGGAGTGCCCTATTGATTTGATTAATTTTGGATAGAGATTCACCTGCAGGACAAAGGGAGAAATGAGAATTAAAAACACTTATTTGGTTTTGGAGAAACAGCACTGAGAGAAAAGGGTCAGCTAACACAATATTTTTAGTTTTTCATGACACCTGAATGCTTCCCACCATCAAATGTAGCTACAATGTAAATACAAAAAGTAGTTTTCAATGATGATCTTATTTACTAAACGAAAAAAAAGTCATCTAGACTTTGGCTCTATCTTGACCTCCTGGATGAATTTCTGTTGCACTCTGAGAAATTTTGGTAGGTTGGTCGTGCCTGGCAAAGATCCCTGGTGTTTCCTCCATTTTTTGATAATGACTCTGTGGTTTACTGGAATCCCCAAAGCTTTGGAAATAACTATGTACTCCTTTTCAAACTGATTAAGGTTGTTGACTTTGTTTCACATCTGTATTTCAATTGGCTCAGATTGGGCATGACGCATTGCTTTTTCAGATGAGCCTACTTTATGTTGGCACACAGATAATATTTCATTCATTTCTTATTCTGCATGCCTAGCAGGAATGAGGTTCTGGGTGCAGCTCATAAAATTGAACTTAACATTAATCATAGTTTAACAAGAAGAGGTGGTGGAGTGTTACTTTTTTTTTTTTTTTTACACAAGATCATGACAGTTTGGATAAGTTTCTCCACAGATAAATCATGTCATCTTTGAAAAGCTTTTTATATTTACTCAGATTATGTTTGGCTGATGTTAAAATTTGTTTGATTATTTTAAATATCGTAGGGTGTATCAAAAAAACAAGCAAGATAAAAAAAACACTGTTTTTGTCTCACCTCAAAATGACAATTGGTGCTATATAAATAAACTGAATGGAAACTGAACTGAATTAAAAACCTGTAAGGAGTTCAAATACTTTTCCGCACCCTTGCACCTACTGTAGCACATGTATTATGATGTGACATACCACAATTGCCAAAAGGACTATTGCATTAGAAGTTTATTTTTGCACAAAATAATTCATTCCAAACATACATATTACTCACTTGAAAGCAAAAGTTTCTCCAGGCATTGAACCAGTTCTAGCAATGTAAGATTAAGACTTTTTTTCCACTCTTTTGCACTTCTGATCAAATCTTTTCATTATAATATCACAAAGTGTTTTACAAACACAAACACTGTTGCTGCAGGAAACAGAAAAGAGGCAGACTCTGTTTGGAATCTTAAGTGGGAGAGACGCAGCGCTGGCAAATTGCTCATATGTAGGTCAGGGACATGAGTATGTGTCTATGTGAAGATATTGTGAGTCTCCGGGTGTGCCTGTCAGAATTTTATTGGGTGAATCTTTTTGCACTCTGAAGTGAAAGCAGTAAACAAACATCAGTGCTCAGTCAAGGCCTGCAGCGGCTGAGATGCGAATCATTGGAAAGACTGTGATTTTTAAAATAAAATGTTATTAAAATGAAAACTTTATGTTGATCAAATAATTGAGAACAAGCACAGCCGGTGCTGTCGACTTACAGTCAGTGAATCATAAACAAAATCAAAAAAAACTCTTGAGACCCACATACAGTTGGGCATACTTCACTCTGCAGAAGCGTACCTGAAGTGAACTTAATTCGGACTCAAACATCCGACGGATGGTGAATTCTTTTGACCTCACTGTGCCGGTAAGGTTGGAAGTTGGCATAAAAAGTTGACTCACACTCTGTGCCGCACTCGCAGGTGTGCAGTGGCTGCCCTGGTGGTGAAGAAATGGGGGGCAGATGTCCATTTCTTGGACTTGTTACTGTTCACTTAGAAAATTAAGTAATTTCATCACAAAAATTGTAGGCAATCAGTATGCTCGACTATGAAATCTCAACTGTCAGTGTGAGTAGAGTCCACGAAGGTCACAGAATGCCCACAGTATCTCCAACTATGTGGGAGCTTTTGATATATGAATATGAATAAATTTATCTAGTGCAGAAAAGAAAGGACTGGAAGTCCTCCCCGTGTTGACTAGGATACTCATAGAGCTAATCTTGGCTCTTTTATCTTCTGTATGGCAGCAATTGCACATCTGTTCTTGCTGCTGTTTCATCCATTTGAAGGATTTAGGGAATTTAGTTTTTATTTGGATAATCTACTTCTGAGTCAGCTAAGATTAAATGTTACTCAGACCTAGGGAACTGGCATGACAGTATTTGACCTGCTTGACATCCCTATAGTTTGAGCTGCTTCATCTATCAGCAGCACCTGGCTCTGCCTTCAGGAGGCACAAAAACTACAAAACATAATGGAAGAAATTCCCAGTTTCAAATTTAAAGATGTGAAATTTCTCCAGGGCACCAATTCCAATCACAGAACAGCTCTCTTGAAATGTCAACAGCATGTCTTGGCGTTCACAATTTCCCACACCGCATAATAAACTGTCCTTGTCCTCACATCCATTCTTGTGGTGAAGCCTTCAACTGGAGTTGTTGAATGTGCTCATCATTTCTGCAGCCGTTGTGTTCACAGTTTTTTTTTTTTTTTCCTTTTCATGCGTTCCCTTGTGAGTGTGCCTCAGAGTCTGGCACCACGGTAAGCCTGAGAATGTGCATGTGTTGGAGCCGTGTGCTTAATCCTTACAGCAAATAAAGGGAGGCTTACCCAGTCTGGTGCACGCATACAAGAGAAATCGCACATACACACACTTCACATGAACTGGCATGCTCTTCCTGTTCATATCTTTTTTTTCTTCTCTCTCTTCTCCATCTGGCTCGTACGTCCATCCTTCTGTTATTCCACCTATCTTCTCCAGGCTGTGCTTCACCCATCTTCCCATCCTCCCATTTTTCTTTTCCCTCTCTTTTTTTTAACTCTCACTTGGAAAATCTCACACAATCCCCTGCTACTCCCAGTGTCTCCATCTCTTTGCCAAGCCAATCTGGGTTTTGGGAAGAAGCTCAAAAGCGCGAGGATTACCCTCACACTCACAACAATTAGCCCCAACTTTCCTGTTCAGGGCCCAACAGCTGCTAGAGCCTCATAATGAGAGAGCTGCAGAGTTGCTAAGATGGGATTTGTGATTATTTATGGTGGACTTTGACTCTCTGACCAGTCCAGAAAAACACTGTCAATGATGTAAACTGTTCTGTGGTCACAATGGAGCTCAAAAGACAGCTTTGTGGTCCTTTGGTCATAAACATGCTCGCTCTCTCTGCCTCTTCTTTTCCTGCAAAGATTTCTATCCTCTACATTCATTATCCAAACACCCTGGGGCTTTGGTTGTCACTTAGAATTTAAGATCCTTCTCTTGTTATTGCATTTGCTCCCTGATAGCAAATATGATCAAGCAAGTGGGTGGGCACAGGTGTTTCATTAGCCGCGCACAGCTGTGCTCCTCGGTGCACATGAATGTGCCACAACAAATGAGAATTTCTCAAATGTTGATTCTGACACGTTGACTCCAACCTTGAAGTTCAGACCAAGCCACCTGACCACAAGAGAAGAAAAGTGGTCAAGTTGCATTTCTTCAAGCTCAAGTGTGACACACAAAATGTGGCAAAGTTCTTACTTTGGGGTGGTGTTTGGACAAGACAGGAAACTCTAATGACATGCACTGGTGTAATCGACCAGACACAAAAGAAAACCATATTAACTAGCAGAACAACATAGTGGTTCATAATCGCTTTCAATTTTTACTCAATTCTGATTTAGGTAAGACTCCAAAATGTCTTACATGTATCATGGAACCATTTCCAGAGACAGATTAACTTCTGAATCTAAATCTGATTAATCCCTTTATCTGGATGTAAATTAGAAATTCTTGAAACTATACTGCATTTTACTGCCTTGTAAGTGTATATTTAAAAGAAATAGAGAAGGTAGCATTATACACATTTTTTCATAAAATGAAAGAGTATTTTAAACGGATTATAAGTGAATAGACAATTGCTCATTTTTTTGGTGCAATAATTTCAGTAGACAGCTTAAAGCAAGTGAAACACTGCATGCATTCCACTATCTGCAGTGGCTGAGTGTTATTTTACAACTCAGTAAAACTCAGTCCGATTTTAGTCCACAGAATCTGTAGACTGTGGGGTTTTTTTCTTTTTTTTCTTCCACGAGCTAGCTTTGCATCAGTAATGATGACTTGGCAAGTTTTGGAACAAGACCTGTACACTGAGCTCCCAGGTACAATACTCAGAGATGGGGAGAAAAAAACTGAAGAGTCAGAAAGCCAACCAGCAAAATATATTTCATTTCCTCCATTCTGTTTTGTGTATTCAGCTTATTTTTCAATTGTGTGTCTTTTATTTTACACATTAGTCTCACAATGCAAGAAGTTTATTGTCAAAACAATTATGCTACAGCACTTTACATTTTTTAAGTCAACATAAAAAGACAAGACTCTGCTTAACCATCTGTAAAATGACGAGACAATTAATCCGAGCTCTAAATGTTTGCATAAAAACGTATAATGAGTTTGAGAGAAAAGTCCAAGTCAGTGTTTTTGAGTTGTCTGTCTTATTTTGAGCTTTTCCCATTTCTAACTGCAAGATTAGGCTGCTGATGTCTTTGTCTGTGGGGAGAAAACTCACCCCTATGCACACACACGCATGCCTACAGGCCACTGTACCAAACGTGTGTGAGTCTGAGAAAAAGAGAGAAGAGCTTCTGGATACTTAAAAATATGCATCATGATGTAATAATAAATTGATTCGGCAAAACACTGCATGTTTATACTTGTAACATTGTTTTTCACACTGCTATTGTCATATTCAGTTCCCTAAACTAGACATAAGTATCAGGTCAAGGATATGTTAGTGTATTTGATATTAATTTCCATCTAGGTCAGTAAGCATTAGCTTTTGCAAATGTAAAGCACTGGATCGATTAAAGGGTGGATGGATTTTGCCCAAGACATTTTTACAACACTTGGTGTCTCAGGAACTTTTTTATGAACTGTGCTGTTTGTGCTTTGTTATTTTCAGCAGACGTTATGTTTTGTGTAACATTGGAGGGCATGCTTCAATACAGTTGGCTGCGCTTTTATTTTTGGGACATTACTTTGAGTCATTTCTGTTTTAATTTGTTTTTCCTCTTTACAGCTTCCCATATGCAGCATCTGAGGCCTCAGTGACTGTCAGTATCAATTCAAACCGACGTAAAAATGTTATTCATCATGCCTTCCCTGATTTTGCCCCCTTTTCAGTTCACGTTTGTGTTCAGATGCACTGCTGCCCACTCGGATTATGTGTAATCTGGACACAAAACAGCTTTTGAAGGAAAATGCTAATTCAGTGCAATTATTATGAAAATAAAAAGTACTGCGTTGCTTCTATAGTCTCTCTGACCTAAAGACTCCACTGATGGCATAAAAAAAACATAACTTGCTTCTCGCAAAGTGCTTTAGGGACACATCCTAGCCCCCTCATTGCTTTTCACATATAGAAAAGTTTCCCTTGTATCTTAGCTGACATTTAATAACTGATGACGGACAGCACTGGGCAGACTTTGGTCATCTGTTTCCAACACTTTAAGATCAAGAGTCCTTTGTGATGGCAGCTTCAAAATGATTCAGACTCTCCAAATGTGATTCTTTTTTTTTCTAGCTGAAAACATGAGTCCTTTCCTTTGTTCTTATTTGCTTTGCTATATAATTTGAGTTCTTTTTCCAACTGCACACTACAATGTTGACTCAGATGGGCTATAGGGATGGAGCTTTTTCAATCTGTGCACATTTTTATGTGGCACTTTCCCATCTAAAATTCCGTGTCAAGTATATTTCTTGTTTTTAGCGCTTGGGAGCACACAAAAATTAAATTTTTTTATTGTTCTAGTTTCTGCAAAGATTTTGGCTTATTTAGGATGAGTTTTCATGATACACCCAGCTTGATATTGGGTTCACAAATAAAAGGGATATTTCTAGAAACATTTTTGGTGAAACATAAAATCCCCATGTTTATGTTCTTACAAATAGTAATTTTACACTAACTGTGTTTTAAATGGTCGGTAAACAGTCTGTATAGAAGTTTCGAGTGCAGATTTGACTAATCCACATTTTATGGTTTTTATGCTTGCCTACTTATAAACTTCTCCTAATGCAACAATTGTTTTGTTTTCATACGTCAAATAAAGTTTCATAAATTGAAACTCTGTTTTAAAGAATTAAAGGGGATGTATTCTGTATTTTCCAGGCACATAGAGTCATTTTATAGCACAATCAAGGAAATACGTTACCTTCTATTGTTACAAAAATGCGGTATATATCAAGGACATTTGATTTTGAAATGTAACACCTTGAAATTGGGCCTTCTTTAAGAAGCTCTTGCTCTCTCCAATACTCTGCCTTCAACACGTCATCACAACAATGTTTCTCCATACAATAAGCTCAGTAGATAAGCAGTCCCACCAGGTGTTTGCTAATTGCTGCTGCTGCTAGTCTGAAGGAGCTGGGTGTGAGGAAGGGTGCTCTGTGAGCTGGAGGCTTAGAAACTCGGAGACTGCAGCTCTGAGGAGGAGCTTTGTGTGAATAGGCGCTGTTTGGTTCCCCCACGTGTTTTGCCCAGCTGGATCATTGCCACAGGAGATTAAAGAATTTCTCAAAGATGCTTGAAAGAATCAAGGCAACACTTCATGTATGTTTTTGATGAGAGAATGACATTATAGCATGATTCAAAGCTCAAAAAGTACCTCTTTAGTTCAGGAAATTGAAGAGGCTGACTATAAGCCTCTTGTAAAGTTTTGATTTAAATTACATACTCAAAGTTGTAATAACTAAATATAAATCGCCGCATCTAGATAAAACTATTTTTTCATATTTTCTTTACCTCAAACTGCTCAGCTGAAACACCCATTGCTCTTTTTCTGTTTGACTTGCGAGCTCCTGAGCTGTCAGATTAATAGTTGTCTCCTTAAGCAGTGTAGCATTATTAATTTAGTAAAAGGTGATATTATGAGATGTTCAGGGATGAATCAGGGTGATTCCTTTGGCCATTACCCCCTCTGTTAGAGCGAAGCAGCACAAGTATGTTGGCCCTCGCCTAGATGAGTCCATCTTGCCTCGAGCAAGCACCAAGGTGCTGCTTTCTTTCTTTCTATCTATCTATCTATCTATCTATCTATCTATCTATCTATCTATCTATCTATCTATCTATCTATCTATCTATCTATCTATCTATCTATCTATCTATCTATCTATCTATCTATCTATCTATCTATCTATCTATCTATCTATCTATCTATCTATCTATCTATCTATCTATCTATCTATCTATCTATCTATCTATCTATCTATCTATCTATCTATCTATCTATCTATCTATCTATCTATCTATCTATCTATCTATCTATCTATCTATCTATCTATCTATCTATCTATCTATCTATCTATCTACAAACATGATTCTGCAGGTGGATAACAGGACATGTTTATGACCAATCCATCAGCAACAGAGTAATGTGCATGTTTTACATATTTGTGATGTTCGTTTATTTAGCAGTGGTTTGCATCATGACACTAATATCTGAGACTGGAGTCGGTGCCTATTTATTCCTGATATTGATCCCCTGTTGGTCCTCACTCTTGTACACACTTGCTCCTGCAGAGCAAATTTCCCCCAGGACTTTGTTGCTCCTTCCTGAACTTCATAGGGATCCCAGGGCTCTCCTTCATTCTCTCTCTCTCTCTCTCTCTCTCTTTTTCTTTCTCATGCTTTCTGTGTGTGCTGGCGTTGAGCTGAGGGAGCAGTGCACTAATAGAAACTCTATTGACTGGGCCACTCACTTATTACTGCTATTATAGCTGCTGAGGCCTCTGGACGCCAGTCGATAAAGCGGCTTGTCTCTGTTCACTGGTGAGAGACCTCTGTCAGCACAGGAGGAAAATTATATGTTTGATCGACCACCTTATGATGCAGTTTACTGTAGGGTTGGGTGTGAGCATGCAAGAGAGGGACTTGTCTTGTGTGCGTAGAAAAATAAGGAAAGAAAATAAAATGAAGCCAGGATTGAGAATGTAGCAATAAATCAACTGTATCTATCAGTGTGTGTTGCAGAATACCATGGTCACCTGGAATGGATCTTGTTTGCTTCTCCAGACGAACATGGCAGACTGGTGCAGCTGGTTGCACTGTGGCCCATCAACAAAAAGGTCCTAGGTTCAAATATCGACCTGGGGTCCTTCTGCATGAAGTTTCCATGTTCTCCCAGTGCATGTTTTGGTTCTCCCTGGGTACTCCAGTTTAAATAATTCATTTAATTCGGTTAAATACAGAAAATTTTAGAGCACAAATTGTGACATAATTTGCTGTATTCTGAGTCAATCAGAGTTGGACTTGGTGGTTCAGATTACTGCACTGTTGTTTGACCTACGTTAGGACTTTATGCCAAAGAGCAGAATTAATGGATCCATCAATTAATTAATAGACCTAGACTATTACACTGCCAACATCATGCTGAAGTTTTTTTTTTCGTTTTTGAAATCCTGGTAGTTTTACCTCCAGATGATATAAAACATACATCTTTCAAATTGTCAAGTGGATCATTAATAATTTCTTTGCAAATGGAATTTGTGTTTGTTTTTTTTTTTGTCTGCTGCTGTTTGTCATCTTGAGAATCTTCTATACCTGCTCCTTTTTTTGCCCTTTGACTTTCTTATTTTTAAAGCATGAGCGCTGACCTTAACCGAGGCAACTGAGACCTACTGGGCACTTTGCCACATTACTGTGCAGTTCCAAACCTTGACTGTTGCAATTGTTTATTTTCACTTCAAGCCAGATTTTACCTAATTTATATGCGCTAGTTTTTAGAATGTCGCACAATTAAGAGAGTTTCAAGATTCAGTCCAAAAATACCTATTGCCCTTCAGTTTAGAAAGCTTTAGAGCAGATCGGAATACCTTTACTCTACCCAAATTTTAAATAACGTACAATGATCACTGAAAGAATGGCACCAAATTAATGATGCAACGGATGCTTTTTGATACAGACACCTTCTTATGAAGTCCTCTAAATAAAACTAGCAAGAAAAGACCAAGAATTGTTTTTGTCTTCCCTCATATGTGGTCAAGGTTTTTCTTCATGTCGGACAGTTTGGCCGGTGGCGTTTGTCCTATAACGCTGACGTGTTGCTCGTTAGAGGAGCCCAGTGGCAACACCGCAGGCAACTGAGGAGAGTTGTGTGATTGACAGTGCTGACACTCAAGCAGAAGGAGACAATATGTGAAACAGCAAGGTCATTTGAAGAGTATATGCAGATGTGGAAAACTGCTGGCATGATGTGATACACCTTAGTCACGTCTCCACAAACACCCACAGATAGCATTTATGTCATACGATGAAGACGACGGTGAAACAATGATACATATGAATGGAGGGACAGGTGATTGCTGGTCAGTTGTTCTTCAAAAAGGTCACAGCCACAGAAACAACAAATTAAAAACTACATCAGATCTTATGTTTTCTGTTCCTTATAGAACATTTAAGAGAATGTTTGAGATTTTCACCATGTTGCAATGATGCATCACAAATGTTAGATAATCACAGAGAAACCTGCTGCTAATTCTGTCCCACATTTATGCTTGTGGCAGATGGAGAGAGAGTCTAGCTAATATGAAACTGGTGATGAGGTTCAGGGGAAAAAAAAAAGCTTCCAAATGCAGAAACACACACACAGACACAGAATGGAAGACGATGGGAAGTGGCTGATTAAATTAAAGTAAAATTAAGCGAGAAGTTTGTGGAAGTTGTGCTGATACCCCTCAGGTGACAACTTCATTAACATACCTGGCTGGAGTGCCAGTGTTGAGAGAGAAAAGAAATAGGCAATGCACTGTGGGTATACGTGGGGGGTGGTGCTGATGGGAAGGTGGTAAAATTGGGAGCCAGATGGAGAGGTGAGCGAGAAACGAGGGAAGGAAAAAGCGCTGAGTGATATCTGCAGTGTGCAGGGTGCGAAGCGTGTCATCTGTCATCTAATAGAAAACTGTGTGTGGCCGAGACTGAAATGTAAAAATACATTTTTCCCACCCATCTCACTCTTACATTCTGCTACTATTTTTACCCACAGGGTAACTGGTCCAATCACCAACAGTCACACCTCTGTCCCGACCATCCGCCTTCCTCCATGTCATTCTGTGCAGCTTCATCACCTGTCACACGTGTAACAGTGATGCAATTTCAAATTCAACTGTGTGATCCGAATCTAAAGTAAGCAGAGGGTGAAAAGTCGCTTGGAGGCTGTTTGTGCGAGAAGGGTTTAATCTAAATATTCTGATTGAACTGCATTTGAAAAGTCAAAGCAAAAGCGTCTCGTTTCGCTTTCAGATGAATGCTTCTGTTTACCGCTTGTTGGCAAACAGTTATCCTCAAATGAATAGGCTGATTTGCGAAATATGTTTGCAATTACGGTTTAAGTGCGAGAAGAAGGATGCAATCACATAAATGTTGCTGTTGATGAGCTGTTGCTTAATTGTTATGGTATAAATGATTAAAATTGGCAATGGCACTGTCTTGTGGGAGATTTTAAACACAGTCACGCATGAAAATTCATTTAACTCTAATGCTTCTGCATGGAGTCAGTCCCTTTTTTTTGGCAAGCCCAAAGCACCATTCAATAGAGATTTTATTTATGTTTTTTTCCCCCCATCACACTCAAATGTTTTGGATCATCCAAAAAAAGTTTATATATCTGAAAAAATAACCAGCATGGACTTGTCAAAAGATGTTTTCAGTTTTTAAGGGATAATATGTAACCAAACAAACTTGTGTTTATGTGAAAAAATAATTGCCCTTCCTACTTATATCATTTGCAGTGATTAACTAAATTTAAATACAGTGCAGATTCCTTTAAAAATACTAAAATAGACCTTCAATTTATTCTGATCTTTTTTCCGCCTTTTCTTGCTCTCATGCCGTCCTGAAACCTGAAACCTGAAACTTGAGCCATGTTTCCCAAATCAAAAACTCTTCTGAATCTGAAGCTGCTGTGAGAGTCAGAGGAACTTGACTCTGATTTTACTAAGCCAGAGGATGATAAAGCCTGTGAGCTCACACAGGCTTAATCATCAAACTGCTCTAAATGTACAGTCACATTTTGCACAATAAGACAGCTCTTGATCAGTGCTCTTTGAAAGTTTTCAAAAATACTTTGCAGACTTTGTACTCTTGCTCTTCTCTTTTGTTCCACACTCGGAGCTGAACTGCTTCAACTTTCTTGTTTTGGTTTGTTGAGAAGAAGCAACGCCTGTGACTCACATGAGCGAACTGTCGACTGCTTTCACACAGACGTCAAAACAAGCTCAGATTTTAGGACAAATGGCAGCAGCCGCCTTCAGGATGTGAGAGGCATTAGGAGACCATAGAAACCCTTGCAGTGTTTTTCATCCCCCACACACTGGGATGACAGCCACACTCTGGTTTGTGACCTGAAGGATTATGCGTCTCTCTTTTTGAAGAGTTCAACTTAGTTACCTCCCCTGCCTTTTACATTTAGGCTACCAGCATAATTTTGTTCGGCAAGTAAAAACATAGTGAGCATGAGAACAGTTTAATCATTTATAGCAACTTTTAAAGCCAGGCTATGTTACAAAAGACATTTGTGAGTTAGTGTGCAACTATACAGACAATTCCTTTGATGTCAAGCCTGGTGTTTGCACTGTCAACTGTGGCACCTTATATAGACAGGTGTGTGTCCTTCCAAATCAAGTTTAATCTACTGAATTCACCATAGCTGGACTCCAGTTAAGTTCAAGAAACATTTCAAAGGAGAACTGTGGAAGGAGTTCATTTTTCATCAACAAAGTGTTAAGCAAAGACTGTGAACTGTGAACATTTGTGTTAAAAGGATTTCTTGGCTTCTTATGTTTTATACATTTAAAAGAAACTAAAAAAGAAAAAATCCACATTGTTATAATGAGGTGTTTTTGTGTAGAACTTTGAGGAAAAATATCTAATACAGGTTAGAATAAGAAAGTATCAGAACAAATTTTGGAAAAAGTGCTTGAGTTTGTACTGTCAGAGGTTACAATAATAACAAAAAGTACATGGATGAAGGAAATATAATAGAATATATTTAATTTTCTGAAATCTAACTACAGTAAAAGATACATGGCAAACGTGTGTTGGATCTTTTCATATTTTTTGTTTCTCCTTCCCAGTTAAAATTCTTCATGCCCTTTTTTTTTTACTAAACACCTAATGTATTTCATTGGAGTTGTATGTGACAATGTTTTTCTGATCATATAAGTGAACAAGCAGCTTTATAAAAATGAGAGAACACAGTAGAAAGGTCAAAGTTGAAGCTGTGGAGATATTTATAAAACAATATTCAAAGCTTTGTCGATCTTAAACTCACTGCTCAATTCAGTGTCTGTAAACAAAAAGAGCATGGCACAACTTCAAACTTACCTAAATATAAATTCTGAGGTGAACGAAGGTCTTTAGCTATTTGCTCTTTTCAAAGGAGGCTTTTTTATTAACTTTGAGAACTGGCCATAAAAGAGGATAAAAGTGCAGAAAGAAATCGTAGCGTTCAACCAGAGGAAATGTTAATGGCATTTAACTTTCTAAAAGCTTTGAATCAGTACTTTACTTTAGTCATTCCTTAATTACAATGGGCAGATGTTCCGGAACAAAGGACAAAACAGTAGGAAATGTGTCACTGACTGTGCTGTGCAGCACTCAGCAGCTTTAAAAAGAAATTAAATTTTTTTTTTCTTTCTTCGTATGTTCACCCTCCTTTTCCCTCCATCTCTTTCTAATAGTGTAATGCTGATACTTTCAAAAAAAAAAAAAAAGCGCCTGTGCTCTGTTTTGTTTCTGCACATGCCTTTGATTTGATTTGTGTTAGGACTGTAAGGCAATTTTCTGCTTAGCTGAAACTCTTAATTGAAGAGTTTCAAATCGTATAACTTATTCCTTAAGGATAAGTTACATGATTTTTTGCAGCAAATACTGCAAGAAATAAAAACAAAATAAACAAACAAAAAAAACCAAACCCCCAAATGGACTAGGGTATTTTTTAAACTATGTAAATATACATTATGCAAAACTTTAATTGTAGGTAAATGTGAAAGATATGAACTTAATTAGTAGCTGAAATGGGACCCATATTTTAAAGTTCTTTTAAAATTGAGTTCTCTTTCCAATTTTACAGGCTTAGCTTGTCTTAGTTACAGTAAGATATCAGTAATGACTCTAAATTAGCTAATTTTTTTTCACTTAAAGGCACATGCAGAAAGGAGTACGCGTAATTTTGAATAATTTTAGTAATAGTAATCCTACGTCATTTGTTTTCAAATTATTACCCAAACTGCATGGAGTCACTGCTGCCCTTTGTTAGATAATGACTATAACAGACGCATCTGTCTGAGGCATCAGAGGTAACGTCTTTATTTATTTTGAGTAAAAGTTTGATTCAGCTATTGGTCTGAATTTTAGAGAAAGTATAAAGATCCATTTATTTTGAGCAATTGTTATAGTTTGAGATTGGCTGTGTCCATATTTTCCTCTCATGCACTGACATGGAAGATATTGTTCAGTTTTCAGTAAGTTAACCTTTGATGAAAGGTTATAAATACTTAATAATTACTAGTTCAGAAGCCAGATGCTGAGGAGGCACCCAACCGACTGAGCTGATCAAGTTAGGATATACTGTATTGATCATGCTGTGGCTCTCCGTTGTCAATTCTCACTCTATTCAGTTAATATCTGGTTCGGTTCCAGCCAAGTTGGGTGTGTCTCCATTGCAATCTGTTTCTTACTATTAAATATTCGTAAGAACACCCAGATTTAGATTGAGATGTAACGTCATTTTAGGCTTTAATCTTATCTACTTGACACTTTTGGCTGTTTGAATTTAAGACACAGATATGTAGGTTTATTTGAGTCCATCAGAACCACAATCTCGCTATTCTCCATTGCTGAGTGTTGCTGCAAATGATTTTATTGGAGCAATGAGCCACGCTCCTGCTCATATTCACACCTGAAATTGTGAAGAACACGCTGCAATGGAGACACACTCAGACACACTTATACTAACTCATCTAGAGCTGAATCAGACATTAGTTATCAAGAATGAAACCTAACAAGGGAGAAGGTACTTTACCTTACTGGAAGCATCAACTCGGTGCTCACTTCTTAAAAATGAGCACCTGAAAACACCGATTCAGTGAGGAACACTTTTTCTCAGTGTTCCTACCTAGGATAATAGGATGGATTGTTTACATCTGAAAGTCTACATGCAGAATGACAATTGCATTTAAGAGACTGCTGTACTTTTGTTTTTGACATTGGCTGTATATCTTAGCTACCTGACATCGATTACTTCTCTGCCCAGACAACCAAGAGGGTCTTGGTATTTTTATGGTCATGTTTTCCATTTCAGCAGCTTAAATTAAAAGTATTATAAAGTGCTTGCTCTGTGGGAATTAAACATGGTCTTGTTTGTCCAGAGATTCGACTGACACATGGAGACAGACAATCAGGAGAACCAGTCAAGTAAAAAATGGCACTGCACAAAGGCTTTGATTCTTTGTTATTAAAGTTGGATCTGAGAGGAAGGTTGCTTGACAGGGACGCAAAGCATCTGACTACTGTAGCTGCCAGTTAGCTCAGACACCGCAGTTTTTAGCTGCTTATCTGTACGTGTGTGTGGTGGCTACAGATTTATATCCCTGTTTGGGATGATATCTGCAGGCTTAGAGCTGAATCTCAGGATGACATCAGTCACAGGCAGGGAACCATGAGACGTAGCTATTAGATGACAGACATCCTTATTGCTTTGGCTGCTCTCCACATAAAAACAATATTAGGCCATTTGTTGCCTAAATTTCTGTTAACATGGTTTAATGCACACAACCTGGTTTAAAGGACCCAGTTCTAGGATATACTTTTTGAATATATATATTTTTTACACTTGTGCGAGCTTGTGTGAAGCATGCAGAAAAAATCAGACAGATTTGTTACAAAAGGTTCAGTGACAGAGAAATAGATTCTAGGAGGAGCAAGCTTGTAATGAATTTTTAAGAGCGATTGCACTCAGCATAGCTATTTGCACATACATCTGTCACACAGATACATTTACATATACATAAATATGTAACAAACACATCTCTCACATACACATGAAATGCACATGCACGCTTGTATTTTCCATGCTCAAACAAAAGCCCTGAAATCAGCACTGGCACAGTCAACACTGATTTCAGTTTCTGTGGACAGCTGCACAGAAGGAACAACAAAAAGCTTTTACTGGTGCTGTGTTTGGCACTTGCCAATGTGTCCTCGTTTTACAAAAAAACAGCAGGAGACAGATTGCAGCAGAAGCCAAACAATGTGTCTGCTTGACTTTTGCCATGGTCTTTTTTTAGGCTAACCCTGACTGCAATTAGCATTCAGCGTCGGCTCAGTTTTGTTCTTACAAACAGATGGAATGAAAAAAATCTACAAAAGTTTATACAGGCTTAACTATATACAGATGTCCCAATAATATCTGGAAAAAATGCCCCTTGGAAAATTGCACACATAGAAAACAAGCAGCTTTTGAAGCCGTCAACAACCTTCTACATAATTCAGAATGAATATTTCACCTGGCGGCGCTGATCGATATTGGCTCCCGGCACAGATTTGGTTTAATTGAAATCTGGAACAAGTCAGTTTCTTCTTGAGAAAAGTTTCATGGTCAGATGAGAAAGACTGAACAGTTTGGACTCACAAGAAGAGCAGTTAAAATTCAAAACCAACAACTTTTGACTAACTCTAGCATGATGATTGTAGGGTCATGTTGTGGATGTTTATTCAATCAGTCGTAGAGGTGCATGGCACAAAATGGGTGAAATATTGAGAGGTGAAAGTAATAAACTTCACCTTATGTTGCTAAATGTTTGAAATTAGAACATGCAGTATTTCATAACTGGTTTGGGAATTGGTAAGGAAGGCTACCATTAAACTGATGGAATCATCTTCCACAAACCCTAACTGTATTCCCACTGGAAATTTGTGGCCCAAGCTGTAAGGTCCTGTACTTATGGACTAACATTCTCCAGCAGACTTTTTGGGCAGAATCAAAATTCATGATGTCATTCTCTATAGTAAGTTGTCCAGATCATGAAGTAGTCCCTATAGCCCAAATTAACACCAGTATCTTTGACTGTCAGTAGGTTTCTGAAAATCTGGACTGTTTTTAAACTAGATTTAGCTGACAGGATACACCATTCAAAGGTTCCACTTCTGTCTTTCCTAAAGGTCTTGGAAGTTTATCAACATTTTTGGGAGGCCAATGTGAGACAGATCTTTCTGTTCTTTTTGATCTGCAGTGGCACTGATCTTGGAACTCTCTTACACAGGCGATTTTGCACCGTCTCTTTTTTATTGCTAAATATTGAACCCTGACCTTAATTCAGGTGGTGAAGCCTGCAGAGCTTGAGATGTTGTTCTGGTCTTCTTGTGACCTCGTGGATGAACCATCAATGTACTCTTGGAGTATTTTTGGTTTACCAGGGTTGCATTTTCTCTTCAGTTGTGAATTATGACCCTTATTTTTCCCAAAGTCTTATAAATGGATATGAAATCTGTTCCGGACTGTTAGATGCCAGTGACTTCAGAATCAAAGCAGATAAATTCAGCTGGGATGCATGAATATGGTCACTTACATCGCCCACCAGGCTGTGATGCTTTATCTCAGATCCCAGCAAAGGGCATGGGGGTCAACATTGTGATGACAACAATAATTTTTGACAGTGAAGCTCCGACAAGCTCTAACAATGAACAGCTTGCTGCATGAAGCAGAGCAGGGAAAAGAAAATCTGTGCTTCTGTGGTGTGTGGGGGGTTACATCATCTCTGTTGATAGTTAGACTGGAGCATGCAGATACAGTCTGTGACACATTGGGGAAGAAGGGAAGTTTAAATCTGTCGTTGGCTTGCAGGATTGTGTGTTG
Source organism: Xiphophorus maculatus (assembly GCF_002775205.1). Lineage (NCBI taxonomy): Eukaryota > Metazoa > Chordata > Actinopteri > Cyprinodontiformes > Poeciliidae > Xiphophorus > Xiphophorus maculatus. The sequence continues at coordinate 14,229,549 of NC_036464.1, read as the reverse complement.
AATCACATGCAGTACACTGTTGTACAGAAATGCATTCGTAGCAAAACAAACAGAAAATTATTGTCCTGCTCCCTGTGTGCCCTTGCTTTTTGTTTACAGTGAATGGCTAGATAGTAAAAGGCTTTTTTTCTTTTGCAGAATTTGCCACTGGATTTAAATTCTTCAGGCAGTTCTCATTGATTGTCAAAATGAAACTACAGCTAAATAAAACGAAGGTTCAGAAACTGTAATTACAAGGACTCTGTAAAGACCATTCTTCTTTGTTAATTCAAAAGTGGGTTTTTCATTGCACTGTTTTTTTTTTGAAGCACGGTTTTCTGAGACTCCTGGGCCAGATTCATCTTTTAAAAGGAGATATATCCCACAGGTGACATGTTCATAAAACAATGCTCTTATTGATACAGCAGTGCAGCAAAACTCAAAGGAAACTGCAACTTGAAATCTACTCTCAAGAAACCATCACCATCATGACTCATTGTTAGTCATATATGTGTTTTAAAATGCTCACACATTAGCATTTGACATAGCTAAAGAAAACTGTCCGATGTGTGCGCCTAAAAAGATTGCCTTTTCAAGAGCACATCCCAGCAGAATTCAGGGATTTTCAAGTATCTGGTCATGAATATGGATGAACTCAGATGACATCCCCTACTATCAGCTAAGTGAGGTGATGGCCCTATATTCTCACACCTACTGTTTTCTAGTACATGGAGGTTGGATGGTGCAGTGGAAATGGCATAATACCATCTTTAATGCTTTATTCAGCTCCTCTCCTGTTCACTACAATAAGCTATTAAGAGTGCACAACACCTCCTGTTTGCACTGATTCCTCTTGCACTCCTGCTGCTCTCCTTCCTCTCTAGCTTCCACTTGTTTCTTTCATGCAATTACCGCTCTGGTCTTTGTGAATAATAAGTTTGGCTCCCAATTAGTAAAATCACAAGAAATACGTCAAATATTTTGTTCCCCTGCAAAAACTTCACACGGCTCTAGCTTGACTGCACTCGTCTTGAAAGAAATTATACTCAATTATTCAAATACCTGCTATGGCAGAAAAAATGATGTCATAAAAATAAACATGTCCAAGTGCAAGTGCTGAAGTCACTGTGACTGTGTAAGCGTTTGGCAGTTGCTCCCTAAAGCTTTTTCAAAAAGGTTTCTGCTCTGGTAAAGCAACTACTAATGAGCAACAAACTTTGGATCAAATTATAACTGTTTCTTTTAAAAAAAATAAAAATCTTCAGCATACACACAGAGGTGTCTTGTTTACTTTAGTTCTCTTAAGAACTAAGATGAATAAAGTCATTCTTAAGATATCTGTTTTAATTTCATCGCCTGGCTCCATAAACTGATAATAAATATATATAAATTAATATAATATTTCAGCTCTGTTTCTCTGCATGCATGAGAAAAGTAAGGTTTTAATTCAACTGATGAGCTGGACTCTTAAGTGTAGATGCAGCTACTGAGTTAAGAGGACACATAATTAAACTTCAACCCTTAACCATGAAGCATTAGGGTTACAATTAATAAAGACCAGTTCAAGTGCCACTCCTGTTCACTGGAGATCAAGGCTGTCCTTCCCATGAACTCCAATGAAACACATTAGAAATAGTGTTTTCTGGTAAATTCGTTTGATATAAAATTCAGATGAAAAGAGAGTATGGATCCTGTCATGTATTAACGGTTCAGACTTGTTAAGGTGGCATTTTGGTGTGAGGGATCTTTTCTTGGCTCATGTTGTACCCATAGCACCACTTGAGCATCGTTTAACCACTGCAGGATGCAAGCTGCAGTGTTACTTAATGATCACAGTGTACCTACTTCATGGTGGTTACTTTCAGAAGGATAATGCATGATGTAATGAAAGATCAAATCATCTCAAAGTGATTTTATGAACATGACGATGAGTTCACTGTACTCCAACAGTCACAGATCTCAGTGTAAGCAGAACATCTTTCAAATGAAATGGAACAGAAAATTTGCACTATGGACGTCCAGATGAAAAATGTAAATAATCTGCATAATGTTGACAGGTCGTTGAATCTATACCACAAAAAAAATCAAAGCTTTTCCTAAGGCAGGAGTGTCCAGACCAATGTTACAAAACTGTACCTAATAAATTGGCCATATGTCTAATACATTTATCCAATATTTTGGGTCTTAAAGTGAGTCAGAATTGACTCAAAGTGGTACAGTGGGGTCAAAGCTTGAAAAAAGAAATACGATCTGATATAGGTCACAACATACCAGTCGGTGCCTGCATAATGTTAATTAAGTATTAAGATCTCTGTGTGTAAAAATGCTTTTTATCAAGATTCCATGAAAAATAAAATAAAAGTTATAAAATAACAAAATGAAGTAATTTCTGCAAAAGTGTTAGGCTGTTCATTCATGTGTTAGGAATATTTGTTAAATGTCTTATAGTGGAGCAAAAAAAAAAAAAAAACCCAAACAAACAAGAAAAACAGGTTTGGGTTTTGCAAGAGATGACAGATATAGATGTCAGTTGCATTGTATTCATCATCAGGTGTGTTTACAAATGTGCTTACAGTACACATCTAACAAAGAGTCTCTCACTGTCAGTGCAGCTAAAAGCTTCACATTCTGACACCCACTGAAAAGCATTTTATCACACAATTTCTACTCATAGATGAAGCTCTCTCACATATTATGTAACATCTACTAAAATATGTGACTCATGGCACAGTTGGCCTTTTGCACTGGCTGAGATATTGACACATATCTATTGTGAGTAAACCAGTGCAGGAGAGAGCAGTCAGTAAGTATACATGAAAACAGTCTGATGCACATAATAAAAAACAAAAAAATCCAGCTGTATCTTGAATCTTTTCTTTTTTAAAAAACGTTTTCTGATTATATGCGGGTATATTTATCACGAGGACTGCATATTTCATGATAAAAATATCTCCCATCATAAATCCTACTAGCAAACACACAGCTACTTGCTGCCTTTTGGTCCTTCATCACATTTTTCAGGTTATTATTTCCACAAAAAAGAAAAACATAAAAACACGACTCATCAAATGATTTTATTCCAGTGCCTGCATATTATAATTCTCATTAATAGAATAAGAAACATTACCACTCTTGGCTCAGTGCAGATAAACACTATAAATACAAAACTCTTCTTTTCAAAACACAAGTTTCACCTGGTGCTATTGTTAAAGAACACACACTGCTTTTTTTCATAAATATCTCATTTCAAGCCCATACTCTACGGTTGTTAATCTTACGGCATAATTGCATAAAAAATTGGAACTCTCCCACATCTCAGATGGAAAACTTTCCAAAAAAGGTTCAGAGTGGTTAACGCTGCTCATTGTAAAAGGGAAAAAAGAACAATTTTTTTAAAAACTTTTTTCACACTGTTAAAACCAAAATGTAGATCCAGTCTTTTAAGTTTACATACACTTATCTTAGCATCAATGTCGTTAATCGCTTGTCCCCACCTAGACGGTGTGACCTGGAGGCAGGCAACACTAACATTAAAAAGAGGAAAAGAAAATATTGTCAAATTACTTCCCTTTTTCCCCAATTCTATGTGAGTAATGTAAGGAGCATCCCCTGATGTTTTACATCATGGAAGAACTGCGATAAAATATGGTTGCGTCACACTGCTAACCAATGACTCTCAAAGTTAGTACTAAGTTACAGAGCTATTACAGTTTTTTTTTTAAAGAATCTGACACATATTTAATCATCTCAATGTACTTACTGATTTAGTTGTGTCACATGTAAAGTACCAAACTAGTGTCAAATAGATTAACTAATTAATCTTTGTTTTTCTGATAAACTAAAATTGTTGTGGGCACGTGGGTGCGAAGTGCAGCATTCATGCAAGAACCACTGCTGATTATGAACAAACTATTATATTTTAGAAACAAGAAATATGTGAACAACTTTTGATTTTATTTTTCTAATCTGAAAATTGTCAAAATTATAGACACGGGCTTAATAATATGCACACAGTCAAATATTCCTTAACAAGTTGTATCTTAACAGGCTTTATCTAGCTAATAACACGTTTCTGACATAATTTTGTTTGGATATTCACTGAACTGGAACTGAAAATTACTGGAGCACCAGTTTCACTAAAGAGAGTTTCACATTTATTCAATGAATAGATGTCGACCAAGAAAGACACTGCTGTTCTATAATACCTTCTGAAGTTTTGCCGTCTGAGGAGACAAAGACTAAGCTATTTTAACTACAGTGGCGCGAACATTTGGAGGAGTCAATGTGAAGGTCTCAAACTTCACACAGTCTCGGCTGTGGTGGAAATAGAATTAACGGAGAAAAAAAACAAACCTTTTTTGCACAGGACCATGTAGGTTTGCATTTTTTTTCTCCATTAAAAACTGCGTTTTGTGTTAAAGCCTACTTGTGTTGTCATTGACTATATTTAAATTGGTCTGAAGTGTGACAAACGTACAAAAAAAAAGAAATCAGTGCAAATAGTGAAGAAGACTGCCCTGCAATTTTTCAACAAATATACCAAATATGCATCATACCTATCCTTTAAGTGGATAAAACAGACAAACAGGGACAGACTATTTTTCAAGCTGATCCAGAAATTCTGTAAAAAAAACAGACGCCCAACATCAAGCGAGAATTATGCAAGAAGTTTGTTGATGGCTAGAAAGAGGATATTCTCGAAGTGCAATATTCTAACCAAAATATGACCGAATATTAATGAGATCAAATGTATATTTTTGAATCTGTCAATATCTGGATCTAAGAAAATCCACAATAAACAGTAAATATGTTCACCCATGTACCGTTAATTTAGTTTGATCAGTCCAGCTTAAATATAGATTTTAAAGGGGAAAAGATGGCAATGATGAGTGTATGTAAACGTTTTCCTGGAACTGTGACAGCTCAGGATATTTCTTCTTAGTTCTTCCATAAGCTGATAGAAAAATAAGAGTGACTTCTATTCTCCTTGCTATTACATCCCATCTTTGTTCACTGAAAGAAGCTTCGAATCCTCTATTAAAACTCCCAGGCAGAAGAAACAACACAAGGCCGTTATGCTGCAGTGACAGGTCTAATATCTAAGTATCAAACTGTTTTTCTTTGTGGGATGAATAAATCACTTCTGAAAGTGACCTTTAAGTTCCATTGCAAGCATGTGCTGTAATGCATTACAAAGCGATTCCTAAAAAGCAGCACTACAGTCAAAACACGCAATACGTAGGCTCGAAAAAAGTCAAATCAATGCAATGGTTGCATGCATCGAAAACAATCCCCGTTGTATTAGGTGCTACATGAATAGGGAGGGAAGCTTGTTTTCCTCTGGCTATAGCAACCAAAAAAAATATAGAAATATTATCTACATGTTGCCCTTTACAGAGAGAGCTTCTGTCACCTCCAACCTGCATTTGACATCAATACTTAGTGCAGTGGGAATGTTTTCAACAGTAGATGATTCACAGACTCTCATCAACAGTAAAACTCAGAGTCTCTTTGCTTGTTTACCCTTTTTCTCCAGATTCTGATTAGGAGGGAGACATATATTGAAAACAGACCAATCCAGCACGCTGACAGGCATTGCTATGTTCAAAACAAAAACATTTCTTTGTTTGAAGCTATGGCAAGTCATGCAGTCAGTCGTGGCTGAGGTCACAGGGGATTTTCTTGCTCTTAGACTTTAAAGTCTGGGCCTGAGTAAGTTTCAAGTGGTCTGAAAGTGAACCGTGCATACAGCCTGACCATCATCAAACCCATCGCTGCATTACAGTGCCTTGCAAAAGCAGTCGTACACATTCAAGCTTTTCGTATTTTGTCATGTCAGAACTGTAACATTCGATGCATTTTATCGAGGTTTTATATGATTAATCTATACAAAGTACTGCATAATTGTGAAGTAGAAGAAAAACAACGGATGGCTTTCAAAATTGTTTGCAAATAAAACTGAGAAGTGTGGCATGCACATATACTGTACATACATACTGTACCTGTGTCAAGATTTATAAATACAGTCATATCCAATAAATCAGAACATTTTTAAGTTAATTTTTTTTCAGTAGCAAACTTTAGTAGTAGTAACTTTCACTAAAAAGTAGATTAATTACACACACACTGATGTTACCAAGCTTTTATTTCTATTCATTTTGAGTTTTTTTGTATGACTTTAACATGACATTTTAGAAATGTACTTGAGACCAATAGAAAAAACATTTTTGATACAGAAATGTGGACTTAATGAAAAGTATGTTCGACGCTTCAATGTTATTTTCAACAGATGCACATCAGAAGACATTTTCTAATATACTGAATATGACGTTCAATTTCATCCCATCAAATCTGACTGAGCTTGAGCTAGTTAGAAAACAAAATTGAGTAAAGGCTTCTCCCTCTGGATGTGCAGATAGTGATATGACCCACAGGACTTGAAGTAGTTACTGTAGAGGAAGGTATAGAGTCACTGGAGCTGAAGAAAAAGATGTCAGAGTTTTGAGATCCTCCAACTCACAACATTACATTAAACTTGTCATAAATGCTTTTGTGATTGTGGTTTTAATGTAAGAAAATCTGAAAAGGGTCAAAGCGTATGAATACTTTTGCAAGGCACTGTATTAGAAACACAAAGACATAAAGGATCGTATCTAGACTCAGATCACTGTCAGAACACATGGGTCACCACTAGTCACAGAGTTATTAGTACTCCTGTAATGTGGCGATCAACTTAATGATTATTACCAGTCTGGGTAATGCAGTGACATCAGTTTAATTTATGATTGTGGTTCACAGAGGAGCTACGTGGTAATCCTCAGTTGCAAGTCTTCTGACGATCGTTCAGACCGTTCAACAATCCAACACAATGTGCTGAATGTACCTCGAATACTGAAATGAACACACCGTTATTCCCTACATACACTCACTTTAGATATGTGCATAGATACCCACAACACACACCTATACACGCACACCCCCACACACACACCCACACACGCACGCAAGCTTAGACACTGCAGTTAATCTGCACTACTTTCTGGCACGAAGTCCTTTTTTTCTGAAGTTGTTTATCCCAATCTGTCTTCGTTGCTTCTTCTATCCCGTGTGGTCTGACTTACTGCTGGTGTTGCTTTAGGCTGAAAAACAAAACACAGGAAAGAATATGTTAGTCTTGTTCTTCAGATTTGACAGGACATGGCCTTTTTAACCACAGGGAGCATGAAACCCAGTGGAGTGAAAGATCTTACCTGGTCCCTTTGAACTAATCCTATTTTTCTGTAAGGCCATTTGACATTTTAAATCCAGAGCAGATGGCACAATAAACACAGTCATCATTAGTATTTTAACAAGACAAACATACAGCAACATAATACTGTAATTCTGCATTGCTGCTACTTCTCATTACTTGCTCCACTTAAAACAAATCCCCTTTACTGCAAAGTACAGCTCGGCAATATGCGAAACATTAACCAGTACTCCTTCTCCACTGTCTTCCCATAATTACAGTCATCTGTTATGCCCGCTATCTGGCAGTGCTCCAAATTAAAACAAAGAAAATAGATAGGAGCATAAACCCTCATGTTTAAAGTGCAATATTTGCTGTGGATTTGGCCTTATCATGAACCGTTAATTGTTTTTTCTCGATGACAGCCGCTGCGGTTGCATTCTGCAGCTTTATCACTATGAAATAAAACAAGTGGAGAGGCAAGGAAGCCGTATTCAATTAAAACAAAAGCGATAAGTCGGACTGAAGATCATAGAAGCCATCTCACACCACACTGAGTGAGCCTTATTTTTGAAGCGTTATAGAGGACAAACATCCTGGGAAATCCTGCCGCAGATCTGTATCAGTGAGATGACAAACGTGAGCCAGAGATGCGTGCTGTACGGAGTCATAACACAAATATCTTTATCTCTTAAGAATTATTGTGTTATAGATCCTCCATTCAGCCTGGGATGCTATTATCATTTCTTTTATTATACAGCTCTGGGATCGTTTTAGTCTCAGTGTGAGCTTATGCTTCTCACCCTTTACCTTAGTTGAAACAAACAAGTTGGAAAAAAAAAGTCTCCTCCATACGCTGCGGCCAATTTGAGCCTAAAATGAAAACATGAACCACAGACAGCATGACCAATTCCACTCTTTTCATCACAGTCTTTGGTAAATTGCCACCCCTTCACAGTGTACCTTCATAATCACCGTTTGTGCAAACACAGTGACAGATTTTGAGAAAGAAAGGAAAATTTGCAGGCAAACCAGTCTGTCAGCGCCCATCTCGGTAATGGCTGTTAAAACATTGGCTCCTGCAGCCTGTCTGCTCTGTCAGGACCTATCTGTTGGAGTCTCAGAAAAGAGGGACGGCCTGAGTGAGGAAGCTTATTTTGTTTTCTGGAAGGGGATGGGTAGCAGCCAGAAGGGCTGAGAGATGAGAGAGGCAGAGAAAAAAAATGTAACACAGAAAAGAGGATGACTAGTTAAATTACAGTGGCAATACATTTTATGTACCACGAACCATAAAAAATCATATGTTGACACTGTCAATTATTTTGTTTTCTAATGAAAGTATGTGGTATTTGAAAAGGGCAAAAATAACAAATAAATATATAACAAAGAAAATTTGTAATGCTGGTAGATCTATTTACTGACTGTTTACTGTGTTTGCCTGAGAAAAGTGATGCAGTAGGTTGATCATCGCTGCAGACTTACTCATGAGCAAGATAAATTCATGAACAGAAATTGTGAAGACACTTCCATATGTACAAATGGAGTTAAATTTATATTTAGCTTTATGTCAAACAAATCAGCCATTATTACCACTGTTATTTGTTTCACATTTACCTGGAAATGTTCTGTATCTTCTCCACCATTGCTTGTCTTAAAATAAGATGTATAGAAGGTTGCTTTAGCATTATAAATCTGCGGTATATACAGTAGCTGAAGTTCAAATTATATTAGTCTCACTGTCTTGTAAAAGCTTTACCAGCGTTGGCCCAAAAAACTATTCACATCTCCTAAAGTGGGAAGACAACAACAACAACAACAACAACACAATCATAAATAAACACAAATAATCTGAGATATAAAAGAATTACACAAAGAAAAACAGAAAAAAATACTAAAGCATGGGGAGCAAAGACGGAAATATAAGTCAAGCTGAGGAAGGAGGCAGAAAAAAGGTCATAGTCTGTAAATGAACAGGCTGTTAATGGACTAATCCAATCATCTGTCTCTGGGTCACATGTGCGCGATGTAAGATATATGAGGAGAGTGTGACAGTGGGTTCAAAGAGAGAGCATGTGCCTCTAATAACCACCGGAGGTGTTTGTGGAGATTTGAAGGTCACTTTTGCATGCTGTGAGTGTGTACTCATTTATGGAGCCCAGGACCTTTTGCGATGTATTTACTAACCTTCTCAAGCCTTCAAGAAACCTTGAAGCCTGGTCCTAATCCAGTGGACCCCGTTTATAGAGGTAGACATAAATGCAAAGAGTGTCATAATATGGGTTACAATGCAAACATTTCTCACTCTGTGAGGCCCATTGTTCTGACAAATACTCATGTTGGGCCAGGATTTGGGTCCCACAAGGAGAAGGGCTCTTTTTGGGTCAAAGGTTAGGTAACATAAACTCAAGGTATGAATTGCGTTTATGTTACAGTTAGGGTTAGGCAACAGAAATGAACAAAAAATGAATGGAAGTCAAGGAAAAGCCCCGTCTGTGTGAGTAAGGAAGAATTTACATTTAGTTAAACTTGCAAGAAAATGCACCTTGAAGAAATATTAGTAGTGATTTTCACATTTATCACTTTTCTAGTCCAAGTAGCTATAAGCAATAGATGGGAGCATGGAGAGATTTCAGAGGGTGAAGGATGCAAAACTGCACTGGTCACCCATGTTCAGATGTCACTGGACCAACAATATTCTTCTATCATATAAACTTAAATGTCACTTAAGCTGTCCCGGGGTCTCTCTGAGCTGAACCTTGACAAGTATAGAAGCTGACAGCAGATAAATCTTAAAATATCAGTCGAGAGAGTGGAAGTTAACTCCATTATTTTTATGTGAAGTAATTAGATTTTTTCATGGGAAAAATCTCAAGAGTACATTTTTGGTTTGAAGCAATTTGCTTTTATAAGCATTCAGGCCCAGCAGCAAGGTTGATACTGGACCTGTTTTACCCAGGTAAGAATAATACAACTAAAAGTGGTTTTGGACGATGCAGCCCTAACATTTATTCTCTGAAAGACATAATTTTCCCAAAACGTTCTCATTGGCCCCTATTTTTAGCAATAAACTCCAACCAATAATTCTGTCACAGTGATTACAGTTTATACCTTACTGCAAACCACTGAAAGCCCACTTGAAATATAACTGTAATAAACTTTGGATTTAGTAGAAGACTTTAGTATTTCTCTACTTTAAAGGTAAGCAGAAGATCTTTAGCTACACCATTGGTTTAAGCAGATTGTTTACTCTCCCCGCCTCCACAAACACTGAAAGCAAAAGCCTGTTTAATTTAATAGATAAAAATTTATTAAATGAACTAATTTCCAAATAACCTTAGTGAATATTATTTGAATAGTTGAGGCATTCAAAAACCTGATGACATTCAAAATAAGTGATGTTGTTTGCACCAAGATGAAATTACTCCTGCTAAACGTTAATAGAAGATTTACCTGGCCAAGGAGTTTAGAGTGGGAATGATTTAAATCAAATGCAGTGAAAATATCACCTTTAATAAATGTTTATCATCCTCCCACCACAAAACTCTCATTTAGGCATTAGTTTATGTAGTGGAAATGACAGGGGTAACAAAGAATTTCCCTCTGGAACTAATACAGTATTATCTTATTTAGGCCCGAGCAGCAAAGCGCTGCGAAGGCCTATTGTATCTGTACTGTTTTATTAGGCCCGAGCAGCAAAGCGCTGCGAAGGCCTATTGTATCTGTGCTGTTTATTATTAGGCCCGAGCAGCAAAGCGCTGCGAAGGCCTATTGTTTCTGTACTGTTTCTTATTATTATTACGATTCTGCCCCCCTAAAGAGGAGCCTTTTTGGGGGCTTTATCATATTCAAAAACTCACCAAACTTGGCGGTGGCGACTAGAAAATTTAAAAATTTTGAATTTTAAGGTTGTCGCAAAAATCGCAAAAAAAATTGCTGAACGGCGGCAACTAGCAATTTTCTGTTGACACAATGGTATGAACGTACTTCATCGTAGAGACATGAAATTTGGTACACATGTAGAGCTCACCAAAAGACTCAGAACTTACATTTAATGTTATAAGCCAACTATCACAGGAAGTCGGCCATTTTGTATTGAACGTCCATTTTTTACCTCGATTTTGACGTTTACAGCCTTCGTATTTGATCGAACTCCTCCTAGGGATTTCGATTGATCGACTTCAAACTTGGTCAGTCTGATCATAAGGCATGTTTGATTTAAAGTTATCAAATTGGTGAGTTTTGGAGCATGTTGAAGGGGGGTTAGCAGGGGTCAAAGTTCACCTACTCGCCATGAAACACGAAACTCTTATATTTCCTATACAAAAGCACATAGAGGGACCAAACTTTCAGTGATTGATCGACATCAGGTGGCTTACAATACCATATGGTCAAATGATGACATCACTTAGGCCACGCCCCCTGAGAACAGGAAGTGTCATGTTTTACTGTGAACGGTCGCTCTCTTAGCCCTTTGACCTAATCAACATGAAACTGTGTCCAGACACAGAAGACATGTTGGTGTGTTGAGGATTCCAACCCCGACCGGCTTTGAGATAGCAGCTGGGCGTGGCGGCGTGGCGAAGTGACCTGTAACGCCGATGCCATACGTTTGCTTCTAGATTCCACATGTTTCGACCGAGCTGCATCAAACTTGGCCTGAGTGATCCTGGAGGCTTGCCCGTCAATCCTAAGTCATCACATTATGACGTCATCTAAGCCCCGCCCCCTGGGAACCGGAAGTGCCGTTTTTTTCCTTGGAAAGCTCTGTTTATGGCTCTCTTGACCTAATCAAGTTGATTCTGTGTTGGATGACAGATAGGAAGTTGATCTCGCTTGCTTTAAAGTGCCAAGAGTTTTCAATGGCGGCAACGCCGTTCGTATACGTTTGCCTCTACATTCCACATATTTTGACCGAGCTGCATCAAACTTGGCCTGAGTGATCCTGGAGGCTTGCCCGTCAATCCTACGTCATCACATTATGACGTCATCTAAGCCCCGCCCCCCTCGGAACCGGAAGTGCCGTTTTTTTACTTGGAAAGCTCCGTTTATGGCTCTCTTGACCTAATCAAGATGATTCGGATGATAAACTCTGTCAATGCTCGCTGCTGGCTGAACCGTGTGGGCGTGGCCAAATGGCGAATATCAGTCCCTCGCCATATGCATACGTTTGGCTCTTATTCAGGCATAGATCATCCGATTGGCGCCAAACTGGATCTGTATGACCTTTGTTCACCTCTAAAGAGCCCAACGGGTTTGAAATGTAATTTGGCTCCACTGCGCCCCCTAAGTTAATACATGGGTTGTATCTCCTCGACGCATCGACCGATCTGCGCCACATTTTTTGACAGTCGTCGGGGAGCGCCGCCGAACGCATTCACGCGTGTCGCCCGGTGGACGGGCGGGGAAAATGCGCGACAGCTTCTGCGGCGGCTGGCGGGCGGCGGTGCTGGAAACTGCGGCGGAGCTTCTGCGGTCGGGAGTTGGCTGCGGCTCTGGAAATCGTGCGAGACCTTCTGCGGTGGCCGGAACCCCCGCGGTGGCCAATAGGCCGGAGCGGCGCTTGCTGCGAGGGCCGCCCGAGGCTGCTTGCAGCTTTAATTAGGCCCGAGCAGCAAAGCGCTGCGAAGGCCTATTGTATCTGTACTGTTTATTATTAGGCCCGAGCAGCAAAGCGCTGCGAAGGCCTATTGTATCTGTACTGTTTCTTATTAGGCCCGAGCAGCAAAGCGCTGCGAAGGCCTATTGTATCTGTACTGTTTATTTAGGCCCGAGCAGCAAAGCGCTGCGAAGGCCTATTGTATCTGTACTGTTTATTATTATTATTACGATTCTTCCCACCTCTTCGTGTGCCTTTTTGGGGGCTTTATCATATTCAAAAACTCACCAAACTTGGCGGTGGCGACTAGAAAATTTAAAAATTTTGAATTTTAAGGTTGTCGCAAAAATCGCAAAAAAAATTGCTGAACGGCGGCAACTAGCAATTTTCTGTTGACACAATGGTATGAACGTACTTCATCGTAGAGACATGAAATTTGGTACACTTGTAGAGCTCACCAAAAGACTCAGAACTTACATTGAATGTTATAAGCCAACTATCACAGAAAGTCGGCCATTTTGTATTGAACGTCCATTTTTTACCTCGAGTTTGACGTTTACAGCCTTCGTATTTGATCGAACTCCTCCTAGGGATTTCGATTGATCGACTTCAAACTCGGTCAGTCTGATCATAAGGCATGTTTGATTTAAAGTTATCAAATTGGTGAGTTTTGGAGCATGCTGAAGGGGGGTTAGCAGGGGTCAAAGTTCACCTACTCGCCATGAAACACGAAACTCTTATATTTCCTATATAAAAACACATAGAGGGACCAAACTTTCACTGATTGATCGTCATCGGGTGTCCTAAAATACCCTGTGGTGAAATGATGACATCACTTAGGCCACGCCCCCTGAGAACAGGAAGTGTCATGTTTTACTGTGAACGGTCGCTATCTTAGCCCTTTGACCTCATCAACATGAAACTGTGTCCAGAGACAGAAGACATGTTGGTGTGTTGAGGATTCCAACCCCGACCGGCTTTGACATAGCAGGTGGGCGTGGCGGCGTGGCGAAGTGACCTGTAACGCCGTTGCCATACGTTTGGCTCTGAATTCCACAATTTCGGGCCCAGCTGCTCCAAACTCACTAGGATGGATCCTTATCCACCCACCGACAGGAATTCATAACAAAATTTGGTGGGCGTGGCCTAATTTCTCTATAGCGACCCCTAGAGTATTTTAAATGAACAGCCCCAAGCCATGCTTTATCCTAGAATTACGAAACTTGGTACATATGTGTATCTTGTCGGGACGTACAAAAAAGTCTCTTAGAGCCATGCTCTAAACCCAACAGGAAGTCGGCCATTTTGTATTGAAGGTCCATTGTGGACCTCGAGTTTGACGTTTACAGCCTTTGCATTTGATCGAACTCCTCCTAGGGATTTCGGTTGATCGGCTTCAAACTCGGTCAGTCTGATCATAAGGCATGTCTGATTTAAAGTTATCAAATTGGTGACTGTATGAGCTTGCTGAAGGGGGGTTACCAGGGGTCAAAGTTCACCTACTCGCCATGAAACACCAAACTCTTATATATCCTGCACAGAAACTCACAGAGACACCAAACTTTCAGTTATTGATCATCAATAGGTGTCCTAAAATACCCTGTGGTGAAATTATGACATCGCTTAGGCGACGCCCCCTGAGAACAGGAAGTGTCATGTTTTACTGTGAACGGTCGCTATCTTAGCCCTTTGACCTAATCAACATGAAACTGTGTGCAGAGACAGAAGACATGTTGGTGTGTTGTGGATTCAAGCCCTGACCGGCTGCGATGAAGCAGCTGTGTGCGGCGGCATGGCGAAGTGACCTGTAACGCCGATGCCATACGTTTGCTTCTAGATTCCACATGTTTCGACCGAGCTGCACTAAACTTGGCTTGAGTGATGCTGGTGTGATACCTGAAAATTCTATGTCATCAGATTATGACGTCATCTAAGCCCCGCCCCCTCAGAACAGGAAGTGCTATTTTTTTCCTTGGAAACATTCATCTATGGCTCTCTTGACCTAATCAAGGTGATTCTGTGTTGGATGACAGATAGGAAGTTGGTCTCGCTTGCTTTAAAGTCCCAACAGTTTTCAATGGCGGCAACGCCGTTCGTATACGTTTGCCTCTACCTTCCACATATTTTGACCGAGCTGCATCAAACTTGGCCTGAGTGATCCTGGAGGCTTGCCCGTCAATCCTACGTCATCACATTATGACGTCATCTAAGCCCCGCCCCCTCGGAACCGGAAGTGCCGTTTTTTTCCTTGGAAAGCTCTGTTTATGGCTCTCTTGACCTAATCAAGGTGATTCTGTGTTGGATGACAGATAGGACGTTGGTCTCGCTTGCTTTAAAGTGCCAAGAGTTTTCAATGGCGGCAACGCCGTTCGTATACGTTTGCCTCTACATTCCACATATTTTGACCGAGCCGCATCAAACTTGGCCTGAGTGATCCTGGTGGGAGGCCCGTCGATCCTACGTCATCATATTATGACGTCATCTAAGCCCCGCCCCCTCGGAACAGGAAGTGCCGTTTTTTTCCTTGGAAAGCTCGCCCTAAACCATGCGAGAGCTCCTGCGGTGGCCGGAACCCCCGCGGTGGCCAATAGGCCGGAGCGGCGCTTGCTGCGAGGGCCGCCCGAGGCTGCTTGCAGCTTTAATATTATTCTTATTTTTCTGCCCCCCTAAAGAGGCGCCTTTTTGGGGGCTTTATCATATTCAAAAACTCACCAAACTTGGCGGAAGCGACTAGGCGGTTTAAAATTTTTGAATTTTAAGGTCGCCGCAAAAATCGCAAAAAAAATTGCTCAACGGCAGCAACTAGCAATTTTCAACAGACCCATTGCTATTCACTTACTTCATCGTAGAGACTTGAAATTCGGTACAGTTGTAGAGCGCACTAAGACGCTCAGAATTTACAAGTAATGTCATAGTGCAAGTATCACAGGAAGTCGGCCATTTTGTATTGAAGGTCCATTTTTTACCTCGATTTTGCCGTTTACAGCCTTCGTATTTGATCGAACTCCTCCTAGGGATTTCGATTGATCGGCTTCAAACTCGGTCAGTCTGATCATAAGGCATGTCTGATTTAAAGTTATCAAATTGGTGAGTTTTGGAGCATGTTGAAGGGGGGTTACCAGGGGTCAAAGTTCACCTACACGCCATGAAACAAAAACCTCTTATATTTCCTATACAAAAACACATAGAGGGACCAAACTTTCAGTGATTGATCGTCATCGGGTGTCCTAAAATACCCTGCAGTGAAATTTTTTTTTTACGTAGGCCACGCCCCCTGAGAGCAGGAAGTGTAATGTTTTACTGTGAACGGTCGCTATCTTAGCCCTTTGACCTAATCAACATGAAACTGTGTCCAGAGACAGAAGACATGTTGGTGTGTTGTGGATTCCAACCCCGACCGGCTGCGATGAAGCAGGTGGGCGTGGCGGCGTTGCGAACGCCATCGAATTTCGTTTGGCTCTGAATTCCACAGTTTCGGGGTGAGCTGCTCCAAACTCACTAGGATGGATCCTTATCCATCCCCGAACAGGAATCCATAGCGATATTTGGTGGGCGTGGCCTAATTTTTCTATAGCGACCCCTAGAGTATTTTAAATGAACAGCCCCAAGCCATGCTTAAACCTAGAATTACGAAACTTGGTACACATGTGTATCATGTCAGGACGTACAAAAAAGTCTCTTGGAGCCATGCTCTAAACCCAACAGGAAGTCGGCCATTTTGTATTGAATGTCCATTTTGGACCTCGAGTTTGACGTTTACAGCCTTTGCATTTGATCGAACTCCTCCTAGGGATTTCGATTGATCGACTTCAAACTCGGTCAGTCTGATCATAAGGCATGTCTGATTTAAAGTTATCAAATTGGTGACTGTATGAGCTTGCTGAAGGGGGGTTACCAGGGGTCAAAGTTCAGCTACTCGCCATGAAACACGAAACTCTTATATTTCCTATACAAAAACACATAGAGGGACCAAACGTTCAGTGATTGATCGTCATCGGGTGTCCTAAAATACCCTGTGGTGAAATTATTTTTTTAAGTAGGCCACGCCCCCTGAGAACAGGAAGTGTCATGTTTTACTGTGAACGGTCGCTATCTTAGCCCTTTGACCTAATCAACATGAAACTGTGTCCAGAGACAGAAAACATGTTGGTGTGTTGTGGATTCCAACCCCGGCCGGCTTTGACATAGCAGGTGGGCGTGGCGGCGTTGCGAACGCCATCGAATTTCGTTTGGCTCTGAATTCCACAGTTTCGGGGTGAGCTGCTCCAAACTCACTAGGATGGATCCTTATCCATCCCCGAACAGGAATCCATAGCGATATTTGGTGGGCGTGGCCTAATTTTTCTATAGCGACCCCTAGAGTATTTTAAATGAACAGCCCCAAGCCATGCTTAAACCTAGAATTACGAAACTTGGTACACATGTGTATCATGTCAGGACGTACAAAAAAGTCTCTTGGAGCCATGCTCTAAACCCAACAGGAAGTCGGCCATTTTGTATTGAATGTCCATTTTGGACCTCGAGTTTGACGTTTACAGCCTTTGCATTTGATCGAACTCCTCCTAGGGATTTCGATTGATCGACTTCAAACTCGGTCAGTCTGATCATAAGGCATGTCTGATTTAAAGTTATCAAATTGGTGACTGTATGAGCTTGCTGAAGGGGGGTTACCAGGGGTCAAAGTTCAGCTACTCGCCATGAAACACGAAACTCTTATATTTCCTATACAAAAACACATAGAGGGACCAAACGTTCAGTGATTGATCGTCATCGGGTGTCCTAAAATACCCTGTGGTGAAATTATTTTTTTAAGTAGGCCACGCCCCCTGAGAACAGGAAGTGTCATGTTTTACTGTGAACGGTCGCTATCTTAGCCCTTTGACCTAATCAACATGAAACTGTGTCCAGAGACAGAAAACATGTTGGTGTGTTGTGGATTCCAACCCCGGCCGGCTTTGACATAGCAGGTGGGCGTGGCGGCGAGGCGAAGTGACCTGTAACGCCGATGCCATACGTTTGCTTCTAGATTCCACATGTTTCGACCGAGCTGCACCAAACTTGGCCTGACTCATCCTGGTGTGATGCCTGACAATGCTATGTCATCATATTATGACGTCATCTAAGCCCCGCCCCCTCAGAATGAATTAGAGAGATCTTCTGTGTAATTACATAATAAACAGTCCATGTTCGTTGTTTGTAGGGCAATGCTGCCCTCTGCTGCCCACTGAAATAGTTTCATTATTTCAGTAATTCGACACCAGAGGGCAGCATTGCCCTACGGAATGAAAGTTCAATGTTGTAATGGAGGAAAAAATTAAATAATTTGTAATTCTAACACAAAAACTCACAGAGACACCAAACGTTCAGTGATTGATCATAATCGAGTGTCCAATAATATCCAATGGTCAAATGATGACATCACTTAGGCCCCGCCCCCTCGGAACAGGAAGTGCTATTTTTTTACTTGGAAAGCTCTGTTTATGGCTCTCTTGACCTAATCAAGATGATTCGGATGATAAACTCTGTCAATGCTCGCTGCTGGCTGAACCGTGTGGGCGTGGCCAAATGGCGAATATCAGTCCCTCGCCATATACATACGTTTGGCTCTTATTCAGGCATAGATCATCCGATTGGCGCCAAACTGGACATGTATGACCTTTGTTCACCTCTAAAGAGCCCGACGGGTTTGAGATGTAATTTGGCTCCACTGCGCCCCCTAAGTTAATACATGGGCTGTGTCTCCTCGACGCATCGACCGATCTGCGCCAGATTTTTCGACAGTCGTCGGGCAGCGCCGCCGAACGCATTCACGCGTGTCGCCCGGTGGACGGGCGGGGAAAATGCGCGAAAGCTTCTGCGGCGGCTGGCTGGCGGCGGTGCTGGAAACTGCGGCGGAGCTTCCGCGGTGGGGAGCGGGCTGCGGCTCTGGAAATCGCGCGAGAGCTTCTGCGGTGGCCGGAACCCCCGCGGTGGCCAATAGGCCGGAGCGGCGCTTGCTGCGAGGGCCGCCCGAGGCTGCTTGCAGCTTTAATTAGGCCCGAGCAGCAAAGCGCTGCGAAGGCCTATTGTTTCTGTACTGTTTCTTATTATTATTACGATTCTGCCCCCCTAAAGAGGAGCCTTTTTGGGGGCTTTATCATATTCAAAAACTCACCAAACTTGGCGGTGGCGACTAGAAAATTTAAAAATTTTGAATTTTAAGGTTGTCGCAAAAATCGCAAAAAAAATTGCTGAACGGCGGCAACTAGCAATTTTCTGTTGACACAATGGTATGAACGTACTTCATCGTAGAGACATGAAATTTGGTACACATGTAGAGCTCACCAAAAGACTCAGAACTTACATTTAATGTTATAAGCCAACTATCACAGGAAGTCGGCCATTTTGTATTGAACGTCCATTTTTTACCTCGATTTTGACGTTTACAGCCTTCGTATTTGATCGAACTCCTCCTAGGGATTTCGATTGATCGACTTCAAACTTGGTCAGTCTGATCATAAGGCATGTTTGATTTAAAGTTATCAAATTGGTGAGTTTTGGAGCATGTTGAAGGGGGGTTAGCAGGGGTCAAAGTTCACCTACTCGCCATGAAACACGAAACTCTTATATTTCCTATACAAAAGCACATAGAGGGACCAAACTTTCAGTGATTGATCGACATCAGGTGGCTTACAATACCATATGGTCAAATGATGACATCACTTAGGCCACGCCCCCTGAGAACAGGAAGTGTCATGTTTTACTGTGAACGGTCGCTCTCTTAGCCCTTTGACCTAATCAACATGAAACTGTGTCCAGACACAGAAGACATGTTGGTGTGTTGAGGATTCCAACCCCGACCGGCTTTGAGATAGCAGCTGGGCGTGGCGGCGTGGCGAAGTGACCTGTAACGCCGATGCCATACGTTTGCTTCTAGATTCCACATGTTTCGACCGAGCTGCATCAAACTTGGCCTGAGTGATCCTGGAGGCTTGCCCGTCAATCCTAAGTCATCACATTATGACGTCATCTAAGCCCCGCCCCCTGGGAACCGGAAGTGCCGTTTTTTTTCCTTGGAAAGCTCTGTTTATGGCTCTCTTGACCTAATCAAGTTGATTCTGTGTTGGATGACAGATAGGAAGTTGATCTCGCTTGCTTTAAAGTGCCAAGAGTTTTCAATGGCGGCAACGCCGTTCGTATACGTTTGCCTCTACATTCCACATATTTTGACCGAGCTGCATCAAACTTGGCCTGAGTGATCCTGGAGGCTTGCCCGTCAATCCTACGTCATCACATTATGACGTCATCTAAGCCCCGCCCCCCTCGGAACCGGAAGTGCCGTTTTTTTACTTGGAAAGCTCCGTTTATGGCTCTCTTGACCTAATCAAGATGATTCGGATGATAAACTCTGTCAATGCTCGCTGCTGGCTGAACCGTGTGGGCGTGGCCAAATGGCGAATATCAGTCCCTCGCCATATGCATACGTTTGGCTCTTATTCAGGCATAGATCATCCGATTGGCGCCAAACTGGATCTGTATGACCTTTGTTCACCTCTAAAGAGCCCAACGGGTTTGAAATGTAATTTGGCTCCACTGCGCCCCCTAAGTTAATACATGGGTTGTATCTCCTCGACGCATCGACCGATCTGCGCCACATTTTTTGACAGTCGTCGGGGAGCGCCGCCGAACGCATTCACGCGTGTCGCCCGGTGGACGGGCGGGGAAAATGCGCGACAGCTTCTGCGGCGGCTGGCGGGCGGCGGTGCTGGAAACTGCGGCGGAGCTTCTGCGGTCGGGAGTTGGCTGCGGCTCTGGAAATCGTGCGAGACCTTCTGCGGTGGCCGGAACCCCCGCGGTGGCCAATAGGCCGGAGCGGCGCTTGCTGCGAGGGCCGCCCGAGGCTGCTTGCAGCTTTAATTATTATTACGATTCTGCCCCCCTAAAGAGGAGCCTTTTTGGGGGCTTTATCATATTCAAAAACTCACCAAACTTGGCGGTCGCGACTAGAAAATTTAAAAATTTTGAATTTTAAGGTTGTCGCAAAAATCGCAAAAAAAATTGCTGAACGGCAGCAACTAGCAATTTTCTGTTGACACAATGGTATGAACGTACTTCATCGTAGAGACATGAAATTTGGTACACTTGTAGAGCTCACCAAAAGACTCAGAACTTACATTTAATGTTATAAGCCAACTATCACAGAAAGTCGGCCATTTTGTATTGAACGTCCATTTTTTACCTCGATTTTGACGTTTACAGCCTTCGTATTTGATCGAACTCCTCCTAGGGATTTCGATTGATCGACTTCAAACTTGGTCAGTCTGATCATAAGGCATGTTTGATTTAAAGTTATCAAATTGGTGAGTTTTGGAGCATGTTGAAGGGGGGTTAGCAGGGGTCAAAGTTCACCTACTCGCCATGAAACACGAAACTCTTATATTTCCTATACAAAAGCACATAGAGGGACCAAACTTTCAGTGATTGATCGGCATCGGGTGCCCTACAATACCATATGGTCAAATGATGACATCACTTAGGCCACGCCCCCTGAGAACAGGAAGTGTCATGTTTTACTGTGAACGGTCGCTCTCTTAGCCCTTTGACCTAATCAACATGAAACTGTGTCCAGACACAGAAGACATGTTGGTGTGTTGAGGATTCCAACCCCGACCGGCTTTGAGATAGCAGCTGGGCGTGGCGGCGTGGCGAAGTGACCTGTAACGCCGATGCCATACGTTTGCTTCTAGATTCCACATGTTTCGACCGAGCTGCATCAAACTTGGCCTGAGTGATCCTGGAGGCTTGCCCGTCAATCCTACGTCATCACATTATGACGTCATCTAAGCCCCGCCCCCTCGGAACCGGAAGTGCCGTTTTTTTCCTTGGAAAGCTCTGTTTATGGCTCTCTTGACCTAATCAAGGTGATTCTGTGTTGGATGACAGATAGGAAGTTGGTCTCGCTTGCTTTAAAGTGCCAAGTGTTTTCAATGGCGGCAACGCCGTTCGTATACGTTTGCCTCTACATTCCACATATTTTGACCGAGCCGCATCAAACTTGACCTGAGTGATTCTGGTGGGATGCCCGTCGATCCTACGTCATCATATTATGACGTCATCTAAGCCCCGCCCCCTCGGAACCGGAAGTGCCGTTTTTTTCCTTGGAAAGCTCCGTTTATGGCTCTCTTGACCTAATCAAGATGATTCGGATGATAAGCTCTGTCAATGCTCGCTGCTGGCTGAACCGTGTGGGCGTGGCCACATGGCCAATATCAGTCCCTCGCCATATGCATACGTTTGGCTCTTACTCACGCATAGATCATCCGATTGACGCCAAACTGGATATGTATGACCTTTGTTCACCTCTAAAGAGCCCAACGAGGTTGAGATGTAATTTGGCTCCACTGCGCCCCCTAAGTTAATACATCGGCCGTATGTCCTCGACGCATCGACCGATCTGCACCAGATTTTTCGACAGTCGTCGGGGTGCGCCGCCGAACGCATTCACGCGTGTCGACCGGTGGACGGGCGGGGAAAATGCGCGACAGCTCCTGCGGCGGCTAGCGGGCGGCGGTGCTGGAAACTGCGGCGGAGCTTCCGCGGTGGGGAGCGGGCTGCGGCTCTGGAAACCGCGCGAGAGCTTCTGCGGTGGCCGGAACCCCCGCGGTGGCCAATAGGCCGGAGCGGCGCTTGCTGCGAGGGCCGCCCGAGGCTGCTTGCAGCTTTAATTATTATTACGATTCTTCCCACCTCTTCGTGTGCCTTTTTGGGGGCTTTATCATATTCAAAAACTCACCAAACTTGGCGGTGGCGACTAGAAAATTTAAAAATTTTGAATTTTAAGGTTGTCGCAAAAATCGCAAAAAAAATTGCTGAACGGCGGCAACTAGCAATTTTCTGTTGACACAATGGTATGAACGTACTTCATCGTAGAGACATGAAATTTGGTACACTTGTAGAGCTCACCAAAAGACTCAGAACTTACATTGAATGTTATAAGCCAACTATCACAGAAAGTCGGCCATTTTGTATTGAACGTCCATTTTTTAGCTCGAGTTTGACGTTTACAGCCTTCGTATTTGATCGAACTCCTCCTAGGGATTTCGATTGATCGACTTCAAACTCGGTCAGTCTGATCATAAGGCATGTTTGATTTAAAGTTATCAAATTGGTGAGTTTTGGAGCATGCTGAAGGGGGGTTAGCAGGGGTCAAAGTTCACCTACTCGCCATGAAACACGAAACTCTTATATTTCCTATATAAAAACACATAGAGGGACCAAACTTTCACTGATTGATCGTCATCGGGTGTCCTAAAATACCCTGTGGTGAAATGATGACATCACTTAGGCCACGCCCCCTGAGAACAGGAAGTGTCATGTTTTACTGTGAACGGTCGCTATCTTAGCCCTTTGACCTCATCAACATGAAACTGTGTCCAGAGACAGAAGACATGTTGGTGTGTTGAGGATTCCAACCCCGACCGGCTTTGACATAGCAGGTGGGCGTGGCGGCGTGGCGAAGTGACCTGTAACGCCGTTGCCATACGTTTGGCTCTGAATTCCACAATTTCGGGCCCAGCTGCTCCAAACTCACTAGGATGGATCCTTATCCACCCACCGACAGGAATTCATAACAAAATTTGGTGGGCGTGGCCTAATTTCTCTATAGCGACCCCTAGAGTATTTTAAATGAACAGCCCCAAGCCATGCTTTATCCTAGAATTACGAAACTTGGTACATATGTGTATCTTGTCGGGACGTACAAAAAAGTCTCTTAGAGCCATGCTCTAAACCCAACAGGAAGTCGGCCATTTTGTATTGAAGGTCCATTGTGGACCTCGAGTTTGACGTTTACAGCCTTTGCATTTGATCGAACTCCTCCTAGGGATTTCGGTTGATCGGCTTCAAACTCGGTCAGTCTGATCATAAGGCATGTCTGATTTAAAGTTATCAAATTGGTGACTGTATGAGCTTGCTGAAGGGGGGTTACCAGGGGTCAAAGTTCACCTACTCGCCATGAAACACGAAACTCTTATATATCCTGCACAGAAACTCACAGAGACACCAAACTTTCAGTTATTGATCATCAATAGGTGTCCTAAAATAACCTGTGGTGAAATTATGACATCGCTTAGGCGACGCCCCCTGAGAACAGGAAGTGTCATGTTTTACTGTGAACGGTCGCTATCTTAGCCCTTTGACCTAATCAACATGAAACTGTGTGCAGAGACAGAAGACATGTTGGTGTGTTGTGGATTCAAGCCCTGACCGGCTGCGATGAAGCAGCTGTGTGCGGCGGCATGGCGAAGTGACCTGTAACGCCGATGCCATACGTTTGCTTCTAGATTCCACATGTTTCGACCGAGCTGCACTAAACTTGGCTTGAGTGATGCTGGTGTGATACCTGAAAATTCTATGTCATCAGATTATGACGTCATCTAAGCCCCGCCCCCTCAGAACAGGAAGTGCTATTTTTTTCCTTGGAAACATTCATCTATGGCTCTCTTGACCTAATCAAGGTGATTCTGTGTTGGATGACAGATAGGAAGTTGGTCTCGCTTGCTTTAAAGTGCCAACAGTTTTCAATGGCGGCAACGCCGTTCGTATACGTTTGCCTCTACCTTCCACATATTTTGACCGAGCTGCATCAAACTTGGCCTGAGTGATCCTGGAGGCTTGCCCGTCAATCCTACGTCATCACATTATGACGTCATCTAAGCCCCGCCCCCTCGGAACCGGAAGTGCCGTTTTTTTCCTTGGAAAGCTCTGTTTACGGCTCTCTTGACCTAATCAAGGTGATTCTGTGTTGGATGACAGATAGGAAGTTGGTCTCGCTTGCTTTAAAGTGCCAACAGTTTTCAATGGCGGCAACGCCGTTCGTATACGTTTGCCTCTACCTTCCACATATTTTGACCGAGCTGCATCAAACTTGGCCTGAGTGATCCTGGAGGCTTGCCCGTCAATCCTACGTCATCACATTATGACGTCATCTAAGCCCCGCCCCCTCGGAACCGGAAGTGCCGTTTTTTTCCTTGGAAAGCTCTGTTTATGGCTCTCTTGACCTAATCAAGGTGATTCTGTGTTGGATGACAGATAGGACGTTGGTCTCGCTTGCTTTAAAGTGCCAAGAGTTTTCAATGGCGGCAACGCCGTTCGTATACGTTTGCCTCTACATTCCACATATTTTGACCGAGCCGCATCAAACTTGGCCTGAGTGATCCTGGTGGGAGGCCCGTCGATCCTACGTCATCATATTATGACGTCATCTAAGCCCCGCCCCCTCGGAACAGGAAGTGCCGTTTTTTTCCTTGGAAAGCTCGCCCTAAACCATGCGAGAGCTCCTGCGGTGGCCGGAACCCCCGCGGTGGCCAATAGGCCGGAGCGGCGCTTGCTGCGAGGGCCGCCCGAGGCTGCTTGCAGCTTTAATTATTATTCTTATTATTCTTCCACCCAAATGAATTGCCTTTTTGGGGGCTTTATCATATTCAAAAACTCACCAAACTTGGCGGTCGCATAAAACGAGTTTTAAATTTAAGTACTGTAAGGTCGTCGCAAAAATCGCAAAAAAAATTGCTCAACGGCAGCAACTAGCAATTTTCAAAAGACCCATTGCTATTCACTTACTTCATCGTAGAGACTTGAAATTCGGTACAGTTGTAGAGCTCACTAAGACGCTCAGAATTTACAAGTAATGTCATAGTGCAACTATCACAGGAAGTCGGCCATGTTGGATTGAAGGTCCATTTCGGACCCTGATTTGGCCGTTTACAGCCTTCGTATTTGATCGAACTCCTCCTAGGGATTTCGATTGATCGGCTTCAAACTCGGTCAGTCTGATCATAAGGCATGTCTGATTTAAAGTTATCAAATTGGTGAGTTTTGGAGCATGTTGAAGGGGGGTTACCAGGGGTCAAAGTTCACCTACACGCCATGAAACAAAAACCTCTTATATTTCCTATACAAAAACACATAGAGGGACCAAACTTTCAGTGATTGATCGTCATCGGGTGTCCTATAATACCCTGCAGTGAAATTTTTTTTTTACGTAGGCCACGCCCCCTGAGAGCAGGAAGTGTAATGTTTTACTGTGAACGGTCGCTATCTTAGCCCTTTGACCTAATCAACATGAAACTGTGTCCAGAGACAGAAGACATGTTGGTGTGTTGTGGATTCCAACCCCGACCGGCTGCGATGAAGCAGGTGGGCGTGGCGGCGTTGCGAACGCCATCGAATTTCGTTTGGCTCTGAATTCCACAGTTTCGGGGTGAGCTGCTCCAAACTCACTAGGATGGATCCTTATCGACCCGCCAACAGGAATCCATAGCGATATTTGGTGGGCGTGGCCTAATTTTTCTATAGCGACCCCTAGAGTATTTTAAATGAACAGCCCCAAGCCATGCTTAAACCTAGAATTACGAAACTTGGTACACATGTGTATCTTGTCAGGACGTACAAAAAAGTCTCTTAGAGCCATGCTCTAAACCCAACAGGAAGTCGGCCATTTTAGATTGAAGTTCATTTGACCTCGATTTTGACGTTTACAGCCTTTGCATTTGATCGAACTCCTCCTAGGGATTTCGATTGATCGGCTTCAAACTCGGTCAGTCTGATCATAAGGCATGTCTGATTTAAAGTTATCAAATTGGTGACTGTCTGAGATTGCTGAAGGGGGGTTACCAGGGGTCAAAGTTCACCTACTCGCCATGAAACACGAAACTCTTATATATCCTGCACAGAAACTCACAGAGACACCAAACTTTTAGTTATTGATCATCAATAGGTGTCCTAAAATACCCTGTGGTGAAATTATGACATCGCTTAGGCCACGCCCCCTGAGAACAGGAAGTGTCATGTTTTACTGTGAACGGTCGCTATCTTAGCCCTTTGACCTAATCAACATGAAACTGTGTCCAGAGACAGAAGACATGTTGGTGTGTTGTGGATCCAAGCCCTGACCGGCTGCGATGAAGCAGCTGGGTGTGGCGGCGTGGCGAAGTGACCTGTAACGCCGATGCCATACGTTTGCTTCTAGATTCCACATGTTTCGACCGAGCTGCACCAAACTTGGCCTGACTCATCCTGGTCTGATGCCTGACAATGCTATGTCATCATATTATGACGTCATCTAAGCCCCGCCCCCTCAGAATGAATTAGAGAGATCTTCTGTGTAATTACATAATAAACAGTCCATGTTTGTTGTTTGTAGGGCAATGCTGCCCTCTGCTGCCCACTGAAATAGTTTCATTATTTCAGTAATTCGACACCAGAGGGCAGCATTGCCCTACGGAATGAAAGTTCAATGTTGTAATGGAGGAAAAAATTAAATAATTTGTAATTCTAACACAAAAACCCACAGAGACACCAAACGTTCAGTGATTGATCATAATCGAGTGTCCAATAATATCCAATGGTCAAATGATGACATCACTTAGGCCCCGCCCCCTCGGAACAGGAAGTGCTATTTTTTTACTTGGAAAGCTCTGTTTATGGCTCTCTTGACCTAATCAAGATGATTCGGATGATAAACTCTGTCAATGCTCGCTGCTGGCTGAACCGTGTGGGCGTGGCCAAATGGCGAATATCAGTCCCTCGCCATATGCATACGTTTGGCTCTTATTCAGGCATAGATCATCCGATTGGCGCCAAACTGGATATGTATGACCTTTGTTCACCTCTAAAGAGCCCGACGGGTTTGAAATGTAATTTGGCTCCACTGCGCCCCCTAAGTTAATACATGGGCTGTATCTCCTCGACGCATTGACCGATCTGCGCCAGATTTTTTGACAGTCGTCGGGGAGCGCTGCCGAACGCATTCACGCGTGTCGACCGGTGGATGGGTGTGGAAAATGCGCGACAGCTTCTGCGGCGGCTAGCGGGCGGCTGTGCTGGAAACTGCGGCGGAGCTTCTGCGGTGGGGAGTTGGCTGCGGCTCTGGAAATCGTGCGAGAGCTTCTGCGGTGGCTGGAACCCCCGCGGTGGCCAATAGGCCGGAGCGGCGCTTGCTGCGAGGGCCGCCCGAGGCTGCTTGCAGCTTTAATTAGGCCCGAGCAGCAAAGCGCTGCGAAGGCCTATTGTATCTGTACTGTTTATTATTATTATTATTATTCTTATTTTTCTGCCCCCCCAAAGAGGCGCCTTTTTGGAGGCTTTAGCATATTCAAAAACTCACCAAACTTGGCGGATGCATACGGGGAGTTTAAAAATTTCGTATTTTAAGGTCGCCGCAAAAATCGCAAACAAATTGGCTCAACGGCGCCACCTAGCAATTTTCAAAAGACCCATTGCTATTCACTTACTTCATCGTAGAGACTTGAAATTCGGTACAGTTGTAGAGCTCACTAACACGCTCAGAATTTACAAGTAATGTCATAGTGCAAGTATCACAGGAAGTCGGCCATTTTGTATTGAAGGTCCATTTTGGACCTCGAGTTTGACGTTTACAGCCTTCGTATTTGATCGAACTCCTCCTAGGGATTTCGATTGATCGGCTTCAAACTCGGTCAGTCTGATCATAAGGCATGTCTGATTTAAAGTTATCAAATTGGTGAGTTTTGGAGCATGTTGAAGGGGGGTTAGCAGGGGTCAAAGTTCACCTACACGCCATGAAACAAAAACCTCTTATATTTCCTATACAAAAACACATAGAGGGACCAAACTTTCAGTGATTGATCGACATCGGGTGTCCTAAAATACCCTGCAGTGAAATGTTTTTTTTATGTAGGCCACGCCCCCTGAGAGCAGGAAGTGTAATGTTTTACTGTGAACGGTCGCTATCTTAGCCCTTTGACCTAATCAACATGAAACTGTGTCCAGAGACAGAAGACATGTTGGTGTGTTGTGGATTCCAACCCCGACCGGCTGCGATGAAGCAGGTGGGCGTGGCGGCGTTGCGAACGCCATCGAATTTCGTTTGGCTCTGAATTCCACAGTTTCGGGGTGAGCTGCTCCAAACTCACTAGGATGGATCCTTATCCATCCCCGAACAGGAATCCATAGAGATATTTGGTGGGCGTGGCCTAATTTTTCTATAGCGACCCCTAGAGTATTTTAAATGAACAGCCCCAAGCCATGCTTAAACCTAGAATTACGAAACTTGGTACACATGTGTATCTTGTCGGGACGTACAAAAAAGTCTCTTAGAGCCATGCTCTAAACCCAACAGGAAGTCGGCCATTTTAGATTGAAGTTCATTTGACCTCAATTTTGACGTTTACAGCCTTCGCATTTGATCGAACTCCTCCTAGGGATTTCGATTGATCGACTTCAAACTCGGTCAGTCTGATCATAAGGCATGTTTAATTTAAAGTTATCAAATTGGTGAGTTTTGGAGCATGTTGAAGTGGGGTTAGCAAGGCTCAAAGATCCCCTGTGATTGACTGTGTAATATGTTACACAGTCAATTACAAAGGGGATTATTTTGTCATGTGTGGGGCAATGCTGCCCTCTGGTGTCGAATTACTGAAATAATTAAACTATTTCAGTAATTTCAGTAAATCGACACCAGAGGGCAGCATTGCCCTACGGAATGACAGTTCAATGTTGAATTAAAGAGGAAAAAATTAAATAATTTGTAATTCTAACACAAAAAATCACAGAGACACCAAAGTTTGAGATATTGATCATCCTCGGGTGTAGAATAATATCCAATGGTCAAATGATGACATCACGTAGGCCACGCCCTCTGACAACAGGAAGTCTCGTATTTTACTGTGAACGGTCGATAACTTCTGCACCAAACTTTGCACGAGTGACCCTGGTGGGATCCTTGACGACCCTATGTCATCATATTATGACGTCATCTAAGCCCCGCCCCCTCAGAACAGGAAGTGCCGTTTTTTTTCCTTGGAAAGCTCCGTTTATGGCTCTCTTGACCTAATCAAGATGATTCGGATGATAAACTCTGTCAATGCTCGCTGCTAGCTGAACCGTGTGGGCGTGGCCAAATGGCGAATATCAGTCCCTCGCCATATGCATACGTTTGGCTCTTATTCATGCATAGATCATCCGATTGGCGCCAAACTGGATATGTATGACCTTTGTTCACCTCTAAAGAGCCCGACGGGTTTGAGATGTAATTTGGCTCCACTGCGCCCCCTAAGTTAATACATGGGCCGTATCTCCTCGACGCATCGACCGATCTGCGCCAGATTTTTCGACAGTCGTCGGGCACCGCCGCCGAACGCATTCACGCGTGTCGCCCGGTGGACGGGCGGGGAAAATGCGCGACAGCTTCTGCGGCGGCTGGCGGGCGGCGGTGCTGGAAACTGCGGCGGAGCTTCCGCGGTGGGGAGCGGGCTGCGGCTCTGGAAACCGAGCGAGAGCTTCTGCGGTGGCCGGAACCCCCGCGGTGGCCAATAGGCCGGAGCGGCGCTTGCTGCGAGGGCCGCTCGAGGCTGCTTGCAGCTTTAATTAGGCCCGAGCAGCAAAGCGCTGCGAAGGCCTATTGTATCTGTACTGTTTATTATTATTATTACGATTCTTCCCACCTCTTCGTGTGCCTTTTTGGGGGCTTTATCATATTCAAAAACTCACCAAACTTGGCGGTGGCGACTAGAAAATTTAAAAATTTTGAATTTTAAGGTTGTCGCAAAAATCGCAAAAAAAATTGCTGAACGGCGGCAACTAGCAATTTTCTGTTGACACAATGGTATGAACGTACTTCATCGTAGAGACATGAAATTTGGTACACTTGTAGAGCTCACCAAAAGACTCAGAACTTACATTGAATGTTATAAGCCAACTATCACAGAAAGTCGGCCATTTTGTATTGAACGTCCATTTTTTACCTCGAGTTTGAC
The DNA here is from genome assembly GCF_002775205.1 of Xiphophorus maculatus. Taxonomy (NCBI): domain Eukaryota; kingdom Metazoa; phylum Chordata; class Actinopteri; order Cyprinodontiformes; family Poeciliidae; genus Xiphophorus; species Xiphophorus maculatus. The sequence goes on along the minus strand of NC_036464.1, from coordinate 14,198,972 downwards.
GTTTACAGCCTTCGTATTTGATCGAACTCCTCCTAGGGATTTCGATTGATCGACTTCAAACTCGGTCAGTCTGATCATAAGGCATGTTTGATTTAAAGTTATCAAATTGGTGAGTTTTGGAGCATGCTGAAGGGGGGTTAGCAGGGGTCAAAGTTCACCTACTCGCCATGAAACACGAAACTCTTATATTTCCTATATAAAAACACATAGAGGGACCAAACTTTCACTGATTGATCGTCATCGGGTGTCCTAAAATACCCTGTGGTGAAATGATGACATCACTTAGGCCACGCCCCCTGAGAACAGGAAGTGTCATGTTTTACTGTGAACGGTCGCTATCTTAGCCCTTTGACCTCATCAACATGAAACTGTGTCCAGAGACAGAAGACATGTTGGTGTGTTGAGGATTCCAACCCCGACCGGCTTTGACATAGCAGGTGGGCGTGGCGGCGTGGCGAAGTGACCTGTAACGCCGTTGCCATACGTTTGGCTCTGAATTCCACAATTTCGGGCCCAGCTGCTCCAAACTCACTAGGATGGATCCTTATCCACCCACCGACAGGAATTCATAACAAAATTTGGTGGGCGTGGCCTAATTTCTCTATAGCGACCCCTAGAGTATTTTAAATGAACAGCCCCAAGCCATGCTTTATCCTAGAATTACGAAACTTGGTACATATGTGTATCTTGTCGGGACGTACAAAAAAGTTTCTTAGAGCCATGCTCTAAACCCAACAGGAAGTCGGCCATTTTGTATTGAAGGTCCATTGTGGACCTCGAGTTTGACGTTTACAGCCTTTGCATTTGATCGAACTCCTCCTAGGGATTTCGGTTGATCGGCTTCAAACTCGGTCAGTCTGATCATAAGGCATGTCTGATTTAAAGTTATCAAATTGGTGACTGTATGAGCTTGCTGAAGGGGGGTTACCAGGGGTCAAAGTTCACCTACTCGCCATGAAACACCAAACTCTTATATATCCTGCACAGAAACTCACAGAGACACCAAACTTTCAGTTATTGATCATCAATAGGTGTCCTAAAATACCCTGTGGTGAAATTATGACATCGCTTAGGCGACGCCCCCTGAGAACAGGAAGTGTCATGTTTTACTGTGAACGGTCGCTATCTTAGCCCTTTGACCTAATCAACATGAAACTGTGTGCAGAGACAGAAGACATGTTGGTGTGTTGTGGATTCCAACCCCGACCGGCTGAGATGAAGCAGCTGTGTGCGGCGGCATGGCGAAGTGACCTGTAACGCCGATGCCATACGTTTGCTTCTAGATTCCACATGTTTCGACCGAGCTGCACTAAACTTGGCTTGAGTGATGCTGGTGTGATACCTGAAAATTCTATGTCATCAGATTATGACGTCATCTAAGCCCCGCCCCCTCAGAACAGGAAGTGCTATTTTTTTCCTTGGAAACATTCATCTATGGCTCTCTTGACCTAATCAAGGTGATTCTGTGTTGGATGACAGATAGGAAGTTGGTCTCGCTTGCTTTAAAGTCCCAACAGTTTTCAATGGCGGCAACGCCGTTCGTATACGTTTGCCTCTACCTTCCACATATTTTGACCGAGCTGCATCAAACTTGGCCTGAGTGATCCTGGAGGCTTGCCCGTCAATCCTACGTCATCACATTATGACGTCATCTAAGCCCCGCCCCCTCGGAACCGGAAGTGCCGTTTTTTTCCTTGGAAAGCTCTGTTTATGGCTCTCTTGACCTAATCAAGGTGATTCTGTGTTGGATGACAGATAGGACGTTGGTCTCGCTTGCTTTAAAGTGCCAAGAGTTTTCAATGGCGGCAACGCCGTTCGTATACGTTTGCCTCTACATTCCACATATTTTGACCGAGCCGCATCAAACTTGGCCTGAGTGATCCTGGTGGGAGGCCCGTCGATCCTACGTCATCATATTATGACGTCATCTAAGCCCCGCCCCCTCGGAACAGGAAGTGCCGTTTTTTTCCTTGGAAAGCTCGCCCTAAACCATGCGAGAGCTCCTGCGGTGGCCGGAACCCCCGCGGTGGCCAATAGGCCGGAGCGGCGCTTGCTGCGAGGGCCGCCCGAGGCTGCTTGCAGCTTTAATTATTATTCTTCTTACGATTCTGCCCCCCTCTTCGTGCGCCTTTTTGGGGGCTTTATCATATTCAAAAACTCACCAAACTTGGCGGAAGCGACTAGGCGGTTTAAAAATTTTGAATTTTAAGGTCGTCGCAAAAATCGCAAAAAAAATTGCTCAACGGCAGCAACTAGCAATTTTCAACAGACCCATTGCTATTCACTTACTTCATCGTAGAGACTTGAAATTCGGTACAGTTGTAGAGCTCACTAAGACGCTCAGAATTTACAAGTAATGTCATAGTGCAACTATCACAGGAAGTCGGCCATTTTGTATTGAACGTCCATTTTTTACCTCGAGTTTGACGTTTACAGCCTTCGCATTTGATCGAACTCCTCCTAGGGATTTCGATTGATCGGCTTCAAACTCGGTCAGTCTGATCATAAGGCATGTCTGATTTAAAGTTATCAAATTGGTGAGTTTTGGAGCATGTTGAAGGGGGGTTACCAGGGGTCAAAGTTCACCTACACGCCATGAAACAAAAACCTCTTATATTTCATATACAAAAACACATAGAGGGACCAAACTTTCAGTGATTGATCGGCATCGGGTGTCCTAAAATACCCTGCAGTGAAATTTTTTTTTTATGTAGGCCACGCCCCCTGAGAACAGGAAGTGTCATGTTTTACTGTGAACGGTCGCTATCTTAGCCCTTTGACCTAATCAACATGAAACTGTGTCCAGAGACAGAAGACATGTTGGTGTGTTGTGGATTCCAACCCCGACCGGCTGCGATGAAGCAGGTGGGCGTGGCGGCGTTGCGAACGCCATCGAATTTCGTTTGGCTCTGAATTCCACAGTTTCGGGGTGAGCTGCTCCAAACTCACTAGGATGGATCCTTATCCATCCCCGAACAGGAATCCATAGCGATATTTGGTGGGCGTGGCCTAATTTTTCTATAGCGACCCCTAGAGTATTTTAAATGAACAGCCCCAAGCCATGCTTAAACCTAGAATTACGAAACTTGGTACACATGTGTATCTTGTCGGGACGTACAAAAAAGTCTCTTAGAGCCATGCTCTAAACCCAACAGGAAGTCGGCCATTTTAGATTGAAGTTCATTTGACCTCGATTTTGACGTTTACAGCCTTTGCATTTGATCGAACTCCTCCTAGGGATTTCGATTGATCGGCTTCAAACTCGGTCAGTCTGATCATAAGGCATGTCTGATTTAAAGTTATCAAATTGGTGACTGTATGAGCTTGCTGAAGGGGGTTACCAGGGGTCAAAGTTCACCTACTCGCCATGAAACACGAAACTCTTATATATCCTGCACAGAAACTCACAGAGATGCCAAACTTTAAATTATTGATCATCATTAGGTGTCCAAAAATACCCTGTGGTCAAATGATGACATCACTTAGGCCACGCCCCCTGAGAACAGGAAGTGTCATGTTTTACTGTGAACGGTCGCTATCTTAGCCCTTTGACATAATCAATATTAAACTGTGTCCAGAGACAGAAGACATGTTGGTGTGTTGAGGATTCAAGCCCTGACTGGCTGCGATGAAGCAGCTGGCTGTGGCGGCGTGGCGAAGTGACCTGTAAGGCCGATGCCATACGTTTGCTTCTAGATTCCACATATTTCGACCGAGCTGAACCAAACTTGGCCTGACTCATCCTGGTGTGATGCCTGACAATGCTATGTCATCATATTATGACGTCATCTAAGCCCCGCCCCCTCAGAATGAATTAGACAGATCTTCTGTGTAATTACATAATAAACAGTCCATGTTCGTTGTTTGTAGGGCAATGCTGCCCTCTGCTGCCCACTGAAATAGTTTCATTATTTCAGTAATTCGACACCAGAGGGCAGCATTGCCCTACGGAATGAAAGTTCAATGTTGTAATGGAGGAAAAAATTAAATAATTAGTAATTCTAACACAAAAACTCACAGAGACACCAAACGTTCAGTGATTGATCATAATCGAGTGTCCAATAATATCCAATGGTCAAATGATGACATCACTTAGGCCCCGCCCCCTCGGAACAGGAAGTGCTATTTTTTTACTTGGAAAGCTCCGTTTATGGCTCTCTTGACCTAATCAAGATGATTCGGATGATAAACTCTGTCAATGCTCGCTGCTGGCTGAACCGTGTGGGCGTGGCAAAATGGCGAATATCAGTCCCTCGCCATATGCATACGTTTGGCTCTTATTCACGCATAGATCATCCGATTGGCGCCAAACTGGATATGTATGACCTTTGTTCACCTCTAAAGAGCCCAACGGGTTTGAGATGTAATTTGACAACACTGCGCCCCCTAAGTTGATACATCGGCCGTATCTCCTCGACGCATCGACCGATCTGCGCCAGATTTTTCGACAGTCGTCGGGGAGCGCCGCCGAACGCATTCACGCGTGTCGCCCGGTGGACGGGCGGGGAAAATGCGCGACAGCTTCTGCGGCGGCTGGCGGGCGGCGGTGCTGGAGACTGCGCCGGAGCTTCCGCACTGGCGAGCGGGCTGCGGCTCTGGAAAACGCGCGAGAGCTTCTGCGGTGGCCGGAACCCCCGCGGTGGCCAATAGGCCGGAGCGGCGCTTGCTGCGAGGGCCGCCCGAGGCTGCTTGCAGCTTTAATTATTATTCTTCCACCCATTTCGTGGGCCCATTTGGGGGCTTTATCATATTCAAAAACTCACCAAACTTGGCGGAAGCGACTAGGCGGTTTAAAAATTTTGAATTTTAAGGTCGCCGCAAAAATCGCAAAAAAAATTGCTCAACGGCGGCAACTAGCAATTTTCAAAAGACCCATTGCTATTCACTTACTTCATCGTAGAGACTTGAAATTCGGTACAGTTGTAGAGCTCACTAAGACGCTCAGAATTTACAAGTAATGTCATAGTGCAAGTATCGCAGGAAGTCGGCCATTTTGTATTGAAGGTCCATTTTTTACCTCGATATTGACGTTTACAGCATTCGTATTTGATCGAACTCCTCCTAGGGATTTCGATTGATTGGCTTCAAACTCGGTCAGTCTGATCATAAGGCATGTCTGATTTAAAGTTATCAAATTGGTGAGTTTTGGAGCATGTTGAAGGGGGGTTAGCAGGGGTCAAAGTTCACCTACACGCCATGAAACAGAAAACTCTTATATTTCCTATACAAAAACACATAGAGGGACCAAACTTTCAGTGATTGGTCGTCATCGGGTGTCCTAAGATACCCTGTGGTGAAATTTTTTTTTTACGTAGGCCACGCCCCCTGAGAGCAGGAAGTGTAATGTTTTACTGTGAACGGTCGCTATCTTAGCCCTTTGACCTAATCAACATGAAACTGTGTCCAGAGACAGAAGACATGTTGGTGTGTTGTGGATTCCAACCCCGACCGGCTGCGATGAAGCAGGTGGGCGTGGCGGCGTTGCGAACGCCATCGAATTTCGTTTGGCTCTAAATTCCACAGTTTCGGGGTGAGCTGCTCCAAACTCACTAGGATGGATCCTTATCCATCCCCGAACAGGAATCCATAGCGATATTTGGTGGGCGTGGCCTAATTTTTCTATAGCGACCCCTAGAGTATTTTAAATGAACAGCCCCAAGCCATGCTTAAACCTAGAATTACGAAACTTGGTACACATGTGTATCTTGTCAGGACGTACAAAAAAGTCTCTTAGAGCCATGCTCTAAACCCAACAGGAAGTCGGCCATTTTGTATTGAAGGTCCATTTTGGACCTCGAGTTTGACGTTTACAGCCTTTGCATTTGATCGAACTCCTCCTAGGGATTTCGATTGATCGACTTCAAACTTGGTCAGTCTGATCACAAGGCATGTTTGATTTAAAGTGATCAAATTGGTGAGTTTTGGAGCATGTTGAAGGGGGGTTAGCAAGGCTCAAAGATCCCCTGTGATTGACATATTACACAGTCAATTACAAAGGGGATATTTAGTCATTCCGTAGGGCAATGCTGCCCTCTGGTGTCGAATTACTGAAATAATGAAACTATTTCAGTAATTTCAGTAATTCGACACCAGAGGGCAGCATTGCCCTACGGAATGACAGAGTTCATTCCGTAGACAGAAGACATGTTGGTGTGTTGTGGATTCATTAGAGAATCAAGGTTCTCTAATCAAGAGAACCTTGATTAGGCTCTCTTGACCTAATCAAGGTGATTCTGTGTTGGATGACAGATAGGAAGTTGATCTTGCTTGCTTTAAAGTGCCAAGAGTTTTCAATGGCGGCAACGCCGTTCGTATACGTTTGCCTCTACATTCCACATATTTTGACCGAGCTGCATCAAACTTGGCCTGAGTGATACTGGAGGCTTGCCCGTCAATCCTACGTCATCACATTATGACGTCATCTAAGCCCCGCCCCCTCGGAACCGGAAGTGCCGTTTTTTTCCTTGGAAAGCTCTGTTTATGGCTCTCTTGACCTAATCAAGTTGATTCTGTGTTGGATGACAGATAGGAAGTTGATCTCGCTTGCTTTAAAGTGCCAAGAGTTTTCAATGGCGGCAACGCCGTTCGTATACGTTTGCCTCTACATTCCACATATTTTGACCGAGCTGCATCAAACTTGGCCTGAGTGATCCTGGAGGCTTGCCCGTCAATCCTACGTCATCACATTATGACGTCATCTAAGCCCCGCCCCCTCGGAACCGGAAGTGCCGTTTTTTTCCTTGGAAAGCTCTGTTTATGGCTCTCTTGACCTAATCAAGGTGATTCGAATGATAAACTCTGTCAATGCTCGCTGCTGGCTGAACCGTGTAGGCGTGGCCAAATGGCGAATATCAGTCCCTCGCCATATGCATACGTTTGGCTCTTATTCACGCATAGATCATCCGATTGGCGCCAAACTGGATATGTATGACCTTTGTTCACCTCTAAAGAGCCCAACGAGGTTGAAATGTAATTTGGCTCCACTGTGCCCCCTAAGTTAATACATCGGCTGTATATCCTCGATGCATCGACCGATGTGCGCCAGATTTTTTGACAGTCGTCGGGGAGCGCTGCCGAACGCATTCACGCGTGTCGCCTGGTGGACTGGCGGGGAAAATGCGCGACAGCTTCTGCGGTGGCTGGCGGGCGGCGGTGCTGAAAACTGCGGCGGAGCTTCTGCGGTGGGGAGCGGGCTGCGGCTCTGGAAATCGTGCGAGAGCTTCTGCGGTGGCCGGAACCCCCGCGGTGGCCAACAGGCCGGAGCGGCGCTTGCTGCGAGGGCCGCCCGAGGCTGCTTGCAGCTTTAATTTATCCTTTTTATCTTAACTTGATTTAGGTGGATTTCTTTAGAGATCCATAACATGTATACATCTAATCAGCTATTCATTGCAATTAAGAAAAGGTTATATTGAACTCTAGCATATGTTTTAGTGTGTTGTAGGGCTTTCATTATGCATGCACACATTGCATGTTACACGTTGCCCGGGTCATTTAAAAATCATCCCAGTAATTAATAATTTATTGCAAGTGGATGTTCAAGGGGTGCACTGCAGAGTATTATTAGTAGTCAATTATAATATTTAACCCTTTTTGCTTCAAATCTTTACAATGTGCGTGCATAATATGCTACATGTAGCCTATACAGATCATCTAGTTGCATAATGTTCAGACAATGCCTACTTTCTGAAAATAAAACCAGATGGTACTGCAGACGTACACAAATACGTGTGTACGTCACGTATTTGACGTACACACGTCAAATAATCTTGTTGAAAACAAAATGTGTTTAGTACATCCTATGTCTATTTAAATCAGTCAGAGAAAGCTAAAAGCAATGCTGATTTGTGTCTTTTGAATATTATCTTTGATTCAGCTTAAAAAAACTGTAATCTATCTTGAGTTATTAATATTTCAAGAGTAGCATGTGTAGCCCCTGCATCTTTAAACAAAGTGAAAATTGTCTGCCTAAATCACAATATTATTTCTGGTACACTGCACCAGAAGATATGGCCAAGATTTTTAGGAGAAAAGAAGAATTTATTCAAGATGCATTTGCCCACTAACAACAATACAATATGATCCTTTGCACTACACCTGCCTTTGTCATAGGGAAGCAAAAAGCTAAAAAAAAAGATGGCAGTTAAATTAATTTTTTTTATACTTTTTACTCAGGTAATTACATTATGGCTACTCTTGAGTCAAAACATGTTGAAGTATTCCTATTCTTAGTTCAGTATAATTTTGTTTACCCTAGCCACATCTGTGTATCAGTGATCAGTACAACCCTTCTTTTGTTCCATGTTTTTCTGGAAGTGACCTTTATTTGCAACAATTCAGATGTGTAATAAGTAGAGAGAGAGAGACAGAGAGGTCAGAGATCCCAGGGTCAAACATGCTACTTTTCATGCCGTAATAATTTTGTTATAATAAAAAAACAACATTCCAGATTAATAGGAAATGTGTCAATATTCTAAGAAAACAAATGATCAGTTTTTCCACAACATACAAATGTTTATTTTTCTTGAGACAACAGAATAATTAACTCATAATCTGGCTGTTCTTTGTTTGCACCAACACCTCACTCGAATTATTAATATCTCAATTTCAATATAATTCTGAATATCTCTAAAATGTATGTCTTATAAAAGCCTATTTGTAGCACAGAAACAATACTGGAAACAATACTAGTTTGAAAACAGACAGTGTGCTTTTTATTATTTATGAAAGGTAAGATGCCACCAGACTCACTGAAATCTTTTATAACTTAGTGGCTATCCCCTGGTTGAGTGTTGTCCTACTTCAGCTGACTTGATTCTACTTTTAGTAACAGCCTAATTTATTGTTCCTGTAAAAACTTTATTTGGAGTCTGATTTCTTTGCCAGGTAAACGGTCAGGAGACAGCAGTAGCTTAAGGGAAGAGACTGAGTCATGGTCATCACGTAAGCTTAACATCACAGCTACCCTAAGCATCTGTATCTGTGCATCTACATCGGTATTACTGTCTATATGTGCATGATTGTGGTTGCATTTTTTAGCTATATCTATCCTTTTTTATCTTGAAGATGTCTTTACATGATAATTGATGCGACCTGAAATATTGTATTATCTCTAGATTGTGAGTCTGCAGTCCTTTTCAGTTAAAAAAGGTCGTCAGGACAAACACCTGTAAGAAACTTTTTCTAAACTGACAACTTTTCAGTTGGAATTGGAAAAAGACTCATTTGAAGTTAGTTGTAAAAGTTTAAAAGTCAAAGTTACTGTGACCTAGATTTTCTTCATTCTTGTGAATGTGACATTTCAGGAACACCTTGAGGGAATGTCTTCAACTTGGAGACATACGTCTACTTGGACAGAGAATGAAATGATGACATTTTAAACCCAAAGGTCAAAACTGAATTTTTCATTGCCAATACACAACAGCGCTGTCTTAACTTTAATAATTCTGTAATCTAAGAAACTTGGGAGGCTTGGCTGCAAAATGCAACTTGACAAACCATATCTATGATATGGTAGAAACATATCATAATACAAATCATGTCTAGTTAATCATAGATGGATGATTTGAAAAAATCCTTTGAGGAATGTGTTATGAAGGAAAACACAGTTTCATGGCAGAAGGGGGTCCAACTTGGTAGAAGTTGGTATGCCTAGTAAATTACCCATTTATTGTAGATTATATGACTTTAAATCAATTACTACTTGTTATTAAACAGGGAAACTACAGAACCAAACAGACGCATTTTAAAGCAGAATAAATGAATCAGCAGAAAACTTGTTGAAAAGAGACAAGGATAATAAAAATAATATTTTCAGTTCTATAGCGATCATCTTACAAAGGTATTTATCTAAAAATTGCAAAACAAATTATATTTATATTTCACTTTAGGTGAAGTGCATTATCTTTGTAATGAGGAAAATTGAAAAAAGTTTGCTTTTCACAGAGCTTTCTTGTAACCTTTGAAAGTTATTCAAAGTTGTTTTGAGCAATATTTCCCCAGGCTTTCTGAAGGTCTGTTTGCTTTCACACTTTCTTCATTCATTCTGTCAAAAGATAAACTCTATTACAGCACCAGAAAGTCTGATTAACTATTGATTGCTTCAGACCACTTTAAACTCCACTTATTTCTTTATACACAATGTATTGAGGCTTCCAAATCTCATATGTAAGCCTAGATACTCCAAAAGTGTATAAAGAAATAAAAAATGGTTTAAAAATTTTCCGGTGTACATATTTTTCAAATGTAACAACTGTGGATGTGCAAGTAACTTTATATTTAGGGTTCCTTTTTGGAATTTGTTGCTAGAAAATAAAATAGTGTGTCAGACTTCTGCTAAATTGTATTCTTGCTGAAACTAGAAAACATTTTTTTTGACAATATTATAAATAATTCTACCTGACAGTAGGGTATACCATGCTACAAGTAAAATACTTGATTTTTATACAACAGCAAAGCTAAAACATGTTTCAATTCCTGCTGGCTGGGGGCCTACTTCCCATTGTTTCATTTTCACGTTAGCAATTAAGTTATTAGATTTTAAGAGTGCTTCAGTTGGAGACTTATATTGTGTTTTCCAGTTCATGTGCCTGATTCAGTTTTGTTGTTTGTCCGCTGGCCAGCTAAGTGCATGGGCTTAATCACCACACAGTGTAAACTGTAAAAAATGTTCTGCCAGTTTATCATGTCATATCTACTGCTGTTATCCTTTACAGGTCCAATTACAGTAGCCAGTTTGGACCAACTGTGGAGTGTGCAGTGCTTCCAGTGACCTGCGGCTGCCTGTGAAGCAGATGGCCGGCTTAGATAAGACAGAGAAGCTGGTAGACTGAGGAGTCCAGCTGTTTATGTGATAGAGAAATCTGTTTTTGTTTTAGGATGATGGATTCCTAATGCCAATCACCACACAAAACACACATACACACGCTTGCAGACTCATACTTATCATGGATGTTTCTTCAGTGGAAGCTAATCCTCTGCCACTGCCAGCCGTGCTTTCATCTCATCCAGAAAGCTCCTTATACAAACCAAAGCTCGTACTTAGTATGAAAGAACTCATATACAACACAAACATGAATATGCTCCCAAAGACTGAGAAAGACCTAAATCTTTGACCTTATCGAAATATTGCCCAAGAAATAAAAAATCACAATCTATAAAAAGAACTCCCCATATAGCCACTTTCATGTACAAAGATAATTCTTATAGACTATCCAGATTTGTTTCCACTGCAGTAATCTTTTTCAGGACCAAAGTTTTCTGGAGCTACTGCTCAACGTATCTCAGTAATTTCAATTACAAAACAAGAGGCCAAATAACATTAGCAGCTACCTGCAGAAATGACCCCAGCAGGGTGGTATTCTTTAATCAGAGATTTGTACATTTTTGTTGCTGGTTGAATTTTTACAGTACTGTATTTTAACTGTAACTTAAACCCTTACACACTTAGCTTTTTTGCTTTTAATTTTAAATTACACAACAAGCAACAAGACTAATTAGCATTTTTTTTTTGCAAACAGAAATTAAACCAGTGACTCATGTTAGATGTCCTAGATTTTCATAAATCAGAAAACCCAAGAAATATTGAAAAAACAACAACAACAAACAAACAAAAAAAAACTGTCAGCTCAAAGCCACTTTATGGGATTTAAGCCAGTCATCAGTGGCAGTTTTCCATATGGGTCATATGGGCATTTATTTGCCCAGGGCAGCATAAGAAAGAGGGACACCCCTGAACCAAACAGATGTAAACAATCATATGTCAGTTGTATCTTAAATGGTTTTGTTAATGCTGTCATATGTCTTGTTCAATTAAACGTCAGGAGCAAGAAAATCTTAAACGTTTCATATGTTGTAGAAATAAAGCTGTAGAACTGATATTCATGCTGTGTTAGTCTGATCCAATCTATTTAATTGCATTCTGGATTCTGCTGTTGTGGAACAATTGTTGATGCTGAATCAATAACATTTCTTCAGTGTGAGGGACCCTCTCAGGTTGTTTTTGGAAAACATCTTGTTTGCATGGTCAAAATGTACCTTTAAGTTTTATTATGTCATCATTATATCATTCCATGGACAATAAAGGATAGAATAAGATGCCTGTTGGCGTGGGAACGATGGGAGATGAGGCTTATCCTAAACTGTTGTCAGACAGATTTTTGGTGCAGTGTTGTGTTTCACCTAAGTGACTAGGTGAATACAGAGGAAGTGAGGCTGATGAGGTGGAACCTTTACTCTTGTTTTCTGTTACCCAGAGGATCGATACCGCAGTGCAACAGAGCTGGCCAGGCTTCAGGTTTCCGAATCAGTTGTGTTCAGTCTCTCAACGCCTGCAATGTGTCAGAGTGGTTGCACTAAAAACATCCTGTGCTTTGAGACTTTTCAGTTTGACATGTAATGGACTTAATTCAATTAACTGTGGAAATGCAGTAACAGTTTGAACTTGATAAAATTCTTCTCATGCTCCATATTTGTGTTTGTGCATGCTTTTGTGTGTGACCTCTTTTTTATGCATTGTAAGGACCATTTTCCAAACAGATACTACATTGTTGGGACAACTGGTCTTAATGTGACCCAAAGCTCAGGCTCCATAAGGTGAAGTGCTGTTTTGGGGTTAGATTTAGGTGTGATTTGAGTTTAGGTTAATTTTAGGGTTAGGGATGGACTAGTATTGGTTATGGTTGAGGTGTGGTTTAGGCATAACTGCAGTTACTAAACTGATTGGAAGTCAATACAAAGTCCTAATGTGAGTAAAAATACAAACTGGCGTGTGTGTGTGTGTGTGTGTGTGTGCGTGTGTGTGCGTGGGTGTGTGTGTGTGTGTGTGTGTGTGTGAAAGATATCATCCTCAGCAACCTTCCTCCTGTCCTCAAATGCTGCAATGTTGAGGTGTCATCATAAACTCAGTGAGTCAGAAAATGTATCTACTACTTCTCTTGTACCTTTTGTAACCATTTCTTATGCTGACTGGTGTGAGAGCAGTAAAAACTAAAGCCCTGTGCCTCCCCTGTAAGTCTTCCTTATTTATTCCTATCCGTCTCTGGCCTATCCATCCTTTCCATCCTAAAGCTCTGCACCTGTCAGCAATGCCGGGTTAACCTCATCGTCCACTCCAAATCTCCTCTATATCTCCAGCTCTAACATTTTGCCCAGGCCAGAAGATTTATTGTTAACTGCAGTTCTGTTTCACTCTCTCTTTATTATCTTTGCAGTGCCCTTTCTGCAATACATGTTGCCTCTCTTTGTGAAAAAGAAACAATACTATAGAGACATTTCTTAATTTTACTGTGGCCTCTTGCTATCTCTAAACCCCATCGTCTCAAACCTGATGTCTCTTTCCCTCTCCCTGCATCTTGTCTCATCTGTCTCTTGGTGTCTGCGGTCGATGCTGTCAATTAGTCTTGCTTATGTTCTCTTTGTCATAAACATGACTCTTTTAGTGTCTGCAGTGTGCGACAGTAAAACTGACACAAGAGAGTTATGAACAGTCAACTTTTACCACAATATTTTTCCTGTGTAGAGTTATGATACTTTAGAAAAATCCCACTTTCTGTGAGTTTAGATCCTACTTTTTATCCAGAGCTCTGTGTACAGGTCTGTTTGGTGTCCAGAACTTAATCTTTATTCTCACGTCAAGATATAATCTTAAGCAATCTCTTCCAATTAACAACAGCTCCTTACAAGTACATAAAGCAGCTGACAAATTGTTATACCAACATGTTGACATGAGATATTGATGGTATGTGGGCAGTTGTATTTTAATGGTGATAAAAACACAGACTAACTAAACACCACTGTTAAAGAACAATCATGTTATTTCCCTTTAACAGGTTATTTTGAGGTAGTTTTATTTTTTTCTCCTCAAACATGTTTGAATTGCCCTTGCCGGAGAGGAACGTGGAAGGTTGAGTAATTAAAAAAAACAAAAACATTTCTGATTCCTTAACTGTAAAACAAAAGAAAACATGAATAGAAAGCCAAAACACCTGATGTTTTTTTTTATATCTGGCAAAAATGCTGATGTTAATTTCACAGCTTTGAATACATCGATGCATTCACCCATGCATCACAACACAGCCTGCAACCACACTCACAGCTATCTCATGGTAAATGTACGTAATATGATGGTTCTGTTTCAGATTATATTTTGCTGGTGGATATAAAGTATTTTTCATTTTGTAGGTTACAATGGCAGTACAGCTGTTGAGCTCGGCGCTCATCCTTCATTTGTCATTTATGTAGTCTTTCCACACTGCTAAACAATGTTAAACTCCAGCTGACAGGAATAAGACAAAACAACTTTGAAGAAAATGTTGTACAGAAATATCTGACATCACTTTGATGTGGCATCTCCAAGGCGACTATTCCATTCAGTTATATATATATATATATATATATATATATATATATATGTATCCCTTGTTTCAATAGCTGTTTGTTTTTCCAAAATTATGCTTTTAGATAAAAGTAGATCTTTTATTGTTTAAACATAATGCAAAGTATTTTTTTTTGGCTTAATTAAAATTCCATAAAGCTCAATGCGAGTGGATTTATTCTCTGGACCAAAGAGTTCCCTGTACAAAGCACGATCGCACCAACTCAGACAGAGCGCTTTCAGGGTTGAAAAAGAAAGAAAAGTGTAGGCAGTGAATCCATAGCAGCAATGCACTCTGTTTATGCTGTTGCTTTGATGGGAGGCAAGTATCTTAGACTATATTCATATTTTTTGACTAAATTTAATGTATTAAAGCCTTTTCTCATAGGTATTTGTAATGGGTCTCTGAGTCTAAAACAGAGACTCAGAATGCACAGAGATGTACATTCATAGTTGTTCTTGCTTCTTAAACATAATCATAATGCATGTTAGTAAATTGGAAAGTAATTCAATTCAAAAAGCAAGACTTAAAAATAGATTCATTAGATGCAAAATAAGTACTTCTGTTAATGTTAAAGTTTATTGGTAATAGCAAATATATTAAAAAAATCAGTTTTATTGGTCTTATTGGACTGGATAGTTGACCAGTGGTTCACATCCTCTATTCAAATGGAAGAAATTGCATTTTATTTGAAAATGACGGTCCCAGATGGGGACCTGCCCACACCATCATGAGTACAAATACCCATTTTAATGACTGTGCTATTACTATGATTGACTAACCACCAGACTCGACAGACCTGAACCCCAAAAGAGAATTGATGGAGTATTGTCAAGAGGAAAACGAGAGAGACCAGACCAAACAATAGAGACTCACTGAAAGCCAAATTAAGACTCAATTATTATGTTATCTTGAAAAGGCAAGAGTGCCTTCTGTGGGTTGAGAAGGACATCCTGCCCCTAGTGGAGAAGTTTAAGTATCTTGTCCATGAATGAGGGAATGATTCAGGAGCTGTATCGTTCTGTTTTGACGAGAAAGACGAGCTTTCTCGTCATGTTTCTCGTTAGGTAGTTGAAGCTCTTCATTAACCAGTCGATCTACATTCCTACACACATCTAAAAGAACATTCATTTTAAAAATAAATAGCTAAAAATATATCCAGTTATCGCTAATAATACTAATTTACTGAGATGAACTTGTGTGAATATGCAACAGTTCTACTCACTTGTTCTGGTGCTTGGAGCCCTGGAGGTGTGCATGGTACTGTTCGATGGAGTTAAGGACCACACTGCAGACGCTGCAAGAGTAACTACTGCGCAGCCCTGGAGAGAAACAAACACAACCAGGTATTCGCACGGGTTACTGGGGAGAGAAGTTTGGATATGTAGAATTCAAACCACCGTCTTTATGAGCTGCATTACAAACATGCTGGAATGAGGACAACGTGGGCAACCATGCACTTCTCAACGGACACTAAATAAGATTCTGTTACTCTCAGCTTTGGAAAGTAATTTTGTTAATTAAAGTGCATCTGCAAAAGCATTTGATTAGACAAATCATTAGCAGAAAACCAGTTACAGTTTTAGATCCTTAAATCAATGCCTCTGACTTTCTAGAAACAATGTGTGTGTGGGCGTGAGCAAGGGTGTCTCTTCCAAACTTGAAATTGAGCGGGGTTCAACACAAGAATCAGGACACCGAACAGAGAGAACTGAGCAGCTAATTGTGTTGCCTTCCACTGTGAAAAGATGTGCATAAATGCACATTTTACATTGTAGCAGTGAATGCATGCTTCAGACACAGATGTTAACTAATTAGAGGGTTTGCAGGTGGTCGGGATGAGCACCCCAAAAATAGATGAGTTTGGAGATACTGACAGAGCGGGGTGAAGCAACATTTGGAGGCAGGAGGGGGAGAGGAAGGGGTTTAGCAGAAATGAGGAAAATTTCCAGAGAAAAGTAAGATGCATATACAGATAAAGAAGAGTAGACACATAATGAGTTGTTGGCATGGCAGCACCGATTCTAAAAATGTCTGCCTTTTGTGAGGGCAGAGGGAGCCGAGGAAATG
Source organism: Xiphophorus maculatus (assembly GCF_002775205.1). Taxonomy (NCBI): domain Eukaryota; kingdom Metazoa; phylum Chordata; class Actinopteri; order Cyprinodontiformes; family Poeciliidae; genus Xiphophorus; species Xiphophorus maculatus. Next base: position 14,182,530 of record NC_036464.1, on the reverse strand, counting down.
CTCTCTGTGTCAAGGAGGATGGGGCGATCAACAGCGTGACATAATTGGCTCTGTAATCTCGGTCAGAGATACAATGAAGGGCTATTAATGTTTTCTAACATGTTGTATAATCAGGAACATCAGTGCAGAGCTTTACGAAGATCAGAGGTCATAATCCTTGATACTTTAAATCTACCCGTCTGTGGCCCTCAGGCTTGATAGAGCGTCATTTTTATTTTTTAGAGGTTTTTTTTGTTTGTTTTTTTTATGTGTACTATCATTCAGTTTGTGCTGCAAAAGAAGCTGGATGTGTTTGCTTGTGTGTGGGTGCCCTTTTCTCCACTGTCATTACTGTCTTTGAGATTTATGACTGGTCTGTGTATTCTGTCACCTTCTGACCTTTCGAGGCAATAATTGCTAAAGAACTATGTTGGGAAATGAAGTTGTAACACAGTTGAGAGCAATGTGAGATCATTCAGACTGGGTGGGAGCTGCATAATGTAGCATATCCACTTCGTGTTGCCTCAGGAATCACTCCTTCTGTGACAGGGGTGATTAAGGACATACAGTCATTAAAAAAAAAGAAAAGCCCAGAGCAAATTAGTAGCCTGGAGTAAACACTGCCTTAGATTAACTTGCTGATATTTTGCAGCTTTTTAAAACTGGTAGCTAAATCTGTGTGTGCAAGAATAGAATAAATAAAAAGGGAAAATATTCATATGATAAAATTTCTGATGATCAGCATAATTTAACTTTAAATCATCATTTAAGTACACATGTTTAATCTCTAAGTTACATCCCCAAAGAAGCAAGCTGAAGGCAAGGAATATAAATTGGAGATATGGGCATAAAGAAAGCCAAATAGAAATGCTGTATTTAGCTGAAATGAATGTAATTTTTCAAAAAAAAAGTCTAAAATGCATTTACAGAGTTACGTTTGCATTTATTCACACTAAGACATTTTTCCAGTTTTATTTGAATTAAAAACAGATGTAATACAGCAGTCATTCAGGGTTTGATGGTGGTACTGAGAACTACTCTGCTGTTGCTGCTACCTTTATTTTTGCACACGTTAATCATGAAACAAAAATTTCATATTGCTAAATTGCTATTTGTTTATTGGGAAATAACTCTGAAAAGAAAACAATGCCCAATTCTGCTCTTCTTAGTTCAATAAATCTATACTGCTGAATGGATTACACAAAGATTTCTGTTCTTCTATATAAGACTAAGTGTGTTATAAGTGCACGTGTGTATGTGGATAGATAATGTCAGCTTCCCTGCTTTTAGCCTGATTGATGTCACCTCCCCAGTGTGTGGCCGAGCAGCACTGATGTGCAATATGCTGCCGCTTTGTATTGGCGCCAGTGGTCTTAATACAAACACACACACACACAGACATTAACGTACACTCAAGAGCAGACGCTTTGTGTTTTTGGTTCTGGCATAAGTTTCTGGCAAAAGACCTAATCCATGTTAATTACATGCAAGGAAAGTGTGCATGACAGCTTGCAGCTCAGGCTTAAGAATTTAGCTGTTTTTTGTCAGCGGGAGCAGTATTTGTGCGGGTGTTTTAAGCCTTGTTAATTACACAAGAAGATAGGCCAGGGAGGGAGTGAAAAGAGAGGGTGCGATGAGCAAAGGCAGTGGGTGTGGAGTTGTGACTGTCGTTTAATGTGCAAAGCCTTCTAGCACTGCAGCCATCCCTTGTTTGGAGATCCATTAATGCTGCTTGAAAATGAACCACATTTTATGTTAACATTTAGAAATACACTGTATGCTCATTATGAGGCCATTACTGCAGAGGAATCTTGACATGTCCTTGCTTCCGTTTCCCACCTTTAAATATTACGTATTATACGCAACTGAACATTTTTGATTCAGGTCTCACAACATTATTGCTCCCTTCAGGAGCACAATATTTGTGGCTTAGTCCATTTAAATGCTCTGCCAAGCTCTTACTTCAACTCCTTTTATGTGTCTCAGAGGAATTTATGGTACCATTTAACACTGACAATTATGAAATCTTGTTTATGGTGAGTACAGTTTGTTAAATTACACTAAATCAAGCAGAGAGGGACAATTAACCAGTGTGCAGATTATAAAAAATAAAGGTGCACACCCATAATTATGAATGGTGTTTTTTTTATCATTTCCTTTTTTATTTAATGTAAAGTTAGAACATATTTTGAAATGGAAGTGAAAGTTAAACATCTCGAAACAAATTTATAATTGTAATTCATTTTTTTAATGTGCTGCTGGCTTGGATACAGATTTATGAAGCTTTTCCCATCCCATAGCCCTAAAATCCTATGACACACCATGAGTGGGCCATGTACTGTTCAAGACTAAAAGTGAAGCAGATTCTAAATAAATCCTCTGAGATGCAATCAAAACTAACAGTATGCAAAAGCCTGACTGTTTGTCTCAAAGGAATGCAACATACACATCACAGCAGAAAACAGTTGAACGTTGCGTGTGAAGCAGTCTGAGTCCAAGTGGAATTTCACCAGAAACATTTCAAGGACTTCAGGAGAGTCTAATTAATTTTGCAGGAAATGTGGCAGAAATTGGAAACACCATCTGTTTCCAAGAGGACGACGTAGAACCAATAAAGGAATAAAAGATGTAATTGAAATTTGCTTAAACTGATTTTTGTGTTTTAGTTTAACTGTTTTCCACTTCAAGTCAACATTGATTAAGACATATTTCAGTGTAAAACACTTTGCACATTAATAATATTAAAATGATTGTATTACACATAACTTAAATGCAAACTGTTAATTAGGTTTGTCTGTCTTATTCAAGATTTTCTAACAAAATGAACAATGGTATTCTTTCAACTCTAAAGAAACATAATATTTAAACTTCAAATAATTTTGATCCCTTTAGCCAACAGTTTATATAATTAACTTGTTTACTTGTCAGCAACCTAAATAAATGTCCATTAGAAAGCAGTGCAACAGCAGCATGTGTTTAGAGCAGTGTCTTTTATCATTCAGCTCTGAGGTTTAGGGGAAACATTCAAAAAGATGCTGTGGACTTATAATTTACTTATGTATTTCTGCTATTTTGATATAAATGAGAGCTGTGCAATACACTGAATAGCAGTTCTCATCGCAAAATCAATGTGTGTGGTAGTGCAATCGGAATAAAACTGCTTAGTTGTATTATTTGGTTGATTACAATATTGTGCATTAAAACTTTGCTTTCCATTAGTAAATTGTGTGAACTAATGGAAAGCACAAGTTGTGACCTTCCTTTAAACCCAAACAATGAGACAGTTCTCAGTTGCCAAAATCAGAAATTGCAGAGATTAGGACATTATGATAGAGAAGAAAAGCAGTGTGGAAAATATGGACTGCTCATAATTGATTTTGTCATCAAAATATTTAACAAAATTAACGCCATGTCATGTTTTTGAAACAACTTAGTGTTTACACTAATGAGCATAGAGCTAACAAGAACTTCAGAGTTATGTTATTTAGAGCCATCTCTTCTGATTATAGTAATCTCAAACAGTTGTCAAGACAATTTTTTGAGAAATCTATATAAAAACTTATTTGAACAAGCTATTTCCTATAGCTGTTGTAAGGGTTAGGCATTTTATTGATCTTGACTCAATGATAAACACATTTATCTACAAAGCCCTGAATTGATTGTGGATATCTATGAAAGTGATGTGCAGCTATGTCAGGGAGTGCTATCTCCAGGGACAGGAGGTCATCTCCGCCTCACAACTGAGACAGAGCCATCAATTACAGACTGTATTCTTTCTGAACCGAATCGTCCACGCATGGACCCATGCAAGCATTCACTCACACACACGCTCTCCAATCCCAGACGCTTATCTCACTGCTTCCAATTCCATACTGAATCTCCAGAGTGCCACAAAGACAAAGAACAGGGCCTTCTTAAGGGGTTTCTACTCTGTTGTGATTTATTTTAAGATTCAGCTGAGTGAGGCAGCCTCCTTCCCTGGCCGGTGGCCACACCCACAGCACCTCTCTCGTTATCTACTGGAAATGTCTCTGAGAAACAAATGGTGTTCATGTAAATATTATGCTATTTTGTGATAAGTTTAGCTACTGGGTAGATGGGATAGGAAAGACTAATGAAAGCACGAGAATGTATTATCATTGGGATACAAGCATAAAACAGTAGGGAGACTCTGTAGTCACAGTTAGTAGAGGGGAGGAATATTATGTATATAATTCACCACCTTGCAGAGCACTAACAAGGATGACAGTTGAGATGTGACGCCATATCTGAGCTCCTTGTGATCCAAGTGCACACATTTAAACACCAATAAAAGCACAGGAACAAGCAACAAGCATCAGAGAATGAGCACAGTAGCTGAAAGAATGGGAGAAAATGGATTGGGAATAGGAAAAGGAGTACAGGTGATAATAAAAGCCAATCAAAAGTGAAAACTATGCCAAAACTGGAAATGTGTCTGAACCAAGCAGTCACAGATTGTAGTCAGTAGGAATCATGCAATGATTTTGTATTAAAAGGAATTAGAAAAATAATACTTGACTGATATCAGATTATGTCATTATACGAAAAAATGTGGGAAAAAAAAACTGTAACCGCCCCAAACTTTAACATATCTGGGAGGGATTTACAACAGTGCCAATTAATACATTATTGTAAAATACATGAGTTTTAAAATGTTTTATTGATACAAAGCTAAAAGTACATGGCCTTATAGCCAGATCATATACCTTTAGAATAAAATATTATGTGACAAATGATCTTGAACAACCTAAAAAATAAAGTTCACCTGTGTATAACTTAATGTCAGTATAAATGCAGTTGTTCTGTGAAATCCTCTGAGGTTTTGCAGAACATTAGGCAACAAAGAACATCAAGTAGACCAAGGAACTTAACAGACAGATTAGAGATAAAGTTGTGGGTTTGGCAACAAAACAAATCTCAAGTTTTGAACTTCTCTGAGAACTGGGCCTGTCAGTGGAAGTGATTGACCATGTCACGTTAGGTTTCTAATTGTTCTTTTTACTCTATAGATGACTGAACACCAAACAGAATTAATCAGAGCAGCAGACAGGTTTATGTTGTGGGAATATTTTTCTTCAGCAGTGCAAAGAAGTTGGTCAGAGGTGATGTGTGGCACTCAAACAACTGCAAGAAAAAAAAAATGTTTGAGGCAAGAAAAGGTTTAAAACTGACGCAGAGTCTAAAAACAGAGTTGGAGATAAAAGCAAAGATTTAGATTAGGAATTTCTAACCCTGGTTTTAAAGGGCCACTGTCCTGAATGCACCCCTACTTTAACACACCTGGATGAACTGGTTGAATTACCTTTGCAGGAGGTCATGGTTCCACAGAGGCCTGATAATGTGTTCTTCATTTAATGCAGTTGTGTTTTATTAAAAGAGGCACACCTTCATGATTAATGTAAAGGCTGTGGGACAGTGTCTCCCGGTGACTGCAGCTAGGAATGCCTTCTTTAGACCAAGTGAGATTTATGCATTAGAGTGGCCTACACTTAAACATGAACCTGTGGCAATAACTGTAAACTAATGTTTACAGAACATCTCAATTTAATTTGACTGAGGTTAAGCTATTTTACAATGAATAATGGGTAAAATATACTCCAAGATTTGCAGCTGTAATATAAAGAGAAGGTGATTCATTCTACAAAGGACGAATTCACACGCCTTGGATTTTTATCAATAAAATATATAAAACAATGTTTCACTTTCATTCTACTTTGTAAATATCATATAAAAATGTTAAACTCACATCATAGAATGTCATCTCAGGTTATAACGAAGACATTTTACTGGCCGTAAAGGAAGAGATTTTCTTAAATGCAACAAATGAAATATTTTTCAAAAAGGTGTCCGTTAAATATTTATAACTGCATACATTTAAATACTTTAGTCAAAATTATAAAAAGAAGAGCTCAGTTTGTGGGATCTGGGTCACAGTGTGTGGATTGCGGACGATATCCAACACGACACTTTTAAAGCCTCTGAGCCACTGTAGGCGGCAACATGACTCATGCTTTTAATATGATTGGCTTCTTGAGATGATGGTTTGTGTCATGGCACCTGGAGCACAGAGCAATCAGCGCAGCTCAGGCTCTTAGAGAATCAGCATTTGCTTGTAGAAGCTGTGCAATGTGCGCCATGAGTGCGCCAAACTTGAAAGTGGAGTAGGACGACGTTACATGGTATCTCTGTGCCAAACATTTGTTAATATGACTTCTCAATTAAGGACAGCCTTGCTTCTTCTTGTTATCCTTCAGCCTGGATCTGTATGGGGACAGACTGAAAAAAGGCTCTGAAAATGTGACAATTAAAAGCTAGGATTTGGCTTCATTACAATTTTCTACTAAAGTAAGCAAAGTACATTGTTGTTTCCTTTATATTTGTAATTTTGTCACAAATATAAAGTGTGAATTTTCTTGGTTAAAGTTTTTGCATATATATTGATATCGTCTTATGTAGTTGCAAAATCCTGCTCCACTATGAGGTATTTTAGCAGCTAAGATATGCTATAGCAACAGAAGGCCCATGGGTTTTACGCACATAAAAATACAACACTAACAAGTGTAGAAGCTGCGCTGCAATCTGAGCAGACTGTGAACCCTGACAACTGATCTGGAAAGCTACACTGTAGCAAACAGAATTAATAAGATATCAGGTCAAAGTTGTGGAGGGATTCACAGCTATATAAAGAGTGAGAAATATTTCTATTAACTAATATATGTTCATTTAAAATGTTGTACTCTATGGGGTTTATAGCTGTTCTTTTTCCATCTGGTTTTTACTAGATTTTGAATTTGGATTCTTCTCCCTTGATTTAATTGTGTCTATTTTTGGCACCTTGATCATTCTGCAGTTACCCTGGTCAGATGTTTATTTGAGTTTCATGTTTTATGATTCTCTGCTTTATCACCATTCCTCAAACTAATCATGAAAGATAAATATATGTTCCCCTTAGCTACTGTGGAGAACACTATCTCATATCCCAGGCTAAAGCTAGGTTTATCGTTGATGTTAAACTGGCCTTGTGTGCTGTCGCGGTGCCTGGTCGTCCACCTCATAATAGTCTATTAGGAAGGTGCTTTTGCAGAGCAGGTTCACCTGTACTGGCATTTATATGATCACTCTATGAAGGCTCTTTTTACCACACCCGCATAGAGGTAAAGTATAAATGCCTCATCGCTTGCTTGGCCTGTGTGTCTGTAGATTACTGGGACAGAATTGTCCCAGTAATCTCCTTGGTGAAAGACTCCTTGGTGTAAAAGCTAAAAGCCTTCAGACTGGTGGGGTTTATTTTTTGTGCAAAACAAAAATAAAATGCATTAATGCTGCATGTAGTAAAAACACACACACACACACACATTGTAGGTTCACTGTTCTTAAATCACTTGGTTGCTCTGGTCATCAACAAATCTTATTTGTACTGGTCTTCAGATAGTTGTATATTTTTATAGAGAAAGACAGGAAAACAACTCCAGTATAGGTTAGGTTACATGTGATTCCTGCTGAATGGTCTGAAAACAGTGAATAACATTTACAAGGTGTGTAAAAGGATGTGTGCACAATCTGAAACCTTTTTCTACTTTAACAAAAAAAATATTTTTTATGTTAGAGGAAGGTTTCAGATTTGCTATTAAAATATATCAATGTTTGTAGTTGTATTGAGACCACTGTATTTTATTAAGTTACTGTAAAAGTTGTTTTATACTCTTAGCTCAAAATACACCTCATAGTTTAATAACTATCAAAATGATAAACCTACACAGTACTATACAAATGTAAAGGTAATTACATTAGTTATGTAATTCAGAAAGGCTGGGGTAACAAAATTGAATTAAATGTCTCTCATTTATACATCAAAGTTAGTCAAACACATTTGGTGTGTAGGTAGTTTTAAAGTAACTGTTATGAATGTTGACTAAAATAACTGGTGATACTTATACCAATGTGACATATGTGAAATGTACACAACATTTACAAGTGCACGGTTTGAACATTTTACCACCCACACTGACACACTCTAAGTATATGATTACTCACTTAACCTTGTTCATTGTAACACCCTCACAAGCCACGGTTGTCAACAAGTTGAGTGGGGACTCTGGCTGACCTGTGCTCTCTGTGGCATCCAGACTGCCTGCTAGCTGCTCCAGGAGGCGGGCCCTGGCAGCATTTCTGCGATGTTTCTTTCCCTCGTAGTGCTGCTGGGCCATCAGAGGGTTGTTGAACCAGGCTCCGCACAGGCAGCAGTACTTCCCAGCCTCTCTGCCACCGTTTCCACTGAGCTCTGGCGTTGGCCAGGGTAAGGCAGGGGAAGTGTTGGGGTCTGTGGGCAGCGGGGTGGAAAGTGAGGAATCTGAAGGAGAAAGAAAAAAAGGGCAAAAATTAGAGCCGAGGAGGGAGTTCTACAGGATTAAAAAGAAAAGAAGGGGGAATAAAGGTGGATATTAATGTTCATTCAAATGCAAATTGAGCCCTAATGCAAAAATGACATGAATTGAAAAGATTTTCATTGAATTATTATGCTGGTATAACATTTAATGCATTCATATTCACTCATGAAACAAGATGACATTGTTAATGCATGGTCCTGCGCACACTCATTTACGTTTACACAACGGTAGGTTGTACCGATCAAATTAGACTTTGTTGGCCAGATCTGTGCTAAGTGTCACCTTAGAGAGCCGAAGCAATCGGCACTCTGGGGTCCAATCTTTAAGAGCTGCCTTTCTGCTCACATTTACCATCCTACTAATCCTTTCCATTTCATCTTTTTTTCAACATCACCTTGTCTTGTCTGTCCTCTGAGGGAGAAAAAAAAGGGGAAATGGCAGACTTCCAGGTGACCTGCTACTCATGACACGACACTGGTTACCATGGTGATTGTCCATTAATAGCCAACAGGCACTGATATGGCCACAGGACGTAGTAGTGGCTCTCACAGAAAAGATGGCATGTCTGCGTGTGTGTGCGTGTGGGTGTTTGGGCAGCGGACTGAATATGTGATCCCTTGAGAGAAAGTGTGTGTTTGTGTGCTAGAACGAAGATCCAGCACAGCCTGCTTGCATGTGTTAAGGTACAGTACGTGTACGAAAGACATCAACCCGGGAGGGGAGCTAGGTCCACAGCCAGACAGAGAGAGAAAGCTTATGATACCAGATGGTATCTCCAAATGTGCCAATTCACTATCCTGAATGAGTCAAAGACTTTAGAGTCAGACTGATCGTGACAGTAAACCTGCACTGCCTCACGTTGGTACATTTTATATCACAAACAAAAGCCCACTCATGCATGGTTTTGAACCAGGATGAGTCACGTATTTAACTGCAACCACTAACAAATGAAGAGCATGCATGAATTTTTGACCACTGACCCCTGAGGTCAGCTACTGAGAGGATCTGTTCTATGCGGTCCTGTGTTGACTAAACTCTAGCCCTGCAATCTGATTGGCTACTGATACCTTGATGTGTCTTCAGTCTCTGTTCACATAGTTACCGTATCTATGGCTGTGCCTCTGCTCATCGAACCTGCCACACCCACTCACATTCGCTTTGCTCATCTCTGCCATGCCACTCCATCTTCTCAGTTACTGAAACACAAACCTGTAACTATGTGGCTGTCGTGTCTTTTTTTAATTTTTCTCTGATCCCGTGAAAGACGAGGGGGGTCATCAAAGAACTGGATGATGTTTGTCTGTTTATGTGTGGCCATGCATGAGTGAAGTTCCTCAGCTCTGACAGCTTTGTGGAACAAGTACTGAGCAGAAACGAAGAGAGAGAGATCATCCAATGTAATTTCTCGTTCCCTGCCTTTGTTTTCCCACCATTTCCCCTTTTGACTGTGATCTCTGTACACTGGAGCAGAAGTAAATGTTTTTCATGGAGAGGGGCACAGAGAGAGAGGGAGACAGTGTGTGCAGGAAGTGCTCAATTGATGTGCACAGAGGAACAGACACAGGTATCTCTTCTCTACCTCTTTAGAGTTTCTACAGCATCTATTGACTTTTCTTTTTCTTACTTCAGTGAATGTTGGAGTCCAGGTTTCTAAGTAAATGCATCAGTCATTCTGCTTTTGTGTGTTTCTGATGATCATGTAAGAGTATTCATGTTGTGATGCCCATGTACGGCCTGGCCTGTCAACTTGGCTGTGCGTCTTTTGCGCTGCACTCATCTCAGTGAGCTCACAAAGGCTAGCTTTGACTTTAATCTCTCCTGAAATCCTCTCCTTCTCTCCCAGGTCACTCTTCCTCTCTTCTTTTGCTACTTCCCCTGTATCTTTTCCTCCAGGTCCCACTGTCATAAAAAGACAGAAATTCCACAGCAGCTGCAGCACAGAAGTGGCAGTTTTCCAAAGTAGGCCAAAGTTTAGCAGGAGCCACTTTGGGGGCTGATTATAATGTTCCATTTTGGAGCAATGGTGTGTTTACAGCTCTGTGAATTTTCCCTTTCACTCCAATTTGTATCACATTATGTAAAACTTCCTTGGAGATAACTCGCCAGAACACACATTTAAGAAAAAGATACTCAAACACCCATGAACAAAGACTAGGAAGTAACTAGGAGATTATTTTACTTGGCAGAGATTTTGTATTGCTAATTATATAACCTTTTCAGTTTAGCCCTTTTTTTCACATGCCTCTCTAAATTTTAGACTTTAAGTAAATTTACGGTAAACTTTCAACTTGGCCAATCAGCAAACATTAAGAGAAGCAATGAAAGTTGATGTTGATTTTCTGCAGTGTTATAGAATTGTAGTCTATAGCGGACTACTAGAAATGGTAGTCCGCTGCCATTTCTAGTTTTAGAACTGGCAGTGGAGGAAGTGAATGAAGCCATTCTGTCTGTGTTGGCCATGTTTCCAAATATATTGAATTAACATTAACAACCACCTTGTTCAGATTGGCACTTCTCACTTCGCAGTGGAGGATGGTTGTTTTTACAGCACAGGCAATTTATGGTAAGTTTCTTTGCGTCGAACTGGCAAGCGCTAGAATGGCAAGCGCTAGAAATTGGGTAAAATTTAAAACCTCAACAAAGTTCACGTCTCCAGGAATCAATCGTTTCTCAACAGCCAAGAGCCCAAACCCTCTGCATGGAGCAAAGCGTAGTGCAAGGCACTGGTTTTTACCAGGCTAGTTGCTTATCACCACCTAAGAAGTGTCACCAAATATATTACTAGCATAGAGACACTGAATGCCTGAAACTTAAATAATTACTTAATACTCTGTTGCAGTCTTGGCACTTTGCAATATTCATGTTGTGTCCGGTGATATTGCAATAATGATACATTTATGATATATTTTACAGCACTATTGTAAAATAAGAAACTTTGAGGGAAAACAATAGCTAGTTTGTGTGGAAAAGTGCTCCAACATTTATTTTCAAAGGACAAAGTTTGTTGACTGCTAAGAGTGTGAATCTGTGTGTGGGTGCAATTCATGCTGCGAAACACAAATGTGTCTCTTTGGGAACCAGCCTCCCCCATCATTTTAACCTAATGATATAAATTGAAGGCTTGTGCCCTAAACATCAAAAAACATTATGTGAAAATATTTCTGTACTCCTTTCATTTTGTCCAATGTTGGAACCTGCTGCAGTCAGGGAGTAAGACCTATTTTGGGTACGCAGATAAAACAGACACAATCAGAAGAATAAGTCTGCAATCTGCACCCTAATGCATCCAGACTCTTCTAGCTCAGCTCTTTGTCAATCACACAGGAAAGTCTAAGTGAAATGAGTACATGTTTTCTTTAAATGAAGACTTCTGACTGTGTTAGCTGACAACTGGAAACAAAATAAAACTTTTTTTTCCAAGTGGAACACCCACCTCAAAGTGCCTTAAAAGTGGCAGCAAATAAAAATGTACTTTTAATGGGCAGATTTTTTTATATTAAACTACTTTGTGGTGGAATTTAACTTAGTTCAAAATTTTTAAGGAGGTGAACCATGAATATAAACTACAAGCATTTAAGTTTTAACCTGTAAATTGAACTCTTATTAAGGGTGAAGTTGCACAAAACTGCTTACTCCAGTCTGTTTTACTCTGTTTTTAGCAAACAGTCCCACAAATGCCCCAGAGATGCTTGGTTTTCCTGCTTCAGCAGTGCTGCTAGTTTGTTTGGAGTGATTACATTTTTTGGCTTATTCTTGACCTTGTGCCTTGAGCTTTCAAAATGTTGCCTTTGGGCCTTCCTCTGCTATTGTGCCCTGTTTTTCTCTTTATTTTTATGTGGAATGTTTTGGCTGAGAGGTGCCTACAATGTACTATATCCATTCCTATACCTACATAAAAAATGAGATATATAATTAAAAATGTTATTTTTCTTATGTTATTTATTGAAAAATTGTCATATATTGAGTCCATTTCAAGTTTTACACCATAGAAAGGATACAGATCTGGGTTTTGGCCTTCAGCTTTCCGTTTCTTAATTCATATTCAGTCCTTGGAGGATTTACAAACATGTTTTGGTTCAATGCCGTCTTAAAGGCTCCAGTTCTGCTTCAGCTTTAAGTTTCTTTTATACAGGTGGTTTCCCAGTTTCATCATGCACCATCGGATACTTGGTAGAACTCATGGTAGCTAGCTCACCATCGTAGCATCCAAGTCTTGCTGGAGGAAACCATACCTGTAAAATGACACATCCACCTCTGTGCTTTCACAGTTGGTATGAAAACAACTCTCCGGGTTTGTTTTTGATGAGGAAATGATGTTAGGGCAAAATTTAAAGCTTAAAAAAAGTCTATTTTGCATAATACCTCCTGTTTAAATATAAGAGCTTCCCAGTTTGTTTCTGATCAGTAATTGCCTTTTGTCAGTATATCTTAGAATTTTTTGTTTTTTTATTAATTAATATTGAATTTTTCTGTAGTTCTAAAACCGAGTTGTCTATATTATTGCTAAAGTGATTTGCACAGATAACAAAAAGGTAAAATGCACCTGTGTTTCTAGGGCTGGTTATGGCTGTGGGTAGGTTTGGTGGTTCCCCAAGTACTAGGCGCACTCTCTTGGCGTGGGTTTTCCCTTGGTAGTGGGACTGGGCCACAATGGCGGAGGTGAAGAACATGTTGCACAAGGTACAGCACTTGTTTCTGTCTACTTCTGTTTCTGCACAGTCCTAGAAGAACAGAAGTGGGAAAGATGGTTAAAGGAAGTTAAATGGCACGGAAGGAAAATGGTAAATCTGGTGAAACATAAAAGAAAATAGTGCAGGTGAAAGAGTAGCAGATAATAAAATAGGGAACAAAGAGAAATAACCTTTTCTCTCAACTCAGTAGGTTTTCTCTCTCACACAATCACACAAAGGCAAAACGAGTGACAATCAAATATGCATCTGTCTCTCAGGGCTGAGATTGTGGTCTGGCCTCTCCACTGCTGCTGCTGGTTCATTACTAATGATGAGCCAGTGTTACTCCCCGTGGGAGACGGCGCAAGCTAAAAGACTAACTGTCTGACTGACACAAATGTGAAAACACACACAAGTTTATATCTTCACCAGACAAAGATAGACAGACAAAAATATAAGCTTTGCTGTCATTAAAAATGCCCAAACGAAGCAAAACTGAAAATGTTAACTTGAAAGAAAAATCTATAAATTAACAAGCAAATGAGAAATAACATGAAAAAAACAACAAAAAAGTATTGTATAATTCAATATAATTATCATATATTGAATTATATATGATTCAATATTTGAATCATATATATTGATTCATATATATGATTATATTACGCCAACTTAGGCCATCTTTGTCTGAATAAAATATTTCTCTGGGCACAGCACAGGGATAAAACGTGCGACCCATGTTCGGATGTCTTAGCTCTCTACAAGACTGTCACAGGTTCAAGTCCTGGCCTGGTGGAAGCGGATCTCTCTCAGGATCTGCTTTCCACTCTCAAATAAAGGGCACTAGAGCAAAAATAAATAAATAAATAAAAATAAAATAAATGTTTGATGATCAAAAATATTTAGTTGTGACAAAAAATCAAAAACAAAAAAACTCTGTGGAGGACATGTTTGGAAACAAAATATTACATGTTTCAGTCAGCTTCAAGCAAATAATTTCTTATCTAGTGTAGAGGATATTTTATTTAGACTGCTGCTCAAAGTCTACCCAACTGCTGTGCTCCCTGAATATGTGAATATCATAAAATGTTTGAAACACATTTGAAAGATTTTGTGTGTAATACCCTAGTAAAAAATGAAACAAGTTGTATGTTTCCTTTTATAGTCTAAGAATTTTAGATGAATCTGTTTTGAGTGTCACCTTTCTTTCTTTCTTTTTTATCAATCCTTGTATTTTTGTGTTTTACTTTCTAGGTATTTTTTATTCTTTGTTTCATTTTTCTTTTATCTGTCTGCTGTCAAAGTGGAAAAAAATAAACAAAACAAAAAGATTTTTACAAGAAATTGCTGTTGCAATAAGTGAATACAGTAACAGTGTAGTCCCTTGAACATCATATTTGAATGAGTGGGTGAAAGCTGTGTGTCTCTGAGGATGTGTGTGTGTCTCTCTCATGTCATCCCTGGTTAGCGTCACGGACAGTGATGTGAGAGATAAGGACACCTTTACCTTCCAGGCTTTCTCTCTCTTCTTCTCCTTTACTCTCTTCTCTTTCTTTTGTTTTTTTTTTTTGTCTTGCCTGCTTTCCCTTTGCTCTTAGCATTTCCTCCCCTGCATCCTCTCTCTCCCTCTGGGTCCCAGTCTCAGTGACTCTGTGTGTTGTGGGATGAAATATTTATCTGTATTGGCAGGCCCTCGCCACCCCCTCCTTTCCCTGCCCTCTCCCGCCTTGCCTCTTCGCCTCCTCCATGCCCGTGCCTGCTGTGAACGACGTGTAAATGCGTGCCATCAACTGTCCTACGCCTCTCCCCTGCATCAATAAAACAAACTGAATTTCTCTCGCTGCTTTATATTCCCTTTTCAGTGACTTAAATGGCATATATAATAATTTGTGCAACTTTTCCCTATAATATATCTTTTCTGGCTTGTAGGTCCTAAAACAAAGGTAGGTCATAACGTTCATTTACATAGAAATATGTAAAAAAAAAAAAAAAGGTGTCAAAGACAAAACAGAGCACAGAAAAGCTGAGAATGGAGCCAAAAATTTGTTTCAAACAAAAGTAATGAAACCCAAATCTCCAACTCAAATGTGAGATTATAAAGTTAATATTTATTTGGATAATCCTCTATGAGGATGGGGAAGTTAAGAAATGTTGACTGTTAACAGTATCTTGGAAGTCTAGCAAACTAGCACCTTGGTGTGTCTGCGTGTGTGTGTGTGGGGGGGGGGGTATGGATGGGAGGGGTGCACATGTAAAATTTTTAATTCCAATTTTGCTATCTTTTAAAAAAAGGTCAAACCAAGGACTTTGTTTGCAAATTAGCCTGTGGCTAGAAAATCTTCATACAAAACAATGGTTGCTTTGTTTCTATCACAACATTTCTTCCTGCTCTGTCGCTGATTAAATAAACTTGAATTGAATTCAATACCTAGAAAATCAAATATGCTTTGTGGTGAGCCCAGTCTCCACAATGGTTAATGACTGCTTGTCACAAAAAATAAAAAATAAAAATAAATAAAAAATATGTAATGTCCCTAGACTTAAGTGATGTCATTTCAATACTACATTTTTACTCATGAGGATCTAACTGCACTACACAGAGTGTTATTTTAAGGACACTGTATTTTATGCATGTAATAGTCTACCAGTCTGTCTGCATTTAGTCTCCACAACAACATGCCATTTGGCTCTCGAATGTCACACAAACCTAATCAACAGATGTAAGAGTTGAAAGGGAAGCTGAAATACTGAGATGACATTTGCAGCTAAATGTTGACCCTTTTGTTTGGTTTGTTTCAAACATTTAATAATAATGAGAAAGTTACCTACGTTAAACATACATGTGAAATGTTATGCTTTTAGCTTTGGTCAAATCATTGGTCAGGCTGTTGACTCCCTGCTTCAGCTATCAGACTTACACATCGTATGAACTTTGTTGTCTTTTTCCCTGTGTTCCCTGAGTTACTGTTGGTATAATACCAAGACTGTAGTTGGGGTAAAACTGTTGCCAACTGAGCGACCGTAGACCAAACAGTGTGTTTGACTGTTAACTTTCACAATGCTAAGCCACATTTCCTACATTGAGGATGTCTGAGGCAAAAGTGCTCACTCCATCCTTGATCTAAGCAACCATGTGGACAAAAAAATCTGTTGTCATATTCATGGAAAAGGTATTTTTCTGTCAAAGAAATCTGTGATTACCAAAAAAGATTCCCTGATACTACTCTCCACTATCGTCATATATGAAAATGCTTATCCGATTTTAAAGATGTGACTGAAAAGGTTTGTTCTGCATTAGAACAGGAATTTTAAAATTACTTATATCCTCCGACTGACTGATTTACTGATGTTATACATAAATGACAGATAAAGCCCAATAGCAGAAAATTATCTGCACTTTTTTGATGTTATGTCGCTTTAAAACATAAAATCAGCTTTTCCATAGATATATGATATTCAATTCTGTGCCATTTCAGAGACACTGTAGTTCTCTGGAGGGCAAATGCTTTCTATCCTGTCTTGTTTTTAAACAGAGTTTTTCCTCTTATATCCCCATTCCTTCATCTCTCCTCCTCCAAAGTCTCTCATGTGTACTTTATGCAACATTTCCTTCTCTTTTTATCCTTCTGTTCCTTCCTTCCACCTAAACCCTCGCTTACATTGTTTACTTCAAACCTCTCTGAACCAAAATCTTAGCTGAGGGAAATCAACTGGAGCAGCCCGTCATCCTGTAGCAATTTTCTTTCTTATTTTTTTTCTTGGTTAGGGACAAAGATTTGAAGATGACACAGTGCAGAAACTTGCAGGGGTCTCACCTGTCAAGACTCAGAGAAGAGTAAAAGATTCAGTGACACAAATGGGAGACAAACCACAGTGACGGCATCTGATTGAAAAGACGAAATACGTCACACCAGGGATTTAGTGAAAGCAGGGGAAAAGTTTTTAAACAATTTCATGCATGTGTGGGTGACTGACAGATGAATAATTGCCATCTCATTATGGCTGCCATTCTGCACAACCCCTTTAAACAATAAACAACATGTCTGACTCACTGTTTCCCTCTATCCTCTGTCTTTGCTGAAAGTCATCAACCTTTCCAAATTTCCCTGTTATTTTACTGTTGTTACCTGTCGCACTTCAAACATCTATCGCAACTGATTTGCATGCAACCTAATTGTTGTGTGTGCTTGTGTCAACATGCATGTATGCCTTCTTATCTGTCTGACAGTGAAGCCTGTATTGCTGTGTATATATACAGTATATATATATATATATATATATATATATATATATATATATATATATATATATATATTTTTTTTTTTTTTTTTTTTGTTAGGGTGACTTCTTCCAACTCATGCAACTAACAATAGACTCCTAATTAGCAATGTTTATCTTCTTCTCCTTCTGTTTTGTTTTTCTCAGCCCCTTCTTGATTCTCCCACCGTTCGGCGCCGAGTTGCTGTGGGAAGTCTTGCTAAATTTACATGTGAAGCAGTGCAGAGTTTGAGGAAGCGCTAAGAGCAAATTGAAAGGGATAACAGCACAAGCATCATAATACAAGAAGAATAAAAGCTGAAGGGAAAATGTGATATTTTTCACCCCGTGCAACGGTAGAAAACGGCACAAAGAAAACGGGAGGTTAAACAAACCATCCCTTTCATTTGTGAGCACCTTTACGACCTACTTTCTCTCCATCTTCTCTGTGACAAACACTTCCACTTACACACAAACACAGAAAACCTCAAGGCATGGCATTTTACTCTGGCAGTTCATTGACTCTGAGGAAAACCTTTTCTGCTGTTCCCACCGGACAGCGGCATGTCAATCAGAGCAAAAGCAGAGATAGAGTGAAAAAAAAAAACACACACTTAGATGCAGAGGTGAGAAAATGTGTGTGAAAGTTCCTATGGAAGGAGAAAGATAAAATAGATGAAAGGAGAAATGATTTTTTTTTTTTTTTTTACCCAGACTGAGTATTTCATCTCTGCTCATTTAATATCAGCTTCCCAGCACTGTCTGATACAATCAAGCACAAAGCACTAGATGCATCACTCGCACTGCATTACAGTATGGCAGATGATTGGTGTGTGTGCTTGTCTGATGACCTGTTTATATGCATTCACTGTCCCATATGAGTTGCAGGCCAGGACAGGCTGAGTCATGTCTTATTCACCTTGGGAGACAGATGGAGATGCAGGTGTCTATATTTCTGCACTGCGTGTCAGTGTATGTGTACACCCAAAATCTTTTGACAAATTATTTTATAAGTGTAATCTGGACAATTTTACTTCTGTTAGAAGCTATGTTAGAGTTTAATTGATCCAAAGGTAAGTATTAAACATTTGAACAGTGCTGAACCCAAGCAGAATTCCAGCTTAAATACATCTTAAGTTCCCAATTTCATTTTGTCAAAACTTTTCTTGACCTTTTCCTGAAATGCTTTCTTTATATATATCTTGCATATGGAGAATACTGGATTCCAGTTTGATTTATTCTCCATCTCCATCTAATGGAAAAGCTTTAGGTACGTCTTTGTGGCAGCCTTCAGTTTTTTGTTTATAAACTGACTTTTAGGCTCCCTCAATGCCATGACTTCTGCATGAATTTGGAGTTAGATAAAAAGCAGGAGTTGCCACTTTTTCCCATAAGAAAAACAGAAAAATGTCGAAGCCAGAAAGGAGACTCTCTAAATAGCTACATGTTGAATTTAACCGTTTTATTTATGGGTAGAAATTTCTTTTTTAATAAGGTGTTGGATGCTTCCAAGGATAATAAAAAATAGTTATAGGTATGTGAATTAAAACCCACTTTAACAGCCTTTTCTGTATATAACTTTAAAAGAACCTTGTATATCTATAAGTTCAATAAAAAGCAAATTCCTATCCAACCAGGTGGTAACTGAAAAACATAAGAAGACTATGTGCTTGTCAGCTGATGAGCATAAGTGTTTTCGTCTGAGTGCCTGTGAATAGATATTATAGTTCCTCTGAAGTGTTATTATTTTTGCTGCACTGCTTCACATGTACTTTTCATGGAGAAATTCTGAACACTTCAAGGTAATTCAGTATCAGTCATAGTTTTAAATATTAATAGTGTCAAATTTAGTGTCTAAACCTGTTTTTTACTTATTAGGATGATTACCTGATAAATGTTGTTCATTGGTGTAGTTGTTTTTTAGATCTGGCAACCTAGAGGGATGGAAAGTGGGTTCAACCCAGCAACACTGAGCCACTGCAGGACTGTAAGAAAAACCTTACAGCTAAAGTTATAGATTGGTGACATTGTTTTAAAACTTACTGTAGGTCTGTCTGATGTCTGAAGCAGAAGAAAAAAAGAGGAGTCCACTTACCGCTGAGTACCTAACGTTACACTAAATCCAGTTCTGACTAGATGATTGAGACAACTTTGTCTTCTGGACGCACAGACTGACAGAACTAAAATTTCTATCAACAATATTCTCCCAATCAGATCACATGGAAGACTAATCCCCTTTTCTAGGTTTTGCTGCTCTAAATTCTAATAGATTGATGAAAATGTCTCCCTATATAACTCAGACATGCACTTAGTGTCACTTAGTCAATTTCTCTAAGTGTTTTCCATTCGTATCAGCAACCTGAGTTGTAGTGATCCGGTTAAGAGACCTCCAGACATCCACAAGCCTGTGCCAGAAGAGACAGTGCACCTGATAGGCTTAGATCAACCTTTGGCAGACTGAACTACTGTTAAACCAGAGACCTCATTATCTTTCAAGCTAATAGAGATGAAGGTGGGGAAATGCCTAAAATACTTAACCTGGTTTTAGGGGATGTTACACAGATCTCAACAAGTAAGGCTGCTTTCCCCCTTCTATTATGATTGGGCTCCTGGGCTTTGACTTTAATTGATCAAGAGTGGTTCCAAACCTTAATTATCACTTTTCTTTAACAGTGTTTCCTCTTAGTTAATTAAAACCTCAGAGACACTGGCAAACTTGATTTTTTTATTTTTATTTTTAAATTAGTTTTGTCATTTCTTGATTTCATTTTTCATTCTACAATGGATCTCCTTTTTACATTGAGATTCCTTGCCTTTTCACTTAATTGTTCTATTAATACAATACTTATAATGAGTTAAAGTGTGTGACAGTGCGAGTAAACAAGATCCAAATCAGCATGTTGGACCTCAAAATATTTAAATATGCATTGATCCATAAAGACCTGATATGTACATCTCAGATTTTAGACCAAATCTATTTTTATTGTGGTAAAAATGGGATTATCAGTAAATATAATCTTTTATGTGATAATGAATGTTTGGATGCACACCGAGGAAATAAATTATGTAAAACAATCACAGTCTGCACAACTATAAACAGTGGGAGAAAAACAAAGACATCAGAGGATCTCATCTTATCAGGCAAGGGAGATACATTAAAAACTAGGCCAATATATCACAAGGGAATGGTATTATCTCAACAAAGCAATTGGTTTATAGCAGTAACTCCGTAGTACACTACTCTCTTTCTATTCTGGAGCAAAGTCTGTCCCAATAATTTTGCTTTAAAAATAAAGACAACTCTATCTAGTATCTCCAACAATGGGAATATTAACAATTGCTTCAGCTCATTTAGTCAAAGTGATACATTTTCTGACAAGAAAAAGTAAAAGTCAGTGATCTCTCAACGTTGACTAGCCTTTTTTGATTGTGGTATGCAGTTTTTTTTTTATTATTTCTTAAAAGCTGTTTCTCCAAAGCAGGAAGTATTGGACTGGAAATATTATTTTTGTTTATTTAGCTTCATGCCACATGGGTCACTCCAAATAAACTGACTTAATAATGACTGCACATTTAAACATAAGCACCAAAATACCTTCTATGCGTCATGTCTGATGTGCAACAATTTGCTACAAATGCAAATGCAACCTCAGCTATTACCATAGTTGCAAAAGATGCAAATCATGCCATTTCCAGGGCAAATTCACACAGGAGAGCAGGAATAATAAAATGACTTCTTTAGAAAAGACCTGCAATTGTCAGATATAGAGCTACTTGGCAGAATCTGCTTCTACTAAATCTTACAAGACACGCTCAGGAATATTTATAAGGAACAGCAAACACTTTTCCTACAGCAGTCATGGTCTACAACTGTAGATGGTCAGTGTAGTTTTTTGTAAGTTAGAAACTATTTTTTAAAAAAAAGGAATTTCTTCTATAAATTCCTTCTACTTTGATTTGAAAAGACATATTCACGTTAGTTTAGTAAAACAGAAAAAGACAAATAAATACACACTAACATTAAGTATGAGCTTACTGGGTTATCTGGCCTCAGTCTTTTGGAAGGTGGTCCTCCGTCTTCAGGGTGAAGCATGTAGAACAGACGCACCTTGTTAGCGTGTTTCTTACTCTGCAAGAAAGACAGAAAGTGAGAAATCTAAAGACCATCCACAACCACCACTCTATCTCGCCATGTCTCTCCATGCTTTTAGTTTAGAGGGTGTCTGCCAACAAAGGTTTAGAGATGGAAAGCATTAATTCTCAAACTTTTGTATACTTGCATGCTACAACCACAATTTTTTATATATTTCAGTTGGACATTTTGTGACATAGACCAGCGCAAAGTAGCACATAACTAAATCTGAAGAAAAAGCATGCTGAAAACGGTGGTATGCTCATAAAGCAGGGATAGGTTATAAATCAGTAACATTGTTCTATCCACCATATGAAAATGAAAAGAATATGGCACAATTGCAAAGCCAGACAGACTTGAACATTCATCTAAAATGTTAGTTTGGGATAGGAGGGTACTAATCTGAGTAGCATACAAGAGGGAAAGCTGGGGAAGGTGGAGAGACCCATAGCTCATGAACCTGTTAAGAACATCAAACTGGTCTGGTCAGATGAGACTAAAATTAAACATTTTGCATGACAGGCAAGAGGCTATGGGGAAAAATAATGCATATCTTCCTGAAAAGACCGCAGTGACAAATAGTGGGAGCATCATGCTGTAGGAATGCGTTTTTCAGCAGAAACATGCAGTTCTGAAGGAAAATTAGTTAGAGGCAGCAAAATACTTGATAATTAGGAGGAGATTCACCAGTTTTATCTCCGGAATGCTAAAGGGACAGCCAGAACTCTGTGTCCAAAAGCAGTCCTCAAAGACCGGTATCATGCATGTTTTAGTTCTCTCAGTCTTTCTGCTACATCCAGCAGTCCACTTACATACTGGTTAAACCCCGCCTTTTCAATTTAAATCAGCCAATCAAGCTCCAGCTCTTATCACTGCTCTTTCTGTAAAAGAGCTGAGTTTAAGGCGGGCCTCCTCTTTAGCAGGTTTCCAAGATGGCTGCCACAGAAGACACACCCACAAGGTAACAAACATTTCAACCACACATACAAAAGGTTAATTTACACACTGTAAAACTAAAATTAAGGAAAAACCCATTGCTTCTTAACAGTAATGTAAAGCTTTTTGAGATATAATCCCCATACAACAAGCTGAATTTGCAGAGAAATGTGGTTTTACAAAGTAAAAGGTCCTAACTGAGAGGACCTGAGTACAAATGTAACTGGGCCACTTTGCAGCATTTTACTTTTATTCAATATTGTTTAATAGTGTAAACTATGTATTAATCTGATAGTATATGTAGCTAGTTAATGAATCAGTTTGTTATTTTGATGCCAGTTAACCATTATGCATTATTTTGTATTGGTCCATAAAATCCTAGCAAAAATATGTTAAAGTCTGCGGTTGTAATGTGACGAGATGCAAAGAAGTTCAAGAGGAATGGTGTTTTTGTAACACATTGTGATAACTGGCATGGGTTTCCCACAGCTTCCTGAAGAGATAATTAAGACATTAAGAAGGAGATTAGGGAGTTAGACATTTCTTCACCTGCATATTCACACTTTTCATTGCTGAGAGAAGTGAGAAAAGAGTTTTGGTCCAACAAGTGATAATTATCGCAAAAACAACAATGTCATAGTTACCTATAAATATGAAACCCAACAAAAAGGAAAAAATAAAAATTCAACAAATGTATTAGATATGTTAGTGTGACATCTACTGAACTAGTTTTCTGAAAATGTCTTTTTATTTGTTCCCTATATAGTTAGAGCCTTCTCCTAATGCAATCGCTTCCTGTGTCATATGGGTTTAAAATATAAAGACTAGCAATATGAGTGCAGAAATGTTTATATGAAAAGACAGTGAGCTGTCCTTGTAGCTGCTAGCTGTCACTTTAATAATGAGCAATGGAAATAACCGGACATACTGCAGGGCAGAGATGTGTAAATGTGAACGTGATCAGACATCTCTGGCAAAGTCAGGCCTTCATTTCCAATCTCTATATAAAACCTAGGATTGTCTCTAATCTCTATGGGCTGCTGCTGCTTCAGAGCAACAAAGAGAAACAGGATAAAATGCTGAGATACAAATAAAAATTTCAACCATCTAAATCAAACATGTATAGCAGTTGGAGGCTGATGGGACATGTTCTACAGAGGCTAATGTTCTAGTGAAGCAAGGCGATTATCACGGCTGAAAAGCATACAAAGAAGGCAATTGGGAAACTGTGACAAGACTTGCACTTGTACTTGTAGCCCATCAGCTTATATTGGATCCTTTCCCCCCCAGCAGAAGAATTGCTCCTCAGTCTCACTTGTCACATGGCTGTTAATGCATTTTGTCAGTGGGTATATGCGTGTTTTCGAGTGTCTTGAGAGTATGCGGTGTGTTTATAGGTATATAAATGGCTGTGTGTTTGATGGCTCGGGGATCTGGACCGTAAAAGCTGGACCTTGAGATGGTAGGCTACCCTGCAATGACCCTCAGTGCTCACACTGCTCTAATGGACTATGCATGTTTCTTTTCTCTCCTTTTCCTGTGTTGTTGTGTCAAATCAAGTCGATGGAGACAGAGGAGAGGACTGCTAAAAGGAAAAAAGGCATTTTGTTATGGTGAGTTTTGTATACATGCAGCATACAGCACAGATAAAGATCATAGTCAAGATTATGATTATCAGAAACATGTCTTCATATGTGTTTCAGGTGATCAAAACACATGTGACATACTAGTGCCATTTTGACACTTTGCAAGTTTCAATGTTTTTCTCTTTCATTTTGAAGAGTTCTTCCTGTCACAAGACCCCCATTTACCTAGGCCTAATTTTTGTTTGTGTGAAAGAAAATTGGTTATTTTGTACATCAAAGAAAACAGACTTTTTATTCGATCTTTCTTTGAAATTTAAGATCTGTTGACTGAAATGAGTTGAATAAAGTCTACATAAGTCAAGTTTTTAAAGTTACAAACAGAGAATTTTGTTAGTTTTTGCTGTTTCTCTTTCAAACAATAACAGTTTGCCTATTTGGCACAGAAAACAGATACAAAAACAAAATGTAAATTCACATGTGCACGATGTGTGTGTTGTGCGCAAGTCCCTCCTGCAGCACCAATTAAAATGCAAGCAATTGTTAAATTTTATTTATTTATGTTTTTGTAGCCGAACACAGGTAGTCTCCCAGTACTCAACAGAAAATAAGGGAAACTTGCTCTACTATGCATACAAGTAGTAGTAAACTTGTTCAGGGATCATATACACAGATATGTGAAATTAAACATGTAATTACACTGCATTGTTTAACCCCTCAATGGATAGCACTTTATAGGCTAAATCCTCTGTACCAGATGCCTGACCCAAATGTGTCTCCTTACTCACTGTAGCTTTAAGTGCCTTAAATAAATTGATTTTGCTTCTGGAGTAGGTTTGGTGAAGCTAAATGTTCAATTACTTTTTCCAGTATATTTTTATCGCATATCACGACCCTTCCCTTCCTGAGCCCCCTACACTCTGAGAAGAGCTATGGGGGCACTAAGCAATGTTATTATTCACTTAGGTTACTGATCTGACATTAAGTTTCATCATTCTAAGATTCTAAGTGTGACAAAAAGAAAAAAAAAACCCAAAAAACAGAAGACAGAAAAATAATCTGTGACAGGGGTGAATAACTCTTTTACAATACTGCAATGTGAAAAATCACCTGCCTTCAAATGATTTCTTGCCTTGTCTTTTTGATCCACTGACCTCTGCAGAGATCTTTTGTAAAGGCTGACTCTGACAACATGGTGTGACTCATCTTGTCCTCTATATCTAAAGGCTGCTTTTATTTTGTCAGGCTTGAAAAATCAAGGTCAGAAATAGATTGTCATCGAATGAAAATAAAGCATGAACACCTGTGAGCAGACAGATCCACACACACACACACACACACGCACACACACGCACACACACACACACACGCACACACACACACACACACACACACACCCCTACACGGACATTGTCCTTGCTTAAGTCTCTCAAAAAAGCCCCTCGTTCTCATTAGTCTGCTTGTTAATTCTAAACCTGCCATATATAATCAACACTGACCTCAGTGCTTCGCACAGAATCAAGAACACGCCGATAAACAAACAGATGCACTCGCATATAGAATCAGATCACCTAATTTAAAGAGTGATTATTTAATGGCCTTTCATTATAATACTAATAGAGGGTCTGCTGAAAAGTAGACCACATTAAAACAAAGCGAGCTTGTTTGGGTGCAAGTAACTACGGTACTATGCTCATGTATCCCGATGTATAATGGATGAGCACAGTGTTGAATGGCACAAGCACAAATTGGTACAAATAAAGCAGATGCATTGCAGGAATCAGAAATAAAAGCAGTAGTAGTAATCATAGAAACAGTTTTTGCTTTAGACCGTCCTACTTTTAATTCCTCTGAAAAAAAACTCTGAAACTGAAGAGACAAGCTCACCTCATAGTGAGCGGTGCGCTGGGACTCGGAGATGAGCTGAGCATTGCAGATGTTGCAATAGCTCTCTGTGAATAAACCTCCATCCACGACGCCCACAGACTTCATCTTCATCTGAACCTGCATAAACACACACACACAGCCAACCAGAACAAAAATGAATATACAATATTAAAATGCACGATTGAATCAAACGTGAGGCAACATTGCAATGTGTGTAGAAGCTGTTAAAGCATGAATATTTCTCAACTTAAAACCAGTTTTTCCCAAAAGTGACTAATTAATCACAAAAGTTCAGCCCCAAATATGTTGAACCTCTCCATTAGATTATCTTCTAGTGGATTATTTTGGCTGCAGCTTTAAAAACAATAACCAGAGGCTCAGGGTTTGGTTTTACCATTTTGTTGAGCAATAAATTGTATTTTGTTGACTTTGTGTCAAACATTTGTCAATAACCTCAGGACATGGAAAAACTGAAAAAAAAATTCTGAACACTCCTATAAACTGCAATCATTTCAACATAGAACAATAATAATTTATAAAGGTGAGCAAGTTTATTTTATAGTCTGGTCTGAATCTCAGTAACATACTGAACTACTGAGAGTTAATTCCATAGTAGCACACCAATGTAATTTACGTTAGCATGATTTGTGTTGTACTTGTGTGATGTTTAAGTCCTCTGTACCTAATTACCTTTCAAAGGATTCTAGCAATGCAACTCGATAAATTAAACTTGAATGTTTTGACTAATTCATCTACAACTGAGGAGAAGACTGCATAAAAGGAAATAAATATAACTTCAGATTTAACTTGTTTGTTTATACATATCCACACAAATGCTTTATGGTGCAATGCTTTGCTCTGTTGCTTCATTGATATGTCTCGGGTTTGAAATTTGCTCTTATACATATTGGTTTTCTCTGGTCCTGTAGTCTTGCAAATAGTGATATAAGGGCATTTCTGGCATATTACTAAGATTTCTTTGTTTTATTTTTCCAAAAAAGGGTGAAAATGTAACCTTTCGTTTTAGTAAACACATTGATATTGGTTTAATTTATATATTCATGACACCGAATGCCAGACTAATGGAAGTGTAGTGTTTGCATCAGGGCTGTTTACTGATAATGTACTGCAAACAAACATCAGAAACTGAGCACACATTTTTTATTCCTGTATAAATATCAAACCTTGGTAATCATTGTGAAAAAGGATGCTCTGCTGCAGCAATCTGTATTACTCCAGCTCTACAGAAGCCTCTGACTGAAGACAATATGTTGTTTTATAGCAGCCTGATGAGGAGGATGCTCATGGTTGTCCATAATGTTCATTTGATGAAGAAATCTTTGCACAGTCATTTCCAGAGGGTCCAGAGCACCAGGCTTATTTGCCAGTTTTTGCCCATTACGATCAATGGAAGAGATGGTTTGAACTTCCTCCCCCTGTCCCTTATTTTAGGTCCTGCTTCATGTCCATAGCATCTCTTTAATGTTAATCAGCTACCCCAAGTTGTAAAACACTTTGTTGATATTGTTATTATTTTAAGTGTAAAGAGATTGTTTGGACTAGAAATTAGACTAAATATTCTTGGTAAAATTTGTTAACGTTGGCAAACTCTTACCGCAACTTCATCTTACCTTGTTGCAGAAATGTGATTAAGTTTAAACACACAGTTCCAAACCCCTTTGATTTACTGAAAGTACATTTACTGGCTACAAAGTAGAAGAAATGTGAACTAGCTTACAAAATGACTCAAAGAGAAGAACTAAGTAAGGCTTCATTTGTGGTCAGCAGAGCCCTGTTTCTCAGGTGGTGTGCTATCCCTGCATGTAGCAGCAAACACGCCTAAGTCAAAAAGATGACTTAGGCAGACAGTGATTTTGGACTCTAAGAAGAGTTACATTATCCAAGGACAATGGCAATAAGGTAGGATGATGCATCAGTGATAGGAGAGTAAAGTTAGGCAGATATCTCAATTTGGCCAAAAAATTACTTAGGCAATTATGCTGACAATATGTTAGCCATAGTTTGGGCATTCCTGGATTTATTAAAAAGGTCTACTAAACAAAAGATGTGATGCACAGTTATAATTTAACTTTTGTGAATTACAATCTCTAACGTAAATTGAACTAAGATCAACAAAATTCTTCAGAGAAAAGTTTCTAAAATCTCTTAAAGGCTCAAACGTGAGGGAAACACTTAACAAATGAAACGATGAAGACCCAAGCTACCCGCCGGGAAACATTACTGTGGGGTCTTAAGTGGGCTGCTATGTTTTTCTTTAGTTTTTATCCTGGGTAATGTTATAAGGAAGGGTTTAGTGGTGCACTCTAGGGTCTTGTGTTCAATTTTCCATTTTCTTCATTATGTGTCCCCTTGAGGCACCGCTCTGACTGGACTGGGGTGAGTAATGAGTCTTTAGCGAATGATTCAGAAACATCAGCTATCAAACAGCGTGGGGTTCATTCAACAGGGAAGCCACAGCAGAGGTTTTACAAGGGTAAAGTGTTTAGAAGCTTAAAATACACAGAAGCTGAGTTTTCAGAAGGTCAGTTTTCACTGTGATATATTCCTCTGAATAACAGTGTGTGACAAATCTAAGTTTTTGTGATGAGCTCAGATTTGTGACTTTAAGTCTTCTTCTGGATCATAGGTCTGGTGTGTAATTAATGTAAACTGATGTATTTGCTTGTTCATGCGCACACACTCACTGCTTAAAATCACATTTGTTATTATCCATCTGCTCTTTTCTGTTTGGTCCACCTTAGACCTTTCAATTACCACCAGACACAGTGTACAAATACATCCTTCATTATTTTTTTAAACTTTACAGTGCCATGTTTATACAACAGAGTAATAAAAAGGAAATGCATTTGATGTAGAGAAGGACACCATCACCTCTGCATGTTGCTCTGTAGACGTACATGCCTGTGAGGTATATTTTCATATCTGAAAAGGCACAGATGAGGAGCTGAAAACATGTTTCATCCTTGGAAAATGTCACATTATTACCTCCACGATGAAGTGCCCTACGAGGCATTAAATAAGAGATTATATTCAGAACTGACACACTAAATTTGCCTCAGAATATGCCATGCGCCTAAATGTTGCAGCGATAAAAAGACCTTGGAATGCCCGCGGATGTCAGCCAGACTGAGGCGATTCTATCTTTTAATCTTCAGGCTAATTAAAAGTGAGTGTGATGCAAGGCATATCTATATCTTTATAATATCTCTATTACCTTTGATTATTGGACACAAGATGGGAGATGTAGACTAATTAATAGAGCCAATCTGTTGGGGAGATTAATGGAATGCCATGCCCAACGAAGCGAAAAGATAGAAAGATAGAGTGTGGGGAACATAATGAAGAAGATAAAAGGAAAGGGGGTATAGAGGAATGGGGGAGGGCAAACCCAGTGCATGTGTGTGTTACATGGATTTAACCTAATTTAAACTATGTGTAGCAATAATTTTAGAACAATAAATAATTAAAGTTGGATCAACAGGAGGAGGTCAGTTTAGTTTAGTTCATTTCACTGTGGAGGTGTTTGGTAGCAATGTAATCGCTCCTGAAGCAGTCTCTTTCAAAAATAGACATTTTACATCGGTGTGTAAAATCTCTTGTTTGCTCATAATTTAAAGAGAAGGTTCATACAAAATCTGAGTAATAAAAAGGTCTCTTCTCTGGTGAAGGTTGTCTTGTTTTGGCAGTTTCTGCTAAAGATGGAAATAAAAATAAATAAATCCAGAAATCCTTACACCAGGAAATATACTTTAAAGAAAAAAATGTCTGCAAGTTTGTATCATCTTGCTCTGGTCCAAGAAGAAGTCATGTAGAAATCATCATTTTTGGATTGAGACAGTTCAAGGTACCTTTAATTTTGTAGTTTGAGGGACAAATAACTCCTGACTGAAGCAGAAAAATAAATCAAATTCACAGGGATATTACCTATGCTCATAAAAGACTTTTGGTGCAACACTATATGATTGTATTTATTGTCATCAGCGGTGTTACAGTATCTCGAGGAGCCAGATCTTACAAAATTGCATGATAGTGTTTATCATCATAGCAAAGACCATCTCCAGTGACTATCAGCATGTGACCTTCTCTGGTGAAATATAAGCCAGTGGTTCTGAAACCTGGCACTTGATGGCATGTTGAGAAGGTAATCCACTCATTTGAATCTTGTGTGCTGGAGTCATCAAAGATAAAGGAGAGTGGATTCTGAGAAACGGGGTTGAGAACCACTGCTCTAAGCAATTATCATGAGCCCTTAGATAGAGGTGAATTATTTAAGCTTCACGCTGTACGTTTGAGAATATTACTTAGGAAGGAGTTCTTGAGATGTTGACCTGTTGTTAACAACCTCTGAACAATCTGTGTAAGGACATTTCAGTTGATTATATGGTGTAAAGAACACATGTAGAGTTCAGAAAGAATAAGCACCGCTACATGTGGGCTATTCAAACCTGAACTACAATATTTATAACCCATGGTTTGTTCAAGTTCAAGCTATTCTGTTCTCATTTCAAATAATACAGAAACTGTTCACACAGATTTTCCTGCTTTCACACACCACAGCTAAGTGGTAATGCTGCAGATGCCCATTGTCTTCCACTCTACAAAGGTCATCTTAATTTCTGATGTTAGAACAATTGTTTGATTTGCCAATAGATTGTAAACCAATCCCACATTTGGGAAAATAGGGGGATTTTGTGCCACTATAGACATGCTGTAAATCCTGTAAATAAATGAGAAGTTTTACATTTTGCAGACACTGCTGTGTGACTGTAAGTCAGTTAATTTGGGATTAGCACTCTGGTTTTGGTACCAGAGTTTATAATCAGGCAGTCAGTGTGGGGCTGAAATCTGTCCTCGGACCAGCCTATCTAATCTTGGATTACCCTTTGAAGATATCTGGTCACGGACTAGCCCCTTATTATTAATACTGCCGTAACATCATCAGCAAAGGAGGTTAACGGGCTGTATATGAAGATGTAAGAAGATGTAAATATTCAGGATGCTAAATAGCTGGTTTTACTGAGGTAATTATATGCAAGATAGCTGTATTGAATTTGAAGCTACTGGATTCTCCTTAACCGAGGATCCAGTAAGGCTGCTCCGGCTTTGCCTACTGGAATTCCAACGTCAGAAAAGCTGTTGCCTTTTACAGCTCAATTTTGAAATTATTGGTCCAAATTATTTGACTTTATTAGTCTACTTTATAAAAATGTATGTACGTTTGGTAACCTTAAAGAATTTTCTGGGACGTTAATTGTAAGAACCACAATTCTACAATTAAAACTCTCATTCTAAGACCTTGCTTAATTTCACAGGATGAATGTAATTCTACAACCCAAAGAAACACAGATGATGACATCAGTGTAACATAGAATATTGATTCTTGAATAATTCTTCTCAGCTTTTTTAAAATGTAGACTTGAATTGTTTTTATTATTCGCAAAATAAACGTGCACATTAAAATATTAAACTTTTTACCAAAGTAGAAGTCATTTCTTCTCTGCAAATGGCCTGTACTTGTACAGCGCTTTATCTACTCCACAGGAGCCCCGAAGCGCCTCACACTACAAAGACTAGGATATGAAGAAAAACAAATATTGAAATAGCAACTTTTTGGACATATTCTGACAAGCAACACTGAATTGGCAGGGGGAAAACCAGTTACCTTTGTTAAACTTACATTGTTAGTTGTTCTTTTTCCCTGAAAATCTACCAGACTGGACACACTGTAAATGATTTATGTGTAAAAAGGAAAGAACATAGTCTGAAACTCATTATAAACGAGTAGGACGATGTGAGTGTGGGCATCATTATCATGCAACCAAAAACACCCCAAAAGCATACTCTGTTATATAAATATTTTTTTCTAATACTTATGTCTAACTACAATGAAATCTGTGTTGATCAACTGAAATCTGATCAACTGCGTCATGATCATGGAGGACTATCAGTGAAATTAACAAAACCAAACTTATGAGAACATACAATTTTGGATATTGTAAGAATGTGGTAGTTAACAGTATTGTTTAAAACAACGAGCTCTATGTTTTTGTTTGTGTTTATAGTGCAAATGTGCTTAGATGAGCGTTTCTGAATCTGAAAGTGTATTTTGGACAGCCTGAAGTGCTTGCCTGAGGCCATCAGCTCCTAAAGGTGGTGCAGTTGAAGTAAAAATGAAGTAGCTTTTCTGTTTGGGGAGGATTGTTGCTTTCCTCCTTCTTTTCTGAAACAATCTGCAACATAGAAAGATGTGTGTGCTGAGGGCTTTCAACTCTAATGCAGTCAGAGGCTAGACTCAGGCACTCCAAGAAAGAGTTTTCAGTCACTCTCATGCTACACATTTTCTCAATGCAGTAAAAAATAAACAATTCCACACTGGTAATTTAGTGCTGGGGAAGAACACAATTTATTCAGCACCAGAGGTCTACAACCTGTACAATCCAACAAGCCAAAAGGCAAAGTCCAACGTTATGACCCCTCCAGTCCACTAGTTGTTCTGTCTTTGTCTTTTTTTTTGTTTAGTTTTTTTTTTTTTTTTGCAGGGAGAAAAGTGGAAGGCTTGTCAGCCTGATTGTGCCACACCTGAACTGCCATTAACAGGCTTCCTTCAACACTAAAAGCAAGCCAGTTATTTCTGGCCTGCTTTTAGTTTCATTGCTAGTCCTGGTTGGAACAGCTGGTTCTGCTTGTTCACAAATCACCTGAATGCGGTTTTGATGACCTCCACAAAAATAAATATTTTTGTAAAAGTAGACTATTTTTGCATTTAGAAACTGTCATGTTTTTTCACATGTGTAATGCCACATTTCCACAGCATAGGATATATAAGGAAGTATAAGAGAAGAGTAAATTACATGTAAAAGGTTATAATTTGTTACTACACTTCTAAACTTATGCAAAATTTATATTGTTTTTGCAATGTTTTAAAAATATATTCAGTGTTATTTCCATGTTAATTTATGATCAACAACAATCCTTAAAATTGGTTTTCCATTATTCATTTAATTTCAGCATCACATATATTTTAATATCATATCTCCATTCATTTCTTTTGATTTACAAACACCATGATTTTTTTATGTTGATAATCTGTTGATTTCAAAGCAAGTTTTAAATTTTTCTCATTTCAATTCGACAGTAGGCAAAAGCTCCTTTCAATTTTTTCCAGAACAGTACACATTAATATCATCTGTAAAAAATAATAAGTTTGAATAAATTAGTGACTTTGCAAACATATTGAATATAATAGAAACAATTTTGAGCCAATCAGATCACTGATACCCCACAAGTAACCCTTCTGAATTGTGACACCGTCTTGTTAATTTCCACCCATAGGTGGAGAGAGAATATGACACCCTTCTCATCCCATATCTCTCCTGTTTTTCCAATAATATGCTGTAATATGTAGTGCACTAAAAGTAAGAAGATAAGTTGTGGGCATCTGGTGGTTTGATGATGAAAGACAGGACATCAAACTGATGATGTCCTGTTTGATGATGTTCAAACAGACCACAACATGTTTCTGAGAAAGATATAAACAATATGAAAGGGATATAACTACAAACACATTTTCACAGTATAAGTAAAAGCAAGGAGATAGATTGTTAATATGTGGAAAAGCCAAAGCTCAAATTAAACCAGGAAAAGGGATTGTGTCTTACCAAGGACATAAAAGCCTAAAGCATCTAAAGACAGTACAGAATACAGCATCTCTTTTAAGACAGCATCAAGTATTAAACATAGATGTGAACTACACACTCTCCCTGAAATCACAGCGTTGAGCCTACCGATCATTAAACATCTTTTGCTGAACTCGATGAAGCTTTTTGTTGTTTTAAATCAGGGGTCTCAAATGCCAGTCCTCGAGGGCCGCAGTCCTGCAGTTTTTAGATGTGCCACAGGTACAAAACACTGGAATGAAATGGCTTAATTACTTCCTCCTTGTGTAGATCAGTTCTCCAGAGCCTTAATGACCTAATTATTCTATTCAGTTGTGGTGCAGCAGAGACACATCTAAAAGTTGCAGGACACCGGCCCTCGAGGACTGGAGTTTGAGACCCCTGTTTTAAATAAACTCAAGCACTAAGCCCAGCTTAGAATTTATATGAAACTAGATGTTCTTGTGCTAAATGCGAGTCCTACTGTATATAAAGTAATAACGTTAGCCATTTCATCCCAGCTGGAAATTTCAGTGGCACCATTCCAACTGATAATATTCTGTTAGTTCTTTTATGACCCCCAAGAACAACTTTTTATTAGACAGAAAACAAAACTTGTCTGTGTGATGAAAAATACTAGTGGAAATTTTGCCCCACTTTTTAGAGGAAGAGATAATAATGGAAAAGGACAAGTGAACACCAGCTGGCCGCAAAAGCTTGTGTTGAGCTCTCTCCTTCTTGCCTCCATTTCATTTCTGCTCCATTAGGAAGAAAACTCCTGCGAACTGGACTTTGTGTTCTTCTCTTTCACTTTCTTCCATCGCACTTCCATCTATCTGACTTGAAATAAATTACTATCCTGATTTAACATTCGAATTATGCATAAAGATAATGAAATACTGACGCCATCCTGTGAGCCGGTGACCTGTCTAATGAGTCACAAGCGGGAATAACAAGAGATGGGGTTAATAATACGGAACCCTATCCAGAAAGAGCACTGTGAGGTGTCTCTTTGAAGTTCCAGATTACATTTCCCCTGTTTCACTCTTGGAAATGTATTCCTTCTGAATGCTGCCTTCCCTTCATCTACCATCCTACTAAGAATTTGCAGCACCATCCACACTCTCTGGCAACCCTATCTGGAAAAGATCTGCAAAAAAAAAAAATTACAATAAATTAAGCTAAAATTACAGCAGCAATAGTTGATAAATGTTTAAAAAATTCAGCCTTAAATTTGACTACATTTATTTAGTTTGGAAGAAAGAAATCTCCCAAAGTAACTGTCAGGACCTTGGGTTCAAGTTTTGATTACTTGTTCTAGCTCAGGAGTCTCAAACTCGCGGCCCGCGGGCCAACTGCGGCCCTCGGGACGATAGTTTGTGGCCCCCGCCTTAATATGTTTAATGTTAGTGCGGCCCACGAGTTTGATATAATTGGCACTTTTCAGTGTTGTGTGCGGAGCTGAATGAACTTACCAATCACGGTGGAGCATATTGCTCTCGGGGGCGGGATATCGGCCGGGCCTATTTGCATTTTCTATTTGTCATTATTTGCATGCGGTACATGCGCAATTTCCGCGGCCGCTCCCGCTTCACGTGCTCCAGCATCCAGTCTAGACCCGGAAGTTGCTGATCAGTGTAACGTAATTCAGGTTAGGCGCTGTAACGCTTGGGTTGTGTTTAAGGGAGGAGAGGAGGCAGCAGATTCGTCAGGATGGTCAAAAACTCACAACCACACTGGTACTGGGAATTCCACAGTGTTGTCCTTTAATAAATACGCTCTTCACCAACCTTACAAAGCCCGGTTGAACGGCTGCTATATTATCAGACATGAAAATTGAGCAGCGTCCAAACAACCCGTAACATTACTAAAAAGTTAGGGAGCTAACATGTCCGTCTAGCACGTTTCTCCCACGCTCTCTACAGAGAAGCCGTGGCGCATACTTCTGACATCATTAGCAATACTAGAGTATCTTAAAGAGACACTACACAATTACGGCTGTTACAGCGCCTGACTACGGCCAAATATGGTAATAGGCAATCAGAAAGGTTCAGCTGAGGAGACCGTGTGTGTGAATGCGACCCAGACTCTACCTCCAGCGGTAAATTGAGTTTGAGACCCCTGTTCTAGCTAGTTTAGTTATGTTTATTTGTTCCTTGTGTTTAGAATAAATGTTCTTTATTATAGTTAGTTATTTTCCTAGTTGCCATGTTTACTCTCCCTTGCCCCATGGTGGCATTATTTCTCTCTCTCCTCGCTCTGCCTTCTGCTCTCTCCCTTTTAGCCCTGCTCTTATTCCTTGCTGGATCCTCTTGTTATATCCTGCTGTCTTTTCACTTGGCTCCTGTTTTTTTATTTTTTTTTGCTCTGACTCTGTGTTTCCAGTGTTTTTGTAAGTTTGTAATTTTTTCATCTTCTCTATTAAATAATCTCCATCTGGATTGAACTCCATCTCAATACAATCATGACATTGAATTTTATTTTTAACAAAATCGCTGATGCAAATGCTACAGAAATCCCAGGTGTTCATTTTTTGTACAATTTTCTTCTGCAAATAGAATAGCACTAAGTCTTCCTTTGTAACATCACACAAGTGTTACAGAGTCTGGTCCTGTTCTGTGCACTCTTCAGACTTAGGTCTGGACATTGAGATAGCCACAGTAAATGGCTTGCTTTGTATCTGTTAAACTATTTGATTTGATTTGTAGCTATGTGTTCCGAATCATTATCCAGAAAAAATGGGCAATGACCAATTTTCAACTAAAAGTTATCAGACATGCGTTTAAAACAAGGTCTGAATAGCCTTTGATAAATAAACAAGCCCACAAATCCTCCAACATACTTTGAAATTGGCAGGAGAGTTTGTTCATTAAACTGAAAAATATTGCATGTAATGTAAAATCTATTCTGACCACAATAAGGCTACAACTTGCATTTAAATTGTTGATGCATAACTCAATCAGTGTGGTAGTTTTTCATTAGTCATCAGACAGAGCATGAAAATTAGTGCATGGGCTGTAAAACCAAAAGTGACAAACTTGATAATCACATTTTGATAAATTGCAGCAGCTAAAACAAATAACCTTGGATTTAAATAACTAAAATGTTCTTGAAATTGCTTAATTTTTATGGTTGTGAGCCACAAATCAAGAACTTTAGAAATCAAATGAATAACTTTCCAAAATATAAAAAAATACTTTATTGGCTCGTACCAGTTCAACAGCAACAATACTGTTAAACTGGTCATTATCTACCTTATATTCAGTTTTTTCTCAGTTCTCTCCAGTAGGTAAATACCTGTGTCTTTGTGCTCATATTCAGTCTTTTGCAGATTCAACTTCTTAATACTGAAAATCCAAATTAATGACATATGGTCGCTATGCTTCTCATCAGCTTCTATGCCTTTCCCTCTCCAGCCACTTCTTCTCTTTTTCACTGTGTAAAATGTTTCCCCCTAGGCCAGAGATAATTCATAAGGAATTATGTAGGCAAGACTTATTTACTCTTCGCGGAAAAAAAGAGCATCACTTCTCACTACATTATTATGCACATTACAACTCACACCATTCACTTGTACACGTTAGATAATGGTGTTTTGAACTTGATGAAAAGTATTTGCTTTCTCTTGCTGAACAAGCCATTACCGTTAGCTTTGCATCTTAAAAATCTTAAGATTTTATTTGTTCATGCATAGGAGCCAATGAGGTTTTTTTTGGTTTGTTTTTTTTACTTTGCTGAGAATCAAAAATCTGGATATGTGCAGAAATGCAAAGAGGATCAGTGTGGACAGTCAAATAAACCACCATATGCAACCCTTAACGGCATATTATTTATTTAAATGTAATGTGTTCCCTTATTTTACATGAAAATTGAAATCAAGAGGGTACTCTGGCAGTTTTATGTGTGAAAATCTCCCTTTGTGCACTATTAGCTAGTAATGTTATCTATAAAAGATCAATGGCTTCAGGCCACAATATTTACTTAAAAGATTAAAGACTATTACTCCAGGAAAAAAATAAAGTTGCTTCTGTGAGTTTAACTGAGCACATCTCCAACCCAGTGTGCCTATCAGTAAGAGACTTCTAGGCAAACTGAGTTAATGGTGGGAGACAAAAGGCAACCCAAAGTTTTAATGAGGAGGGTTTATGTTACTGTAACATATGGAGAATGCTATGCTGGATAGCAGAAGAACTGTAGGGGTCTGTCTGTTCCATTAGCAACTAATTGCATTGTTTTTATACAAGCTATTTTTCCCCAAATGTTTCTACCCTGTTATCTGTGACTTCATAAGACATATTTCACAGTTTTTTTTCTTTCTTCATTTAAAGATTTAAAACACTAATTGACCATCTGAACTCAAGAACCAGAATCGCTAAAATGTAAAACTAATTTGATAATAAAATATGACGAAAGTCTCAAAGCAAGTTTTTGAGTTATTAACAAAATTGCCCTTTCTTGACACTGGAGACCAGCTTCACAGGGCATATCACCATTGCAAATGCTCATGGGGAAAAAAAAAAAAAAAAAAAACCAAACGTGGACTGAAACGATCTCAAATCATACTTGATGCCAGCTTTTCAACCATATGCATAATAATAGGCCTGCTTCAATATGTTATGCAGTCAGATGAGGTAAGTGAGAGAGAGCCCCGAGTCACAGTTAAGTGCCAAAAATGAAAATACTTCAGACTTGAGTTCTGATGTGAAAATATAAAAGATATCATAATTATATGTTTGTGATAATTTACGCCTAAGGAACAAACAGTACATGTTTGGATTCTTAACCTACAGCAACAGAGGGCTATTGGTCCACAAGATGGTGTGGATTTGATAAAATTACGTTAGAAACATCTCTGATTTCAGGTTCCTATTGTTAGACAGCTGTACTTCAGGTCAGTTACATAATTTTGTCGATTAAATTAATCTCAACTTGTTTTTCATCCTTTTATTACGATTTTCCAATTCATAATTCTAGCTCTCAAAGAAAAACAGATAACAATTAGGTCAAAGAACATTTCTAAACAAGCTTCAACATCTTTGCGTGTTTCTTTTTTCCCTGATAAACCTTTATGGATCTTGAGTGTCAGTCTGATTACCTGGATGAAAACCTGCCTAATTAAATAATAAATGTATGAATAAAAATACATTTCTTGATTAGAATCACTATTCTTTCTAAAGGCTGTGATAGTCAGAAACACAGAAATAAAACTAGGC
The DNA here is from genome assembly GCF_002775205.1 of Xiphophorus maculatus. Lineage (NCBI taxonomy): Eukaryota > Metazoa > Chordata > Actinopteri > Cyprinodontiformes > Poeciliidae > Xiphophorus > Xiphophorus maculatus. The sequence goes on along the minus strand of NC_036464.1, from coordinate 14,143,789 downwards.
CTTTCATAATTTGTGCAAAACATTTTCATACTGAAGATTCTATCAGAGTTCAGAATGTAGCTGTCTAGTTTATATATGTAGTGCATCAATCATGGTGCACAACAATAAGATTATTTATTTTCATGCAGTAAAAAAGTGAATATAACAAACGTTTATTACATTTACAATTGAGGACAGATTACCGTCTGCATTCTGAACACAGAAGGCATCGAGCATTCAGACGATCTTGATGATGATGATCATTTATTTCAGACATACATATCACCAACAAACATAATAATAATAAGACTTTCATGTTTCTACGTGTAAATACAATACATATCAAATTTACATACTCAAATACATGTAAATACACCACTTATTTGGTGACTGTAAGTCTGAAAAGGAGTATGATGAAGTTTAACTTGTATAATCATACCCCTTTTCCATTCATTAATTCATAGCATAAGTAGTCTTCCTATTTCTAGTATCCTTTCCAAAACAATAAAACAATAATAACTATAATACGTTTTCCTGAACCAAATGAAAGTAATACATAGACCCATATATATATACATACGCATCTACCTGCATATATACATAAATAATATTTGCCTATTTACACACCCAGATATATTTACACACACATACACACCCCTGCACCCAATTGCATGCACAGTGAGGTAATTCTCAGCCAAATTCATCACCCCTGTTCATCCTTATACTTTTGAATAGTAACCATTGTAAGCCTTTTCTTAAAATATCTCATGCTTGGACTTTGCTTCAGCTCTTTAGTGAGTTTATTCCAGATCTTCACTCCAACGACAGAAATGCACATTCTTTTCATTGTTGTTCGAACATATAAAGTTCTGAAGTTGAGGTTTTCTCTATACTCATATCCCCCCACTCTATCAGTATTTTTTTTTTCTTTTCAGAAAGATTGCAGAATACCTTTCTCTGAAGTTCAGAGTGAAGTACTGTATATGTGACTGACCATTAATTAGGCATAAATCTCCTCTGAGGTATTTTGAGCTCTTTACAGATTCTGAAAGTGTGAATTCTAAGCTTTTTAATGTCAAACACAAAGAAATACAAGGAAAAAAATAAGATTAGATAATTTCAGTGTTGGCACAGTGGAAGCAAGATCAGGGAGAAAAAAGTCCACAAAGTTTGAAAACAATTGACATGACGCCACCTGTCATTCAAACCAATAGGTTTGTCAGCAACTGTTGGTGGTTGCCGTTTGTTTTGAAGTAAGATTTGTTGACAAAGATTTGCTCGTTTCCGTACTTCATGTCACTAAGTAATTACTCACCATCACGCAAAATTATTCCAACACTACTATGCCGAAAAGGACGCATGGATACAATGACATAAAACATGGCTGGTCAAATAATTGGAAGATTAAAAAACTATAATAATAATGGTAAAATAGATGGCAAATATTCTCCAGCAATGCCAATTTTGACCAGCAAGACAAAATAGTAATTCCAGCACACTCTCACATTATTGTGCAAACAATACAATTATGTCTGGGTGCCGTGGATGTAAAGCCCAGAAGTAACTTTACAGACCAGATGTATGACTTGTTTGGAATCTTCTTTGCCTTAATGTTGGCTGATGAGGCAAGAATGCCTCACCAAATGCCTCACGTAATGCCATGAGCTTGACTACCTTCACCTTATAACCTTGTTTGTTTGTTGGAAGTTTGCTCTACTTTAGTTACATTTCTACGTGGCGCAGAAATCTTGTCTTGGCTTCATGTCAGATGTCCCCAAACCTAATCAGCTACCTGGAGGTGTTAACAAAGGCTACTCATTTACATTTCTTTGCAATAACCCCACTTCCCAGAGTTGACTGTCAACGAGCAGTGGGACTTATGGCTCTTTGAAGGGAACCACATCCTCAGGATCCATTCACTTTAATTCATGCACACATTCACATGCTGATGGCAGTGAGCTACTGCATCCGGCCCTCTGATCACCACCAGTGGGTAAGCCGGGTGAAGTCTCTTGCCAAAGGACACAACAACTGAGACAAACAGAGCACAGGTTCAAACTGGCAACCCTTGATCAGCGCATTACGTCCTTCTAGAGGAGTTAATGCGCTGATTACTTCCTCTACATGGCACAGTGTTTATAATTTTTAAAACAAATATTCAAATTTGACATCAGAACAATGAACATTTTTTCCATTTCACTTCTGTTCATTCTAAATTAGCTCAGTTGAAGAATATTTGTTTTCTCACTTGCAGATATTTGCTCAGTCATCTGAGGTTGTGAACCAACTAACAGCATTGAGCAATATAGACAACTTTGTCTCTGTACACAGGACTCGATGTTGCAACAACAAAAACAGAGGACTTACAGTAAGCAATGACTTTTAAAGTCAATATTGTTGTTAATGCATTCTCCTAACCCCAAACAAAACTCATCTATAATCAATTTCACACTGTGTTGCAAAGTGCAGTGCATATCATTCTACTAGATTAGACTAATACTGATAAAAATGCAAACAGACTTTTCATGAGGTACTCAACACAACCAACAAAGAATCAGTTTGACCTTATAATAAATGCTGAAAACACAAATTAGAAGTGTGCAATAAATCAACTATATAATTACAATACCAGAGCCACTGAGGTGACACAAGTAATACGTTTTAATAACATTCTTCATTCATACTGCTGTCCTCAATCTCTTTGTGAACTGACATGACTGCTACCAGCTAAAGACCAATATGGAATTTTCTCCTCTTCCTAATTACAAAAACGAGATGTAAGCTGCTTGTTCGTCACTACAAAAGACTCGACTGACAAATCAAATGCTAAACAATAAACTCCAACATACTCAAGTCTGATAGTGTGACTATAAAGGAGCAATATAAATAGATTCAGTACAATGCAGCTCACAGACAATTATATATTTTGTTTCTCAGGGGATATGCACACAACAAAAATGGTTTCATCAGTGTCATTTCTGCTTTTAGATACATTAAATGCTTTTCCTCAAATGTATCTTAACTAAACCAAATTCAAGACAACGTGGGTTAAAATTATTTTTACAAAAAAAAGAAAAGAAAACAATATTAGCAATATTCCACCTTCACTAAAGTCGATTTAGTTGAGAGCTACAAATAGCAACTGCACTTGTTTGTTAATCCTAATCATTCTTCAAGTTCATGTATTAATGCATGTTTCTGCTGATGTCAAAAACAGATGAGAGTTTTGACAATGGAAAATTGGTGGATTTTTATTGATAACTGTGTTTACTGCAAATATAAGAGGTTTTCCTGAAGGAGAAGTCTTTTTTGACATCTCACTGCAGGTAGGATCCCGCAATAAAGACAAGTGAAGCTGTGTCAAAATGTGCATGAGCTTTTTTATCTGCACACTGAGCATGCCTTATACTGTCTGCAAAGTTCCATACCATCTCTTGCCGATGGTATACAATGCATCACTACATCCTAAAGCTTAATTCAGATAAGAAAGAAATCATTGTTCTTGGTGCCCAACATGTGAGGGTAGAGAATAGCGCAAAACTAGTATCGATGAGATTAAAGATCACAGAACAAGAAAGAAAACTTGCTGTTGTTTTGGGCATAGATCTAATTGTTAACAACTGCATAAGTCCTTAGACTTAGACTTAGACTTGTACTTTATTGATCCTTTGGGAAGACTCCCTCAGGAAATTGAAGCCCCTGTTGCTAAATCAGCTTAATACTCTCACCAGAATATAGAATTTCCTACCAGACCAGAAAAATTGAAGCATGCTTTCAGTTTTAGTAGGATGGATTATTGTGATGGTGTTTTTGCAGGTATTTACAGCTGCTTTACAATTCGACCCCTCAGGTCATCAGAGACCGGCTTACTCTGTTCCCAGGAGCAGAACGAAACGAGATGAAGCAGTATTTCATTTCTATGTGCCTCCATTCTTGAACAAACTCCCTGAAAACCTGAGACGTTTGCTCCTTTAAATCAGGTTGAAAGCATCGGTTATGGCAATTCTTGATCAAAGAGTCTCATTACTGAAGTGTCAATAATGACTGATTTTAAAATGTTCTTTTAAAAAAGTGTGTTTCCCATTTTAATGTTTTCAGCAAATATTCTGTAAACCACATTGAATTACCTTTTGTGTGTCTTTTACATAAATAAACGTGCTTTGGCCTGCAGGCAAACACATGGTCCAAATATTGGCACAGACAGATCTACACAGGTGTGATCCAAACAGGGCATGACCTTGTAAAACAGTCTACGCAAACAGTCTGTGTAAAGTTTCTATCCATCCCTGTTTAACTACATCATTAATAGGTGAGGTCATTGAGTGTTATAAATGTTTATGACAAAGTAATGCACAACTGTTAAAGCAAGGCGAAAAAAATAATGGCAAGTATTTTACTTTTCTCTTATGTAATCTGAAATATCACATTTTCTTTCCGTTGCTGCCTCACATCTGGCAACATGGCAGTTTTAAAAGACAGCGATGGAGCTAAGGAAAATTAATTTCTAAAGAACTCTTTTTGCTTTTCCTGGATATAAAACATCCAACTGGTTATTAGTCTAACATTGACTTGACATGACAACCATGGCATGACATGTTAAAAGTGAATGTGCATTGTTTCTCAAAAAATTGATTTTATGAAAAGGTAAGTGTGATATTTGAGAGAAACATTTTACACAAAAGCCCTTTAAATAAGGTCTACTGATGTTTCTATAGGAACACTTTGATATCTTGATATCATGCACCTGTGACAGTTAATGGTTACAAATTAGTTATCATGCAGCTATTAATGAAAGTATACTATCAAAGGTCAAATGGCCCACACACTGATATGAGATTGGATCTCTCTTTCTCTCTCGCTCTTTTTTTCACACACACTCACACACCCCTACTAGTGAACACACATGAAGATGCACCCATGCAAAGACAACAGTGTCAGCAGAAAGGTCACAGCACACCATGAACAAAAAATATATATCTAAGGATGAGACGATACACTCCCTGTTGCTATGGAACATTCCTCCAAAAGAACACAAACAAAGACACATACTCACTCGCAATCCACTGTCAATCTTAAAGAAACAAACCCATGTCCATGGACATAAACACCGGTGCTCAATCAACTGCCATCCTGTTAAAGAAGTGAAGATGGTTCAACAACTCTTCAAGAGTGCTCCTCCTTCAGTTATTATTTTCTTTTGGACTCCAATTTTGTTCGGTATCAATTTTCCTGTGTTTTTAAATGCATAAACATCTGAGGACTAAGTAGGGCTGGGCAATAAGTTAATGACAACATACATCACGATACACACGTGATCAATATAAAAAAATACGTACAATATAATTTTCAATAATTCCCCATATCTCTGATACAAAATCGCACAACATTTTGGGGGATGTAGGCAGAGGAAAGGCTTTAACCACTCAAATTCAACTAACAAGAATGCTCAACGACCAGCTAAGCAGGGTGCGTGGCCTCAACTAACTCACTCACTCATTGGTTACCTAGGTACAACCTGATGAGTAACTCCCGCACAATCTTGCATTAACTTTTGCAGACATCCAGTATGATGCTAAATGGATATTAGTCCTAAGTGACAGATGTCAGGGTTGGATTTGTGCTAAAACAAATCCATTTTACATTACATAATAGCAGAAATTTATAAATGAACAAATGAAAAAGCAAGGTTAGGAATATCACCTGACTACCACATGTTTTTGATCTATTAATCACGTTTTTTATTGACAAAAATTTTAATTTCCTAATGTTACACTTCACTGTCAGTGTGACATTAAATATGATGTATTCTGATCAGCAATCAACTTAAGATTACGAACACGTGTAGTGAACAACAGATTATCTTGTCATCACAGATGGTGGAATGTATTTGACAATAGGGAACATTATGCCTTCAAAGATGATCTGTGATGAAACAATGAAACAATAGTTTAAATTACTTAAGAAGTTAATCTTTAGGAAAAGTGTAAGAATGCACAGCCATGGTCCCCATACTGGTTATAATGTCATGCCCGTTCACTGTGTAATAGAACATCCTCATTGACAAAAAAGCAAACTTATTCTTTCTTTCTACCTTGAATTAAAAGTGGATGACTTTCAGAGTTTATGATATAACTGCCTCATCGTCCATGCTGATCATCTATATGTGATCCAACTCATCCATTCATTCCCTTATATTGAACTTTCTTTTGGGCTTTTATCCTAATTACTCAAATCTAATGCTTTGGTGAGAGATCAACACACCTAAGATCTTAAATTGAACTATTTAATAGGCATTGTTATGTATAATAAGATCTGCCCGGACTAGCTGACAATATACAGCTATAGTTGCAGCGTTTAATAACTTAGGCAAACAGTTCTGGCACTACAGTGCCATGTGTTCATTTCATATCTATTCAGGGAGATAATACCCTTAAAATGATCCGTCATCATTGCATGTTGCTAAGAGTTACATATTAAACGTGCAGAATTACCCGCTTCAAATTTATTAAATATACTAACAGCTCAAAGTTTCCAAGGTCTTTCTGTAAAGTGATGCTACAAAACTTTTTATGTGTGGCTTTTCTATAAGAAATATGTGAAAAGTCAAATACAAGAGCTAGTCAATAATTCATCTGTTGTTAGTGCTCTGGTCAGTATTTCCCAGTATTGGGCAGCGCGGTCCATCACTCACCTTGCGCAGAGGCAGAGACTTCTCTCCTCGAAACCGACAACCATCCGCCAGCTGTCCTGTCTGTATTCCTGTATCGCACCTGTTCCTTAAAATCCGTCAGAACTCAGGGAGACTCCGCTTCATCCAGATAGATATTTCTACCGTATACCTCGCTTTAAACCGCGTCGTGCCTTCTGAGAAAATGAAAAATAAAAAATAACAAACTCCTTTTTCCAATGCTTTACGTCGTGCTGCGCTTGTTCCCCCGGCGACTTGTCTGGTCCGCGGTGCCGCGCAGGAGGTAAGAGGAGCGCCGAGCTCTGTTGATATCATCCACTTAACTCGGACCGTAAAGCCACAGCGGAGATCAGACGGAGAGTCGTTCTCTCCCGGCGTGAGGGGAGAGGGGAAGGAGGAGGAGGACGAGCTGAAAGTGTGAGGGCAAGCGGCAGCCTTCACCGGGATGAATGAAAGACACAAAGCGCTCTCGGCTTACACGGCGTGTGCGATAGAGTCCAAGCTCAATGCTCGATTTGTTCAGTGAGTGAATGTGCGCCCCGGTCCGCGGAGCGGGTCTCCGCTTGGTTCACCCACGTCAATAACAGCTCATATAAACAGAAAGAAAAATCGCCTAGCATCCCCAGCGATAACCTGACACCGAGGTGGAATTTTACGCGTCTAGTATTTGTCACGAACTCCCGCTGTTACTTTCCCTTATTTCCCTAAATCTTGACTATTAAGGCAAACCAGACGCTAAAGTGCAGCAGGTGTAGGCGATAGCAACACATCTTGGTGACACTTTGCCAGGGTTTAGGTAAGGTAAGGGGCTTATTTGCGCGCCATTGACGCACACAAAACTGAAGTTACACACAGGGAAAAAAGGAAAAGGGAAAGGTAATTACATTTAGAATAACATATGCATTACTAAATAATTCTAAGTAACAAATAAATAGGCACAACATGATACAAATGAACACTGGTTTTCAGATTTTGGATTTTTCAGATTTTCTCAAATTCAGGGGTAATTCTGGTACCTGAAATACTGAGTAAACAGGTTTCTGATAAGTTTAGGAGTCTAGATGGTTCATGCTTCAACAGCTCTGAAAAATATTTAGATCTGTTATGACTGGCTCAAAGTCATAACAAAACGGGGAGACCATGCAGTGGTTAAAGTGCATAAAAATGAATATTTATTAACAAAAACAACAATGAATTGTGGATGTCAGTATCAGCGGTGTAACGCAAATGCTTGGATGTTTTGTATGAGTGAATATGGAAGTGTTGAGGTGCAAAAACAAAGACAAACTCAAATGTGCAATAGGAGGTGAGCTGAGGCCTGACAACAAAACACCACACGCGTCAAGCAGCAGAGTGGACGCTGAAGGCGACCCAGAAGGTAGAGACAGCCAGGTTCAAATACTCTGCGCTCCAAATAAACCAATCAGAAACACCTGCAAAGAGGAGGAGCACAAAGATAGACAAAAGCAACACCTGCAGCCCAGCCCTTAAGGCCCAGGGCTGTAACAAGATCTCAGATCATCATGAGCTTCAGAGCACTGGGTTTTAAAAAACAGTGCAGAGCTTCAAAGTGGTTGGAATATAATCAATACAAATTTACCTAATGACATTAAGGGACTCTGGTCATGTGCTGGTATCAAAATAAAAGGTTATGTTATCAGTACATCTATGGTTTGGTGTCTTGTCATAAAAGACACAGTCTGAGCTAGGGGTATAGCTTCACTTTGTAAATATTATATAAAGGTTTCTGGTGCTATTAGATTTGACAAATGCCACAAAGTTGTCCATGTTTGACGAGGAGTATCTGAACCAACTTACCACAGTACGTGACAATCCAACCAATGTTTGCAGTGCATCTGTATATTAAAAACTATTATGCAAATTTATACTGACTTTGCTCTTTGCAACACTAGTGTCAGTGGCATAAAAATCCTAATCAAAACTTTAAATTGTATTGTAGGTATTTGCTTAAGAATCTCTTTAGTCCAGGAAGACATGTCATCAGCTTTAAACTGAACTTGAGTAAAGAAAGAAACCAGATATGGCAATATTACCAGATAGGCACAACATGATGCACAACATTAAGCCTTTTTCATTAGATTTCAGAAGTAACTTTTTATGATGCTCAGCATCAGCCCCATCTCTTGACCGAATTTGTACCGCAATTTTGAACCTACTCATTTCACATTCTTTCTTTCGTATTTCAGTGTTATGCCCCTGCTAAGGTATATTTGTGGAATGATCTACAAAAATGCTCAAATCTCATGAATAATTTCATGTAATATTTCCAGGCGAATTCATATTACACTGTCTTCCCAGAATCTGAGCAACATCGTGCTGACAGATTCTATTTAATGAGTCACATAACCACATTTCCTTACAAAAGATTATTAAAAATACTTCAGGTTATTACTCAAAGTGGGTTAAGAAAAACTTCCTGTCGTGTACAGTTAGAAACATAGTCAGTATTAGACATTTGAAAGAAGGTTCCTTTGCCACCAGCAAAAGTCAGGTCTGAAATGGCCAAAACTGTAAAAAAAAAAAAAAAAAAAAAGACTATTATATACAGTCTTTTAGTGAATCATTCTTGCATATAAACTATCTTAAAGCAAGTCTATACAATAAGGTTTTCCTTAGTTTTTAAGTAGACTTAATGACATGAATATACCAGTCAATCTCATCTTTAATCTCATCAATCTCATCTGGAATTATTTGTAAAGTTTAATTATTATGTGATGAAAAGAAAATATGTCTGAAAGCATTTAAAAGCACTACAGTTTTTCATGAAGTGATCAAAAGATGGGGGTATCATTACATCCCTAACAGTGACATGATAGAAGAAGTACAAAGGTTCAAAAAGTCACAATTGAACTCATGCAAAATACATCCACCTCATAAAATGTACAGTTAAACAGCCTTGGTGGAAGTTGTACATGAGAGCCAGAAATAGAGTTCTGCATAATGTCCGTTTCCTTGAACCCAATTCTGTCATTGAACATTCTTTGCCCCCCTAAGGCTGATGGTTTGGTCAAATTGGCCAATTTATAGTGCATCTGTGCATTGTTGCCATGGGTTTATGCCTGTTTGGTATATTTGTGTGTATGTATGTTTTTTTTCAGTCAGCATATTTATATTTATTTGTCTAGTATGTTGGAGTATTTCTAAGAATGTAGCTTGTCTAACTAAAAATGATGCTAGTTATCTGCACAAGACTTTTCTCAGGAGATGGATATCCCTTCCCATGGTGCTACACAGCATGGTTCATGCTCACATTTTCTGCACATGCTCATTAAAATTCAGTTGCCATTATTATGTTTTGACAAAAGAAAAGGTAGTAACAATATAAAACCTCAAGTTATGTTGACATGACATGTCTGCTAATGCTTTGCAGCTGTTTTAGAGCATAATAATTTTCTAACAATAATGTAGAATGATTGTAATCAGTTGATTACAATTTGAATATAGAAGTCTTATGATAAAACTTACATTTTCAGGAACTTCAATTAAAAAAAAAATATTTAAACTGCTTTATCAAAAAGTCCACCTCTAACATCTGGATGTGTGCCAGAAGTTGTTGCAAAGCTAAAAATATTCTCCATTTTATACAGTAAATGGTCCCCATCCCTGTTAAAATTACTGCATTTTCTGATGTAAATAGTGAGACCATGATGAATCACTCCAAAACCTTTAAGAGTAATAATGATGAAAAAACAAAACATGGCAACAACTTGACTGAGTAAGTGTGTACACTCTTAAACTAATACTTAGTTAAAGCACATTTTGATTACATTTTAGTATTCAGTCTTTGCTAGTCTGCATCCCACATCCCAACAAGCATATTTGTCCTCATTACTATGTATTTGTTTGGCAGACTTATCAGAGCCTGACGGCATTTCTTGTTCATTGCACTCTTCAAGTGAGACCAGAATTACCTGTTATATTTAGTTATCAGCTCTGGCTGGCAATTATAAACTTTAAATTTCCCTCTGGCGAAGCTGTGTGCTTGTACTCACAGTAATGCTGAAAAATTGAATTCCTCTCCATCTTCATATTTAAACCAGACAACTGAGAGTTTTGGGTGAGAAATGACTCTTGGAACTATTCAACATTTCTTTCATCTTGATTAAAATCTCTGTTCCATTAATAGAAAAGTAACTCTGGGGATACTTTACTTGGCTGTTCAGAAGCAAATCTCTAACTCCTTACAAACAAATGTACAAAATTGACCCTCTTTTCTTTAAATACATACTCAAATCTCTCCTACTAGAAAGCCCCCCTAGTAGGACAGCATGCACTCCGTTCATTTTAACTATGCTCATTTTCTACTGTTTGTTTCTTCTATTGCTGTGTTTGCTTTGCTGTAAAATGACCTTGAGTGTCCTGAATGGCGCTTGTAAATAAAATGTATGATCATGACAAGTAGGACATGTACTTGTCCTAAAGTTCACCTGTCCTGGTTGGGACAACCCAACCTGGTTGGGTTGTCCCAACCAGGACAGGTGAACTTTTTTTCCTGTTCAAGTTCAGCATATAGTAGGTGTGAACTAGAAAAGACTGAATGCTGAAATTAAGTCAGAAGGTGTTAAAGCAAGGTGCTATTTTAAGGGAAAGTTGACTTATGCACCAAATCTTTTGAACAATCTGTCTTTTTTTAGAAGAAAGAAAATGTAGCCACTGAAGACTTTTGAGAGCCACTGTATATCAAATAATGGCATAAATTCAACTTGATTTGCATCCAGTTTGTAAAGCAGTCATGTTCACCAAATTTAGAGCTTAGCTGAAGGGAATGACATTGACATGCCCCTTTTTATAATTTTTTTCAGTTCGATTATCCCGGTCGTTTTGAAATGCCACATTTTTTGTGCTCGTGTATGGATGTGCACTCATGCCGAGAGAATGGGCGGCTATTATACGCTTTCAGGGGCTGTGACAGCAGCGCTCAGTGAAGAAGCCAAACACTATGCAGCTTAGACAATATACCCAGGCAGACACACACAAATGCATATGTATGCACTCCCAGATTCAAACACACACTAATCCACTGACACAATTCACACTGATGCGATGAAAGGGCCAATTTATCAAACCACCAGCCAAGCCAGGCCTGAGGATGGCTAGTGCAGTATTGGTCTGGTGACAGAGGGTGTTGTGGGCTCATGTTGTGTGCGTGTGTTTGTGTGTATAACTTTTGGCAATGTGGTGAAGCAAGTCTTCAAATACAGCTTGCACTTTTGCCTATGGCCAAACTTCAAAAGCATCACCTGCTGATTGTGGGTCCATGAAATGAATCTGTTGCTCTTTTGGCTGACAGGTGCCCTGGTGCAAAGAAGCAAAATTATCTGCATGAGTTTGTTGAAGGCAGAGAACTAAACAGTGGGAGGTAGCGAGGATACTGGATATAATTAAATTTCAGGATCGACAATTGTTTTCAGAATAGTTGCGACTGCCAAAGCCTGTCTACTGTTAGAAAGCTGCACAGCAGAAAAAAAGGAAGTGCTGTTAAACAGATCGATATGTGTTCTTAGTGTTTCGCATCGTTGGCACAGTGCAGATCATGAACAAATTCATGCCATCTCCACGTGTCTTCAGGGAAGTGATTTAAATTTCATCATCTGTCGACTATCTCTCTCGAGCCACTTGACACATGAACTTCAGCAGTGACATTTTCCTAAAGCTGTAAGCGAGAAGTCAAATTTCAGCAGCTCTCTGTCTGGATTTACTTAGGTGAAGATATGTTCAATTTCAGAAAAAAAAAACGCTTTTCAATCAATGATGTTTTGAGAATGGTCTGTGCAATAGTGCCTTACCTGTAAATGTAGCCTTCCTCCTGAAAGAAAACCCACACAGGCTCTTTAATTTAATTGTATTTTTGTCATACGTTTTCTTGCATGTGTGCAGGGTTTTCTTTTTTATAGAGTTGCTAGTTTTTCTTTAGTGAGGATTTAGATGTCCAGACATCTGCTAAATCTCTATCAGCCTGCACACATGAGCACAATAATCTTGACCTACTGTTGAAAACAACTTCTCTTTATTGAGCAGATATGGGCTATTGTGCTGAATGTAATACTTTTCTTTCTCAGTAAGCTGTTGACAGCATATATACACCTATTTGATTCATATTATGATATTTTATGATGTCTTGAATTCTTGACAAATGAAGGATGTATTTAGTGCTGTATAATAGGTCACTATTCTGGATCTCTTTGTTTAAATTGTTGAATTTGTTCTGATTTTCACTTTTTATAGAAACAGTGGTATAAATCAGGATTTTGATTTACTACTTCTGTTCTTTCTATCTTGCGGTCCATGCTGCTGTACCAGAAAACGTTACACAGATCTAACTGAGAGAAAATGAACAAGATTTTGTGGATCACAAAGTCCTGGCGAGTTTTTGAGATATGCGTGTTGCTTTTAATATGCTCCTAGATGGAATAGTGTGCACTATAGTGTATTGGGATCAAAGGCTTGAAGATCACAGTGTTAAACTGTGTCAGAGTGTAAAGCAAATTTATGTTACCTTTGGCATCATAGTCAGATTTTTTCCCCCCACAATTAAAATCTCCTGACCTTCTGACAATTCAGTTTCAGTGCTCTGATGACCCCACAAGTAGTCAGAAAATTATTTAGTAAATAAATCAAAAAAGTAGGTCATGCTGTCAGTTTGCATATGTTGTCATGGTGTTTAATGAAATTAATGATAATATTGGGTCATTGTTGTGGCACACTGCTTGTTACACATTGGATGTTAAAGTTGTTTACTTCAAACTTAGGGGATCAATCAGCACTGCGTGGAGGAAAATCTCCTGTGGAGCTTAAATATATCCAGTGTCCGGGCCAAGCAGCAAGGCATAAAGACACAGGTGGTTCATTCTAAAAGTTTGGGGGTAAAGAGTGTCTACCCCCAAAATTATCAAGTTTACAAAATTCCATAATATAACCAGGTAGGCTTATAAAAGACGTCAACCTAATGTAACTCATCTGAAAATCAGTTAAACGAGGCTGGTACTTTACATGCATAATTTCCCATGGCCCTTTGAAACACCTTTTACTGACCTGAATGGAGAAATCAAACCCCAGGTAACTCAAACACAGGAGGGCTGGTGCTTTTTTCCAGCAGTCAGGGGTACACCGAGAGGTAGGGTACACCCTGAACAGGTTGCCAGTCCATCAATGGGCACACACAGCCATTGTCAATCTAAAAATGAATCATTCAACACAAAATGTGTAGCAGTTCATGACTCATGACTGCTCAAATCTGATGTCTGTGTGGAGGGCCAGATTTGGCTAGTAGTCATCTGCTGTTTGACTGCTAGACATAAGTTCTCAATATATTGAGAAGTTTTCTAGTTTTAGTCCAAAATGTCAAGACTTTAATATTTGAGCCACCTTTTTATTATCTTTGGTGATACACATGCACTATGTTTATCACCATGTGCCTAAAGTAGAAGTTGTAAAATCTCCAAATCACAAATTTGGAGTCTCCAAACTTTTTTTTGGCAATGACTATGGAAGTTACTCCCAGAGATGTAAATACAAGCAATACACGAGTGTCTTTATTTGTATTGGGAAGGTATTTCAAGTCTCTTGATTTTGTGACGTCGTCTTTGCCTCTAATTGGGGCCTGCCATGCAAAGCAATGGCAGGAACCTATTGCTATTCTCCCAAGAAAAGTTGTTTCTTTATTATTATTATTCTTTATTTTTCATCCGTAACCGTTAATGCGGCTCATACCGCTGCGTGCACACCTACAAAAGAGGTATCAAAACGTGCAGAAAATTCACGCCATTCCAGCGATTACTTTTGGTGGGATTCGGGATTATTATTCTTTATTTTTCATCCGTAACCGTTAATGCGGCTCATACCGCTGCGTGCACACCTACAAAAGAGGTATCAAAACGTGCAGAAAATTCACGCCATTCCAGCGATTACTTTTGGTGGGATTCGGGATTAACATGGCGACATAATTCGCAAAAAACTACGAAAAAAACCCCATTATAACTCAATGGGAAAAATCCTAGAAATACCCTATTTTTGAGGATTTGCTGTGTCGTCACAAATTCACCTAGAAATGCCATTCAAATTTCATTTTGTAGATACGTCTGTGATCTCTTCGAAAGTGAAGACGGCTCGTCGATACCAGTTATGGTTTGTCCACAATTTGCCTCTAAGCGACCCAAAGTTTCTCATTTTTGCTCATATTAGAGTGACAGCCGACCTCGGTTCATATCTGGGCACAACATTTCTTTCTCTCATCACTGTAAATGCTCTGAGTGAGGTACAGATATGAATCTCGGGACTATCGCAGAAGACACATTGAACTGTCATACGCTTAAAACGCTTTTCGAATATGTATTACGGTTCCCGAACAAGAAGGATTTGTTTCCAATGCTTTTTTTCAGTAAAGTGTGTTTGCTCAAACACACTTGTGTGTTTGAGAGCTCACAGCTCAGAGCTCACACCTGCTGAGACCATTATTTGCCATAGCAACGGAACTCAAGAGGCTATTGGCTGCTGGTTAGGACTACGAATACGCATCGTTGTAGTTCTATCTATCCTCAGTTGAAACAGATCAGGACTGAGAACTGGCCTTTACAACTACTTGCTGCTTTGGGCTGTATATAACTGATTTAACTCAGTAACTGTTACACATGGGATTAGTTTTACACTTTAAAATTAAGCATATTGAAAATTTCACAATAAAAGCCCTGAATATTTTTACATGACGTAATTGCTCTTTTTTGGCTTTATTTGACTTTTTCATCCAAAGCACTGTTACACATGGTATTAGTTTGGCCCTTTAAAATGAAGCTTAACAAAAATTTCAAAATAAAAGCCTTGAATATTTTTACATCAGCTACTTGTGTTTTGAGCATTATATAACTATTTTAACCGAAGGACTATTACGCATGGGATTAGTTTGGCCCTTTGAAATGAAGCATCCTGCAAATTTCAAAATAAAAGCCTTGAATATTTTTACATGACGTAATTGCTCTTTTTGGCTTTATTTGACTTTTTCATCCAAAGCACTGTTACACATGGTATTAGTTTGGCCCTTTGAAATGAATATTAACAAAAATTTCAAAATTAAAGCCTTGAATATTTTTACATCATGTAATTGCTCTTTTTGGCTTTATTTGACTTTTTCATCCAAAGCACTGTTACACGTGGTATTAGTTTGGCCCTTTGAAATGAAGCTTAACAAAAGTTTCAAAATAAAAGCCTTGAATATTTTTACATGACGTAATTGCTCTTTTTGGCTTTATTTGACTTTTTCATCCAAAGCACTCTTACACGTGGTATTAGTTCAGAACTTTAAAATGAAGCATACTGAAAATTTCAAAATAAAAGCCTTGAATATTTTACATGAAGTAATTGCTCTTTTTGGCCGTATATGACTTTTTCATCCAAAGCAATGTTACACATGGGATTAGTTCGGAACTTTAAAATGGAGCATAATAATAATTTCAAAATAAAAGCCTTGAATATTTTTACATCAGGTAATTGCTGTTTTTGGCTTTATTTGACGTTTTCATCCAAAGCACTGTTACACATGGGATTACTTTGGAACTTTGAAATGAAGCATACTGAAAATTTCAAAATAAAAGCCTTGAATATTTTTACATCAGGTAATTGCTGTTTTTGGCTTTATATGACTTTTTCATCCAAAGCACTGTTACACATGGGATTAGTTTGGAACTTTAAAATGGAGCATAATAATAATTTCAAAATAAAAGCCTTGAATATTTTTACATCAGGTAATTGCTCTTTTTGGCTTTATTTGACTTTTTCATCCAAAGCACTGTTACACGTGGTATTAGTTTGGCCCTTTGAAATGAAGCATTCTGAAAATTTCAAAATAAAAGCCTTGAATAATTTTACATGACGTAATTGCTCTTTTTGGCTTTATTTGACTTTTTCATCCAAAGCACTGTTACACGTGGTATTAGTTTGGCCCTTTGAAATGAAGCATACTGAAAATTTCAAAATAAAAGCCTTGAATATTTTTACATCAGCTACTTGTGTTTTGAGCATTATATAACTATTTTAACCCAAGGACTATTACGCATGGGATTAGTTTGGCCCTTTGAAATGAAGGTTAACAAAACTTCCAAAATAAAAGCCTTGACAACATTTTAAATCGTACCGAACGGTGCACGTCCTCCTCGCTTAACGTTCTTGCGGTTCTCCGCGTGCCACTGATCACGTCGCGGCGTCCTTTGGCGTCGACGCCGATTTGTGGCGCGACGACGCCGGGCCCATGCCCGACGGGCGCGCCTTGGCAGGCCCCGGCTAAATTTCTTCCGAAATTTTCTAGTCTTTACTGTGCTATTCGGTCTGGACTGCTAAGATACTGGATCGGTTAGTTTAATGTCATGCCAAGGTCGGGCGCTGTCTGCTGGCACTTGCTGTTGGGACTAGCCAAGTGAGATGAATTGCCAGTTGTAGTTTGATAAGAAGCTCTGCTACCTCAGAGAGTCAAATTCCCCCAAGTAATTAGAAGGTAGACACATATTGTTTAACCCTTCAGGTCTGAAAAATAGTAACAGGTCTTGTCATTTACCTAATGTGTGGAGCTTATTTGTAAGGAATGAGTTAAACAAATTAAAGTTCACAAGGTCATTGATGAACATTGCACAAAAGTTTCTTAACAATAAAGTGTTTATTGGTGACAGGTGAGAGAGAGTTCAGCAAGAGATTTAATTTCAGGAGCGTCAGCTACCCTTAGCATTACTGCTCAGATCACTTACAAACAGCAATATATAGAGGCCAGGCGACACTGAGATTGCATAGAGGGAGCTAAATCAAAATTAATGTGAACTTGTTACCCCGCCTGGATACCAGTCAGGAAAAAAGGAGCCACCGCATAAATAATCTGTTTAGCATTCGTTCCTAAGCAGTATCCTTTTTACGTGATTAATGGCCTCCTCCTCAATTATCCTCACATTATTGAGGCAATAAAAATGCAAACCTATAGATTTCAGTTTTAAAAAGTCAAAGTATGTGTACTGTTTGAATAATGTATGTAGAAGTGACATATTCTTATCAACTAACCATCCCCCCCCGAAACTCCTATATTTATTGTATCTATCATGGTACATCAATAATCCTTATGAGGCTTGTGTGACTAGTGACAAAATTATTTATTGAGGTGACAGATCAATGTAAGCCCTAAAGTTACAAACCTATCATCAGATGTCTACCACAGTATTTTTAATCTAACAGCGTCTGCAGGACATGCATCAGATACAATCACATCACATGACTAATATGTCTTAAATAAACTCCTGTCATTCAGTTTCTACACAGGTTCTGTACTTTAAATTCAAGAAAAAAAAAGCAAAACTTACATTTCACATTTGCCTGAAACCAACCATTTTGTGTTTCAAAACAATTTTTTTCTTTTTTTTCCCCCACAAAATAGCATACATATGACTGTTTCACAAAAACTGAAATTCTCTCATTAGGTTATAATGCATGCTGCTTTTTTTTTATCTGCCTCATTTTTTGATCCTGTTATCTGCCTTAGGTAGCTACTGCCATCTAGCGGGAAATAAATATACTGTGCACTTAAAAGCTCCTGCGGGTTACCACTTTTTCTTTTTAGATTATCATATTTATTTTTTTAACAAAATAATATTTATAATTTTTCAACTATATTTTGTTCGCATAGCATAATATACGCTCACAATAATAAGTTATAAATCCTGAATTTACATCACCAAACAAGTCTAGTTCAAACAGACTTCAGTCATATCCAGTCAAATTAAATCAGATTAAAATAATTATTTTAACAATTAATATTTTTTGAGAAAACAAGAAGCTTGCTTTGAATGTTTACTTTATTGAAGTCTCCTATTCTATCAGCAAACAAACTTTTAATAAGAACTCCCAGTAAAATAAGCTGAGGTGGTCAGACAAAAAAAACAAAACATCTATAGCATTTTGGTTTGAATCGAGTTAAAGAGGACTGTTTTTTTTGTTTGTTTTTTTTTTGTTCAAATGAAAATATAGTTGGTTTTGCAAGGAAAGCTCAAAAATATGAAAAGAATTCAAATTTAAATTAGGCTTCTTTGTGAAAAATAAGTAATATCTGTGAGAACAATGCCACCAGTTTAGTTTAATAAAGGTGATTCCATCATGTTCTCATTAAATACAATTGGATTATTTTATTCATAAAGAGTATTGCTGGAAAATTTGTATAAAAAAGGCAGGCCATAAGGTAACTTATTTCTTGGACATTTTATTTAATAAGAAAATAAACATGCTATTTTCTTTAAATCTTTTGAAAATAAAGAAAGTTAATTTAGATCGATAAATACATGATTCTTGTAAAATAGTTATAGAAATGAAATGAAATTTTGATTTAATTTCAGCATTTTGTATTTTTTGTTTAGACTCTAACAGCATACAACATCCCTTACTTGCCAAAGTCTGTTTAGATTACCAAAATTAAATTTTGAGTTTGTCACAACAAACATTAATTTTCTCTGCATTGACCATTTGTGTGTTGATTTCATATAATCTTGGTTTCAATATGGCGTTGAAAAATGAAAAGGGTTTGGGCCCAAACTGACAGGTAATTGAAACTATAAATATCTTCATCCATCTTTACAAAATCCTCAGTATACCCAGATGAAAAGTAACCCCAGATAATGATGCTTACACCACTATCTTTCAGTGACTGTATAGTGTATTCAGTGGTATGTAGTGTTGTTGTATGCAAAACTTGCCTTTTGGAATTGTGACAAAAAATTAGAGAGTGGTTTCATTGGACTGTAACACAAAACTTAGGGAAATTTTAGCAAGACTTGAATGTTTTGAAAGAAGATAACTGCATTAAAAACCCTCAATGAGGAGAATTCACAAGTTTGTTGTAAGATGGAAAACACAACCAGTGCTTCTAAGATATTATTGACTTCATCTCTAAGCAGCCTCCATGATCAAGTTCAGTCATGTTTTTTTTTTAATCAATTTTGTTCAAATATTTTGGTTTGCAATGTCCCCATATTTTATATGTGTCTCTGTTCCAGAACACCTGATTCAAATGATTGCATTACCTCTTCTGTAGCCCATTAATCACCCACAGATTCAAGACAGGTGTGTAGCAGAAGGGAAACATGTAAAGCATTCAAGGAGGGTCAGAGAACCAGAATTGAGAAACACTGTTATAGAGTTGTGTATGTATGTCAGGTATTTCTCTTCTGCCACGCACCTGCCTTTAATAAGTAGATAATTAAAAATCTTCTGTTACACTTCATGGCATGCAAACCTCATTTAAATCAGGTGTTCAGGAACAGAGACATCTAAAATATGAAGGGCAGGCAGTGGTTCCTGAGGACCGGAATTGACCAACACTGCTCTTTAGAGAGAATTCATAACATCCATACGCTGAAGACTTCGCTAGGGAATCCACTCACTCGCATCCACTCATATTCAAAAAGAGAAAAACGAAACACATTAAAACAGACTGACACCACTTAATAAAATACAGATAATATATTAAGAGATAAACATAACAGTGTCCAAACCCTCTGCCTCCACTCTGTCATTCTGTATGCATAATACTGTGGACATTTCTTGTCCAAACTGATACCTTTGTCTGGTGGGATCCTTTTGATTTGTTGCAATCGCTCTGCAGTTTATGGCTTTAGCTCAAGGATGCATTTGAGCAAATGTCAGGAAAATCCTAATGGGACAGCTGTAATTTGTTTCAGGTTAATCAGATACTTTAGATCCCTTCACGACGTCAAATCAAGAAGACTGAATGATGAAAGTAAATTGAATGAGTTATGCAACCAACTTGTTGCGGTATTTTATTTTACTATTTGTTTCTCTAATATTGTCATTTTTTACTTTACAGAAAATGTGGAAGCAATTTTGAAATTGTGTCATTTTTTTACATCACAAAAACCTGACATTTTAACAAAGGGGCATATATTTTTGACAACCACTGTAGAGCTGTCTTAGATTTTGTAGGAGGAATTCAGAGGCAACAGATGGCGCTAAAGTACTGCTTTCTTTCCTTCACTGCACGAGGGAAAGAAAGGGAGAACATAGAGAGGGGTAGCAGGCGTCGCATGAAAACTACAGTGGTTTTTATGTATGAATGCTTCTATTTAAACCAGCATTAATTAAATTCATGGCAAATTGAGTTTACACATTAAAACTGAGTTTTCTTTACTGAGATCACTTTGAACTTATTTACTCCATTCTTTCCACTCCGTTGCCTATAATTGTATCCAAATGACTCGGTTTTCATTACAGATGTCCTCCTGGAATTAAAAACCTTGTGCTGACTGACTCTGTGTGCATTCGTCTCTGCCTATGGCTGTGTAAATGTGTGTGTGTGTGTGTACGCATGTTCATAAATATTTCATGTTTCATTTCTGTTTGATGAACATACTTCTGCAGTGTCAGTTCTGTTTTTAGCCCTACTGACTCCCTGACAAAAGGTGTGTGTGAATCCGGATTTAGGTCGTCTTGATTTTTACTGTCAATGTGGGGAAATCTTTATTCCTAAACGGGGGGGGGGATCTAGGATGGCCATCTGTCTTGAGCTTTATATAAAGTTTTTACTTCTAATCTGTAAATTGTCACTGAAATGAAACCTAAAGCTGCTCTAGTTTTATATCATGCTTTAATGTTATTTCCTCATCAAAACATATCTGGAGTGTTGTCTGTAAAGTGCAACTGAGGGTAACATAGTTAATTGTTTCGGTAATTGTAATATGCACCTGAAAAATACATAACACAAACTCATCAGATCTTCTCAAGCAGATGTTGTCAGGAGCTCTTTGGTGTTTGTGAGCAGGGACTTTGGACTGCAGGAACAGATTCTAATGAGCTTCAATCAGTGTAACGCATTACATCATGAGCACACAAGTACAAACAATTTGCATAGAAGCTAAAGAACATGCTTTCATGTTGACTTTGACTTTACACATAAATCTCTTCATTGTAATTTGCTAATGTTTTGAACTTCAACCAGCTGTAAGTTCCTGAGAACTTTCATTCCCTGAGTTTCCATGATCCTCAAATGGCTTTACTCTAAATCCCCAGAAATCCTTTACAACCACTGGCATGAACGCAACCCTCTCCAACAAGCTGTTATTCTCTTTCTTCAAAACAAAAGAGATTTAGCTTTCCAGCTAACAAGGCTGAAGTTGTGTTCTTGTGGTTGTAACAGAACAAAAACATTTGGGGGACACTTTGTGATGCAGGATCTTTGTGTAATCGCAATTTTGTCTATTGCTGAGAATTTTATTCTTGTTTGTGTGCTTTTTATGTTTCATTTATTCATAAGTGTTATTTTGACTTAGATTTATTATAATTTATCTATGGCACTGCATTGTTCTGGTAGACAATGTGATTATGTAGAAAACTGGCTGGTAACTCATGCCAGAATTTCTAGGAACAGTTACTTCTATGTGTTAAAGATAAATTGTTTAATCTAAATTAACAGTATTCTGAGAAAAAAATATTTTATGGTATTGACTACTTCCATGGTGTTCCTCTACCTTTCCTATAACAGTAGATTAATCAACTAAATATTGCAACTCAAGTCAGATTCTTTGTACATGAAAAAACATGGCATACAAAATTACCTGTGAGGGCAACCTCTCTGTGGGTATGTGCCCACTTGTGTTTGCACTGAACATGCATTTTCAACAAATTCAAAATTTATTTCTTTCAACTGACAGCTGTGCTGATATGTTACATAGGATCTGTGTGTGTTTTTTTGTTTGGCCCTCTTCGTACAACCCTGCGGGTTGAGGATTTATACCTCTCAGGTGGTTGTACAGTTCCTGAGGAAATCATCTCAGCTGATACAGTGATCTGCAATGCCACTTTTTGTGTGTGTGTGTGTGTTTATGTTTCAGTACTGCTATCCAAGTGAGTGTAGATGTAAGGTGTCCTGGGGAAAGGACGTTCTTCTCACAGTGCTGCACTGTACATCCATCCCAACTGCTGATAACATGCTGTTTGTTTAATCACACACATAGATCCATTGTGCAACAGACTTCTGACCACACCAGCAGACTTCCTTGGCAGCTGCTGTCCATCTTGTTTTTCCACATTTGGCTGCTCCCCTGTCTGTCAGCTTTCAGTTCACTCAGAGACTCATAAAAGAAGAGTCCATGACTCTTCTTTTATGATGTATTGCTTGCTTGGTCGTATTGCATGCTTGTTTTTTTCTGTTCTTTTTTTGTAGAACAAATTTTTTGTAATAAAATAGTTTTTTTCTTCTTTTTCTACTGTGTTTGGAAAAACTTTTGGATCAAGATATTTTGCAAGACAGAAAGATGGATGGAAAGGGGATGAGATTTATGAGATGTTGAAATTACCACAAGCTTCTATAAGACCAAGTTTAATTAGAAATGCATTGCCATGCAGAAACAATTAAACTTGTTCACATTTTGTCATGTTATAAATTCTTAGTATTTTGGGGGGGGGGGGGGGGTTATGTGACACACCAACCCAAGGTAGTCCATTGTATGTAGTGGGAGATAAAGGACACATATTTTTACTTTTTTAAATCTGAGAAATTTAGCCTTGTTTACTGCAATGTCCATAAATAAAATTCAGCACAACCACTTGCCTTCATAAATCAATTGTGAAACAGAATCTAGCCAGGTATAATTTAATCTCAGGAATGGTAGGAAAAAGTATGGCTCTGAAACAGCTATGGCATACTACAATTCTAAAGCATAAAATTGAAGTCATTCTCAATTCGTCCTTCTGTTTGCTAATTAAGCTGGTTGAAATTCTACCAGAGAAATTAAGGTCAATGAGAGAAATCCCAGATGCAGCACTGAAGGGAGATGAGAATCGAATAGAATTGCATTGGAAGGCAATGGCATGACAAAATAGTAACAATTCCATCAAACTTATAGAGTTTACAAAATAATACTAATATTGCTTTGCAATACATTATTGAGAAATGCAGAAAAAGCTGGCGCCACTATTTACCTTCAAGTGAGATACTCATAAATGCATGCAACACGTTATAACCTTTTATTTCCTTTTAAAAGAAAACATATATCACCTCTTAAAGTGGTTTAAGGGGTGGGAACATTTTTTGCAAGAAGTTTTGCATCCCAGCATGCACTGACCACAGAGGGCTACACCCTGGCTCCCCTCAGGCTATGAGAGCTTGCAGCTTGTTCAACTCCAGATGTGCTCTTTGTATGGTGGATGTTTCGCCACATGGTGGAGGGCCAATTGAACTTGGCAAAGGTTTACCCAGGAGTCCTCAATGGGCCAAAAGTAAGGGCTTTACTGGGTTATATCTAAAAAAAAAAGAAGCATGTGTTGGATGGATTGGGTTGCCATTGCTTTTTGATGATGCAACAGAAAGTTCTGTCATGCAAATGCAAATGAACCGGCCCAATGGAGGTTAGAACCACATTTTATGCATCTGTAAAGTGCAGTGTGGTGTGTTTTATGAATTGTTTTCAGTGCATTTAGCTGTAACCAAAGAACTAGCTAACTTAATTCTGTGACATATCTTTGCTGAACTTGTGAGTCTGACTTGGAAAGACACATAGAGACAGACAGACTGACGTGAAGTATTAAAGTAATAAATTGTGTCTTTATGGTACTTTATGGTAGATAAAGTTCACATTTTAGATGTCAAAGATTGGTGTAAATTTGAAGAACAACTATTAAGGAAATTGGATTTTGGAAAGATAATCAAATACATAGACTTACAGTAACAGGTTTGATAAAAAAAAACTTTATTGTATCAAAGCTAAAACTTTAAAATGGTATTCAACAATTCCTATGACAATTTTTTATGGATTTCCAAAAGTGCCATAAATCACCTAAAAAAGTCATGATATGATTACTTACAGTGGTGTGAAAAAACTGTTTGACCCTGCCCTAATTACCTATTGTTTTGCATGTTTGTTTCAGAACACCAAGCTAATTTAGATGTTAGTCAAAGACAACACAGGTAAACATAAAATGCAAGTTTTTAAAAGGGAGAAAAAAGTATAAACCTACATGGCTGTTTGTAAACTCTAATTCTAATAGCTGATTCGCTAAAACCTTAGCAGCAACGAATATAATTTAGCATTTGAGATAACTGGCAACAAGTCTGCTACAGCTGTGGAGGAATTTTGGCCACACTCGTCTTTACAGAATTGTTGTAATTCAGAGGATTTCCATCATAAACTGCCCTTTTAAGCTCATGCCATAGCATTAGATTGAGATTTAGGTCAGGACTTTGACTAAGCCACTCCAAAGAATACTTCTTTTTGCTTTTCTTCAGCTATTCAGAGGTTGAATTTCTGGTACGCTTTGGATCATTGTTTGCTGCAGAAGCTAAGCTCCCAAGGTCACCAACAGATTCCGACAGGCGGCCAGACATTCCCCTTCAGAACTTTTTGGTAGACACCAGAATTCATGGTTCCATTTTTCACAATAAGTCTTCTAGGTTCGAAACAGCAAAACAGCCTCTGACCATTACACTACCACCATATTTTACTGCTGGTATGACGTTATTTTTCTAAAAATGTGGTGGTGTGAGGTAATGGGACACACATTTTCCTAAGAGTTACATTTTTGTCTCATCACTCCACAGAATGTTTTCCTTGAAGTGTTGGGAATCATTATGAAGTGTTTTGGAAAAATGAGAACAGCCTCAATGCTCCTTTGGCTCAGCAGCGGGGTTTTGTCTTGGAACCCTGCCATGCAGGTAATTTTTTCTCACTTTCTTATGGTGGAGGCATGACCTCTGACCTTAACTGAGCCATGGGATGCCTGTGGTTCCTTGGATATTGTTTTAGAGTCTTTTGTGACCTCTTGGATGAGTCGTCTCTGAGTTCTTGGCGTAATTTTGGTCAGCCAGCCACTCCTGGAAAGGTTCACCGCTGTTTCAAGTTTTCACCAGCTGTGTTGAGTTGTGACTCAGCTGGACTCCATTGTAATCCTTTCCAAACTGATAGATCTCAACTACTTTCCTTCTCAGTTGTTCCTGAATTTCTCAGGATCTCAAGGAGCTTTTGAGAATGTGAGAAGCCAATTGCAATTTAATAACTTGATACCAGCTGAAAGATAATTGCCCTTGCTGTGATTATCCAGTAGGAGGCTTGTACCTATTTGATTAGTTAAATTTCAGTGGCAATGTTTTTTTTGGCTAGGCAGTGTTTATAGTTAATTTATTATATTTGGGTCTCAATAAACATCTCATTAATCACTGAATTGTGTAAATCTAATGAAAAAAGCTTGGTAATGTGCCTGTGGTACCCACACAATGTACTCAACTAAACTGTACTATACATGAACTTGCCCCCCCCCGCCCCCCCCATCAGCATCCACACACTTTCCTGAAAATAAATATAATAAGGCTGAAAATAATTGCAGGAGGCTCCATATATTTCTGAGTTTGAAGGTGGAAATGGAAGAGAACTACACTCTGAGTGTATTCATGTCTTTCATCGGCGTCTAATTGAAATCTGCTAGTGTCTGTGGCGCTCCCACTTGTGTGTGTGTGTGAAAAAGAGAATGCGGGCGCCCGACTTTGATGTTTATCTTTATAAGGACCTTTAGTGAGTAACTTCTTGCCAGCTCAAGCTATAACGATTGGACTGCAGAGTGTTATTAATGAGGGACCAGAGAAGAAATGAGTGTGCTTGAGTCCAGAATGCATAGATGTGACCGTGTTTGCACACTAGCGCATTATGTTGTGGAATCTAAATGTGCTCATGGCCTGATATTTCAGCATCATTGCCTCAGACTATAATGATCTGTCAGTCATAATAGATATGTGTGCTTGTGTGCCTTTGCTTATTGTGTTTGTGTCTATTCAGTGACTCATTAGTTGATGCTGACCCAACAGTTTTTTAGAACAATTGGATGCTTTGAACTTTTCTTAAAACTTTATTTGAAGCTATTTAAAATACTGCAACATTCAGAGGAAATTGAAAGAAAACAGTCGATGTGGTTTATTTCATTTCTACAAGCTGCAACAAGCATGAGTAAATATGTAATTACAACTATGACCACTTATAGTTCAGCTTAAGAAGTCATTGCAGAGCATCTACTGAACCCTGGCACCCACTGACCCACCAGTTATGCAGATGGATGGATGCATGTGTATGTACATGTTTTTCTTTACGCTCAGTGTTGTTGTAAAGTATTTGATATCAGACAAAGAAAACTGAAGAAAAAGAAAATACCATTTAAAACAACTTGGTACATATGTAATAAAGTACTTAAGTTTATCTAAAATAAAGCTGGATGCAACAAGGACCTCAAAACATTTGCATTGATTGGAGAAGAGTGCATGTAGTTCGTCTGGTTTGCTCTTCTTTGTGTAATTGTTTAAATTCAGCCACATTATAGGCCAACAAAATGCGTCCAGGGAACACAGCATCAAAATCAGATATTAGGAAAACTTTAACTAGGCTATTTTGGAAACCTTTAATTTGAGGATTTGCTGATGACATAGTTAAGATATTGTTCCCTGTATTTTTTGGTAAAGACCAGACCAAGACCATGGTTCCATTATAGAAAGTCATCCGGGTTCTGAAATAAAAACACACCTCGTGACAATTATTCTACCATTTCCATGTTCGACAGTGTATGATCATGCTATTCAGAAATGCAGTTGATTTTTCACCAAATGTAATGGGATGCACATGTTTTTCAGGAAGTTCCACTTTTGTCTAATGATAAACATATATTGTTGTACTAGACATCTTGAATAAACATGTTTTTGGCAAATGGAACAAGGTTCTTTACGGGAGGGTTTATCAGCAATGGTTTCCATGTTGGAAGTGTGCCATGTAGGTCATTTTTGCCCAACATTTTTTTTATTGTTACATTATCAACACACAACTGAGGCAGATGAAGTTTGCACATGAAGCAGACTTCAACTTGCAAGAACAACCATGACCACTTATGGTTCAGCCAAATTACAAATGACCAAATTCGTCATTTGGCAATTATGAATTGAATGCCAAATGGATTTTCCTCCATATTTCCTCCATATATGACTAATGACCTTTAAAAATTAAATATTTATTTTATGATTTTAAACATGCAGCATTCCAAAAAGACAAACTCAAAAAGAAAAATCTGTAAGGAGGTAAACCCTTTTTTACTTTGCTTTGACTCCACTTTTCTGCGGACAGGTCTCTTCCCCTCTCTTATTTTTTCAGGCCAGTAGCACTGTCATGGTAACCAAAAATATTTTGAAGAGTGCTTGTTTAGGTAGTATGTGTCACGGGACAGCTTAGAGAGCGCTCTTTCTGCTTCTGTCCGGACCTGAGGGAGGAAGAAGTTAATAGCTAAGGCTGAGGGGAAAACCAATGGGCAGTAAGTCACCCATCAAAAGACTGGGCCAGCAAATTCAGAGATGTACTATGAACACCTTCACTTAACAAAGGCATGTACAGTTCTGCTGACATAATGGACTTTTATAGGGGTCTTTTGTGTCTTCTGCTGCCATTTTAATCACTGAAGCCCTTTGACACACTCCACCATGTCCATTGTGTCTCTGCGTATAGGCGTCTCAAGCCCCATTTTAACTGACATTGTTGTTGGTGTCTTTTCATTTTATTTTTAGTTTTTCATTTTGATTCTTGATAAGTATATATCTGTCATTTATGAGATATAATCAAGCCATTTAAACATTGTGGAGTCACAGGTAGCCCTGTAGGCCTGTGTAACCAAACCATGCAATAAAAACACAACTATTAATAATTTACAATCTATTTTGTGACTTCTGTTTGTAAATTGTCTGCATATATGCATATATGAACATTTCAAGGGACAATGAATGTTCACATTTGCACAATTGTTTTTTATTTATTTATTTTTTGCATGTTTTGGTCTATCTGATTACGTTCAAAATTTAAGTTCGAGGTTTGGCTATGATTCAGTGTGTTGTATAAGTACACAAGTTCTGAACCAGTAAATAAATGCAAATGAACAAAGAACAAAACACAAGACTAAACTAAGAAACTAAACACAAAGGAATTAAGTTATAATGGGAATACATTTCTATCAAAAATGAACGAAGAAAAATTACCTGAGTACGACACAGCCTATAAATGAACAAAATGATTAAAATACAAACATCCAAGGATAGTGACATATTTTCATTGAGCCCTGAAATAATGTTTTTTACCTTAAAGTTCACAGTTATGCATTACCTATTTCTATCACATAGAATCTCAATAAAATGCATTTATTTAAATGGTTGGAAAGTGACAAAATGTAAAATGGAGGTTAAACATATACGAGTCCTTTCACAAAGCATTGTAAATTCAGTTATCTTTAACTCTAATATCCAGCATTTCTATATCTTGTTTAGAAAAGACTGCTGCTGTATTTACCACCATATTCCAATCAGTGTCATGAGAATTTAGAGTTTTATAAATACAATAATCTGTGACAGACTGGCGACCTGTCCAGGGTGAACCTCGTCTCTCGCCCTGAACGTTAGCTGGAGATAGGCACCAACACACCTCCCGACCCAACTAGGGACAAGGGTATACAGAAAATGGATGGATGTACAAATATTATAGTGAAATGAAAGCTGCAGCAATTCATAAGTTCTCCTCTAAATTAAACATGTCGGCCTTCACCAGAAGGGGGCAGATGTGTGCAGTACAAATAGTCAACTTGCTCTTGCATCTTTTCAGATACATCCTTTATATTTAGTATTTTATAAATTTTTAAAAAATGTATAGGGCCAGTATTTTATTTTTACTCTGCTTACTAAGCCTTTCATGTCTGTCCTGCAAGGAATTTGAGGAACGCGAATGGCCTGATGATTGAACTGGTCCAGAGGTGACGGTGTAAATCCCTCTGTCACATATTGAAGAGGATAGACAGAGCCTGTCTCTCTTTTTCAGGCAACGAAATTATTAACTATTTTTGCTCATCTGATGCCGACTATAACTCAACTTCAAAGGGAGTGTCCACTTTGTGCAGCTGGAGTGATAAAACTGCCAGTCAGCATAAGAATGTTAATGATTAGGGCTGTGATAGTTTAGATGTAAGAATATATATAGAGAGCCAAGTGAGAGCGTGTGAAAGTGTCCAAGTGGGTGTCTGTTGTATTTCACAGTAAAGTCCCTATGAAATACAGCAGAATTTGTGCATAATAAAAAAAGAAGCCGAGACATGACAGACTAACAAAGACAAATGGTGCTGTTAAAGTTCAATAAGGTATCAGTGGAGGTGGTTATAGTCTGTTCTGATCAAGCTTGGAAGAATGTTAATGCAGCTTTGGATTGTTTCACTGCAGACACTGATGAATAGAGACTGTGTGAAAGCGTGGCCTGCTGTTTGAGGGGCTGATTCACAGAACCACTCGGGGGAAATTATGAATCAGGTCATTTTCAACACTTTGACTAGAATCTGGGCTCGATGGGAGAAGGACCAAGAGAGAAGAGCATGGAAAGAATCACAGCGGATTTATGATGTCTGAGCTCTCCAGTGACATGGTCTTTCCTCTGACCCTCAAAGAAATACTTCTTCAATCTGTCTCCTTGCCGACACCCTCCGCAGAACTGACACATATGAGACCTCCTTAACCCTGCTCGTGCCCCTCACTTTCACTCTTCGTCTGCCCCGCCATTAAATCTGCTACTAATGATGCAGCCCATTCAAACTGGAAAGAGAGGCTGAGAGGGAAAAAGAAAGAGAGTCCAGGGGTTCAGGGATTCCCAAACTGTGGAAAAAGTTCACTCGCCGTGTCTTCATCCTCCTCCAGAGAGCGTGGTGTTCCAGGAAGCGCAAGGGGTTAAGCACACACATTTTGGAGCCGACCTCTCACCTCTGATTAGCCTAGCGTAGCCGCTAAGTGGTTTTCTGTGACTCTTTCACTCAGCTTTCCAGTTTCTCACACAGTAGTGGTGGGTATGACACATTTCATTTGACACATGGTGCTCACTTTTGCGGTAAACTGATTGCTAGGCCGACATAATATGAGTGTAATGAACCTTGGATTTATTAATGACATCTCACATTCACTTCCCCAATGTGCAAGCAACTCAGGGCAGCTGAGACACCGTAACTAACAACACAGCCTGGATGTTTTGCTGTATAAGAATGCCTGCTGGCGGTAGCCCATGCTTTTTGTGGCTTTGTACTGTGTGATTTTTAAAGCTCTACTGCTGTGATCATAACCACTGGCTTTAGCGATTCTTTTTTTCTTTTCTTCCTCCGCTGACCCATTTCTGACCCGTTTTTACTTGTCATGCCTGATATTAGAAAAGTTTAATCATTGCTGGGAGACATACAAAGAGGATTAACATTCCTAGGTCTCCTACACTCAGACCTTGCCCTTCTCCCTCCTGTTCCCCTTCCCCATTTTGTCTCTCTCTCTCTTTCTCTTTCTGTCTCTCTCTCTGTTTCTTGCTCTCTCTCTCTCCCTCTCTTCTGCATTTCTCCACATGAATTTTGCCCTCTCCCATTCCTATGCATGTAATTTTTCTTTTTTATAAGCAACCTAGTAGGTTTATTAGCAAACAGGTATCTAATTTTACTGGGTCACCACTGATGGTAAACTACAGTCAAACAATACAAACAACAATGCCAGATCCATTATGTTAGTCTTGTTCTATTCCCATTTTCTTGGATTATTCGTATTTATCTGTGAAGAATTTACACTGTGTTCCAAATTATTATGCAAATTGGATTAAAGTGTCATAAAGTTTTAATTTTTTGTGCTATTAAATTTATAGATGGTATTGTTTGTCAGGGCTCTTTGAATCACTCCAATTAATTTCAGAGAGCTGGGTTGATTAGTTTGTCTGGTGAGCTCAATTAAAGGAAATCTACTTAAGAAGGATGTTCCATATTATTAAGCAGGCCACAGGTTTCAAGCAGTATGTGAAAGAGAAAGGATCTCTCTGCTGACGAAAATCATCAAATAGTGTAGTGCCGTGTGACAAAGTATGAAAACATTAGATATTTAACGAAAACTGAAGCGTTATCGTACTGTGAAGAGATTTGTGGCTGATTCAGAGTAAAGATGAGTTTGTACAGATAAAGGCATAATGAAGAAGGTTTCTGTTAGACAAATTCATCGGTTTAAGAGAGCAGCAGTTAAAATGCCCTTACAAAGCAGCAAACAGTTATTTGAAGCTGATGGTGCCTCTGGAACCTCAAGGTGGAGGATCCTCCAGAGGCTTGCGGTGCATGAACCTACTATTGGGCCCCTAACCAGAGCTCACAAGCAGAAACAGTCACAGTGGGCCCAGTCGTACATAAAGATTAATTTTCAGACAAACTTGTTCACTGATGACTGCTGTGCAACCCTGGATGGTCCAGATGGACGCAGTAGTGGATTGGTGGTGGATGGACACCACATCCCAACACGGCAGTGACATCAGCGAGGAGGTGGTGGAGTCATTTTTGGGCCGAAATCATGGGGATAGAATCATTGGTCAGCCCCTTCAGAGTCCCTGAAGGTGTGAAAATGACCTCAGCAAAGTATATGGACTTTCTGACTGTTCACTTTCTTTCATGGTACAAAAAGAAGAGCTCATGCTGCAAGGAATACCACTGTGTCATTGGCTGCTATGGGCATAAAAGGGGAGAAACTCATGGTGTGGTCACCATCCTCCTCTGACCTCAACCGTATTGAGAACCTTTGGAGTTTCCTCAAGCAGAAAATCTGAGGGTGGATTGCAGTTCATATCAAAACAGCAGCTCTGGGAAGGTATTCTGACATCCTGCAAAGAAATTAAAGCAGAAACTATCCACAAACTCACAAGTTCAATGGATGCCAGAATTGTGCAGGTGATATTAAAGAAGGGCTCCTATGTTAACATGGAACTCGGTCTGTTACATGTTAACAGACCGAGTTAAGTTGTTTTTGATTGAAATAGCTTTTGATTTTAGTACATGTGACCACTTAATGCTGCACATTCAAAGAATGACCGTTTGCAGTTCTTTATAATCCATAAAATGTTTAGAAAATCTGCTTTGCATAATAATTTGGAACAGTGCATTTTGAGTTTGTTATTTTTGAAAAAAATACTGTTCTCATGGGTAGCTTTGTTCAGTAAAATTTGATTTATACTGTAATAGTTAATGACTTGAAAATTATACTGACGATGATTTGCATTGCCCATTTAGGAAAATCTGAGAAAATATCACTTGCATAATAATTTGAAACACGGTGTAAACCAAATTACTTGTGTTTAAGGGGCCATCAAGAAACAATTACATGATTTTCCCAAAGAGGCTTCTGATACACTAAATATGAATTATGGACACTGTGTGTGGCATATGGATTTACTGGTGCCACGTCCCTTCTAATACAAACAGGAATGGTCTGCAGTCTGTGTGCACTACACGTCATCTGTATGCTGACACAGAGTGTATACAGTGGCTTCTTTATGGATATTAATAGTTAGACCCTTTCCCAAAGTAATGGGCTTGAAGAGAGATAAATGTGGCTGGATGTAACACCTCCATGTCTCATCTTCCTAAATGTTTTCAAGTACCTGTTTATCCACTTCCCACCACCACAAACGTGTTGATGGGTCATTGTTTGTAGAACATCAAATCCAGCTCTTATCAACATTGTTGTGCAAAAAGATTGCTAGTGTGGGTTTCGTCTTTATCTTCTTCTCCTTATTAACAAAACTGTTGTCAATTCAGCTAAAGGACAAATACATAGTATTGTAGAGCCATAAAACTTAAGTATTCAAAGTATGAAGTATTTACTGACCCATTCAAAATATTAGAATAAGATTAAAAAGGTGACTGTGCATGCTTTCATGTTGGCACTAGATTTTTCACATATTATCCACAATCTTTTTGTGATTCTACCGGTGTTGATTATATAAATTTTAAAACAAAACATAGCTTCTTTTTTTTATTAAAGCATTCCATACGTACAGTTCCATATGAAGCTTTATGTGGTTTAAGCCTAAACTACTTTCTTCTGTAGACAAAAAGCAGGGTAGTATTTCCACAGTTTGTTTGATCTATGTACAATGTTATCTACTGAATGTATGACTCTGGCTCAGTGCTAGCCTTAGGATTGTGTTGTCTCCCTGAGGCTATGGAGTAGAGACCCAACTTATCTTTGAAGTTATTTGTT
Organism: Xiphophorus maculatus; assembly: GCF_002775205.1. Taxonomy (NCBI): domain Eukaryota; kingdom Metazoa; phylum Chordata; class Actinopteri; order Cyprinodontiformes; family Poeciliidae; genus Xiphophorus; species Xiphophorus maculatus. The sequence continues at coordinate 14,110,046 of NC_036464.1, read as the reverse complement.
GATGTAGTAAGTCATCATCACTTACAGACTTATTTCATCTTTCCCGCAAAACAGCTAAAGATTTTAGGTAGCTTTTTAGATCCAACAAATGTAAGCTGTAACAAAAGAATCCTAACTCTGAAATTCTGCTCCTAGCTAAAAAGTAAATCAAATATTATGTTATATTACTCTGAGTACCTATCCCGAGTCCTCAAAACAGTTTAAAGTCTGACGTTTGATGAGATAAACCGTGAAGATTAAGCATTTATCTATAAGATTTTGTATATTGAAAGTGTCCACAAATCCTCTGAAAACTCCCCATTTGTGGTTTTGCAGCAGCAAAGTTTAAAACCTGTACATCATAACATTTTTTTCTCACTTTTCATGAAAAATATTAAAACTAAGCATATTGGCTTCAAATGTCCCTGATGCTATACGAAACAACAGCTTGAATTTCTATTCCCTTTGTTTTGTTCGTTTCCCACAAATCAAAGCAACCACAAAATGTTCCTAAAAATACTGCCATGAGGTGACAACTTTTAACGTTTTTCCAATCTTATCTTTTTTAAAAATTTTGTTAGGCCTGAGTGAGAAGGCAGATTTATTTATAGACTTCAAATGCAATTTATAAACCCTCTGATAATTGTGCTTCCTGATATCTACTTGGACTGCAGGTTGATGTTAGCTGATTGACAATAAGCTCTATGCTACCAGTTCGTTTTACATTTATTTAAAGTTCACTAAAGTGTGATGGGACAGTACTACAAACATTTTATTTTTTTTTTAATTGTCAATGCAATTATAACAGGCCGAAATTAAGAAATCCCTTTGGAACATATTAATTTGTTACTCTTCTCAAGGAACTATTTAATTATTTATTCACATCTTATTTTTCCAAAGTTGGTTAAGAAAGTGGTAAAAGCAGAAAAAAGTCGTTATCTTTAGTGTGCTGTAGTTAACTCTTGTCTCTGCCCTATCATAAGCTGTCATTAGGATCCAGAGACGCCCTGCTGGTACTTTCACAAACAGGTAACAATTCACTAGCTATTCTTTAAGGTTAAGGCTTGTTCCTTCAACACATAGCTATCTTTGATGAGATACTAACAAGACATCTAAGGCAATAGAATGCTTTTATGTCATTATTTATTGGACTTTTTTCTTTATTTTCTGCAACTTTATGACACCTCTCTCATATTTGTCTGAGATATTACCTTGTCTGGAACTTATCTTAAAAAGTCAGCACACACCCTAATTGATTGCCATTTATTATCAACGTTAAGCCGTCTCAACACACAAACACACAGGGAGGTGGGCACACAAGAACAAAGGTCCCTTTCTTATGGAGCAACCTCTCCAAAGTCAATGGTTGATGACAGCTTGTCGATAACAAACTATCATCAACCTTGAAGTGACAAGGTGAATAATAGCAACAACTTGGCCCTCATTTTTAAATCAATATGTGCTTTTTTCAGTTGCAGCTTTCTTTTTAATAAAATCCTTATTCTGATACAAGCTAATCCCTTTACTTTCACCACTAGCTGGTCACTGCAACATGCAGACTTAATGCTGTAATGGATTGCATTAGAGGTACTTTAAAAATGGGCAAAAATTGAAATAAAGTAAAAGGCTTAACCTAAAATAAATGCAACTAAATTGATTTGTGGCTGCACTGTGTTTCTGATGGTTAGCTCTGCTGCTTCAGTTAGCATGTTGCCAAACCAAATCTTGTCTGGAATCTTTCCTTGTGGAGTTTTCTGATTTTTCATGTATGAGTACCAACTTTGTGCCATGGTGTAAAAACAAGCATTTGAAATTAACTGGCAACTAAAATATATGTGCATAGATGTGTCTCTGTCTCAGCTGATGCAGCTCTCTATACCCCATGTCTTGCTTGTTGATAGCTTGGCACCAGCTCAGTAGAATCTTACTTGGAATCCAGGAAATAAAGTGAACTGAACTTAATTAAAAATGAGCACTAACATGTGCTGCACACTGTATTTGTGTATCCGTCAATTCTTTAGTTATACACAAACCTAAATGTAATTTTCTAGTTGCTCCGTAAATTTTGCCACGCTTCTTCTCCTGCATACTTTGTGTTATTTTCACCATTCAACTTTTATATTATTCAGCTTGCTCTCCTAATGCCGACAATATCTCTTGGTATTCATATCCTTCATACTTTTTATGAATTTTTCTCCCCATGGTGGAAACCGCTCCTTCCTGTGGCAGAATTGTGAATTACAATATAAAATGTCCGTTGTGTTTCACAGTGGATGTTTTAGGTCCTGTCTATTAATGGCAATCAATCCTCCAGTTTCAGGGCTGTCATGGAGGAAACAAAGCAGAGGCCATTTTGAAGTTGGGCAGTTTAACAGCTTTTATGCTGTTTAACACCTGGGAATAATTTGAGCTTTTGACGTTTCTTTTTTGTAGTCACCGTGCTAAACAATGCCTCCAAATAAATGTTGATGTCTCAGGAACCATAAAAGGTATGGATTTCATTCACCCACTGCTTTTATCAGAAGGAAAAGGGAATGTTTAGGAATTTTAGGTTTACATTAGTTTTTTTGTTTTTTTTTACATTTAATATATTACTGTAATCCAGCATACTAGTGTTATCTTAGATGCTATCATTGGTATTTTAGCTATTTTTAACTTTTTAGCTAATTTAGGCTTTTACCTGCATGGGTTTTTCACACTGCATGGACTATTTCTTACCTTTCTTCAAGTCTTCAGCAGTTGGGTTCAAACGCTTTTGCCATTTTCACCAAAGGCATTCAGCATTGAGCATTCAGCATTCACACTTGCATTTTCATAGGAAATGCACAATTTCTAGTTAGTTTTTAAGATCTTTTAATAATGGCAAAACTTACCAACCTATCTTGAGCCAGTTTGTCTCCCAGAATCTTTTGTTGCCACTTGTAAAATATTTACATTGGAAGTGATGATAGCTCTAAAAGTACATTTTTAGCCTATAAAGAATAAGTTTAGGTGTTATCCAGGCAATCATCAATGACCTTAGTACTTAGACCTAATCACCTTTGAACTCAGAAAAAATTTATAAAATCCTGAAATAATTTTTGTATTTCCAAATAATAGTTGTAATGGTCTGGGTTTGTGCATAGCGTGCAAGTTCAAGAGCCCCTGTGCAAATCTGTATTGGTGTTGAAGAGATTTGGCAGCACAGTTTGAGCGTTGTGTGATGAGTTTGGCATAAAAAGCTGTTGATTTGCTGACTTCTCCCTCTAGATCAACAGAGCAACATACACAAACAGACTCCCACAGGACAGAAGTTATACTGTCAACATACACATTTATCATTCATTTGGGTTGTGCTGCAGCTTCCAAGATCTCAAGTGAAAATGGTATGATTTGAAAGATCACTCATCCAAAAAGCTAAAATTGATGATGGAGCCAGAAAATGTTCTGCATGTATGCAAGTGAATCAAGAATTTAACATGGTGGAAAAACAACAGATGTTTTCTTTCAGGAAGAAAGGAGTTTGGAATTCAGATTCATGTGACTTAATAATGTTGTATGACATATTGAATGAGACGATGCACCTCAACTTTATAAGCTTCATGCTACAAATGTACTCGTGTTCTTAGAAAATTATTTTAAAAACTATTTCCAATTTTGATAAACTTGGCAATTAAAAATGATTTTTGAAGTATTTTTAATACTCTAACAAAGAAAATGTTTTAGAAAGATATGTTAGTATTTCCAAAATCTATTTCACAACTGGCAAAATTTTGGGTGGTCAGTAGGATCAAGATCTTGCAATGTTCCTTTCAGGCAAAGGCTTTGTTCACTGGGTTCCACTTAAGACAAAACCAACTTGAACAGCTGGTCAGGAGCCATGGGTGGTGAATAAACCATACCTCACCAATCAGTACCAATCATCAGTGAGTAATGTCAAATACATAGAAGCCTTACTTAGTAAAGAGACCTACTTCCAGGAAACCATATTAAAGGGACAACAAAACAACAAAGGGATCAAAAAGTGGGAGGCCATTTTCACATTACCACAGTCCCATTCTTACTTGAATGACACATAGACAGGAATCTTGCCTTTGTTTCTCACAGTCATTGCATATCAGGAAATGTGCCACTTGGAAAAAATAGGAGCATTCATGTGCACCTAAACTACTTTCTGTGTGACTGCCGAGTTAACGGCCCTTGTCTACAAGCTGTTACTGTCTGCCTCTGTAAATGAGTGCTCAATTGTGAGCGCTGTCTGCCTGCGATGGCTCCTTCTTTCTTTATAAGCTGGTGCTGACAGACAGAGATAGAGGTTGTGTATACTCAGTGTGATGACAGAGCAGGGCAGCTCTTTCACATGGGTGAAGGTCAAAGCAACCAAGTGGCACATCATTCGCACACGTTAAATTGACTCATCGCTATTCTGTTTGCCATTAAGCATGTATTTACAGAACAATTGTGGCCCTTGGTCTTTTTGATATATTCAGTTAAAGTCAGATATTCACTGATTTTAACTGATCAGTAAAAATCAGTAGACACACACTGTATAAATATACAGTTTTAACTCTTGAATTAAATCAAACGTTTCTGTTTTTGATAAATTAGATAATGTCTGAATAATGAGAGAGAAATAAAAGTTATCCAATATTAAAAGTTTACATATGCTCAAATTATTGCCCCATCATTAATGTGAGAAAGCCTGTACAATGATGCAAATGTTTTTAAAGCTTTCACATTCTATTTTAAAGGGTCAGTATGTGTATTTTTCATGCACATAGTACCATTTTACAGCAAAATCTAGTAACTATACTAACGTCAATTGTCATAAAAATCTGCAATGGACTCTCGCCCGTTGACAGCTTTATATAGCCACCAGCACCCCTTGCGGCCCCGCGAGGGATAAGTGTGTACGATAAAGGATGACTTGACGAATGGATGTTATATAAATGCTATATTTAAAAATAATTTAACTTCAAAATTTAGAAACATGAAATTGGGCCTCTGTCTTTTTAAAAACTCCTGCTCTTTCTGAAATTCTCCCTCCAGGAAGCCATCACGACATCACATCTCTATTAATCCTTCAACAGCGGTTTTACCAGCGTTGCACTGAGAAAAAGCTCATATACTGAGCTTAGCAGATGTGCAGTTCCATGAGATGTTTGCCAATTGCTGCTGGCTAGTCTGAAGGAACTGAATGGGCCAGTCGTGGGTACTTTGTGGGGCAGAAGATCAGAAACTTGGAAACTGCAGCTTTGAGGAAAAACTGTTTCTCAAATATGAAAGAATCAAAGCAACACTGTAGGTACGTTTTTGATGAAAGAATAACATTATATGACATAAAGCTAAAAAAGTTTATTTTACATAATACTGCCCCTTTAAGGCAATAACTCAACTCAAATGTAGACATGAGTATCACTATTTACTGTAAAAGAAGTTTAGTATTGCCTGTTGTATTGATGTTGCTTAAGACTCAAAGTTGAGTTTGAAGAATTTGACCCTGAAATAGCTGCATGCTGGTTAAAGTTTGTAAGCTGCTTTAATCAAGAAAAACAAAGTCAATGCATTTAATCTGGCTTTGGGATTTTAAGAACTTTTCTGCAAAAGATTGACCTTTAAACCCTGACATTAAGAGATGGATGTTGCAAAGCACTGTTAAGGGAAATCAGAAGCTTCACATGGTACGTACATGTTATTGTTGCCTTCCTAAAATTATGACATAAGTTTTGTTTTTTGGGGGGAGTTGAGCCCAACAACATTTAGGTTGAATTATCTGAACTTCCACATTTTCTCGGGCTCCTTTGACGCACCTAAAGAGACTTTCATTCAACAGTCTTGAGTTTCATTTAATGTGTCCTTAAGTTTGCTGTAAGAGCAAAAACAGTTTTGAAACTTGATTTGAATTTTGATAAATATTTTAACTACATGAAGCAATTACACAATTGGTAAGAAATTCTTCCAAAATGTATGTCCGTCCATACATCTATTGTCTAAACAGTCATTGGGCAAAAGGTGAGGTGCATCCTGAACAGGTTACCAGTCCATCAAAAAATATAACCAACAATAACATTAATATCAGAAGTTCAAAGTAAAACAGTTTTGGATTTTAAAGTTGCACTGTAATATATTTTCTTGTTCAGTATCTGAAAATCAGAGCTAAAACTTAAAGCAGTCACCAATTATCCAATAAGTTCTTTTGTGTCTTGGTACTTGATACCTTAAGTGTGGATATGTCAAAAGCCTTTGCCAAGGAGTCTGTTTTTGTTCCAAACTCTGTGTGCTCATTTCTTTTGGGTGGAAGAAGAAGAGCTCTCGAAGGCTTAGCTAACAACAGCACCGGGAATATTTCCATTTAACAATAGCAGAATGCCACCCACGCTTTCTCTTGTCCAGACAAATGTATTATGTCTGTTTGAAAGGAGATTGACAAGCTGAAGATGGGAGATTATGTCAATTAGTGGCCACAGTCCCACCTCGCTAGACTGCCCCGTCTCTCAGGGCCCAAGGGGTCAGAGTTCGCGACCTCACAGAGGTTGCAAACATTTTGCCACTGTGACTTTATGCAGCTATCAGCCTGTGAGCCACCACACACAATCACACACTGACACGCTCTCACCTCCCTCTGACCTTCTGCTCATCTCTGCCTGCCCTTGACCCCCCACTGTTGTGTGTGTGAAAATAAAGAAGAGAGAGGAAGGGCAAAAGGGTCCACCCGAGCAGGAGGAATTATTTATCGCCCGATGCTTGTCTTTCCAAACGAGTGTAAATCTTCTTACCAGCAAAGTGATTGAGCGTGAAAGCATATGTGTTTAGAGTAGATGAATATTTAGTTTGTCTAATGTGTATGTGCAATCATTTGTTTTTGTCTAAGCCATTGTCTAAGCCCCGACTGTCATCTGTTCTGTAAATGCTGGTTTGGCTGCACAAAGAATCAATGTTTTACTGTGTGTGGACATGTGTGTGTGTATGTGTGTGCTTTCCAAGTGGCCGTAAATCTCCAGACTGACTTGTTGGTTCAGTAGGGAAACAGCAGGTTTGGGACACCCTGATAGCCTTCACAGATGGCTAAAGAAATGTTGCCCACACAAGGCCTTTTACTCCACCTATTAATTTATTCATTTTCCACAGCAAATGAGACACCGGAGCCCGTTGTGATTGTGAGTGTTTCCCAGTGCTAATTGCCATTGAGAGACGCCCGGTTATTTGTTTCTCTGCTCCTTTCTGCTAACTCGTACTTTCCCAGACCCCCCTGTGGCCTGCTATTTTTTCTCCAGGTTTATGTTGTTGTACATTTGTTTGTCCTGTGGTCACACCTGAGCCTGTGATTTATGCAGCCTCTTAATCATCTGTGTAGAAGTGAAACAACACCTTAACGTTTTGTGGATGGATAGTTGTCACAACTACACAATTGTACTTTTTAGTTTTGGCTTATATACTTTGCAGGTTCGGATGCAATTCTGTGTACGAGCAGTAGGATTGTCTTTATCTGGCACTAAAGTTATCTGTCTTGTCTTTAATAATAGTTTGACACTGTGGTGTCTTAGAGAGAGCCAAGATTAGTTGAACATCTTAGCCTGAATATGTTGCAATTTTTCTACTAAGAATTTGTTATTTGTGATACAAAAAAACTAATAATATATATTTTTAAATCATATATTTTGTTATATTCTTCACCAATGGAGGTTGTCATTTTTCAGATGCACATTACATGCTCTATTGATGATGTTTTAGTCGGTTTTGTACTAAAATCTACAAAGTAAGCTGTACTTAAAAAAATAGTGAGGTGAGTCTTCATTGCTTCCCTCATTCATCTTAAACAAACTCAAAATTTAAAAAAGTTTGACTTTTTTCACTCATTTCAGAAAGTGAACCTCATAAATGATTCATTGCATATACAGTGAAATATTTCTAACTTTTCACTTCTGTAGACTGATTCCACATTTTTAACCCAACAAACTGTCAACTGTTTTTCTTCTATGAGTACCAGCCAGTACCAAGTAGTTCTGAAATTCAGTTTGTGAAATGTTTAGTTGTTTAACCTAAGAGCCCTTAAGTACTTTGGATACTTGCTTTCTTTGGTATTCCTGTGTGTGTGTTGCCAATATTACAATAGATGAAGTATGTTTTGGGACATCATTGCAGCCATTTTATCTGCTGTTCGAACAAGGTATTAATTTGGTTAATGACATTTTTTTGACATAGTGCCTAAAACATGCATAACTTGATCAGTTTTTTACAAACACATATCTGAAACAATTTTCAAATCTAGAGATTTCACTCAACTCATGTTTATTTGTTTATTGTTTTTATTTGGATTTCCATTACCCATTGCTGTGACAATGGCTACTCGTCATCTACATCATGCAGTAATAATTATTTATAATTATTTATTTAAGAAAATTATTAAACAGGGCTTTCTTATAAGCTCCTGCCTTTTGTTACATTTATAGATGAAGGAATGGAGGGTTGGAATTATTTTTGGAAAAAATGTTTGAAGGAGGGTTAGAAGAATGTTTTGAAGTAAAGTTGGAATTAGGGTTTAATTCCAGCCCTCCTTACCTTTGTAAAAAGTGTTCTGTATGAATTTCTAACAGATTTTTGCAACTGTTGGATTTTTGCAGAGACTGTAAGTTTTCTGTCCTCCTCTACCTTTTTTTCATTTGCGTTTTGCATGCTTCTACTTTATTCTTCTGGCTATTTCTTACATTTCCACAAACACAATTGCTTCTGCAAGTTTCACTCAAAATATTCAGCTTGAAACATTTGCACTGCAGGAAATGCACATTTTTCTACTTTAAATAGTTTCTCATACAATGAAACTCAGACAATAACCTTTCTGTGATAGAGGAAGGGATAAATGAACAAAACAACATTAATAGACATAGGACATACTCCGCTTTACCCAGCAATAAATTATTCTGCGCAAGAGTTTTAAATTACAAATCCAGAATAAAAGCTGTGAAGAGCAGAGATCTAATGTCTTTTAAGCAGCAGCTCAGCTCTGGGACATTAATGCGCTATGGATGAAAAGAAAAATCCAGTTTCTTACACACATTCTTAGCCTTTTAAAGAACTCTGCACAGACAATAATATGTGTAAACACAGTGAAATGGTTCCACATCTAATAGCTACAACATCGTTGTCGGAGAGGAAGGCAGGCTACAATTTAGAGCAGAGCTTCATGTGTGGCCATTTTTGAAATTTCTCCTTCACTTTCTGCATCCTGCCGTCTTCCAGACAGGTGGTCTTGTGGTTCAGACCAGAGGGATGTTGGCTTAATGTTTAATGCTGTTTTAATGGTACCTTGTGTGGTGGTTATAGAGGCCTGCTGTAACTAATAGAAATTCTTTTGACTCTCCAGAGGGTTATATAATGGCCTTTTCCCATTGAAGTAGACTGGGCAAACACAATTGTCATGCATATGAATGTTGTGAGGGTGTTCAATCGCTTATTGCCACAAAAACATGTATTTGGCAGCATTGTTTTATATCTAAATCGATTTTTAGTTTAGCTTGACTATATATGACTTGTTCATGTGGAATGTGGTTAATATCAATTAAACATTATCTTCTGTAGTAGTAATGTTATTTCTCAATAAGAGGTCCCAGATTTTTTTAATTTTCTTACCCTAAAGTCAAAGTTACTTCTTTCATCCTAAGTACAGCCACACAATCCATTTTCTGATTATTGTATATTTGTGCTTTCATAAGCTATAAGCTAATAAAGATAATTACATTAAACGGTAGAGATTAAAAGGATCAACATTTTATTGCCACTGGTTTCAGAGCTGGTAAGAGTAGTGAAACCACACCATAAATCTAATTTACGAGACATACTTTTAAGCTCCATTAGCTCATTTCCCAAAAGAACTTTTATCACACAAGCAAAATATTTTCTCAGATATTGAAGCAAGCAGTTTTAAGCTGATCACACCCATCTCTTTGGGTTTAAAACTTTCAAGCAAGTCCTGGAATGTCCAGTGCAATAAAGTGTGTGACTAACGGTGTGAACGGTGTGTGGGCATGCACGCGTAGGTGTGTGTGTGTGTATATGCAGGCAGGTGACAGACAGCCACTATTCAGCTGTGAAAAGGTGCTGCTTATCAGCACACTGCAATGAAAACAGACAATGTGGCCTTTCTTCTAGATCCTGTGGGAATGTGGGTGAAGTGATTTTTTTTTTTGCACAAATTTTTTTTTAAACTATTGCTTATAGTACAGTCCAACAGTGTTAAATAGGATGTTTATGTCTGTATTCAGCAGGTTGCTCCGTCAAGATTCCTCTGGAAGAAAGCAAGTAAACTGTAGCATTTGGGGCTTTTGAGGGTGTGTGTGTGTTTTCATGAGTTTGCAAGTCGATCATCGGGCCCTTATTAACTACACAAGTGACCTTTGAGGAAGTGTTGACTGGTGTCTTTGGGACTTTGCCAAGTTTCCTCCTTCTTTTTTTCACCTTACATTTAACTCCAAATATAAACATTGCTTATGATTTTCAGGGTTCCTACATAGTTTTGAAGAGTCTGGGAAAGATTGGAATAAAGAAAATTAAGTTCTGTATGGAGAAATGTTTTATTTTGCACTCTTTTTGTTGTGTTCATTTTTCTGAAGAACAATATACCCATAATGCTTGTTAAATGCAATGGTTTTAAGTTGATTTATATTTAACTTTGTTCTTCAGTTTTGAGTTACCCCATCACATATTGGTTTTACCCATCAGTAGTTTTTTATTTGACTTACTGTCGTCTAGACAGATTTAAATTCAGTTGAAGATTGATAAAATGCCACATCATATATAATATTTTTTGACCTATTGACAAATGCAAGAATCAAAGATTTGCATATAAAGTTGGTCTGTGTTAGTCAGGATACCAGAAATTGGAAGCTGATTTCTGGATTGTATTGTTTTGTAATTTGTAAATATATAAGCTAGAAAATCTAGAAAATTTGAGCCTGAAAAAGTGTGAAAGTTTAAATATTTTAAATATTTTACTGTCTGGGTCATCTAGATTTCCCTTACAGTGTCTGCTAACATTTGCAGAGTGCTCTCTTGCCCTCTGGTATATGACGTTCCAGCTAATGTTTAATTGCACATAGAATTTTGAGTTTCCAAGAAAACCGCCTCTGTCCAACTCATGTAAACCCATTATGCCTGTCCCTTCCTGTTTCTGTCATGCCTCAGTCTGGAGCTCAAGGCACTATCTCTGCAATCACTTGGAAACACACCACTGCTGCACCGGCATTCAAGCTTCAAGCGGCCTCCAAATGTTTGCACTATCGGGAGAAATATGAGTGCAGGATAGTAAACATTGTAAAGCAACACAGTTAGCACACTGATGACAATTTGGCTCTGAAAGAAAGTTTTTTATTTTTTAAATAATGTTGATCTGATACATTGAAGCCTGCTGTCGTTCCACAATTATCCCTTTTATCATAAAAGTGGACATAGTAAGCATTTTATCATGTTATGTTATTAGTAGTCAATTTTATATTACAATCATTACAATCATCACAGTTTGAAACAATGTTGCTGATTAGAAACTATCTGGTCTAGATGAAAGCTTTGGGCCTACAATTTGATTTTTGATGGAGTTTTCCTGCTTTCTTTTTTTGACATCATTGATTATTTCTTCAGGTGGTTTTGCTGCAGGCAGTAAGTATACCTTTTTATTCCAAAATAGGCCTTCAAAGCACCTATTTGCATACAGCTTGTTTTTCCAAGCTGCATGTCTTACCATTGTTTTGTCTTACAGTGAACAAGTAATAAATGGGAATGCATCCAACAGTAGATTGGATCTGTGCGGATCCAATCTACTGCATGTTTGGATAAGAATTTAGGGCCATGAATACAGTTAAGCCCAAATTTATTCACATCGTTGGCAGATATAGATTTAAAATTATCTTCATTCAACCTATAATGTTATATTTCAAAGATAACAAAATTAATAAAACAATATTAAAGGAGTATTTATTTTTATTTTTTTATGTTGAAATATTTTAGTATGCCCCTTTCTGAAAGGGCATGCTAAAATGATTTATACTGATCCCAATAATCAATGAACCAATCTTTATTGGCATTTACTACGACTCTACTCTTTTGGACAATTTGCCTTTGGCAATGAACTCCATTGATCTGCTTTTATTTCATACTGATTTGCCATCAAAGTTCAGATGTCATTGGGACTCTTATTGCTCCTCTTATTCAGGCAAGCAAATCATGTCTTGTGCTTAGATGAGTTTCTGCTGGGCAACTTTCTCTGCTAGAGTAGCTGAATTTATGAAAACTTCTATCATTTACTGGTTATGGATGCATCTTAGTAAATACAAATTCAAGTGAAAGAAAAACTGAACTCATGTGATGTATACCTTTATTACACAGGGGAGATATATTTAAAGCATTTATTTCTGTTCATTTTGATGACAATGACTCACAGCTAAAAAAGAAAAAGTCCAAAAGCTAGGGTTGCCAAAAGTTAGAATATTGCAGATTACCAACAAAAATGATTACATAAATACAGAAATGTAATGTTACTGTTTTGTATTGCCCTATGATCATGTGAAAGACTGCTGATTTGACAATTGTCCAGAAAACAGACACTCGCACTCTGTACAAGGAGAGTAAGCCACAAAACGTCTTGGCTAAAGACAGAGTGCTGCATCCAACCATACGGATAATGTAAAGTAAAGTAATAATAATGTAAAGCTGCCAAAGTCAGAGATGACTTAGGGTGCCATGTCATCTGCTGGTGTTTGCCCATCGTGTATTAAGAAGTCCAAAGTCAGCAATCTACAAGGAAATTTTTGAGTATAGTACTTAGTGCCTCCCTCTGCTGATAAAGAGTATTAATGAGGTCCTGTGTCTTAATCTTAATCTGCCTGGCAAGAAAACCTAGCTTGTCTAATAAAAAAAGTGCATATTATAACTACAAAACTCAATATTGTGTAAGATGCTTTAATATGATACTGCTGACTGTTCCGCTTGCCACAATTAAAACAAAATAATATTTTGCACCTAGTGGAATTGAAGGAAAAACATATTTTAGATGTAAGATTGTGATACTTTTCTCTCCAGGCATCAAGAGTACACTTTGGGGTAAACAATAATGTAAAACAAATCTCTCACAGGGGTCATATTATTTATAAAAATTTCATATAGATTTTATTCATTTACCTTTTTCAAAAACCAATATCTATTTCAGTAAAATAACTACTTACAGAAAAATAGCTTAGACATTATTGGTGAAATTAAATCATTACTACAGCAAGTATACGTAGGTGCTATGTTTGCATTATGATTTATTCTTTGATACAATAACAGTAAAAGTGATGTGGTTTTTTTATTTTTAGGTACAAAAGTTGAAATATTATAATGCTGAATATTAAAAAAATAGTATCAGAAGCATCTGTATGGAAGATCCAATGTTTTTTTTCTGTTATGAGTCTCTCAGTCTCTGTTCATTTCTGTTGTACTCCCCAGTTGTTTGTAGGAACTTACTTTCCTTCTTCAAAAAGTTCAGAAGTAAAAAAGAAAAAACAACCATGTTTCCATGTTTTAAACCACCATAATGGTGCTGTTAAGTCGGTAGAAGGATTGTCCAGTCCATATGCCTTCCTTGTTCCATCGACTGTCTTTCCAATCACAGATAAGAAAAGAAGAAAAAATACAAAACAGTTTTCTAATTCTCTATTATTCATGATAATCTACTTTTGTACATGATTATAAGATGCAGTTAAGTGGATCATCTATTTTTGCTCTGCTTTGAAGGAGCTGTGTGTAGTTGAGGGTTTCACAACCAACATGTACAAGAGCATTTTTATCTGGTCCGTTTTGTTTTACACACAAATAAATCCTTACTTCCCCTGAAATTTCATTCAACATTTCAACAATCATGCCACCGCTGAAAATTTCACTTCTCATCTTGATTTGGTTTTGAACAATTTGTGTTGCTAATCTGAAAATGAAATAGCTTCCTCACTGAGAGAGCTGCAGCTAAATCAGTGAGAATGAAGCCCTTAGCAATCTGATTTATCTTTTTTGATGGGGTTTATGTTTGAGGACCGTAACCGACTCTTCATATGCAGTTAGCACTATACAGGACTTAAGTTATTGAAGCATGATTCAATTTATTGTTAAACAGGGTGAGATACGAGTGAAACTGGAAATTCTGCAGAACATTCTTTGAGCAGTGTCACTGGAAGACAGTGTGGTAAGAAGGGCACTGATGGGATTTCATGTACTTGATGGCGAACTTGAGCTCCTTGCTCTTCTTGTCCCACTTGTGAATGGACATGAGCAGCAGCTGCTGGTCTACTTTGCGGCCCATGATGAGGAAGTTGGAGCCCAGGTTCTCCAGCTGTGAGCATGGGCAGTTTGCTCCATTCTTTATGTACAAGGTCAGCTTCTTCAGGTCCTTCTTCCTCAGCACACCCTGCTTCAAAACCTTCTTCTTCTTCTGTGCTGCAATTAGTTTTCGGTCACCTTTTTCCTTTTTCACCTCCTTGATTTTCATCTTCAGGACTGGAAAAGAAGAGAAGATATTTATTCTCATTTAGGATTGTGCTTATAAAACCTACACTCAAGCACAAAGTCTGACATTTGTTCTCAACAGTAACTGCAGTGTACATAGGCACTTCCAGGATGAGCTGACAATAATATTCTACAGTGGAAAAGTTTTACTCTGTGAAGAGTCCTCACACAAAAAGTTATAAGCTGATTCTAGAGGCAGCTGTTTTTTTTCTATTTATTTATTTTTTATTTTGTCTTTTTTTACTGAGGCAATTGATTCAAGCTGCAACATCCATAGAAGAAGTAAAACAATAACAAGAAGCCAAGTGTATAATAGGAAGTTTGAATAGACACTTCTATTTGTCTTCCCACATGTTGGATTGGGAAATGTCAGTCTTTGGCAAATCTCACGGTTAAGGTGGGCGTATACCAACTCCACAAGGAATAAGCACAGTGGCTGATATTTATAGTCAATAATCCTACCATGCTAATTGTGCTAACAATGCTAAATGTAGATGCCAACAAGAAATATGCACTATGTCAAGTCAAGTTTATTTTTATAGCACAATTCAGCAACAAGACAATTCAGAGGGCTTATGTAATCATTTTGTGTTTGGTTAAAGAGGAACTTTATAGCTAGAACAAATTTTATTCTGCCAAACAGTAAACTTGACACAGCTGTTGTTTACTTTGAAAGAACCATGTAAAAAATAAATATTTTGTTAAATACCAAGAGCTTAAAGTACCAAAACAAGCAATTTTTTTTTACATGTTATAGTTAAATAAACATTTATTATCAATATCATTTTGGATGCATTTAATTCAAAACAGTGTATGTTTATTGGGATCAGTGGTGTAGAAGGAAATGAGTGTTCTGCATAGGCATGATTTGGTACTTTACTTTTATGAGATTTCACATTTTAATTAATTTGTTTATATATTTGGGGTTTAAGTAACGACATGGTAATGAAACTTGAATTGCTTCTCCATGTTGTGTGGTTGTTATGAGAGTAACTGATGCCTTCACTTTCAGTTTTAAGCAACGAGAATACTGGGGAGAGTGAATATGTTGTATAACATAGCATAAAATTAAATAATGTTATTTTGGAGTCAGTACTGAGATATAAGTTGCAGTTGCGTCAGAACTGAACCAGTGGCACACGTGTGGTTTATGGCCTCTGAGAACTGTGGAAATCCTGTAGTGGAGTTTCAACATGTCAAGAAACAGCATTGTAGCCTGGCATAGCTGGTTGATCACAATACAAATCCAATAGTTGTCAGATGAAGCAGAAATCTTATTTTCCGTAGGCTTCATGTCATTTTCCTCCACTAAATGAAAGGCAGACACACAAGAATGTGACTGGCATTTTAATGCAGGTAAATTTTCGAATTATTCATAAAGTATGAAAAATCTATCTAGTTGTTATGGAATCAGAGGAATGGGCAAGTAAAACTATGACCAATTGATCTTTTTTCAACGGATTCATCAGCTTTTAAGTGAATATTCCAACTTTGCACACAAGTCAAACTGATAGGTGTGCAAAATTAGTAGATGCTGGAAATTATTTGATTATCTAGATGAAGCTGAAGCATGTGTGGAGCAAAAGACAACACTTGCTGTGATTCTGTTAAGGTCACTTGTCATCACTCTTTTGAGGACTGCAATTAGATTTCATCATCCGCGTTGTTTTAAGACTTGTGTTTTCATGCAAACCTGCAGTGCAAAAATAGAGCTGAAAAATTCTGCACGTAGTTTTGATTACATGTGACAAAGCCAAGTTTGTCAGCGTGATGAAATGCTGAGTTTTAGGCCTCACTGAGTGTTGTGTTTATAGGTTCATATTTTCTCATGTCGGAGATTAAAATTAAAGTGGCAACTATTTCCAAGGAGAATTTGCAGAGTAACCCCTTTTGACAGGAGGAATTAATCATAGGTTGGGCAGAGGCACAGTGCTGAAACGAGACATCTCCGTTTGCCTAAGCCTGCTGGAAGATCGCCATGTTGCTTCTCGTCTGCCTGTCTATGGTTACATAAACAATCCTGAGTACGTTAATGCGTGTACCGTACATGTGAAGTTATGGCATGCTCCAAAAGCAATGTTCAGTGAATTGCTCCTCGTGCACTTTGTGACTGTCCTCCAGCTTCCCCTCATGCTCAGTTTATGTGATTCTGTGCCTGTGCATATGTCTTTTTATGAATGACTGCATTCAGCACAGGTTCGAAGCATTAAATTGCCACCCTTCCTCTTTCATTTCGCTTTAAATGCCCACCCGTGTGCATTCATGCTTAGAACAAAGTATGCAGAGGCCCCTCTGTGCAGCCTGGCCAGCATCTTTGTGACATGCCATGCCCGTTTCTTTATACAAACTCAGTTTCTTTACTGTGAGCATACAGAAGTGTCATTATGAGGAGAAGCAGATTTTCTTTAAAGCAAAAACAAAACAAAAAAAAAAAACAAAGAAAAAAAACTCATTGGAAAGGGTGAGATGCCAGACTTGGTTTTATGCAGCACATGCCCTTTTTCTGGATCTTAAAGAAAAAATGTTTAAGGATTAAGCATCAAAAGCAGATTCTTAATAAATTGTGAAAATGTTTTAGGGCCACAAGATCAAGCTGCTAACAACTGTGGCTCATTGAAATACCATTGTAGAGTAATTCTTCCCTTGATCACCAAGGATATCACAGTTATCTTACCTTATCTTGTTACACATCACCTGTAAGCAGCCTTAACTAATAAAATATCTTCACTTGAGTGTCTATACACGTTTAAATGCAACCATTACTTTATTCTAATAACATGAAAAAATGTGTGGTATGATTCTTGAAACTGTTTAAAGGACCTCAGCAATTCCTCAGCAGTTAAATGTCACAATTAATTATGATTGCTGATGATGAGACTGTATTTCAGTTTCAGCTCAGTGTGAAAACATAGTTAATAGATTCTAGATTAGCTTGTTTTATTTATGATGGCTTAGGATAATTTTGTTCAGGTAGTGCTTTTTTTTAGGTGTGATTAATTATGCACCAGGCTTAGGCACAGAAAGAATCTCAAGATTAGCTTTTTTCTTCAGTATTCTGGTTTGGTGCATGAAAACTAGGCAATTTAGTTAAAATGCTGTGCACAACACTGCAAAAATACAAATTAAGCTACAGTGGACTTTGAAGAGAAACAGAAATGCTTCAACACAATGAGGAAAAAAATGTGAGCAATTCTTAAAAAAAAAAAAAAAAACAAGTTCTAAAACGATACCACAAAAAGTTTTTATATTTTTGAAGCAAGTGTCAAGAATCTTTCTTCAAACATTTGTCTTAACTATTAATAAATGTCTTAGCATGGACAAACTCTGAAATACCAAATATATATAAGATAATTTATAATGTCAAAGGAAAACTGAATAAATAAAAATTGTGATTTTATTTCTTGAAAGAAAAAAGCTATCCACAGCAAGCAGAACTAAGTAAAAAAGGAAGCTATCTGTAATAACTTGTTGGCCTAAAAGCAATAACTAGCAATTAGTCATTTTACATTGTTGTAAATAAATATTGCTCAAGGCACTGTTTTTTTTGCACAGTTGTTTAAAATGAGCCACAGTGTTTTAAGCATAGTTATATCAATTAGAGTAGGCTGTTCAGGTCCTGTAGCAGCAAAGCAGCCATCATCATTATATTACTACTACCAATACAAGTGTGACGTTTTTCTAAAATGCTATCTTAGTTTTTGCCACTTTTGTTTCCTTGATCTACAGAATATTTTTCAAAATGTTTGGGGCATCAGTAAGACATTTTTTGGGACCTGTGAAAGAAGCTTTTGTGTTATTTTTGGTCACTTGCTGTTTTCACCTTGGAAATATCTATGCTTTAAATGTTGTCCAGGGCTCTTTTGGATGAGTCATTGAATCTTAATTGGAGCTTGATGTTTTGCATTTTCAGACTTCATCTCAGACAGGTTCCACTTTTGTGCTTCTTTGATTCTGGGTTTGTTTAGTGGAATTGAACCCATCTTTCTAAATATGATTAATGACTTTTGAGTGATAATTTAATCTCTTATTCTCACAAGCCAAGGATGGTTTGGGTAGCTACTTCTCTTAAAATCATTCATATTATATGCAGATTATATTAACATTAGCTTAAAATGTGAAACATTTATTTAAGAAAAACAAAAGAAATATATAAAGAAAAATGTACAGTTTTGCAGTACTCCATGAGTATTTTTTGTCTTTTTTTCAAAATTGTCTACTTACCAAAATCACTTGCACAGTAATGCTCCATGATGTTGTCTGTTTTCAGCTCGTTGTCACATGGAGGGCACACCTTCGACACTGAAGGAAAAAACATGATTTCTCATCAGTTAGAATAAAATAAATTTTGTCTGATGCCTTTAAGCCTAGATTAGCTAATATCTAACAGCTGGACATTGTTAGTCAAGTGCAGTCAGCAAAACCAAAGCAGCGGATGTAAAACATTGAGCACTGTTGAGTCACATATTTGCAGCCCCCACTGGGTCCTCTTGTCAAAGCGTATTTGCTGTGGAGCAAATACTAAGTCCAGCAGACTGACTGATGTTTGCCCTGCAATTACACTGGAAAAAAATGTTTTTATTCTACCCACTTGTATATTTTGGTGGTTCAGGCGTGGTCTGGCTGTGCAGAAAGGTAAACGGTGCGCAAGGAGCTGCTGAACATGGTGAAAAGTGATTCAGTCACACACACATCTCCACACAGCAGCCACACATTGTGAAACAGCAAGCAGACCAAAACCAATGAGTCCTGTTTATCTGGAACTCAGAATTTATGGTCACGCACGTTGTGCTTAAGAACGTGTTTGGTCTTGCTTATTTTGATATGGAGCTTTGTGACTGTCATTACAGTGAAGACACAACAAGACAGAGTAAAAGCAAATGACCCAAAATATATATTTTTTTTCAATAAAATAGTACAGCTGCTCAGTTGTTTCTACACTCCTAATCAGTGGCAGTTTATGCATGGTTGTGAGCTCCTCCTTTTCTTGTCCGTAATTTATCCTGGAAATAAATGGGGATTTTTATGGACTTTAGAAATTTGATAAAATACAAATTCCCTTTTCCCTAGGGTTTTTTTGCGTGTGTGGTTTACACACACACAAAGTGCATTGTGTGAATTGGCACCAACACAATGCCGATTCTGTTTTACTGAACATAGAGATAAGCTGTAGAAAACTCACCACAAACACCACTGACATACATGACTTAAAAAAAATGTGTTAATGTCAGAGAATTTGTTTTTAAAGAATTTACATTTTGCCTCAGAAAACTCCAAACAGTTTCCTACTGTAGTCATTTTAAACAAGCTGGACAATTTTCAGAAAGTATGATTTTACTCTGATCATTGAATGCACCATTACATGTTTTGCACATAAGCACAACTAGATCACTCTGACCACAAACTCTTCTGTATTGATGTTGTTACTGACAAAAGAGAATTTTGTTATTTTCAGTTTCAGTGAGGACTTGGAGTATAAAACTAATTTGGAGAAAGAGCAGAGCCAGCCCAAGGCATGATCAAACAAAGCATCTGCTTAGCCATCAGAGGCTTCCCACAAGGACGTGAATTTTAACACAAACCATAGAGCTAAAAGTGTTATATTTTTTTATTTCAAACTGGAATTCTATTAAATTTGATTTAATGGTTTCAGTACAGAAAAATTTAAATAGCTAATTTAAGTCTTAAATTAAAAATTTATACAAAGTTTAATTTGTGTAAGTGCTAAAAATAATCGTAATTGTTTGATTTTTGGTTTATGTTAACAATCTCATGCTAAACATTAAATACCTTTTAAGCTCAGCCAATTAAAACAATAATAGAGATTACAGATAACAAGAACGCTTGAACTGTATGCAGAAAAGTTAGCGCCTGTCTTCCACAAAACACAAGACTTCGCATGATCCCAAAATATTGGCTGCTAATTTCAGTACAGTACACACTAACAGGGCAGACAGATTTGATCCGACTCAGCTCGTCTGAAGGGAAAACAGTTCTGACCTTTCCCTGAGTGGGAAGTCTTTTTTTTAACAGGGCTGCTTAAACAAGAGCTACATTTTTCTGTCGCTCGCTCATTGCTATACCTAAAATATGCTTTCAGCTCACTGTTCCCTCTCCGTTCCCCCATGACTGCTGCTTACAAACACACTCATTCAAATGCTCATGGGAGAGCTGCAGTGCAGTTGAGGCCCGGGGTTAGAAGTCAGGGTTCAGAGGTTATCATCCCCCGTCCAGACCTCAGTGTCTGGACAGATAATGAGAAGGGTCAAAGTTTTGCATGCTTTGCTGCTTGGGTCGTGGGGAGGTGAACCCCTTTAACCATCAGTGAGTGCAAGTCTGTGTGAGTGCATGTGTGCATGTCCAGGGTAGCTGAACCATGCTCTTGTAGAGTAATTGACAGTTTTCTCGTCAGAGAGAAGTCCATGCTTTCCCAGAAAGTAGCCATGCAGGGTCAGCTTCTAATTGTTGGCTGCTTACTGGAAGGCTGGGTAGTAACATGGAACTGCCACTCACACAAACATGAACAAGACACAACCAAACTTTTATGGATCTATATGGTTTCATGGTTTTCAAACTATTTGGAGTTTTATGTGACAGACATAAACTAACACATGATAATAAAGTACCGAAAAACAACAACAACATGGTTTTCTTTTCTTTTTTTTCTTTTTCCAAATACAAAACATAAAAATGGTTTGAGATGAACCATTTAATTTAGATCTTGGTGTTTATTTATTTTTTTGTTATTGTCAGGCTGCAGGTGAAATTCCATCTCAGTTTTTTTTTGCCAGTACTCATGTTTTTTGTATTGCACTGTATTTATCCCCATTCAAGTCCCTATGAACTCTGTTCAGCTTCCCTTTTCTTACTCAAGAAAAGCACTATGGTGCTACCGTCACAGTGAATGTGATGTCTTTAGAGTAATATGAGGTTGTTTTTACAACCACACATAGGGATTGTATTTAAGCAAAAATTGTCATCCCACCAGATTGTCTCCTTCCATGTTTGCTGTGTCCCGCAAATTACAAACTGAACTTCTTTTGCCTTTCTTTCAACAGTGACCTTTTTAATGCCACTTTTCTATGAGGCCTGGAAGTATAACCCACTTGTGCTTCAAACTTTTGCAACTTTTTGAAACCTTTATTTTATGTTGCTTGGTTGTTGGTTCAGTACTATTCCCTAATAAGCCCCTGTGGCCTTCACAGAGCAGCTGCACTGATGGTTAAATTCTTGCAAACCAGGTGACTTCTGAAGGAAATTAGTTGCACTGGATTGTATGTAGAAAAAAATTATAGTGAACTAGGCTTGGTTATAAATGTATGACTCCCCCTTAGCATTTCTGCTTGTACCAAAATAACTTTGAAAACCAAGCATCCTTTCCCTTCCACATCACAGTTCTGCGCTGATGTGTTTGTCTATGATGCTTCATTAAAATACATTAAAATTTGTGGTTTGAATTTCAGAAAATGTAAGAAGGTTCAAGGGATATTAAGACTCTTGCAAACCACTGTCTTTTTTTTTTATTTTTATATTTTTACAAATCTCTTGAAGTTGCATGTTATTTTGCCTCCATGGGAAATCATTTCACTGGGGTGGTATGCTGGCAGGATGCCCAGCTGTGCTGATGCCAGAGCATGTGTCAGGAGAAACCAGTGCCTCCAAGAAACTCTCTGAGCTTGGACTGAAAACCAGAATTTGGATGCCGCCTCATAACACAAGTCTGTCAGAGGAATTACTGTCATGTTCTGTTGGGAATCAATGCCTCAAAGGTTAATCCATGTGCATGAATCTAATTTCTTGTATTGATTTGTGCAAACATTGCAAAACAGATAGGAGTATTTTTAAGTGCAAAAAAAAAGAAGAGGAAAAATTTAATTTGGTTACGGAGATGACAGCTTCTGTTTTGCAAACCCTTAAAGTTATCAGTGATTCTGGCAGATCTATGTTACCTCTCGCGGAACTATTTCAGTGGAGGATGAGAGAGCTATGAGTCAATGATTAAGGGTAAGAGGAAAAGGTTGATGGGAGCTGTTCGAGTAAGGAGGTGGTCTGTTTGAAAGCACTGCTGTTAATCTTCAAACAGAGAGCCAGAGTGGAAATGGTGAGCGGCAAGAGTCCAAGAATTTAACTGCACTACTTCACTAAGTCAGAGCTCCAAAGTTAATATCACTTTCTCTGACGCAGCCTCTCCTTTCTCCCAGTCTGTCATATCTCCAAAGAAATCTCTAGCAAACACATATTGAAACTGTTTAATACTAAGCACAAAATGTTAAAAGCTCACTTTAAAGTTTCATCGTTTTTGGGGTAAAAACCGCCCAAACCTGCCATTGTACACTGGCGTAAAAAATGAAATTTGTTCACTTGCGCCACAAAAAGCATTGAGAGCACTTTGATGTCAATATTTGATGTGAATGATTTGAAATAACTTTAAAGAATGACCTCAATTTTTCATAAACAACACCATAAATCTTGAACCCCATTAAAGCCTTTGAAATGCAAAAGAGAAATCTGTTCTCCTTTTTGTCTTTGCATGACTTTTGACAATCTCTTCCATTTTCTGCGAACGCCCATTTGAAAACAAAAACATAGTAAATCACAGCTTCTGTTTGCAACTTTTGACAGGCTTCTTTGACAACAGCTTTGCAGCTGAATGCATTTTAGACGGAGTATGTTCAATGTTGCATACTCTGCTCTCTGTCTCTCTCCTCGGGGGCAAACACGCACATGTCGTCACAAAAAAAAAAGGGGCAACCTGATCTAACGGCGTTGTGGTCGGATTCCCTGACACGTCTCAAGCCTTGTGTCTCACAGTCTTGAGCTCCACACTGACTTTTACAGAAGAATGTTCCATTTAAAATATGCTCGGGTCACTGTCTTATGTCTCATCTGGGCCCTTTAAGTTATGAACAGCAACACTTATGACATAAAATGGTACTGTGCAGGAGATGAAATGCAGGACATGATTTACGTCCAAGGGCCTCACATCTGTTTAAATGTGGCATGCAGACAGACAGAGGAAAGCTTAAACATGGCCCAAAGGCAACCCCCTTGAGGGCCCTAAAACAAAGCACACTCCTTGCATCTGAAGGAATACTATACAGACGAGAAAATATGTTCTCAAAAGGCCTCGGCGGTCTTCCATGCACGGAGCATTGGATCACATTTTCCTTTTCATATAGCAGCCAGGGCCACATGAGTAGAGTCCATTGTGTTGCTGGAGACCTGACAGTTTCACTTGTCTCCTTTAGCGTGGTTGCAACCTAAATTGGCCACATCAAAGAGAGCGCAGGCACTACTTTGAGTTGGCACATTTAAGCGGCATTCAATATTTTAAGGATATATATATCAGCAAACTTTGGCTATGGAGAAAACCAGAGGAAATAGATCATCCTGCGAGTAATCTATTCTGTTTTACCTACCTGGTGATTAAAGAAATGGTTCTGAGTTTTTGAAGTTCTCCTGAAATGTTGAAATCAGTTCATATCTTATCTGGAGTACATAAATCTCTTTGCATCTTCATGTATTAAAGTTGGTTAGCTTTCATGTATATGTGGCCTTTGGCAATAATTGTTTCCTCCTGGTTTACATTAGACCATACATCTAGCAGTAAAAATGAACAAAATTCTACTACACTACTACAGCTGCACATTACATCACATCAGTCATCACCTCAAAATCAGTGTTTGCAGTATCACAATTGCAAAGCACTGCTGGGATGCAACACACATTTCAAGCCGCACATTCACCATTACCATAGCGGTAATTCCTACGACCAGATAGACCGTCTTCAAATGGCCTTGATTCTCATACCACATGCCTACTTCCAGTGGCCTAGATGTAAAAACCTCACGAAAATTTTAATCATGGAAAAAAAAGAGAGAGTTAGAAAAATGTAGGTTATTTGTAACTAATATTTCCGTCCAAATATTCAGTAACAGTATTGTAAATACATAGATTAATGAAATTGTGCTGTCGTAGACTGAAAGCACATTGCTGAGCACGATGGTCTGAAATTACAGAAGATGCCTCCGTCTGGACAAGATGCACTGTTGCATTTATTTTGAGAAACCTTTTATCATAACAAAAATGGCAAACACAAACTTTATGTTACACTCCAGGTCCATCTAATCTGGATTTACTGTAAATGAAGATGCTAAGAGAGTTATTTACTGCTTATAAACAAAAGCTCAAAAAAAGAAACAAACAAACAAACTGAACTACCCTATTTAAGTAGGGTTGATGAAGTAGCTCTGGCTCACAGACTGAGCTGGGATTTTGTGTTCCTGGCTCTTTTTATTTAATCAGCAGTCTGCTGTTCCTCCCTGATACAATGTGCATACTTTTATTTCAAATAATAACACCTCATGGGCTCCTTAAACAGACACACACAGAAACATGTTGCACACACACACACACACACACATGCCAGAAACAAATCATCCACACAGACAACCTGAGCTCAGGTGGTCTTGGGAGTTTTTCTAACTTTTTTTTCATTGTTTTGAAGTGGCATGAGGTGGAAAGTGAATCTGACTCTCTGCTGTGAGTTTCCACAGGAACCCTCCAACCGTGCTGTATCATGTAATTGCAGAATAGCTCAGACAGCATCTGGGCCTCCAATCCGGCGAGAGCGGCAGGTAGCTCAGTGCATAATTCCCCTGATTGACTCTACTCTGACATTTGGCTGGATTACTCGACATTCCCTCTATGATCCCAACAGAAGAGAATCGTCAGTGTCCTCCGGTGTGACTGAGGGTTCCCAGAAAACCCTCTTCTCAGAGTTCTTAGCTGAAATTCCTTTTTTATTATTGCTGGCTGCCTCTGTGTGTGTGGGGTGTGTGTGGGGGGGGGGGTGTGTGTGTGTAAGTATGCATTGTAGGGGTGTGTTTTTGGAGTCAAAAACTTGTCCTTGGGATGGCCTCATTGGAACACCTGAGAATCTTTGGATCTTAAGAAAATGTCACTGAGCCTTCAGGCGAGAAGTGATAGGGGTTTAATATCAGTTTCAAAGACAGACATAGTCATGCACGGCCACAAAAATGCACACAGAAACAGTATTGTTAAACGGTGCTCCACTTTAATTTAATTGAGGACCTGGTTGTGTTTTATCTGGTTTATTATATTTATTTCTAATTGTTATTAATAACAGAAATAAAGAAAACATCCACCTGAATTTGAACTGATGTCCTGACTCATTAATTAATTACTTTAAACAAACAACTGATTATCTCCTAGCATGGTGGCAGAAGAAGTCTGAGTTGCCTCCCTTTTTTTCTGGAGACTATGTGTAAGGATGAATTATGACTCTTTAGCCAAAATGTTGCATAGCTGAAAGCAATCCTATTAAAACAGAACAGCCATTTTTTCCCCCCAAACGGAACAACTTAGTTGTGCATTAATTCTCTTTAAGGATCACCCAGCAATAATTGTCAGACTTTTAAGTACTGACAATTACGTAACAGAGTGCTGTGAACATTTGTGATAAAAAGCAAAGATGTGTTCTGAAGCAGCAGGAAGAAAATGCTTTGCTCATTTACTTTAGCAGTCTAGGATATTAGGGAATAAAACCTAATGGAAAAAAGTTAATTTTTATCTACTAAAAACTCAATATGTGGTGACAAGAGCAACATAGAAATGTAAATTATTTGAGGAATAAAGAACCTTCCTCAAGCTCCTTAAAGAAAGCAGAGAGCCAGACAATTCTTCTGCAGCAGGAAGAAGCTTTTCTCCACTTTTATGCTCCATCTGCCTCTCTTCACTCTCCTCCTTCCCCCCTCCTTTCACTCCTCTCCATTCGACTCTCTCAGGAACAATCATACTTGGCGATTACCATTCTCTGCCCACCCCGCTTGCTCTGTCATGTCGACTAATTATCGAAGCTCAGTAATTGGCCTTCTAGTTAATTGGCCCACTGTCTACCAGAACCAACAAAAGGTTGAGCAGAGCAGGACACAGTGGGGACCGGTCCCTTCTCATTGAGGCTCCCTCAGTTCCGACTGCTTTGTGAAGAGGTTGCATAGGTACTACATGCACACCCCCACACACACAGGCACACGCAAAGTTTTCCTGTCTTCACAAACACTTTGCATTGACTTCCATTCATTTTTCATTCATTTCTAAAGTTAAATCCTTCCCCTAAATCTTATCATTGAGTATAGGCCTAACTCTAAGTCTAACCCCTAGTCCCAAAACAGCCCTAATTCTTATGGGGAATGGGCTTTGGCTCCCATAACAGAAAACAATAGGTTCTCGCAATGTAGTAATTACAGAAAAATGACCTTACAATTTGAGGAATACTAACACACACACACCCCGTCAGACCTGTACATTTCACCTTCTCAGAATCCTCTATCAGAACGTTTGTGACCTTCTTTCTTTTATTCCTTAATGTTTGAAGTGTATTTGTTCATTCAGTGACTCTGAGCAGACCAGGCTCTGAGTCATTCACATTGACATTAAACATTCCTCATCAACCCATTTGTTAGGCTGATTGATTAGGTGTAACTGGATCTCTGCTGATAAAGGTGAGTGTGTTCATGTGCAGGGGTGTGTTGCCCCTTTTTTTTCATGGAGATGGATACGTCAT
This sequence comes from Xiphophorus maculatus, assembly GCF_002775205.1. Classification (NCBI taxonomy): domain Eukaryota; kingdom Metazoa; phylum Chordata; class Actinopteri; order Cyprinodontiformes; family Poeciliidae; genus Xiphophorus; species Xiphophorus maculatus. The sequence goes on along the minus strand of NC_036464.1, from coordinate 14,082,982 downwards.
CACAGGACATTTATCTTAACTTACTAAAGAATCTAGTAACTGGAGTCTCTGAGTCTCCCATCCTCGCCTCCCCTGAAGGCATGTGAGATCTAAACTGTCCACTTGGGAACTTTCCCCTTTAGCCACCCCTAACCACACAAACACACACACACCCCCACCACCACCCCGCACGCACACACACACACACACCCTTTCTGCCCTTGTCACTCCTCCCTGACCTCCTCTGGATAGTTTCTGCCTTAAACTTTCATGTCAGTACTGCCACGTTGATGTTGTGACAGCTTTCGACTGTTAAAACTGTTTGTAAAAAAAATATGTAATCAAAGCTACACTAAACTACAACACACTTCTTTATGACCCGGAAATAAAGTTAAATATATCTTAAGAATTTTTGTTAAAGTTGTTCTTAGAGATCCATCAATCAATTTTCCAGGTTGAGGTCATCCTGCAGCATCAGGCACTATGATCAGTGATCAGATTCTCCATTACTGCAATAATCTGAATTGAATTTGTTCTATTCATTAAAACTAAAAACATTTTTGTTAATAAGCACATCAACAACTTCATGTTCTTTAATGTACTTTTAGTGTCAAAAATCAGATACGGTTTTTTGACATATTTTGTCCTTTGATTAATCTAATAATCTTGTACTCCATGCTCAATCATGCCACAAATTATAAAAAACTTTGCCTCCTTTAGGTATTAGACATGTTAGAATGAAAACTTGGTTTTGTTCAAAATCACTTTTGTCAAGTTTATCCACAGATTGGGCCTTGAATCTGACAGGTGGCTTAGTTAAATTGTTATAAAATGTGTGAGGATGCATAGGTTGGTCCCTACCTGGAGGTTGCGTGGCGTGGTTCCCGGCAAACTGCATGGGGATGCACAGGTCGTTATCAATGGGGAATTTATCGCAGGACAGCATCTCTGGCCAGGGGAAGCCGTAGGTCTCCATCACTGGAGCGCAGCTGTCCCTGACAGCCTCGCACAATGAGCGGCATGGGTAGATGGGCCTGTCTAGACATACGGGCGCAAACAACGAGCACAGAAAGACCTGGGTGTCAGCATGGCACCTTTTGGCCAGGAGGGGCACCCAGCTGCCTGCCTGCTGCTTGACTTCTGGCATGGTTTCGTGATCCAGGAGGTTGGGCAACCTCATCTTCTTGTACCCCACGTTGTGGCAAAGGCGCAGGTCAGCTGGTATGTCCACACACTGTGGTTGCTTCGTGTAGAAGCGGCCGTTGTGGAAGTTATCTGACTGCCAGCTGTAGTAGTCATACTCATCTGCGGTTACGATGTTAGGGAGGAGGGAGAAGAGCAACAGGCTCGGTGCCAGGCTGAATAAACCCTGGGTTAATGCCAACCTCAGGATCTTTTGTCCATATGCCATCCTTTTTGGAGTTCAGACCTGCTACTTAAGAAGGATGTATCCAGAAGTCTCCAAAGTAACCCAGTGAAAAGACAATCTTCAGAGAGATTGCAACAAGTGGACAGGCGTATGAACTGTAATCCTTTTTTTTTTTCTTCTTCTGAGTATGGATATCGCAAACAGAAAGAAAGCACAAGTTTTTAAATCTCTTCTTTCCAGGAGAGTCAGCCCTTAAAATCTGTCTTTTTATGAGAGCCTCAGCTAGTTGAAGGGGGTGCAGCAGCCAGAAGTAGGTGAACACGCAGGTAGGACCTCTTATTTCCCCCAAGCTTCTTACGCTACTGCCTTCACCCCCTCTTCATACTGTCTGAAGCCCACTCCTGCTTTCTATCAGTGTGTGGCTGTGAAGAGGAGTACCTAGATTTTAAGAGCTGGTGGTAGCTGCTCTCCTCAGCTGCCTGCCCCCCCAGCAGGCTCCCAGACCATTCATCTTCCTACTGGCCTCCCCTGGACTCACTCACAACAGCCTCAGCCAATTGAAACCACAGAGGGAGGCTGCCACTGGTCTTCAGGACACTCCCTCTGCTACTTATTCTCAACAAAATTCCCCCTCTGAAGCAAGTTAACAAGAAAGAATAAGGCAGCAATTTTTCGCAAGTTTTTCTTGCTGCAGCTGTTTATTCCAAAATGTACTTAAAAAACATCTTTTGGTTAGATGAACACTCTGCAGATGATGTCATAGAGGCTATCCAACATTGATTAACTCATTGCACACTAAAGAAGCTCCCTTTGCACACAACAAAGGAAGTCTGCTTGGCATTTAAGTCTGTTCACTTCATTAGCTCAAAACAGTCTGGCAGCAAGCCTCTGCTGGCATGGAGAAGCACACATTTGCAATCACAACTCTCGTGCAAAGGCTTTGGGGGAATGGATGAATGAGGTGAGAGTGAAGGAGTTGCAGCATGGGGGTGGTTACAGAGAGATGGTTGTGTGGCTACAGGTGGCTAGGTGGCACTATGAGCTAATATGCTAATGTGTATGTTGGCTGTGAACCAAACCCTGTCTCTTTCTATCCATGCTGCTGATGCAGTGAGATCTTTCATCTTTGGAGCAAAGGCAGCAGCATTGTGAACAGGACGTGGGATCTCAGTGCGTTCTTGGATCTTGCATTTGATGTGTGTCATGCCTTCATGCATCTTCTCCTCTGAATGAACTCTAAACGTAGGGTTTTTGCAAGTTGACATTTTACCAAAAACACACCAGGATTGCTAAAAGTCACACTTGTTTGTTGAATGTAATATGGAAAAAGGTGACATGCTTTTTTGATTGTTGTTGTTGAAGGGTCGTGACAGATTAAAAAGAGGGAAATTGGAAATTGGGCACAGGACTGTTTGGAGGTGAAATCAGATAAAAATGATGGCTTGTATTGTTTCCTTTCCTATTATGTGAAAGATAAAATTCCAGAAAAAGGTGTCTGTTTTCAAAAGGTTAATTCAATAAGATAAAATCAAACAGATAAAAAACTTGGCTAATTGTGAGGAAGCTAGCCGCATCCATAATGGTCCTTTTTATCTACGTATAATAAAGTTTTGCTGTAACAAGACAGCAGTAAATAACATATTTGCATTCTTTTCTTTAGATTAATCTGGACATCTTTCAGGTTTTATCTTCTTGAGGATGCAGTTAAAATCATTGCCTTTTTGGAGTGTGCGCCAATGCCGCTGATTGATTTTCTTTGGAATCAAAAAGGTGCCGCCGAAGCAAGCACGCGCAGACCTCCCTAAGATCGTTTTTTATATCCTGTAGTGTGGAAAGATCAGATGTCCTCTCCTGATTTTCCCACAGAAATGCTGACGTCATGGCCTGTGAAGTCGATCTTAAAAACATTTTGTTGTGAGTGTTGTTCAAAGAAGGCGTTACTCTGTTAACCTTTGAACTGCGGCTAATCAATATTACTCACAGCTAATAATTTGTGGACGTTACTCCTGCTTGGAGGGCTAGTTTATCCGTGCACACATCGCTATCTTTGTGAGGTAACTTGTATGCAAGTTAGTGCAGCAGTGACCCATTTTAAGACTGCCAGCATTTCCTACAGATACAAGCCCAGTGTCCTGCCTTCAAGTCAGCAACAAAAGTGTCTTTCATGGTAATCAATCAACAATGGTTGTCTCCTCTTGTTCTCCTTCCCCATTACTGGCCCCTCTGGCCACCAGCCAATCAATTCCACTCTTAGGTTTCCAGTCCTCTGATTGGCCGGTGGTTATGAGATTAGGTTCAGTCTGTATTGTTGTGCCTAAAGGTTTAGCATGGTTTGAAAAGAGTGTCTCAGCAATTGTATGAGCAAGTGTGAGTGCGTTTGGAGACAGTGAATCTGTGTGTGTCATGGTGATTGTGAAGAGGACAAGCGAGGTGGCCAGCTACGCAGATATGCCCTCCATGAAGAGTTTGAATTTAAAACCACACAAGAAGATGGTAGTGGGGATATGCCCAACAAAAGATGCATGAACATGTTGCATGTCTTTTTCTGACTGAAGTTTCACACAAATAAGTAGAAAAAGACTTCCTAAATGTTGATAGTTGCTGATTTTATCCAGCCAGTTAAAAGCCAGTTTACCTGCGCAAAGATTTTTGTGGTGAGATGTTTTAAACAAGCTGGCCAGAGTCGCCCCATGCTTACAACAAATAATTTCCGCATTCTGTGCACAAGACTTGCAGACGTTGTAGGTACGAGTGTCCACAGAAGAGTATTTCTGAGGATGACTAATGTGCTCAAAATACAACTGCTTCAATTTTTGTCACTGTTTGTAATTTATTAAGAGTAGTTATGTGTAGGCCACAGAAAAGTCTCTAAGTATGCCATGACTGTGGCTATATTGTAACAAAAACAAAAAAAACAGTGAAAACCAAATATTATTATTATTATTATTATTATTATTATTATTATTATTATTATTATTTCTATTAAAATGGTATCATACAGTATCATGCAGTGCATTCTGGGCAAAAGTTTCTCCCTGTGTCTATTAAAAGTTATTTAATCAGTCTTGCAAAGTTAATTAACAGTTTTTTTTTTTTTGGGTTTATCATATTTTGATGTTTGACTATTAATCAGGATTCCCTCATCATCTGTGGTTAGGAAGCTAATTGCATTAAATGGATTCAGATGTTAAAATTTACTTTGGAATTTTAACTTTAATTTATGGATCTAAAGTTAAAAAAATAAATTCCATTATAATTGTTAATATTTATCAATATAAAACTGATGTTTTCACCCTTATTCAGTTGTTATTCCTTTGCAGCCGTTTGCTACAGTGACTGATGTTAGGAGGACCCTCGCTTTGCCGTTGATGCCTTGTCTAGTACAGCTTTTTAAAGTCAAAAGTCATTGGTCAACATCAAATTTGTAATTATCCTGAAGAATTTTTATTTTTAGTAAAATGCATCATAAATAAAGGAGAATCAATAACTCTGGTACTGATAATCTGAATATGTTCCATGATTTTTGCAGAGTAATTACTATGCACTGTAGATGAGCTCATTCAGCTGTCTCTATTTCATCCAACTAATAAAGAGTTTAAGGAAAATACTTTGTTAAGGCGGGACACATTTGAGGCTGAATATTGGAGTAGTAGTTATCATTGTGTTGTCACAACTTGAAAGTTACTTGTTCAGATCTTGGCTTGGTTCTTTTTCTGTGGAATCTACATTCTGTTCCAGCATGTGTTTTCATCCAATAAACAGGCTTCCTTTCACTGATAGATAATTCAACACATCTGTGGTAAATGAAAAATGTTTTTTAATTTTCTTAATTTTAGGTGGGAAAGAGCTTGTAACTGCTCGACATTGATCAACATTGACAGTTACATATAAGGAAATTCAGCCAACATTTGTCAAGACTTGCCACATGGTTTTCAGCATACTGCATCTTTAATCTACAGTACAGTATGAGATACATTCAGAGATAAGGTTTGTCTTGTCAGTTTATGGTTGAATAATTAATTAATAAAATTTCTTCACATATCAGTCCATTTTTGCATCTATCACATTTTATAAGAAATATTCCTACATCTGGAAAGCCTTACAAATGAGTGTATGCAACCAAGAGACTAACTTGTCAGTCTTGTTTGCTTCTATAGAATATGACTTTTTGTAATTTGAATTGTGTTGACAGATTTAAGGTCTGCAAAACTGAGCCTGCTCTTATTTACGTTACATTGTTTTATGCTGACTTCTTTAGGTGGTTTTACTTTTTGCAAAAGTCACTTTTGGCCTTTAGGCAAAAAAAATTACATAGTCCATTATTTTAGGAAGGTGACAATATTTATCTTTTTTTGTTGTTGTTATTTGTTTCGTTTTATTGACTGGAAAACAGTTACTTGTGGTGTCTGCAGGTGTTTTTGTCTGTTTGGCTGCATTTTCACAAATAATCTATTTTACAGTTTTTCTGCCTGTTTGGTCACCATAAAACATTAGTATCAGTGTCAGTATCTGATAAAATATAAAGATAAAATATACAAATATAAAACATGACAATTGTGATGTGAAAACAGAGCTTTCTGCTTTGATCACCTAACGGTTAGACCATTGTTATTCTCTTTATCTGGACATTAACCAGCCTCTATTATCTCGTCTGCAGCTGGTTCAAAATTCTGCTGCCAGAGTTTTGACTGGAACCAGAAATGTGACACATTTAATGTTTTTCATGCAGTGCATCCGGAAAGTGTTTAACGCTCTTCATTTTGTCAACATTTTGTTATGTTGCAGGCTTATTACAAATTGTATTAAATTATTCTCCACAAAATTATGCACACAAGTACCCCATTTAGAAAGACTTGAGGCTGTAATTTCTGCCAAATGTGCATCAACAAATTATTAATCAAAAGCCATGAATACTTACGGGAATTTTTTGGCATTCTATTTTTAACAAATTAGCAACAGTCTCAAAAACCTTTTATCACATTATCATAATGAGGTATATTTGAGTCAAATTTTGAGGAAAGATATTAATTTAATACATTTTCAAGTAAGGCTGCAAGATAGCAAAATGTGAAAAAAGGGAAATGCTGTGAATACTTTCCAGAGGCACTATATGATCATTATGTCTCTTACATGTAAATGCACAATATCAACAGAGTCAGTTATATTGCAGAGTAGACAGATTAAAATAAGACAGAGATGTATTTCTCCGTGACTGTCGGAAATGAGCAGAAATCTGGCAGCATGAGTGTCACCAGGAAATATCGGGCTTGTGTGAAATGACTGATTCTGCCTCATTTCACCTTTCACTTGGTCTGCCTAAGGCCAGGAAAACTTAGCTGGAGAAGTGGTTATGGCACATAGTTACTAAAATGTGATGAAATTATGCTGGAATATTTTAAGACCACTTGGTCACATAGTGCTGAAACCTGTACATGTCAGTCAATCTGGGCAGTGAGGGATGAAATGTGGCTCCAGCTCTTTCTGTTTGACTGGAGATTCATTTGTTGGTCAGTTTTCTTTTGCTGTGGTGTCTGTCTTCATCCCTTTTATTTTATACAAGTCTCAAGTACATGTTTCAATGTGAGGTCAGGATAACGTTCAGTCACACGACCAGCCTAAAAGTTACACACTCTTCCCTCAGTGGTCAACTTAAACCATTACTAGCCTTCAGCCTCCCTTTGTTTGATTCTTTTTACGGGAGCTTTGACCAGCTCTCTGTCATGGAACCCAATGTAAGGAGACATGCAAAAGAAAGACTGACCCAAACTATCCTGCATATTAACAGTAAAATCTTTGAGTGACAGGAAACATGTCAGAATGTTGAGACACATACATATGAAAAAAAAAAAAGAGAAGCAGTATTTCTTTGACAAACTGTCAATATAACTGAGCTAACAATGATGGCTGTCCTCTGGATTCTGGGCAATACTTGTTATCAGTGTGTTAAAATTCACAGATTTGCAATGTGTGTAACCGGATGGTTGTCGTCATTTTTTACATCTCATCTCTATGAAAACGCGGCGCTTCCTCAAGCTGCACAATGAATGCTTAAAGGCCGGTTGAGGCTGGATGACCTGGGTGTTGTCATCAGATACTGGATGCAACTCATAAAGTAAATTGTAATCTAACATAGTTCATTTTGAAATAAAGTAATCAACAAAGCTTTATATTTTAAAACATTAATCAGTAATCCGTAGTTGGATTACATGTTGAAGGTAACTGTGGCAACACTGCATTTCATGTTGCTTTTTTTGTTTGTTTGTTTTTTACATATAAAAGCTAAAATAAGATGTAAGCATTTTGATTTATTCCTCTTTAATCCAATACATCTAACAATTCCAGGAGACCCAACTGCATTTTTACATTTAAAAGTCCAAGAACATACGGTACAAGTATAAACACGAATATCAAAGAACAAACAACTACTACTGATAAGAATAAAATGATACAGGAATGATGTAGTGAATGAACATTCAGAAAACTTATAAGCAGTCAGAGCTGTAATGGGGGATTCAACAGGCTTTCATGAAACCATGTATGAAAGGATCTCCAGCTACGTAATCTGAGCACTATCTGATCAAAGGGAAAAGAGAAGAAAGGACTTTGAAGTTTTCTCTTCCAACACATGTTCACATCCACTTTCACATCAAGCTATACAAAGGATTTCTCCCTCCTGGGTCAGCTGGGAAATGTCTGCCTCATGTTCTCTGGATCTCAGGCTCTCAGGAAGCAGGCTAGATAACAGCCCAACTCCCTATCTGTCAAATGAGCTTCACCCATCAGCCTTTAAGACCAGCCTGGTTACTATGAGGAAGGAGAGCAGGCAATATAGATCTGTCTGAGATGCAATAATATTTGATGGATATCTCTGGTTCTCATGAGATCTCTGATCAGTATAAACACATATAAAATAAAGTATTTACTTGATGGTTTTAGAACTGGAGGTTCCCAAGTAGACAGTGAGGGAACAGAAAAGCTAAGGATTTACATACATAAAAAGGTTCCCTCTCAGGAATGTTTGTAGCCAGAGAAACTGGCAAAGGTGATGAAGAATAATTCAAGGATCTTCAAAATCACTAGGCCCAGATGAAATAAAGCTTTCTGATGAGCACAAATCTTGCACGCATGCAGTATGGTGTGGATGTGATCATTTTAAAAGTCTGTCTCTCAGTCCAAAGTGTTTATGGAGACGTTACTATAATGAAGAAAAGACACAAACTGGAAGAAACAAATTATAAAATCGCAATCATCAACTAACTTTATCAAGAATGAAGGCTTGGGGTTAATGGGTCAGAAAAAGATCCTTCAAGGTCCTTAATGCACTGAAGTGCCACCTTAAAATATCTCTAAAATATTAAAATTACCCACAATAAATGTTGGACAAAGTTAACACCTCATGCTCTTCATTCCTTCCCACGTTTAGCCTCTTGACTTGTTGCATTTCAAAGAAATGAGACTAGAGTTGAACATAGAGATCTGATTTGTGTTGAATATTTAATGGCGGCATCCAGGTATTGAAACTCTGTTATGAAATTTCCATAAGCAGGTGAGTTGACATAACCCTAAAAATAACCAATGGTCAACAACATCCAAAATTAGGGAGAAGAAAGAAATGTGGGCATTTAACAAAGAAGAGGGTTCATTCAAGCAAATTATGATTTGAAGGTGACCAAATTTTTCTTTAACCTGGTCCATATGTGGGTTACTGCAAAGCTAAACAGGTTTTTCTCATCACCAGGATTGCCAATTTTACCTTTGGTGATGTGAATTCAGGTGAGAGTCTTGTATTTAGTCACTGACGGCTTGATTTACAAGCTGTCGACTCGATTGTTAAAAACTTTCCCATCACCGGAGCTATTTGTTGTTGTGTGGCTGGTTCTCTGTCTGCTTGTCCCTCAATGTGCAGTCCGAAACATGTTAGAAAGAACAGAAAATATATTTTTCTTCTCCACTTTATCTTCTAATCTCCACAGATTTGCATGTGTGTGTGTCCACATGCCCTCTCTCATATTTTAGGAGTTGCTCTGGGGTCATCAGTTAACGCTCAAAACTGGCTATTATTGAGAAACAAGAGAATTTGGAATTTCAACAACTAGGAAAATCATTTTCCCATATCTCTGTGAAAGATTGTAAGATAACATTTTTAGTTGATTAGAGAAAAGTCATGACATTCATGTCAGCCTTCAGCAGTCTCCATTTTAAATTTTTAAGAAGATCTGGCAGTCCCTCTGAACCCTCTGGTACAGCTCAATAAAAGCAGATCTGCTGGTTATGTAAAGATTTATTTTTGGTGGTTCTTGTACCGACTCTGCTTTACAACAAGAACAAAGTTTATGATTGTCACTTTCTTTAATGAGCTGGAACAAATGATAGACACCATCCACATATTTTTTGATGTGTGTTTTATTTGGGTCGTCAACATTGGCTCAACTAAGACATCAGTGTCATTTGAACTTGCACTTATTGTCGTAGAGCTCTGTGAAACATATCTTTCTTGGGAATTTTCTGGAACATTACCCAGGTTGGAGACACTGCACAGCCACATGTTTCTGCTTTTCCCTTTTACTGCCTTATGAACAGTTTGTTATTGGAAGTTTGAACTTTATTCTTAGCAGCTCTCACAAGCCTTTATTTTCTCAGCCTTTGAGATTTATCAAGCTAAACATTTCTGACAAAGTCAAACGTGAGAGAGTATATGGCTGTTTTATTAGTTCTAGGGTGATGGAAGTTCTGGCTGTTCTCCACCCATCAATTTTATGAAAACTTTGTCAGATCTGAAATTTTCCATTGATTATGATAAGAAAATAGAAAATAGTTTTAACAAAAGAGTAGCCTGGAATTTTTTTCCCTCCCTTTTCTTTCTAGTTGAGAAGAAGTGATTGTATTTTTAAAAGTGACAACACTTAATTTTTCACCACACCACACTCGGCATTTAACAAGTTATTTTTCCATTAATGAAAGGTGACACCTTTATTCGCATTGGTTTGGCTGCTTTCAGTAAGAAAGTCTCAGGTTCAGTTCTAGTTTTGCCTTTTTCTTCCCGAATGAAGGTCGCATGTTCTCCCATGTGCTTTTCTGATACGCTGATTGCCTCTCTCAGCTGAAAAACATAAATGCTAGGTCAACTAGCACACCCAACTAACCTTTCTGAGTTAATGCCCATGAACGTCATGAAGATCAAGACAAGCGATTGGATTATTTAAAACTTTTTTGAGATTGCAATATTTTAAACTATATTTTAAACTCTTATCAACAGAGAGTGAAAAAAGGGAGAAAACAATTGAGATAAAATATTTTTCCCATGAACTGAAGCCGTCTCAGAAAGTGTCAACAACTTCACTTGAAGGAAATTCAAAAACCTACGAAAAAAAGCACATTCCAGGGGAGGATACAAAATAATAAACCATGAGAGAACCACAAGGAAGCGGGTTTAAGGCATTAGCAAGGAGATTTGACTAATGCCTGCGTAACAGATATTTAAGCAGGAGAGTTTGTTACTGAAAGAAGAACAGGTTGATTAGGAACAGCGTGCAGTTGTGAGGAAAGGCAAATAACTAAAGATGAACTGAGAAAATAGGAGAAATGGCTCATAGAATACGCAGGAATTCAGAAAATTAATGCAAATAAAACAATAAAATGAAAAACAAAAGCTTAGCTATCCTAAATCTAAAAATTCACTTAATTCAAAATAGTTCTGATTTACAGACTGTACTTTGTTCTCTCCAACTATGATAAAACAACATAAAATTTTTTTAAATATTTTTATAGATATTTTTATATCTGTCTTTTCAATTTTTTTGGCTTTGAACTTCTTTCTCTTCAACTTCTTTAGTTTTTCCCCTCATCTAAAAATGTGAATTGTTTTCTGATTAACACATTTAATTTGTTCATCTTCTTTCAATGACATAAACTTAGTTGCTTCAATAGCTTAAACTTTTCGTATATATGAATTGACATTGCATTTGTTATATGTACGGTAGTATATTTTGTCTTTGATCAACTTCTGGTAAGTTCATAGAAACTGATAAACCTGAATGGATGATTATAAGGTAAAAAAAAGGTGGGAGCAACTATAGACTGACTTGGAATTGAGAAATTAAAAAGTTGAAGTTTCATGGAGGACTTTTAGAAAATTATAATGTATTATTTTAATATAATACATTAAATATCAGAAGCACAGTAACATGTTTATCATCATGCGCAACACCAATTTTTTGCTAGTGTTACTTAAGTTCAACATTTTAAAAGAAATTTAACATTCATATATTGATCCTCAGTTTAGACTAAAATTCTTCTATTGCTAATGTTCTTTCATTGCAACCTTTGTATATTTAAACTGGCTTCGGGTTAAGCACATAATTGAAGCTCTGAGTAGTCAGTAGCAGTTGACTAATGGGAGGAACTGGAGACGTGTGCATAACTAAAGAATGTGGCATATTGCATAAGAACATGTGTCCAGAATAACCCCTGCCCAGATAAATGAAGGCAAGAACAAACTAGTTAATTGTTCGGCACAATGGGGCTTTTCAGCAATCTGGCAGGCAGGCACGCTGCTGAACTGTGTTAATGGAAGAACAGCAGTTTCTCTCTGGCAGGGGTTGGAGCCGCTGTTCCAAACCACTTCATCTGTCCTACTGGAGTCTGCTCACCGTACACCTATGCTAGTTTTGGACAACATAAACTCTGGAACAAGAAAAGCATAATTTTCTTCACTTTCTCGCTCATTTATTCAGTCTGTGTATGTGTCCCATTACCCCACACATACCAATGCGCACAGATGAAAAATCTCAAGGGCAGACCACCTGGCAGTTTCATGCCTGGTCAGAGGAAAATCATCCTGTCTTCATCAATAGGGTGCAGTGTGCTGAACGTGCTCTGTCCCACTCACATATCATGGCTATTAGACAGGCATGTGCCGGGCCAGCTCCAGGGCAGTGCAGGGCCCGCTGCTGTACTCTCTGAAGTCTCATTCACGGCAATCTAATTCAGACCAACCAATTCTGCAGGTGCAAAAATGTGGAACGAGGAGAACTTCAAGCATTATTCCTCGGCTCAGATGGTCCTTGTGTGAAATGAGCAGTGGAGGAAATCCATTTTTCAACCCTAAACGCTGTTGTGTCAAGAATGAAACAGTGGATTTATGAATGGACACCACATACATAAACTGCGTCCAAGAAAAGTACAGCCTTGTTTGGTTTTACTTAAGTTTCTAATTATTCAATTAAATAATTTGATTCACTGACTAAAGCAAAACGCAGGGCATGGTATTTCTAGACAGTCTAGCTATATGGCAAACATGACCTGTAAACTTTCATGGCTGATATGCTTGATACACTCAGAGGAAAACCATAAATACATTTTTGTCTGCAAGGAAACATTCATAAGGGCAGAATATGTTTAGTGATTGTGCAGTTCTCAATCTTCAGACTGTGTGGTTTTGGTTGAAAGCAAAAAATATACATAATTTATTCGAAGGCAAAGTCTCCTGTGGATTTTGATATAGTTATTGCTTCTAAAATGTTTATATATTTGAGTATGGCTTTATTATTGCACAGTTCTTTGCTTTGGTTCATTGCAGCAAAAATATGTTAGCTGGGACATTATTATGTAGTTAGTATGCATACGTTCATTCAGGATGTACTTACCGGTACTTCATCTTACAGACAAAATCCTACCTGTAATGTAAGCCAGGTTCTGTGCAATTATTTGTGCTCCTGTTCAGAATTTTTCAGCATGAATGAAAATCTCTTTTTGGGGCTTAAGTAAATGTTCTGGGGTCATTCAGTGTGACAGTCACTCCAAACAGCAATTCAGAGATCCCACAGCGATCGATGACCTTGAACAAATATTAAGTCGAGTCAGATATGTCCTGGGAAAATTAGGCAGTCAACATCTGATTTTCCAATTTTGTCCAGCCTCAAGCAGCTCTGCTGATGTCTTCATTCCAGCATCCTCCTCTCCCTCTTAAGCACCACGTGGTCACATTCATTACAAGTTAACAAAGGCTATAAATGCTTTAGTGTTCAGTATTTGCTTGGACTTAACACTTGTCTCAATGCAAGAAAACAAAGGAAGCAAAAAACATCTATTTCTCATTATAAGCTCATAAATATCTATAACTTATTGTCCATTTATTAATGGGCTCATGTCTGTGAGATCTGTTTGATGCATTTGTGCTTCAGCAGCAAGTCATGTCATCTACCATGCAGTGTGACTAGAGTTATTGCCTCATGGTTCTCACACAGTTTGACATGTTTAAGTCCTTAGATACATCTGAAATCGTATAGTGTATGGCGGTCTGAAGTTGTATCTCCAAGTTGAATGTGCATGTTGGTCCTGAGTGCCCATGTCAAAGCACATTTTCTGAAACCACACTAAAGTTTCAAAATAATAAAACGTGAACATTTTGACCTCAACCATAAGTATCTCTTGATTTGAAACTAAACATTCCACAGTTGCTGATGGGGTCAGCAAAATGATGCATTTCACAAGCTACAGAAAACCATCATTATTATGAAATATGGTAAAAACAGTTGCGGATTCTTCCAATTATTACAGAAAAAACTACCAGTGTCTTTTGACTGAGATTGCCCCCCTCTCATCATGTGGCTCATTTATTTACTGTAGACAATAAACACTTATATATTTTTTTTGTTCCTCCACATTTTTAGTGTAAGCCACTCTATAAAGCACTTGAAATGATAGAAATTGTTTAGTTTGGTAAGGTTTTGTGCATGTTTATATTTATGAATGTTTTTGCATACTTGGACTGTATTTGGAGTGATAGAAGTGCTCCAATGTGATGGATACTGTACACTACCTAGTTGTGTGTAAAGTCACTCACTGCAGTAAATCTATATAAAGTGTTTAGAAGTAGAGAAGAAGCTGCAGGCTCCAGAAGACCTAAACACACAGAGATGTCTGGCTGAGACAAGAAAACATCTTCAGCAGTTTGGGTTTCCTCAACTAAAGCAGCAGACCAGAGAAATGATGTAAAGCAGTCTAGAGTGGTTGGAACAGAGTTCTGGCATTTGAGAGATGAAATATGATTTTTCTCTTTTATTCTTTCAGTGTTAAGTTATTGAGATCCACAGGCTTAACTTTGTCCCTGATATAAATTCTTCCATGTGAGAGCAGCCCTCTCCTGTTTCAAGTTTCAAGTCACTGCACAAAAGCCCTCCACCCTCCAGTTATTCAAGTCCCTTTTCATGAAAGCCTTTCAGTTCCTCTTTATGTGTGTTTCTTTTGGCAGGTGATGAAGAGCAGTTCAGATCTGCTCAGTCTCATCATTGGGCCTATCACTCTGTGATGAACTCATTGTTTATGCTTTGTGGCATTCATTTTTTCTGATTATATTTGGAGTATTTTTAGAATTTGTACTACAGGTGTAATTCATCCTTTGTCTCCATATCCCTGCTGTCACCATGTAAGTACTGTAATTTCCTGCCTATAGGCCACTACTTGAACAGTGATTCGGCTAAAATAGAAATTTATTGATGGGTTTTGATAGCCTGGACTGCTGCTTGATGAAGAGGATAGCAAAAGCTCAAGGGTGAAAGAGACATTGAGAGCAACAACAGGAGAGACAAAGTGATTCTGACAATTTTAGTGGAGGAAGATAACAGTAGCAATCAAAGACTTGGGGTCAAATTAACAGAATAGATTCCATCTTTGACCAGTTTTTTAAATGGTGACAGAAAAATCTGAAGGCCATCTGTCATTCTGACAGATTACAATCACATTGACCACCTGGTGCAGAAGCGCAGACTTCCCCTTGTTCAGAGAGTTTTGTCGACTTCTGATTACTTCAGTAAAAAAAAGGTTTTCTGATTTCAAAGAGTTCTTGTAATGCTAGTCACCAGTCTGGCAGCAGCGCGCTCATTCAGCCTCCAAATCAACATCAAAACCTTGAAACATTTTTTTGCACAAAGTTAAAACTTTACAATTGTTCCCTGGTATCTGTGACTGTCCATAGTTTCTACTAAAGATTCCTCGATAATTGTTGGTACAGCAGGATGGAGAGTTTCTCTGAAGTCTATGACCTTGTTCTTTGTTTGACAAAGTTATATTCACAGATTCATAGTTGGATTTTGGTCTATGCTTTCACTGGGCCGTTGTATATTTACTATCTTTGATCTGCTGAATCTCCACTCCAGCCTCTGGTTTTCTTCCAGTTCTAACCTAACCTATAATTTCCTAAGCATTTCGATACATGATGCTGCCACCGTCATCCCTCACCAAAGGGAGCATATGCTCACTGCTCAGGTTCAGTCAGTTCATGATTGGTCTCAGTTAACTAAAACTCACATTTGCTGAGTATTTTAATTGGGTTTTGGCAAACTTTATTTATCTACCCATTAATGAATGGGAGAAGTATTACTGATAGTGGTGCTGCTGAAAGTCGCATAAAATCCCAATAGAACACAGAAATTTTGAATACTTGAATACTTTCGAAAAAACACATCTTATCTTTAGGACACATAAGCTTTCAGTAACATTTTTGTCTGTTCTGGAAAACAAGTGTATTAAAGTTGTCTTGTGTATTTAAGTTTCCAGACTAAATATCATCTGTGCTTAACAATGCAGTCAAATCATCCCACTATTTCCATGATTTTTACTTGGAGTCAAATTGACTCTGGATTTTTTCTCTCCATTTTCCTCTTTATAGATGTCATTTCACTCTTGTATGTCCATCTTTGGGAATGGGGGATGTGACATTTGGTGGATTGATAAAACTCAGGTTCCTTCAGGTTAGAAAACTAGAGAAGGTGTAATTTCCAGAGTCTAAGACTCAGTTTGCACATGATCTGCACACACTCATACTTTTTTGAGAAAATGACTGGCTGATTAATCTAATCTGAGACACAACATTCCTAGGCTACTGAATAGCTTGATTATCAGTTATTACGCCAAGTAAGACCAGAGGGTATTGAACAGAAATAGAAAAAGGGTAAGAAAATACAAATATCAAACTCTGCAAGTTGGTGATAACTTGTCCCTACAGCTTTCTCACACAGATAGACATTATGTGCTTAGATGCAATTAGAAACATATCTGTAATAGTCCTGTCCCCGTTAGTGCCTAACCATGCAGAACTCGGAAAAAGACAGAATATATTTCTTGCTATGGAAGGAATAAAGCTCTTCAAAGTGACTGAAGATCACCAAAGAGAGCAAGATGACTGAGGAGACAATGAAGGCATTACATCAAGTGAAATGTGTTAGGAGAAAAGACTGGGCAAAGTGGTAGGAATGTCAGTGTTCATGTCAAATTTATTTGTATGGCACATTTAAAAAAGAAGCAGTTGAGTCTCAGGTTATCTGTTTTCCTGTTTTGTATCTTTATTCTTTTATTTTTGAGATTCCATAATCTGTTGCTGCTTCCAAACATGTCTGAACTCTTCTTGGAGCAAGAAGTGTCCTGGGTTCTTTCTGCATGGAATTTGCACATTAGCACATTTCAGCAACAACCCAATTCAAAGTGATAAAAACACAACATTATCAACTACTTCATATATGGCCTGGGTTCTCTCTCCAGCTTCCTCCCATAGTCAAAAAACAAGACTATTAGGCTAATTGGTCTCTGTAAATTGTGGTTAGATGTAAGTGTGTGTGTGCACAAGTCTGGGTGTCGGTTCTTCAAAACGTTGTGCAAAGAAATCAGAATGATTGGACATTCTTTCAAGCTCATTACAGAGGAAGTTTGACAGATGTGAAGTTTGATGTCACATCAAGAAGTGATCTGTGTTTTTGATCATTATATAAATATACACATGGAACAGCTGGTGTAGTTAAAACAAGTCAAAACAGTGAATATATCCTTAGTTTTCTTTCTCCAAATTGTAGAAAAAAAAAAAAAACTACACCAGCCAGACCCCAGGGGACCTTAAGGTATGCAACAGTAGAATCCAGCAGTGACTGACAGACAATAACAAGCTTAAATACTGGTGAGTTGATTACTGGGTGAAGAACCAGTGGCTGATTTGTAACGGACTGCAGCTGAGAGATGAGACCAGAAAGGTAGACTAAGGAAGGAGTGAGAGAATGGCGCAACGATGAAAAAAATGGGAATTAATGGATCAATGTTTTATTGGATAAAAGATTTTTTACAAGATAGATCAATACAAGTAAGAATAGGACAACAATTGTCAGAAAAGTTTTTTGTTGAGAATGGTACACCTCAGGGAAGTATAGTGAGTCCTTTGTTTTTTTCTATTATGATTAATGATATGTTTGACAATTTGGAAAGTGGAATGGGGTTTTCTTTATTTGCTGATGATGGAGCAATATGGAAGAGGGGGAAAAATTTAAAGTTTATTGTTAAAAAGATACAAGAAGCAATTAGTATTATAGAGGACTGGTCATTTAAATGGGGATTTAAAATTTCTATAGACAAAACAAAGACTTTATTTTTTACAAGGAAGAAAGCATCTGAAAATTTAAAACTGCAAATATATAATCGTGAATTAGAAAGGGTAAGGGAATTTAAGTTTTTGGGTTTATGGTTGGATGAAAAACTTACTTGGAAAAATCATATTCAAAAAGTAGTGAATAAATGTAAGAGAGTTTTAAATGTAATGAGGTGTTTGGTGGGAAGTGAATGGGGTGCTGAGAGGAAGGCATTGAAATCAATATATACTGGGTTAATAAGATCTGTATTTGATTATGGAAGTATTGTATTTGGGTCAGCATCAGAAACGTTATTAAAAAAATTAGATAGTATTCAGTATCAAGCCTTGAGGTTATGTACAGGAGCAGTTAGAACAACTCCAACGTCAGCTTTGCTAATAGAAATGGGAGAGATGCCACTTAATCTTAGAAGATTACAGTTAAAGTCCAATTATTGGTGTAATTTAAAGGGCCATGATGGAAATCATCCATGTCAAGTCATTTTAAAATCTAGTTGGGAAAAAGAAAAGAAGAAATTAAATTCTTTTGGATGGGAGATAGAAAATGTTATAAAAGATTTTGGTTTATCTGGTATAAACATTAGTCAAACAGTTCCTCTTTCACCAGTTTATCCGTCTCTATTTCATAATAATGTTGTTGATTTAACTTTGTTGGAGAAAAGGAAAGGAGAAAACATTTCAGATCCATATTTGGTTCAATCATATTTAGATAGTAAGTATTATGGATATGTCCACGTTTTTACAGATGCGTCTAAAAACTCAAATAGCAGTAATGGGGTATCTTTCATTGTTCCAGAATTCAAAGTTAAAAAATGTAAAAGAATTACTGATGGAGTATCAGTTTATACTGGAGAGATGATGGGAATTATTTTAGCTTTAGGATGGATTGAGGAAGTCCGTCCATTAAGAAGCATAGTATGCTCTGATTCAAGTTCTTCATTATATTCATTAAAAAATAATCATGCTAATAGTAGACCGGATCTTTTATTAGAAATTCAGTTAATAACATATAGAATTCAAGCAATGGGGTTATTAGTTATATTTACATGGATACCTTCACATATAGGAATAAGAGGGAATGAGTTGGCTGATAAATATGCAAAACAAGCTTCAAAATATAGTGATATTGATATATTAGTTCCATTTAGTAGAGAAGAAATCAAATCTATTATTAAACAAAAGGTTAAGGAAAGATGGCAGAGACAGTGGGAGGAAGACAGAACTGGTAGATGGCTGTACAGTATTCAAAGAAAAGTTGGTGCAATGAGGAGAACGGGACGAAATAGAAAAGAGGAAACAGTTATATCTAGGTTGCGTTTTGGACATACAAGGTTAAACAGTAATTTATTTAAAATAGGAAAACATCGAACTGGAAGTTGTGATTTTTGTGGTCAAGAAGAGACAGTAAAACATGTTTTGTTGTTCTGTACCAAATATTCTGTTGAAAGAAGGAAATTAGTTAGCCGGTTACAAGAAAATAAATTACAGTTAAATTTACAAGATATTTTGGGAAAAAATTCTAATTCTGAAGATATAAGTTATTTAATTAATTATCTTAAGAAAACAAAATTGATAGAAAAGATTTAAGTGTTGTTATTTTATTATTATTATTATTATTATTTTGTTGTTTTGTTTTGTTTTGTTTTGTTTGTTTGTTTTGAGGGGGGTGTATATAGTTAGCGTCCCGATCCACACTCCATTCCAGTAGATGGCGGTAATGCACATCTAAAAGTTGCTTGCCAACCGCCATAAAAAAGGAAAAGAAGAAGAAGAAGAAGAATGGCGCAACGAGGCGAGGGAGAACAGGGGATCTAGGAAATTGAAACTGAAGCAAAAAAAAACTAGTGCAAAACAAATCCAAAACTCATGTACTGAACAAACTGAAAGAATAAACTAGGCTAGGAAGAAGAATGAAAATAGGAACAACGAAAGCTGAAGTCTACAACCAGATTGGATATGACAGACATTATATAATTTCTTTTTAACTTTATTTGTTGAAATATTTTTAAGCAGCAAACAGACACTGACAGCGCAGCAGACGTGTTATCTTCTGACTTTTGTCTAACATACTGTCATTTCTGCATTTTTGTCCACTAGAGGGCATAGTGGGCACTGTTGAGCTGTTCCCTAGCTAACCCAGCCTGTGACCCCAATTTGGAACAAGAATGGACTTTGTAACATCCTGGTGTACAGTTTCATTAAATTTCAAATTTTTTACCTTTGTAATGTGCAGTTATAACGTTTAACTTTGATGAAGCCGTGGCAGCCAATACCGAGTTGATTAACAAACTGTACTGTAGTATTGGCCCTGGAGACCCTGCCATCTGCTCTGTCATCTGAAGGCAGGAAAGAGGCTTATTCATCTTACCTTCTGCTGTGGACTCTGCCAGTCTGTTTCGAGCTTCAGTCGCAGCACGAATAAGCTTCCAACAGCCTGAAATCCTGCTCTCACTGTAGGCTACAACTAGCCTCGTTTGGCATACAGCCGAAAACCTTCCTTTCATTTCTGATTAGAGTCAAGACTGGAAATAGTGCTTCAGCTGGGCTAAATTTAGGACGTGTGTTCCTTTGATTAAGGGGAATCTGACTAATTCTGACTCATTTGAGGACATTTAAAGAAATGTACTGCAACCACAAAGCCCACCTGGTGTTTTTTGCTGTATGCACACAAAAACATGAGTGATCAGCCAAGGTTTGCCCTTATCCTCCCTTAAATCTGTTCATCTAGAGAATGCACAGTAGTCCAATAACTGGCAGATTGTACTCCTGTACATTGATGGAATGAGTGCTTTTTAGTCTGTGCAAAGTCTTGGCTATAAAATGAAGACAGGCAGCCAAAACTTCACATCACAATTTTAAAGGAAGGATTTTTTTTTCCATGTGTTTGTTGTTCCTCCAGTTGAGAGGCTGATATTACTGCCCCAGAGGAAGGACTGTAAGTGGTGGTATTACCTTTTGATATGTTACAAAAAGTTCTATCAAGATCTGCGTCCAACTGCTTTTATACTTTTGCTGCTTGTGTAAATGAAAAACTTGGATATTTTGTTCGTGTAAATTACCTCTTAAAATATGTTGTGTGTTTAGGAATGTTACAGGAGAACACAGAGTGTGATTGCATGACAAATGAAAAGACTTTACAAATAAAAATCTTAAAAATCTCTAAACTGGATTTAGCTTGAAGTTTGACTAGGCCATCATATATATTATGTTTGCACCTAGCCCATTACATATCCACATGTCTGTTTGCAGGTTGTTGTGTGTGTGCGCGTGTGTGTGTGTGTATCTATATCTTCCTCCTCTGACTGTAGGATGTAACCAGCAGATGCATCTTCACAGCTGGAATTCATCAAGTCCAATCAAGGACTAGGCAAATGCTAGACTGTTTGCTCACATGAGGGGTAATCAGGCATACCTACTTTCAACTTCTGTGTTTTCTAGACATTCACATGCTTATTCCTGTTGTCTCCTGAACAGGATAACAGATTGTCAGTAGGTGTTACGTTCCTGGAATTTAGTGCTCTGTCTCCTCGTTCTTAGAGTCTGTTTTGAACACACTTCAAGACTACCTCATTGCATCTCTTCACCAGTTTATCCTGTCAAAATGTAGCCACAACAACCCACCATTACTCAACCTCATGTCCAATAAGCACCACTCATCCCCACCTGCCAGTATTTGTGGGAATACTCACCTTTCCTCTTGAAACTCCCCCACCTCTCCAACAGTAAACAAACCATCTCCTCAACAATTTCGAAATGCAGGTCAATAATCAAGTTCTTGTAATAATTGCTGCTCCTCCTCAGTGGCGTCTTGAATTTTGCATGAAAACTTGGAAGAGCTGTTCATTTATTTGAATCAAACATTTTAAACTGTCTTTAGTTTCTGTGTTGTTTCCTGTACAAGAGTCTCAGATCAAACCAACATGACATTCTGCTGTAGTTCTAAATTGTATGTTAAGGGTCATGATCCTGTGAAGGGGAAACCTTTGTCCCAGTTCCATGCCCATTTCTGCCTGTAACAGGCTTTCCTTCAGGTCTGCACTGCTCTATTCATTTTTCCACTATCTCTGATTAGTCTTTGAACATGCTGGAGAAAGTATCCTAAGAGTTGAGTTTTGACTTTATTGAACATAATGTTCAATAAAGTCAAAAATCCAACTCAAACTCCAAGTGGAAAAAATATTTATATACTTTTCAATTCAGTGGGTATGAATAATTTTGCAAAGCACTTTATGTCAACATTTTGCAACAAAGATCTCTATCTTTTGTGTGCTGCCAGTATTTTGAGAGAATCCTATCCAGACAAAGGCTTCCCATACACAAAATGTCTCCAGCTGAGAGGAAGCGGTTATATTTCATTTTTAGTGTCTTCTTCTCATCCCAGATTCTTCACAGTGGTCAGCAGACAGAGTCTCTACAAAGACATAAAAATCTGCTTGTGTGTTTTAGGGTGTGTGTTCTTTGTTATTTTAAGCAGCTGTTTATTTGGTCCACATCAAGCACAAAGCCCTATAAAGGTCCAGAGAAGAAGCGGTGCTCACTTTAGTTTCAATATTCATGGTTCAAATTGGGCTTTTTACTATTTTTGCTTTCATTTTAATAGATACACTTTTATTTGGTGGATTAAGTGATGTAGTGGAGCTGTGGAGTACAACAAAATATTGTTGCAGGTTTAAAAAGACCACAAACGAATCAGTTCTGCTGTGACTATATCAAGCAAGCAAATAATGCACATTTATTTGGTTATTCAGCTAATTTCTTGGTTTGCATTTGTTCTGCTTTTCTGACTCACTTCATCCACTTTGCATTTATTAGCAGTGAAATGCAAAAAATGCAATAATAAATATGTCTTCTGTTGAAAATCTGATCAAATGCATCTGATTAGCTTTCTCCAACACGCTGACTATACATGGAGTACTTAAGAAACACATTTGGTGTGTCAGGATATGTGTGTATTTTAATTCAATAAGAAGATTTATCATATTACAATATATTAGGCAAGGGCTTGTTGTTAATGCTTTTCCTTCCTTCAGATACGGAATAAGGGTTTGATCTGTCTGGACCTCTTATGTCACTGCAAGATATATGTCTCACTTTCTACTAGTATATTATGTTTTAAATAATTAACTGCCTCAGTATTATCATATTTGTATGTAAAAAATAAAAAGGGATTAATTGCACTAAAATTTTTAATGTGTTTAAAATCTATGTTATTAATACAATGAAGTCCTGGTTCCAATAGATGTCTATTTTCTTAACCTATGATTCTTAAAGAGATACATTTCTTCAAACCTCTTTAAGTTTTTTTTTTAGAGATTTTAACAGGCACTAAGGTGGGTGATACCATGGCAACAAACAAGATACATACATCTGAGGCTCCCAGCCACTCAGTGGGAAGGTCTCAGGAGACTCAGATGTTTTCTATGCAGCAAGGAACCTCTCCACTTGTCCATTTTAAATTTCTGGAAATAAAGAGACAGAGTGAAAACTGTGAAAAATGAATCACCTCTACAGTTTGGGCCTATCATTTAACTGGAAATTGGAGTGACAAAACAATCTGAGGAGTGTTTAGGATCGTCTAAGCAAATGATTAAAGCATGACAGCCAGAGGTACAGGGTAACTATATGTTTGGACATTTGTCTTAACACTGAGAGGTTTTTTTCTGCAGGAAAGGACTGTTACTTTCTTTTTTTTTCCATTCAAACCAGCCGCAGTGTCTTTATATGGTAGTGAAGGAGAGTGCGTATGAGAGACAGATGCAGAAATGTCTTGGCTCACCTCATTTCTCTCATCCATTTCCCTCTGGCAGTGGGTGTACTGAGGGACTATAGTTGTCACCACATTATAGAGGTAGATTATTTCAACAATGCTCAAAGATGGAAAAAAAACAGAAAGCACAAGTTTTATGAGAATACAAGTGGACAGTACTGCGGGGGCGATTTTAAGCTAAGGACAAGATGCGTGTCATAACCACTACTCGTCATTTGTCATCAAACAAAGAATGATGGGCCCAGTTAAAAATAAGGATAGTAATAATGCTCATTTTGTACCTCTGTTATTCCCATAAAATTAGCATAACATTTTATCCTAATGAAGTCTTGCACCACATCAATCTATCAGATTTTAACTGGTTGCTTTCTTATCACTATCCATATTTTAGGACACTAAAGATTAGAGTTATACAAAAACATTTTCTGTTTTTACCCTGTGCTGTGTCCTCCTTCCTTTATAACCACAGCCTTGATTAAACATAGGAACCTCACTTGATTTGAAAATGATCAGAAAATTATTTTTATTCCCTCCAGTGAATTTTTTTCCAAACCATAATATCTGTTCATGGGCAATTTCATATTTTACGTGTGGCTTAAACATTTTTTTTTAAATAATCTGTAACTCATCAAATCTCTGGTAGTTTTTATGCATGGCATGTGGAGAAGAGTCATTAAATCAACTTTCTGGTTTGTATTACTTCTAATCAGTATTATTCATGTCTCTCAAGCAAGGATGTGCTTTATTGCTTCTGATTGTATGTTGGCTCAAGATTTTTGGCTTCTTTAGTTTCTTCATCTTTAAACAAAATTATTGTTTAGAAAAAACACAAATACTTACTAAATTAATGCAAATCTATTCTCATTTTACTCTAATCTGCAAATACATGGTATGGGGAATTGGCGAATTGGTGGCATCTCTGCCAGTTTTGCAACTACTTTTCCCCTGCTGTGTATTGTGTTGCTGGAGTAGACACTGTACATATAGCAGATTGCACCAAATACGTCTAGACAGAAACATAAGCATCAGCTGGGATTTATTCATTTATTTTATTTTTTGCTAAATTATCAGACACAGCTCACTAGAAGGTAGAATGTTTCTGTGATATCCCTGACACATATTTTCCCCAAATTAGCTCCTTGGCAGTTTATTATTATTTTTTTTTATCCCATTTTCTTTCCTGTGCCTAAAATTTACCATCAGCTTTCAAGAGGTGGGAGTTTTTTCCACACAATCAGCATAATGCACACAGCTTCAGTCTTTAAGAATGCCAAGCATTTTGCTCTTGCTGTAGATCACAGAAATTTATGAACTTTCATACATTTCTGTAAATGTGGCATTTAGATACATTTAATTGTGGCAATGATACATTGTCCATGTGCACAATGTATCATTGCATAAGCACTCTCATAGTTTGATAAAGCTCATTTAGGAGCAGATCTGTTTTTGTGTCTAGTTTCTGATGTTCCAGTGTGTTGCCCATTTTGTCTATATAAATTTATTCCTTGATTTAATTTTCCATGGTAAATTTCGAAGTGTAAACCACATTCTTTACCTTGGACATTTTGACCATGTCAATGATTTTGAGTCTGACAGCTTTCTTGCGCTCTCTGAACCACCATCCATGCTGGTATGCAGGTTCGAGCCAGCCAGCATTGAAATCAGATATGAGGATATCTGTTGGTGGTAAAACGAAAATAAACTTACGTTCAGGACCAACAATTGAAAAAAACACACATGGACAAGACTCAAAATAATCCCGTATGTGGTCATAAAATACAGACGATATGTCCCGGAAACTTCCAAACAGAATCTCACAGACATATCTGACTCGCTGAGGTTGATTCTGTTTGTCCTTAGAATTCAAATTGTTTGGAGGCATTAAAAGGCTATGTTTATTTGCTGTTGACGTTTCCAAGTAATTTTTGGGGTTCGGGGGAGGGGACTGGTTTGAAACTTTTTCATTTCCTGTCATGTTGTAAGGGAACAAGATCTCTTTCACTATATTCCTCAAACAGAATCTCTGTATCTGTGTGTGTAAGAGAGATTCTCAACTTGTGGTTAAGTCAATAGGAGGAGGGTGTTTTCAGTGGCACAAGGCCCAGATGGCTTGGAGACAGAAAAGACTGCATGCATGAGCAAAAATATTAAGACTCCCTTGTCAATGTAACATGTGATATTGAAGCAGAAACTGACAGTGCAGTATACCACTAATAAAGTTGTTCTAGTGTTAAAACCTCAATAATTTTAACAGTGCACTTCAGAAAAACGTCCAAGAAAGTTTTTTCTTTTTTTTTTCTTTATTATTGTTTTTTATTGTAATTGGAGACAGGTCAGCATTCCAGGATTGTACTTTCACTCTTTTACACACACAGATACATGAAAAGTTCTAAATATTATCACTATACAGTTATTTTTTTTAGGCTGCTGGGACAAGCTGGAACAGGTGGAAATTTGATAAACAATTTCAAACTTCATGGGCCAAAAGCAAACTTGTCAAAATACTTAATTCTACTCAAACATGGCGAGTTAAGGGAAAGAAACTGCAGTAAGAGTGTTTTCTTTAGCACATTTCCTTTGCTTTCCATGGCTTGGTCGATATCACCATATTCAACATTTCACAGAAAAAGTTTCCAACAGAAGCTGTCAGTTTTTGAGCAGGTCAGAAACCGTGAATGTTTTGCTGAAATAAATAGTTCATGAAATTGTACAGTGAAAAAAGTCAATATGTGTGTGTGTGATATATGTGCGCTGCACTGTGTGGGCGGGCGTGTGTGTGTGTGTGTGAATAGTGCTGTGGGTCATTATGATAATTTAAGGCTGTGGCAAAGTTATTATTTTTCTGCTGAATGGCAGATTTAGACACACAGAAAGACCAGAATGAGATGTAATACCAAAGCATTTTGTTTCATTTGTATTCTAGTATGAAAAGGAATGCATATTGGAGTTAAAATGTAATAACCCAGCATTTTTCTTTGGGCTTGCTTACATTAGCTGGAATTTGTCTCCAAACCATTTGGGTCTCCAAACCAAGACCCAAAGACCTTTCCCATCCCACTTTGGATGCAGCAGATTATACATTTCTGACTGTTTTGTAAACAAGTATAAACACCCAAATAATTAAAAACTGGCCACCGCAGCTGCTGTTCTGTCATACCACTGCACAAAAACTCAACAAATGATACAACTAAATGCGGGGACAATAATTAGTTCTGTATGCTCTGTGGGCGCATTACTTGTTGCTTTTACTTTTGTGGAATCAATTTGTTTCATTCTTGGACTCTGTGATTATTAGCTCTCCTAATAAGATGTGTCAAAAGACTGTGGTCTAAGCAGCGAGGAAAAAATCCCCAAATCATTCTGTTCAAGAGCTTTGGGAATAAATAATATCAAGGTCAACATGCAATTCGGTTGACCATTGAATACTAATGCAGTACCCCAAGGTTCAATCATGGGGCCCCTCTTATTTAATGTTTATATAATCAAACAATGTTCAGTTTATACCATTAAATAAAATAGTTACCATAAATATGATGATACACATTACAATATCACCATTTGACCACAAACCCAATCAACTGTCGTGTAGATGGACAGAACAAATCAACGCATTGATGTGATTCAGCTTTCTTCTTCTGAACATAAATGTCAGCAATTTTATCACTTTCCTTTAAAAGCTACAAAAAAATTTGTTGGAACGTTAATTACCTTCCATTAAGGGATAGATTGCCGACTGTGTGTAGTTTCCTTCTTTGATATGCCATGGTGACCACTTTTAAACACATAATGTTTGTATTAATATTCTGATGTAGTAATAGCTCGCTGAGCATAAATGGAATAAAAGGTGGCAATTGTCACATTAATTCTGAGAAATGCTGGAGTTTTACATAGCAACATGACCTGTGTGAAGGCAGGCAAGGAGTGATGGAAACAAACTACACAAACATGTATGAAAGTTCCACTAGCTCAGTGGGAAGCTGAGTGTCCCAGCAGACTGGGACATTTTCTCTGCTGTCAAAGCCCTTATGCACGTGTTCATCTCAGACCTGCAGAAACCAAGTAACGCATTGGGTTGTTTCGAACGGAGCTTACAGAATGTAAACAAAATATCAAATCACCTCATCCATCTGAGGTCATCTTTGAGCAGGAAACAGGAAACACAAGTCAAATTGAGGATTTTTGAAACTGTAATGTCCTTACAAAGCTGCTCATTAAAGCAGGACAACCACAGGCACTGAATAAATATGTGCCAACATATTCACAGTGTGTTTCGACAGGCAGAAATGAATAATAATCTGCAATTTCCATGCTGTGTATAACATAGAAAATGTCAACCTGATATTGGCATGCGACTGAAACTGTTGAGCAGAAGATAACAGAACAGATTGTAATCCCAGACATTCACATACAAAGAAAAACATGTGAATGTAAACACACACATACACGTACACACACATCCCAAAGGAATCTGTGGTAGTGCGATTAGAACTGCATCTTTTCAAGCAATCTGGAGCAAGCAGCAGGATGCTGGCAAATAATATCAGCTCTGACTAATGCTTGCTCATTTTGTCAAAGCTCTGTTCATTTATTTCTGGATTTTGTTTCTGTTTGTTAGAGTTTGATACTGCGTTACTGTAAATGTGTTCACCAGAAAGCTTATTTATTCTAACTTTGGAGAATTAGCACCAGATTAACTGAGAAAAGACCTGAAGTTGGCATATCATAAATTAATTTTAAACAATTGTGAACTTGTAAACAAAATATGATGGTCAGCAGTTATACTTTGAAGATAGTTTTATTCAAAACATTTTATACCTTTGTTTCCATTAATCATGTATCTTTTCACTATATTTTAGATACCTCCCAGGATTTATGTCAGTATGTATTTTTTAAATACGTAGAATGGGAAAAGTGCCATTATAGAACACGGAAGCTCCTTTTGTGATCATTTTTTAAAGTTGCATTACAAGGCTATTTCTTGGAGTAGGAATTACAGCTGGTAGAGGTGTTTCTATGTGGATAATTACCTTTCTGTCCTTCTGATACTTTTGCATCTGTAACATCATTTTCAGAGAAGCCTTTTAAAATATATTTGTGGCACTTTATGAGGTAACATACACAGCTGTGTGAGCAATGACTTAATACTAATCAATGTCATACTATTTTTTTGATCAATCTCATACTCAACACAATAGAATGTAGACATGTCTGTAATGACAAAGATTTACTCATGTCAACCATTTAAACATAAAAAAACCTGTTTAAATGGCTGCCATTGCATGGGAGTCTAATCAGTCTTTTTGACTTTGGTTCTCAAAACTGTAAAATGCAACAAGTTATTGTTAAAATACTTATAAATACTTAATATTTTTTATCCATGAAGGTTGCCATTGTTTCACCTGCACAATGTATGCTGGGCTGATGACATGGTTGGGTTTGTTTTGTACTGGAATCTACCGAGAAAACACAGCAAGGCTAACTTTACATGGGTTGATGTTTTTCGTATTGCGTTTGACTGGTGTAAATTTAGACAATGGGACACTGCGTCACTATTGGGTGTAATTTAAAAAAATAAAAATACTGAGGTGATTCTGGATCACTTCCCACATGAAAAAAAGAGCTTAGCAGGAAAGAGCTGAACACAACTTCCGAAGGACGGATATTTTTTGCCTTAAACATTTTTTCTAGAAGATTTTGAGTCGCCTATACAAGCAAAACCGATGAAGGATCTGAGAGGTGGTTGTTACCCTCTCCAGCTAAAAGCAAATACTGTGCCAGCAGTTTTCAATCCACAAAATGCCAAAACCTAGCTGCCGGCTAGCAAACGAAAGATGCTGGGAGAAACATTAGAGACAAGCAGCTCTAGAAGCTCTTTTAAATGATAGTGGAGCTATTTCTACAGCCGCCGATACATACCTGATACTGAACCAAAGACCAGAACCTAAACAGCTGTTACCACACTGAAGACTGAAATGGACACTGAGTTTCCTACAGAACTACTTATCGGATCACACAGTCCAACCAGAAGTACGTGTCATTCATTGTTTCATTTATGAAGCTGAAGGTGGCAGCAGTGAACATCAGCTTCTTCTTCCAACTCTATCCTCTTCCTCCATTTACTCCTACTGATTTCTACATTCCCATCAATTTCAGTACGCTCTGGTTCAAATAGAAAGGGCTTAACAACATTATGCATTGCTGTTTTGGCTTGCATAATCGAACCAAGCATAGATCATTTACCCAGAATGCATTGCAGCTTAAACAACATGCGGCATTGATGTGACCATGTTTTATTAAAATAGATAATAACCCAACAGTCTGCAGTATTATTACTGTATTGTTTTTGCATCTAAAATAAATGTTTCTCAAATAAAATCCTTGGTTAAAAGTAATTGTGGATACCTTTAAATTGTTTTAATTAATCACAAGGTAGTCCACAAGAGAATCCATGCATTAACATATATATACCGCTGACATACATTATGCAGAGAGAGCTCCTTGTTACTAAAGAAGTCCTAAAGAAGATTATTGTGCAAGTGGCTTCCATGTACCGCCAGAACCGCATCCCGCATCCCGCAGTCTCGCTGACATCCACCAACACGTGCACGGCAGCTCGCGCGCCCGGGCTCCACAGCAGCTGCAACAACGGCAGCAGCGTTGTCCCGCACAACACGAGCAAACGGCGTCCAGCACGGGACAGACCCCGCACCCTCTCACTGCAGCATGGCAACAGAGGTAAGGGATTTCCTGCTGCTTCTGTTAGTATTCCCTCAAAGACTCCATTGCTACCCATTCTTATTTTTATCCCGGTAAGTGCAGGTTGGGGGGATGCGTTGCTGCAAACTGACTGAGATGCATGTGTGTCCCGAATGTGCTGAACACCTGATTGAATATTCGACTGATTCTGGAACACAGGAGAGGGTCGTTTATTTATTTAGTTGTTCTTGTTCTTTTATTTATATTCCCTCGTTAATATCTGGTAACATTTTGGAATTTGCTCGCATTTTACGTTTCTTTCTTTCTTTTTTTTTTTACTACAACTCAGATGCAAATATTTATTGAGTAGTTATTTATGGAGACTGTTGATTCAGAATGTGATTGCACTGTTTATGAAAATGACTAATATGATGATATTCAGCATCAGGGACATACAAATCCTTGTCTTACCTTCATCTACATCATGGTTTTACTCATCTTTACAAGACTTAATAAATATTTTTAGCTAACGTGTATCCTTTTGACACAGTTCAGAGCCTAGCAAAACAGATTTCTACCCTGAACACTTTTTGGACGAATCTTCTTTCATTGTAGTTTTGTATGACTTGCAAATCTAATTCAAGATGAACAACAATGTCCTCGTTCATGCTGTGACTAATAGTACAACTAGTTGCCTCATTCAGGAGTTGCGGATTTATTTTTAGATCCAGTAATGTCTGGTAGCTCTTGGGCCAGCAGCACATCTTCCTCCCCTCTCTGTGCCCTTGGTAATGTCACCATAATGCTGAAGACATTGCTGGCTGAGTTATCATGGTGATGATCTCACAAGAGGATGCAGCTATTACTTTGTATGGTAGGAAGAGCACACTCATCCAGGCACTGATGTGCCTGTGGGTTAATTTATGCAAGCATGTCCGGTACATGTGGGTATGGGAGATGTATGTATACCAGAATTGCCCCCAATTTATTGATCAGTGAAAATAGTAAATTAAGCACACTAAAAATAAAGCTAAAGTTGAGAAGAAACCAAGGAACTGTTTTTTTCTTAGGTTTTAGCTATTTTATTGTCTGGTGTTCTGTTGCAAATCCCATAATTTTCTTAGAAACACATGTGCATGCACGCAAACACATTTTTTAGTCCATGATCTTTCATTAATCCAGAATATAAATAATTTGATTTGACTGATGCAGTTTAAAACCATAAATACCAAACTCTTGAGATGAGCACTGCTTCCTGTGCATGTTTACAATCCTTCCATTATGTTTGTTGCATGAAAAGTCAACAATCATTGGATAAGGTTATTGAATATCTGCGGGCTCACTCTGTGTCTACATATGTATCGCCTAATATCATTACATCCAGATCCTGATCCCAGTCTGTAGCTTCGCTTTGGCTTGGGACCTGGACTGTTTGGAAATAAGAGTAGACTGGCAGAAAGAGCCTGGCTAAAACAATATTCCACCTTTTCCAAAATAAACAAAAAAGAGATTTCTTCCTCTGGCTTTGGTCTCACAGTTGTTAATCTATCATTTCAATCTTTTTCAGAAGTTCATAGACCCTGGGGTGAACAGGAGGCCACTTACAGAGTTAAGAAAGGATGAAAAAAGAGCACTTGTTGTGAAAAAAATGCTGTGAGAGATAAAAATGAAATGTCTAATGTCGAATGCATTTACTCTGCATACCCTTATTGTTTGAGTATGTGTGTCGTGTGCCTACTGGCACCACTCACCCATATTGCAGCTGTGTGCTCATTGAATCAAAATGACTAAACTAGGGAACATGTGATGTTAGTGAGAACTACACAAAGCTAGAATGCAAGAATAAGGAGGAGACGTCATTAGAGTGGAAAAAAGCGACAAAGAAATTGTTACCTCTTCATTTTGATCAGTTCTCTGCCAGAGGCTAAATCTTTTCTTTTTGCATGTGTCATTTTTTTAAGCTTCCCCAAGAGTTTTTTCTGATGACAGTTTTGTCCTTTTGTAAAATGCAATTTTAATGGCTTACCCTGTACTTCTACAAAATGTCAACACATTTTACGTGAATTCATTTTTTATTTTTATTTGACGTTAATTATGTAACTTTCTTACGTAATGCCAAAGGAAAGGAAATGATTCTAATTTCTGTGGCAAATGGGAAGACATTTGTAGAAACTTTTAAGAGTTGCACAATTGAATGCATGGCATGAAGGTCACTTATGTTGAAGTGGACTTCTTTCACAATTCCCTTCAGTGAATTGATTGGTGGGTCACCTTGTCACTTCAACCTCCATGCAAAAAGACCCTCAGGCTGGGCAACGATGCCCCAGGTTTTTTAAGCTCCTCATTCTTTTTCACTCCAGCATTCTTCTGTTAGCCACAATTGTTTCCCCCGTGACTCTGGCCATCTACTTGCCTTTGTTAGTTTAGTTCCCTTTGGTTTGTTTTCTTTATTAAAAAACACTTGCATGTGTACAAAACTATCTCTACACCTGGGTTTTTTGAAAACCTAATGATGAAATTTTATTTCTTGAGGTATTTCTTGTGGTAGCGTTCTTCTGTTCCCAGTCTCTACTCTTATGTTTTTGAAAATTTAAACCCTAATAGAAGGATATTTATTTCAACAACTGAAATGAAAATGGAAAACACACAAAAAATATATAGCTTTTAGTCAGGAGACAACTTTGTTTATAAAATAGTTTTGATAATTTTTTGTTATGCAATATCTTCATTTTCAGAGAAATTGAAACAGGTATTTATTAGCTGTATGTCATAATTGTCAAAATAAAGAGCAATCAAATATAAATATGTGATGTTATTTGTGTAGTGAATTTATGAATTTCACATTTTTAATTGACTTGCTGAAATAAGTAAATTTTTAGTGGTATTCCAATTCGTTTGGCTGTGCCAGTGCCTTTTAAATGTCTAAACCAGGGATCTTGAAACCCAGGCCTTGAATAATCAGGTCACTTGGACTCTAGAGAACATGACCGCATACTGAGGAGGTAATTTCTTCATTTACTTCAGGTATGTTGGACCAGGGGCACATCTAAAACTGTCAGGACACTGACCTTTGGGGCGTGGCTTTCAGGACCCCTGATCTAAATATTAAATTCCTATTTTCGGGCATTTTTGGAAAGACTTAATACTCCCTATTACGTATTTTTTCCTCGTTAGTGTTTAGTAACTATTAAATCAGTTCTAGCCATCCTTTGATGTTTTGGTGATTTATATTTTAACAGTACATTATTTCCCATTCTGGCACTGCAAAACAAAGAACCTATGTAAACATAATGAGGTTGACGTTGGGCCAGCTGATGCTGATTTGAATAAACAAAGCTGTGGCGTGTCTTCATGATTACATCTATTAATAGAATGACTGATGTATCATCATGGCCCAAAGATAGACACTATGTTAGAGTGGCAGAGAAAGCAAAGAAACAGATATTAAAAGCTCTGGGTGTGAGATGATTGTGGCTGTTAGTGGATGAAAATAGAAGCTTAGACTCTATTCCTGGTTGAGATTGATGTTGGCCTTTTCTGTAAAGAGATGAAAGACTGGCTCTGTGCTGTGTCTGCTTACATGGTCTCACTACCTTCCAATAATAACAGACTGCTGTGGCCACCAAAGCTCTGCAAAAGGAGCATGGATTAAAAGTTGGCTAGTTAATTCCGGCAAATGCACAAATGTTTTGCATTCCTGGAGAATATTATATATAAAACCTGAAGGACAACCTCATATGGGTTGCTGTATCTTTTTAATACTTTCTTTTTGATTCTCTCTGTCTCCTTCCTTTTTCCTCAACTCTGCTTGCATACTTTTTCTGTATTACTAATTGCCAACCTCTTGGGAGAAGTAATTTAGATCAGCATGAGACAAGTTTACTGTGCCTGTTTTGATGTAAAACATAGCAGTTACTAGCAAAGTGCTGCAAAGAACAGTATATCTGGGTGCTGTAATTGAAACTGCGTCTGTCGTAGCTCAAGGAATAGTCAGTGTGCCATTGCAAGCCTACACTGCTGTTAAAACATGAGATTCTCGCATTTGGGCCATTACCATTAGTTAATTAAAAGCTGCCAAGATGATTTCACATCACTTTATTGGCATTTATAATAAAAATCTCTGTAGAAGTGACTTGCCAGAAAATACAGATGAACGACCAAAATAGAAAAAAGTGAATTTTTCTTTTTCAAATTATATATATTTATATATCCTTTTTTGTGTTTTTGGGTTGTTCCTGAACATTTTAACCAAATTCCTTTCATCTGAGAGTGACAGTTTGGGTCGCAGTGTGTAATCTTGGACTCTATTGGTTGTTCCAGCTGAATGATAATACTAAACACATCAAAAGCAGTTAAACACAAGCACATTAAGATTCCTGAATGGCCTCCTCAATGTCTTTAACACTATGGAATTTGTTGACTATGCATAAAACCAAGAAACAAAGTTTATTTAAATGAAGTATAGCAATTATGCTAAGTACAATGGTCTCATGTCCCTCTAGAATATGCCTGGTGACTGAAAAGAATGCAGTCAGGATTCAAGCTGCCACCACTAACATTCCCACAAATATTAGTTGGAGTGTATTTGAGTCTGCATGTCTTAAGTTTTACCCATTGATGAGTTGGAAACAATTCAAAATAAACTCAGATATGTTTACTCAGTTTTTGTTTTTAAGAATCACTTAGGTTGTATGTGTTTCTTTAATCACCCCATGCTGGAAAACGAACAGTTAAGAATGTATCAGTAAAAACCCCTAAACTATTATGACATTCATGTCTATGATGAGCTATTTAACTAGAACTGTTTGCGAATTTGATTGGACTCATCCTTTTCCTCCCCCACTGCTGTGTGTCTTCTAAGTTTCATAACCTCCAGGAGATGCAGCACACTGCATCGCTGGTAACAAAGGTGTTCATACAACGAGACTACAGCGAAGGAACTGTGTGCCGATTCCAGACCAAGTTCCCCACAGAGCTCGACAACAGGGTGAGAACTACAACAAAGCATTGTGAAACAACTGCAACATGTTGCAGCTTAAAATTAAGTCCTTTTAGTGTAATAAGCAAATATGCCTATTGAACTAATCTGCTTTTCTGCCCAGGCTTTTTCACTTCAGATTATACAAGCTTTAAGAGTGTGATAATTCTTATCAAAAAAATTACATTTTGGCTTGAGTAAAATGCAGCAGGCATGTTTAACATGTTTCTCAATAGGTGCACAGCTTGTTTATGTTGTTGTGGGAGAGCTAAATATACTTGTGTTCCCAGTCTGCCATATCTATACCACTCATTACTTTCTATCCTTGTTTGTGTTTATTAGATAGAGAGAGCTCTGCTTGAGCAGACAGTAAAGACCCTGAACTCTTATTATGTGGAGGCTGAGAAAGTTGGCGGCCAGTCATACCTGGAAGGATGCCTGGCTTGTGCAACAGCATACATCGTCTTCCTCTGCATGGAAACACGCTATGAGAAGGTAAGAAGTCTAAAATGTCCTCACCTGATGACTTGAGATATTCCTGTGAAAAGACAAAAGATTTAAACTTCTTTCTTATCTGTAAAGTGTGTATTATTAGCAATCTTAAAATCTTAAAACCTACATGCACGGCAAGAGACTGAAATCAATCATTTTGTTAAAATGCAATGTTTTCAGAAATGGTGCCAGACCTTTACATTTATTAAGTATTGGACACCAACAGAGGCCCTGTGTCTGTACCCTGGTAGCTTCAAGCGGTTGTGAAAAATGGGAAGAGGCTTTCAACAACACTAAGTTAATGATGTAGATGTTTAAAAAAATTGAGAATTGTGGTAGAGTAATATAAACATATCTAAGTTCTGACCCACTGTCATCTAATTGTTAAGGTGATAGTAATCAACAGTCTGTTGTACCATGCTTAATTTTAAAAGGTTAAAGCTAAAACTTTCAGAATCAGCACGTAATTGTATTTGTTTAGTATTAAACTCATAAGTCATATGAAAATGCTGGTTGGTTTAGCAGTTTACAAGTTAATGTTTAAAAACAGACAGAAAGGCATTTGGTTTGGTTTTGGCAGCTTCCTAAAACCCAGTAGTTTTTAAATCTCACTCCAGTGGGAAACAGGCAGAATCCAGGAGATAAAATCAGCTCTTTAAAGCCTTCCACTACTTCTTACATCCTGTTCTGAAGGCCACACATGAGTGGCACCGGGTAAAGCACGGCACGCCATCTGTAAGACAGTTTTACTTAGCACAGGCAAAACGTCCGTCTTCAGAAAGGACAGGTGGCTCAACCTGTTCATGACTGTATTGCTGCTTGTTAGTCGCTGAGATGGAACAAGAGCACACACGCATGCATACTGCAATCGCACACACAAGCACAGTGAGCTTGATTAATCCTCTTTGTCGTTTTCTGTGAACTTGCCAATGCGTCAGATGAGATTGGAGTGGCGTGAAGTTCCAGCATGTCTTTCTGTTCTGATCTCTGTCCCACACAACATTCATCTCCCTCATCTTGTTGCATTTTGTAAACATTGCTTTATCAAAGCAATGTTTGATAAAGCAATGGTACTGGGAGATTGACCAAGGCCCACAAAGCAGGTTTATTGCTACGTTGAAGCCATGCAGAAATGGCCTGGTCTGACTCACCTTTCATCTTCCTGTCAGGTGGAACCGCTCCATTGAGAGGCTCAGATGTTATCGGCTCCACATGAGAGTTGTTTATTTACCTGTTTAAACTTTATGAATACCTCTATGACTGACGACGATAAAATATACCCACCCAGGTTGAAGCTGAGTGTGCATATTCACGTGTGCCACACAACCGTGGTTTTCCAATCTTCTTAGCAGACTTTCAGAAGGCACTGATTGTTCCCTGCGTGTCGGAACAAGCATCAAAAACTCCCTCACACAGACTCTTCATTGTACAGTACATCTCCTATTTCTTTTCTTCTTTGCTGACAAGAACATGGCTCAAAATGCAGCAGTAGATTTACCACGATACAAGTTCAGAATTTGTACGAAAAACACAAAGAAGTTTCTACATGCAACTTAAAAGAGGAGGACTACTTCTGTATAGTGTGTGTACAGTCTTCCCAGAGCAGCTGACACAATCATGCCAGCATAGCAGTGACACAGTTAGAATAAGGATACTTGAATGTCAAATTTTGAATGTAGAGAGGGTTGAGTTTTTCCCAGGGTTTACTGGATGTATGATTGGCTTTTTCCCTTGAACACATTTAAACAGTTTTTGCCATTATTTATTTATTTGCAGACTACTACCTTTTAAGATATTCAGTGCAGTTGATTTTATGACGTAAATATTTTATGCCATTGTTTTTTCCAGTTTATAATATGATCTTGTTTAGTTTCCACTATTTAGTTAAATCCATAATGTGTTTGAGTGTGTGTGTGTGAATGAGTGAATGACTGCAGCTATACAAGTACAAAGTCATTTACCATTCACCATTTAAACTTCTCTTCTTTTAAGGTTTAAAGTAATCTTTATTTTACCAACATGTTTCTTCTAACTGGAAGTAAAATCAACATTTTGGATCAGCACAGCTAGAATCCTGATTTCAATCTCGATGAGATTTTGTAGAGTGGACAAAAGATTAGGGCGATGACAACCAGAGAGAAAGCAACCTGCCACGGCTTTGAGCTCATGCCAGAAAAGTAGCTGATTTTTAAGTATGATGTCTCCAACCCAATCAAAAGGTGGAAAAATATTTTCAGATTGTAAGGCAGGATAAAATGCAGTGCACCCGTGCACAAAGTGGATTACTTGTCAGTAGCACTAAAAGTCATTTCCCATTGATTGTGCATGACAAGATGACATAATTGTGTTTTCTATGTTGTGTTTGTGTTTGTCTTTTAAATCCGAACTCAACAATGACCCATGTTCCCCATATCAAAAGACAGCACTGATCACATTTTCAAGTCAAGTGGAGTCCCAGATCTGCTTATTAAAGCCTGTAAACAGCTGAATGTTTAGAAAAGTGGTATTCTAAAAAAGATTTGCTGACTTTATTATTCTTATAGCAGTGACCCTAATAAACGCAAGGCTGAGCTGAATGAAGTGCATCTGAGTGACATAATTAGACTGTATTTTAGAGTTGCATGGCATGTCTGCATTGCTGGTACCCACCCAGGCATGTCTGATGTACTTCTGAGGAGCTGTTCTAATCAAGCCTTTAGTTTATATCTGTTAATTTAGCATGACTGTTCAATTCTTTGGAGCAACCTATCAGCAACAAACATAGACTACAAAGGTTATCCGCAACTGTTTTTTTGTGTACAGACATGCTAGTTTAAATTTGTATGTCGAGGCATAGCCTGAAGTGCACAGTTTCCTCCCCACTGCTTTGTGGTTATTGCACAGTTGCTGCAAAACTAATGGGTGGGTTCATTGCCAATACAATGTAAATAAACTAGCCACTTTACTTTTTAGAAAGTTTGCCCTGATGGTTAGCCAAGGCATAACATTTGGCCTGAGAGAGTCATCTGTTCCATTTGGAGTCATGGCTTCAAGATGGAAATTTTCAGAAAGAGAAAGGAGCTCCTCAGTTTTAGCAATTCAATTTACAGTCATGCTTAGCATGAGTGGTTAGGAATATGCTAAAAAAATACTGATATACTTAAACTATAATAGGATTATTTTAAGTTTGTGTTATAATTCTCTGGAATAAAAGACTCAAGGATATGCATTTGCTACAAGATGAACAAATTTCTTCCATTTTCATATTTTCCTCTTGAGACAAAACATAGCAGGAGATTAAACTAGGAGTACTAGGTTTTCGACTTCTCCCCAGACTTACTGAAACAGGGCCAAAAGGCCCTGAGTCCAAACTGGCGACTCTGATGGCTCAAATTAGCATTCTTCAATTGTAAATGTGGCCATTGACCGTCAGGCCAGAAGGTAGGAGTGTGAATAGTCCATGTTGGGGGTGGGTATCTATGATACCTACAACTAGTCAGTTTAGTTTTGAAGCATACATGAAGTGTTTTTGGAGAGATGTGACCTTTTGCAGCTGATCCATGATGTTGTGCTGCATTATCCAGGTCATTTTCCCAAATGTACGTAGAGTTTGCAAAACATACAATCTGTTTCAAAAAATATGCAAAGGTTTTTCTAAAAGAAATTAGTAATGTTTCTCTTTGAAATAAAGCTAAGAGGGTATAAAATGACAGTTTAGAAATAAACTAACCAAATTAATTGTGTTGATCCACCTCAAAAAAATCATGCACAAAGTGTAAGCAAAAGAAATCTGGGAGACTTTGCACATGCAAATTTGCATGCAGCCTTTTGTGCTGTGGAGGATAAATAGGTGACTGCTTCACCTATTTAGTTCACAAGAACTAATGGCATTTATTTCAGTCATAATCTTGCGGGGGGTGACCAAGGTTCCATCACTATGTGACAGCTGGTCAGCAAACCTGGCAAACATGGAAACATTTATCAGGCATGCATTGGGGTGCAGGAGAGACGGGTGGACTTCCTGGTTGAGCTTGCAAAAGAGTTCAGTAACTCTCATGTGAGTGAGAAGAAGGCACACAAGGAGAAACTGCTTCGACAACAACCTTCAACACCCAGCTCAGGCAAAAGGGCGAAGTGTCAGGTCAACCATCGATGCAGGATGCGTGTCCTGAGGCCGAAACATCATCAGTGATCCCTCACACCCCCACCATGGACTGTTCTCCCTGCTGCCCTCTGGAAAGAGGTTCCGCAGCATCCGGTGCAGGTTCACCTGGTTCCGAAACAGCTTTTTCCCACTTGCCATCAGACTGCTGAACTCTTAACTGGACTGCACTCAAAAACTGGTCTCCACTTTATACCTTGCACATGTACAGAGCTAAATAACTTCTATTTTACTGTCAGTCCTGCACTTTATATTTTATATTTAGATTTATATTCATATTTTATACTGTATTTTATTTTACTCACAACATTGGAACCTCAAACATTGTCCTGAGCCGTATGCAACGAAATTTCGTTCTGTATACACCCTGTGCATTGAAAATGACAACAAAGTCAGTCGAAGTCGAAGTCGAAGTCTAAGGAACAATTGTGCAACTGTGAGATGCGTTGAGGCCATTACCAGGGTACTTATAAGGTAATGGCCCTAATTACAGAACAAAAGCACCTGCTAGATAAAATCCTTCAGGTCATTTCGCCTATCTCTAGACTGCATAGGTAGAAATGCTCAATGGACTAACTCCAGTACTTCCAATGGCTAAATCCAATCTCATGGTTGATCTCTCGACTATTCATGGCCATTACATGTTACATAAATTACCCTCTAAAAAGTAATCTGCAGGTATTAGCCCCCAGTTAGTGCAGCTGTTAGATTATCTTCTGTAAAACTGTGCGTTTAGCTTTTGCATCCAAAAAACTTTGGATGTTTCTAATGAAATCTGGATTAAAACCAGATGTATGTCAGTCCTCCTCTAAAATCTCTTCAACCACCTTTTATTTCAGGTCTTGAAGAAGATATCAGGCTACATCCAGGAGCAGAATGAGAAGATCTACGCTCCGAGAGGTCTGCTGCTCACAGACCCCATAGAGAGAGGAATGAGGGTTGTATCCTTCATTCAGCTGCTGCTATACTTTCTGAGAACAATAAACAGAAGTGTATAATGGTCTAGATCATAGATTGGCAATTGGAGAGACTGGCTGTTACCAAAACAGTTGCTAGAGATGGATGCCTGGACATAAGAAAAGCATAATTTGTACATTTTGAATAAATCTTTAATTCTAGTTCTCCATGGTACCTGTTCGACATCTCCTTGTTTCCAGGAATAAATCTAACACATGGCAGCTTTGAAGAGGTTTGCTAAAAGGAAATTCTGAAAGCAGAAACTAACTAAAAGCCAAGAGCTAACAAAATGAGCAAGCAGACGTCATGGAAAGTCTTATTTTTACAAATGAGCCAAGCACTTTTACTGTTCTATAGTGACAGTTTTCTAAATGTCTTTGTGCGGTTCATGGCACTGCTGGATTTTTTATTGTCTTCCTGACTGACCCCAGAACAGGCAACAGGAGAAAGAAAAATGTGTCCAACAGATCATCACACTAGCTTGCCGTAGAATGACTTTCTGAAAAATGAGACTAAGAGTCAAAGAGCAAAGTTTTACCAATGTACCTGGTGCTGTCCTAAAACTACAAATAAATGCTGAAGACCATTTTACAGTAAGTGAATCCCGTAACGTTTAATTTACCCATCAGTTCTTCTACTTATTCATAAGGAAATCCCAGGCCTCCCATGCCACAGTAACATACTGAAGCTTATTCTTAGGGATCCAGACATCTTCACAGAGCAGAAAGGAAATATAGACCTTACAGTGGGAAGCATCATGCTTTCATTTGGATCACATGCCTGAACAACCTCAACTGCCTCTTTTCCTTGCAGAGCAGCATTGGCTTTACTTTAATCTTTCCTTGGATGGCTGAACTACAAACCCGGTTTATGCTGTTCACTGATTGTAGGCAACACGCATTTCCAGCTGGATCGGTGATCAGTTTACACTACCCGATTGTATCCAGATCAGCCTAAAAAAAATTCAAACATGTTTGTTCAACTGCGATCTAGGTCGGTTTGTTCCCCTCACACATTTGCAGACTCCAGTCTTCACCTCCTCTCACAAATGGCAGATTTTTGTATCAACTTTCCCTGATGATTAACCTCAGCAAGATGCAGGCTGATTCAGACTTTCCTCAACTGGGGAATCAGGGGTAACAGTGGTAAAAAAAAATAAATAA
This sequence comes from Xiphophorus maculatus, assembly GCF_002775205.1. Lineage (NCBI taxonomy): Eukaryota > Metazoa > Chordata > Actinopteri > Cyprinodontiformes > Poeciliidae > Xiphophorus > Xiphophorus maculatus. The sequence continues at coordinate 14,041,032 of NC_036464.1, read as the reverse complement.
ATAAAATAAAACATGCAGTGTGTCCCCAACGTAAGACTGATAAACAGTTGCAGAAAGTTGATAAGTGACATCATCCTCATTAATTGCCACATTCTCCCCCCCATGTGATTTTGTTTAGCAGGGTTCTCTCTCTGTTCGGTAAAGTAGGAACCTCACAGATAAAGCACCACTGCTATTGTGCAGAAAGCTTTGACATGGCAATATCCATAGCTGTTATTGGGGATTGCAGAATGATATTGCTTTAGGACATCCCTTTTCGTGCTCCTCTCTTGTGTGTTCTTCTTTGTCTGTGTGATCCTTGACGCTCATTGTGTCCCCAGCTGGAGATCAGCGTGTTTGAGGACCGGGGCTCAAGCGGCTCTAGTCCCAGCAGCAGCATGTCATCGTGCAGCACTGCTCGGTGACTGGAGGAGCAGCACCAGGCTTACGGGTACCACCACAGAGGCAGCGGGACACTCACCAACATCCGCATGTTGAAACATGAGAGCACCAGGTTCTAAAGACGAGCAGAAAAACGAAAAATCCAAGGAGGTGATCCACAAGATTTACACACTCTTCCTGTTGAGACCTTCCACTAACCACCACTGGAGAAGGATCTGGCTTGTATAAAAGCTGTGGCTACTTAAAATAATCAACCAAATTCAAGTCCAACAAAACCCACATATCAGCTTGTGACAAAATGCAAAATCCATTGTCTAAGAAGATAAAACTTTTACTTTTGAAAAGAAGTGAATCATTTTTGTTCCATTTCGTCATGTATGTTTTATGTCCTAACTTTGTCTGCAGGCTGACATGAGTTTAGGCCTGTCATCAGTCCATGACTAATATCATTTCACTGTCATTATTATTCTGTGCTCATTTATAGTCAGGGTATTCAAAAGTCTTTCCAGCAGCACCAGCATCTAAAATGAGGATAACTTACTGAGCCCCAGAAGACACTGTGTTCTTGCATTTGTTTCAGGTAGTTTAGGTCAAGTCGCTTTGAATGGTGGCAAATTGGGCTTACCAAAGCTCAAGGCTTTGTTCAGAGGTATTTGGCATAAATGTCAAACTAAGAACAGTCTGATTTATTTATCTTTCTTATTCATCAGAGTGGATTAGGTGATCTGCATCACAGCTGCAGGCCATATATGCAGACATATTCACATACCATGCCCAAGCATTAGATATACAGTATATACAGTGAAGGGGACATGTGTGCACATGTAGTATATACAATGAGACACATACGTGTGCAGCATGTGCTTATGCTTCTCTGCCCACACTGAGATTATTCTAGAGTTTGGATATGAAAAAGCCAGGAAATATGGTTTCAGCTCTCTGGGAACATATTCAGAGGTTTGGACATTTTTTTTTTCTTTCTCTCTGGATAATAGTTTTGATGTCTGGCAGTGTTTATGATTTTGAATTCACTTGCAGTCTAGTGTGAGATGAAAGCTTGCAGATCTTAACACTGTCAAAAACCCTTTTCCCTAAACATACTTACTGGCTTCCTAATAAAGCTGAAAGAGAGTGGGCTGTTATCAGTGAAGCTGGAGACTCTGCAGTCATTAAGCCGAGAAATGTGTTTCTGTTTGAGGGCTGGAGCTCGCTGGAGAATCGGCCCACACAGAGTTAAAGAACTAAACCTTATGTGTGGCCTGTGTTCACGGCTGTTATGTAGATGCAGATTGTGTTAATAATTCAAACACAACAAAAAGGCAATATATAAAAAGTCATGGAATGCACTACATCCAACTGGCACACTCAGAGAAGAAGAATTGTGGAAAAAGAAAGTTCTGTCCATTGTAGGATTTTAAAGTTTAGATAAAATGGATTTGCTTTTTACAATGTTCTAAGATAGTTGGCTTATGGTTTAAAAATTGCACAATCTTTCTGCTGTGGCTTTCATACAGTTTAAAGACCTTAGAATGAACTAAAAATGCTGGAGCAACAAGAGTTTTTCCCAGCTGTTTGCAGCATAGAGTAATGCTGTGATTCCGAGTCTGTCAGCAATTAAGTCTGATATATATGTTATTAAAAACAGAATAATGGAAACATTTAATATTTTGCTCAGTAAGGACGATATTTATTTGTGAACCAATTTTAATTTAGCAGTATAATTTGAAATGATTGCTTAAGTGTATGCATCAAAGACAAATAAGGCCAAATAAATAACACAGTTGTTCTTCTGAAAATGTAACATTTTTCAAGGAGCAATATTACGTTTGTGTTTTTTTTAAAGCTAAATAGATCATGCTTTACATTTTTTTAAATTAGTTTGTGTAAGACCAAGGTTATCATATCCTTGAAATCTCATAACGGTCAGTGTTTTAAAATAATGTAATTCTACTTTCTAGTGTACAAAATTGCAATACAAGGATAACTTTTGTAATTCTCCCTGTAATTTTAAAGGATACATTTTGTTTTCAAATTAGCAGATTTCTACTGTGAAAAGTCAGTGTTTACTTTAGAAAGACCTCTTTTGGACAGTGTAGGTAAATTCTGAACTTTCATTGACTTAATAAAACTTAAAATTTAGCTGCAACACAATTTTAAGGACACCGTTACCTTAAACTCCCTCTCCTACGGAAAACCATCAATCATAATTGTATAGCATCATTACGTGTGACCATAATGTTGCAAATATTTTCATATTGATAAAGTATCAACATAATATTCATTTTGTTTGTCTATGTTTATCATGTTGTGTTTTTTTTAGTGTTACTTCAGCAGCTGATGCTGTTATCTTTTGTTACTGAATGTTCAACGGTAAACTGGCCACTGCAGATCTGTGTTTTAAGTGTTTTAATTTATTTCTGTGAATAGTTTGACATCTTTTAACCCTTGGATAACTGATCTGAACCAGTGAGAGTTTAGATGTGCTTGGATTAAGGCTCCTGTGCTTTGTTTTTTGATGCCTTCATGTTTCATATTGGTGGAATGGATGTCCAACCTGGTGCTGATGGACTGACCAATTTAAAAGTGACTTAACACTGCCTAAAGGCACATAAAGGAGCTTATTGGACAATGTATATTGAAATGAGTATAAACAGTCTGTGCAGGTATGACTTTGTAGCTTTGATTGTATACATTTGTGAATAGAAGATATTGGATATGTGATACAATAATCCCATTTCACTAGATGTTAGTAATTTGTTTCATATGGTCATTAAGAAAAGGAGCAGTCAAATGCAGACAAAGATGTTGGATTGTGTCATTTGTTAGTCATTATTGATTTGTCTATTAATCTGTTGAGAGTTTTGATACTGTAGCTAACAAAGTTGACAGTAAAAACAAGTTGATGACAATGATTCTCAGGGAAAACTTTTAACAGGCCAAATTTAAAAGGTCTAATACAAGTGTAGCAACATGGTGATGGCCATGTTACTCAGCTGGTTGCACAAGCTACAATGGAGTCTCTGACTTCAACTCCTCAGCCTATGATTAAGCTTTGCATAGGCCTAGTATTGAGCAATTCATTTTATTTAGATGTTTAGAAACAGGGATTTAAAGCAGCATGTCAGTGGTTCTTGAGGATTAGAGTTGGAGAATCGTGAGTCTGACAAAAAACAATCTATCAGGGTTTTTTTTAATATTAATCTACTGATGTATGAAAATCTTCCAGAAAATGTACTGTTTCCAATTGGTCTGAAAGTCTTTTTTCTTTTACATATTTAATAATATCCCTGTCCAAAATATTGAGATTAAGAAGTGAGAAAGTTACTTGTGTATAATCAGTCTTAAAGTTGCAAGCCAGACAACCAATCATAAAATGTGATTTCTAAAATAAATGTGATTAGGATTAACTTAAAATGTAAAAAAGATCAACATTTTCAAAGAAATCCTTATTCTTAAGGATTGCTTACTATTCTGCAAGTGCTAAACAATGATGGGTAGCTCATTTAATAATGTAACCTATTGGTACTTTATTTATTTTGTACTGCATTTATGAGTTACACAACTTCATTAGGTTGTACACAATCAGTAATAAGAACATATCAAAAGCTTGATGTTCTATAAGAAAAGAAATATTGGGCAGTAACTATGATATGTTCCTGAAAATATCTAACATGATGTGTGCAATATTGGTGCTGAGTTGTTTTGCCTCTGAGGAGACTCATTGTTCTGCACTGATGTTTTATGCTGCATGGTGTGTAAACATGGTAGCAAAGGACAAGACAAATAAAATCCCTCTTAAAAAAGTATTGCAACATGCTGCCAAAAGTTATATATTAATGTTGTTTGTGTGTTAATATTTGATTACTAATAAGTTCATTAAAATAATGTTATGTAAATTTTATAAAAGTTGATTAGACATCCTATCCAGAGATAGGATGTAACTGTCTATAAAGTGTTTGATGAAACCAGTGAAAACAGGATGGATTGTTGTCAGTATTAAAATAAAATTCATTTTGCTTAGAAGATTGATGCAATTTCTGACTCTTGTTAGTTTTATAAACTGATATTTCAGATGTTTCTGAGAAAATTGTGGAAGGAAACCCCCACAAAGAGTGGAAGTTATCTCACCAAAGGCCTGTTGTTAATCTGTTCAATAAAAGAAAAAAAAAATCTATTTTCAATCCATGTATCTTAGTTGCCTTTAACTGGCTTTGTGATCAGTTGGACCAAAAGCTGTAAAAATTGCAATTGTCTCAAGCCCAAAGGATACAAGAATGCAAACTTTAGGTTTGGTGGGTGAGAAAAGAATAAAAATGCATAATCGTGGTTCTTTCAGCTCTTACTTTATGGCTAAATCAATGTTCAAGACTCAAACAAGACTTTTATTAAATGGGAACTCAATTCTAATCATCCAGTTCACATAATCACCTCAATTATGGATCCTCAAAATTCAAAAAGTTACTAACACAAATACTTGCCCAAGAGAAAAGGGAAACCAAAGAAAACCAATAAAATTACAACAATGCTTGTTTGTATTTTTAAAATATGATTTAAGATACATGTGTCAAACTCAAGGCCCACGCTACGTCATTTTATGTGGCCCATACGTCCATGCAAACTCAAATGTAATATTTAAAACTTGAATACATAAAATCAGTTATTTAACAATATGAGGTGTTGTTTAATTTATTTTTAACATTGTATTTTCATACATTTATGCTAGGGTTGCCCAAGTCTAGTTTTCCAGACCTTTCACTCTGCAACTTTAGATGCGTTCCTTCTCTAACACACCTGGATCATTGACTCATTCATAGGCCTCTACAGAACTGAGCTGCTGCTAATGAGGGAAGTCAACTTTTTGTCTGGGGTATGTTTTAGCAGGGATGCATCTAAAAGTTGCAGTCTGGAGGACTGCACTTGGGCATTCCTGATTTATACCGTCAATGTGGCCTGTTGAGGGTGGCCAATATGCTGAAGTGGCCCTTGGTGAAATTGAGTTTGACACCCCTGATTTAAGATGATCACCAGTCTATAAGACTGGTGGATTTGCAGCATTGATCCAAGGGAAAACAAAAGAAAATATTTACCAATTTCTTTTTATCTTTGTAATCTACCAACAGATGCAGATTAGAATATTAATTTATAATCCAGGTATGTCTTGACTTTGTATGTTCATATCTAGCTAAATTAACCAGCTACAGAAAACATATTGTGATGAATGCTGGGATTTAGAACAACACTCCAAAATCAGCAATAGCAGTTTTACATCAACCTTCCATATATGTGATAATGTTTCTTAGGGAATAGTTTTGCAGTGACAGCAGTCCAGAATTTGTCTGTGTTTGTGTGTAGGTATGTGTTTATTTTTACAGGAGCTTTATAGTAGATCCAGCAGAGCCTTCTCATAAAACCTAGAAGTCAGTGACAATGTCCTGTTAATTCAGCTGAGTTAAGATCACAGCTGAGCAGAGGGGAGGAGTTGTGAGAGTTTGCTGATATTTCTCAAAGACACGAAACAAGTGATGGAACATCTCATCACCTGTGATCAAAGGTCATTCACATTAACAAGCTATTCTCTACTTCAGGACAGTCTTTCTTTCTCCCTGCTCGACTTCTTCTAACCTTACATTTTGCTCAGACCAGGGTTCTCCAACCTGTGGCTCCAGAGCCATTTAGATCTTTAAAAATAACTCGTAAAACCGGGGGCTAAAAATTGTAATGAACCAACTAATATATATTTTTTTAAATATAGATGTAATAATAATAAATGTTTGAGATTTTTTTCTCTTTAGGTTTTCTCAGGGAATAATAGAATTTCCCCAAAATAATGACACTATAAGTATAATTTTTAGGTCTAATTTTCTTTTTATTAGGTTGGAAACTATGTGCTGGTTTTTTGTTTTGTTTTGTTTTTAGATGATTTTCCACTAATATCATCAATCTATTAAACCTAATGTATGATTTAAAAATATATATATTTTTATTTAAAAACCTACAAATAGCAATAAAATTGGGGTTCTTTGGAAAAGAATTAGTTTTTCTACAGACAATATTGATAAAAAATGTATATCTTGTCCTTTTTTGAAAAAGCCATCCAACATTTACCTCTGAACAAGTTTTGCTTAGCTGAACTGACGACAAAAATGGCTCTTTGGATCATAAAGGTCACAACCCCCTCTCTTAGACAGTGCCAAGGTTTCCATGTTTTCAACATTTGTTGCTCTCTGGCTGGACAACACTGTTCCTTTCTGCTCTACTTTCCTGTTCTTTTATTGCTTGTTTTCTCAACAGAAAGGAAGTTTACAACTTAACCTTCACAGTTGTTTGTTTTTTGAGTCACGGAGAAGAAAAGTCACTTCTTGCTCTTGCATTAATGCACTTAAATGCTTATTCTTTCTGAAGACAGAAAACCCATATACAGCCAGTGATTCTGCTTTCCAGAAATAATGGACCATGCAGCACTCTGGAAAATATCTGTGTGCACTTGCATGTAAAACAGAGTCTCTCGGAACAAGATCTTTTCATTACAGAAAACTCTTTGTCTCCACCCGGTATTCTCCCAGTGACGTGTTGATGACTTCATTTACAAATAAATGTTAATGTATTTAGTTTACCATGGCAAAGCCCCAGGACAACATTTATCCAATAAATGTTAAAGGTTTTGTTTATACTGCTTTTTTACAAAAAAAATCTAAAATTGTATATTTGTATGAATCCAGTGCAAACAATTTCCGTAAAACATACTGTAATTATTGAAACAGAAAGGATGCAACAAGCTCCACAGTCTGTGAAGAAAAGTCTTGAATATGTATGTTTTGAACACTTTTCTGTAAATACAGCTGCAGTGTCTTGCTTTTAGCCTGGGCACAGACAAAATATGCAAAGGCAATACCAGACAGCCATCTGCTAAACTGCTTTTCTGTGTTGGCTTTGGCGTGAATATAAGCACATTTTAAATGACCTCAGTGTGATTGACAGTTGTTGTGGTTGCTGCTGGATCTTCCAGAAATTCGGCCTTTCCTACATAAAATGTAATGACGACCATCAAAGCCCGGAAATATGTGGCTCCAATTAAAACGTCACTTCAGATCACGCTGACTCATAGTGCGTCACTCTTCTCAGATCTACTGCATGAACTACAAGACAATCAATTGTTGCAGTAGTCGTTGAGTCTGTCAGTTTTGTAAATGGATCAAAGAGTTGGTTTAGCAGAGGCTGATAAAAGGCTGACAGAGGAAGATATGACTGATTTGAAGACTGTCTGTTTTATTTAGCTAACACCAAATTTAGGACCAAAAGAAGTAATAAGAAAACATTCACAAAATGGAGGAATTCACCTCATCAGCATTATCCAGTAAAAAGCCTTTCAGGGGTCATCTAGAAGAAAGAACAAATACATAACACAATGCAATACTTAAAAGAAAAGAAAGACTACACAGTTTCTTCCTGCGAGTGCACTGAGTTTTAATTTACATTAGATCACTTTTTAATAGAAAAATGACTCAAATAAGACACAAGTTGAATTTAAATGTGGTTATGCTTGTTTTCCTCCTCACATGAAACTTTTAACATTTGCTCTTAGTTCTTCCACGACAAGCACATCCTACCACAGAAACTAATGTCCGATCAACAACCCATTGAATTTTGACCACAAATTTTTGGCAAATTTACGTTTTGATTTTATGAATGGACACTTCTGTTTGGATCAAATATTTCAGTCAATATCTCTCTCGGATTACAACGCATATAGCAAACAACGGTTTTCGCATCTTTCTTTGATTTTCTGAATGTAAAGGTGAAACAAGTAAAAAAATGCAGTTTCCTGAATACACTGTTAAAATATACCTTTGTTAAATATGCTGCTAAAAGTCAACTTTAGGAAACCACAGGACGTCTCAAGGGGGGGAGCTGAAATTTTTAAATTAAAAATAAACGGAGCCAAAAAGAAGAAACTGCTAACTTAGAGAGCCCTTCAGGTCTCTATCACAAATAAAGCATCGGTAGTTTGACTTTAGCTTTCTTTTTTCAGAAGAATGTGGTATTTTTATTGAAGGAAAGTCTGTTCTGTTTATACTATGGATGAACTTGTTCTAACCAGAAAACACATAAAAGCTATCTTCTTCTACATTTTCAAATACATGACTATGTTACAATTCCTATCAAGAAAAACGACATAGCAATGTATCTCTAGCCTATTCACCTCCTATCTCATAAATTGGTAACGGCAGAAAAGGAAAGAAGGCAGTAGAAAGCGTTGTTAGAAACAAGTTTTCAATGTTGAAACTCGTCCATTTAGGTCATTTTGTAACATTAGTCTGCATTAAGAAAGCAAAACAAAGTAGAACTCTGATGCTGGTGGTGGGCTACATCCAGGGTTAGAACATAGGGTTGGATCACAGGACAGACTTTGGTGTGTTGTTCTTGGCCTTCCCAGAACCCGGCAAAACCTCTAAGATAAAGAGCAGCTTCCAATGTAAATGACATAGCTCATTCCAAGCTAATGAAAACAAGATGTTACTCTCTTTATGAACCCCCCCCCCCTCCCCCCCAAAAAACATGAATTTTACATTTACAAAATCCCACTTAATAAAGCAAATGTGAAATATCACATAGTAAAATGTGGCATGTGTGACATACATGTACATGGGTTTACATGGGGTGTGCATGTACAATGTGCACCGCAGTTGTTACTCTGCTGGCTGAACAAGAAAGAAAGGAACAAAGGCAGGAAGAAAGAAAGAAATAAACCCCCAGGACCAGAAATCGATACACACTCAGAAAAATTAGGCTCCCCAGAAAGAAAGGCTTCCTTTACCTGGAGTCTGTCAAATAACTTGTTTAAATCAGGGGAGTAGAACTTAAGTGATGTTGCTTTATGTGACTTTGAACAAAGAATTTATACAATCAGATTAGCAGGATCTGAGTGCTAGATTTCAAATCTGGAACATTTGTTCACATATTGTTTGGTAAAAACTTAAACATTTATGCCATGTGAAATTTGTTCTCATTTGCACATTTGTCATGTTGCACATTTGACTATAATCAGTTTTATCTGTACGTCTCTTATGTGCAGGTTTAGATCTTAATTTTAAAGAAGTAATGGTCTCACGTTCTCTGCAAGACCGTGGTGTTTTAAGAGTCTTGCTGTAAATAGAAGAAAAAATATAATAGTTTGTTATATCCGTTTATCATATGTCTTCTTTTCCGAAAAAATACGAGCCAAAAATAAAGAGTTATGAACTTCCTCAAAGATGCGTTCCATGTGATGCCACTCATGCTTACGAGGTAACGGAAAATGTTTTATCAGTCATATCAGTGACTTATTCCTGTATTCAGACACACTTAAATTACTCTGATAAGCTTGAATCGAATTACATTCTCTGGCAGCAAGAAGCAAGGAAGAAAAGATGTATTTGATCTAAGGTTGCGGTAACCCTTAGTGAACCCTCAGGCCAGCATTAGCATAGTTTGTGCAAAGGACTGCAAAGATGGCTTGACTTACTTATATCAGGGGTAAAAAGATGCATATAACAGATGCAGCTGAGAGGAAATGACAACTGCAGATCATAATCCAACACCGTTTGGACAGTGTTTTCTTGGCACTCTTTCTTTCTCCTATTTTCCACTTAGAAAGGCTTTCTCGTCATTTCCATTCCCATCAGATCCCGCATCATTTTCTGCGAATTGTGCATTAACTTCGCATGAGTAACCTCTTTTTGATGAAGATTTTGTGGCTGCTGATTTGAGGCAGAAAAATATGGTTCTGGGTCACACCAGTTCACATACATACACACCCACTGGCGAGGCCATAAGAAGCTGGGGTGCCAAACATGCTACAGCATCCCATTTATAGGTGGCTGATGGGAAATGCTGGAAATAACACACACAAAAAGTAAGTTATTTAATAACTTAGGATGAAACATTTATATAAGAAATTTTAGAATTCAGAAAATTTGGGTTTGTAATGTTTTGCTATATCGGGTGTCAAGTAAAATATCAGCTTCTATGCACCACAAATCTGGAACAAACTTCCAGAAAAGTGTAAAACAGCTGAAACACTGACTTCCTTTAAAACCCACCTGTTTAGAGTTGTATTTGAAACGTAATCAATTACGAATTTAATGATGGCACTTGACTTAATGTAAGGTTTTGATTGTTGATTCTATATTGCATGACTTTGTGTTTTTGTGTTTGTTGTGATGTAAAGCACTTTGAAATGCCTTGCTGCTGAAAAGTGCTGTACAAATAAAATTTGATTGATTGATTAAAACAACTCCTGTAGGCAGGAACCTGGTAACGCAGAAGTCAGTGTTGATTTCCAAAGATAACTACATTTATCCCTTATGTTACCTTAGAGATGCTGTGGCAACCCCATGTGTTCCCATGGCTATGCCATTACTTTGCCATAATTCACATTGAATTTCAGGTTTTATTTTAAATACAAGGACATCTCAGAACAAACAGTTGGGGAATCATGGATGTAAACCTGCACTGCTACTCATTATGACAAACACATCACCCTCCCTACCCAGGTATAGTTCATAGATAAAACCTGTATTTTTCTTCTCCCACCTAAAATACTGGCTTCCTGCTAAAAACAAGTTGGTAGTACAACCTGATGCATCTTTGTGGAATATATTACATTTATTAATTTATTTCAAGTTCAACCAAGTCTCTCGCACTGGACTCAAATCTGTGAACTGACAATATATGATTTCTGAGACGCTCTCCGGGTTTAGAACCCACAAAAACATTGTACACATTTCATTTAGTTTTAGATGATAAATTTACATGCAATAAGGACTCAGATCATTTTCTGCACTGTAACATCTGCAGCAAATTTTTGCATCAGCTAAGTCTCAACAAACAAGTGATTTCAAAAGACACTTAAAATAAAATTAACAAATTGGAATCACACAGCCAGCTGAAGTAATGAGAGCTATCATGGTTTTTATGGAAAGAAAAGCCCTGCAGTAATGTTGGAACACGTTCAGCTGTGTCCTTCCAATGCATTTAGCTGACCCATCCTGCAAAATGGAAGATTACATTTCATTTCTCGGTCATGAAACCGAGTCCGTCCATGGGGGAAAAAAAAGAGAAAAAAAATTTCCTTTCTTCCTGACTCTAAAGTTTCACCTTAGCAGCAGCCTCTGGTCAACTGTCCAACAAATATTTCAGTGAAAACATATTAAAATATTTGACTTAAGTGGACATGGTCTTCTGAACCTTCATAAACTATCCACAGACTCTTTGGCAACCACAGAAAGCAAACCACCAATGTGAAAATGGACTGAACAAAGAGCCGGAGTAAGTGACTTTTAGTTTATTGTCTTTTTAATGGACTGCTGCCATTTTATTTTTCAGGAAAAAAAATGTTGCTGATAAACTGATACTATGAAACACTCAGGACTTACATTACAGTGGGTGCTGCTAAATATTTTGGTGTATCTCTCTCTATAGATGATAAAAAGCTGGTGGAATAAAACACCACCTGTGAGCAATTCATAGTCTCCTGACAGAAACACACGATAAATCAATTTTTATTCATGTACAGAGCTCCGTAAAAATTAACTTCCGGATTACTCAGTACATCTGAAATCATCTTGACAGAGAAGAACTTTGGTAAGTCCAACAGCATAAAGAAATATTCTAAAAAGTATCTTTAAAATGACAGAGGGTTCACATTTCTGTTAGAAATACTTTTTGAACCTAAAGTGCATTCATGAGTTGACACTTCCCTGCAGAAAAGCAAGAAACAGTCAAGCTGTCCATCAAGATCTTGTTAGTATCTTCATTATTTCTATTTTTGGCCACAGTACAGTATTTTTTTTAACTTCTCAGGACATAGCAATGTAAAAACATATTGAAGCATACATATTACCAGAACAATAAAGAGTTCTACTTGTTTTATGACTTGCTCTCAACTTTAAAGGTGTGATTGTTGAAAAATGACCTACACTGCCACAAAACCTCAGGGGCAAATCTAGACAGTTTTCCTCAGGCATATGGCTCAGGGTCACAAAAGCAAAGATGAACAATGCAATATTAAACTATATACATTTGGGATGTGCAAAGATAAATGGTAGTACACAATGTGTATACACAAATTTAGATTTGTACACTTGAAATTGCAAAGGCAGATCTTACTGTGAATTCATCAACATTTTGATGCTAGTGTGAAAAACAACCCAACATTGCAAAGTATTGTAAGTCTTCCTGACACCTTCCCATGATTTCATTTCAGTGTTTGTTTCATTCAAATCATCAGATGTAGTCTCACACTCTGTATGCGTTTCTCCACACACACACAGCCTTGCATCCATTATCTGCTCCATTTTATTTCATAATTTATTCCTATAAATAAATAAAAAGAAATGTGTCCTGCCATTTGCGACAGATGGTCCAGCATATGTTTCTGTACCTGAACACTTCATTGGACCACGCACAATCAGGCACACACACGTCGCCCACACAGACGAAAACATTCACGCAACCTAAAGCTTTGTATTCATACACTTTTCAGTAAACATATAATCAAGGTGAGAAAGATCTGTAATGATTAATACACATTGTGGTATGGCAGAGATACAGGTGGGATGTCTCCAATAAACATGCTCGGTGGATTCATCTCTGAATGTGCGGGGGGTATACTAAAGCTTCCCTTATTGACTTGGCATCAGTTCAGATCACACTTTGAATGCCAGGCAATGAAATCAGGGGTCCACAGGTGACAGTTCTGATCTCTGTAGCTCACGGCAAAGCTCCCAGGGGAGGCCAGGAGCCACAGGGCAAAATACAGCAGCGGTGACAACCAGGTATATACAGTAACCGATGAAGAAAAGACAGCAGAGCTTCATAGTGAAGAAGTAGGAGGATATTTCTCAGAGAAAAGTTTGCACACAGTTTCTGTACATCTCCGCTCAGCGGTAAAGCGGAGGAGAAAAGAGTAAAGCTACAGCAGTCCTATCTGCAGGTGAGTAGAGATGATGGGTAGCAGAGTGAGAGTAAGCATATGGAAAGCATTGCATTCCCCTGAAGAGTGCGTCCTTCCAAAGTAAGCCACCTGGGCTGCAAAGCAAAACGAGAAACAGAGGGCGGAAAACTGTCAGGCAACAACTCATTTAGACTGATGCAAGATAACAAGTGTAGAAAGGGGAAATGGTCAGAGAAATGTTAGCAAGGCTAAGCCTTCACCCAAAACCAATGTAATTAAAGCCCTTAAAGCCTCTCCTTTTCTCATGGTGCTTCCTTTGTTCTCCTGATCTTGGGCAATCCAGCGATTTATTTTGTCAGGACAACTCACCCACACAGGCAGACCCATCGTCATTGGGCTCAAAGCCCTGGTTGCATCTTTTCTTGGCACGGCATTTATAGCTGCCGTAGGTATTAGTGCAGATGGGACGGTCAGAGGGGCACATAGAGGGGAACTGGGTGCATTCATCTTTATCTAAGGATAAGGAAGGCGAGGGAGGCAAAGACACTTGACTGAAGGAGACTCATACAAGGAGACGGAGATCATGAAGGGAAAATAAATGAGGTCCGCTTACCTGTGCAACGGCCAAACTCATTTAGAGCAAATCCATGACCGCACTGTAAAACACAATTGATGTGAAGCAAAAAAATCTTTACAGTCCATTAATTCCCAGTTCCCAGTAAATATCATTGCATTCTCTGTACTGCATCTTCTGATTCTACCGGCGACTTAAAAACAACAGAGAGCCAACTTAAATTGGGCATCATTTCCTTCAGCAAAAACAGTACTGGCATAAAAACTAATCGGTTTTAACCAAGTAGCAGTGTAATATTGTGGGGTTAATGTTGGGTTCTTTACCTCGATTTCCACAGTAGGAGTCACTTCCTCCTCATCTTTTGGGTAGGGGATCTCCAGCACTGAGTTGATCTCTGAAGGCTCCAGAGGACGGGCTATTGAGCGCCCATCTGGCCAGTACACTTCAACATTTGTGGCCACATCCCTGCCTGTTTAAGTAAAAATGATTTCCGGTAGATGTGATGCACACACATGCACACCCAGAAAGAGGTTATATGAGCTCAGCGAATCTATAGAGCAACTCCAGTAACAATTTACTGTGTTGACAGTCATGACTCTTCCATCTTTGTCTCCTTTTAGGAGACTTAGTTGCACTCTCTCTTCTCATCATTAACTGTTTTAATCAGGCACAGAGAAAGCCCATCTCCTCGGAGCCTTTGTGGATCTTAATTAAAGTGGCATTTTTTAATGTAAACAGATCTTCAGTAACCCTGCCAGACAGGTGCACTGCCAGGGAGCCAGAGACTATTTCACCTGTTCTGAACCAAGATGACACCCTCTCACAGTGCTGCAGAGTGTATCACGTATAACTCCCTGAAGTCTGGAGGTCCTTTCTAAAGTTACAACATTTTGCAAGGTTTGCTGCTACAGAGTGTAAAATGCGAAGGCCACAGGAGCCGACCTTTTCTTTGCAAGCCCTGATGCAGAACTGAGAGACCAGAGAGCTCAAAGGATAAAAAAAATGCTTTCCCACTATTAGTATCTAATCTTGCAATAATTTAGAAAATGAAGTATGTTATTTTAGAACATGTCAAATAAAAAAGGCCTGTTAATATAATGCAAAATTGACTAGTTGCAGCCTCACAGAGGAGCAGATTTAGCCGGCTGAAAGGCTGCCTGGTTCTTTAAATGTGATCTTACCAAGGCCAAAGTGAGCGACAGGTTCCATCTCACACAGATACCCCGAGCCCCCATCAATAATCCGTGTGTGTGGGCCGCTTTTCTTTGTGTAGACAACCACTTTAGCTCCTCGGGCAAAAGCTCCAAACTTGGTTCGGGGAATCACTCGGAGCCATGAGTTAGTGAGGCCCTGACACATGAGGAGGAGGAAAAGGAGGAGGAGATGGGTCAGGGAAGGATGACTTATGCTTGACCAGCCTACAGAATATAAAATGCTATTTAAGACCAGCACACTCACCTGATTGACTCTGTAGACAGACAGCGGCTGTGCTGCGCTTTCGCCATGAGACACCACCAGTTCCAGGCGGCCGTCACCATCAATATCTGTGGCTATGGCTCCTGGAGGCTCATCACAATAAACACTTCAGGAAGCAGGTTTTACAACAATCACTATCCTCATCAACAAATATATGTACATAACTGAAGAATAACGGCGATGACAATGTGAAAAAGATAGGAAAGGTAACACATTTTCAAAAGTGGACCATTGGTGTCATCTAGTGGTGGGATGTAGTACTACCATATGAGACTTTCAGATTTTCTTGATGTGTTAATGAACATTTACATGGTCACTTACAGTTAATGTAACAACAAAATGTGTATATATTTTCCCCTTTCACAACTTCAACAAAAATTTCTTAAGTGGATTTAATTTTCCGTTTTATTAGACTTGATAGGCAGGTCTACAGATAATAACAGGGTTGTGCAAATAAAAGTTTTTGATTGTTTTGACAAGATTACCAGTTCCTCGTCCATCAGGCTCTGCGGCCTCCCCAATATTCAACTCTTCTATCTGGGGGTCCGCATGTTCTCTCCTGCTCACCCTACAAAGGCACAACATTACCTTCACATTTCTGCACATCATCAAAGCATTACCACTAAAACATAGAAAAACTAAAAATTAATTTGCTACATTCACTGTCTTATTTAATGGCATACTGAAGAGAGATGTTTATTCAACTTTAGTTTATTTGTTTCAGAAGAAATATTAAGTAATAAAAAAAATACTGAACTCTGCAGCACAGCATTTATAGGCTAAGCTAATAAGTTATACCTTTCCCAAGCTGGTCTTTTGGTTGTATAAAATCATAAAGAATATTATAAAACTTTATAATACAAACACAGAGCTGAGGATAGATCATAATAGCAACTAGGACCAGACAACACAATGTAAAGTAATTACTTCAAAAGATGTTGCCTTGAAATAAGGAGTCATGTCTATATATTTGACCTTTCTTAACAAACTGTTTCAGTTTTAATCCCAAAATATTTGGGATTTGTCTTGTGAAATTGAACTCAGCTGTCTAAGCATTGTAGATTAATTCCCTGTTATTAAAGATTTAACAAGAGGGGCAATTACTTTTTCAAATAGTCACAGGTTGCTTTGGATATCTTGTCCCCTGAATGAATAAAATCATCAGTTGAAAACTACTTTTTTTATTTCCTCAGTTTATTTTTGTCCAATATTTAAATGTGTTTGATGATCTGAAACATCTAAGTGTGATGAAACATAAAAAGCAGAAGAGGCGAGTACTTTCTCACAGCACTACATAGCCAATAATGCACGATCTCCACTTTATTGGACAGTGCAATTTGTTTTCAGTGTAAAACCAATACTTGAAAATGTTAAATAATTTTAGTCTATGGTTTTGGGGGGGACTGTGGCTCAGTGGTGGAGTAGTTGTCTTGCAATTGGAAAGCTGACGGTTCAATTCCAGTTTCCTCCTGTCATGTGCCCAAGGTGCTCACCGATCTGTGCATAAATGTGTGCAAATTGGTGAATGTATCTGTAGTGTAAAGTGGCTTAAGTGGCCAGTATAACTAGAAAGGTGCTATATAAATTGAGTCAAATTACCATCTTTGAAAGCAAATGTCCCTGCAAGTTATTCCTGAGGTCTTCTGTTTTTCTGCATTTGAAGTTTTCTGTCAACTTACATTGGTGGTTATGAACAGTGACACACTACAAACTAGTAAAGTGTGCTGTATGCAAGGATACCATCAACAACCACACACATCCAGAACAAATGGCTGAGTAGCTGCCTACCATGCTGACCACCATGCATGAAAGTGGTAGAGTTCCACATTTATAATGATTCAATATCTTAGAGCCACTAATGTGGTGATTTTAGCTGGTATAGCACTAACATCAGCTCAGTATTGATTTGTTGTACTGGATTAATTAGCTTGTTCAAGCATGTTTTTTTCTGTGCCAAAGAGCAGAGAAAATAAGCTTGTTCGTCTCCACAGAAGACAATGGCTGAGCCACTGGCTGTGAAGTAGTGACCTCTTTCAGACCAGAAAGATAGATTTTTCTTGGGTGACCTGGCGTGGAGAAATATTCTGATCCAGGAGATCTCTGGTGAATAGGCTGATTACTGATATTCTGTGTGAACTGAAATTTGAATCCTCTTCAAACAACTTTGCCAAATCAGATTTTACTCAGAGAGGAAAGGGTTCATTTTACTATCAGTCAACCAATCACACGTTTTGCACATTTTGAGCACTGAGTTAATTAATATTATCTAGAGAGGAAACCAAACCATGAACAAAGAAAGATCTTAAAACTGTCTTAATGAAAGAATCATTCATGTGTAAAGAAGAAGGAAGAGGCGGGACGCCAGACTAGATAACTATCCTTTTCCTGGAAATTTAAATTCCCTGCAGCTTTCAAGCATAGCATTAGAATATTAAATCAAGACACAAAAGCATTTTATTAACCTCCTCATCAAAGTGCTCTTTAAACATAAGGTCATAAATCTCTATTTGCAGTGTGAACACCTAAGATTGTTTGGATTTCATTCACTGTCAGTACCTAAAGAGTCTGTTGGCTGAGGGTCCCCTATAGGCGATGTTATTGAAGAACACCTCCAACTCATTGTCATTATCAAAGTCAGCAGCAATAACTGTCCGCACTGGAGATGGCATGGAAAACTTCTGGGAAGCTATGTCCTGAGGAAAAGGGGAATAGAAGAGAAAACAAGTGACATTTTTCTATTGAATAGGTGTATTCATTCATCTTCTGATCATTTGTATTCATTTAATATTGTTCACATGTAAGCTCTTAATTAGAGTATGAATAATTCTCTCCAAATGTATATTCACTCTGAAAAAAATTGTTTTATCTGGGATGCAACATGTGTATTTTTTGCATAAATGATCACTGTCAGTGACGTATTATTGCTTTAAAGAGCAGAGCACAAAATAAAAACACAAATATATTATTGATATGAGAAAATGGCAGCTTGACAGAGCTGAGTGTTTGTCAGTAAATAGAAATGGCAGCTTAAATGCAACAGCGGTATGACTGTGTCTTGCTATAAAACACTGTCATACTTTTACAGGGTTTCAAAATTCCACATTTTTCCAGTTGACATTTCCAGATATCTCATTCCATTTTCTGACCAGTTAGGACACGAAGTACAGCTAAAGAAATTTTGTTGACTTTTCTGTGTGTTGTTTCGGTTCTGTTTGGAGTTGCCGCTGTGTTATATTCTGCTAATCTGGTTTCTCTTGCATGTTGAGTCATATTCAGATACTGTCTTATCTATAAGCCACTTCATAGATCACTTTATCACATATGGTCTTATTTTTCTTTTTACCTCTGTTTTTAGATGCATTCCGTTTAGGTTAAGGGGTACCTGATGTGTCTGCAATTCTTTTGCCATTTTTAGCCCATGGCTCCCTCAGTTATGCGTCTCCCCATACCACCGCATTAATGGGAAAATATAGTTGGAAAAAGTATAGTTGGGGCAAACAGGTTAGACGCCTCCCCTCTACTCCACTTCCTAAAAAAAGTTTCTGCAATAGCTAAGTTTTTGCATGAGGAAGTAACAGATATGTCCTCGCTTCAGTGAGCTGGTGATAAGTCTTGAAAGAGTTATAGAGCGGCCCTTCACTCCTCCCAGTATTTACTCCCTGTTTTAATTATAAGGCTCATAAAGCTGCAGAGGTAGGGGCCGCCCACATTGACCTTCTCCTGCTCAGGTGAAGGAGAGGGGATGGCTGTCTGAGGCGCTGAGGAAACAACTACATTTTACTGTGTCACTTACTTAAGTGCAGAGACAAAAATCTGAGCAAATAAACATAACATTAACATTTTTAGTTGAAAATTGGATCCATCACGACATGGAGCTAGTGTGCGTATTGAAATTAGTACACATTTTAATTTACTTAATTATTTATTATTTTACTTTTAGATAAAATTCACTGCAATTAATTGCCATCAAAAAAGAGGAATCTGCCAAGAGGCCTGTGGCAGATCATTTCACTCTCAGCATTTTGTCAGATGAGAGTGAAATTTGATATTAAATATAAACACTTTTGCCTACATGCAAAACAGTATTGGTCTACAAACCATATCCTGTGTGAAACATGGTGGTGGCAGCATCGTGCTGTGGGGATGTTTTTTTCTGTAAAGGGAATGTGGGAAGTGGTAGGAGCAGATAAGGATGATGGAGGGAGCTATAAGCAAACCTTAACCTGTTTTATCTATTTGTGGTAAGATTTTTCTGATTACAGATGCTCTCCATCCTGTCTGACTGATGATGACCCAACTATGGAAAAGAACTGATAAACTTTCTGTTTCTGAAAACTGTTAAATCAGGATCTGAATACAAATGGACAACACACTTTTCAGATTTTTACTTGGACAAAAGAAACTTGTACTATGCACTATTTTCTTCACACTTTTCACAATTATGTACACATTTTTGTTGTCTGTCAGATAAATACCAGAACAAAATACACTGATGTTTCCCAATGACAAAATGTGAAAAAATGTGATAGGAATGCTTCTAAGGCAAAGTACTTTTGTTTTGCTGTGCTGTGATTGAGGAAAAAGTTGTCATAAAATAAATGACAATTAGTCACAATTATATGTAATAAGTCAAATTCCCGACAAATCTCCTCACAAAAGCTTTTTTTTAATCAAAATATCTTATTTGCAACAACGGAATCCCACCTTAAGTGCATTTGCAATAAACGAGAACAATTGTATGACTTCTGCTAAGGCCATCTTCCAAATATATGAACTGATTTTGTGTATTGGATATGTGTGTGTGTATAAATTCAGGTTTCCAACCTACTATAAAGAGTAACCTATCTAACAGATTTTAATTAAACATAAAAAGGCCTAATCTGCACTTTCCATTACCAAGACAAGCTGCTGGCTCAGCCCGATTTAAGTGTTGGTTTATTGAAGTGATACAACAGCTTCATTATGCAAGCCAAAGGTCAATATTGGATAATATGGAAAAGTGTAAGCTTTTCTGGTGCCTGAATATGTTGTTGGCTTGAGATTTAACTTGTTGTCATACAGGAAAACACTACACCCTAATTTTGTTTGTCTTATCTGTAAGAGTGTGGAAGAGTTGAGACGTGTGTGTTGGTATGATTGAATAGTCTTGGGGCTAAGTATCACACATTAACCCCTTACTTGACCCATATAAAAATGGCTCCTGTGACGTTTATCTCCTGTATAAAGGATGTGGGGGCAGACAGTGAGAGGTAGATCACAGAGCTTGAAGGGTCTGCAGATTCACACACAGCACAGCTCATTCCTCTGTGTCTGTAGCAGAACAACATAAAGACCCCAAATGACACATGTACAATGCTGGTTGTTAATGGAGTAAACCACAGGAGCCTTTAACTACCACTTGAACCCAAACTGAAGCCCCATGAGAGGTGCTAATGCGTTAGCACATTCACTGTGATAACAGTTTAGATTTGCAGATTTTATCCTGGTTTCTCATTAGACATTGATTTTGATCAGAGGAGAACAAATGGAGACCAATAACCTGAGATATACTTCAGTATGTGAAACGTGTTTTTTCAATGTGGGAATCACTGATCAAGATTTTATCATGCTCAAAGACAACTGGTTAGTCTGGATTATGCACAGAGCTGCTAGTGAGTTTTAAATTGGTACTATTTCTGTCAATGAAGTCTCCATATTCCATAAAGTTACTCCATAATTAAACAATTACAAAGCTGATGAGAGTTTTTTTTAAAACTTTGCCAAATTTATTATTGGCTTAAGGTGCTATTCAGTTCTTCATTGGTCAGGTTCTCCTAACGGTACCAGCATACAGTTTTATATTTATTGTTAATAAGCCATGTTCTGTGTGAGAAACAAAACTTTCAGATGTTTTTAGTTTAGAAAGTAAGAGGACTTTTTAAAAGAAACTTCATCTTCTTGTATTTTCTAAATTATGTGCATGTACGTAGAACATTTGGATAAGCCATTACAATTTTGTTTGTTTTGTGGAACCACATAAAGGATTTTTTTTTTCCATTGAATGAAAGACATCATTTCAGGTCCTTACCTTAAATTTCTGCTTGCGGTTGTTTAGCTGTATGTATAGGCGGTGAGGTCCATTCCAGTTCCCGTACACAATGTCAGTCCTGCCGTCACGGTTAAAATCTGCCAGTGCCACGCCTCTGCCATGCTGCATGGGGTCCTCCACTCCTAGAAGTATATACCGAAAGGCTATTTCATACTTTGAAGCCTAGATGTGTTTAGTTTTCTTCAAACTTACACTGCATGTCCCTTACCAGCCTGCTGTGCAACATCAGTAAAAGTTCCATCGCCGTTGTTTCTGAACAGGAAGTTGGATCCGTACTCATTGTCACAGAAGATATCAGATAGAGTTTGACTAACAATTGGCCCCACCACCACACCTCTTCCCCCTTTGCAGATGGATACAATGAGAGAAGGTCCCTCAGTAAGATAAAATAAGGCAGCTAGTTAAACAGAGAAGAAGTTTAAAA
This sequence comes from Xiphophorus maculatus, assembly GCF_002775205.1. Classification (NCBI taxonomy): domain Eukaryota; kingdom Metazoa; phylum Chordata; class Actinopteri; order Cyprinodontiformes; family Poeciliidae; genus Xiphophorus; species Xiphophorus maculatus. The sequence goes on along the minus strand of NC_036464.1, from coordinate 14,019,155 downwards.
AAAAATGAAACTGGAAAGGTGAAATACTGTACTAAACAACATGAGCAGAAGGGAATTATAAGAGATCATTAGTGTGTTTTCGGTCCATTTGCTTCGAACAGTGTAGGGCTTTTTTGCTGACACAGACTCTAATTTTGATGGCTACAAACACAGGTAAATAACTACAAGGAAGTACAAGTGCAAACAAATACAGCGGACCAGTGATACAACACATACTGAGATGTTTTGCATTAACCAAAGACTAGCAGTAATTTAATCACCAAGATTAAAAGAAATCACAGCAAATATCACCCCATGATTTCCCAATGACTTCCTATAAAGGAAGCTCATTGCTACAGAGTTTAATCTCAGACCAGCAGAGTTTAATTATATAGCTGACGGGGCTTTGATTGCCCTTTCTCCGTGCAGAGTCAGTGCTGTGAGTCAGACCCTGAACCTGATTTACTGGCCCGCTTCATCAGCCCGGACAAATATCACTTGCCCCCAAGAGCAATAAACCACAAAACGCCTCTCCAAAGATATGTAACCATCAGATATACAACTTCACAGGCTGTCTGTCTGCTCTGATTAACGGCAGCCTGATGACAAAGCCGTCCAGCTAACATCACTCACAATAACTGTGAACCAGCTCGCTCTGGCCCCCTGGGTGGATCAGATGATGTCCTTCACGTGGAAAAAGAAAAAAAAAGATCCAGAGATGATAAAGCTTCATTCTGTCACTCTCAAACACAAAGTCATTGCCCATTTTCGAAACTCCGTGGAACATCAACATCAAGGACTTTTCAATGGTTACAATAAAGTTTCATTAACAGGTGATCTCACTCTTGGTTATGAGGAAACAAATCATAGTTAGGTTGGGCCTTTCTGGCATTTACTGCTCCACTTTTCTATACATCATTGGCTGTATAGCAAGCTTGAATTGAGTCACTGAGATGAGGGAATTCTGGCTTTAGAGCTCTAAAATGAAAGAACAGACGGCTGGCAAAAGTTTTAAACTCATTTGATCGGTTTTGAAGAAAATGCCGAAATAAATTCAGGCAAACAAAATATCTATTAAAGAAAAAGTATTCATAAAACCACAGATTTGTAACTAAAATAAAATACTTCAAAAGACTAAAATCAAAAGAACACAAAGCCTATGCTAAGAAATTTCACTGGATATAAATTGGATTTAGCTCTTTGAACTATTCAGGCCTTCTCAGCATGTTGTGTCTGGTAAACTATTGGAGCCAATTGGCCACATGTTTTAGATCAACATGCTGCTGAAAGATGCAGGGACAACACATTTTCAGTTTTCTGGCACAGACCACCATATTTGTATTTAAAATAGTTTTTATATTTCAAAGGCTTCAGAATGCCATAAGCTCAGACAAGGTGCTGATGGCCCTTGGAAGAGACACCAGCACACTCCATTACACATTATCCTCCATTAACAGTGGACAAATAGTACTTTTCCAAATATTCATCCTGTGTTTCATGCCAGACCTACATGAAGTATTTGCTGCTAAAACACTCAATTTTAATTTCATCTGATCGAAGCACATGGTTCAGGTTCCAGTGAGGTTTGGCAAATTCCACACTTAGTGATCGTATGGACATAAAAAGTTATTTTCTAAAGACTTCTCTTCTGATCATTTTGTTGACATTGAGCTGGAAGACCTGGTGAATCCAAGATGCCACTTTTTGCTATTTCTCTAACATTAAGTTTGCATAGTGAAAAGATTGTCTGAATACCAGTTTTTATCATTTCTTTACTAATATGAGACGATTTAGGCAGTTAACTATTTTCATGTGACCATTTCCAAAATTAGGAAAAACATCACACGTCTGCATAACTTGAAGGGTATTTTCTTCAAGTTATACCTATAAATACATTGAGAATGTTATTAGTTATAGGCACTATTAATTAATGGGCAGCTGATTTGGGATAATTTCTTGCCTTCCAGTGAACGTTCTACTAATGTCTTTGTGAAAACATAATAAAAGATGTTCTCATTTACTCTCTTCTTGCTTTTCTCCTTCTCTGGAAAACCTAGCTCTATTGCTCAAATTTGACGCCAAACAATCTACCCGTATGGACTTTTTTGTTGCAGAATCTATGGCAACAAAAGGCAGATTCTTTACGGCAGATGTCAGCATTAATAACACTTTAAGGGCAGGTAGCTGTAACAAATCATCAAGACCTATTTCAGTCTCCATAAACTCTTGACACTCACCAATTAGTTTGTTAACTCCAGCTTGCTCTGCAACATTGGAGAGGGCAACGACTCCCTCAGAGAGGTCACTGGCTGCCTCGTCCATCTCTATAAGAGCGTGAGGTCCCACGTCTCCGCTGGCATAGTTGGCGATATAGATAGCGTAGCGGCCGGTACCCTGCAGAAAAACATGTGCAGTTTTCATTAAATTACATCTGTTGACATTTTATAGCACAAACTCAGACATGTGAGAAAACAGCTCGGTCATTTGACCTTTCTGGGAGTTTCAGAGATAACATTTATTGCCACCACTCAACTCTAACATATGAACCAGATACTTCTGATTAAATAAAATTACTCTGGAAGGCTAAGTGGTTGAAGATCAAAAGGTCAAGCATGGAAATGACATTTCTTTTTAACATGTTTCTTAGCAAAGGCAACCTTTCCTATCTCTTGTTTCTCTGTTTTGCTTCTTTGAATTGACATTGCAGCAATAATTGTTGCAAAATCCGGTTTATAGTGCAAAAGGTCAGTAAGAGTAAAAAAATATGTCTCAGAGTTCAGACCAGAAACAGACCTGGGGCTCAAAACCTTTTCACATCTGAATGTTGTGACTTTTAAACAACCATGCCTCTGTGATGTTTTCCATTGATTTGAGGGCACATATGTTTATTTTGTTGGATAATGTGATCTAAATCTGTATGGAATTGGTTCTACATGGCACAACTTAGCTCTTCTCTAAAGCATATTTTGCTCTTTATTTCACAATATTGCAGTAAATGAGCTCAAATTGAAAAATATTCCCTGTTGGCAAGAGTGATTAATAAAAGCTACAAAATGCATAATTAACTTCTATGCTTGACTATTGTAATGTTTTATTGCCAGGAAAAGCATTCAGCTGGTCTAAAATGCTGCGGTAACAGTTCTGACGAAGAAGACAAAAAATAAACTTTTAGCTTTGCTTTTTTGGTCTCCTGCAGAATGCAGAAAAAAATTTAAAATTATTCTTACATGTACATCTCTGAAAGTTTATATTCAATATTTGATTGTTCATTTCACTGGATCCCCAACAACTTTTCCTTTGACCTGCAGTTTTACTTTTGGTTGCAAGAATATCTTAAGGTAAAATTGAGATTCACTTTCTGTGAGGCAGACCAGCAGCTATCTGAGGATTTGGTGCTACATTAACTGCAGGCAAAAAGCTAAATGGCCGGGCATAGTCAGACCGTAGCCGAACTATGGTCAGGTGTTTTTGGGACGTTCATTTTCCCACGCACCTTAAAGGACCACAATAGTCGAGTTCCTGTGAAAACCCTCCAGAATCAGTTTACCTCATGGTCTTTTGACATGAGTGTGGTTTACAAAAGTATAGCAAACCCAGCGAACATGGCAAAGGAACAATTCTTGCAAGTTCATAAGTTGGGAGGAGGAGGAGATAATGACTGACAAGTTGCAAAATCACATTTCATTTTCCATGTTATCAGAAAGAAAAAAAAAACTGAAAGCGTTGGTCGGACATTTGTCGCTGCAGCAGAGCAGAACTGAGTAGGTTTTAATGTTTTAGTCCAACAGTTGTACTTCCTGCTGGGACAATTGATCCTCAAAACGATCCATGCTGCTCACTGGCTGAAAAACTGGCTTCTGGAAGAAGAGTAATTTGGGGTTGTTTTCCACGTACACAAACACTCCCATGAAATTCTGACCAATCATACAACAGTTTTGCATGCAGAGGGGTACTAAAGGTTCGCCATGGGGGTTTTGACAACAAGGGGTGGAGAACAAAATGAAGTGATTCTCAACATGCAACAGTGACACTGAGAACCATTTTCATCAGTTTGGACCGGCAATGCAGAGACTTTAACTAAAACAGGGTGAAATAAGTGAGATGTTTGTTGATTTAAACTAAAAAGAGAAAAATAACTTTTCTCCATTTCCATTACTTTTCTTATTTCCTGTACCTATTAAGCACCTTTTTCCTCATCAAACGTTCTCTGTTCTCCCTTTATCTCCATTCACCCTGCTTTTTACCCCTTGTCCCCTCTTACTCAGCCTGGCACTTCTTGCTCTGCCTCCCTTTGGAGATTAATTTCACACTCCATTATCAGTCAGAGTCCCTGCAGACACAAACTCACAGACGGAACCACACTAATAGACTATACACTCGATTTAAATGAGCTTTCCCACCAGGCCTAACGTGTTTCCATCAATACAAATGCACGCACGTATGCAAGACCACACAAATAAAAGCCATCTGACCATTTTTGCTCACCCTACTGTATTCTTATGTGGAGAGTAAGGTAAACAACTCGAGCTGATGTAAATGCCACTTTACTGTGCACAATATGATGAGCAGTTTCACAGAAATACACACACATGAAGGAAAACAACAAAAAAAGTTAAGTGTAATGAAAAACCTGAAGGCTAGTGGTTGTTACTTAATAAAGTTAAAAGTCAATGATTTTTCAATAAGTCTTCACCCTAGGCTAATCCTTGTCACTGAGACTGGCAGTCACGATAGCTTCTCATGCATTCCCGCACTAAAACTGCATGTGTTAATAATCCAAGCCTTTAAAGAAAAAAATTAATGACTTAGCACACGCAATGTAATTTTTTTTTTATCAACAGAAACTGTTTATCATTCGTCTCAAAATTTGCCATCACTGTAAAAATAAATCTCTTATTTGAGCTTGTAAAGTCCACTTGTTTTCTCCAGGTCCTGCTCAAAGTGGGCCGATCCATCAGCTCTATGTGAGACGCCTCAATATGTCAGTCTCATCAGTTCGTTTAGGAATAATAATGGGACGTCAGCTTCAAGGAGACCTGGAGAGACGGGATGGCCCGATGACAAATGCACTTCGTCTGCTACAAGATAACATTTTATTTATGGGTAAACAAGATCAAACACATTAACCACCCAGCTGACAACGCAGCACACTTTGGCTCCTCTCTCCAGTTGCTCCGAACACGTTCCAATAAAACACGCTCAGCAAAAAGGAACGCTTGGATCTGCTCGAACTGGCATGCAAGAGCGCGCATCAGGGCTTTGGCTTCTTCTAAAAGAACTATGCTATTAAAGAAGATATCTTTCCAATCTACTTGCCACCTGCAACTCCTATCAGTGCTCAGTGAGATGGGACTGTTAAAAAAAAACGAAAAAACTATTGTAATCCCTGCTGTCCTCTTTCGCCTATTACTATCTTTATCCCATCCTCTTATTAGAAGGGAGAGCTGTATGTTTGTGTGCGAGATAAGAGACAAAGACAGAGCATGTCAGTCAGAGAAGGGGGGAAAATGTTAGTGAGAGAAGGATAAAAACAAAAGAAATGAAAGGAAGGAGGGCGCAGCTACAGGCAGGAAGCAGAAGCGTGCAGTCATCACTCCCTTCCTCTCTTTGCAGGATGCGTTCTGTAAAACAAACGAGCCTTTGCTTCTGTAATTACACTGGTGCGATGGACAGAGGAGAGAAAATAGCGCACCATTCGCCCAAATGAACTGTCAGAGCACATGCTGAGAAGGGCGGCGTAGGCAGGGCATGACTTATCACTGGTAAACAAACAGAAGCAACCGTGCATGTACGTAGAAGACACTACTAGCCGGAGTGGGTGTGTGCGAGCGGGGGGAAGCAGACTTCATACTGTACTCTGGTCTGTATGCATGTGTGTGTGTTTGCGTGCATGCATGGAGAGGAAGGGGGGGTGAAATACCTTTCTGTCTATGCAGGCCACAGAGCGCCCGGCCATGGGGTTGGCCACATCCCGGTGCTCGTTTATATCGTCGTTCAGCAGGTCCTCGAAGCGACCGTTGCGAAACTTGAACAGTTTGTCTGAGTAGGTCGCCCGACCTTCATGGAGGTGTGAGGAGATAAAAAAAGATGTTAAGTTTACCTGAGGTAAAGAGGAGGTTATGAAAAATGACAAATCCAGGTTATAGAAAAGGAAATGTAGAGTTGCTGTGGTAGAAATGTGAACATTGAGTTTTCAGAAAAATGACAACGGGAAGGCACTGCAGTGTTAACAGTGTGCTCACTGCAGCCCTCACTATGATTTATCGCTACACAAAGCTTATCCGTTATCTGATGAGGACTCAGATGAGATAAGTTCAGTTACTGCTTTCAGATTCTCCTCCTAGGATACAGTGTGCAGACTGTGTGCCTTTGTAATATTGTACTGTACCAGAGAAGGCATTGTTGGTGTTGAGGACATAAATCTCCTCCCGTCCATCTCCATCTATGTCGCATGCTGTCACTCCTATGGCATTGCCTTGACGGTCCCTCAGCGCATAGAACGGGGAGCTCGGGTCGTCTACGGCGATGTTGACGAGCCCTTTTCTCTGTTTATCGTACTTCAGCACCAGGTTTGGACCGTTGTATCTGTGAACATGTGGAAACAAAGCGTCTCTCTATTTATAAATCGGAGCTAATCATGTGGACTCAAAGCATGCTCACTGAATTACTGGCTTATTTGCTTCATGATTTCTTTTTTATTATTTGAGTCAGAATTTGGTCAAACTAGATTTTAGTCATTTGCTCATTCATGTATTGTTTATTAGGGAATATGCTGTACCCAGTCAAATAACAATAAATAAATAAAATAAAATAAATCAATTTTCTGATTTTAATGCAGATGTGTACCTGGGTCATTGTCAGAGACCTCTCGGCCACATAAAAAAATTCCTTTTAATCCAATATGTTCTTCCAAAAAGTTAGTGTTCCTAACGTACAATTCAAATGAAGCAGGTTGCTCCCACGTGCTCATCCGTATTAAAGTCAGAATTATTAGAAAATGTCAGAATTCTTTTTTTTTTCTTCCTTAGATTAAGATCAGAATTTTTTTTATTTATTTTTTATAATTCCATTGGCCCAAATCCTCTTGTGTATGAGATTGGAAACTTGTAAAAAAAAAAAAAAAGTGGATACTTAACTAGGTAACACCTTTACGTCGGATTTCATAAAGAGTTTTACAATATGTTACCTAAGAAAACATATTGCTAAATTTTAACCAAATCAGGGTTCAGAATCCCTCTAGTAAAAGAAATCATATTGTTGCATCAGCTCATATTCAGCTCCATGGTAAATTGTAAAGTAGATAGGTAAATCTGTTGCTCAAATGTTTTATTCTGTATTTTATTTTGTAATCACACAGGTTGTATACCTTAAAAAGTGACCAATGTTCATTCCCAGAATTTGAGATTGTAGATTAAAGAGCCTGTTGATCAAACTGAATGTTATAATTATGTTTCCAACTGAGAGACATTAAGCTTCAAAATAATTTGTTAGTTTAGTATAAGCATAGTTTTGGTATTTTGAACTTCTGGAATACTTCTTTGGAACCTAAATTATTATTATTATTTAAATAAATACTTATCTCTGTCTGTCGGATTGGTTTGTTACAGCAAATTTGCCAACAAACAAAAGTAATGAACCAGCCAGGCAAATTTTGTTCCCATCTGCTGTTCAGAATAGGGCTTGCCTTCAAATTGAGCTTCAAAAGGAGCCTGGACAACAATAAAGAAACCAACCTGAAAATCATGAAATCATAAAACAACAATTTCATGAACGACTAAGAACCTGACAGCATTAGAAGTTTATAACCTCCTCAAAAATAACAGTCTGGGAAGTTTGCTTTATCATTTCCAGCATGAGTCACATGAAATATATTTAGGTTCCAGACATCCTTGTGTGAGATTAAAAATGCCTAAAGTGATCATTGTTATGATTACTGAAGGTCAGCAACACAGGTGCAATATAAACTATATGGAAGCTATTCAAGCAAAGATTCTCCTAATGGCAAATGAAATTACATCCTCTAGAAGGCTGTGGGATGATCCTCTTCCTAGGATACCTGCTGAATAGGTTGTTTTGGCTAAATTACATTTAGTAAGCACCCTCATTTGGGCTTATCTATATTCTGTTAAGCATTGAGAATCTCATTGCTGCTTCATTGGATAGCGAGAGGCTTGCAAAGCTATTCCCATCAGTGGCATTCTATTCAATCACATCCATTTTCATCAGTTGAGTGAGCTTCAGGGCACCTTACTGTCCCCTCTTCTAGTTTTTCACCTTTGTTTTAAAGGTTTACCTTTGGAAACTGACAATGGATTTTGGTTTTAGTCTTCAGAAGTAGATAGCACTCTGAGTGGTTGCTGTTTTTAAGAATATGTGGGTCACCTAAAACATCGGATCAAGGTCAAGAAGCCAATGAATTAAAAGAGAAACACTCCTCTCACCCAGCTACAAATATCTCCAGGTCTCCGTCGCCGTCCACGTCAGTGACAGCCATGCCGTAGTTAAGCTGACTGGGGTTGTTTTCGTAGTCCGGACGGAGAGCGGTCTTGGTTACAGCAGAGAACATGGGCTCCGACCGCTGAGCTGAGGAGTGGACAAGCAGGAAGAACAGCAGGCACAGCAGCATCCTCGCCTGAAGAGTAAAACACACTATTTGCCCCTGCAAAAACTGGATTGACTCTTCATTTTGTCCATCAAAATCCGCTGGCTGTGATGTTTGAATAATCAGAAACAGCTAGCTTACTCACCTTTTACCTGCTCACACAATTGTTCTGTTAGCTGGAAATATAAAGTCTAAAAAGTTATTGTGACCTGTGAGTACTTAGTTTTGTTAAAAGTCAATCTCTGATTCAGCTGCATTCTTCAGGTCTTAGATCTGAACAACCCATCACATGTGGACAGGACAGAAAATCCATACATGAATCGAATATTCTGGTGAGCAAAGAGGAAACCAATATGACCTGATACACCAGGCATACGGTGCTGCTCACTCAGACTTGTGTTTATCTTTTACTTGTGGGGATGAAAGGTAAGGCTTGAAAAGAGTTTGGTGTGTAAAAGCATTCAGGCATAGGATTTTGCAAAAATATAGAAGGAACGTAATTACTGTGAAAGAAAAAAAGGAGGGTGACCTTCTCATAGAAAAAATAAACTTTACACACACCTCATTTACACACACACACACGCACTAAAAGGTGTTTACAAGCTGAAGATTTGATTTTCTCTTTTCATGGATTTATGAACTCATCCCTCGTTATTCCTTCTGTGACAGCGATGAGTCGCTCCCTTCTCTGCTTCCCGACTGCTGCACAGTCTTTCCCTCAGCTCTGAGTGTTCCAGTGATGTATGGCTCTTTAACGTCTCCTTCAACAATTCAATTTGAGATAAAACTATTGCGCTGTTTGCGTAATGTTCTGCAGTAAGTCGAAGAGGCACCTCAGCTGACACCTGCAGAAATACAGCTGGGGACCGCTGCTAATTTGCAGGCAAGCTGTGCCGCGATAATGCACACTGGTTATCTGGCAGAAATGTAGACAGTGGCTGTTAGCAGGAAGGGTTAATTAACAGCAGTTTCTCCCTATTGGAGCAGGGTGAAATGACAAATGAGCTGGCTAGTTCAGGAAGCAGTTTTGCAGGATGAGAAATTTACGCCAATGTGAAATGGAAGAGGTAACATATAAATTACTAAGAGTAAAGACTTGTGAGAAGTAAAAAAAAAAAAAAAGGATTGTTGAAAAAAGTGAAAAAGAAGAATTGTACTGCAGCATATTTGACCCTGCAGTTAAAATCTCCAGGAGTTTTTTTTTCTTTTTTACAGTTAAATCTTTAGTGCAAATTGGATCCACAGCGCCCAATAGAATTCTTCAGGCTACTTTAAGTTTATGTGTAATCAAAGTCCAGTCCTTAACACATCTCTGTGGGTGTGTCCAAATTAAGGAGTTGCATCCTTCCAATGACCTGGCCTGGATGGTCTTGCCTTCAGATTTAAACACGCCTTTACCTCAGTGTATGTCCTTCCACCTAACATGGCAGCACTAAACACAAGCTGGAAAGAAATCGAGCCCAAAATCTTGCATTACTAATTTATTTATTTAATTATTTTTTTTTACAAAAATGTTGTTAGAAAACATATCTTTGCAAGTGACAAAAGCACAACCACTATCTGCCCAAAAACTCTGTTAGAGCCTCTATAATTCAGACTTAAAAAATGCTGGCTGGAACCACAGGGGCCTTTTTGATTTGATTAAGCCATGAGGTATTACATTATCCAGCCAAGGACATAGAATCGCTTTGCCCAACGTTCAGTGCAGTAAAGACCTAGACATCCCACTCAAGTGAAGCTGTGATGGATCCACAAAGCATTTCATGTACGCGTTGAGGTTTTATGGTGAGATATCTGCAGGGTCAACAATAATAATGGGAAGCAACACATTTTTTCCAAACCAGTCAAATACCATACAAAAGCGCTGGGGAAAAAAACAACAAAAAAAAAAAAAAACAATGCTGTTTGAAGCCGAGTGATGTTTTTCCATTAGATTATTTATACGAGCGGTAAGAGGCCATTACCACAGCGTGCAACATCAGCATGTGCTTTCTGGAGCGTTCCTGCCCAGCTCTGATCCTGATAACACTGCGACAAAAGAGCCAGCAACATCTTCACTTTCAAACACACTCTTCCAGATGCTCTTACCCTACGAAGGACAATCCTTACTGCAGAACACACACACACCCCACTACATCAAAACCAGTGATTTGCTCTTATTTTGGGTAACACTGCACTTATATTCAGTTTGCCTATTATTTATCACAGTGGGAAGAGGATAAAACTTCTTAAACGTCCCATTGAAACAAAAACACAAGGCACACAACTCTAAGATTATATTTTTGAAAACTTTAGCAAAGAATATTTTGATATTAAATGAATTTAGCAACTATGAACTATTTAGTGATTTATAAACTAAACAGTTTATAAATCACAATTTAGTGATTTATAAACTGTTTATTTTATAAATCACTATATATATACATCTATATCTATATATATATGTATATATCTATATATACATATATCTATCAATCAATCAATCAATCAAATTTTATTTGTATAGCACATTTCAGCAGCAAGGCATTTCAAAGTCCTTTACATCATTACAAACACATATTATATATTATATTATATATATAATATGTATATATAAATATAATTACCGGTTCATATGTTCATATATCAAATAAATCTCGATTTCTAAGAAATAACCACAAAGTATAACAAAACTAACAAAATACACCACTCCTGCAAACTTGACTCTGATCATTCTAAAAATAATAATAATAATAAAACAAGTCCATTCATCTACTATCTAGCTATCTATCTGAGCTTCTACCTACAAATTCTTGTCAAAAATATTTTTCTTTATTCAAGGAATAACAATAATCAGGAGAAGTAAGCATGAAAATATTCTTCTTGAAATACAACTGCTGCAATCATTACTCTTCTGTCAAATTTAAATTTATTCTCTTTCCATCAGCCTTTTAAAGATGTGCAGCGCCACTTCATTCGTCTCCTACTGCAGGTGGTTAATTAAAACATGTTTACTTTGTTAGCAAGCGACTTAATCAAGGTTAACTGTTTGCTTTGAGGAGAGGAGGAGGGGGAAAGCAGAAAAAAGTTACGGTCAAATTGAAAGCAACTTTTTTTTCTTTCTTTTGGTTCTTTTCGCTGCAGCACAATCCAGCCGAGCGCTGCTTGTTTCCGAAGCCGGAGTAAGGAGGGGAAACTCAGGTACTCACAGATGCAGAGAGGCGCTCCGAAAACTCCCAACAAATCCTGCAGCGATTGACAGCCAGAGGACAACGGGGAGAAACGCAAACCCGGCGTATAAAGGTTGGCTAATTGGAGCTGTTGATACCGCGGACATCAGAAGGGTTTTTTTTTTTCCTACACATACACACACACTTTCACGCAACTTCCCACGAAAAATTGCTTTATGAAATCGTTGGTGTGAGAGTTTGGCCAATAGCCCGAGAGCTTGCAGAATATGTAAAGACACCGCCAATGACGGAGCTGGAAAAGCGAGAGGTGGGCGTGTCTTCAGGTGTTCATTACAGATCGAGCCGGGGCGCAGCTGGGATCGAGATGCGGAGTTCAGCCTCTTCACTCGGATGCTTCAGATCCTGCTCCATCTGCTTATGGGCGAAACGCTCTTAGATGTCCTGGGATGTCTACCAACCTTTGTTCTTTAATTTTGATATGTAGCTACAGACTCCATTGGATGAACAACTTCTCATAAACTCAAGCACGAAATATCGACTTTTAGGTGAAGATTCTTAATATTCTCAGGCAAAATCTCACACTGTCACACCTATTTTCAAAAGATTTTTTTATATAAAAGAATTACTTTAAGGTAAAGTTGTGCATAACTGAAAAAAAAAAAGATCATTATAAGGAGTTTCAAGATTCCAGACAGTGGTACAAACAACACCTATCAACTGTGTACTGCTCAAACTTTGGAAAGCATGGTCAAATGAACGCTACTGTTGAGCAAAACCAAAATCCCATTCACAGTTTGCCACTGGCTACATAGAGGATTCAGCAAAACTGTGAAAGAAAATGCTCTTGTTATAACGAAACAAAACTGGACACTCTGATTAAGATGGAAAAACTTCACTGCCTAACACTGCACATCACATTTTCACATCTACATGTGGTCATGGCAGCATCATGCTGTGAAGGAGCCAGGGAAGAAAACTTGTGGGATAGGCTACTGCTAAAGAACTGAGACATGGAAAGTGATCCAGCATGACCAATATACAGCTAGACATTTGATACATATAATGATTTAGATTAAACTGTATCTGTGTTAGAGTGGTACAGTCAAGTACCATTGACTACACTTAAATCAAATTGAGAATCTGTGGGACAATTTGAAAACAGCTTTTCACAGATGCTCTCCATTCAATCTGACTGAGTTTAAGTTTTTGCAAAAAAAAAAAAAAAAGGCAAAAGGTTTGGGCTGCAGCAAAAAGGTCCTGGGTTTGATTCCCAGCTCAGGGTCTTTCTGCATGGAGTTTGCATGCAATGCAATTTTGCATTGCATGCAAGCGTAGCTAGCAAGCAATGCAAAATTTTTCAGATAAGATAAAGACCAAAGGAACCGTCCGGCAGCCCCGCTGTGGACGACTCTGCTGAACAAAAATATAAAGGAAGAAAATAAATGTGATGTGATTAATATAAAATGCTACATATTCTTATCAGAGGAGGGGATTGTAATGAAAGTGTATTATTTTCTAATGAAATCATAATATATTTGAAAATAAAAAATGTCTCTCCGAGTACTCCGGCTTCCTCCCACAGTCCAAAAATATGACTGTTAGGTTAATTGGTCTCTCTAAATTCTCCCTAGGTGTGAGTGTGTGTGTGCATGGTTGTTTGTCCTGTCTGTCTCTGTGTTGCCCTGCGACAGACTGGCGACCTGTCCAGGGTGAACCTCACCTCCCGCCCGAAATGTTTGCTGGAAATAGGCACCAGCACCCCTCCTGACCCCACTAGGGACAAGGGTGTACAGAAAATGGATGGATGGATGGATGGATGGATGGATGGATGGATGGATGGATGGACGGATGGACGGATGGATGGATGGCAAAAGGTTTGGTCTCTACATGTACCAAGACTGTGTCTCTGACATTTTTGCAAATCTATTCCAAAATATTTACAACCTTAGTAGCAACAGGTGTTTCTAAAAAGTGTTGACATAGAAACTGAAAAGAAATGTATGCTATACTTTTGAGATGTTATTAATTAAAAAAAGGAAAATGTATGCATGTTTTCTCTCAATTCTTTCAGTCATAGCTGATTTACAGTATAGTGATTAAAATCTTTGTAAAATAGTACAGATTGTGGTTGTGAAAAGATTTAAGATTTATGAATAGTTTTGCATGGTTTCGCATTCAGACAGTGCACTCCGTTCATTTAGCTTGAGAATAAATGAACAATATAGTTTAAAACCTAACAAGAATAGATTTTCATTAGTGCATGAACGCAAAATGTTTATTTTCATCTGCAAACAGTCAAATCTAAATATTGATTAAAACTGCATTTTCTGTTTGCTTTAGCATTCTAACTGAAGCGAAGGAAAGCAATTAACACAGCTAAATGGTTACCGTAGAATAAAACAGCGAGTCCTTAAATAGACTGTTTATTGTTTTGTAAAGGGAGACAACTGTAGTAGGTATGTGTAATAAAATAATGGACAAAGCAATGGGCTCCCATTTGCATAAAGGATATTAAAAACATCAACTGCAATAATGTTCAGATCTGGACTGACTCTCTCCCTCTCAGGATAATGAGCGAAAAGTTAGTGTTCTCCCTCATATAAGTGGTGAGCGTGTGTGAGAGAAGTTTGCCGGTTTACAGCTGTCAGATGTATAATTCTTGTGTCATGCCCCAGTGAGTTCAGTCTTCTGGAGAAGAGAACCCCAATAAAAAGTGTGTGTGCGCGTCGGGGTGAGTGTGTGAGGTTGCGTACAGCCCTGGTGGAATGAGATGTTCACATCCCAAGGACGTCTCCCACCATAATTTAAACTCACTGGTGCCAGAAGACTTCAAAAGTAAAAGTGCTGAAGTCATAAAACGGTGCACTCCTGTCTTTAATGTTATTGTCTGTGATGCGCCGGCATTAACTTGCAGGCAGGTGGCTTTGACACCAAAAATGCAAATATAAGGGCTCAGGGACAGGATGCATTAGGCTTTTATCCTGCTGTGAGTTCTGCTAATAAACCCCAGGTAATAAAAATCAACTAAAAGACCGACGAAAAACGGATTTTCTTTTGGTTTCTCCTTTTATGTAATTTACATTCTTTGTGGTGTGGGAGGTTAGACAAATAGACAATTCTCTAGATGGGCATTATTCTTAAGTGCATGATACCTTCGGCTATTTACACTCTGATCTACAGTCTCTCACTCTGAAGACTGGCGCTTATTTATGAGAAGGGGACAAGAAATCAGTCAGCGCTCAGCTGAAGCCAGTGACAGTGTGTAGTATGACTTTGAGCCAGAGAGTGAATTGTCTTTCTCTCCCTGGGGCACACTGGGATGAACCTAGGACATCATGTTGTAGCAGGTTGGAAACTCTTCTATCATATGGAGCGTTCTTCACCACCTCACCCCAACTCACTGTGACTTATTGTCAGCGTCATGCCCCCCCTTCTCCCGCCTTTCTCCCTACCATCTTAGACACACCGCTTCAGTAAGCAACTGTGACAAGGTTGGAGAGCTCTAGGGAAGAAACTGGAAAAGGCTTTTACAGCATGTAAAAAATATCTTCAAAACTGTTGATTAGTATAGCTTTAAAGCACTTTGATGAACCATTCTCTCATATCATTAAGCTTTAGTAATAGTCCCAGTACTAACCCCCTTACCTCATATTTACTCCCTTGGTTACTAATGGGCCCAATGGCTTTATTTTCTGTGAAAAAAAAAACTTTGTGGAGTTAATAAACATCATTAAATACAAAGCAAAAACATGAATCGTTACTCAAACCAAAACTACTCAAGATGTGAAATGAGAAAAAAATTCAAACTCTTGGTGAAGCCTGAAGTGGCTGGCAGTGAACCAATGTGCTTGTAACTAACTATTCTGTGACCCAATAAAGTGTCAGTCAGAACCAACTAAACTGTGCTAAGGTGCTTCTAAACCTTGTGGGATTTTCATGTGCTACAGCTTGCCTCCTCCTGCTCCTCCACATCATGATGCTGCCACCACCATAAATCTCTCACAATAGGGATGATATATGCAGGGTGATGTTCAAAACTGTAACTAGGTCACCATTTTTTTAGACCCGTCTTATCATTTTAAAAGAAGAAAAGGAACAACTTTGCTAACCGAAATTGGAAAAGATAACGTAAATGTGTTGGAACATAACCTATGCAAATGTCCAGCCATTATACCATTGAGAAGAATATGGGTTCTCAGACTCAGAAGATCTTGTCTCAGACAAACATTTTTGTCTTGCAAAATGTAACTGTCAAAATAAAAGCAAAAGACCTTGTGAAAAAGCTGTTTTAATAGTGTCACTGTTCTCCATGGAACAAGCCCTTAACTAACAAAGACTGAAAAGGCACTCAAAGGGAAGAAGCCATTAATCCAAAAGCAACAAAAAAGGCCAATTACAGTTTATTGTTGCAGTTTAGTTGATCAGAGACATGACCTGTGGTCTGATAAAACTAACATTTGTATGTTTAGTCATCAGAAAAATCATCACTCTATATTTGCAGGAAAAATTGAAGCCTGAGATTATCATCCCTACTGTGAAGTATTTACCTTCGGATAAGATGATGAAGTAATGAGGGAAAATCATTCAGGACATCAGTCAGGAAGTTAAAGCTTGGAACAGAAGAAGACAAATGTTATTTCACAGTCTTCTAATTATTTCACAACATTTTTCTTCTACTTGTAACGTTTTAAAATATATGTATATTAAGTTGGTTAGTGTAATAACCTGTCATGTACTATGCTACAGAAAACTAAACTCTGAGTTATTTTTATAATTATCTTTTTTTCCCCCTTTGGAGACACTCTGTTTTTGTGGTTGAGCAGTTTGTCCCTTGTTGTTTACTCTCTCACTATGTTTTTTTTAATTCTTTGTTTCATCTTGTGCTGAAATTGAAATCATTTGATTTTCTGTGTGGATGGACTCACACTTACTTGAACCTCCAGGGTGTAGGTGCATGTGTTACTTCATGTATTAGTGCCACTGCACTTATGTCTTTCCACTGCTCTTTTCCACACATTCACGCATCCATGCACACATACACCCCCACACGCATAGGCACAATGGGCTATAGGTTTTGCTAGGGTCCTTCATAGATCAGCTTCCCTTGACAGCTCTCTTAAATGTCCTTGGCAGCCCCCCAACTCTGAGCCCTCATTCCCTCTTGATTCCTGCATCTTTTCTTCTTCCATCGAGCCTCTGATGGATGTTGCCATATATTTCTGTCTCTCTCCTCAAGAACACACCCATACCCCATCGGGCCCTGTAATGCAACGCACAATCTGTATATATCCCATTAAGTGTCACTTTGTAAATGAACCTGTTTCTCCACACTCGGTTCACCTCAAAGAATGACGAGCACAACACATAGACAAGGGATGCCCTGCTGCTCGAAAGCCTCCTGGATTCAGAGTTCTTTCTGCTCTTTTTTTCTCTGGATAATAAGATTTCTGTTGTAAGACTGAATTTATGTTTCTGATTACTTAAATTTAAAACAGCTTTTTTAAATGTTCATAATGTGCATGTGTATGCATTTGCATTAAAATGGCAAAACACCTTTTTACAATCTATATAAAAAATATATAAACAATGCAAATACATGGATGTGCAATAAAAGTAGGAATGTTACTTGAAATGAGTAAAATTGTGTAAGAAAACAGAAGTTTAATATCATCCATCCCTCCATCCATCCATCTATCCATCCATCCATCCATCTATCCATCTTCTTCCGCTTTATCCGGGGTCGTGGGGGTAGCAGCCTAAGAATGGCGGTCCAGACTTCCCTCTTCCCAGCCACTTGTTCCAGCTCTTCCGGGGGAATCCCAAGGCCTTCCCAGGCCAGCCGAGAGACATATTCCTTTCAGCGTGTCCTGGGTCTTCCCCGGGGCCTCCTCCCGGTGGGACGTGCCCGGAACACCTCACCAGGGAGGCGTCCAGGAGGCAACCTGACCAGATGCCCAAGCCACCTCAACTGGCTCCTCTCGATGTGAAGGAGCAGCGGCTTTACTCTGAGTCCCTCCCAGATGACAGAGATTCTCAACCTATCTCTAAGGGAGAGCCCAGACACCCTACGGAGAAAACCCATTTTAGCCGCTTGTATCCATGATCTCGTTCTTTCGGTCATGACCCAAAGCTCATGACCAAAGATGAGGGTAGTAACATAGATCGACCAGTAAATCGAGAGCTTCGCCTTTTGACCCAGCTCTCTCTTCACCACGATGGACAGGTACAACGCCCGCTTCACTGCAGACTCTGCGCCAATCCATCTGCCGATCTCCCGCTCCCTTCTTCCCTCATTCATGAACAAGATCCCAAGATACTTGAACTCCTCCTCCACTTGGGGCAGGACATCCCCCGACCCAGAGAAGGCACTCTACCCTTTTCTGGCTCAAGACCATGGCCTCGGTTTTGGAGGCACTGATCCTCAACCCGGCCGCTTCACACTCGGCTGCGAACCACTCCAGTGAGAATTGTAGATCACAGCCTGATGAAGCCAACAGAACCACACCATCCGCAAAAAGCAGAGATGCGATTCTAAGGCCATCAAAACGGATCTCCTCAACACCTCGGCTGTGCCTAGAAATTCTGTCCATGAAAGTAATGAACAGAATCGGTGACAAAGGGCAGCCCTTGCAGAATCCAACCCTCACCGGAAACGAGCCCGCCTTACTGCCGGCAATGCGGACCAGACTCTGACACCGGTCATTCAGGGACCTGACAGCCCATATCAAAGGGCCAGGTACGCCATACACCCAGAGAACCCCCCACAGGGTTCCCGAGGGACATGGTCGAACGCCTTCTCCAAGTCCACAAAACACATGTAGACCGGTTGGGAAGTTTAAAACATTTATTTATTTTGTGATCGGTAGCAATGTCCCTTGAAATCCCTGACCTGTATTACACATTTTATCTTGACAAAAGCTTCTCACAATAGTTCAATGAATTTTGGCCCATTCTGTCAGTTGTTGTTTCAATATTCCCACAAGTACTTTTCTTTTCTAATTAATTTGCCTCTGTTTATGAGATGCACCTGTAGCAAAAGACCCACAAAACAGCGTGTATTTCATAATAGCAGTCGTGTACTCCGGTTTGTAAGCTTCCTCCCTTTTCCTTCAATTAGACGAGGGGTCACTGTCAATAAACACCTGAGCTTTGGTTTCATCAAATCACAGGGCATGCCCCCACAAAGTAAGGTCTTTGTCTCTGAGCGCATTTGCACACTGTAATTTGTTTTTTTTATGTTGCTTTGTAGTAAACGCTTCTTCGTCAGTCAGTGGTATTTCACGCCATGTTTACACAGGATTGTTTTCTCTGTGGACAATGACACTATGTTCACCCAACATCTTTACAAGTGCTTTTGTTTGGGCTCTGTGGTTGATGCACACATTTCTCCCCAAACACACATTCATCTGTAGTTAAAAGAACATTTCTCCTTCCAAAACAGAATGGCAGGGTATACCCATGCACATAATTGTTTATGTGCAATTAACTTCAAGGATGAACCAGATTTGTGCAGGTTCACAGTGCTATTCATTAGAGCTTGATGGATTTCTTTTTATATTCCCATGATGTCATATAAGGTGATGCCTTAAAATACAAGGCATCTCCTCCTTTGGTAATTTTCACTAAGCTAAAAAGAGAAGTATCATCAACAGCAAATGTTTAGTCATGTTCTGTTTCAGACAGTGAAAAAAAATATTATGTATCTATTTTAGAATGGGAATATCTGGTTTCAAATGTACTAGGGCTGTTTCCGTGGCAGCAGTTTGACAAAGCATCCCTTTTCCCTTTCTACTCCTGAGCATAGAAATCTCCCTGCTCCCATTAAACTGTACTAAAAAACAATGACATCCGTTCTCTTCATCCTCTGTAGTTTCTAACTAACATTTGCTTTGTTTTGTTTCACAGGCTTTTAAACACACTGCGTGCTTTGCTATCAATCACATTTTTAATTTAATGTATGAATATATGATTTATGTTGCTCGGGCGGAAGATATAAATCTATTTTTGCAAGCCGGGATAAGCACATTGATGCCCCCTTATTGATTGGCTGGCTTAATAGTGTTTGTTCTTTATAGCTGATCCCAGGAAATAAACCAAATAAATAGCTGAAAATGAGTCTAGTCACCGTGATGCTCACAAGGATGTGAAAGAGAGAGATGGAGTGCAGGGGACGCTGAGGGAATGGCGAAGGCTGCAGATAAAGGATGGAATGACAGGTAAAATGCTGAAACAACATAAAATTTTACAGATGCACACAAAACATCTGTTACAGCTATGTAGCAGAAGTTTTACACTTTTGGTGTAAAACAAAAAGGGTTAATTACATTAAAAAAAATTTTAAAAAACTTCTCAAAGTTAAGGAACAGTCAAATCATTTTAACATGCTGCGAGTCTGGAATTAAGGTTGTTGCATGAAGCTATAATAGAATTAACATCCAATTTAAAAATGTATAAGCGAACATGTCGAATGATGTCTTTGTTGGAAGTCCCCGAGTGACAGAACAGGCTGTTTCTGTGTAAACCCAGAAGCCACAGGCCCCAGATGTCAGTCTCACGTCATTCTCCTTTCCCGTAACGCGGATTGTCAGGCCATTATTTGCTCTAAGACAGTTGTACAATTTTCAGGGGATTTGTCAAATTGATTTGAAAACCAAAGGTTGCTTAATGCCCTGCACCAAGCTCTTCAGAGGAGAGGTGAACTAAATCTGTCTTGACATGCTGCATGATGTGAAAGCAAAGTAACAACTTTCTTACTCAACAGTGTTACATAAATAAAGTTAAAAACATCAATTATGATTTTTAATGTCTTTGGGGCAATTTTTTGTTAGCTCCCCCGAAGTCTCCAAACTTTAATGATGATCCGAAGAAGGAAACTCTAACACAACATCACATCTGTGACCTCACCCTTTTCCTACTTGGTTCAGAATAAAGAGGAGGAGATGGAGGCATTAATTCAGCCCATTAGCACTCTGGTCTCCCGATGACAGTTCCCGCCCTTGGGCTGATGTAAACCAAACTTCCTGTTTGGAGATGAAGAAGCCTGTCATATGTGCTGCATCCACCTCGGTCCCTGTCAACCTCCCCCTCCGATACTTCAGGTTTAATAGCAAATCGATTTTAAATGAAGGAGAGGAGAAACGAGTGAAGGAAAACAGGGAACATGTCGAACGGACATTACAAGAGAGACAGGTTTGAGATTATTAATTTTAAGCTGTTGCTATTATCTGACCACAACATTTATTGAAGAGAAGTTGAAGGTGATCAGCGCAGACGGAGAATACGGGCATCTATTTATGCTGATCCCCATTAAAATTAAAAATTAAAAATAAAAAAAACAGTGGTCCAAATCTCTGAATATTAAACCACTCCAGTTCTCAAAATGAAATCATTTCTTTTGACTGATGCAAAGAAAACAGTGGCTATGTACTGCACTGATCCCACAGAGTTTTACAGTTTGCTTTTCACTAAGGACCCTCTGAGCTCTCATTGCCCCACATTTTGGATGTAGCCCATTCTCAATCAGATGGGCCCCTAATCACAAAAGTACAAATGTTTTTATGACTTAAAAGCGATGTCTCTTTATGTATCTTTTGAAACTAATTTCATCAGAACAACTTGGTCAGAGCCAGAGCTGAGGCGGCAAGGGTTGGGACACTCTTGATGGATGATCAGCTAAATCTTGAGCTTTTAACTGCAGCAACTTTAAGATTTATTATTGGAGCTGACATGCTGTGACTGTTGGCACCAGATGTTCCTTAATATGGATCCTCATTTAGAGATTTAAAGACCCTCAAAAAACTCTGGTACTGTTATTTTTTATCACTAGTACCTCAAGTCAAGAGTTATTACTTGCTGCCTGCCTTGGATGTGGTAGTCGTTTCTCTTCCTCTCTAGTATCAAACCCTGATTCCCCTGACTCCCCATCACTTGTGGACAACATGGTAGGGACACCATCAAAAGTTTATGACATTTGAATGAGATGTTGCCCCCATCTAGGTGCAGGGATTGGCTCAAGGTCATCTGAAGTGATTAAAGCAGTGGAACCATTAGCCATGCTGAGGAATGGGGCTGCAGAACCTCGTCAGGGAGAAATCCTTTTGGTTCATTTAGTGGTGTACAGAGTTGGAGAGCCTTCAGAGATAGTAACTAGGGTTTCAGTCTCAAATCCCTCTTAGGTTAGAAGAAGAAAGAACTCAAAGTTGTAAAACAAAGGTAAATGGCTGGATAGTAGCCACAGCTGTCCTGGGGCAGCTGTGGCTGTGGAAGGGTCGGTGCCTGTGCATGGCAGAGTCAGTGCCATGCACAGGCGCCACCGGGTCTCTCTGACTGTTGCTATCGCCACCATTGTCCCTGTATGCATTAGTTGTACTGGATTTGAGGAAAATCTACTTTAACATAGCTCACGTTCATCAATAAAAACCTATAAACCTCAGTTGGGATTTTTTTTTTTTTTAAAGTCTATAATATTGCAAAGCAAAAATCAAAGGTAATATTTTAGGTGCCGTTTAATGATTTGATCAGATATTTTGAACACATGTCTTGTGTTCTACAACGCAGCAGCTGAAACTGGACTTACTGCAACCCTCAGTCAGCAAGCAATCCCTCCTCCTGTGCTTCTGTCGCTGTCTCCTCAATGGGGTAATCAGCCATTCTCCTCCAAGGTAATTCCTGCCCAGGAGTGCATGTGGCCGACACTGCGGAAATTCATTTTTTGGTTTAATTTCAGGCCTATTGATCGTGGTGCGCTTTACGACTGCATGACATCCATAATCACAACAATGGTATGACAGTGCAGATAAATAATATGGCGAAGGTGCTGGAGAGAGGGAGGGATGTGGGGATGAAAAGGAAAGCAGAAGTGAAAACAAAGGAAGGGCCAGGTTCAAACTCTTGCTGCATTCTGTATTAATTATGGAACTCAACCCTCCACCATCATCTGATTGATCTCCTACGGAGGCCATAAATTAGGTTTCCTCCTAAATGTCTGAAATCTGTTTATTTAAGCACCCATTAAAGCATAGTAGCATGTACTCCACGGTAATTACAAAGGCTAGTGTAGTATATATAATTATTATGATTAGTGGAGCAAAATTAAGTTACTGCAACAGAACCCACAAGAGGCCAAAGCCAAAGAATGATAATGGGATTTTGCATTTAGTAATCTGCAGCTGAGTGCAACCCAAAGCAATGTAGCACAAATTAATAAAGGTTTATTCACCCAACAGTGGATGCATGCTGAAAAGAAAGACATATCTTGTTTGGTCTTTAGTTTTTTATTACTTTCATTATACATGATATTGTAGAGCTAGAAAGTAATAAAAGAAGTGAGCATTCAGTCCATTCCAGAGGTATTAATTCAACTTTAAAGATTTTGTCAAATGTTAATGTACATTATTCGGAGTTCATATGATAGACCAACACAAAGTGGTGCACAAATCTGACGTGAAAGGAAATGGATTCATGGTTTCCAAATAACAATGTGAAAGGTATGATGAACACTTTTTGTTTATTCCTTTTTGCTTTGACAGTTCTAAGTAAAATCCAGTGCAATTGACTGCCAGCTCAGAAGGGAAAATCTACCAGCAGGTTAATATGAACTTCACAAATAATTCAGTATAATACCTTATGTAAAAGGGGCAAGAATAAAACCACTGATGAATGGAAGCCACAGCCCAGTTTGGTGTTTGTCATAAGTCATGAAGAGATGCAGGAAACACAGAAGAATGCAAACAGCCTGACATGAAACTAACACTTTGTGGGTAGTGGCAGTAGTGGCGGTGTCACGCTGTAAGAATACTTCTGTTCATCAGGGACAAGTAAGCTAATGAGAGTTAGCTTAGCTATTTTCCTAAGAAGAATGGGGGGAAAAATCTTTGGATTTGCAAAGTGAGAAAAACACACCCTATAAGGCTCTCAGCTATAGCTGCTGTAAAAGGTTGTTCCACAAAGTGTCAAATCTTGTGGAACTGAATACAAAGATATGCTACGGTATACAGATCTTTATACGAGGATTTGGAAGCTTAGGTATAACTTTCCCTTTCACAGCCCAATGATGCACTGTAGTTTTTCCTAATCTGTCATATAAAATACCAATAAGACACACTGAAGTTAATGGTTATAATATAACAAAATGGGAAAAAATTAAGAAGGACTAATTGAAAACCAAAAGGACTCTTTGAAAACCAAAAGGACTCTGAAAACCAAAAGCTACCAAGACCAGGAAGCACGTTGCATGGGGGAACTAAATAGTGTCAAATATTCTGCTGGCTGTAACTTTTAATATAAGCTACTAGTACAGTACATTGTTTCCCTTCTCTTTTAACTGTGGAACTAGTTCACATTCCAGGCACACTGTGTTGAGTCATTTTTCCCTCTGTAAGCAAAAATGCTTATTTCAGAAGCCGTGGGGCCCAATTCGGTAAGAATCGGTGTGTATAGAAACTTTAAGAGAGTCGAGAGAGCTGCTTTGTGCTCACAGCAGGTCATCCGCCTCACCTAGCCGTGTACACAAATCAGAATTTTTGTATTTTTTTTTTTAAAACCACAAATTTAAATAACCGAAGCACAGACATAGGTTTAAACGTACATTTTACATTTACAGCTTGCAGTGAGATACGATAAACAAAAGCCTGAATTGGGACCTTTTATAGTGTACAAGTAGTAAAATAATAACGGTGTCTAATAAACAGCAGTGTTGGTGATGCAGCAGTGCATAAAGCATGTCTCTTCTTCTTGTTGGTGTCTGACAGTTCCTTCTCATAAAATGTCTCAAGTCTGGAAGGTGATAAGGATGTGGGGTTTATGCAGCTTGGCACGCAGTTTTATTTGTGCGGAGGTAGTGAAACCCTGCCCCCCATTCCATCCCCCATAACCTCTCAGAGAAGAGGCTGAAACTGTTGCTGGACAGGGAACAGGAGGGTAATGGAGGATGCATTGTGAGACAGATCAAATGGGCATGACAAAGGTAACTGACCATTTTTTGATGACTGTGCAAAAGTCCTATGCAGTGGTCAATCACAGCATTAGCCTTCTATTGCAGTGAATGGAGAGCAGTGAATTTAATAGTTCTCTATATATTGTTGAATACACCCTTTTCATTCCTCTCATGGTTTTCCCCAAAGTAATAGTTTAAGCCTGACAATGTTTTTAGAAGATGAACCCTCATGCACTGCAGAATTCTCCCACAGTCAAAGCTCTTTCTTAAAATAGTTCAGCATGCCCATTCAACTACAGTTTTTGCTGTAGATCATCTTTATGTAGTTGTATGAAATGTCTACATTTAAAGAGTGTGTTTCATTGTTGTAGAAATTAGATTTTTGTCACATTTCTCCAGAGAATAAGGACGTCCCAGATATCCACCCTTAGACTCTAGTTTATTAGGAGTCTCAGTCTTCTTTATGTTTAAATTACAGAAATATTTTTTCGTCATAATAGCATCAAAAAAAAGAACAAAAAAACCCAGAAAAATGGAAAATTGCCCAGAACAAGCAACAGATTTTGCCTGTGTGCATGGTTTAGAGCAGGGGTCTCAAACTCAATTTACCCAGGGGCCGCTGGAGGTAGAGTCTGGGTGAGGCTGGGCCGCATTCACACACACGGTCTCCTCAGCTGAACCTTTCTGATTGCCTATTACCATATTTGGCCGTAGTCAGGCGCTGTAACAGCCGTAATTGTGTAGTGTCTCTTTAAGATACTCTAGTATTGCTAATGATGTCAGAAGTATGCGCCACGGCTTCTCTGTAGAGAGCGTGGGAGAAACGTGCTAGACGGACATGTTAATGCCCTAACTTTTTAGTAATGTTACGGGTTGTTTGGACGCTGCTCAATTTTCATGTCTGATAATATAGCAGTCGTTCAACCGGGCTTTGTAAGGTTGGTGAAGAGCTTATTTATTAAAGGACAACACTGTGGAATTCCCAGTACCAGTGTGGTTGTGAGTTTTTGACCGTCCTGACGAATCTGCCGCCTCCTCTCCTCCCTTAAACACAACCCAAGCGTTACAGCGCCTAACCTGAATTACGTTACACTGATCAGCAACTTCCGGGTCTAGACTGGATGCTGGAGCACGTGAAGCGGGAGCGGCCGCGGAAATTGCGCATGTACCGCATGCAAATAATGACAAATAGAAAATGCAAATAGGCCCTGCCGATGTCCCGCCCCCGAGAGCAATATGCTCCACCGTGATTGGTAAGTTCATTCAGCTCCGCACACAACACTGAAAAGTGCCAATTATATCAAACTCGCGGGCCGCACTAACATTAAACTTTCATATTAAGGCGGGGGCCACAAACTATCGTCCCGAGGGCCACAGTTGGCCCGCGGGCCGCGAGTTTGAGACCCCTGGTTTAAAGGGTTTTCTGACACAATCATCAATGTATGGCCCAAAAGAGAAAAATTATGATACAAGTACACAAATGTAATACATTGCAGCTTCTCTGTGATATCAGAATTTCCGATATCTGTTTTAATCTTTCAGTTTTTAGTAGTGTGAAAACCAAAAGCGGTAAAAAAACAGAACAGGTTACTGATGACACGATAATTTACAGTCTTGCAGCATGTTGTTAAAGTGTAAAGCTCTTATAAATCTCATTACTTGGTTGCTTTACTGTGGGGATTATTTGCTGCTAAGATGCATGCACAATGAGGCAAGGCTTTCAAATAGTTCCATGTTGATATTGATGATTAAGATCACTGAAAGCGAATTACATCACAAGGATCCGCACCAGTGACAGACTAACTATTTGTATGTGAGTCAACACACACAGCGTCCCCATCTTTTTGGAAGGGCCATTGACCCCATCATGGTCCCGACCAGTTAAGAGAGGCAGCCTCCTCTTATCTGCATGCCCTTGGAGTATGCGCCCATTGATATGCCACTGTGACGCTATCTTCATGGCAAAACGCTTCCAATTATACAAGCTGCTGAAGTGAAGCAGAGCATAGGTTTCTGTACGATGAAAGCCGATCCATCCCTGTTGGATTTTACTACTCCCCCGCCTCAAAAGCAATGACTTCTGCACAGAGACGGAGCTGGGGGCGGCGTGCTTCAAGCCTTCCAGTGCTCAAGAATTTTACACATTTTCAGTAATGATGGACTGATCTGTTTGGTAAACATCTCCAGCTCCAATCATCTGTCAGATTTTACATTATGGATATTTTTTTTCTTTACATTTATACTTGATATTGGGCAGTCAGGCTTTCCTTACATGCCTCTCTGAAAGCAGCATATTGTTACCAAACAGCCGTGCTGCAGTGACCTCTCAGGGCAACCCTGCCTCTGGCAGCAGGCTGTCACTCAGAACAAAGTGACAGGTTCAGAGTTAAAGAGCCATGAGGAAAGCAAGAGATGGATAAGTGGTATGGAGATTTTATTGTCAGTGAAAACTTCCAAACCTGTGAGGGTGTCTCTGTCAAACATATCATTCTTATGTCACCATTATATCATCAGGCATCAGAAAACATGTCTGATCTTGTTATGTTACAGCTGTCAGTTATTAACAGTTTACAAAAAAAAAAAAAAAAAAGATATAAGCCTCAGTAATTCAAACATTTTTACAATCAACAGGAAACTCAATTTCAAGTAGGGATTGTCAGTTTTCCAGAAGAGGGCAGCAGTTCTGCACCCAGAAAAACCTTGCCTTTCCAGTTTGGTTTTTCCAGCTCTGTATTAAAAGCAATGCAGTGTAGTTCACTGAGAAGTCTGCTGACAGAAATCATAGTCTTTAGTTATTCCACATAAAAACGTGCAGAACTCACTGGTAATTCCATGTATGCTTCTTATCTCTTTCATCTACTCTTTCCTGCTTCCCTATAAAGAAAAGAGAAATATGTCATTCATGCTGAAGCACCGCTTGTGAAGAGCACTGTAATTTATGAAAGCCCGACAGTGCATTTTACATGACCTTTCAGTCATTTCCAATTGTAATGCGAGTTGCCCTTTTTTGCCCTCTCTTTCTGCCTCCACCTTTCTCTTTGCTTCGCCTCCCTTTTTTTTTTTTTTTTTTTTGTTCAACCCCCTTCTCCTTCTTCGCTCCTGCTCCACCCTATAATCACGCTGGTTCATGGCTCTCATTTGGGGTGGTATATATAGCAGTAATTGTCAGGGTGCAGAACGGAGACTGGGCAGAGCGTGTGTACTCTCTCACAGGCCTCCTTTGCAGTAAATCTCTTCGACGAGAGGGAAGGATTGGTGTGGGGAGGGGTTGGGGTTAAGTACGTGCACAGAAACATGCACTCAGATCGAGATAAATTCATTTACAGTTGAAACCAGATGTTTACATACACTGGATAAAAAAGATTAAAACTTTTTCCCTCACCTTCCAAAATGAAATCAACCAATTTATTTATTTTTTTTCCCCTGTTTTGCATGAGTTTGGATTACTAAAATTATTTCTATCTGCTATATGGTATAAAAAAAATAAGTGGAAGATTATTTTAGAGCATCATTCTCTGCTTTCTTAAAAGCTAACATTCACTTAGACCACTAACCCTCAAAATAAGGCATAGTTACAAGGGATGTTGCAGCTTTATAATCTTGTAATAGGTTGACTCAACAGTGTTTGTCATAATTTGAGGCACACGTTTGAATGTATTTTAATTAACGTCTCATACACACTGATACCCAGTGTAACATTGTGGAAAAATACAGAGAAATCATCCAGAGAAGTAAACCGAGAATCACGGAAAATGATACCAAATGATGAACCAGACTGGGATGGCAGCATCATGCTCTGTGGGTGTTTTGGTTCACCTCACACAATAGGAAATGTTGAAGCAACATCTCAAGACATTAGTCACGGACATAAATGGTTCTTCCAAATTGACCATGAGCCTAATCATGCCACCAAATTAGTTACAATGTGGCTTAAAGAGAACAAAGTCCGTGTTTTAGAATGGCCATCACAAAGCTATGATTTGAGACTCAAAGAAAATCTGTGGGCAGAACTAACTGTACTCTTGTTAAAAGCATATACTCAGCACATGGAGAACTGGACTGTGAAAAAAAAAGCATTTACAAGCACCCCTCTCTGCTTCTGCAAGCTATTTTCTATCACTGTCTGGTCATTTATTCCCTCAGAATGTGTTTTTTCCCATCAGTGGAAAAGGACAATTATTAAAACACATTCATTATTCAGAGTAGCCTCTCCTTATCTGTAATCATTAGCAGCTCAAGCTGAGGAGCTCGGGCCTGTGTGTCAAGTGATCTGCTTATGATTCATGAACTCAGTGAGATATACAAATGTTGCAAGAAAAAGGAGCTTATTATAAACAAGAGGAAAAATACAATAAACATCATTCATGCTAGGTTTTTGAACATTAAACGGCAGGTATTCATTTCCAAATATGACAAAACAGCTAGTCATCATCACGAGAAAACAAAACTGCCACGTGCCTTCAGAGATTAAATTCTTCATCAGTATCTGAAGTGTGATCGCCTGTTACTTTGTCTGGCTGCTGTATAAACCTTGCAATGCTGCATCTATCTGAAAGACATGACAGAAAAACGTGTTAGTATGTCTAGCTTTTTTTATACGTGGTCCTGTCAGGTGGCGTGTGTATGTGTGTGCGTGTGTGTGTGTGTGTGTGTGTGTTGGGGGGAGCATGTATGGACAGGTCTGTCATTCAGACAGCACACACAGTCTCCATTCTGGAGTTGTCTGTGGTCCCTTCTGGGTCAGGGTGGGGTGGCACGAAGCTTTCCAGCTTTTCCAACAAGGCCTGCACACAGGAAGTTGGCCTAAGAGGATTCACATGCAAACCTGAGGCTGAGTGTTTGTCAATGGAGTGTCCTCACATTTGCTCTGCGCTTCATTTTCAAACTCATATCTCACAATTTGGATTTATGTCAGCACAGTGACGGAGTTTCACCTGAGATGAGGGTCAGTGCTAACAAGAATCAGCCCTGCCAGATACAATCAGGTACTGACAGACAAAATCACATTCTCCTAAAGCAGGTTGCAGACGCCGTTGTCTGCCAGCATGATGGGATCTGTTCCAAAGAAGAGATGTGTTTTCGGAGAGGAAGCAGATTCCTCTTGCAATTATAGTCTATTCTTGTACAGGCGCAGCAGATAAGGAGAACACATTGGAAAAGCCACCTCTTCTTCTCAGGGCAAACACAAAAAGACAGTGCAAGTTTACAGGTGGTCAGTTTCTTAAATTACATTTAAGCTGACATGAATGTGGGAGATAGAACCAGAGCACCCAGAGAGAACAGTCCTGGGTACATGTGTGTTTTCAGGATCACACAGTGCTGAAAGGGCATGAAAGGATGCTGAATCTGTGTAATTTCACTCAGTGGACCAAGGTGCGGTGCTTTCAAATATTCCTTTCCTGTTTGTCCAGCAGCTGTTTCATCCCAGCGACCGAACGCTTCGCTGCTGTTTTCTTTCTGGGCAGATTTGTCAGCTGTGATCAAGTAAAGCTTTTGTTGGATTTTTTTTCTTTCCAGACACAGCTGATAACTCCACCCTTGTCTACTGGATCTCGTAAGAGCAATTTGCCGTCATTAAGTCTTGGATATTTATGTTACTGAAGTAGTTAAGCAATTTCTTATTTCATAGGAAAAGCTGTGTTTGATTTACTCACATCCTATCCAAACCATTAAAATGTGTATTTTGTAAGCTGACTTTAAAGACTCTAAAATAACAAAACTAAAGTGGATAAAAAGTGTTTTGATTACCCACTTTGGAAAAGGTTGAATGTTTTCATTAAAAATAGACACATGGATCAAGATTGCTGTCAGGAACATTTAGCGAACTAATTAGGTGCAACATCAAATAATGTAAATATTTTCAGTCCTCCTAATACACTTTATTTTGATGGGATTTTTTAAATTAAAAGTTTATTAATCCAAACTTTGTACATCAACAACTTGAAGGTCATCTTTTTTTGCTTGTTTTATCTGATATGGTAGATGTAGTAATGAGTTTGATTTAATTAATTTATTTAACCTTATGGGTTTTTCTTCCTTCCAAAAACAACCTTTTTTCCTTTAGCTTTTATTTGATAGGTCAACCGAAAAGTGGTACATAACTGTGAATAAGAAGACAAAAGCATATGTTTTAATTTATTTTATCAAAATAATTTAAGTGTGACATTTTTTAGTATTCAGCTAACCTTCCACTGATAACTGTAAATAAAGTCTATAACAACCACTTGCCTTCAGAAGGTAGTAAATAGAGTCTGCTTGTGGTCATTTTAGTACCAATCCAGCAGTCTGTAAAGGTCACAGACGCTTGCAAAACAACGAAAGTGAATGAAAAGCATCTTCAAAACCAAGAAACACTACAGACAGGTCTGGGATAATGCTGTGGTACATCTTAAAGCAGGGTCAGATTATAAATCGATAACCTAGACTTTTACATCTGGTGGAGCACAGCTCAGTTTATCTGTGACCGGAAAGCATTAAAGACATGACTGCCCACCTACACTTACAGTTATTCAAAGAAGGAGCCCAAAAGGCCCATGATGACTCTGGAGAAGCTGCAGAGTGCCGGAGCTCAGTTGGGCAGACAACAGGACCGATACTTGTGCTCTCCACAAATCTGGCTCTCATGTATATTAGCAAGAAGAAAGCGACTGTTGAAAGAATGCTACAAGACGTCTTGTTGGGAGATTCTCAAAACACAACAAATGTGAAGGAAGACAGTCTAATCAGATGAGCTTAAAATATTGCGTGTTGTGGCAAAATAACACTGGCAATTATCCTGAACATACTATTACATGCATCATGGCAGTAGTAGCAGCATGGTGAAAAAAAAAGGTAAATGGAAACTGGTCAGAGTTGATAGGAAGATGGGTGGAGATGACTAAAGGGCAATTTGGAAAAAAAAACCCATGAGATTGCAAAACACTTGAGCTGGGGCAGAAGTTTATCTTCCTGTATGACATCACTAAACATACAGAGTTATATGTAATGGCTTGAATCAAAAACATATCGAAGTTAAAATGGCCTAGTCAAAGTGTTGACCAAAAACCAAGAGAATCTATAAAAAGACTTTGAAACGGATGTTCACCAACACTCTCCATCCAACCTGAGTCTGACCTATTTGCAAATAAGAAGTTATTAAATTACATTAGAGTCTGTGTTTGCAGAGTGACAACATGTAAAAAGTTCAGGTTGTGGGAATAATTTTAGACGTCTGCATACAATTTACCGGGGTACTTTGTGATTAATTCTTGTACTGTGGCATGCATTAACAAGAACGAGCCAGGAAGCAGTTTAATGTGAGATGAAGTTTTATTGATTCACAGTAATGATGGATGAATGGGTTGTGATTTGACTCTGACTCAGACAATGCTCATCCACAGTTATCTGAACTTCCTTCAGGACAGAAACGTAGCAAAGCTTATCACTGTCATACTTTAAATTCCTACCTCCAGAGTAAACATGTGGGTACCAATTAGTTTTTGTAAGAGCACCAACATTTCAAAACCGCTCCGGTTTATTTGTTGTCATCACAGCAAAAAAAATAAAATAAAATAAAATAAACAAAAAATTCAAACGAGTCACATCATATGAAATATATTGTTTTAAGTATTTAAATGAGGTCAAAGTCCCTGAGAGTACAGCTTTCTATGAAAATAACTGTCTTTCAGCGCTTTTTTTTGGTTTTCACTCTCAGCTTTAAAGACATAAGCAAACTGGCCATAGAAGACAATATCCCAGTGCTATGCTTAGAGCATAGGTAGTAATACAGTAAAATGAGGAATATGAACCAACTCATCCTGTAGAATAACATACTTTTAAATAACACAAACAACAGACAATGGTAGTAGGTCAAAATCCAAAAGAACAGCAAATATTAAATTCAACATTTCTGGAGTTTCAAGAAACAATATTTAAAAAAAAACAAAAACATTACATTGACAAAGAATTATCTTGTCAGAAAATTTATTAGGTCTACATCTGACTTTATGAATTTTATGAATAGGTTCAAACACTAAGACAAGAAGTCAGACAAATAAAATCTGGGAAAAAGCCCGTGGAGTTTTTTTAAATGTCTGTTGAGCTACTACTAACTCAGAAAAAAAGGACAGACTACAGTACATTTCAGAAGACCTGTTTAAGTTTAAAACAAGGCCAGTGTTTACTGCTTTGAAGCACGAATAGTTTATTTTTCTCCTAAACATGTTGTTTCTGTTGAGGAGCAAAAAATGCCAGCCTGTGGTCTCCATGAGGCGGCCAACAAGGAGGCAGGTTTTTTTTTAGTAAAAACTATAAATCTAAATAACTCATTTGCCAAATATCACCCCTTTCTTGTTCTTTCCTTCATTCTCTTTATCCCTCACTAAATGTCTTAGGTAATCAGTATCTCTATTGTAGTTTATGCAAAGATGGAAATCCAAAATCTTGTCTTTTTTCATGATTGCACAAGTAACAATTCTATGGTGTTTCTTTATAAAGCACATGCTCAAGCCCTCAATCGTAACCGTAACCTTAAGTCTAACCAAACAGAGGTAATTAAAAGGCTTTTTATATGCTCTCAAAACCCAGCCTGCCTGTCTACCACGATACTGTGGTTTTGTCAGACCAGTTTCCCTCCCCTCAGAGAGGCTGGAAGAGGAAAACGGCACAGCTAGAATTGTTTTAATGACTAAAATAAAATAAATCTACACTCATTTATCTACAGGATGGAAACCTTGCAATGTAATGTAACTACTGCAAAAGATTTAACCCTGGATGTGTTTGTCGGAAAAAAAAAATAGAAGATATGTTAGGTTAAATGCTATAACAAAGAATCTATACTGGTCATGCTGTGTAAATCCCAATAAATAAAGTAATAAAATACAGCGTAAGTAGCACAATGAACAAGAAGACTAACGAAAACCTTCCATTTGACTTTCCAGGATGTAAAATGAGAAAGTATATAATAAAAAATAAAAATAAAGCATTTAAAAGTTTTGGGCGAATCAAAAATGGGGACTAAATTTGAATACTTGTTTTAAAAATAAAGTGCTTTCTCATATGAAAAAAACTAACCTCCTGTTATCTACTCTAAAGGTGAAACACAATTTTTTTTTTTTTTTAAATCAAAGATTATTTAGTTAGAATTAAAAAGTTAATAAAATAAAATATGTCTATTAACGAAAATTATCCAAAATATACTGTACAAAATCTTTCATATGAAACTCATTGAGGTTAATGTGACAAATTATTACAGTATCACTGGTTAAGAAAAAGAAAGCACCAAAATTCAAAATGAGTCAGATATAAACTTAAATGGGAAATTTTATATGCTAATGCTAACAGCCTAAATATGTGGCACTTAGAAAAATGTCTTATAAACCTGTTACGCAACATTTTGTGACAAAATTCACAAAATCTCATCTCATATCTTTTTCTCAGGTTTTCATATCTTCCAGTTTGAGAATGATACCGGTTTACCTATTCCTAGTTAGTTTTGAATTTAAGATTTCTATAACTTGCTAAGTTCCTGAAGAGTTAAAATCTAAATCTAAGTTAATTTTTCCTTAGTAGAGGTCGGAAACAATTTGAACAAACTGACACCTGTTCCTCTATTGCCGTCGATGGATGTTTTAGTCAATGGAAGATGCTGCAATGAATGCTGCTGTCACATGATGAGTTCTTAAATATTTTACCCAGATCTCCAAGGACATTAGCAGGGCCCATGTCGTTATGTTACTGGAGGGCCTGTGTTCCTGGAGTCTTTTGACCTTAGCCCACTTTGAATTGTCTCTGTGCTTCATTGGAAGGTCTTTAAATTGGAATGAGCTACACAAAATTGTTGGTTATTTGCCTTTGGTGCTCAAAAAGGTCTTCAGTCTCTGCACTGTAAGCATCACCTGTAGAAAAACAACACAACTGTCAAAAATCGAAATCTGATCAATATTAAGAATAGAAAATGTCATCAGTTCTTACCTGTGTGACAGCTATACATGTAAGCTCTGTGACCATCATATTTGCACCGACACCTCATGACGTTGTTCATAAAGTCAGACTCAGCCATGTCCAAAGAGGGGTTAACTTCCACCTGCAAAGATTAAGAATATTTATGATTGATCTACCTTCATTCTCATTGAGAAAGTCATTAAAAAATTATAGTTGTACAAAAACAGAAAAAATGGTCAAAGTTTGTGGAAAGATAAGCGGAGATGAACATTGCAGCCATCCTGGAGGTTTACAGGTTGTAGAAGAGTTAAGCATTATGAACTCTTTTTCATGATCGTCGGCAGGACAACTGTACTAAATATGCGGTGAAAGCTGCAATGGAATGGTTACAATCAAAACATTCCTGTGTTGCACTCACTTATGTCAAATAAGGGGTTAACTTCCAATAGCAAAGAATGACGTGATTCATTGTTGGGCCTCCCTTCAATGGGAAAGTCGGTACAAGAAAACAGTAGCACATAAAAATTGTAAGATTGGCTGTTAATAAACACCTCTCATGGCTGGGATTGTTTTTATAGTCAATCTGTTTTTTGACTATAAAAAGACAAACCGGATGAGTTTTCCATGGAGCATTCCAGCTTGCAAAGATAAATACAATGTGTCAAACTTTCACATGGAAGTTTGACCATGTGAAACTTCCACACATGGTCACATGGTCAGAAGAAATCAGAAGATAACTTTTTGTCCAATATGCCAAATGATTAATTGGTTTGATTTATTATTTAATGTTTCTTTTGGTCAGTAAAAACATTGGAGGAACAAATGTTAAGCCAATTAGAGACTAAAAAGTGCAGGAAGAAGAGTTATCATATTACACCTCCTCTTTTTACCAGATTAGTCAAATTAGCCACTCTGAAACAAAAAAAGCTTATTTGCACTATCACAACTGGTTTTTATTTCCCCTAAAGTTTGTGGTATTTTTGTACTTAATGTGCTTGTGCAAGCAACATTGGCCAATAAACTGATTCTGATAAAACAAGTTAAAAAAAACATAGTTAATAGGAAAACAGGCACAATGAGTATCTTACACTGGTTTGAATGCCTTGGAATAAAATTAATAAAAATTAATAAAAAGTTTTATTTTCAACAAGATTTAAATGAAGGAGCCTGATTTACATGTAAAGAGTTTAGGAACAGAAAAAGATCTGTCGCCTCATGATTTACATGTTGTCTTCAAAACCAGTTAAAACAATAATCTATGAAAAGAGAAGATAGTACATATGAGAGTAATACTTCAACTAGGTTGCTACTAAGATAAATGCAGATGTATTCTAGAAGAAAACTGATTCAAGGCCTCAAAACATTTGATCAAAAGTTCTAGAGCAACCACAGAACGGCTCAGATCCAAAAACCTTCATGTGTTACACTTAGTCATGTCCAAGGATTGACTTCAACCTGTAAGACATGACTTGATTCCTTGTTTTCCTGTTACTGGGAAAGTCGTTGTAAGAAAACAATAGCTGCATGTAAAATTGTAAGAGGGGCTATTATTAAGGAGCACTGGTATTGTTTTTATAGCCAATTTGCTTCTCAGCTATAAAGAGACGACTGGATGACTTTTCCACACAGGATTCTAATTTGAAAAGATAAATACAATGTGCTGAACTTCCACATGGACCTGCTGCGTTTAAGGATTTTCATTTGGATTTCCATATATGAGTGTGTGACCATTAAAACACTTGCTTTTAGCATGTTTCATGGAAAGTATGAAACACACTGGTTGATCTTTCAAGAAAAAGTAATTGTAAAAATGTTTATAGCATGTGCCAATTCTGCAACGTTTACAGGGGTCGTATGGAAATGAAATTATAACATAGTGCAGGATTAAGCTCTTACACAGGAGGAATGTGTGCTCCACCTCATACCACCATCACGTTGCAAAAATAAAAATGTATTTAGCCTAAAAGGCAAGTCTGTTGCAAAAGAGACGTAATGCATGTGTTTATATGTCTGAAATCAGTCTTTTTCTATCGTGCATGTACTAATGGCGTGTCATTTGCAGAGCAGCTCTGTTACTGCTGATACAACCTTTCTCTTAATCTGGCCTAGTGATAATACTGTGAAGCCATTTACTCTAATAGCTGCTGTGTAAACTACTACACCCACTTTAAGTACAGGTTACAAACAGGTTCTTGGAGAAAGAAGCCAATATACACCAAAATAGGAGAAAACTTCAAAACACAGTGAATGCACCAAAACAAAGTATCATCAGTTTTTGTTTGTTCTTTTTCTTTTTTGAGTAAATTACAGCATTGGACCTAAACATACAGGGCAGAAGGCATCTAAGTTAGAGTGGAGGCAATAAAATTAAATATAGAGTAGGAGGAATTTTGGGGGACAAATTAGCCGTCGCTAATGGAGAAGGAGAAGTAGGAGCTGTTTGATTAAAAGAAGCCAATAGTTAATTTGGGTAAATTGGTGTGTTTGGCAGGTTCAAGAACAGGCCTGCTGGGTCTTTGTTGTGAAGCCTTGAATAAGGAAAATGAAACATTCCCTTTTCTTTACCACATAAAAATATGCCACAGTGAAGACAAAGAGTTCTGCTGTTAAAAGGTGTTTATTCCTTCAGTTTAAAGCTTTGTGAACTTAGAACTAGGCTTACTTTATGTTCTCTTTTGTTTTCTATTGTTTGGTTCTCATTTACACAAAATTACCGCCTGAAAATTGACAGTATTTTTGGTTGTTGACTGGGTAAAGTTCCATGTTTAGTCGGCACCGCCAAAACACATTGAATCCACTGTACTTGTCGTTCCAGGCCATTTATATGGCGCTAATAGCATGTCGTCGAACTTGCAAGCATTCTTGACCTTTAGCTTCCGCCTCACTAACCTCAAATTATAAAAAACAGAAACCCGACAATGTCTCCAAGAACCAAGTGGTTATGTCGCACATATATATTCCTTAACAGAAGTTGTGTTAAACTGAACAGGTTAAGGAGCACGCAAAGTATAATGCTGTCCACAATTATTATTGTTGTTATCTGCAGGTTCATGCATAGAATACAACCTACAGCAGTGCATTCTGCACACATGCACTTTCACAAATGCAGACTACTTGACACCTCTGTGGGAGACCTGGTTTCAAACATTGTATTGATAAAAAAATCTCGATAATTGAAGACGTATCAACTAGTGGCTGAATTGCAACAAAAGTGTTGCAGTTTTAATGAAAAGCGGCTCTGTGTGAATGGTTTTTAGTGAAATTCATCATTGTTTCCTCCGCTGTTTTTTCTGTCATTATGTTTTCATATACACACCAAGCCGATACAAAACTTTATCATTAAACCCCACTCAACATGTTTAGGGCACGTCTTGTTGGAACAAGAGTTTACTGTACATGTGTGACACCTTGGCATGGGGCAAATTATACAAACCAGTCTAAAAATGGAGTAGGTATGCATCAGTGAAGTGTGTAAGAGCAATAATCAGCAAATGAGCCTGCTAACAGACTGGTGACAGCAATAATTAACAGGGAGTTCAAACAGTAAAAGTCACTGTAATGTGTCTCACACAGCTTGGAGGTAATTGGCAGCATGCTAAGATCTGAAGAATACCACATCCCACCGAAGGATCAAGGTTCTGACATGTAAACTGGTGATAATGGGGGTCAGAGTGTTTGATCTTTTGAGGTCTGCTAGTTGCAAAGGCGTAAGGGGAAAAAAAGGGTATAAATGGCCATGAAGATAGTTTGCAGCTTTCTTTAGACTAAAAAAAAGACATCCTAACAGGCCATAATTCAATTTTTAGAGGCCTGTAAAACTCAATCACTTGACAATATTTCTGGTCTCCAATGAAAATGCATTGAGACATGGGCTGTTTACTGAACTTGGCATGAGCAAAATAAAATGCTCATTTTATTTTGGAAAGAATTTCCAAAATAATTTGGAATAATTCGGAGTGGAAAGAAAGAATTTCTCCGATAGGCCTACCGATTTTAACTTGAATGTCTATTGCATTTTTCTTAGACACCTTTAAAAATTATTTATACTCACATGCCCTTTTTGTTCTTTGGAAACTAATAATTCAGTAATGTGTTTCTCTTTTAAGGACTTTTGATGATAAATACAGGAACAATAAAAATCAAGGCGGCAACAATAATGATATTAATATTAATCATAAAATAATACTCGGTGCAGATAGCCTACATCTTTTTTGATGGGGGGCGGTGAGGGACCTGGAGAAAGGATAGGGGGCGCTGGCCCAATAAAGGTTGAGAAACACTGATCTACACTAATTATTTTGAGGGAAGTAAAACTGGCAAAATAATGAGTGGTTGGACTTGTGATATTTGCCCAACACCAAAATAAATAAATAAAATGGGAGAGTTTAAAACAAAGTCTAACCTGGAAAATGTAATCCCCTGGTCGTACATCTGTCACGTCAACCCACTGACAGTCAATGTCATGGCGATAGGTGTCCCAGCAGCCCACAGAAATGCCTTGATCACCCATGTTGTAGCAGGAGAACCTCTTCTGGATTCCTGTGGCACACACAAATACCAACTAATTTATCTGTGACAACATAAAAGGTTATTATCGTTGAAGTATTTAAATAAATGTCTTGCCATTAATGGGGAAACAGAACGACTTCATGAACATTACCATCGGGGCAGTATGTGTCCTCCAGACAGAAGCTGGCCTTGTGTCCCTCTGCAATCCTTGTGCCGTTCAGCGTCAGCAGGTCGTAATGGGTGAACACCTCGATGCTGTGGTAGTGCCTGTGATGTCAGAAGGGAAAGTCCAGGTGAGAGTCTGGATCTGCCGAGTGTGTGTATTTACATGACCAAACACTGGCTTTCTATGGCTGCTATCCCTATGACCTCACTGCCTGAATATGAGCAGGGTGTCACCAGAACACCTCTCACAGAGGCTTGTTTTAGGGCCAGCTTGGACCAGCTATTTACTCTAAGTGAATAGAGTGCTTTGAAACTTGCATGCATAAGTACATTATGCTATAATAAACTGACACAGACTTGATTTTGCCAAAAGCAACTTGTCCCTTGTATGACTTGCATCTTTGGGGGACTTTTCTTCTCTATCTATCACTGTCACAGACAAACTAACAAACCAGAAGAGGTGACACCACTGTTTCCAGCTTTCAAACTGGCAATAAATCCAATATGTGTTCAGGTTCCTGTAGCTATTTTAGCAAATTTTCCTCATGAAGGAAGCTGTCATTGCATAAGAGAAAGTTGGTTTCATTCTTCAAATAAAATCTTTACCAAAACTATGGGGATTCCAACATTTGAATTTTCATAAAATTGATGATTGGAAGACATAGTAAAATATTTCAGTGTCAATACAGTAGGAACTACTAGAGTTGGTGGGTGGGAAAGGGAATGTGCAGTGTGTCATAACCAAAAATGGATTTATTTTATTAAGAATTCACACAGTATTATAAATCAGATTAGCTTTGGACATTTCATCTAGCACAGGTATTGCCATCATATATTGAACAGCAAGAGCATGGGACAAATGTAATCTTACATTTGTCTTCAGAACTTTTATTCATGCTCTGAAGAAGTAAAAACTTAATGGAAAAGATGCAGCAGGCCAGAAGTTGTTGAGTGAAAGTTGTAAGAAGTCCCATTAATAGTTCATCACAAGCCTTGTAGGGAACACAACAAACATGATGAGGATGAACTCTGGTAGAATTTTAAGCTCTTGATTGTCAGTCTGTTTGTAACTGGAAACTACATATGATTCATTGGTCCTGTGGGATATCTGTAAATATTTCTTAAAATCAGATGCTGTGTTTTAGACATAGTTGATTAAACTAGCCCACATAACAAGTTAATCCCACAGGTGGTATTGATCATTACTACCTGTAATGATCAATACCACCTGATCAGCTGTAATGATCAATACTAATGATCAGCACCTGATATGCTCTTCAGAAGAGCATATCAGGTGATGATTTGGCATCCTAAAAATACAACAGCAGCAGATTTTACACCTTTAAGAATCCACACCAATAAAATATCTATCACCTCCATTTACTTCCTACCTGTGACACTGGTGCCATGTCCAGCTTTCTTTTGATGCCTTGGGTCTGAAATCGGATCGACCTAGATTCATAATACGAGAAGAGAAGCGCAACAGGCGTCTGTGGCCATATGGCCAGTTCATTCTGGCAGCAGAGGATGACAGACAGTTCTCTTCATGAGCACAAGTCAGCAAATGAAGTGGTCGGTCTTCCAGGTAGGTTGTTTCCTGAACCAGCTGGGCATCCAAAACAAGGTCTGGAGCAGCTGAAAGATGTGGAATGTGAGATATGTTCAAGTTGTTACATCAGAAGAGAAGACCTGGAGGTTCTAATCAGAGATTCAGCTTACTCTCTGAGCATCTGACCCCAGCAGCCTTAGCTCCTCCTCCGCGAGGGCAGTGGATGTGGTTGTTGCGACGACATTGTTGGATAGAGAGCTCTGTTCCCACACAGTGAGTACCACTAAGAATCACTTCACTTGCATTCGCAGTACCAGGCCAGTACCATGTCTCCTGCCAAAGGAAGACAGTGTGGAGGTAAACAATTACAGGAGCAGAACTACAATTTATTATTTAGGGAATCTAGCACAGACACATCAATCATACATCTATCTGTAAAAATTTCTGTCATTCTCTTGTCAATAACTCACAGTGTTGCGACAATTCTGACAACTTCAATAAAATTACATTGTCACATTTAAAGTAAAACTAACTGTTGTAAGAGGGAGCACTGCTTTGTAAGTTTCAGAACAGAATCCTTCCAATCTTTGAGAAAAGCTGTGGACTTCATACAAGTTATAATGAGATGTTGGTTGAGGATGTTACCTGATGAGCACTTGCAGCAAAACCCAAACCGAGCTGTCTGCACACCACCATAGCTT
Source organism: Xiphophorus maculatus (assembly GCF_002775205.1). Lineage (NCBI taxonomy): Eukaryota > Metazoa > Chordata > Actinopteri > Cyprinodontiformes > Poeciliidae > Xiphophorus > Xiphophorus maculatus. The sequence goes on along the minus strand of NC_036464.1, from coordinate 13,977,625 downwards.
CATTTATCCCCCAGTTTTCGCTGCAGACAGAACCCCAGCGCTTCCGGCCCCCAAAGTCCATCAAAACTTCGACACGTCCTTCTGAAGAGGCTCTTCCACCAGCAAGACGAACCTGGATAACCATGAGGTTAGAAGTTCAGAATCGATCTCCCGTAATTATAGAGTGCCATAAAGAGTTCCAGTAAAATACTTTTTGTACCGTTTTCTCCATGCCAGTCTTGGGAACGTTACAGCGTACAGAAGCATCCTGAGTGTGTTTGAATGTCCATGGCTGGACTTCTTGGAAGTAGCAGTCCAAGATGGAGCGTTCTGACCCCACACACTGCACATTGTTCATATGAATAGGTCCCGTACCTAAAGAGATAGAAAGAGATGTAGAAAATTTGAAGAGTGCTGAGAAGAAAAATCATTCAAACGAGTCAGGGGTAGTATTTCTTGTGTTTTGTGCCACCCAATGTGAGCACAGTACCACAAGAGCATAAAAGCACATGCAAGCAAATAGTTTTCTATGCTAAAGCTTATATCTTGCATAACAAAACAGTCCTGTGAGGCAAACATGCCAGCAAAAGCATCAACTTTAGGCATCAGTCACAGCTCATTACAGCCATTCTTTTTTCTCTGAGCACAACAACAACAATCACATTGTGTGTAGTCTGCCACCCTGAGTGAGCAAACAAGGCCAAATGTGTGTCAGCAAAACAAAAAAAGCTGACTGGTATGTGTTAACAGCCAGATAATCTCATAACAATATAGAAGATGACAGGAAAAAAGTCCTTCAAGAGCAAAATGTTAGTGGTACAATAAGCTACAGGATGAGAAAACACTGAGTGAACAGTGGCTCCACTATTTTGTGTAATTGTGCAAACAGCAAAACTTGCATGGAAGCAAACAGCTGAAATCACTCAGACAACTGGAAACAGAAATGTTACAAGAAAATGGGTGGCAAAGAAAGATAGTTGGGACTAGACTGAAGCTTAAGTTGATCTGCCCCTGTGCTGATTTTAACAAATTGTAGGCTTGCACAGTGGTCATCAAGCATTGGTTAACACCGTATGTATAAAAAGTACAGATCTTCCCCACTTCCACATCTATCTGCCACAAACCTGATATAATTTCCCAGTGTTTAACTTATCGAGGCAAAAGCTCATGAAAGAGATTCTCAGAATGAACTGTGACATGGTCTGTTTAAACCTTACCCCAAAATAAATCCCCAGAAACAAGCCACACATGGTTTGCAAATGCAAACAAACACACAGGCCCAAGGGTGTTTTGGTCCCATCTCTATACATGGGACCCTATATCTGTGTTTCTCAATGGCAAAATTACATAGTCAAAATAAAACTGTTGGTCAAAAAGCAAACAAAAACATTTGTCCCTGTAATTTAATTCAGGGATGATGATGATGATGATCCTTAATTGAGTATTTACCAAAAACAGGTTTCACTCCATTATTTACAGAAATTATTATGTATTTTAAGTTAGCAGATGGAAAATGTTAACAACAATCAGGTTTTTGATGAGAAAAGTAAACATCTTAGGTTGGTGGTTAACAAGAAAATGTTTCCATTATGAAATTGAAAGGGTGTGGTGTTTTTGTCTAAATATTCTGTCCCCAGTAATCATCAACCCTGGGTCTGACTAATTAGCACCATTTAATGTGTTGAATAATTATATTCAACTCATACATGTGTAAAGCACACAAGGACTGTAACCACATATATAAATCATAAGTCTATAAATAATAAGTTAAAAGCTGATATTTTCTACTCCAGTGGAATAACAAGAGCACCATGATTCACACAGCTGGGTGCATATATTAAAGTATTTAATCAGCTTTGATACAAATTTTCCATTTTAAAATTCCATGATTCCTGAGACTCAGCTATGTCTACTCAAATATCCTACTCCAAATATTTGAGTAGAAAATGCTAACCAAGTTCAGTTTTATTCAGCATGTTCCCCAAATCATTTCTTTTCCTGAAAGATGGCATGGTAAAGGACCATTCCACATCTTGTTTTTGGCATCTTGACAGATGGAAATGTGAGGCATTGTCTTTGCTGGACGAGCCTCTGTAGACTGATAGAACGTAAAGCAATTTTTCTGATGTGTATGTGAGGTTTCGTTTAATTTATTGTTTCTTAAAAGAAAAATTAAAGCATACAGTTTATGACACTTCAAGTCAGGGAAGCATCAACAGCACCAACTGTAACTTTTTACACCAAGGTTTGAAAAGTTACAGTTTCAAAGCTGGAAAGACTTTACGCCAGGATGCTCTTCCTAATGCTAAATATTGCTGTAAAATTAATTTAGTGAGATGCCAGAAAGGGTGACATAGGGGCTGAAGTTTTCTCCAGCTGTGTGGAGCACAGCAGCTCTGATCTGCTTACTGCTTTACCCCACACTGCCAGTCAGCTGGATCAAGGAAGGCAGCTAGACTTGGTTTAATACTTTGTGAGTAAATAAGTCGGTACAGTGAAACTGCAGAAACAGTTTCACTGTTCAGACAACAGGAACTTCTGGCTGCAAGACGACAGTGCAAGCAATTGCGCCACCGTGCAGCCACAAATAAAACGACAGGACTTGAGCCAAATGACAAGATGAAGTTAGAAAAAATGTTGGGTGATTTGGACTTTAGCTTTGCTGGTTCATCAAAAAGAAAGCCAACATAACTGACATCTACAGAAATAACGCAGCAAATTACATTTGCTTTGATCATCTGAATAGCTAAAGCAGTGGAACACAATCCCACATTTCATCTCCTTTAGCATGTTTTTGGACTACACCCTGGAAGCCTGAGACAGGGGGAAGCCGTTCTCTCTCACATATCTTAAGGGTGGAGACACCGCTGGAACAGCTGGATACTGACTGTAGCTGTGGGTGACACAGGAGCTGGACATTTCAAATGAAAAGCAGGCTTGGATCTTGCAAGATTTTGTCTCTGAGCTGAGTTGCCAAATACCAAAATAAACCACCATGGTTTTTTTGTTGCGAGTGGCGAGTGTGTGTGCGCACGTGCGCATGGTGTTTGGGCAGCTGGAACCACTGGCAAAGGACTCATATAATCACAGTTGGAGATATGGCAATCAACACATTTGCAGTTCATGAGGTAACACACATTGGCAAAATGCAAACACACATGCCTGCACATTATCTAATCAGTCAGGGCAGACGGGTGCGGTGTCTGCCCTGATAAGCAAAAGTCGAAAGATAAGCAAAAGTCTCCCTGTCTTCTCCGAAATGCCATGACACACAATAAACACATTCAAACAAGCAAAATGCTGACTTAATATTGAATTAAATGTGGATTTTTCAAAATTGTCCAACTTTTTTTGTTTTAAACAATTTTTTCTCGTACCTTGGCCCATAAAGGCTCCATGTAAGGCATCCTTGGCAGTACCAAAGCCGAGCTCTCTGCAAACAACACTGGCTGCAGTTCTGTCCCACAAGTGATCAACAATCGTCCCCCATTTTCCATTTCGGAGAACCTCCACACGGCCTTCACCAAGCCTGGGACCTGCCTTGAGACGCACAGGCTGTACAGGGTAGAGCATATGATTTAGAATTTGTTTTCTTCCACAGATGGACACAATAAGATAATGTTAATAGGAAAATAATTTTATTATTCTTACCACTACTGGATAAGGAGCCTGGGGTCTTCCTGAGGAGATGCGAGCAAATTGAGGTCCTGGCACACATTTTGCCACTGCAAATTGCCCGTTCTTACAAGGGGTAGGACTTCGAGGAATCGACAGCTGAGAGTGGCACTCCGACAGGGTGTTCTCCGTGCCCAGACAGTGCACCTTCTCTACCCAGAACCCCTTCTTTTTTGCCATCAGGCTTACTCTGGAAAGACACAAAAAAGACATTGGTGATATATCTTTTAAAGTTCTGCACAACACGACACTGAAATATTTAGATTTCTCAACAATATTTTTGTTTGATTATAATTATGACAACAGCTTATTCCCAGTATCATACATTTATTTTTCCAACCCTCCTGTACAATGTTGTAAATAAGTATTTGGCAAATTACACATTTTTTCTTTTGTACCATTTTTTTTTTACTTTCAAGCAAATGTTAATATTAGACAAACATAATCTGAGTAAAAGCAAACAGCAGTTTCCAAATGATGATTTAATTTATTAGGAGGAAATTATACAAACTAACAGGGCCCCATGTGGAAAAGAAATTGCCTCTCTTGTTAAATCATGAATTACTTCTCACTGTGATCCAGACCTGCAGGCTCTAGATGCAATACTGTCAGAATGAAGTAGATCACAACATCTCAAAAAGCAACACATTATCCCTAAGCTAAAGTAATTCAAGAACTGACTAGCAACAAAGTCCCTGAAGTACATACATTTGAAAAGTCATTTTTAAATGACTTTCTAACAAGCCATCTCTTAAGGGTTTGAGACTTTGGTAAACCACAGTGAGCGCCATTCTCTGCAAATGGAGAAAGCATGAAACAGCGGTAAACCTTTCCAGAAGAGGGCAACGTACTACAGGAGGTCACAAAAGTATCCAGTACAACATCTAAAGAGCTGCAGACCACAGTGCCTCGCTTGGGGTCAGTGTTCATGATTCAACAAGAGATTTGGAAGAACTCACATCTGTGTGAGAATTCTGAGATGTAAACCACTGGTGACCAAAATAGTACAAAATATGGCATTTTCATAGTCACAGCACTGTGACTGATATATGGATTATAACAGAATAAACAATCCCAGATTCAATTGAATAAAATGCATTTTCAGTGTATTATGGCTGACCTGGCATACTGAGAAAAACTGTGATTTGGAGTGAGTTCAAATTGGAGCTGTTGCTTCTTTGTATTGACAGTATTTGGCTGAGGTGGTTCAAGCGTCTGATCAGAAAACCTGCTGGTCACATCATTGTGGAGGTTTTCCAGGGGCAGAACCAGAACTTTCTGAAGGGACAGCATATGACCTCCGACGAAGAATGGGCCTTTCCCTTATTGACTAGTAAATTGAGCAACCTGATCCCAGATTTAAAAATAACTGAATGGATGGAATCTTAGCAACAATCAACAGAATTTGTTAGAATTGAGAACTAAAAAAACACTAAAAACTACATTAATATTGTACATTTGAACTAAGCTGCTGAAGCAGATCTACATTTGGACTTTGTGTATCTAAGATTAAGCAGTTTTGTATTTGTGCTTCTATTACCTTGTTGATGGATCTTTAACCTTGGTATCCCATATTTTTCTGCAAAAAATCAAAAACAAATATTACATATTTCACAGTCCTGTGCTTTTGCACCACAATGTAGAATTAAAATTTGTTGTGCACAAGACTGTGCTATAAGGGTATAGTTATTTAGAGTTAAAAAATCAAAACCCGTTCTATTTAAGATCATAAGATTGATTCATACTTTACACGAGGCCAAAATTCCATACATGGCAAGTAAGAAACAATTAAAAAAACATAAAATTATTCTGAATTGTACTGTAAGCCTCAAAACCCCCATGCAATCCAAAAAATGTTGCAGTGACACAGTATGTTTATAGAAAAAGCACTGTTTTAACCATGCACAATGTACAAACAAAAGTGGCGGCACTATGCAGGAACCAAACAGTGATTTATGGGCTAGCTAAACTGGCTCACTTTTAGAGTGTGGTGATGAGAAAAGCCCTGCAAAGCAACAAAGAGTACATGCCGCTCGCCCCATGCCAGTTCATCCACAGACCACTGCAAAGGCCATATATTCGTTCTGCAACAAAAACATTGGCTAAACTATAAACAGACGCACGCATGCACATGCAAGCCAGCACTTTTATATGGGAAGTTCAATACTTCAATTTGTTCAAAGATCTTATTTTCTGCAACAGGATCATAATGAAACCTATATTTCTTTGGAACACATCATATATGAAAACAAATTAATCGACATGGAATTGAGACAATCATTAAAGAACTCTTGAAAGAAACGTTCATATCGTGGCATGCTGTTTTCAGTTACTCTCCCTTTTTTTTTTTTTTTAGAAACAAACACATCTATGTGTATCTGAATGAAAGCAAAGGTGAGTCAATATTTGCATTCCTAACATGCAACGCTACATGCTCCTGTAAAAGCCAAAGCACAAACCTTGGAAAATAAACTGAGGATGTTGGAATCAAGAGGCTGATTGTCCATTACATACTGTTATGTTTGACAGTTGCATGAAGTCTTGAATTGCTGAATGTACACTTTCCAGAAACATATAACCTGTTTCCTGACTCTTCAGTGTTAACTCAAGACATGAGAACATTCTGCTCTTAACCTAAAAACATCACTTATCAAAAAGTATTTCGAGATTGTTTTAAATTTAGCATACTTTCATTTCACCGTCATCTGGGTTTTGTACATGTTAAATATAAATTTGCAGGTGCATCTTTTTCTGGTTCATTTGAAGTAGGAAATCAGTTTCAAAGACCTGAATGCAGAAAAAAGATTGACAACTTTCAAGTGAAATTAAACTCCTGAATCAGTCTAATTTAAATCAATTTGAGAAATATTAGGCATGTATCCCTTTTAGGAGGCAGCAAAATGCCAGATAAACCTGCAAGAAAACTGTAACTGGCTAACTGTTTTGGAGCTCTGGACCTATTCTTTACAGGATCTTAAATTACTCTTGTAAAATACTTTAAATGTGTCTACCATGTGGCTTTGCAGCAGTGGTTAATAGGAAGCTTGCAGTGTGCATGTACACATTTTCTCAAGAGGCAAACATGTCTGTGACTTGTTTGTGACCTCACCACAGACAAATCAACAAACCATTTTCCTCTTCACCAAGCAAACTGTAAATGGTACCTTCTGGTATTTCATTTGACTGTATTACACGTGTTGAATTTCATTCATTTCATGCAAATGTTCATCTAGTTGTAACGAGGGGTAGGAATTGTGAGAGGACTTTTCCATTGAAGTTGTACACAAAAGGAACGAACAGACAGTTATACCAGTCTGTGCTTTGTTTAGGCAAATTGTCTCTTCAGCACTTGTGAAATGATTTAACTGAAGTTAATGACAGGGGCTGATAAATCTTGCTAAAAGACAAGCATTTCACAATAGTTCAAGTTACATCAGTCTCACACCTGCTTTACAATTTAATTATATCGTACAACATTTCTTGTTAATGTTTGCTTTTGTTTTGTCTTAAGGAATACATCACTCATCAAATTAAGTAGCAATGGTGTGTCTGGAATTGAACATCACAGAAAAGCTGATTTATGTCAATAATTAGATTGAAAACTTACATTCACTTCACAGCAAATTTGAGATTTCAAACATTATTTCTGTTGTTTTGATGATTTGACATTACAGCTAATGAAAACTCAAAACTAAAATTGTCAGATAATTTCAATATTGCATTTTGAAATAAATACAATATAAATTATTTCTAAAACAAGAATGTCCATTTGCTAGAAAAAATATTTCAATGCACTATAGGCTACAGTATATTTAACCAATACATTTTGGGGGCTTTTTGTGAATGTATTCCTGCATCAGTGCAACATAGCATGGAGACCATCATATGGTCTGATGTGGTAAGGAAGCTCAGGCTTCTATAATAGCATCATTCAGTTTCACTACATTGACAGTACACCACAGCAGAGTTTAGATTAGTGTGAATAGATTTCCTTTTAAAGGAAAAGGAAATCAGCATCTGCAAGATGAAATCTATCTCCCTTACTCAGAGCAAATTGATGATGAATTAAATATTCCAGCAGTAAACATTTTTAAACTCATCTGAGTATTGAAACAACTGATCAAAGCGAGATGATTCAGATTTCTCTTCTTCATTTGTGCTTGGAAAGCAATCTTGCACAGTCTGCTGCAAGCCAGAAATGTAGCCACTGGCATGCATACGATAATTAAAAGATGGGAAAGTAAATTAGAGAGGTCATTGAGGTGGATCACACAGTCACCAGACAGGAAAACCATATTTGGACACAAAAATGTCACCAAATAGCCTGAAAATGATACCCTTATCATAAGAAAATTTAAGCTGAAAGGCAATTAAACAAATGCTGGTTAAGTCCCCAAATCACTATGGGGACAGAGCAAGACAGACAGCCGCTGACACAGCGGAGAGTGCAGCAGACCTCAGTTGTAATTGGCTGTATTTCACACGAGCAAGCGAAAAGCTCACATGTCAGACTCTTGCTCTCATTCCTTCTCTCTGCTGCCTCTTGCGCTTGTTACTCGCTTCCACTTTCGTTGCCAGCGCTGTTTTACTCTCTCACACACACGGCTATAATTGGGGGTGTTTTTCACCCTCAGCAAAAACCCAGAAGAGCTTTGGTCCTGACCAACTTGCAATTACAGCCTCTTTAGAGTTTCATCCAAAAGACACACAGAGCTGAGAAACATGGCAGGGTCCAGAATTTCTAAGAATGGACTGAAAGATTGGGTTAGGAGGAGAATTAGCAGGGAATGTCATGGCTAAATAAAATCCCAAACCTCTTTTGGAAGCTGTAGAAGTTTTTACACAAATTCTTCTTGTTCTGATTAACCACTACATCCGAATTTATCATTTCCAGCCATCCTTGCTGTTAACAGAAAAAAACAAAGTTGAGAAAAGATTTTTTTTGAATATAAGCTTGAGTATACAACAAACAGCTGAAACACATGGGGCCTTTGTACTCTGAGAACCAGTCTGAAAGTTGAAAATACATATCAAGAGGGAGCAAATAAGCATCTGTGGAGACTGCAACCAGGTACGGATTTGGAAGCAAACACATAATCATGACTCAGACCAGTTAAGAGCCTTGGATCTCAGCAAAACACTATGTCATTCTGAGACCAGGCTGACCTAGAAGTACCAAGTCATGACCACTTCCGTGCCAGAACTCCGAAATTTACACACCCAAAACACTTCCGTGGAACACGTTTGGCTAAGCCTTTCCCTGTATATTTAGATAAAATAACTATTACTCTCTTTTTGTGTCCAGACCCCATAAAAGAAGAAGTGCTTTTATCTAGCCTCCTCTAATTGACCTTAGAAAATGTAAAAACTATATCTTAAAACAGCTAGCAGACTCTGTAGAATTAACTCCATGGTCTTCAAGCTACAGCAACCCTGTTCTTATCTGTCACCTCCCTTCCCTTGGCAAGTTACCAAATGTCTGCTTAAATGCTGCAGAGATGCAAATCTATTCATCCAATTCGTCTCTTAAATATTACTTGCGTTCCACCTTCAGCTCTCTGTATCTCTGCTGTCGAGTCTGGAGGAGGCAGGAGGAAACTGAATAGACAGACAGTAAGATTCACACCTGCATTGCAGGCATACTCTAATAATAAATGATCCTGTTCAGAGTGCAAACAGAGTCAGGCTGTCCTGGTACACTCTACCTTTTTCGGAGAGCCTTTGATGTCACATGACTTCCTTCTTTAACATGAGGAGGTTGTTATAGTGTCTTGGTGTTTCCAATAATTTAACAATGTAAATTTATACTAGACTGGGCAATTGTATATAATCACAATCCAGAACTACCTTCAGTGAGTGGATTTACCCCAGTTGGAGTAGTTCCTAAGGTAAACAAAAATCTTTAAAAATGTTTAAAATGAATAACATTCTCCTCCCAGTTAGACCTCTAAGGCAAATCAAATCTAGTACCTGATTAGGAGGCTACCTGTACTTATAATTGATTTTTTGAACAAATAATTTTTGTTACTGTCCTCTAAATTACCCACAGTGGTGTGAAACGTTTCAGCTTGTGCCAGAAGTGCCGAATAAATAAAGCTGTATTGAATTGGCTGATAATGTTAATGTTTTCTTGAGACAATTTTTAATAATTTAATTTCTTATCTTTCTAATCTATTGCTAATGATAAAAAAAAACAAGGTGTTACTGGCTTAACTAATCATCTATAGCACATGGCTGTGTGCCACAAATGTAATATTTAATCAATCAGAATACACATTTTGATGAGTCTTGTTTTAAAATGTAGCATTTTAAAATGACAACCTTGACATTATTTTCATTAACCCCAGATTCCTGTATAATTATTTTTATTTATCTGATCTTATATATTGTGTTTTCAATAGCTGTAACCAGAAAATCTTTTAATCAACAGAAATAAAGGCTTGGATGCATTGGTCTGTGGATAAGTGATACATATAATGCTTCTCTATGAAAATGGTTACTGAAATTTGATGAAATAACTCAAAAGTGTTCTAAATTACTGAATATGACAGTATATCACATTGTCTCAGTTGAAAATACAATTATTTTCCATCTCATAAAGTTTTGTTCTAACAACAATTTTGGACAACAGGTGGGCTTTGTGTTGTGTTTGTGATTCTTTTTTTTTATACATAAAGGCAATAAATTCAGTTTCTAAAATGATGTATTTACAAAGATATTGATTTTGTTTTTGCAGTATTTATATTAAGTTTCCTTATAAAAAAAATAATACAAAATTCTAATAAAGTCATCAGGGTCAGGTCAACACTTTAATAGCACTAACTGAAAGCATTTGTACTTCCACCACAAGTATTTACCTTTGCAAATAAATGTTGACTCTGAAAGTATGGTGGGGCCAGATGTAATAGCAAATACATGCTGTGCTGTTGACAATACCTTGTCAATAAGACAAGTCCTTTACATGCAAACACTTATTTCACTTTCTAATAGTTATCTTGGTATTGGTATGATATTGATGGCACAGTTACACCACAATCAGCACTGATATTACACCTCAGCAAGGGAATCTAACAGTTAAAGTGCTGTTTTTTTTTGTCTGTGAGCTGCAGGAGGAAGATAGGATCAGAAGGAGAGAAGGCAAAGCTGTGAGAGAAAGGCAATGAGGTGTGCAGGGGTGATTTGCCAAGAAAGAGGGGCAGAGAAAGGGCAATGGAGATCGGACGGGGATCCCTTTATCATCATCCTAAGGCTGTATAAGGAAGGTGAAGAGGCTGGGTGAGAAAGATAAGCCTAAAGCGAGTCATTTACTCAAAGCAGCTCTGAATGAGGGGCTGCTGCTATGCTTTTATTCTGCAGGTAAGGTTTGAATTCATGAAAAAATAACTAAGTTACACAGCAGGTTGCTCTTCTAAGCACAGTTTTCCCGAACACAGCTGCTGAGAGACCGTCATACTCACTTGTATGTTTTGACATTGTGCTGAGTTGCCTCTGGAAAGCCAAGCATCCCGCACACCACCCGGCTGCTGTTGAGACTCCAACCTAAGTCACAGACTTGCCTCCATCTCCCAGCATGCTTCACTTCCACTACACCCTCTGAGATAAGGTTCTTCTTCTTTGTAGCCGACAGTATGGGACGCAGACGGACGTCTTCGATTCGTACTCTACTGTGACCCTGACAAAAGAGGGATATCCTGTCTATAAACAGACATTTTTCATAGAATAAAAGATGGATGGACCAGAGGCTGTACCTGGTAATAGTGGTGCCTTTGGAACCTTGGGATCTCATATGGATGTCCATTTCCATAATACCCGTATCCTGGATGCCTCTGTGTTGCAACAATACCCCCCCACTGAGAAGCAGTGTTGCCAGAAGGCCTGACAGGCGTAGTGTAACCTCCGCTGGCAGACTGATCCAGTCTACGCTCAGGGGTGCACACAACCCCTAAGTCTTCAGAGTGCTTGCAGTCATTTACCCCCCAGCCATTGTGTTTGCAGTCCTTCAAGGACTTCTCTGAGCCGTCACACCGTACGTTATCCATCCAAATAGGACCTTATGAAAGAAGAAATTCATAACGTAATTCATTAGGACTTTAAATGATTGCTCCATGCATGGGTTTGCAATGCATCCTTACACAACAACTTAAATCAATTCCTTAACATCTAACACTTGACGTTTATGGGCTGGCTGATTTAGGGTTCCACCTTAGCAGTGTGTTCAGTAAAGGATACACAGTATTTTACAAGGCAGCAGAGGGGGTGTAGATTCAGCTCGTTGAATCCACTTAACATTCTCTTTAATTTGGATTTAAAAGAACCACTAAAGAAGGCCTATAAACCACAGTAAGTGTGCCAAATACTGGCAAGCAAATAGAGATATTTTTCTTAAGTAAATTACTTTTTTCTACCCATGATTTTTATGTGCTGGTCTGTCAGTCAACCCTAGCAAGTGTTGCACTTCAATTACTACAAACGTTTTCTTTGTTAGTTGCTTCACAAAGTTAGTTATTTAGTTATTTTAAAAGTCTGATTAAACTGGTCCAATGAGGACTTCCGCCACTGTTCGCTATCACCTACAGGAAAAAGCATTTGTGCTTTTGGAGTTAATATAATTGTGGCATGTTATTTTATCACATTGCAGGCAGGATCGTCAAAGCAGATATATGTATAAAAAAAATCTGTTCTTCCTAGTGAAAATAAACAATACAGCTTTCCAGAATCCCATTCTTTCTGTCTGCACTTCAGATATCTCAGTGAACATCATGCAGGTAGGTGCATATGCCACTCTTCCTAGAAACAAATTGTGTCAACTTTCCCAGTCTTGTGTGTCAATTGTTTAATTCCAAATATCCTCAAGTAGATATTTCCAATGTAAAACAAACACTGTATTTGAAATAGAATTCTGTTAAGAAAAAAAAAATCATCTACAATGTCTCTGTTACCTCTTCATTTACTCACAGTCAAACTATTTCAAATACATGCACTACAGATTTAGACATCAAAATTATGGACATCAATTAAAAACTTTGAGGGAAGCCTTTGTTGCATAGAAATTGGTGATTAAGAGTTTGTTAGGAATTTTGACTTAAATTCCTAGCAAAACAGTATCAGTAGATATATCAGTAAGTACCAATTATTGGATTTGCAATTGTGCAACTGGTTGTTTCATCCCCTCCAAAATCATCTCTTATCCTTGTTCATTACATAAAGTAAACACACTCAAATTTAAATTATTTTTCTAATTAGTTATTTGTTGTGAGCAACATCTTGTCAAGCACTGGGTTCAATAAAGTTATATTTGACTGATCTGATAATGGGTATATTTTTGTATTTCCATCCAAAGCAAAAACTGTGGTCTATAATGAAAGTATTAAAAGGAGTTGCACACTGCACTTTTCAATCATTTTAATCAATAACCCACTGCTAAGTCATTCAATATTTTTATTTAACTTTTTTTTCTAATTAAAGCTTTAAAAAAATGATCAGAAGTGGTTAACTATTCAAAAACTGTACAATTTTCTACTGTAAGATATTTAGAATCTTCATAACTTCAATTAAGTGATCAGTATTTATTCAAATCTATGATCAAGAATAAAACCAACTAATCAGAAAACATTTACAGGCATTATGATAAAGAGATTATGAAAACTTTATGATGATGTCACAATTTTTTGGTTTTTAAACATGCACTTGTCTTGATGTCATTTAAAAGGTAATTTAATGCTCTTTCTGACTGACCATTTCTCTTTTCATAAAACTCTTCAAAATGTAACTACCTCACATTAGCATTGCAGCGCTATAGTGGTTGATAAGGCAAATAGAAAGTGGGGGCCCCACAGCAAATTCTGCTTAGGGTCTTGCACAACCTTGGGTCAGCCCTGGTAACTTTTGAAAGAAATGCGAAACTTGTCTTTAAGTGCTCTCACCTGTCCCTTCTCCATACTTGGCACTGTGGGCCCACGTTACCGCTCCTCGAAACCCCAGCTCTCGGCACACCACGTTAGCCAGGTTAATGTCCACCTCATCATCGCAGATGGTGCCCCAGGTGTTGTTGTGCAGCACCTCCACGCGCCCTTCGTTGGACTCGCGCACAAAGTTGCCGGCGAGACGCACCTTGGCGGCCGGTGCGCGAGGAGTTCTGCGCTGAGACGTCGTGGTCCTCCGAGGTTCAGCGTGTGCGGTGGAGCTAAGGGACAGCAGCAGAAGGAGCTGGACGATTAAGCCGAGGGAGCGGGGCATCATGGATGGAGGGAAGAAACCTGGAGGTAAAAGGTTGACACACAGCGTGGCTTAGCAAGTTCTAGCTCATTTTCTTACATAAATGAAACTGTGCACATTTTCGGTTGGGTTTAGGTACCAGCTTTTATGATGACTGCAAGGTTAATTGCATGCCTTTCAAATGGCATACAATCGTGTATGAGACCCTTTAAAGGGCAAAAGAAGAGAACAGAGCAGTCAGCTAATCACTGTAACTGTGATATTTTTCCCCTCAAGAATTGTGTTCTCAGACATAATTCTTATCTGACGACAACCAGCGAGATAAGACTTGCTTTGCCTTGTTTTCTTTTTCCAGGTTAGTGATTTTATTCACTACTGCTAAGCCTTTGGTCCAACAGTGATGTAGTGGAAGCCTTAAATATCAAATAAGCACGTTCCCCCTCGTGTCAAACACAGGCATGTAATTTAAGGTACAGCTGCTCACTTTCATAAGGTAATTAAGGTAAGTAAACATCCCCCAAGGCAAACTAACCAGACAGAAATACGCCAGGCAGGTTTTAACCTGGGGCTGAACAAGTGTTTCAGCACAAACACAAGTGAGGTAGAGTGAGTGAGAAAGAGAGAGAGAGTTACTTTTAAACAAGACAGGCCACAGAAAAACACATGGACCAAAAAATGCCCTAAAATATGTGGGTGGGTGTGATTTTTAGAATAAAATTACAAAAGAAGAAACCACCAACAAGCAAAACATTGGGCAAAGCCATCCAAAGGAAACAATATGCATAATCCAGTTTAAAGATTAGACGCTGCTACAGAATGCTATAAAATGAAAAAAGTTGCATTTTTTTGTGCCGCAGTCAGATTTAAAGACAAAAAATAGATCTCCTTTAAGAAATAGAAGGTTAGCATCTTTTGTCCACAATTCATCCCTTAAAGCACCTGTTACACCCACACGCTGAAGAGCTCGTATTTAGATGCAAATAACTACAATCAGAATTTCAAAAAAAGGATAAAACGGAAATATTATTAGATCAATATGGTTAGTATGAATGTTCACTCACCTGGTAGGCAGCAAAAAGTTGCAGTGGTGAAAGTCACTAGCAGGGGGAAAGTGACTGTGTGAATGAGTGTGGCTAGTAAATGCTCCCCTCAGTCAATCCTCCCCTCTTCCCTCCTTCTCCATATATCCCTCCCTGCTTCTTTCACCTCCTCTTTCTCTGGATTTCTTTCTGTCATGTAGACTTTTATGGTTAACACACTAAAACGTGAGGCAGGCTGCTGCCATAAAACTGTCTGCCTGATGCTCAGATCGTGTGTAACAGCCAGCAAAATAACAGCCATAAGTGTCATCAATTAATTTTTTTTTTTATGCTCATCTTAAATTGCTGAAAGTTTTTACTTATATATACATACACATAGCATGATTGTACCGAATTTTACTTAGTCAGAGTAAAGACAGGCATTTCAGATCTTATTTGTAAGAAATATATGTAAAAATTATTTATTTTATTTTCACAGTGATACTCTACTTTATTCTATTGAATAAGAATAACATTTATTCAGTATTGTGGATTTTATTGCAAAATATAATAAAAGTGTTTTGCAAGACACTTTATACAAAAGTATGCTTTCAGAATTTATTGTAAAACTGGACTGTAAAAATATGCCGTAACTGATTAAATTAATTGCCTCAATTTGACTTCTTAAATGTTGCATTCCAGAGATTATTTTTCAGCAACACTCATTGATTTCTTTTTTTTATAAAAGGGTGTTAAGAACTTGTCTAAAATAACATGTCTTTTTTTATATAACACTTATTTTCTCACATTTAAGCCACTTACACCTCTCTCCTCCTATAGTCTAAAATGATGCTTTACACAGCTTTACCCTCAGAGTGTTGCACAACTTTAGGGGAAACATGTGTAAATTAAACCAACAGGAAGGCTTCTGCTTCCAGAATAGCTTTAAATTCTAAGTTCCTGGTGTCTTAAAGAAGCTCCAAAGGCCACAGGGTAGATATTTCCTTGTTGGGACGGCCACAAACCACCAACTTTAAAATAGGAGCAGCCTCACCGTAGCCATGGTGAACGTGACAGATGAGAATATGCATTACCACCCCGGCCCAGAGGTATGCAACAGCTCTATAAACTCTCATTGTTGAGAATGGACCATAAAGATTTAACTCATCTGTGCAGGTCAAGATTCACTTATACGAAAATCCTACTTTTTCACTGTACCTAAAGGTCTTAACCTGTCTACGGTTTGTTCCAGAGGTGCTTGAAACATGTTTGTTTGTTTTGTGAGTCACCTTTTTTTTTTTTTTAGAAGATTTTGGACAAATTTAGCTCCATGGCCAATGTTGGCGTCAGGCTGTTGTTTTGATAAACTGTATTTCTGTTTTCAAGCAAACCTCAGTGGGCACCTTTCTGGGGCAGCACGGTTTATTCATAGACATGAAAAATGGCAATTATGACAGGGGAGGTAGGAACTTAAACATACGGCACAACCATTATAAACACTTAGCTGTATGCAGATTTCCAGACAGCAGCGTGTAAAGTAATTACATACCAAATAACTGTATGTGTGTACTCTTTGAAGCTGTAGTAGACATGTTTGGGTGTCCTGGAGATGGTGCCACTGGGTGGCAATGTGGTGGTCCCTCCCTTACTGTTAAACCCCGGACAGGAAGAGCAGACCCCCTATTAGCGCGGCCCAGATCAGAGGGATATCCGAGGCTGACGGAGAAGAAGGAAAAGAGATGCTAAGGTTTAAACTAGCGCAGAGTGTGTGGCATGCATCCAGTTTAACTTGCGATATAGACTAAACGTATCGGATTGAACAAACTACGACAGACAGGTGCTCCTGCTCGTGATCAAATGGTTCACAGTTCAGTGGGATGTGGGCTAGAGTTAGAGTGCTCTTCAGGGCTCCCAGAGAAATCAAAGGACTATCTGAGAAAGCAGGTCTCTGCGGCAGAACGCTTTCTCTCTCCACCTCTCTAATTACACAAACCGAGCTAGCTCTGCCCTTACCCACAATCTGTGGAGGCATGAAATAAATACATGCTCTCCAACAATAAACAAGTGCCTTTTCAAATGACATGCTCACCCCCACTGCCGTCTCTCCAGGCTTTCATAATGCTTTGCCTTTTAACTGGCTGTAGAAGAATGTAGGCTGGTACTATAAAGCAAAGAGTGCAGAGAGAGGTTAATTATGATGCATTGCATTTGATGATGCATATATGCATCATCAAAATGTTAGAAGATTTAAAAAAAAATAATAATAATAAATGCAATTTAAAACTGTGTTATAACCTGATATTGAAATATTACCTGCATAGACATGGCATCTTTATTTAAAGTCATATTTCAGGGATTTTGTACTGGAGATAGAGGTTTTTGAAACATTCTCTGAATGAGGATATCTATAAAAGTGATGCACTCTTGCTATGTTATGATAGTCATAGATTTGCTCAAATTTCAATGTATATTGGGTATGATTCTTAATGCTGTGCCAGAAACATTAAGGCCTTATTAGATACCTGAAGATCAGCCATTAGCTTTGTTATAAAGGGAGCATAAAGATTGTAACAGTTCAATGTTAAGATGGAAAATATGCAGACATTCACATAAAGTGCCATGCAGAGATTTACAACCCTCTAAACTCTTATGATTTTGTCATCCTACAACAAATTGAATTGTATTTCATTCAGATTTTGTGATAAACTAACACACAGTGTTTTTTTTGTTGTTGTCTATTTTAAAAAATAAAAATCTGAAGATTTTGATGTCCATGTATATTCAGTAATCCAGACAGAATAGGGTAGAACCACCTTTTACTGTTTTTTGCATATCGGTACACTAAAATTGCTACCCATACATTATGGCTCAAGCTCAGTCATATTTGATAGAGATCGTCTCGGCACTTCATTGCAATTAAACATGTTTTGATCTAAATCATTGCATTATAGCTCAGGCTGTATGCTAAGAGTTATTTTCTTGTTCAAAGGGAGACCTGCACTTCGGTTTATTTTTTCCCCCCATAACTCTAGTATTTAGCTCTGCTTAAAATATGCATTACTAAAGCATGATGCTGCCATCTTATTTTACTGTAGGAATCATTTTGTAAGGCTTATGTGCAATGTTAGTCTTTCTATCACGCAAAGCAAAAGTTCCGGTTTCCTCTCAGTTTACCAGATTATCCATTTTTAAATGTTTGCTGTGTAATCTTCATGGATTGTGGTACGTTTTAGAAAAAAATGTCTTCAGACTTTATTAGGACAAACCAATCCTTGACCTGTCAAGAGATTTCCAGAGTTACCGGTCTTGGCTGCTTCTCTCTTTGCCAAGCCTATCAGGATGACCATGTCCATTTTAGTTTGCAGTTATGCTATAATATTTCTATCTTCTGATTAGAGATTGGACAGGGGTCTCTGCGACATGCTGTTGGAATTTTGTTTTCTAATCTAACTCTGCTTTAGATTTCTGTTAATGATGCCATTTGTTTACTAAAGTTCTCTAACAAACCTCTAAAGCCTTCATAGAACAATTACATTTATACTTAGTCTGTATTACACACAAGTGAACCATATTTAATAATTAGGTCACTTTTGAATACAACCAATTGAAGGTCAACAACTGACAGAGTGAGGCTTCTGGAAATGCATCAAAAGGTCTTCTACCATAAAAAATCTGTAGCGATCTGATCATTTCAGATATTATTTATGAGAATAAAGCTCACAAGTCAGTGTGACTAAGGCCTCTAAATAGGAAAATCTAATTTCTCGGTGTGTGAATGACGTTATAAAGCTTTGTTTTTTTTATGTGTGGGCATCTTGGCTTTTGTCTGGCCCAGAAATGTACCTGCACTGAATGGCTTGTTCTATTTTCTAAGCTTGTAGAACAGTACGTACCAAAATCTTGAAGTCAGTTTATAGATGTGTCCACTGCTTTTTAGAAAAATAATGGTTTGGAAAATGTAATTATAAGGCATTTTTAATGTTTTTTTTTTCCTTCATCTTCAATCAGTCTTTACTGAAATTATGACTTTTTCATTTTATTCCAAGCCCGTTTAATTTTATTTTACTCATTTTTGACTGGCAAAGGAAACGTTTATTTCAATCTAAATCTGGATGCCGCTTTTTGTTCTGTAGTTTAGCAAAATTATAGTTCACATTGCAGACTCTCTTCATTCATCAAAAGTTCCACTCTAAGATGACTTTGGGTTGTTTTTTTTCCTTCAGATGCAGTTTGGGCAAAAGTGCAATGGCTGATGGGTTACCTGCAGCTCTGAGTTTATCACCTGAAATTATTTAATAGTTTAAAGTCTAGGCTCAGTCTCCCATTTTTGGTGTTTTTCTCTAAATAGGAGGATCATTCAAGATTACAATGTGTTAAATGTGCAAAACTGGTATTTGATATGCTTATTTGGATTTTCCTGAGTATTGAGTTAAATAAAACATTGTGCTCTAGATCTGTATAGCTTAACCAAGCGTGGTACTGGTCTTCATGTATAGGCTGAACACTAGCACAAGAGAAAGCCCCAAGGACTCGTCAGAGATCTCATTTTCTAAATTTTACTCACAATCCACTACATGTGAAAAATAAATTAGGTGTATACATACTATATGCATCACACCAAAAATCTGATTTGTAAATGTTTTCACATGTTGAGCAGTCCATGTTCAGAGTTTCCCTTATGAGGCATACCACTTAATCTTGCAGCATGGTGTACTCTCACATTTACATCAGCTGTCACCAGGGCACAGATTCTCTTTTTAAAATGTAATCTGTGGCCCCTTTAGTTGCCTTTTCCCACATATTCTCAGGGCCGCCTGCATCTTTCTTTGGTCTGCGCGGTTTGCTCAACTCATTACTTCACGACGGCCACACAAGTGTGTCCTCTGAGTGATGAGAGGGTAACCATGCTATCCCCACACCAGCAAGCATGTTAGCAGCAGAAGTTACTTCAAGACACATTGTGGTTACTCTTAATTAAAAATGAAAAATGTGTATGCAAAGCATGTGGTGGGATAGCCTGTTTTGACATTTCAGTGCAACCCTGCCACCTTGTGGAGAAGATGAAAACCACATGCAAGTGTAAGAGCAAAAACTCAGCAGATGGGACAAATATGTTTATTAAATATAAAACTCTTATTTGCATTACAGAAAAATACAAAGTTTTTGGTAGATTAACAGAACCGCAGTGCTCTTGTTGTACATATTTATAACTTGGAATACATTTTAATAAAATAATTCTAAATAAAAGTGAAGAAAAAAAAGTACACAGAGCAAGAAACAGAAGTTCAGATTGAAATATTTCTACAAATACAATTTACAAAACATGCTTTAATCAAGAGGCAGGTGTAAATAATTTAATGCACTGCAAGAATAGTATTTAAAATATTGAACAGCAATTAGTTTAGAAACTAGCACGTTAAAAACAAGTGCCGTCTCACAGTTTGTTTTAAGTCCTTTTGTCACAAGCTCCAGCCACAAAGCAAAAAGTCTACAAGAAAAGCAGAAGTTTAGCATGTGACAAGGTTCTCATCAAATCGCCGTTAATCTATACCAGAAATAAACAGAAGGGGGGGGAAGAGTGTGAATAAGAACCTGGACTTAGTTTGTAAAGTGTTGCTTAACAAAAAAGGAAAAATATATTTATAAATAGCTACATAAATACTTTTCCTATGCAGTGCATAGTTCACTAGTGAATGTAGTGTGGACTTTAGTTGTTGCTAAGTGGGTGATAAAAAGCACATGCCAGCAAATGTGTAATTCACTTTCTAGTGTTGACACTTAATGTAAAGCCATCTGATTCTCCAGCTTAGTGAAATACTGCCATGGCGGCCCAAAGGTCACAAACACTGCTTTTCAAAAGGTTCAGAAATTATATGTATTAATGTTTCTTATACCTGTCCATCCCAGAGGCAGGAGACATGCATCTGACACTTTTTGTTTTGCATAGACCTAAAATAAATGTCGAGGCAATTCAAGGAAAAAAAATAATCTGCCAACCTAAAGATCTTACCTTTAAAATGATAACGTTTTATCTTGTATCAAATTATTAACCTAGCTCAGGAGTGGGCAATCCTGGTCCTTGAGGGCCGGTGTCCTGCAACTCTTAGATGTCTCCCTGGTCCAACACGCTTGAATCAAATAGCTGAATTGCCTCCTAAGTGCAGTCAAGTTCTCCAGAGTCCTGCGAATGATCTCATAATTTGACTCAGGTGTGTTGAAGTAGAAATACATCTAAAAGTTGCAGGAGACCGGCCCTCGAGGCCTGGAGTTGCCCACCCCTGCTAGCTGAACTGAAGCACAGCCCACCTTCTGTCATGCAATCCAGCTGAACATAAAAAAAATAAAAAAATACAGGCTTTGAGACTTCAATACAAAAACACTTCTCAAACAGACTCCAATGAGGTATTACAGCCTTTAAACAAGCAGAACTGTTTTCAGATAGGATGAGAAGGCCACGTTTTGACATTAATATGCTTTACAGACATTATGATTACACTCAGTCTAAACACATCCATAATTAATTATTCACTTCACTATCTGTCCAGCTGTTGTATTGTCTTTCAGTCCAGTTATTTACTTACGCTGATATAATGATCATGACTAAGGCTGCATAATTCAGTTGCAAAAGGGAAGTACTGACTTCAAGTAACTTCATCCTCAAGTCTTTGGTCAGTTGCTGATATAATGGCACAAACCCAACTCAAAATATCACCTGCACATTTATGTGAAATAAAGGCAAATGTGGAAAATGAGTTAAACTAGGCAGAGTTCTCAAACTGAGAGATTAATTAGCATTCTTAAAAAGCTCCTTGTTGTCCCCATAAGTGTATCATTCATAACCTGCATTAAAGTCATGATTTTCCACCCCCTCAACAGTGGGCCAAGAAAATTTCACTTCCATCAACTGATCTAGAGTTTAGTGTTGCTTTCAGAGAGAAAAGCAAGTCTCAGCAGGGCTGCAAGTGTGACGGTGTGTTGCTCTCTGGGTCATTTTGTACTTTTGAACAAAGGCATCCATTTGGATCTTTGGGTAACAGAACCACCTTCACATTCTAAGTCTCTACCTGCCTCTGCATTTTTTAATAAAAAAAAAATATGTTTAGTCCAGAGATCCTGATGTGGTCCATTCAAGCTTGGAAGGCGGATTTTGGAGCAACTCTTGTTTCCCCCAATCATCGCCAAGGCAGAGCTTGAACTGAGCTCAAGGTTGCCAGGGTTTCCTGTCCTTGCCTTTCTGGTCAGGAAAGTGTTTATAGCGACATTTATCCCCAAAATGGCACCCGGTAGTTCTCCAAAAGTAACACTCATCTCCATTAACTGGGCCACGTCGCCGAGGACTGAGAATGTGAAAGAGAAAAGATACAGAGAAAACACATCAACTACTTTGTCAACAGAGATGGAAAAATCCTTTGTTGACTTAGTGGAGAAGATAAAGACAAGATGTACAAAGGCTTGCTTGAGTATTTGGTTTGTTTGGACTTTGAATTGTGCAGTGTGAAAGATGTCGATGTCTTTTGGGATTTTATGTGATAGACCAACAACATAATGCACAATTACATAGCACAATAACAAAACTTTGCACTCAATTCCAGCTTTGTTCTCTTTTTATCTTAAACCACCTACCATCTTCATTTCACTTCATTGTAATACTTCTGTTGGTTTATCACATAGAAGGGCAACAAAATGCACTTGTGGGAAAATGCAGAACAGTTAAAAGGATATGAAAACTTTCACAAACTATTGTCTTAAAGCAAAACAAGAAAAAACAGTTTAAAAGCATGTTTCTTACCCAGCTCCTGTCCCTGCTTGCTGTGTGACAGGGAAAAAAGTCCTAAGTGGAATGGGAAGGACCCTCTGAGTGCGGCGGTCAGGATACCTTACAACTAAACGTGTGTTTTCAATGCAGTACCCCTGCAGAAGCAAACGTTTGCATTCAGACTAAAAAAGACTGGATCAAGAAAGGCATTACAAGTGTGAAAATAAATAACTACTGACGTTTAGTTTTTCCATAGCTCGGGCTGCCATATCTGCGTTCCTAAAATTCACAAAGGCACAGAATCGCTCATGCAGCACACGGATGCTCTCTATGTCTCCATACCTGCAGTATACAGACATCAGATTACTCACTGTTGTTAAAAGCTTGCCATCCCAAGTTTCTGCTCAAGATCAATTATACAGCACCCAGAAATGAAACCCAAAAATGAGAATGCATTGAATACTGTACCACATTAAATTCATACGTTTTAAAAAGGTCCCATAAGTGTTTTTCCGTTATTTCTGTTGTCACATTTCCCACCCAGAGAGAAGGACAAGGGCTTCTAAAATAACATGAAAGACAATACATGACTAAATACATTATAATAACTGGATACACAGTCCAATCACAGGCCTGAAGTCTCATTTATCACAACAGGTTAAATAAAAAAGGGTTAAATATAAAAATTTTATTTAAATATAAAAGGTCCAAAAACACTTTTTGAACTTTTGAAAACCCATAGTTTGACTGAACAAAGGTCACCTACCCTGGTTGCACAACTGATGCATCATGGCCTCCAGCTGCAGAAATAAAATTGTCATTGCTAAAATGCATATAAATGTAGCTGCAAGGCAAATGTAACAGCATTTGTATAATTTTGTGATTTTTTTTCATTTTTACCTCTTGGTGCATCTGAACAAGATGCGAGAACAGCCTGCACAGATGAAAATCTCTCCAGCAGTACAACACTTTGCATCTCTTCAAATCCAAACTCCTAAGACAGAATAAAAAACATGCTATCAGAAAACGAGTTCAAAAGTCTCCCTATAAATTTCAATTACATCTAGGAAGAGAATTGCTAGGTGCATTCACCATTAGCTGAAGGACTTTGCAACTGAAGAGATCATTGACAGCCTCTTCACAGTGTTTGTCCAGTTTCAACACCTGCTCCATAGCCTTCTCTGCCTCACTGTACCGCTACAACACAAGCATACAAACATTTTCATAGCGATGCACTCACAGATTGGGATGTTTGTTGTGTGTGTATATATATATATATATATATATATATATATATATATATATATATATATACTGTATATATATATATTCATAACTATAATGCTCTGTGCCCACCTTCATGCCAATGAGAGCTCTGCCTTTGCGAAAGTATCCTTTGGCCCACTCTGGAGCCAGCTCAATGGAGCGTTCTGCATCCCCCAGAGCCTGAGGATACTGCTCCAAGCAGTAATAGCAATACGAGCGGTTTCCAAAGAACCTGCATGAAAGAGATTTAAAAATGAAAGGGGAAAAAAACTGTATAAAACATGTGAACCCATGTACTAATATATTTGCTAAATATTTTGCAAATGTATTCATGCCTGCCAAACATTCCATGTTTTGTCACATTGCAACTACAAATTTCAATGTATTTTGTTGATGTTGCGAAAGAACAAACTGGCGCATAATTATAAATAGGGAATAAAACGATTAGTTTTTTTTTCCTCTCAAAAATATCTGAAGTGTGGTTCCATTTGTTTCCAGGTTACTTTAATTCAACACCCCTGAGGAACAAGCTGAGCGACCAATTATCTTCAGAAGTCACCTAATTAGTAAACAGAATTCACTCTTAAGTAATTTAATTCAACGTAAATCCAGCTGTTCCGTGAAAGCCTGAGAGGTTTATTAGACTGAGGAACGCAACAGACAGGTCATGTGCAAAGTTGTGGACAAATGTAAAGAATGGTAATGTTATAAAACAATATCTTAGGCATTCAACATCTCACAGAGACTGTTCAATCCACATGCCTGCTGTGAGTCACCTTGTGCTCTAACTGAAACACCTTGTGGAACAAAGTGCTGTAGTCAGAGACGGAAGCAAAGCTTTTCAGTCCACAAGCAACAATATGGTTCAAGTTCAAATCCAGACCCAGATTCAATTAGGAATCTGTGGCAAGACTTAAACTGCTGTTCACAATCTGCATCCAGAATAACAGAAATTGAGCTGCTTAACCAGGACAAATGGACTAAAGTAATTCTGTTTGGAAGCTGGTGGAGACACACCCCATGAGTTGTGCAGAAGTAATTGCAGCAAACTGTGGATAGGCACTGTACTGACTAAGAGGAGAATAAAGCAAATGTTTGACACACTTCTTAGGTCTTCACCTTGAAAAAATAATTAGAGTTTGTGGTTGTAACATGATCAAATTCAAAACAAAGTGAATATGTTTACAATGTATAGTCATACATAGTTGTCAGAAGATGTACCTGTAATCCTTTGGGTCACACTTTATTGCTTCCGTAAACATGCAGGCTGCTTGTGCATACTGCCCTTCCTGCACCAGCTTAATCCCTTTTTCTGCAAGACAAAGAAATGTAAATAACATTCAGTTAAGATACTGGCCTGAAGGCCTGACTGCTTTAACACAGATGACGTTTGTAGAAAAGAATGCATAATCAATAATCTTCTCAAAGCCTACGTTGACGTTTAAATGAAAATTCAGTTTAACGATTGCTTATGTGGCAAGATTCCACAAAAATCTTTCCTTACCCGTCAGCGATGCGCTTTTCTTGGTCATGTTGTCAGTTATGTTTGTCTACAAACAGAATAATAATACTTTCATCATGTCACATGCAAGACAGTGGACAAACAGACAGGGGTATTATAATATAGCCCATAGTCCATAGTCCAGAGTCCAGTTGTTCCCCGTTAGATAAGACTTTGGACCAGCCAGATGAACACAATACCACGTCAGGATAAGTAAAGAGATGGTTGTTGTTTTGCACTAATTTATTATTTCATTTACCTCTTTTCTGGCCTCATTTTCCTTGTTTTCTTTGGACTTGCGACTATATCCTTTGGGTTTGATATGGCTAGCAGCATTAGCGAAGAAGGCACTGCTCACATCCCACTCCGGCTCCTGTAAAACACAAAAAGCCAAGCAGCTCTTAGATCACTCATCATCTGGCTTAAAAAAAAAAAAACAAACAAAAAAAAAACTAAACATAATTCAAGTCTTCTGGATTTATGACAACAGTAATAGTATTAGACAATGTGCAATAACCTCATTCATGCTCAGTACCTCTTCAGTTGAGTTGGCTTTTGTCTTCTGCTTGAGTCCTGCAGGCGCCATAACTGGAGTTGCATTGTGCTTGTTAGGAGCAGCAGATTTAGTTTCCTTGTTCTCTTCTTTTGTGGCTCTTTGTTTTTCCTCTTCAGCAATGTCTGCTTCTGACTCACTTTCATCCAGCTCAGACTCTGCACCACCGTCCTCTTCTTCGTCCTAATGTGTGAGATCATATATACAATCACCTTTGAACAGCAAAATGAAAATGTGGAATATTTTCATAAAGGAAACGTAAGGGCTACCTGTTCAGCGCTGTCACTTTGCTTGATCTGCTCTTGCTTCTTACGTTTCCTGCGGCGCTAAAACATTAAGAGTAATCCATGGCATCATTCATATGTAGCAAAATAAACTGGAGTAGAATCATTTTTAGGAGTGTATTTAATTGCTCACCTTCTTCCTCTTTGCTCGGCGTCGCTCTGCTTTCTGTCTGACCTTATCCTCCTCGCTCAGATCATCCTCACCGTTTAATGCATTCTGGGTAAACACACACACACACACAATAGTTTAGCTCTGCACATTATGGCATAACTTTTGCTGTCGAAGCAGTTTTGGTCAGGATCACATTGTACCTGTGATAAAGTGGCATCATGACACAGGTCAGAGGTTGCAGCAACACAGTCCATTGGCTCCTCCTGTTGCTGCACAGCAGGGCCTGTTAGGAAACACACAAATCATCGTGACTTGAATTCATTTGTAAATTGAGTGTTTTGTTCTAATTTGTTTTTAACATGGTACTTCTGTGCTGCTGTCTTAGCCATTCTTAATCTCTGAGATTAAATAAAAATTTTAAGCAAATTATCATGTAATATCTTTAGTTTTCCCATAAATTCCACATCTACTGCTTACATAGATGAAGGTATTCTACAAGCTTTTAAAGGGTTCTTAAGATTGAATGTTCTTTTAAGGTGATGCTAGAGGAAAGGTCCGAGTGGCTAGTTTTCTCCAGTTGTGTGGATCATAGAGTAGCAAAAGTGGTCCTGCCCTGCCTGTTGCTGCACTACTGGCAAGTTGGCTAAAATAAGGTTACTACAGTTTTCCCTCACAAGAAAGATAAATTTGGCTTTTTGAAAATATTTCTGGTTTTGAAAAACACAAAGCACAGAGCCTAAAGAGTACCACTCATCACTTTAATAAACCACAGTTTAAAACTACAGTGAGCAAGCAGCAACAGGTATATCTGTTAGCTAGTCAGTTACAGGCTGGTTACTAAAGTCTTGTTCAGAGAAGGGAGACCCTCCTCAGAACGACTGTTGGGGGTCAGTCTGGATTCGTTGCCATTACGATTATGTGTGTATTTGAGAACTGGACACTCTGATTATACTTTATTAAAGAAATGGCTAGATGCCAAACAGTAACCAATATCACATTTGTGCAACTTTTTCATTATGTTTTATTTATGGAGTTGCGTCATGTTGCTAATGGTAACTAACTAAATTGGGCACCTAAAATTTTATATTGGCAGGGTTAAAATATGTTTATATTTCCATCATGTACTTAAATTATGAGGTGTTGCATGCTTGTGTTTCTTTTTAAGGTTACTCTGCAGCACAAGTCCATGGACAATAGATATGGAATTCAGAATAGACTTTCAGCTATCTCTGGCATTTTCTTAAGTGTTTATTTATAAGAAAGCACAGTTGTTGATAAACCAGTCTAAATAATATTTTCCCAATTACACTTGGGCTAAATCCATACAACAAGCATTGAAAAACTAGACTCAATAGGTGTTTATTCTATAAGGTGACAATAAAGCTGATTAATGCTAAAATCATTATACCTGCATTAGTGTTATTTAAGCAGCAGTAAAAATAAATATTAATTTTTTGTTTTAAGTAAAATCTCTTAGATTATGTCTCATTCTGTTTTATACTTTTTGGAGATACTCTGGTCCCATGCTATTTTAACTCAGGGCTGTCACACTAGCAGAATCTCATAATCCCATGGTTCGACCACAGTTGAACAACAACCTACACTGACAGCAAACAATGCGGCATTCCTGTACTATAAAATGAGAAACAGACAGTTCTGACCCTCGGGCTTAAAGGTTAATGCTAGACTTTTTTCACCTTCAAATCACAGGTTGTCCTATTAATGCAAAGTACAGCTTAAGAAATCCTATGTTTCCAAATTTTGAATTACTTATCAAATTGCATTGTTTGATAATCTACTCCTCCATAAGCATCCAAATAGGTCTTGTTTTAAAAGTTCAGCCATCTGAATGTAGGATAAACATGTTCCTCCATCATATTCAGGTTTATCCACTTTAGGTTTTAGTAACAAATAAAACATTTTAAAAATTATAACTGTGGGTGGAGAAAAGGATAATGGTTATTATTAAACCATTTCTGAGAACCAGGAATGCTCAACAATGCTGAACTGAAAACTGCCCAACGAGATTAATTCATGTTGTTTCTCTTTGGTCTTAAGCAAGAGGAATAGTTTAGCCATCACATACCACAAACAGTCGCTTCGAGGACTACCGTTTCTCTGAAACCTGGCTAAATATGACCTACAGAGCAGACACTGGCTTTTTAAAGTGGGGTCTATTGTTTGGGCATAGAGCAGATGTAAGCTCTGCAGTTTCTCCAAGCAGAGAACACGGAGACAAATCACAAGACAAAAAAAATGAAGCAAAAACTACTGGCCTTGAAGGAAACTTTGCGGTGTCAGATTTCTATTGGTTCAGCAAAGTGTTGCGGAGAATGACAAATTCATACTTGGTCTGTGACTCATGTTGTGACTCGTAAAGTGGGGATGGACAATTTTGCCTTTGAAATGCATCTATAAGGCACACTCAATCTTTTCTGGGAGGGGGGGAAGAAAAAGAGACAGGGAGCCTCTGGGCTTCCTGATTCTCTCAATGTTTATGCGTGTTCTGCTGGGCGCAGCAGCTCTCGTCAACAATGTAGAACGTAATAAAGGAATCCTCATAAAGCCAGCTGAAGGAACCCAGGCCTTTTTAACCCCTCCTACAAAATTGAAGTGTTTAGGTAAAGAATCCAGCACTGGAATGTAGCAGAAAACGCAAACATGTAGTGAGCATGGGGAATAAAGTCAGCTGTTCATGCGTGCCACACTTCTCCAATGACAAAAGTCTCAAATGTCGCCGAATCTGACTTTCTGTTCAAGGATTACCTTGGTGGAATGCTCTCTGAACACTTAAAAGATACAAGATTGGTGGACAAAGGCAACAAAAGATCCTCTGTTTCTTCTGTTCAGAGGAACTTCCCAAATCAGAGTGCAGTTGAAAGGTGAGCTCTTTCCACAGGAATGCAAAAATAACAGTGCATCTTTGGGAACTGGTGGGCTGGACAGAAAATAAGCTTCATTGCTAGTTTGCTGTTAGAAAAATGTCAATGGATTTTATAGGACTCACAGGTGCATTTTAGCTGCATTTTGCTACAACAAAATACAGCTTGAAGGCACGACTGTTTTTAATTAGAGCTTAGAAAAGAAAAAAAAAGGAAAATTGTGAAACATGAGCTAACTAAAATGTTTACTAGTTTGCAAATGTGCAAAAAAAAAAAGCCTGAAATTTGATCACATAATCAATAACACCTGTGTCCTATAAGAGTGTTGAAGGAGTTATTTCTGGATGCTCAGCTGCCTCTAATGTCACTCTTAACATACATGCATCCCGTTGAACAAAACATGACATCATAATTGGGGGAGAAAAAAAAAGAGGAACATAGCTTAGGCCAACTTCAGAGACACAACCTGTCTCGTCTTACATAAATACACCCACCGGGAAGAGTATGCCACCTATCTGCAGCATTGTTTTCATACCAACGCGAACAGGGAATTTATTCAGTTTGTTTTGTCTTTTAAGACAACATATACCGCTCACATCGGCACATTTAACATTCAAAGACCTTACCTGATGAATAAAAACACTGTCTGAATCTGTCATAGGTGAACGTAAAGAATTTTGACTCCACAGAAGCGAGTAACGAGATGTGGGGAAAGGGAGGAACTGGCAACATGGAAACTTTTCATTGTTACACGAACTCCATTTAAGTGGCTCGACAGAGACGAGTGAGACGCACAACAAACACAAACCCGTCTTAACGTTCCGCATCCTAAACCGAGTTCTTTAGTTCGTTCATCGCATTACTATTGTCGGGCTCTGAACTTGTGGCCAGTTCATGAAAGTTTTCAAAAGAGGGACGTTTTCTTACCGCTTCCGAGTCCCAACAGCCGGCATATGTCTCTGGTGAATTTCATGAGCGCAACCATCCAGCATTATCCTCTACAATAAACCTCCCAAAATGTTTTTAACTACGGTTTAACTCGGCGTGGAGACCTTTTTCACACATTGGGAAAATCGCTATCTGCGGGAATCTTCGGTGGTTTAATCCGTTTCCTGAGCGTCAAACGCCCGACGCTGGGTCCACCCTGAGCTGCGTCTTAAAGGCACAGGACACAGACACCTGCTGGAAGAGGAACAGGATGGGTTCTGATTCTGTTGTTTACTAGTAGGCGTGTTTTTCTCAAAATGAAGTAATTATGCAGTTATATTAATCGTGCATAACAATTCTAAAAATAATAATAATAATTAAAAAGCAAAAATAATACAGGGATGGTCAACCTACACTGGATAAATGTTCCCACGTCTGACCCTGGATTATTACCTTGTGACTGAAAATGTTTCATTTACTGCAGCTCAAATCATTGTTAATCTAGAGATGTTCATATGAATATGACATTGTTTCATTTTTCTGAATGTGCAGACTTCCCTAAGTAGGCGTTTACAATTAGCTTCCTTGAATAAGCTTTTGCAATATGTATATTTCAAAAGGGTTTATGAAGCTTGAGAATAGTATTACTTTTTTTTCTGCACTAAGAATTGTACCAATATTAATAATAATTAATGTGGCTAAATAATGATGTAGAGCTACACAACAAAACAAAAACATGAAGTTGCAGATTATTGTTAAATTACTGACTGCAGACTGAATGCTGACACAGTTGTTAGTGTTGCATCAAGAAGGACCTTTGTTTGAATCCCAGCCTAGGGTCTTTTTGCATGGAGTTTGCATGGTGGGCCCCTGTATGCATACGTTTTCTATGGGAAGTCTTGGCTTCCTTCTGCAGTACATAAATACGCAAATATCCATGTTAGGTTAACTGGTCTTTCTAAATTGCCCTTAGGTAAAAGTGTGTGAATACGTGGTTGTTTGTCCTGTGATTAACTGGCGACCTGTCCACGTACCTGCCGCTAGCTCAAATACTGCTGAAGTTATGGCCCTGCACATGATGCTGCACATATAACAGGACACAGACAACAGACAGATGGGAGATATTAATTTATTTTGGCTTGTCAAACACACCAAACTTTACAAAACAGCTTTGCTTGAATTTACTTAAACATTTTCAAACCTAAAATTGTCACTGCATCATTTTCATGATTGCAATCATCTTAGATAATGGTGTTTAAGATCACCTTAAAATGTCAGTTTTGAGGAACATGCAAGCTTTTGTACTGCTCATCTTTAGCTGATACTTGTATAAAAATGTATTTCCACTTGATTAAACTGATACATATTAACTACTTTTCCCAATCAAAATGTGTTTCTCTCTTATGATCAAGTGATTTCAAAGTTGCAATAGTCTAAAGAGATGACTGCAAAACCTGTCCCACAGACCATTTCATTGTCACCTTCATTAAATGTCTATAGGATAAGATTTGACTTCTTTCATCCATGGTTGTAGAAAATAACCCCAAAATAAAGACACATAATCAAATATATTCCTTTAAATAAGCATCCATACCCCTTAAATGGTATGGATAGTACCCAGGTAGAGCTGGAGACCAGCAGGACATGGCTTCTGTAAACTGACAGGTTAGGAAAAGGGATCAATTATCAGAAAAGTGGTCAAGATTACCATGGTAACCCTGGAGGAGCAGCAAAGACTAGTTGTTCAGGTGGGAGAACCTGTTGCAAAAAAACCCCAATTGGCCAAGTTTCCCACAAATCTGGTCTTTGTGGAAGAATGGCAAGAAGAAAGTTACAGCAAGTAGTTGTAGTTTGTCACAACTATGTTTGGTTAAACGGTACTGAAAAATGCAAAATGCTAACCTGACATCCTTCTGAACACATGGTGGTGGCAGCATCATGCTGAGGGGCTACTTCTCTTCAGAAAATACATGGAAGTAGGTCAGAGTTGATTGACAGATGCATGGAGCTCAACACAGGGAAATGCTTGACTCTTGCTTCACAATTATATGCTACTTTGTATTGGTAAGTCACTAACAGTTCTAGTAAATAAATTTGTTCGTGGAACATGACAGAATGTGACATTCAAGGGGTATGTGAGTACTTATGCAAGACTGGAGTGTGGGTTGCAATTTTTAATTTTGAACTTTAAAAAGTTTTTTTTTTTATTTAACTTATGTAGTTGTGCAGTATAGAAGAGGTTAGTGTATGCTTTTGCAATAATGCTGTCACAATTCTCAGCGACGCTTCAAATCAGATATAACAGTGAGCGCCGCGTTGCAGCCTGGAGAACCCATCACACCGCCACCTGGGAATCAAAAAAACACATGAAAATCACACACTGTTTACTCAATGAGTAGACAAACAAAGCAGCAATGAAAATGTTACTTCAAACTCAAAGGTTCATTAAATATTCATCAACAGTAACCACATAAAACAATTAGAATGCCTATTACTTTGCTATAAACAAATGATTCTGTAAATGCAGTTTATTATCCAGTTAAAATGAAACGGCAAACCTGGATGGCAGCCACTGCCACACAGATAGAGTCCTTTAATTGGTGAGCGATAGTCTGAAAGTGAGGGCAAAGGTCGTGCTAGGTAGAGCTGGTCCAGAGACATTGATCCATGAAAGATATTCTGTGAAAACAAGCTCATATTGTATGCTTTTGCATCTGAGTTTTACATAACCATGCACACTCTTTTTGTTTGATGGATGCCACATTAAAACAGAAACACACACATGTGCAATGACGAAACAAAGCTCTGTAAGGTAAACAAAAAAAAGCTCAGCTGAACTTTGATTCTCATTTATAGGTTTGTGTAAAAGTGTCTATAACCATTAACAGCTTACACAACAGGGCCCATGAAGGACTCAAATTACTTCCCCCTTCAGTGAAGAGCTGATTGTGTCAAGCAAACGGGCTCTATGTCAACATTCAAACGGCTTCTCATCTATAATGTGTGCAGTGTACAGTTTGTACCCCGCCAGTGAGTCCAAAGATCTTCTCCAGGTCAGGGGGAGTCAGGATATCTCTGCCCACAACGGAGGTTTTAAACCCAGGGGCGTATTGTTCCACCCAGTCAAAAACTACAAAAGCAAACAAAGACAGACTTTTTTTTTTTTTACTGATACAGGTTAATCAATACAGTTCTAAAGATAACCAGTATGTTAAACAATATTTTTCATTTTAGAAAGAAGAGGCTCTTGAAAAAAACATAGTCTGCAGCCATGATGTCATCACCTTTTACATAGAGAAGAAAATAAGTAAAAAGGAAGACATGTTTTTAGCATAAGTGTAATTTGTGTTTCTAACCAGTGTCTGCGAAGTCTTCTCTGTCCTGCTGGGTCCACTCCCTGCCTTTGATGTGGTAGGGGGTAAACTGAGTGAACAATGACACAACATGGCAGCCAGGGGGAGCGAGAGTGGGATCCAAAACAGATGGGATAGTCATCTCCAGCATAGGTCTACAGGAAAAGAGAACATAATTTGGTCCAGGATGAGAATTTTTTTTTAAGCAACAAGCAGTGAACATAGTAGATATCTTTAATATTTTATGTGGTAAACAGATTGTTTTTAATAACTGACATATAAAAAGCAGTTCAAAAACATTTTTAACTTATGCAAAGAGTCAGATAATAACCAGATCTGATGATGGTATGTTTGGTGAGCAGAAATATATATATTTGTATAACATAGATGTTACACATCTATGTTATACATATAAAATATATGTAACTGAAAAAAGATCCCTTAAAATGACTTGAACAAATAAACTTGTTGGTCACCTTTAGTGTTTTTGCTCTGATAATCTTGAAATATAAAAACTTTAGCGGCAGCAGGGTTGATGACATATCTTTCATCCATATCCACTCATCCACATGAATGACTTTGAAGCAGAGGAATGAGGAATAAAGTCAAACCTCGCTGAGGGACGTCCATTGATGGCATCTTTATATGCAGCCTCAAGTATGTCCACGTTTTCACAATTCAGATGTATTGAGCACTGATGATGGGGTCCAGGCTTATCATCTGGTGTGGGTGATGCCAGAAAGTTTGGTAATTTGTCTAATGCCACTACAAAAGCAGACGACAACAAAGAAAAGTAAACAAAAACAACAATCTGAGTTTTTTTCCACTTTTTCAGAAAGAGACAAGTTCAGACACTTTTGGGGGGGAAATATACACTATACTGACAGCTATTTTTGCTCACAAATGCAAATAATTAAATGTAGGTATTTTAACTAAACACACAGATACAAGTATAAAATGTAGGACTGAGGTATGCTTCTAAATCAAATCAATCTCAGTCAAATGGTAGTGATATTATAACAAAGTAAAAGCAACAATCATTCCACTTTCTTTGTCATAAAAGATAGTGGAAAGACTGAACCAAAGTTTTTGCTGTGGTTCAAAGCAAAACCAAAAACCAAAGCAAAAACTTTGGAACTTTTAAACTTTGAACCAAAGTTTTTCGACCAAACTAAAGAAGGTTTTTGCTTTGAATTCAATACCTTTTCCACTCAACCTTTAAATTTTGTGTATTGTGTTTGCTAGGGATGTTAGTTGATATGTTCTCGCCACATTAAAACAAAGTTAAGAAAAAAATGGCGGCAGTTTATTAGTCTGTTCATCTAACATCTTTATTACACATTTTCACACAGTTCAGTGACTATTGCAACTCCCTATGGAATGCATAAACTATCATCTAATTCGCAAACCACATACAAGTAAAAGAGGCCTTACAGAACTTTAAAGAAGGTCAACAGCCGTCCATACAGAGCCTTGTCTACACCTCATAGACAATCCCTTTTGAATTCTGCCTTACTTCTGGGCAAGATAGATTTGATACAAACTTTAATAAAAACTTTACCTAGAAGCAGAAAAGACTCACCGTTAATCTTTGTAACAGGTGAAGTGTAGTCTACCTGGTCTACAGCTTTGATGAACTCTTCAGAAAGAGCACCCTACGGAGAGAACAGACGCATCAGCTGCACATTGCCTTCTGCACTACTAACATGAGATGAGGATTCACAGTATTACCTTTGGTGTCAAGTACTTGAAGGTAGCATACGGGGTGGCATTTGACAGAACCACATTACTGTGAATCTCGGTGCCATCTTTTAGCACTACTCCTTTTGTTGCACCATCTGAACCAACAAGGATCTGTTCGACATTCTACCCAAGACGCGGAGAAAACACAATCAACCAGGTTCCGTAAAAAGACAGAAAAATACAATATCAAATGATCACCTTACCTTCTCTGTAAAAACGTCTACTCCGTAAGACTGAGCAGCTCTTGCTATAGCCTGAGACACACCTCCCATGCCTCCCTCCACATAACCCCACGCTCCTTTCTCCTTTTCCAGCTCTCCCATTACATGGTGCAAGAGCACATACCTTCATGGCAGGAAAAATGCATAAACGATTTTGGAGAGGTCTGCATTTAATTCTGCTCAGCTACATTTGTTATGGTGAAAAATAAATTACTCTCACCCACTACCAGGGTTACTAGGACTGGTCATGGCTCCTATCACACCATCAGTAGCTAATGTTGCCCTCAGTGGCTCTGAATCGAACCACCGAGTGAGAATCTTTGACAGAAAATAGGAGTGTCATTAGAAACACACACAGAGAGCAGAGTGTGTGGTTCATTATTTATTTTTCTTTCTAAGATATAACAAACCTTCATGATAGGTGCAGTTATAATTTCATAAAAGTCTGGAATATTCCCTCCAAGTTTCAGACCTTTCAATTTACAATAAAAAAAACAATGTGACTCAGGTAATGGATTATACAAAGAGATCATTCTGAATGTCTGCCTTGGTACACGAACCTAATTTGGCAAACGGCATCAGCGTTTTAGTTGCAGCCAGCCTCTCCCTCAGTGATCCAGCTGTAACTCCTCTGATATCTACAGGTGGAGAATCCAGCAGAGGGTGGATGGCACTAGCTAACTTTTCAAGATGTGCAACAAATTCAGGATAAGCCTAAGAACATTTTAGAGAATCGGTAAGATGTGGGTGAGGAAAGGAAAGTGTAAGGAGACATTAAATGCAACAAAAGCAAAGCACAGTATCATTTATTACAGTTTTTATTATGTTTAAGACACCTTAGCATCCTTCTGTGAAAACTTGCCGATCTCATTTAGGTTTTTGGCCAGATCTGACCCGAGGGTGAGGGACCTTGGTGCAGCCCCTTTAATCCCCTCCTCCAACATGGGGGTGAAAGAATGGGGCTCTCTCATGTATACCTTCAATCCATGTTTCTCAATACAAATAAAACACACAAACAAAGCACAAAATATAAAAAAACAAGGATATTCATTTTAAGATTAGATATTAGAAACATATGTATACTGTAAAGTAGGTATTTACATAAGCTGAATAAAAATACATCACCTTTTTTCTCAGTAATTGTAGGCAAGCATGACTGTCATTGAAACAGCCATTTTACAATTCAGAAAGTAAACGGTTTCTGTGTCCCAGAGAGGAACATGTTTTTGTATAAAATACTTGTATCAACCCCAGCTTGATCCAAGTCATACAGCTTAAAAGGCAGTTCTGCCCAAATAGAAAAATGTGCTAAACTTGAAGATTCAAAAATTCTCCTCAAACTTCTCTTGCTAATTAGTTTGGCATTTACAAAACAGAAAATACAACAGAACTTGAAATTTTGGTCATTATAACTGACCTAAACAGGAGGGTACATAGTCTGATTTAATGTCAGACTAAACAGTAAGAATTAAAAAAAAATCTTTTTACAGTTTATGTAAATATCTGCTTCAGACTGTACATAAAATGTTTTGAAATGATTTTGGTGTTTATACCTTCAGCTCAAGGTCTCTGCATATGTGAGGTCGTAACAAACTGAGCAAATATGAGCACCTGGAGAAGAGAAAACCTGCAGACAAGAGTTTTTTTTTTGTTTTTTTTTCTAATTTAAATGAAACCAGTGTATTGAGTAGCTAAAAACAGATGAAAACAAAATAGGTGTATCACATCTTCTACTTTTGGATGCTATTTCATGAATGCATTTCGCATTTAGCACAAAAATGATGCTACACAAATAACGCAACACATGCGTTGCGTTATTTGTTGCGCAACACAAATAAATGTCAAATCAGTATAGAAAACAGAGCCATATTACAACAAATAAAGTGTCTGATCCTCAGACTTTCCTGGGGAAAATCCCTGAGTACCATACAGCAGGTAATATGGTTGATCATATAGTTAATGATTGTCTTGTATTCATTTACTTCATATGGTTTGCTTATAGTGTTTTTACACATTCTTAATCATACCCTCGATAACTTAACATGAATAGTTAGAGATAACTACAGTATATCTATTTTATGATTATAGCCATAATGCTATATTATGAGAGATAACATTATCTTTCATTATAATAACTGTTGTTATAGGCTTATTACTGAGGTCCCTTAGCTCATAAAGTCGTTATGTAGCGCTCCAACAAGTTTGGGTAATAACATCTTGCTTTGCCAGCGGTCATTATCTGCTGTGTGTTTTAAATAAATCACTTTTTCTGTGACCCAGTGAACCAGTATTGTTCCCAGTGTAGATTCATCCTACCAGGAAAGATCTCCTCTGTGACAGCTGCCCCTCCCAGCACATGTCTGCGCTCCAGCACAGCTGTCTTCACCCCTCCCTTCTGAAGATAGGCGGCCTACACACACACACACGCACCCCCACATTATCACATTTACTTTCTTGTAAATGTGAGAGTATGGTATAGGTGTGCAGACTGAACAGGGAAACAAATGCGTGAACTCACTGCCACCAGCCCATTGTGTCCTGCAAAGAAGACATATTTTGTACGTGAATAGCTTTTAATTTTTGTTGTGCATCTTGTGGCTGAGTTGTGCAAGTTCAAGTTTGCAAAACTAATATTAAACACTATTGAATTAAAGAAAAGCCAACTGACAACTTCTGGAAGATTAAGGCTTTTTTTTTCCCACCACAAGTTAAGACTCTTGGCACCACAAATTTTGTTTCCAAAAGCCTTTTTAATGTTTCTCACCTCCTCCGATGACCAGCGCGTCATAGCAGGGTTTTAAAGAAGTGTGATTCGATCTGGATCCTGTCAGTATCCACAGCAGATTCTTAGCCCGGGTTCCTCGATCCGTCCACACCGCTGCAGCCATGGCAGGAGCTTTCACTTATCTAACGTCGCCTCTTCCCGAACTGTGCTCAGCATCCGATCTCAGCATCAGACCCTGTTAAGTTGGTCGGTCCGCAGACAAAGTTGGCTTTTCCAAAGGAAGGCGTTTCTGAAGAGCTACACCCGATTGGACAAGCAGTGAAACAAGACATTTTTTAAGGATCCGATTGGATGAGATTAACTTCCGTCATTCCATTTTTTTTCTTTTTTTAAATATCGCTAACTTTCTTCTCAGGTATCGGACTTTTCTTTATGTTTTTTTAGTTTCACGAGCTTGCTGTATTAACCCCGGGTCTCAGAAGACTTGGGGACATAAATATAATAACGGCAGGGAGATTGTGTTAACAGGTGTTAGATATTAGCGGTGTTTCCATAACTTTTCCTCCCGCTTCTCTAAACAGAGAACGTCCGGTTACATTTCAAAATAAAAGCATCAACATAAATCTCATTTAAACTAACGGCAGTGATTTTTCAGAGATGTTTATAAGTAGTGAAAACTAAATGTTGACACCATTACATAAAACACTAAAACTGCTTTTGTTATTCCAATAATGTAAACCTGAGTAGGGGGTTGCACAATATGGTGCAGTAGGTAGCACTATTGCCTTAGCAGGAAGGCACTGAGTTCAACTCTCTGCTTAGGGAGTTTGCATGAGTTCTCTCATGGTACTCTGGCTAACTCCCACAGTCCAAATGTCCTTATAGGTTACTGATCTCTAAATTCTCCTTAGGTGTGAATGATTGTTTGTCTCTGTGTTGCCCTGCGATGTACTGGCGACTTGTCCAGGTTAAACCTTATATATATATATATATATATATATATATATATATATATATATATATATATATATATATATATATATATATATATATATATATATATATATATATATATATATATATATATATATATATATATATATAATATGCAATTCAAATAATAATGCTACTTAAATTTGAAACAAGAAAGTGTACCCCTAACCTTTTTTATGTATGCTTTAAAGCACACACCTGGAGGATATGGTCAGATGAGACTGAAGGCTTGTGGCCTTGAAAGGACGATGCGTGGCCAGCACCACGAAGAAACAAGAAACTAATTTTATTATTTTAATTTGTAATAAATGTTTAAAACTATGTATCATTTCAAGCCCATTTGACTATGAAAAGGTTTGCAAGGCAGTAACTTCAGTGAAGTAGTTGATCATGCTGTAAATATGCAAATGACCGCCAGGGGGCACATTGAACCCATTAAAACTTATTCATAAAGCTATAAGCTTTTTTTAGTCAGTCACAACTGATTCATATAGCACAGTGTGAAAGTAGTTAATTGCTATAGATCTAGGATTACTTTGTAGTTTTTTTTATTTACTGTACAGTACTGAATTTCTCATAAAAAAAAAACCCCGAAAAGTTTAATGTGAAGGAAACACCTGTTTCCCCAATTGTGTGTGATATTCCACATTTTCAGTTTCTTTTCTATGGTAAAATTATATGTAGCAAAGCACTAAAACAATAAAGTTTTTAAAGGCAATCATTTCACAGCTTGTCTGGACATGTGTGTAACTCATGTCAATGTATAAGAGCCAACCTTGAGCACTTTAAGAAGAACTCTTAACACAAAATGGTTTCCGAGTGCTACTGTTAAAGAGGTCATCTTGGCCTAGTGGTTCTTGTACGATACATTAAAGAGATAAGAGGTCATAGATCATGATGTCCATCTACGAGCTGCAGTTTGGCTGGACGAGCTGGAAATTGCTTGGTAAGATCTGAAACATGATTTAAATACTTTAGTTGGTGTAAAAATAACCAAACACAGCAGAAGTTAAGCAAGTTAGAGTACCATCTGGTCCACAGGATTTTCACTGTATTTTGCTTAGACAGTGTAAAATAATTCCTGAGGTTTGCGTAGATTGTGCACTCTCTTGGTAGGGGGCAATGAAATGGGATGCTATGGTGATCTAGAGTTTCCTGAAAGAATTAAAACGCATCCCCCTTGGCGTATTAGAGCAGCATTAGTTTCAGGGAAGAGAAATGATCCTGATATTGTGTCTGCTCGGTTTTCCTTAAAGGAGCGTCTGCGGCAGCGACCAATCAACCGTAACTGGATCAAACGATCCAGCCAGGAGATTTTGTTCTTGTAAGCAGAAATTAACACTTCATTCCCCTTTGTCGGCAGAAATTCAACACTGCAGCCCTTGAAGGCTCTCTCAGGCAATAAAGGGCCAAAATCTAATTAAGCTGGAACAGCTCCGCGCCAAAACACAATTACCCCTCTTTGGTAAAGAAAAAAAAAGAAAAACAATTGCCTCCAGGCAAATGCATTCGCTGGTGGAAATGTTACGTGTCTCAGCATTTATACACAGAAATCATGAGGTACTGTTTCACAGGAGTCTATAAAAGGTGCAGAATGAATACTTATGGATGAAGAAGTCGATCGGTTTTATCTCTTGGGTTTATTTGGATGAATAGTGACCAAAAGAAATCTGGCAATTTTTGAGAGATGCAACTGACACTGAGAAACTTTTCATGACATTCATCACCTAAAAATAAAAGAAACAGAAATGAGAAACAAAAAAACTTCCATTTAAGAATGACAAATATCAAGAAGTCTATGAATTGTGATAGTATCAGCACTGTATAAACAAAGCGAATAAGTCTTCAGTCATCCCCCTTTACTTTATATTTTGCTTAAAGGTAACCAGACTTTCTTTATATGCTTTCTTAAGATTTAAGGCTTTTTGTACAAAAAAAAAATAGCCTCCAAAGGTAAAGCTCTTGTTTTTTACATTCCACCCCTCTTCTGTGATCATGAGATGTGGTTCACACTAAAAGAACAGGAACAGGATCCCGGGGTTTTCTGGGAATGGCCTACTGGGACAGAGACGGAGAAGAATGTCTGGCTTTCCCAGACGGATGTAAACAATGGATGGATGGATGCAAAGGCTGGATAGCAGATCACCATACAAGTAAATGTGTAAATCTGACCAAAGCTATAAACTTATGAGACATCACAAATGCCGATGCTGATATTAACGTATTTCTGTTGTAAAACATTTTGATTAATTGCATTTTGCTGCACACTAGTGCAAGTTTTAGCACTGCTGCTTCATTCTAAAAAGATAAGAAGGTCCTAGGTTTCGATCTCAATTCTGGACCTTCTATGTGAGTGAAATTTGTGTGCTCTACACAACCTTGACACAGCAAAGATCGGATGAAACTACTTTCTACTGTTCTTATTGTGCATGCCTTGGTTCAATTCCTCCCACCCTCTAAAACCAAGCACAGCAACTGGATTGGCCACTCTGAATTGCTTACCAGTGGAGTATGTGCAGAATTGATTGCACTTTGGGTGTCTGTGTTCCCCTGAGATGAATATGAACCCATTGAGAGTAAATCCTATTGAGTGCTGATGATAGGGATCAGGCTCCCAGCAGCACTACAGGGATCACACTAGCAAAGAATGTAAGTGGGTTCATTTTGATGCTTCGGTAGTTACTTTTGCTTGTTGAGAAATTAATAAGCTGCAGATCAAATTGATTCATGATCTCAATAGTTTACATTTTTATGCTAGTTTCTTAATTCAATCAATAATTACAAGCCTAAAGAGAGCAAAGTAAATTTTAAGATAACTCTGGTGTGTAAAACGTCTTAAATGACTCCATGATTCATCCGTCATCTACACTGATTTGTCCATGCTGACCTGGGCATGCCTCCGTTTATCATAGGGAAAAGAAATTATGGACACACCTGTGAATTTCTTAAATATGAATGCAAGTGAAGTGGTTTTTGATTTCATTTTAAATGTTTTAAGTTAAACTGAGTTTTTTTTAAATTAACTTATTGATATGAATCCATGTCCCTCTGTGTAGTGAATATAATGAAACATTCAGGTTATTTGTTCATTTTATTGTTTTTTTAAATTTTATCTCTTTTAGCACCACATGCAGTAAGGAGAGTAGTAGAACAGGTAAAAAACTAAAATCTCCAAAGCTCACTTTTGTAGAACTGCACAAATGTGTTGCTTCTTGGGGTCACCAAGTTATTATAACAACCAGTTGAATGTATTAGCTGTGTGGGATGAATGCCAATAAAAGGTTATTTTGTACTACCATTACAAATGTAAGCATGTAAAGTTTACCGGTACTTTATCTGGACTCATGTGCTATGGTCAGATGAGATTCAGTTTTAGGTTTTTAGCAACAAAAAATTTAATTGGTAGGTTATCAAACAAAGGCTGATTATGCGAAAAAGCATTTTTAAGCATGGTAGTGGCAATGTCCCCTCCGAAAACCCCAGGGACATTGCTAATGAGCATGGATTTATAAACTCTTTTAAAATACCAGAAGACCTGGAAGGAAAATCTGGTGACCACTACAAGCCAAATTTACACAGAAAGTGTACACAGCATACAAGTATAACTTTTTTCCATGGCCATTTCAGTCCTCAGATATGCACTGAAAACTTGTGGTGAAGAGGGAGACTTAAGAGAACTGTAGATGATCTAGACTTTAATGATTGTACAAAGAGGTCAAAGATCACTCTCTCTGTAAGGTCCAACCTAGTCAAATATTGTAGAACAAAAACTGTTGTCCTAATGGTAACAAAGTTCAATAGTGCAGTTGAGCAATTATTTCCTTAACATTTTCCCCTGTTGAATGAATGTACTGAAATTGAAGGGTGGACCCTTAGATTTTTTTTTTCTGGTGAAACTGGTTTGAGAACAATAAGCCAATTGTGGCAAATAAAACAGTTTCCTGTGTAAATTTTAGAATTAGATTTAATTGACATTTTTAAGTTAGTGGAAAAAGTGACCACCTAAAATGTGACCAAATTGAGTACAGCTTCTCTTTATCTTGTCTTAGGAGTTTGTTCGTTCTACATATGCACTTTAAACGGGCAGAAATGTGTAAAAGCACCGTTCTTTAAGTAAAAGTTTGAAACAAATGCAGTCATGAGTGGCATGTCAATCAGCCAATAGCGTGAATGGGCTCTGTCACCAATGAGCAATGACTTCCTCATCCCGCTGTCTCCACTGGATGTAGGTGTTCAGACTCCTCGACCAGTACGACTCCCCCCCTGCTGGGCTCTGTTTGGAAACGACAGAGGCGGGGACGGAGAGTCGTAACACAGTAACTAGGAGCCCCTAGGGAATGTGAAAGTCAGGGCCTTCAATCCCCGCGATAAGACTTTACGTACTGCCGCGTTTCTCATGGAAACAGATGGATTTGTGAGGAAGCGTCGGATGACAGCGGAGACCGCAGGCGGTGATGCCGGGGTTGCAGGAGCCTCAGCTGGGGCAGAAGTTCGATGGCTCGGGGGCAGATTCTGGGGAGTTTCAGAAAGTATTGTGAGCAGCCTGACGCCGCGTATCGGGGGGGAATCGCAGCTGCAAAGCGTGGACGTTGTCTGCGCGGCTCAGGATGCGCAAGCAGAGGACTCGGAACCTGACTATGAAGGTCTGCCACAGGGAGCATCCACTAGCACCCACA
Source organism: Xiphophorus maculatus (assembly GCF_002775205.1). Lineage (NCBI taxonomy): Eukaryota > Metazoa > Chordata > Actinopteri > Cyprinodontiformes > Poeciliidae > Xiphophorus > Xiphophorus maculatus. The sequence goes on along the minus strand of NC_036464.1, from coordinate 13,933,745 downwards.
TGTTGGCAGGCGCCGTGGCTGGGATAATGGAGCACTGCCTCATGTTCCCCATCGACTGTGTGAAGGTAGCACGGCTCAATGGCTAACAGACTGAACCACAACTTTTTACGAATGCGGAATGCTTTCACATCCCGGTTGCTGTTTGTTTTCTTTGGGTGTTCTCTGTGCAGCCTCCATGTTTGTTAGCTTAGCTCATTAGCTCTTTTGCTAACACGCTGCAGAGCCGTGACGAAGGTCAGCTGGCTCGGCTGCATTTCCAAGCATTGACTAACTTGTTAGCAAGGTGTTATATTGGTAATTAACCGACGTTTGCTTCTGTGGGTTTTACACCAACACTGACTTCAGCAAATTGCGTCTGTTTGATTACATTTCTTTAACTTAAAGCTTATCTGCTGTCAGAACTTCAGAGGAGAATGTTACAGAACTGCTTATACGTCACGAGCAAACTACGGCATCCTGGGCGGCCAAAGCAGAACACTATGCAAAACACATTACTGAGAAAGTCACGCGTAGTACAAAGGGCATATCGTAGTGTAGCAGCAAACTTACCAAAACAAAAGTTTATTAAACAGTAACCTGATGCAGTGCTCAACATAACAGAAAATGCAGTCAAACCTTTTCTTTACAAACTAGTAGATATTGGAAAACCTTTCGAAAAATGTTTGTAGAATCTGTTTTCAATGAAAAGGAAAATACTTAAAGATAATCTATAAGAAAATTACAAGATGATGTATGAAGGTTAGAAATTAAGAGCAGCACTTTAAAAGCTTCCCCCACATTCAAGTGAAGACATATTAAACTGTTTAGAAATATTCATACAGTAATTAGCCACCGGTCATGGTGTACAATCTAAAGGAGCAACTCAAAATTAAATTATACATGATCTTAATTTACAGTATAAATATAAGGGTGTCTTTACTGTGTGAATCACATTCCAGCCATTCCTCAAATGTTTGAATAAAAAACATTATAAAGATGAGGTCAGCATGGTGGTGTATGGTTCTTCTAAACCATGAAGGATCGCAGATCATAGATGATGACTGCGGCTTTATTGTCATTGCATGTTGTTTATCAGTTCGACACATTCAGAAGCAGTGGGGCCTATTTACTTTTTTCTGTTCAGCTTGTATACTGTGATTACCTTCACTTTTGGTTTACCAAGCCAGTCGGTCCTCAGAAATCCCACTTGAACAACTAAATCAGAAATTATTGAGAGAGAATTCATATTTTTTCCTCTGTCATGTGTACCATTCCTCAAGGTTTCCCTTGGTCCTACTGGGGCTGTTTCTGTCCAGGCTAAATACGCGTAGCTGTATGAATTGTGTGCACCGAGAGCACAAAAGCACAACAGATGTGGCAAAGTGCAGAAAAATCTGAATTATAGGTCATTTCTCCACTTGCTTAAAATACTCGCAAGTGTAAAAGAAGTGCGCACAAATTATATGGTCATTTATGAAAGTTTTACACGGTTGAGCCGGAATGAAGTTTGAGTAAATTCTGGCTCCTCTCCTGCAGATGTGAAGTCCATGAAGCTAGCCTGTGTTAGGACGAGAAATGGTCCAGGTTCATGGGGGGGGGAGAGGATTAAAGGAAGTAAGCTTATGTCCTCTTGTGACCCTGGAGCTTGTAACAGCACACTTCCTCCTATTCAATCATTTATGTACACAAACATGACCCCACCCAGTGTCACAAACCTCATTTCCCACATTTGTCCTCTTAATCACACTGAAGACTATTAATCAAGCACTTGTATTGCTGTGTTTTTTTGTTTTTGCCATTTTTTTTGAAAAACATGGAGCAACCTGAATCACAGGTTCATTTCCCTCTGGTTTAATATCACGTTGAGGTCGGCTACAGTTCCAAATGCAATCCCAATGATATTGTTGGAGAGAAATGAAGTTTTTAAAATGGCAACATTCTTTTTCTTGCAGACAAGAATGCAGAGTCTCCAGCCTGACCCCGCAGCACGCTACAAGAATGTGATGGACGCTCTTCGCCGGATCGTGGCCACCGAGGGAGTCTGGCGACCACTAAGAGGCCTGAATGCGACGGCCATTGGCGCTGGGCCCGCTCACGCTCTGTATTTTGCCAGCTATGAGAAACTCAAAAAGACTCTAAGTGATACCATTCATCCTGGCGCTAACAGTCATTTGGCTAATGGTACCATAAAACTAACCCTATTTGTACATTCCTTTTGTTTTGAATCTGACACTCCAACAAGATGCTCCAACTCAAACTCTAAAGCTAAACATGCATCTTTTAAGCTCTGGGTAGCTTTAGGCTACTAGTGAGTCAAAACGTTTGCATTTTAATAGAAATACTTGTTTGCTCTGTAGAGATATCAGCTCCTTCCAGCTTTCGTGGTAGTCTGACCTGTCATGTTTGAAATCATCTGAAAGAGATTCCAAAGATTCATTTTGGATGAATCCTCCAGATTTCCAACTTGCTGTTATTCTCTGTCATTCCTGTTCTTTCTCTTTTTTTATTTTCTAGTTTAGTGGGTACTGTGCCTCTTTCCCTGCTCTTTCAAGTGTTTGAGTTACTGTCCACCAGGGGTCTCTCTTTGTTCAGGTTTGCTCCTACTGAAGGAGGTTTCCAATGTTTTTAGTCACAAAGTGCATACCAATTCTGCTGGGTTAACATAATTTCTTGAGCGTAGTGTAAAACGTTGAACTGTAGGAGTAGATGCTCAGACATGACCAGACAAGTTCTGTTGCAAGTGAAAAATTTCCTTATGGCTGTATTTTTTTCCCCCCATTTCCATGTGTGATGACTGCAGAAGTGTGTCTGTGTGTGTATGTGTTTCAGGAGCAGCTGGTTGCGTTGCCACTTTGCTTCACGATGCAGCCATGAACCCAGCAGAAGGTAAGGGCAAACTTTGTACTGTGTTTGGGTTTTTTTTCCCTTCTCAAAACAGCAGTTTTGAGTTTCAGAAGACACTTGCAGGTGCCAGGCCTCTGTGAATTTTTCTCCATGTCCGCCTCAAACCGGTAGTCTCACCCACTTTCTATTACAGCTGTCCCTGACCCACCTGCCCAAACATGTCAGAGGAAGGGCACTCGTCTCAGTCCCCTGTGCAGCTGTTGGGTGGGCTGCAGCTGTCTGAGCAAACTCAGCAAGAATAACATACTTTTTTTCCCCCGCAAAATTATTAACAGCTTGAATGTTTAATATATTATCACTTTACAAGCCCAGATTTCAGTGCATTTTTAATCTGAGTTTTGACTCACTCACTCTACCTCGGTGAGAATGCTTTGAGCTAAACAATTTTATTGTAGTTCTGGTTGTGTGTGGAAGGTGCCAATTAGCCAAATCTGGTCCCATCTGACCAGAGAATTTTCCTTCATGTATTTACTGTGTCCTTTAGATCATTTGTGACTAACAAGGGGAAACTTTTCTTTCTTTTTTTACAAGTCATTCAGGTCAGATTTGTGGAGTGTATGATTAATAGTTGTTCTTTATGTCAGATGTTCCCACCTGAGGTGTGAATCTCTGCAGCTCCTCCAGTGTTGCCATGGGCGTTTTAGCTACTCCTCTGATCAATACTTTGCCAAGCTAACTTTTAATTTTTAATTTAGAATATTTTTTTGTCTAAAATATTTTAAAAGTAAGATATCATCCTTTCCTCTTCACCGTTTTGTAATGCTGATTATGTTATGCTGTTACTTATGGTACTTAATTTTGGTCTGTCACATGAAATCTCAATCAATGATACACTTCATGCTCATGTTTTTATTGAAAAACAGCTTTCCTTCACATCTCATATTGACTATTTGTTTCTTGTCTGGTTCTCCTCGGTGCTGTCAACGCTGGACTTGCTCGGCTCCTTCCTCCCATTAACACCTCTACCCCACCTGTTCCCAGTTGTGAAGCAGCGCATGCAGATGTTTAAGTCGCCCTACCAGGGCGTGTTGGACTGTGTTCGCGCCGTGTGGCAAAGAGAGGGTCCTGCTGCCTTTTACCGCAGCTACACTACCCAGCTCACCATGAACGTGCCCTTCCAGGTGCTCCACTTCATGACCTACGAGTACCTCCAGGAACTGCTCAACCCTCACAGACTATACAACCCTTCGTCCCACATGGTGTCCGGGGCTCTGGCCGGGGCGATCGCAGCGGCAGCCACCACGCCTCTGGACGTCTGCAAGACCCTGCTCAACACCCAGGAGTCTCACACCCTCAGCTCCGCCGGCCAGAGCCAGGGAGCCCACAGACACGTCTCAGGTCTGGTCCACGCCTTCAGGACGGTTTACAGGCTGGGCGGCCTGCAGGGCTTCTTCAAGGGAGCACAAGCGAGGGTCATCTACCAGATGCCCTCCACAGCCATTAGCTGGTCTGTTTATGAGTTCTTCAAATACGGACTTACTAAGCGCCAGCACAACAATATGAGAATCCAACATATCAAGGCTGAGGTGTAGATTTCCTATGGGTTTAATCGCCTCTCTTATACATCAGGCCTCGCTGTGGCCACATACGCACATACAACCAGATGAAATACGCCTCAGTCATCCTGATCTCCTCAGACAGAGCAGATAAGAAAGACACCTTCTGAACCATTTTTAGTAATTTTACATCTGTTCACCATTTCAGCCATAGGATACAACTTTTACACAGTATTTTCAAGTGTCATTAATTTTAAGCAATCCCTGTAATCCCTTTATTGAAGCAGAACACACACGAAGAAGAGTTTGGCAGTCAGCAGTGGGCAGTCACAACCCTCTGTCAAGAGTTTACTTTATGAAACTTTGTTTTTGCATCATAGTTTTAATATAACCAGATAAAGCTTTTCAGATAACACAAGTCTACATTACATGTTTGGAGTTTAATGTAAAAATAAAACACCCCCAACTAGAAAAATTGGTTAAAATGGTTATGTTGCATAAACATACATTTATATGTCCCTTAGCCGTATACAGATGCTTTTCAGGGGGCTTTTTCAACACAATCTGTCAAATTGTTAATTTGCAAAAAAAGATTCATTATAACCCACGAAGCTACTGTTAATGACATGGGTCAAAATATTTAACTTCTTGATCGTAAAATAAATCTTAATTTATTATTTGTCAGTGAAAAATAGACCCAGTGGCAGACAAATACCCTAGAAAAATACCGTATTTGTTCATTTCTAATTATTTCTGTCAGAAGTTTCTTCAATCAAATGTATTTTGTTTTTTTTCCCCTGCTGTTGAAATGTGTAATAACTGGTCTGTTTTCAGCTTTTTTGAACTACTGAGGTTTAAATGTTTGTGCGCATCATCAGCAGGAGTTTTGTTCTTACTGCGACCAAAAAAGGAGCTGAATTCATAACATTTCACACACCCAACCTGAAGCTGTCATTCTTACGTGCTGATGTCTGTTTCCGACACTGAATTGCACTTGTTCAATAAAACTTCAGCAGAGGGGCTCTGCTCACTGTTCGTAAAAGAGAAAAGTTCTCCTCTTATGTGTTTAAATATGAGACTTCTATGCTCCTGTAAGAAGGTGACTTTTAGTGGCTAGATTTACCGTGCGGATGAAGGTTGAGGCTGGACTAAAGCTTTGTTTAGTCACAGGTGAGTTTACCAAATTCCACCATTTTACCGTCAACATGCATAATTAGATATTTTATATTTTAACCCTAGTATTATTATAACTCCATCGTCTTGTGGAACCTTTAAATGATGCCCGTACACTCAGGGAAACATTTGTTCAAACACCCTGGAGAGGACAGAAAACACAGGCGAGTAATCACATAGGTAACTTTTATAACAGAAAATGTGTTTATATGTTGAAACTGTGACTACATCTTGACAGTGAGATAATCTGTGAAAACAAAGTCCTTTGGCTCTGGTTGTTTCTGACTGAGCAGTGTTTTTCTGCAGGTGGCAGTAGGAACACAGGGAGGAGGCATAGAAGCTATATTTTTTTTCTGCAGATTCTGTTTCATATTGTTATGTCAGGACATAGTGACAGTTTTTTTTAATATGTACAAAAAATGTTTTACTGCAGCTTTAACAAGCAGCTTCTTTACACTCAGTACTCTATTTGTCCTTTTTAGATAAACATTTTTCACATTAACAACTTAAATCTATTCCTGGAAAGGATGTGTTTAAAACTTGTAGAATTTGGCCTCTCCAATCCTCTTGAAATCACATTTGCGCTCTCAGCACCTCTTGAATTTGAGTGTACAGCTATTTTTTTCATTCATTTTGAGGCAGGTACAGTTGTTTAGTCTTGAGCACAGGTGCAGATTTCAACTTTGACCCCTTAGACTTTCAGAAACGGCCTGTGACATAATGGGTACACAGCCTGCATCCAAACAACTGCAAAAGTAACACTTTGGAATTTGTCAAATGACGCATGACAAAGTACATTTTGATAGAAGATGCAGATGAGTTGGACAGTGTATTTAAGAGATGACATGGCTTCTTATAGTCAATACAAGCATTCCAGCTTATTCTTTTCCATAATTTTGAGTAAAAGGGCTGTTTTTTGGTTTATTTTTTTGCAAGATATCTTTATATACTTGGACAGAAAACAAATCATTTTCCTTACATTTCATAACTATGCACTGCTTATGTTGGTCAAAAAACAGGGAAGGTTGTGGTTGTAACATGACTAACTGTGGAAAAGCACAATGATGAAAAACAGCTACAACATACTGTAGCTTATTCAGTTCTTTGGTATCAGATGAAGAAAATAATTACAATAACATCTTATAAATGTTTCTCTTTTCCAGATTTGTTAGTGAATTTAATTTCATTACACTGTAATATCAACTTTTGTCTAACATAATAATGCGAGTAAATGCAAATTTCATTAACATGCATTTTTGAAAAAAACAACTAAGGTTTTCTGTCTCCGTTTTGAACCAGTGCAACGATTTTTTTCCTGACATGCTCACGTCATTGCTCCATTGAAAACAAATTTGAATGAAACCTAAATCCATTAGCAAGCATTCACTATGTATACTTGTGAGCTTCAGAGTAGCAGACTTAATGCTTTTACAGATTATAGTGAGGAGTGACAACTCATCCTTACCAGTCTTTCCATACACACCGACTCACAGCCATGTTTGTCTGGGAAAACACCTGTTTAAACAGGGAAAGCCTGATCTGAGTCTCTTGTCTGCATGCATGTACAGTATCTACTTGTATTTATAGTTCCTAATAGACTTAAGAGGAGGTTATTTGTAATTCTCTTCTCCTTGAATACACCTATTGACTGATAGCCAATAAAGAAGAGAAATGTGGCTCTAAAAGACACTGAAAGTAAGTTTTTGTCTACTAAAACCGTTTCTAGTTGCTCTGTGTTATAATCTGTCAGGGCCAAACTGATCACATTTCAGCAGTGTGAGAGACACACTAGGTGCGCCTCAGGAGTCCGAAGAGTAAGAAAAAAAATAAAAAGTAAAGCAAACAAATAAATGTGCACACATGTAACCCTGATCAAAAAGAATCCTCCGTCATATTTAATGTACGCTAAAGTTTAAGTGAGACGACTTAAATTAATAACATACAGAACTTTCATCCATTTACAAAGTTTATTTAAAGTCAACTTAATTCAACTTGCATCTGGCTAATTTACACACACCATAATTGGTGTGAATAAACTGAGAGTAAAGAAGTTCTTCCTGTGTCTGACTTCTATTGTATAAAAAAAGAGAATAAAAAAGTAAAATGAATACATACATATATAATAAAAACATGTAGCTAAGCTTAAAAGTAAAATTAAGCGAATGCCTGCATTGCTTTTCTACTGGTCTGTCCTGCACTTCCTCTTGTGATGAACTCTGCATTCAAGAGGGGAAGCCATGGGGCAACATATGGAAGGACGTTTGTTTTACTTTAAAAAGAAAAAAAAATCCCTCAGTACTGCAGCTTAGCCCAGGTCTCTATTTGCACACAACGACACAGCAGGTCCTCGACAAAATGTTCAATTAAGGGGAAACTATAGTGGCTGGAAACAGAAACCAGATGATGTGGTGCTTCTATGAAGATGATGTTGTATTTCATATCATCTTAAGGAAGCATTCAGCATTTCAATTGCCATTCTACAGCATTCCCTACTGTTATGAACATTTTCAAATATCCATTACAATTTAAAGCAAAACAAGCTATTCCATAATAGCTAATCAATAATAAAACCAAATGATTAAGTGTTCATTGTACTGCTCTATTTGTTGTGCATGTTTTACATGGAGCAAATGCCTTATTCCAGCTACCATTTAAACTGCTTTAGAGTAAATCCTCTCTTGTTTATTATAACATTCCAAGATTGTTTTAACCCTTTAACTGCCTACTCGACCATATGATTTAGCACATTTTGAGTCTCTATATCTCAATATGAGGAGTGCCTAACTTAGCTTAACCTGATTGAGCCATCTCTGCCGCTTGGTTGAGGTACGATATGCTAAAGAAATCCACTGGAGGGCACTGTTTCTTTAAATAGTATTCTTCTTCTTCCCCTCTCCAACCAGGAAGTCAGAAACACAAAAATCTGTCACAAATATCGACTGGTTGTGGTAAAACTTTGAAAGGTAGAAATAGGTTTCTGGCATATAATAGTGTTATAGACCTTACTAAACAGAATTATGTTACTTGATACCACCTAAAAAGCTAAATTAAAGGTCTAATAATTTTTTTAAAATATGCTTGACCAAACGGTTGATTTGTCACTTTATGGTAAATGTTGCAAATTAAGCTAATGTAGTTAACATTTAATTTTTTTGCTATAAAATCAAAAGTAATTGTCATCTATTGGTGTAAATATGAAACAATGTGTTATTACAGTGTTATACACTAAGAATAATTATAACATCATTATCTTACAAAATAATTTTTGTGACTTTCTGAGTTGATATTAGCAAATATGGTAAAATTTTAGAATAAATGTGGGGAAATCATAATTTTCACAACTACTAACTAATTTTAACTTTTCAATCACCACTAGAGGGACACTAAATCCTTCTATGGTGCAAAGCCACGCACTCTTCTCGCCCTTGTACCAGAAAATCCTTAAGAATCTGATTGTCATCTAAGTGATGATGACCAAGTAGACGATCCTGATTATCAGCCCACACAAGCAGATGATACTGGAGACAGCTCTTCTGAATCCCTGGATGAAGAGGAGGCTCCCTGAAAAAGCAGATCTTCTACACAGCCACCTCGTAAAAGGAGCCGGAAAGGGAAACACACACTAAAAACTGTTCCCTTGGAGCAGCCAAATGACAACGCCGACCCAAGTTACACCCCAGGCCCCAACAAAAGCACAAGAAGAATCTGGAAGCAGGAAGACATTGATGAGTTCCAGGTTCTTAATTCAAGATTTGAACCCCTTGAAGCTGTGCCCTCACCCTTCCAGTATTTCAAAATGCTCTTCACTGATGAGATGATTGAATATATCGCACATCACACCAATTTGTACTCTGCTCAAGAGTTGGGGGATCCAATCAAGACTAGTCCTGAAAAGATAGAGCATTTCCTAGTGATCCTTCTTTTTATGGGTGTTTTCAATTTCCCATCACTGGAGGACTACTGGCACCGTGAATCACGCTTCGACCTGATCACTGACATCATGCCAAGGAGGAGATTCCAGCTGTTACGGCGATACATTCATTTATGAGGGAAATGTAGTCTGTGTCCAAAAGGAGTGTCCAGGTGGAAATGTGAGAAATGTAATGTCTTCCTGTGTTTGAATGCAAACCAGGAATGCTTTAAGTTATATCACCAGAGGTAAAGTGCATCTAATGCACAAAAAGAATGCTGTTTTGCAAACACATAGATAAGGTTGGAAAGGTGATGTTTTAATATGTTTGGTAATGTTTTTTCTGTGTTTGCCATGTTTTTTCAAAGTTTAAATGAAAACAAGTAACACTAGTTCAGTCAATCCTCCAGATACGTGACACTTGTGTCCCAAAATACATGCTGTTGCACCAAAACAGAAAAGGTGTGCTGAGATATAAAAGCAACAAATGTTTCTATTGTTCTGCAGTATTTTCTTTTCCTTTTTGAATGTAAAAATGAATATTTTGCACTGTTACCTATAATCAGAAGTGGATTGAATGTGAGAATTTTGTGCTGTTGCACTTTAATACAGATACAGTCAAGATGGGAAGATTAAAAATGCAATATTCCCTTGTTCGACGCAATATTTTCCTTGGTTGAAATTAAAACCAGTGTTTTGTGGCATTTTGACAGAAATAAACTGTATCCAATGCCCCAGACATTTTTTGTTGGTTATTTCTTTATAAATTAGCATTTTATTTTAATTTATCTACTGTACTTGGTATTTTTATTACATCATATACTTAAACCATCAAGTGACATCTCAACTGTTTGGTAGAGATCAATATTTTAAAAACCACAGGGTCTGTTGGAAAAAATTTTTTTGATTGTGTATATGAGTCACCCTAGGGTAAAAGAAATGCAAAGAAAAAAATTTTCACAGGTTTTTTTCTTGGTGTGGTTGTTAAAGGGTTAATTTGACTTCATCAGAAGAATTACACAGGATGCAAAGCCACAGTGTGACAAATTGAATTCACTATTTTCTTCAGTTCAGCAGTGCCTTAACCAGTTTTCTTCTGCTTCAAAATAAAGGAAACACATGCACACTCTCCCTTGTGTATTAGCGTAAGCCAGTGTTTTGGAAACTCAAGCCTGCGGTTAAAGACTCTTAGAGAAGCACCTGGGTGTTCACACACACAATTAAGACCTAACACATGGGATCAAAATATCTCTCAGTGGCTCACTTTCTCTCCTCCTCTGTAAATTAATGGGAAAGTCAAGGTTCATCGTCTCAGATCTCTCTTAGTATATTTTAAGCCAGATCCTGACTAGTCCTCTCAGAATGAGTTACAGCGTGACACAGGATTGTGCCAGAAAATGTTCACTATATTTCATAAGGCCATTGGTTAAAGAATGAGGTGTGAATACCAACTTCTGATCTTACTCAACAGGAAACTCTCACACATACCGACTGTGATCTCCCGCTCTTTCGGGGTGCTACTGGATGAAGGAGCTGTTGCTGTAACTCCTTTTGCAGCTGTGGAGTAAAGCCGACTTGAAGAGGAGAAAAAAAAACAACCCGATGCTTTAATGACCATTTGATTGGACATGAATGCTTTCACTTTTGCTTAAAATCAAATTATGTGCAGTGGTACAAATTGCTTTATGACAAGAATCTTTACATTCAGGACTGTGAACTGAATATTTAACATTTGATGTTCATTTTATTAAATTTATACTAAGAAACAACTCTTCCAAATGGCTCTTTTCTATGTCAGAGAGTGACAAATTTTTACTATGAAAATAATACTTTTTTCTGCACTGATTTGGTTTAAGTAACCATTTCTTTGCTTTGATCATACTCATTTTGAAAAACTTCACATTTCATTAACAGAAAAGCTCTCTTTGATCGCTTGAGTACTTTTGCATTACCGTCTGCTCAAAAATGATTTCTATAATTTGCTTTCTTGCACTGCTCAAAGAAATTTCTCTGACAAAATTAGCACGGCTGCTTTAAAAAGAAAAGGCCCTCCTCACTCAGTCTGTCAGTTCAGATGATTGGCCATGTCTCTATAGTGTCTTCTGGCAAACCTCAGAAACCTTCACAGATCAGCTGCATTTATAGTCATATGAAATTGCACCCAGGTGCACTGTATTTATTAAAACGGTCACTTTTGAGGGAAATTGGTTTCACCATCTGTGTCCACCTCAAATGGTCCAACTACTTCCTTAGCATATTAAAGTTCTGCTGATAATGAACCATCATTTGATTCAGGTGTGTCCAACCAAAAAAAACCAAAAAACTAAAACATGCACGACTGACTTTGGATGCCCCTGAGTTACATTGTATTGTATTTATGAGTATCACAATAAAGGGTACTTTATAAAAGTGCATTTTACACTTTTTACATTTTTCCTATATGAAAAAAATCAAGTCTTCTTTTCTTCCCACAACGCAGTTATATGCTATGTTGCATTTGTCTGTAACCATGACAGACTGCTTACATAACATTCTAATAGTTTGTGGCTTTAAGATTACAGGATGTGAAAAAGTTAAAGTGGCATTGATAATTTTGCCTGACACAATGTACAAAGACAGAAAGCAAAACATTTGAACTCCTTTACATTTTTCTTTCAAAGCAACTCACCTTAGCTGTCATGTCAACTCAAGGTGTGGCACATCCTAGTCGGGTATGTTGGTCACAAGCAGGGCTGACACAGAAACACCCAGACCATGATCATCCGTCCTTGCTCACAATCTAACAGTCAGTGTAAGTTCCTAACTACGCGAGAAAAGTCAACCAAGGTTCAAATAGGTAACCCTCTTTGGTGACATGTTGGATCTCTTTGTAACTGCAAGGCACTGTGCAGACTAGCCTTCATGGTTGAATCTTTTTCTACATTATTAATCTTGAAGTTAAGTTCAAGTTTATTTTAAAAAATGTTGACAATACGTGTTCATTAAGATTGACGTGTAAATACATGAGATTATAGCCAGCTGGTTAATTTCCATTTCTAGTCACGGAGATCTTTGCTTTGTAAAGTTAAAAATAGCTAGCAGCATTAAGGGACATAGCCAAGAGGTCTTTGTGCAGCAGTATGTTATTATCTGTCATGACAGGATGAGAAGATTTGTCTAAATTTGATCTAGTAAGATGAGTAGAAATTGTTTAAGAAACTATGTCTTTGCCCTGTGCACACCTTAGACACTTATTATGTCCATATAAAAAAGTTTTGGATATACTATTTTCCTTTTTGAGGAGCTTGGACGCTTTCTTTTTTTCCTACAGTGAATGTTCTAGCTTGAATCTCTCCCACACTTGTACCATGAAGAATTAAGTTGTGGGGGAGATGCAGCTTCTGTCATCACTTGAGAGAACATGCTGGAGGAGGATTCTTCCCACAATCTCCAAAGATACAAGGTGATCGCTGACACACGATGAATTGTAACGCTATAGACATACTCGCTCATACAGCCATTGGTTTGTGGGAAACAAAACAGTGAGTGAAGAGATAATAGCATTTTCAGGCAAGGTTAAGACACAAAACAATGTAGAGATATTTAGCTGGCTTTGAATTTCTTGTTACTTGACAACAGGATTCTTCACAGATCCTGTACAATAAAAGAAGATCACGCAAGGCTTGCTTTGAATGGAAAACCCTTTATGCATTTCAGTGTTTATAGGAAAACGCCATTACTAATGAGGCAGAATAGACAAAGGACCTACACAAAAGGTATTGATTCATTCATGAGGGTTTCCAAAGTGATGATGATGGAGAAAATAGTCCAAAAGAAAAACTCAGAAAGTGGCTGGATGAACGTTAGAGTTGAAATGTCTTTGTTGCCTGAGGAGCTTTCTACAGTTGGAAATTTACCCCATCATGATCAAAGCTAAAGATCCAAACATGTACACAAAAAAGTCAAACACCCTAAGGCTTCTGGGAGTGAGGCTCTAGCAGAACTGCAGCATTGTTGCAGTTGGCTGCAGGTGTCGAGAACTTTCTCTGCTCAGTCTCGACTGTTGTGACAATTTCCTTTAAAGCTAGGAAAGGTCAGAAAATCATCTTACAAACTTCACTTATCACATTGACTGAAAAACAGAAAATGGGGCTGCAGCTTAACAAAAAAAGTTAATTTGTCACATGTAATGCAATTATGTTTGTCAAACTTAATTTATTTACATTTGCTTTTAACAAATTAACTCAGATTTTCAAGTTGGATCGCCTTTTTTCTTTGCTTCCATGCACTAAATGTTTTGAATGCCCACGGCCAGAGACCGAAAGACCTTAAGATGTCTGTCAACTGGGGAAAAAGCACTGTGATAAAGATTCCTTGCATTTGCAAGTGTGTGTGTTCTCTTTTGTGTGTGTCAAGGCAACACAGGTGCGGTCAGGGACACTGAGGAAGAAACAGGCCTGCTGTCCTTTGAACTTGATCTTGAAAAGAAAGCGGTCTTCGCTTCCTGTCAAATACGCTCAGCAACTCATGCCTTCCAGCTCAAGACAGCTCTAACTGGTTTAAACAAAAAAAGAGCCTTAAACCACTTATTAAGTCAACAAAAGCACCCAGCTTGAGTGTACACACTGATCTGAAATAACCTGATCGTGACAGATCCATTTATCAACGAAGCTGTTATTTCGATTGATGTTCATATATGTTTCAACTCCTGGTTACAACAACAACAAAAAAGATGTGGCAGAAATCTGACTTTGCAAAAAGATATTTCTTTCAGAAAGCTTCAGAAAAAAATACACAGTTTGCATTGTTGTCAAGTGAAACAATGTATCTGGATTTGAATATGCACCAGTCTCCAGACTTGAAAAGACACTTCGCTGGTTCAAGGTTAGGACGTTTTTGGTACTCCGATAGTTACCCTGATGTTATAAGTTGTTTAAACTGTTTATGGGTTAATTATGAGATATAGAAGTATGAGAAAATGTGTTAAGGTAAGAACTTTTTGTAAGATTTTATCCAACCAACCAGTAAGAGACTGAATAATAATAATAATAATAATAATAATAATAATAATAATAATAATAATAATAATAATAATAATAATAATAATAATTAATAATAATATCAAAATTACTGCTATTTCACACGGCAACGATAGGTATCCTGCAGTGGAGGTGTAGGAGTCAGAGGGAAGTTTGAGAGGCCGTAAGTGGGGACTGAGTAGCTCCATTATCAGCATGCTGATAAAAGATGTGTGTGTGTGTGTGTGTGTGTGTGTGTGTGTGTGTGTGTGTGTGTGTGTGTGTGTGTGTGTGTGTGTGTGTGTGTGTGTGTGTGTGTCAGAATGGCTCAGTGCTTTCCCTGCCTCTGCTTATCACCACTAATTAAAACATTTGGATTCCCCTGGCCTGCTTTGGAGGAGTGTGTGTCTGTCTCAGCATGTGTGTGGGAGATGTGAGAGTGGTGAGGAGTCAAGGAAGGAAGTGTTGCAACTTGAAAAACTGCCTGTCTCCTTCAATGGACAGAGGATCATGGGGAAAATTCAACCTCTTTAACAGATTAATATGCTGTTTCTACTCCTAGCTGTGCACCCACACACACACACGCACACACACACCTTGTTCATTTATCTGACTATCTGTCAGTTCATACGGATGTTTACAGAATGGGTTATTTCATGAACACACAAGCTAACATGCTGAGATCTGGGTTTGGTACAGAGAAAGTAGGATGTGGAAACTTACGGCACAATGACATGACTGGATGAGGTTGCTGCTCAAAGTGGCAAGACAGAGCAGTCTTGTTTGTTAATGTTATAGTGCATAGTAGAGGCATGGAGTAGAAGATGAGTATGTTTAATGAAAATGATGAACAAATAAACTTAGAAAATCTACAGGGAGCCAGGACAGAACACAAACCATAAATCCAAGGGAAACAGGAGTAACGACATTAAATAGGAGGAACCAGCAAGGAGTAACTGAGAAAGAGTTTTATATATACTGGGGAGGTTGATTACTGAACGAGGAACAGATGGATGATTAGAGCTGTAGGTGTGAAGGAAGAGAGAGTGGGAAAGTGACACAGGGGGTGAGGGAGGGTACAGAGGGGACTAGGAAATAAATCTAAAACACTAAATAATAACTAGACCTAAGAAACATAATTAAACTAGAGTAACAATAAATAACTAGACAAAAAATGAACATAATGAACTAGAATCACTAAGAAAAAACTAAACCAAACTAAAACAGAAACACAGCTGATCTAATAAAAGAAAAAGAACAAAGGAGCACAGAAAATAACAAAACCCAAAACCAACCCAACATCCTGACAGTGACATGAACCTGGACAGGCTGTTCATGGCTAAAACTAAATGCTCCAATGGGGCAAAATGTACAACAATTCTACAAAAAAGAATTGGTCAAAGTCTCTCAACAGCAATTTAAAGACTCAGTAGTAGTAAGAGTCTCAGTTTTTTCTTTTCTCTTATTTTACATATTATTCCTTACTGAACAATAATTGTTGTGGTTATAGACTTTTTCATGTGATATCCCTGCATGCAACTGTTTGCAGTCACAGTTTTGTAGATTTCTAACAGAGAACAGAAAAATTATGTGCTATTAGAATTGCAGTGTTTTGCAAAAAACTTTATATATATTCACGCATCTTGAAACATTTCCACATTTTGTTAAATTATAACCAAATCATAAATATATATATATATATATATTACAATATGCTAACATGAAATAGAGCACAGCTGTGAAATGAGAGAAAGGGATGCAAGATTTTTAAAATTTGTGGCAGAAAAGTAACTGTACTTTACAGAGACAAATCTTCCCCAACGTGAAACATGGTGGTGGAAGCATATTTGGAAGCAAAGTTGAAAACTGATTTTCATTGACACTATTGGTCCAATCTGACTGACCTTGACCTATTTGTCAATAAAGAATGTCTCTAAATATGCAAAGCTAGAGATGTACTTCAAAACTCAGGAGGGATAATACAAATGCATGCTATTTTTCCTCATTTTTATTTGTAATAATTTACAATAAGAATTTCATTCCATTTCACAATTATGTACTATTATCTGGTTGTTGATCATATAAAACAATAAACACTAAAATGTATGTTTACCTTGTAATAAAATGTAAAACAAAAAGTGGGTGTGAACATTTTTGGAAAATAAAAAAAAAAGATAGTTGATGTACAGTATATTTTGATCTAAGAATTAATGTTCAGTAAAGGAACATTTGTCAACAACCATGACCACATTTCCTCTTAGTGTACTTTACTTCCTTCCTGAACCCACCCAATGCATTTTGCATTTTGAGGCCTCAGGTTCATCCACATTACTTTTGCTGTTTTTTTATTTGTTGAGGGCTGGCTCATCTCTTTGGCTTTCTGATTCTGTCAGTGTCCATGCATTCTCCCCCTGCTCTTACAAACAGAGAGACAAAACCACTGCAGTTATTTACCCACTTAGTTCTGAAGCATCTTAACTACAGCTCTGCTTGAAAATCTAAACAGCAGAATTCTTAAACAGACGTCATAGTCACCAGCTAGTTCTCAGCATCACATTTTATTTTACTAGTACGAAAGTATCCTAATTAATAATAATGTTTTTTCATGGCAGCTCTGTTACAAGACAGCATCATCGCTGGCATGTCAAACAGAACAATATGCGCTGATTACTTGAAATCCTATCAAATTGTGCAGAAAGGAGGGATGTTTGATTCCTTTGGAAACCAGGAGAGCTTATAAGTGCTGATGTAGCTGCTGTGTGATGGATGTGTCTCCCCCAGGGGGAGCCGATGTCTTTTAGCTTTACTGTAAATGTTTACATTCCTGCATTCACTGATGCTATCTGCTAATAGTTTCTAGGACTAGCCTGGAGAGTTGTCTGGGTGGGATTATTTGTAATGTGTGCGTGTGTGTGCATGTAAGCGAGGGTCGAAAGGATGCAGCTCCGTCTTTAAATAGAGGCATCAACCGTGACCCCTCTCTGTCCTGAGATTTGACCTGCGTCCGCAGAGGGACGGCACGGAAACAACACAAACACACACTGCTGCACCACATACACCCATAAAATATCCAGGTTAAAGTTCTAATTAATAATAAGTCATAATTTTGGTCTTTTTGTGACAGACTTGACTCTCCCACTGTGTCAGATGAGCTCTAAATCTATTCATTTAGGTCAGTGGCCTCGGCCGGGCCATTGTGTGAGGAAGCTGCACTTAAATCAACCAGTGTCTCAAAGACATTATTCCTGCAACAATAAGAGCATCAGAAATGAGTCACCGCTGCTGCCCAGGTGACATGCGAGGATACTCAGTCAATAGATGTGTATCTTGAAAGAACAGCCAAGCGTGGATTAGGTGGAGACCTCCATTCCTGCGTTGCAGAGCAGAGAGACTGCCCCACCCCACAGACCTTTATCTCAACTTAGAAATCTTCAGAAACACAAAGACAGCAGGATATTACTTGTCTCTGCCGGCTTCCATATTCGTTGTTCAAATCTACCTTTTAATACTTGTGTTATGTAAGTTGCTCAACCTGGTGTTGAGAATTCAATGGAGCAGACAAACATCTTATGGTTGGACTCTGCTTCATGAGTGTGCTAAAAAAATAATTAACAGTTCAGAAAAGACACATGAGCAAGACACATTCATGAACAAAAGTAAGGTGTTTTTTTTGTTTGTTTTGTTTTTTTTAAGGATACCTTGTGGAGCACATTCCTGTGGAGAGGCAGTTGGTGTTTACATGGGGGTGACCTCTGATGGAAGTGGTGAATTTTAACCAGCCTAACTGGATTTGAAGTTATACAACTACTCTGCTTTATAAGCAGCAGATTAGATTAAGTGAAGCTCAATAGACATAATTATGCAGAAAAAGGTGGGGATTACCCCGGTGATTCATCAGAGATGCCTGAACTGAGATTAGACCTACAGCTCAGTGATTCAACTCTGTGACATACGAACAAACACCAAAAGGATTCATGACCAGTTATTAAATTAACTCTTGCTCTTTTTCCATTTTTCTGCCTTGGTAATAAAGACTCAATTTCCCTCTGTCCTTATTTATCCCTCTCCCCTCATTGTGACTTACTTTCCTGCATAGAAAGGAAGTAATTATTTAAGGTTGTACAAGTGTTCTTCATACTTTCAGCATGCAAATATATTCACAATGTCTGTGCAATCTGATATTAACCAAGTGAGAGCTGTGTTTGTAAGCTGAAAGTGCATTTGAATAATGGCTTTGGTACAGAGCACAAGCATATGTCATGCATGGAGAAAAAAGTATAACAAACGTATTTACTGTCTGTATTTTGTCTCCAAAAACGCATGTTTGTGTCACAAAGCAACATTCTATGACAAAAAACTACCACTAAAAAATATCGCATAATCAGGAAATTGTTTCTTTTAGTTCTTACTGCAAAAGGGGCTGGGTCTTCTTGCTTTATAACTAAAGAAAACGAGGTTAGAATGTGGTATGAGCTTTGGGATTGCTTGTGTTCATAGTATAATACATGTTTTTATGTGCATAGTCATATTTTCTTGAGCCTAACAATCTAGATTTTATTGTTTCAGCCAAACCAAAGTTAAAATAAACATAGACAGCACAGTCAGATGGGAGGAAAATTTGAATCTGCCTAGTCTTATCTAACTCTTCCAACGTCCAGATGTTTTGTTACCTGTATCAATGCTGCACAAACGGTGTAGATTGAGCTCATAGGTTTAGGATGTTCAATATTAAACCAGAACAAGTATGCTTACTCATTTTGCTTCATCAATAGAATGAGTAAAAGTAAAATGGCAAGCAAAGCAGAGGACATAAAATGTGAAGCAAATTAAAGTCCATGACCTTCCATGCCCTGCTGCCTTTAAAAGCAGACTAATATCACTCTAAAAACAAACTCTGTTTGCATGCAAAGTGTTGCAAAATATCATGTTGGAGTTAATTCTTCAGTGACAGGTTGACAAACTGCACTGACACACGATCCATTTCTCTTTTGCATTACTGTAATAACTAAAACACTTACATAGAAACGCTTTTTATATCCACGATTGCAAAAACCGTAGAGGAATGTGTGCTTTAAATGGTTTGCTCATTTTTTACCCCTCAAACTTTTTTGGATTTTTGTCACGTTTAACAAAATGTAGTGCATTTCATTGTGATTTTATGACTAACATAAATTAGTGCATAATTGTGAAGTGGAGAGAAGTTACACAATATTTCATTATCTTTTCAAGCCAAAAACCCCAAGAAGTTTGTGATGCATTTTTCTTCAGCCTCTCTTCACTCTAATACCCTGTAATAAAATGCAATATAAGTAACTGCCATCAGAAATCCACATGCATATCATTTAATCTCAAAGTAACAACATTTGTTCTTTGAAAGTCTCAGATGTTTCTTAGAGAACATTATTGAACAAACAGCCTCATCTATACCAAGGAGGAGGAGGCAAAAATGTTAAAACTAAAACATAAAACGAAAATGTTCCAGTTATTAGAATTTAAAGATATTGGTTATCAAGAGTGAAGTATCCTGCTTCCAGCAGTTTGATGGATTCCTCCTCCTCCTGGTGGTGCACCATGAAAGTTCTGCCCCCCAACCAGTTGTGTAAAGGGGCACTATTAAATATTTTCCAGGCACATAGTGCCATTTTGTATCACAATCAAGTGACTATGTTACCTTCACTTGTTTTAAAATTGCTACATTTATCAAATATGACTTCAAAGAAATTTGCAACAATTCTTAGAAGCGTTGGACAGAGTAGTTTGTATTAGAAGCTCAGCAGACTCACAGTTCCACCAGGTGTCTGCTAATTGCTACTAATGCTAGTCTGGGGGAGCTGAGTGAAGTAGATGTGGGGAAAGGGAGCTCACACCCTAATGGATGCCACAACAGAGTCAATGATTTCTCAAATAAGCATGAAAGAATAAAAGCAACAATTTCTGTATGTTTTTAATTAAACATACATAGTGGCATGAGTCCCCGCCCCCCGCTTCACCCATTGTGAAATCCCACCCACCCCTCCGCTCTTACAACCCGAGAATCTGAATGGCAACAGCACCTAATACACACATTTGTAAACAAATATGTTATTGCTTATTTTAAACCTGTTTGTTTTACTACATCACTTTGAAATATTTCACAAAACAGTTTTTATGAAAATGCATTACTTTCGTTGAATTTTGCATCGTTACAGTTTGGACAATATTTGTTTATCTAAAGACGTGACAATAAAAATAATCTAATGAGCAAATATACTCCACATTTTATTGTTTTTCTTTTGCAAAGCATCACAAAAACTATCCGCAATCTTCCACTTCACAGTGATACATTATTGAGTGTTTCCTTTCTTTTATTTTCTATGGATATGTACAATCATTTTTTGTTTTAATACAGGTTTTATAAGTTGGGATAAAAGAAGCCATAAGTTCTGTTTTACATCAAAGCATTTTAATGTCACAGCATGTCGACAGTCCGGGCACAAGGTTTAGTTATGAATACACTCTTCCACTTGAGTAGGAATTATGTTTATTTTTTTTGTTTCAGTCGTGATCATTGCGCCAATTCCTTCAACATGAGGGTGTTTTCCTGTCAGTAAAACAGTGATTAATGTGTGCTTCCCTGTATGGGGGGGAGGTTGGATGGTACAACATCTTCATGGTTCATTTGCCCTCTCTGACTCATTCATCCACAACTAGGAAAAGAACTAAACAACATACTCCTTTGCTGTTGCACAAAGCAGTATAAAAGTTCACAACTCGTTTATATAAAAGAGTTGTGAACATTAAGCTCAAAGACATATAACTGAGGTGTTAAAATCCTAAAAACAGCATTTTAGATGCAAAAACAAATCGCACGGACAACAAAAATAATTTCAGTCCTTACTGACTAAATATTTTGTAAGGCACACAACCCCTTCAACAAAGCTCATATGTTAATGTTGGTGTTTCATGGAGTTTTAAATGATTCTTAAATATGCCCCATGAGGAAAATCAACAACTAAATTTGTGACAGATGCTCACTAGATTTCACTCATAAAGGTAAGATTTTTACTCATAGTAGGTTTAGAAATCGTAGTCAAGTGGTTTTTGGAGGATCGTAGAAGCTGCTGCAGTGAGAACATAAAACATAAAAATGCAAACTATATGCTGAGACTAAACTTCAGAAACTGTTACATATAAAGACAATATGCCTCTTTTTTTCTCATATATTTTGAGGTAGGCTATTTGTTGGCAGTTCTTAGCACTGCTGAATTGCATCAAAAGAGTCCTAGGTTTGAATTGGGTCTTTCTGCATGGAGTTTGTACATTGTCCTGGTGCGTGGGTTCTCTCCGGGTACTCAGGCTTCCTCTCACAGTTAAGGCTACTCCGTCACTCTAATCTGCTCTTGGAGCAGAGCTAGTCTGAGCATGGAGACATTTTTGTATTAACTTATGATGGACTGGTGACTTGTCCAGACTGTAATCCGCTTCTCGTCCAATGACCGCTAGAGGCAGCAGAGACCCACTCCTGGTTTAAATCTCAGCAAACTCTTCCCAAAGTTTATTTGTACAGTCCAAAAACAAAATAAAATCACAAGCGTTTAGTTTGTTTGTTTTTTTCTCTAAGGAAATAGGAAAAATGAGATATTCAAATGTACAGTAGAAGCATAAAATTGCGGAGAAGTAGAATATTTTTTTATGGTGGAACAAAAGATTTTTGTACCGTCTTTGGTGCAAAAAGATTTTTGTAATTCAGCAAGGGTTTGATGAAATAAAAGGGGGTGAAGTTTCTCTGCTCTCCCAAATTTTGGAGAGTTACTCCTACAACAAAAATAAAAAAATACATAATTATTTCCCTTTTCTGGCCACCCATATGAGCTGTGTGCAACTCAAATAATTTCAAAATTAAATCTTGGAGATCCTAGAGAAAGTGCAAAACGCACCTAAAATATTTTTCTGCAATATGTTTATTTTCATGATGTCTTTCAAATGTTCACTTTCTATGTTATTATTATTATTATTATTATTATTATTATTATTATTATTATTATTATTATTATTATTATTATTACTATTATTAAGTAATTGATTTTTGCAGAAGGGCGTAAAAAAATATTTTCTACAAAGATTCACATGTGAACTTTGCAAGACACACAAACATTAGAACGTTCCTCCATATGACCTGTCAGTGCTGTAGGGCTGGTAGCATTGGTGTAGGAAGGGCTGCTGGTACTGATAGCCGTGGTACAGTGGCACAGTCGTGGGAAGGTGGGCTCCACTGCCCGGAATCCACTGCTTTTGCTCATTTCTCACCAGCACTTTAACCGCCACGGTCTTTGGTGAGCTGAGCGCCGCCAGGTCAGTGGCCAGCTGGCGCCGTTTCGTTTTGTATCTCCGGTTCTGGAACCAGATTTTCACCTGTGTCTCTGTGAGTTTCAAGGCGCATGCCAGGTCTGCCCGCTCGGGACCAGAGAGGTACCTCTGGGCGCTGAAACGACGCTCCAGCTCGTGGACCTGCTCGTGGGAAAAAGCCGCTCTGGAGCGCTTCTTCGCGGCGGCGCAGTGGCTCTCCTCGGGGGAACAGCTGGATGTCTCCCCGCCTCGGTGGTAGTGGTGGAGAAACCCCTTCATTCCTGCTTCCACATGGTTCCTTTGCCGCTTATTCCGCTCCACATACTGCATGCCTGCACTCTCTGCGGTACCTGACAACAATAACAGTCAATTATTAACTTTTTTTCCCTTTATTAAGCCGAATAAAGCCAATATATGACACTATGTGGAACTGAAAATCAATGAAGAAAATTAATCTTAAATGCCGTTTACACCATCACAACCAGACGGCTTCCGAACGGTTTTCCATCATGTCAAGACAAGTAAAAGCAACACAACCTACTCAAAAAAATTATAATAATAAAAAAATTCCATTACATTAAGCTTAAAATGGCTAGTCAAGAAATTTTGTTTTAAAATATTCTCCATTGACATTTGATTATTTAAGATAAGCTGAAAATAAGTTGGCTCTTTTACAATTAATAATTAAGCACTTTTTATGGTCAGATATTTAGCCGAAGCAATTGTACAAACCTGCCCCTCTAATAAGACAAATACCAAATACATAGTGTATTTTCCCCGTCTTTTTAAAGTTTACTTAATTTTAGTAATTTTTCAGACATGAATTAGGTACAACGCCACAGCTAAAAAAAATATTAAATAGTCAAATTTAAATAAATGTTTTTTCTTCTAAATGAAAACCTTACCTTCTCTGAACTGAGTCGCAGCCCCTCCTTCTTTCTTGCCGGTGCCGGATCGGTGGCTTTCAGACACGCGTTTGCCAGGAGAAAGTCTTTTCTGAATGGCGTTATCAAAGCCCGCGCGTAAATTGCGCGCAAGTGCGCAAAGCTCCTCTGCAGCTGTGTTGCCGGGATTCCCACAGGGAGCCTCCAGGCCGGTAAGAATGTCTTTGATTAAGAAGGTTGAAAACTTCGATGTCATGATGCACTGGAAGACCACAAGAAGCTGTGTCCAAACTCTGCACTGCAGCTCATGGAAGCATCAAGTCATAAGCAGCTCCAAAGTAAGCCTCTCGATCAGATGTCTTTCTATTGCTTTCATTTATTTGCCGTCAAACGAGTCCAGTTTAAAGAGAAGTCTCTGCAAGAAACTGCCAAGAGTTTAACTGTCCTCGATAAGAGCTTTAGTGAAAACGCGATAGGTTTTCTCCTCCTGCCCCCTCATTAGCGCCGCCCCGTTACAACCTTGGTGCAGCTTGCACAGAAGAAAAGTGACTCTACATAAAAACTACTTCAGTTCTGTTTAGTTCTAGCTTACTGATTCAGTTTAAATGTAAGTGCATCAAAAGTCACTTCACAAAATTTTTGCTCACAAAAATCACTGAGCAAAAAAAATGGCCATTTCAACTACCAGAAAATCTCAAAATGATGTAATAAAAAAATATGAAAATAAAATAAACAGAAGCGGACCTTCAACAAAGACAAAGCACACTATGCACACGATTCTTGTGAAACAGAGTAGCTTTATTTGTGTGCTAAATATAAATAAAATATCTCAATAAATGTAGTGCATAAAATGAATTGAGAGTTTGTAAATAGGCGCCCCATCCATTACTGTACCTCTGTAAATAACTTGACATAAACCTAATTTGTGAAACTATTTATTTTTGTTTGTCAATAAAATTAGTCATCCATTAACCTCAAATGAGCGATTGTAGCGCCGCCATGTGGGAAAGATTATTGGCTTCCAAGCTAAGTGCAAATAAAAATAAGTGATAACAGCCCCCACCCAAATGGACAGAAAAGCTATTACACAATCAGCAAGCCTAGCTCCAAGGTAAGGAGATGTGATGACAGATGCAGAGATCTGTCTACTCCCTGGGTCTTTGTGTTCTTCCTCTGACTAACCAGATAAATCTTTTTGCTTTCCACAGAACCAGATCTGCTCAGGGTGTCACAACACGTCTGAGGGAAATTATGGATTTTTTTTTTAGACACTGTCCTAATTTCAATCCTTCTTCTAAGTTAATTAAGCAACGCTGGTTAAACAGGTAGACGACAACTTTACTCACCATGCAAAAGTGTTTTGTCTGGACTGATCCTTTTGGAGGTTTGGTAGCATGCAGTTGCAATTAACATATTCTCCACCTAGAATGCATCACTCTAGGAAGAGGAGGAAGAGGAAGTTAGCTCTCTGTTTCTAATGCTAAAGATGCAAAAAGATAATATGTCATTTTGAAATGCCCAGTGCAGCTTGTCATCATTTGCACCTATTAAACAAACTGTTCATATTTAACCAATAAAGTCAAAGTAGACATTTGCACACATTTTATTAGGATATATTCCAATCAATATTAGTATAAATTATGTACATTTAGCAGCCATAATGCACTTACTCTCACTTACTCATCTATCTATATTTTATCAATCAAATCATCTGTTTATTAACAACATAATAACAAGTATTTAGCAAATTAACTTATAAAAGCAAATAAATGAAAAAAATAAAAAATTAAAGACCCATTAGCTCACAACACAATACACCAGAAAATTCAGGCATATGATATAACTGAACCGGAAATAAAGTCCTTAAATCTATTCCAACATTGCATCGTGTGAACAATTTCCTTGACAATCACAGCTAAGATTCTTTGGCATTAACAGTTTCAGAATTAGGGAGTATGCTTGATTTTAGCCTTATCATGCGACTACTTAAATCTGGAGACAGACTTTTGAAATCTATTCTGGTTAGCTGGCTTGTAAAACTTTGTAAGACTCAAGGTGTGTACTTTATTGGCAGCTGCCTCAGGATTACAAATCTCAGTTTAAGGTTATCTTTAGTGTAATCCCTTACTAAGCTAAATCTTCTTGCAGCAACAGAAACTTTCTCAGCTTTATTATGATCGTTCCTAATGTTTAATGATATATTCATCACACTCTTCATATTATTTTATCTAACACTGGGCACAGTATGTTAGAATAGCCAATGACTGAATCAAAATGATCATCAATCAAACTGTGTTATTTTTTCACTTCAGACTTTACAATGATAACATAATGTAAACATGCCCAGCACAACCTTCCTTATCTGCTTTTTGTATTCTCATTAATAACTTGCCTGGGGTCTACATTTTGGTTCTAAAAAGCCATGTTTGATTTATCTGCTACACCATTTTTTTAAAAAACTCTAGTAAACTATCTGCTACGTTGTTTTCCATTATCTCTATGTGCTACCATCAACTGATTAGATACTTTGCTCAAGCTCTATTAGGACAAAAATACTGATTTGTTGAAAATAATGCTGGAAGCAATACTATTAAGCTTTAACTATAATGTTTAACTTGAAAATAAAACGGAAGCCGAACTGTATTTTGTTTAGGCAGCACATATTGAGAACGGATTACATTCAGTAGAAGCAAATAGGAGCCCCATGACTTTTATTTTAACAAACAACAAATGACAAAACAGAGATATTTGCTGAACCTTTCATGACAATATCAAGGACATTATTTTGAAACTAATCATTTCTCTGATTTTGAGTCAATACCTCACAATTTGCAGTGTAAACTCCCTTAAAATTTCAATTTTGAATTGCTGTGGCTTACTGTCTAGTTTCACTTAGCTTGTCCACATTTGACAAGCTAACTGCCCACATTTGAAAGTACGATTTTCTCCTCCAGTTGCAAGTTAATTTATTGCTAACTTTTGTAAAAGTGTGTCACATCAAATTCTTCACTTTTTTATTCTCTAGCGTTCAGGTCACAACAATGTTTACTTTCAAAGTGTATCCAGGCCAAATGTGGGAAGCAAACCTCATACAGCCAGAACTCCCATCATTCATCTTCCGTATGGACGCGTTTGATTTCCTGTCCTGCACTGTGGTTCTGTCCCCCCCCCCTAAGGTCCTTGAGTGGTTGCCATTGGAGACCTTTCTGTTTTGGGAAACTCCGCAAGCTTACAGCTCCGCGATGCGCAGCTATCTTTGGAAGCACGCGCGATAGCGATCGCGGGCGCCTGCCTTTCAGAGTGCTGGTTGCTCAGCCTGCTGCGTCCTCAGGCATCGCCGTCCTGTCGCCAGCTCTATTTACACTAGTGACTCTGCAGCACTTAGAGCTGACACCAGGTATGTCCTAAACCGGCAGAGCAGTAGCCAGAGGAAGTGACCAGGGAGGCTATCAGAAGAGACAAACACTCTGTTTACTTTGCCATTCATCTCCATTAATAGCGTCTGAGCGTTCTGCCATGCCTTGTAGGTAAAGGTATTTGCTGAAGTCCATCTCCAGCAGAGTGGGAGTGTTTGTTGTTGTGTGTGTTTGTGCTTAGGATGTGTGATGCATCAAGCTTAAATTTGCTGAAAATTTGATTTATTAAATTATTATTATTATTATTATTATTATTATTATTATTATTATTATTATTATTATTATTATTATTATTATTATTATTATTATTATTATTATTGTTGTTGTTGTTGTAGCAGCAATAGTAGTATTTTTATATATTTTTTTCCAACAGTATGATGAGCTCTGATGGTTTACAAGCTGTGTGTGTTCCGATGATATCGGCTGTCTGGTTAATGTCCATCTCTGAATCCTGACCGGACGTAAGCTCCCTTTTAAATTTTCTCTGTTTCTGGTTCTTGTCTCAGACTTTCTCACAGGGGGATTTTTTTTTTTTTTTTTAGTTTTGCTTGAGAAATGGTTTGAAACTTAGAAAAATGTTGGAATAAAACTCACCGGATAACATTTTAGAGGGGCAATCTGAACAGAAAGCGTGCCATTAGGCACAGAAAGAGACAAACACTAAGTCAAGTTGTGCTTTTTGTCTGGTTTTCTTTCTTCACTCCGTCGATTATTCTCATATTAATGCTTAGTCACTGCACCGCTCAGATCCTGTTAATCGCCAGTTTTATTGCATTTATAGACTTTCAGTATCATCCATAAAAAGAAAAACAAAAACAGTATTAAACACAAGTAAAGCTGTACACGAGTAGTAAAAAATCTCAACATAATACTGTACGCACGAAGCGCTTGCAATGACTTGTGGTTTTGTTATGGCTCCATTGAAGCAGGCCCCTTCCTCTTCATCCAACATTTAATTGTCCAAACTCCAGATTTAATTGTTTAAAAGCTAATTGCAATTCAGAAATGCACATATCAGTTTCTGTTATTTTAGGATTACTTTACATCCATAGTCTAACACTTGCAAATAGTCCAAGTAGATCTAAAGAAATGAATCTTCAATATTGTAATTTTTCATCCCAGTCTGTGGTTTATGGTTACTTCATTCGCTACACCTACTTAAAGCCAACATATAGTTTGCATGATCGTAATCTTGAGTCCATTCATTAATCCGTTGAAGCCTGTCCCAGCTACCATGCCCGGATGCCCTGCAGGGTTCCCTGGCAGGGTTGGATCACCGGTCCTTGAGGAGCCTGGCTTTGCGTCTGCGCGCCCAGATTTCCCAAATTCATGTTCATGAACGCATTCGGAGCGCTGTTGCTCGGTGGAAGAGCGGGCAAACTAGCATAAGTACAAGAGTATGTGTTATTGTACACAGAGTTGTTGTAGCTGTAGGCCGGGTAGTTGTAGCTGTAAGGATTCGGAGCTGCTACTGTGTAAGGACTGTTATAGTTCTGCGATCCGGCCAGACAAGGCCTCCCGTCCCGGACCAGGACCGGCACCGCCACCCTCCGCGGCGGTGGTGGATGGTGATGATGATGGTGGTGATGGTGGTGCCCCGCGATCTCAAGCGTCTTGTCTTGTCGCTGCCTCTTACATTTGTACCTCCTGTTCTGGAACCAGATCTTGACCTGGGTGGAGGTGAGCTTCAGGGAGCTGGCCAGGTGCTCCCTCTCTGGGGCGGACAGGTAGCGCTGCTGCTTGAAGCGCCGCTCCAGCTCGAACACCTGGGCCTGGGAGAAAAGGACGCGGGGCTTCCTCCTGGTCCTCTGCTGCTTGGTGACGGGCTTCTCTGACTCTGTGTCCTCTCCACACTCGCCTCTCAGAGCACCACAGCTTTCTGTTAAGAAAATAAATAAATAAATTTTTGGTAAAGTGATTGTATGTAAACAAAGTGCATTAAACTGAATTAAATTTGTGTAAGTGATTGTATTATATTGGAAAGATCTGCCTACATTTTTTTTATATGAATTGATCTATTTATTCTGCAAAATATCATAATTTGCGCTAAATAACTTAACTAAAATAACCAGGTAATCACATAGATTCATTACCTAAATTTCCTAAATTAGTGTTTAAATAAAGCATCACTGAGATTTCATTTCATTTATTTATTAATTGTTTGTGTTTCTAAAAATCAAATAGGTATTAAAATAGAAAATGAAAAGTAAACATTAAAATGTCAAATTTACTTGTGGAAAAAGTCAAACATAAAATTCAAGCCCTTCGCAAACTCAAAACATGTTTAGTCAGGTAAATGCGCGTATTTTTTAATTGTTGCCAGAGGTTACGGTTAGATCTAGGCTATACGTAAACTCAAATGATTATAAAAGCTATCATTCATTATTTGTTATTATGCACAAATTCCATCAAAAATCCCGACCTTTGCACCGTTTATGTATACATAAACGGTTCAAATGTAAAAGTTGATGACTACATTTTACAACAAAATCGGAGAAGATTCTCACACTTCTCGGAGTATTTGCAGCCCATATTATGTTAGCTTGTGCGCTTTGCAAGTTTGCAAATGTCATCTTATGCCCTATTTACGTATTTACTGTCACTGTAATACAGCTCACATTGCCAAGTAGCTCATGCAATTATGATAACCGTTCAGTTTTCCACTCACTGCCGCCGTGCTCCTCCTGTTCGCTCTGCAGGTGCGGGTCTGCGGAATGAATTTGTGCCGGGTCTCCGAACACATCCGCGGCCAATCCGGACTCCGTCAGTCGGTCCTGAACGCTCAGCGCGCTAAGGTACGACATCCTCTCCTCGCTCTCCGACAGGCAGGAGCTGATGGGGCTGGGGCTGTCCCTGCCCGCCAGCATGCAGGAGGGCGGCGAGTGAGAGCCGAACGGCTTGTTTGGGAAGGATCCCGACTGTGCCAGCGCGCCGGAGAGGCCGAAGCAGGAGATCAGCTGAAGCTGTTGCTGCTGAGACTGTTGCTGCAGCTCCAGCTTTAGAATGTCCTTCACGGAAAAGGGCGTGGTGGACGCAGCTACAGCTGGACTGGGAATCATGATTATCATATAGGTAATTTTAAAAAGCGCCACAAAGCCCAGGCAGAGATCCGATTTATATCAGGCTTGCGAATAAAGAAGGTTAATAGCCCGTGCGTAAAGCTGGAAAATGGTCGCGCTCTGCTGCCTTTCCACGCAGATCAGGGAGGGCTGGGTGTCTTTCAGCTGTGACATGCCTCTCCACGGGCTGTGCGCCTGTGGCTGGAGGGCTCACACAGAAAAAGAGTGAGGTCGGTCCTGTTTGGCTGGCTAACATTCAGTTATCTAAGAGCTGGGTCGGCCAAGATGCTGTCCTCTCTCTTTCAGTGACGTTCCGCAGCGGGGGGAGGGACTCTAGGACCTTCTGTACATGTTTCCCTGCGTCAGTGAGTGATTCCTAATTTATGACATTTTATTGACACCAACGACTCTTCTCGGGCAGCTATAGGTGTGAAAGGTAAGCACGTTTTACGCATCTTGTTTTCTCACACCAGTAAGCATTTACCTAATTACTTATTTTAATTTGGCAAATAATTCACTACATTCACAAAGAAAAATGTTTTTTTTTTTTTTTTTTTTTTTTTTTTTTACTTAACACCCTCTTTTTCATAGCTACTTGGGCTGTAATGCATTTTGATCAAAGTGTTTTTGCTGTTTGGCCCAACAATCACCGCATCTCTTCCCATCGTCACCTTGGTGGTTTTAAGATAAGCAATACCTTCATTTCCTGCCACAGAAAATCATGACTGAGATAATCTATCTGCGGTAAACCAGATGCAAACCAGGAGGACGTTTAGGATCCTAATTCACTTACTTATATGAGACTCCGCATGTTGCAGGTTTAGTTTCTGTAAAATTTTGGCCACCTGATGTTTTCCTTTTATTTGCGCACTAAAAGATAAAATGCGTAATACATTTTACATAAAAAGTAAAAATAGAAAAAAAAAAACTTATCTAAGATGTATTTTTTAATGAGCTGTGAAAAATAGACAATAATTATCTCAGTCGGAGAAAACGTTTATTTAGGCAGAGGAAAATTTACTCCACTGTGGTTTTACTTGCTGCAGAAAAATTCTATTGCTTCTTTTTCCGATTCAACTTGTCTGAATTTAAGTAAGATCTTTGAGTTTTAAATGATAATCTTGGAATTTGCCAGCTCTATGACACATTGCTTGAATTGTAACTGTTTCGGTGAGATCTTCAAAACAGATTGAAGAGCCATGGTCACGCTTCTGTTGTTTATGCAGTATGTTGTATTGAAATGTCTGATTAAAACCGATGTAAAATAAAGAGCGAGAAAGAACGTTCTACAGGAAAAATATGAGTGGGTCGGGTGTTTAGCATACGGTTCACCCCTCTTCATCCTATTTCGCAATTCTTTCAAAGTGAGACATATAAAACGTTTAAATAATTACTGCTCAGTGAGACCTTCCCGATGAATTTTTAATACCATATAATTGCAATTATTTCTTATTTTTATTGTTTTCATATTGTTTTTATTTTAAGTCTCGACCTGCTTCATCTACAACACGAAAAGCAATACTTTACTAATAAATAAATAAGATAATTATGCCTTAAGTCTGAGTATGTGTGTCTTTATGTCTGCATGTCTCTGTGTTGGTCTGGGACTGACTGACAGGCTATTTGTCCCGGACAGTACAGAGATACAAATCCTGCCGCAGCCTCACCAAGTTTTGAGTGATGTTTTGAGCTCAGAGGTCGGTGTTCATCTATGTTTCTGTTTAATCATCTTCTTGCACTTTATTTATTTACATCTGTCCATTTTCCCCTTGTGTTGTTAATTTTTTTGTTTTCACTTGAGTTTTGGACTGATAGTTTCCTTAGATTATTGAATTTTCTGTTTATTGCTTATATTAGTTCCAAGCCAATCTTCCGTCAGCTTACTTTCCTGCACAGCTATTACTCATCACCTCATTTCCCTCTGCCTGATTTCTCCCTCAGCTGTGCGCGATTCCCTCCTGATTAGCTCTGCTGGTTCTTTTGTCTCCTCTCCTTTGCATTTAAGCTCTCCGGTTTGCATTGCCCCACCGTCATACTCCATGAAATGGTCATCCCCCCCCCCCCCCCCTCCCGCGGAACCGTTATCCTGTTATCCTTTCCCGTGAGTGTTTTCTGCGTTTTATTAAATCACGTATCACGGACATGCCGAATTCATGTCTGCAGTTTGGGCCTGCAATAAACTTACAACACTAAAATATTTGTTGCCTTTGTTTGTTTCGCTGTTAGTATTAGTTTTGTTGTTTTCACATTATGCCATACATTCGCAATACTCATAGTTTCGAAATAGAAATAACTGTTACCACTTCTACGACTAATAATAATAATAATAATAATAATAATAATAATAATAATAATAATAATAATAATAATAATAATAATAATAATAAAATAGTAATAGTAATAGTAATAATACTAATAAAGGTGATAGTATTCTTGTTTTCTGAAAAAAAGGCCTTGTGTGGTGAAACAGGACACCACTCTCTATCTGTGGCCAAGTGCAGGCGCCAGGGTCTGAGGGCCTTAAACTGTGTGGAAAGAAAAGAAGGGAATGTCCACATAATCTCATCCGCTCCCCATCAGCAGGGCGCTGTTTAGATTAGAGCACCGTCTTCTCTTCTCTTCTTTTAGAGAATTTGAAACGGGCTATTTACAAAGGGAATGATAAGTAGAGGGCATTTAAATTTTCCCCATTGAAACGTGCTCCTGTGGTTGTATCTTTGGATTATGACGGTAACACAACATCTCTTGTAGATCCAACGTTGATGTTTGTGTGAAATGAATGAAATTGTAAATAGACGAGAGAAATAACCGGTATTATGGCGATTTATTCTAAATATGAGCTCGTTGCGTGCTTTTACGCGGTGTCTGGAATCAGGGCGTAAACATAGCTTGGAGGCTGAAAAGTCACTCATTCTTACTCTAATAGCTCACTTAACTTTCAGCCTTAAACGCCTATGCGCGCAGCCTCTCCACTGATCATCATCATCATCATCATCATCATCATCATCATCATCATCATCATCATCATCATCATCATCATCATCATCATCATCATCATCATCATCATCGCCAGCGGTCTTCGCGTGCCACCGGCAGCCCAAAAGTGGCGAAGCACAGGCGCGTGTTTACGGAGCGGAAGAGTCTGTTTCCTGCCTGTAACAAAACCCAGACTCTCAGAGAGTGTCAAGGAGCTTCTTGGTGCTGAGTGCGTCTCCCCCAATACATCATCTTCATCCCAGAATCAGCGCGATAAGACGGGTAAGGTTAGACCCGCAGCAAAGGTCACCCAGCACAATACAAAGGTGTGAGAATAGCAACCTCAATGAGAAATTAAAACGAGTTTTTTTCAAAAACGGTCGATGTGATACGCGTTTTCTGTTATGATTTTCATCTTCTAAGAAGTTGCTTTGCCAGGTATTGATGAACGTGTCTATTCTTGCCTTCCCTTATCTCTGGAGACCGAAAAGCTCTTTGCCTCAGAGTGGCAGGTGGATAGTCATACCAGTAGAGGGCCAGAAACCAATCCTCTGAGAGATTTGGAGTCGCTCTTTCAAGACAGAAA